>NC_084952.1:26246472-27592661 GCF_949316205.1 Platichthys flesus | reverse complement strand
AACCAAAGTTGCTAAAATAGGCTTCTCTCACCGTTTCCAGCGCTTTTCTGCACCTTAGGCTGATCTGTGATGAAAACATGAAGATTTCAACCAAAGTTGCTAAAATAGGCTTCTCTCACCGTTTCCAGCGCTTTTCTGCACCTTAGGCTGATCTGTGATGAAAACATGAAGATTTCAACCAAAGTTGCTAAAATAGGCTTCTCTCACCGTTTCCAGCGCTTTTCTGCACCTTGTGCCATTTAGACTGAAAAAACTGTTCAGTTGCAACTTTTTCATTGGGGATTCCAAAACTTAAAATCATTTGTTTAAAGAATTCCTTTAGAGTTGAAACCAAGATTTCAAATTACCCTTTTTCATTATAAACATCCACTGTAAGCATGGTGAGTATCAAGCAATATGACTGCAGACCTTTTGAGAAAATACGTTGATGAGTGACCCTATTTCATTATGGCAGTCAAACAGCACTGATTTTCAGCTTTAGTCCATGAAACCTCCAAACATCAACCAAAGGTGCTAAAACAGGCTTATCTCACCGTTTCCAGCACTTTTCTGCACCTTAGGCTGATCTGTGATGAAAACATGAAGATTTCAACCAAAGTTGCTAAAATAGGCTTCTCTCACCGTTTCCAGCGCTTTTCTGCACCTTAGGCTGATCTGTGATGAAAACATGAAGATTTCAACCAAAGTTGCTAAAATAGGCTTCTCTCACCGTTTCCAGCGCTTTTCTGCACCTTAGGCTGATCTGTGATGAAAACATGAAGATTTCAACCAAAGTTGCTAAAATAGGCTTCTCTCACCGTTTCCAGCGCTTTTCTGCACCTTAGGCTGATCTGTGATGAAAACATGAAGATTTCAACCAAAGTTGCTAAAATAGGCTTCTCTCACCGTTTCCAGCGCTTTTCTGCACCTTAGGCTGATCTGTGATGAAAACATGAAGATTTCAACCAAAGTTGCTAAAATAGGCTTCTCTCACCGTTTCCAGCGCTTTTCTGCACCTTAGGCTGATCTGTGATGAAAACATGAAGATTTCAACCAAAGTTGCTAAAATAGGCTTCTCTCACCGTTTCCAGCGCTTTTCTGCACCTTAGGCTGATCTGTGATGAAAACATGAAGATTTCAACCAAAGTTGCTAAAATAGGCTTCTCTCACCGTTTCCAGCGCTTTTCTGCACCTTAGGCTGATCTGTGATGAAAACATGAAGATTTCAACCAAAGTTGCTAAAATAGGCTTCTCTCACCGTTTCCAGCGCTTTTCTGCACCTTAGGCTGATCTGTGATGAAAACATGAAGATTTCAACCAAAGTTGCTAAAATAGGCTTCTCTCACCGTTTCCAGCGCTTTTCTGCACCTTAGGCTGATCTGTGATGAAAACATGAAGATTTCAATCAAAGTTGCTAAAATAGGCTTCTCTCACCGTTTCCAGCGCTTTTCTGCACCTTGTGCCATTTAGACTGAAAAAACTGTTCAGTTGCAACTTTTTCATTGGGGATTCCAAAACTTAAAATCATTTTTTTAAAGAATTCCTTTAGAGTTGAAACCAAGATTTCAAATTACCCTTTTTCATTATAAACATCCACTGTAAGCATGGTGAGTATCAAGCAATATGACTGCAGACCTTTTGAGAAAATACGTTGATGAGTGACCCTATTTCATTATGGCAGTCAAACAGCACTGATTTTCAGCTTTAGTCCATGAAACCTCCAAACATCAACCAAAGGTGCTAAAACAGGCTTATCTCACCGTTTCCAGCACTTTTCTGCACCTTAGGCTGATCTGTGATGAAAACATGAAGATTTCAACCAAAGTTGCTAAAATAGGCTTCTCTCACCGTTTCCAGCGCTTTTCTGCACCTTAGGCTGATCTGTGATGAAAACATGAAGATTTCAACCAAAGTTGCTAAAATAGGCTTTTCTCACCGTTTCCAGCGCTTTTCTGCACCTTAGGCTGATCTGTGATGAAAACATGAAGATTTCAACCAAAGTTGCTAAAATAGGCTTCTCTCACCGTTTCCAGCGCTTTTCTGCACCTTAGGCTGATCTGTGATGAAAACATGAAGATTTCAACCAAAGTTGCTAAAATAGGCTTCTCTCACCGTTTCCAGCGCTTTTCTGCACCTTAGGCTGATCTGTGATGAAAACATGAAGATTTCAACCAAAGTTGCTAAAATAGGCTTCTCTCACCGTTTCCAGCGCTTTTCTGCACCTTAGGCTGATCTGTGATGAAAACATGAAGATTTCAACCAAAGTTGCTAAAATAGGCTTCTCTCACCGTTTCCAGCGCTTTTCTGCACCTTAGGCTGATCTGTGATGAAAACATGAAGATTTCAACCAAAGTTGCTAAAATAGGCTTCTCTCACCGTTTCCAGCGCTTTTCTGCACCTTAGGCTGATCTGTGATGAAAACATGAAGATTTCAACCAAAGTTGCTAAAATAGGCTTCTCTCACCGTTTCCAGCGCTTTTCTGCACCTTAGGCTGATCTGTGATGAAAACATGAAGATTTCAACCAAAGTTGCTAAAATAGGCTTCTCTCACCGTTTCCAGCGCTTTTCTGCACCTTAGGCTGATCTGTGATGAAAACATGAAGATTTCAACCAAAGTTGCTAAAATAGGCTTCTCTCACCGTTTCCAGCGCTTTTCTGCACCTTAGGCTGATCTGTGATGAAAACATGAAGATTTCAACCAAAGTTGCTAAAATAGGCTTCTCTCACCGTTTCCAGCGCTTTTCTGCACCTTAGGCTGATCTGTGATGAAAACATGAAGATTTCAACCAAAGTTGCTAAAATAGGCTTCTCTCACCGTTTCCAGCGCTTTTCTGCACCTTAGACTGATCTGTGATGAAAACATGAAGATTTCAACCAAAGTTGCTAAAATAGGCTTCTCTCACCGTTTCCTGCGCTTTTCTGCACCTTAGGCTGATCTGTGATGAAAACATGAAGATTTCAACCAAAGTTGCTAAAATAGGCTTCTCTCACCGTTTCCAGCGCTTTTCTGCACCTTAGGCTGATCTGTGATGAAAACATGAAGATTTCAACCAAAGTTGCTAAAATAGGCTTCTCTCACCGTTTCCAGCGCTTTTCTGCACCTTGTGCCATTTAGACTGAAAAAACTGTTCAGTTGCAACTTTTTCATTGGGGATTCCAAAACTTAAAATCATTTGTTTAAAGAATTCCTTTAGAGTTGAAACCAAGATTTCAAATTACCCTTTTTCATTATAAACATCCACTGTAAGCATGGTGAGTATCAAGCAATATGACTGCAGACCTTTTGAGAAAATACGTTGATGAGTGACCCTATTTCATTATGGCAGTCAAACAGCACTGATTTTCAGCTTTAGTCCATGAAACCTCCAAACATCAACCAAAGGTGCTAAAACAGGCTTATCTCACCGTTTCCAGCACTTTTCTGCACCTTAGGCTGATCTGTGATGAAAACATGAAGATTTCAACCAAAGTTGCTAAAATAGGCTTCTCTCACCGTTTCCAGCGCTTTTCTGCACTTAGGCTGATCTGTGATGAAAACATGAAGATTTCAACCAAAGTTGCTAAAATAGGCTTCTCTCACGGTTTCCAGCGCTTTTCTGCACCTTAGGCTGATCTGTGATGAAAACATGAAGATTTCAACCAAAGTTGCTAAAATAGGCTTCTCTCACCGTTTCCAGCGCTTTTCTGCACCTTAGGCTGATCTGTGATGAAAACATGAAGATTTCAACCAAAGTTGCTAAAATAGGCTTCTCTCACCGTTTCCAGCGCTTTTCTGCACCTTAGGCTGATCTGTGATGAAAACATGAAGATTTCAACCAAAGTTGCTAAAATAGGCTTCTCTCACCGTTTCCAGCGCTTTTCTGCACCTTAGGCTGATCTGTGATGAAAACATGAAGATTTCAACCAAAGTTGCTAAAATAGGCTTCTCTCACCGTTTCCAGCGCTTTTCTGCACCTTAGGCTGATCTGTGATGAAAACATGAAGATTTCAACCAAAGTTGCTAAAATAGGCTTCTCTCACCGTTTCCAGCGCTTTTCTGCACCTTAGGCTGATCTGTGATGAAAACATGAAGATTTCAACCAAAGTTGCTAAAATAGGCTTCTCTCACCGTTTCCAGCGCTTTTCTGCACCTTGTGCCATTTAGACTGAAAAAACTGTTCAGTTGCAACTTTTTCATTGGGGATTCCAAAACTTAAAATCATTTGTTTAAAGAATTCCTTTAGAGTTGAAACCAAGATTTCAAATTACCCTTTTTCATTATAAACATCCACTGTAAGCATGGTGAGTATCAAGCAATATGACTGCAGACCTTTTGAGAAAATACGTTGATGAGTGACCCTATTTCATTATGGCAGTCAAACAGCACTGATTTTCAGCTTTAGTCCATGAAACCTCCAAACATCAACCAAAGGTGCTAAAACAGGCTTATCTCACCGTTTCCAGCACTTTTCTGCACCTTAGGCTGATCTGTGATGAAAACATGAAGATTTCAACCAAAGTTGCTAAAATAGGCTTCTCTCACCGTTTCCAGCGCTTTTCTGCACCTTAGGCTGATCTGTGATGAAAACATGAAGATTTCAACCAAAGTTGCTAAAATAGGCTTTTCTCACCGTTTCCAGCGCTTTTCTGCACCTTAGGCTGATCTGTGATGAAAACATGAAGATTTCAACCAAAGTTGCTAAAATAGGCTTCTCTCACCGTTTCCAGCGCTTTTCTGCACCTTAGGCTGATCTGTGATGAAAACATGAAGATTTCAACCAAAGTTGCTAAAATAGGCTTCTCTCACCGTTTCCAGCGCTTTTCTGCACCTTAGGCTGATCTGTGATGAAAACATGAAGATTTCAACCAAAGTTGCTAAAATAGGCTTCTCTCACCGTTTCCAGCGCTTTTCTGCACCTTAGGCTGATCTGTGATGAAAACATGAAGATTTCAACCAAAGTTGCTAAAATAGGCTTCTCTCACCGTTTCCAGCGCTTTTCTGCACCTGAGGCTGATCTGTGATGAAAACATGAAGATTTCAACCAAAGTTGCTAAAATAGGCTTCTCTCACCGTTTCCAGCGCTTTTCTGCACCTTAGGCTGATCTGTGATGAAAACATGAAGATTTCAACCAAAGTTGCTAAAATAGGCTTCTCTCACCGTTTCCAGCGCTTTTCTGCACCTTAGGCTGATCTGTGATGAAAACATGAAGATTTCAACCAAAGTTGCTAAAATAGGCTTCTCTCACCGTTTCCAGCGCTTTTCTGCATCTTAGGCTGATCTGTGATGAAAACATGAAGATTTCAACCAAAGTTGCTAAAATAGGCTTCTCTCACCGTTTCCAGCGCTTTTCTGCACCTTAGGCTGATCTGTGATGAAAACATGAAGATTTCAACCAAAGTTGCTAAAATAGGCTTCTCTCACCGTTTCCAGCGCTTTTCTGCACCTTAGGCTGATCTGTGATGAAAACATGAAGATTTCAACCAAAGTTGCTAAAATAGGCTTCTCTCACCGTTTCCAGCGCTTTTCTGCACCTTAGGCTGATCTGTGATGAAAACATGAAGATTTCAACCAAAGTTTCTAAAATAGGCTTCTCTCACCGTTTCCAGCGCTTTTCTGCACCTTAGGCTGATCTGTGATGAAAACATGAAGATTTCAACCAAAGTTGCTAAAATAGGCTTCTCTCACCGTTTCCAGCGCTTTTCTGCACCTTAGGCTGATCTGTGATGAAAACATGAAGATTTCAACCAAAGTTGCTAAAATAGGCTTCTCTCACCGTTTCCAGCGCTTTTCTGCACCTTAGGCTGATCTGTGATGAAAACATGAAGATTTCAACCAAAGTTGCTAAAATAGGCTTCTCTCACCGTTTCCAGCGCTTTTCTGCACCTTAGGCTGATCTGTGATGAAAACATGAAAATTTCAACCAAAGTTGCTAAAATAGGCTTCTCTCACCGTTTCCAGCGCTTTTCTGCACCTTAGGCTGATCTGTTATGAAAAAAATGAAGATTTCAACCAAAGTTGCCAAAATAGGCTTCTCTCACCGTTTCCAGCGCTTTTCTGCACCTTAGGCTGATCTGTGATGAAAACATGAAGATTTCAACCAAAGTTGCTAAAATAGGCTTCTCTCACCGTTTCCAGCGCTTTTCTGCACCTTAGGCTGATCTGTGATGAAAACATGAAGATTTCAACCAAAGTTGCTAAAATAGGCTTCTCTCACCGTTTCCAGCGCTTTTCTGCACCTTAGGCTGATCTGTGATGAAAACATGAAGATTTCAACCAAAGTTGCTAAAATAGGCTTCTCTCACCGTTTCCAGCGCTTTTCTGCACCTTAGGCTGATCTGTGATGAAAACATGAAGATTTCAACCAAAGTTGCTAAAATAGGCTTCTCTCACCGTTTCCAGCGCTTTTCTGCACCTTAGGCTGATCTGTGATGAAAACATGAAGATTTCAACCAAAGTTGCTAAAATAGGCTTCTCTCACCGTTTCCAGCGCTTTTCTGCACCTTAGGCTGATCTGTGATGAAAACATGAAGATTTCAACCAAAGTTGCTAAAATAGGCTTCTCTAACCGTTTCCAGCGCTTTTCTGCACCTTAGGCTGATCTGTGATGAAAACATGAAGATTTCAACAAAAGTTGCTAAAATAGGCTTCTCTCACCGTTTCCAGCGCTTTTCTGCACCTTAGGCTGATCTGTGATGAAAACATGAAGATTTCAACCAAAGTTGCTTAAATAGGCTTCTCTCACCGTTTCCAGCGCTTTTCTGCACCTTAGGCTGATCTGTGATGAAAACATGAAGATTTCAAACAAAGTTGCTAAAATAGGCTTCTCTCACCGTTTCCAGCGCTTTTCTGCACCTTAGGCTGATCTGTGATGAAAACATGAAGATTTCAAACAAAGTTGCTAAATAGGCTTCTCTCACCGTTTCCAGCACTTTTCTGCACCTTAGGCTGATCTGTGATGAAAACATGAAGATTTCAACCAAAGTTGCTAAAATAGGCTTCTCTCACCGTTTCCAGCACTTTTCTGCACCTTAGGCTGATCTGTGATGAAAACATTAAGATTTCAACCAAAGTTGCTAAAATAGGCTTCTCTCACCGTTTCCAGCGCTTTTCTGCACCTTAGGCTGATCTGTGATGAAAATATGAAGATTTCAACCAAAGTTGCTAAAATAGGCTTCTCTCACCGTTTCCAGCGCTTTTCTGCACCTTAGGCTGATCTGTGATGAAAACATGAAGATTTCAAACAAAGTTGCTAAAATAGGCTTCTCTCACCGTTTCCAGCGCTTTTCTGCACCTTAGGCTGATCTGTGATGAAGACATGAAGATTTCAACCAAAGTTGCTAAAATAGGCTTCTCTCACCGTTTCCAGCGCTTTTCTGCACCTTAGGCTGATCTGTGATGAAAACATGAAGATTTCAACCAAAGTTGCTAAAATAGGCTTCTCTCACCGTTTCCAGCGCTTTTCTGCACCTTAGGCTGATCTGTGATGAAAACATGAAGATTTCAACCAAAGTTGCTAAAATAGGCTTCTCTCACCGTTTCCAGCGCTTTTCTGCACCTTAGGCTGATCTGTGATGAAAACATGAAGATTTCAACCAAAGTTGCTAAAATAGGCTTCTCTCACCGTTTCCAGCGCTTTTCTGCACCTTAGGCTGATCTGTGATGAAAACATGAAGATTTCAAACAAAGTTGCTAAAATAGGCTTCTCTCACCGTTTCCAGCGCTTTTCTGCACCTTAGGCTGATCTGTGATGAAAACATGAAGATTTCAAACAAAGTTGCTAAAATAGGCTTCTCTCACCGTTTCCAGCGCTTTTCTGCACCTTAGGCTGATCTGTGATGAAAACATGAAGATTTCAACCAAAGTTGCTAAAAAAGGCTTCTCTCACCGTTTCCAGCGCTTTTCTGCACCTTAGGCTGATCTGTGATGAAAAAAATGAAGATTTCAACCAAAGTTGCTAAAATAGGCTTCTCTCACCGTTTCCAGCGCTTTTCTGCACCTTAGGCTGATCTGTGATGAAAACATGAAGATTTCAACCAAAGTTGCTAAAATAGGCTTCTCTCACCGTTTCCAGCGCTTTTCTGCACCTTAGGCTGATCTGTGATGAAAACATGAAGATTTCAACCAAAGTTGCTAAAATAGGCTTCTCTCACCGTTTCCAGCGCTTTTCTGTATCTTAGGCTGATCTGTGATGAAAACATGAAGATTTCAACCAAAGTTGCTAAAATAGGCTTCTCTCACCGTTTCCAGCGCTTTTCTGCACCTTAGGCTGATCTGTGATGAAAACATGAAGATTTCAACCAAAGTTGCTAAAATAGGCTTCTCTCACCGTTTCCAGCGCTTTTCTGCACCTTAGGCTGATCTGTGATGAAAACATGAAGATTTCAACCAAAGTTGCTAAAATAGGCTTCTCTCACCGTTTCCAGCGCTTTTCTGCACCTTAGGCTGATCTGTGATGAAAACATGAAGATTTCAACCAAAGTTGCTAAAATAGGCTTCTCTCACCGTTTCCAGCGCTTTTCTGCACCTTAGGCTGATCTGTGATGAAAAAAATGAAGATTTCAACCAAAGTTGCCAAAATAGGCTTCTCTCACCGTTTCCAGCGCTTTTCTGCACCTTAGGCTGATCTGTGATGAAAACATGAAGATTTCAACCAAAGTTGCTAAAATAGGCTTCTCTCACCGTTTCCAGCGCTTTTCTGCACCTTAGGCTGATCTGTGATGAAAACATGAAGATTTCAACCAAAGTTGCTAAAATAGGCTTCTCTGACCGTTTCCAGCTCTTTTCTGCACCTTAGGCTGATCTGTGATGAAAACATGAAGATTTCAACCAAAGTTGCTAAAATAGGCTTCTCTCACCGTTTCCAGCGCTTTTCTGCACCTTAGGCTGATCTGTGATGAAAACATGAAGATTTCAACCAAAGTTGCTAAAATAGGCTTCTCTCACCGTTTCCAGCGCTTTTCTGCACCTTAGGCTGATCTGTGATGAAAACATGAAGATTTCAACCAAAGTTGCTAAAATAGGCTTCTCTCACCGTTTCCAGCGCTTTTCTGCACCTTAGGCTGATCTGTGATGAAAACATGAAGATTTCAACCAAAGTTGCTAAAATAGGCTTCTCTCACCGTTTCCAGCGCTTTTCTGCATCTTAGGCTGATCTGTGATGAAAACATGAAGATTTCAACCAAAGTTGCTAAAATAGGCTTCTCTCACCGTTTCCATCGCTTTTCTGCACCTTAGGCTGATCTGTGATGAAAACATGAAGATTTCAACCAAAGTTGCTTAAATAGGCTTCTCTCACCGTTTCCAGCGCTTTTCTGCACCTTAGGCTGATCTGTGATGAAAACATGAAGATTTCAACCAAAGTTGCTTAAATAGGCTTCTCTCACCGTTTCCAGCGCTTTTCTGCACCTTAGGCTGATCTGTGATGAAAACATGAAGATTTCAACCAAAGTTGCTAAAATAGGCTTCTCTCACCGTTTCCAGCGCTTTTCTGCACCTTGTGCCATTTAGACTGAAAAAACTGTTCAGTTGCAACTTTTTCATTGGGGATTCCAAAACTTAAAATCATTTGTTTAAAGAATTCCTTTAGAGTTGAAACCAAGATTTCAAATTACCCTTTTTCATTATAAACATCCACTGTAAGCATGGTAAGTATCAAGTAATATGACTGCAGACCTTTGGAGAAAATACGTTGATGAGTGACCCTATTTTATTATGGCAGTCAAAAAGCACTGATTTTCAGCTTTAGTCCATGAAACCTCCAAACATTAACCGAAGTTGCAAAAATAGGCTTATCTCACCGTTTCCAGCGCTTTTTGTGCGCCTTAGGCTTGTCTGTGATGAAAAAATGAAGATTTCAACGAAAGTTGCTAAAAAAGGCTTATCTCACCGTTTCCAGCGCTTTTGTGCACCTTAGGCTTATCTGTGATGAAAAAATGAAGATTTCAACCAAAGTTGCTAAACTAGGCTTATCTCACCGTTTCCAGCGCTTTTCTGCACCTTGGGCTTATCTGTGATGAAAAAATGAAGATTTCAACCAAAGTTGCTAAAACAGGCTTATCTCACCGTTTCCAGCGCTTTTGTGCACCTTGTGCCATTTAGACTGAAAAAACCGTTCAGTTGCAACTTTTTCATTGGGGATTCCAAAACTTAAAATCATTTGTTTAAAGAATTCCTTTAGAGTTGAAACCAAGATTTCAAATTACCCTTTTTCATTATAATCATCCACTGTAAGCATGGTAAGTATCAAGCAATAAGACTGCAGACCTTTTGAGTAAATACGTTGATGAGTGACCCTATTTTATAATGGCAGTCAAACAGCACTGATTTTCAGCTTTAGTCCATGAAACCTCCAAACATTAACCAAAGTTGCAAAAATAGGCTTATCTCACCGTTTCCAGCGCTTTTGTGCACCTTGGGCTTATCTGTGATGAAAAAATGAAGATTTCAACCAAAGTTAATAAAACAGGCTTATCTCACCGTTTCCAGCAATTTTGTGCACCTTGTGCCATTTAGACTGAAAAAAACGTTCAGTTGCAACTTTTTCATTGGGGATTCCAAAACTTAAAATCATTTGTTTAAAGAATTCCTTTAGAGTTGAAACCAAGATTTCAAATTACCCTTTTTCATTATAACATCCACTGTAAGCATGGTAAGTATCAAGTAATATGACTGCAGACCTTTGGAGAAAATACGTTGATGAGTGACCCTATTTTATTATGGCAGTCAAAAAGCACTGATTTTCAGCTTTAGTCCATGAAACCTCCAAACATTAACCAAAGTTGCTAAAACAGGCTTATCTCACCGTTTCCAGCGCTTTTGTGCACCTTGTGCCATTTAGACTGAAAAAACCGTTCAGTTGCAACTTTTTTATTGGGGATTCCAAAACTTAAAATCATTTGTTTAAAGAATTCCTTTAGAGTTGAAACCAAGATTTCAAATTACCCTTTTTCATTATAAACATCCACTGTAAGCATGGTAAGTATCAAGTAATATGACTGCAGACCTTTGGAGAAAATACGTTGATGAGTGACCCTATTTTATTATGGCAGTCAAAAAGCACTGATTTTCAGCTTTAGTCCATGAAACCTCCAAACATCAACCAAAGGTGCTAAAACAGGCTTATCTCACCGTTGTCAGCGCTTTTGTGCACCTTAGGCTGATCTGGGATGAAAAAATGAAGATTTCAACCAAAGTTGCTAAAATAGGCTTATCTCACCGTTTCCATCGCTTTTCTGCACCTTGTGCCATTTAGACTGAAAAAACCGTTCAGTTGCAACTTTTTCATTGGGGATTCCAAAACTTAAAATCATTTGTTTAAAGAATTCCTTTAGAGTTGAAACCAAGATTTCAAATTACCCTTTTTCATTATAATCATCCACTGTAAGCATGATAAGTATCAAGCAATAAGACTGCAGACCTTTTGAGAAAATATGTTGAATAGTATTTTCTCAAAAGAAAATACTCATCAACGTATGATGAGTATTTTCAGTGCTAGTAAAACAGCACTGATTTGCCATAATAGTCAAATCAGTGCTGTTTGACTATTATGGCAGTCAAACAGCACTGATTTTCAGCTTTAGTCCATGAAACCTCCAAACATTAACCAAAGTTTCAAAAAAAGGCTTATCTCACCGTTTCCAGCGCTTTTTGTGCACCTTAGGCTTGTGTGTGATGAAAAAATGAAGATTTCAACCAAAGTTGCTAAAAAAGGCTTATCTCACAGTTTCCAGCGCTTTTGTGCACCTTGGGCTTATCTGTGATGAAAAAATGAAGATTTCAACCAAAGTTGCTAAAGCAGGCTTATCTCACCGTTTCCAGCGCTTTTGTGCACCTTTTGCCATTTAGACTGAAAAAAACGTTCAGTTGCAACTTTTTCATTGGGGATTCCGAAACTTAAAATCATTTGTTTAAAGAAATCCTTTAGAGTTGAAACCAAGATTTCAAATTACCCTTTTTCATTATAAACATCCACTGTAAGCAAGTTAAGTATCAAGTAATTTGACTGCAGACCTTTTGAGAAAATACGTTGATGAGTGACCCTATTTTATTATGGCAGTCAAAAAGCACTGATTTTCAGCTTTAGTCCATGAAACCTCCAAACATTAACCAAAGTTGCAAAAATAGGCTTATCTCACCGTTTCCAGCGCTTTTTGTGCACCTTAGGCTTGTCTGTGATGAAAAAATGAAGATTTCACCAAAGTTGCTAAAAAAGGCTTATCTCACCGTTTCCAGCACTTTTGTGCACCTTAGGCTTATCTGTGATGAAAAAATGAAGATTTCAACCAAAGTTGCTAAAATAGGCTTATCTCACCGTTTCCAGCGCTTTTTGTGCACCTTAGGCTTATCTGTGATGAAAAAATGAAGATTTCAACCAAAGTTGCTAAAATAGGCTTATCTCACCGTTTCCAGCGCTTTTTGTGCACCTTAGGCTTGTCTGTGATGAAAAAATGAAGATTTCACCAAAGTTGCTAAAAAAGGCTTATCTCACCGTTTCCAGCACTTTTGTGCACCTTAGGCTTATCTGTGATGAAAAAATGAAGATTTCAACCAAAGTTGCTAAAATAGGCTTATCTCACCGTTTCCAGCGCTTTTTGTGCACCTTAGGCTTATCTGTGATGAAAAAATGAAGATTTCAACCAAAGTTGCTAAAATAGGCTTATCTCACCGTTTCCAGCGCTTTTTGTGCACCTTAGGCTTGTCTGTGATGAAAAAATGAAGATTTCAACCAAAGTTGCTAAAAAAGGTTTATCTCACCGTTTCCAGCACTTTTGTGCACCTTAGGCTTATCTGTGATGAAAAAATGAAGATTTCAACCAAAGTTCTAAAATAGGCTTATCTCACCGTTTCCATCGCTTTTCTGCACCTTGTGCCATTTAGACTGAAAAAACCGTTCAGTTGCAACTTTTTCATTGGGGATTCCAAAACTTAGAGTTGAAACCAAGATTTCAAATTACCCTTTTTCATTATAAACATCCACTGTAAGCAAGTTAAGTATCAAGTAATTTGACTGCAGACCTTTTGAGAAAATACGTTGATGAGTGACCCTATTTTATTATGGCAGTCAAAAAGCACTGATTTTCAGCTTTAGTCCATGAAACCTCCAAACATTAACCAAAGTTGCAAAAATAGGCTTATCTCACCGTTTCCAGCGCTTTTTGTGCACCTTAGGCTTGTCTGTGATGAAAAAATGAAGATTTCACCAAAGTTGCTAAAAAAGGCTTATCTCACCGTTTCCAGCACTTTTGTGCACCTTAGGCTTATCTGTGATGAAAAAATGAAGATTTCAACCAAAGTTGCTAAAATAGGCTTATCTCACCGTTTCCAGCGCTTTTTGTGCACCTTAGGCTTGTCTGTGATGAAAAAATGAAGATTTCAACCAAAGTTGCTAAACTAGGCTTATCTCACCGTTTCCAGCGCTTTTCTGCACCTTGTGCCATTTAGACTGAAAAAAACGTTCAGTTGCAACTTTTTCATTGGGGATTCCAAAACTTAAAATCATTTGTTTAAAGAATTCCTTTAGAGTTTAAACCAAGATTTCAAATTACCCTTTTTCATTATAATCATCTGAAACCCAAGGGCCCGCGCCGAGAGGCTTGCTTGGTTGCTGGCGTTGAGGGCTGAGTACACGACGAGGGGAGCCAGACAGGCACGGCTTTGCCAATCCAGGGTCACAGGGACGGCGATGGGAGAGACATCCCTGTGACCCCTGAGACACGCGGAGCCGAGCCTGTTTGGCTCCCCACGTTGTGTCCTCGAGCCTGTTCTTGCTCGGTGATGAGAAAAAGAAGATGAAGAATGAGGGGAAGGCGAAAAAGAAGACTCGCGAAGCCGTGCCTGTGCGGCTCCCCTTGTCTTGTACTCGAGCCTGTTCTTGCTCGGTGATGAAAGAAAGAAGATGAAAAATGAGGAGAAGGCGAAAAAGAAGACTCGCGAAGCCGTGCCTGTGCGGCTCCCCTTGTCGTGTACTCGAGCATGTTCTTGCTCGGTGATGAGAAGAAGAAGAAGTAGAAGGAGGGGAAGGCGAAAAAGAAGACTCGCGAAGCCGTGCCTGTGCGGCTCCCCTTGACGTGTACTCGAGCCTGTTCTTGCTCTGTGATGAAAAAAAGAAGATGAAAAATGAGGAGAAGGCGAAAAAGAAGACTCGCGAAGCCGTGCCTGTGCGGCTCCCCTTGTCGTGTACTCGAGCCTGTTCTTGCTCGGTGATGAGAAGAAGAAGAAGTAGAAGGAGGGGAAGGCGAAAAAGAAGACTCGCGAGGCCGTGCCTGTGCGGCTCCCCTTGTCGTGTACTCGAGCCTGTTCTTGCTTGGTGATGAGAAGAAGAAGATGAAGAATGAGGGGAAGGCGAAAAAGAAGACTCGCGAAGCCGTGCCTGTGCGGCTCCCCTTGTCTTGTACTCGAGCCTGTTCTTGCTCGGTGATGAAAGAAAGAAGATGAAAAATGAGGAGAAGGCGAAAAAGAAGACTCGCGAAGCCGTGCCTGTGCGGCTCCCCTTGTCGTGTACTCGAGCATGTTCTTGCTCGGTGATGAGAAGAAGAAGAAGTAGAAGGAGGGGAAGGCGAAAAAGAAGACTCGCGAAGCCGTGCCTGTGCGGCTCCCCTTGACGTGTACTCGAGCCTGTTCTTGCTCTGTGATGAAAAAAAGAAGATGAAAAATGAGGAGAAGGCGAAAAAGAAGACTCGCGAAGCCGTGCCTGTGCGGCTCCCCTTGTCGTGTACTCGAGCCTGTTCTTGCTCGGTGATGAGAAGAAGAAGAAGTAGAAGGAGGGGAAGGCGAAAAAGAAGACTCGCGAGGCCGTGCCTGTGCGGCTCCCCTTGTCGTGTACTCGAGCCTGTTCTTGCTTGGTGATGAGAAGAAGAAGAAGTAGAAGGAGGAGAAGAAGAAAAAGAAGACTCGTGCAGTAATAATAATGAAACAGAAACAAATGTGTATTATTTCTCTTACAGCTGAACGACACGTGCAAAGACGTAGGGTCGGTGTAATCTCAGCACCCAGGCTCCAAGTTGCGTGCCTGTGTGACCTAGGACCCATGGGATGCCCGCGTTGGCGAGTCTCTACCGGCTGGGTGTCTGAAACCCAGGGCCCGCGCTGAGAGGCTTGCTTGGTTGCTGGCGTTGAGGGCTGAGTACACGACGAGGGGAGCCGGACAGGCACGGCTTCACGAGTCTCAGGGTCACAGGGACGGCGATGGGAGAAACATCCCTGTGACCCTGAGACACGCGGAGCCGAGCCTGTTTGGCTCCCCGCGTCGTGTCCTCGAGCCTGTTCTTGCTCGGTGATGAGAAAAAGAAGATGAAGAATGAGGGGAAGGCGAAAAAGAAGACTTGCAAGGCCGTGCCTGTGCGGCTCCCCTTGTCGTGTACTCGAGCCTGTTCTTGCTTGGTGATGAGAAGAAGAAGAAGTAGAAGGAGGAGAAGGAGAAAAAGAAGACTTGTGCAGTAATAATAATGAAATAGAAACAAATGTGTATTATTTCTCTTACAGCTGAACGACATGTGCAAAGACGTAGGGTCGGTGTAATCTCAGCACCCCAGGCTCCAAGTTGCGTGCCGGTTTGACCTCGGACCCATGGGATGCCTGCGTTGGCGAGTCTCTACGGGCTGGGTGTCTGAAACCCAGGGGCCCGCGCCGAGAGGCTTGCTTGGTTGCTGGCGTTGAGGGCTGAGTACAGGACGAGGGGGAGCCGGACAGGCACGGCTTCGCGAGTCTCAGGGTCATAGGGACGGCGATGGGAGAAACATCCCTGTGACCCTGAGAGACGTGGAGCCGAGCCTGTTTGGCTCCCTGCGTCGTGTCCTCGAGCCTGTTCTTGCTCGGTGATGAGAAAAAGAAGATGAAGAATGAGGAGAAGGCGAAAAAGAAGACTTGCTTAGCCGTGCCTGTCCGGCTCCTCTTGTCTTGTACTCGAGCCTGTCCTTGCTTGGTGATGAGAAAAAGAAGATGAAGAATGAGGAGAAGGCGAAAAAGAAGACTCGCTTAGCCGTGCCTGTCCGGCTCCTCTTGTCTTGTACTCGAGCCTGTTCTTGCTCGGTGATGAGAAAAAGAAGATGAAGATTGAGGAGAAGGCGAAAAAGAAGACTCGCTTAGCCGTGCCTGTCCGACTCCTCTTGTCTTGTACTCGAGCCTGTTCTTGCTCGGTGATGAGAAAAAGAAGATGAAGAATGAGGAGAAGGCGAAAAAAAAGACTCGCTTAGCCATGCCGGGCTCCCCTTGTCGTGCCTGTTCTTGCTCGGTGATGAGAAGAAGAAGAAGAAGAAGAAGGAGAAGAAGGAGAAGGAGGAGCAGGAGAAGAAAAGAAGACTCTCTGCAAGACTCTCTGCGAGCCTTCGGGTCCCAGAGAGTCTTTTTCATCCAGGCACGGACAAAGCACACGGATTACAGATTACAAAACTCAAACCAGCAGTGCTGATGTAGTGTCTGCATGTCTCCCAGAGGACGACGGCCAGGCAGCGACTCTTCTTCCTCCGCAGGCTGCCGAGGCTCCACGTGGACTCCAGGATTCTCCAGGCAACGTACACTTACAGGTGCACCACAGAGAGCATCCAGACTGGCTGCATCACCGACCGGTGCGGCAGTTGCACCGCCCTGAGCCGTAAGGCTCTACAGGAGGTGATGAAGTCCGCCCAGCACATCACCCCCTGTACGGTGCCACCATCCATAGAGGACTTCTAGAGACAGACCCCTTTCACCCCAGCCGTAGACATTTTTGCTTGCTGCCATCTGGCCGACGGTACCGCAGCATCAGGGCCCGCACCACCAGGCTCAGAGACAGTTTCATTCCCCAGGCCATGAGATTTTTAAACTCCTCTGAACTGCAATGACTCCCGAAAAACCAGCACCGTGACATATTTGCATATTTGCATCATCGCACAAACTTACCACTATTGATGTTTTATTTTCTCTTCAGCTGTTAACAATATATATTATATATATATATATATATATATATATACTTTATTTCTATTTTAAATTTTGATATTCTATTTCATTCTATTTCAAAATATTTCTATTTTATATTTTAGGTTGTAATTACGTGAGCATTGCTAGAAGAGAGCCTGTGACTCAAGCGTTTCACTGCCAGCGACTGCGACAATGTGATTGTTGTACATTTGACAATACAAATTGTTGAACGTTGAATCTTGAATCTTGAATCTTGAAGAGACTCCCCGACGCGGGCATCCCAAAGGCCCTAGGTCACATCGGCGCTCAACTTGGAGCATGGTCTTTGCATGTGTCGTGCAGCTATAAGAGAAATAATGAAAATGAATTTCCTAAAAACATTACTTGAAAAAATGGACAATGACAAGTGTAGCATTGATAAAAACACACACGCTATGTATCATCTTTTCAACCTAACCCATAAACTGCTGGAGGACCTGCCTTTCTTTTGGTGCAGGTACATCCTTATGAGTTCCTTATGAGTTATGGGGACCCCGACTTACAAGCGACCGGCATCATGTCACACCGGCCTACGTCTTTACATGTGTCGTGCAGCTATTGGAGAAATAATTAAAATTTGCTTCTTTTTTTTATTATTACTGCCCAAGAGTCTTCTTCTTCTTCTTCTTCTTCTTCTTCTTAGATAGATAGATATGTACTTTATTAATCCCATGGGAAATTCATATCATCCAGTAGCTTGTACACTGAATACATCACTGACATGCATCATCATCTCCTCCACATGAATCCTGCCTCTTCACTCTCTCTGCCATCTAAAGATCTTTGTAGACAGCGGCCGTGTTGTTCTGCCTTCTCTGTAACATCGGCTCGAATGATCTTAGCTTGACAGCGTCAAGCAATCCTGCATTTTTTATAAATTGGCATTTTTATACATTGGCTATAGCAGTATACTTTACCTTTCGAAACATACATATATTCATTCCATACTCTTTTTTCGCAACACACAGCAAAATGCATGATTCATTATTACAGCGATCAGCTAATAAAACTGTACTTACTCACCATGTAAATATCTTATTTTGGATTAAAAAACAGAATAAATTATCACCCGGTGATACGGCGAAGGGGCAACAAACTTAACACCCTTGTGTTGTCCCAGGGTCTGGTTGACCCAGCATGTGTTTGTGTACGTGCGCGTGCGCAAGAACAGGTTCAGTTCATTCCGGTCAATAGATACAGGCAGCCGGGCAGGCTCGCTGCGCGTGCCCTCGGGTCCCGCAGACCCCCGATTGGAGACACTGCCCTCAACGCGAGGGACCGTGCAAGCCCCGCGGTTCACATCCTCGGGTCGCTCAGGGAGACTCAGACCGGAGACACTCCCCAACGCGGGCTGCCGACCGGCCCCACGTCACACCGGGGCGCAGCTTGGAGTGTGGTGTGCGGAGATAAAAAAAAAAAAAAGTCAGCTGGTGAAGTGTGTGTGTGTGTGTGTGTGTGTGTGTGTGTGTGTGACATGTGAACATCAGAAGCGGCTGATGATCCAAGAGCGCCATTCACACAGAGTGAGAGAGATGTGTGCTGCTGCAGTGTATTGTAATTTTGTTTTTTCAACGATCTGAGCAAGAACAAAAGGTTGGATAAGTGATCATCGTAGCATCTATTTTCAAAAAACATAACGTAAAAAAAATTGACAATGAGACGCTGGGAGCTGGACCGAGCCGGCATCGCGAGTCTCAGGGTCCCGGACCGACCCCCGATCGGGGATAAAGGCCTAATTATAGTCCTGCGACTGCAACCGCGGAAGGCCACGCAGCTGCATCGACGGATCCATTTTGGTTTATGCTTCCTAAACGTGTTGCGCGTGTTGCAACGCAATTCACCGCCAGAACACTAGGTGGAGTAACTTTTTTTTTCGAAAACAAAACACACAAAGAAGAGACGTCTTCTTCTTCGTCGAATGTTTATTTACATCGCCACTCCGGCTCCTCATAGCCTATTTCTGGCGGACAAATCGGCCAGTCAGTGACGGGTTATACAAGTGGTCATACTTTCGGATCTCTTCTGCCAAGTGCTCTTCTATTTGGTCCATATTCGTTCTTCTAAATCTTCCGTGATTTCCGCGTATTGTGGGGCATGAAACCGGAAACTAGACTCCGGACGGGATGTAGTAAGCCGACCAATCACAAGCCTTGCGGGCTGCGTGAGGCTCGCGTCGTTTTGTCGTGTAGTTAGAAAAATTGGCGGACGCACGCAAGCCGCCAGAGGGCTCGAAAGGGGCGTGTTGCGTGTCTTGCGTGCATGCGTGCGTCCGTGCAACACGAGTACAATTTGGCCTTTAAGCCTGAAACATGCTTCTGCGACTGCGTCTGCGTCTTTTCACGCCGCTGTGGCGCAAGACTCGTTTTCATTCATGCTTCCCCAACCGTTGCGCGTCTTACAAAGCAATTCCCCGCCAGAACGGAGCGGAGTAATGCTTTTTGTCGAAGACGACCTTAGAGACGCCTTCTTTCTTCTTCGTCGATTGTTTATTTACATAGCCACTGCGGCTCCTCGTAGCCTTTTTCTGGCGGACAAATCCGCCAGTCAGTGACAGGTTATACAAGTGATCATACTATCGGATATCTTCTGCCAAGTGCTCTTCTATTTGGTCCATATTCGTTCTTCTAAATCTTCCGTGATTTCTGCCGGTATTATGGGGCATGAAACCGGAAATGCAGCTCCAGAAGGGATGTATAGCAGACCAATCACAGCTTTGCGGGCTGGGTGAGCTTGCGGAGCTTTGCCGTAAATTTTAGAAAAGGGGGTCGACACCCGTCAGCGCGTAAGGAGGGATACATAAGAACGTAAGGGACCCGGAACGGCTCTTGCGCTTACGGGCCCGTGAAAACGCAGAAGCATGTTTCAGGCTTAAGGCCCTCAACACGAGCGGCCATGCGGGCCCCGCGGCTCACGTCTTCGGGTTGCTGAGACCCAGACTGGAGACATTCCCTACGCAACTTGGAGTGTGTGGCGTGCAGAGATAAAAGTAAAAAAAAGTAAAACACTTTGCCACTGTATCGTAACTTAATTTTTTCAACGATCACTGAACAACAGCTGATTTTTACTCACCTAACGATGGCTTCTCTCCTTCGAAATGAATCCTGCCTTTTCACTATCTCTGCAAAAGACAGCGGCGGTGTTGGTCTGTCTTCTCTGTAACTCTGAGCTCGAATGATCCTAGCCGACAGTGTCCAGCAATATAAAGTGTGTCTGATGGTGAAATACTGTAAGTCAGGTGGTGAAAGTGGGGGTGAGTGTGTGAAGTCTTATGACTCCTGAAAGAAGAGAGACTCCACAGTGAAGGCACAACACTAACATGTGACCACAGGCAGCTATGTTTTTCCTGAAGCTGAACTTTTATAAAACTTTTATAAAATAGACAGTGATACTGTGCATAGCCTGGATTCAAATATGTGCACAGAGTAGATTTTAAAATTTGCCAAAAAGAAATCCACACACGCATTTATTATTTTGTATTTATCCTTCTTGTATTTCATCCTGATTTTTACCCACAAACTGAATGGACATCTGGCAGAAAAAAACATATGAATCTAAGCCATGATCTTATAAAAAGGAACATAATATTAATTAAAATATAACTTTCATTATATTGAAAAGCAATGACTCATCTTATAGATTTGTTGTACATGTAGTTGATACATCTCACCACCCACTTCAGTATCTGGTGTTCGGTTTATGCAGCATATGAACGTAACTGATAATGGCTAGACCAGTATACTTCCCTTGTATTATTTTATGTGCTGATGCAGTGTATTTTAATTTTGTTTTTTCAACGATCACTGAGCAAGAACAAAAGGTTGGATATGTGATCATCGTAGCATCTATTTTCATAAAACATAACGTAAAAAGAATTGACAATGAGAGTGTAGCAGGGATAAAGACACACACTTTATTTATCATCTTTTCAGCCTAAACCATAAGCTGCTGGAGGGATTGTCTTTCTTTTTGTGCATGAACGTCCTCACGACACAATGGTGTGATAAAGGGTTTTGCAACGCACCGATGTGGGGGCAGGAACACCCTCGCCCATGTCATGTAACTTCACACACATAACTCCAGAAGAAATAAAGGCCGTACAGTGAAGCGAAAACACTGTCATGTGAACATAGTCAGCTGATGATCACAGAGCGGCCAGTCACACAGAGAGAGAGAGAGAGAGAGAGAGAAAGAGGGAGATTTATATAGAGAGAGAGAGAGAGAGAGAGAGAGAGAGAGAGAGAGAGAGAGAGAGAGAGAGAGAGAGAGAGAGAGAGAGAGAGAGAGAGAGAGAGAGATTTTTTGATTTTTGAAAACAACTTTATTTGGTACTATTGGTTGACACAACACATTGAAACACCTAATAAGTTATTTTTAAAATACACGTTTAGCCATGAATAATTAAATAAAATCACACAAGATAATCAGCATAAACAAGTTCTTGATCTGTCACAGAACATAAAACATCTTGAAAACACCACAGATCATTAAAAGAGTCCAGGTCACCTGCTACTTTATAAAAAATAAAATCAACCAATATTCTGGATTTCATCATGTTGATGCAGACAGGGACCGGCTCAATGTGGACGTCCTGCTCTACCTTCCTCTTCCTGGTTATATACACGGCCATCTTAGCCTGCCCTAAAACAAAGTTTAAAAGCTGGCTTTTGTGTTTTTGTTTGCGAGTGTATTTAAAACCATAAATAAAAACCTGCTTGTTAAAAACCTCTTTAAAACTGGTAAAAACAACTTGTAAAAACAGAAACAAATCAGAGAGACGTGACACTCATTAAAACAGTGAAAGAGGGTTTCTTTTACATTACAAAATGGGCATTTGTCTTCCACGGAGTTCTTAATTATTGATAAAAAAGTGTTCACCGCTATGACTCCGTGGAGCAACCTCCACTGGAGGTCTCCATGTCTCTTACTCAGTGGAGGTGTTGTGCAATAGTAGGAGTAGAATTGACGTTGGCTAATTATTAATAATCATGAAATATGATTATTAAAATAACAATTATTTCTTAAAAATAATCAAAAAATGATAAAGCTATTAATTAAGAATAGTAACACATTTAATTAGAAATGATACGGTTATCCATTAATAATAGTTAAAATAATTAATGAAAACAATAAAATTATCAATTAAGAATAATACAAATCTGTAATCATTGCTTATTGTCGCGGGGCACCACCCTGGTTACAGGGACCAACAATTCAATCTTTAAATATCAGTCTCAATGATATAGGTTATATTAATAATCTCAATATTTAGTATTAATGATTATATAATAAACAATGAAGGGTTTTAAGTTCGAACACAGGCTATAGTAATCCAGCTGTATACACATACATATGCACAAATAATCACAGAAATACAAATACTTTAATTACAAAAGTATTTATTAAAAAGGGGAAATAAAGTTAATGTTATTTCAATGATTCTTCATTTAACAAACTCCAATATTTCAAAGATGGTAACAACAGCAGCAGCACTTATCACAATTGTCACACATGTAATACGGAGTATCTATGTGTGTGTGTGTGGTCGTGTGTGTCTGCCTGTCTGTGTGTGTGTGTGTAAGAAAGAGAAAGGGGAGTGGCTATGGCGTAATGACGTGGTGACGTCCTCTGGCCGAATTCAAGGTGATGTTACATTCACGTACTTCCAAGATGGAGGTTACCTTAGTGACGCCACGTTGCGAAAAGCAAAATGGCTGCTGGTCACTGACCTTAACAAAGGGGATCTTTAAGACAAAGAGATTTCTTATCTCGTGGTTTTGGCGCCGAATGGCGCCGAGATGTATAAATGCTCGTTAAATCTAGATTTCTCCATGTAACATGAAATGTATAAATGTAGGTCGGGACGTGTGTAAAAACAGGTTTAGGAGGAGAGAGAGAGAGAGAGAGAGAGAGAGAGAGAGAGAGAGAGAGAGAGAGAGAGAGAGAGAGAGAGAGAGAGAGAGAGAGAGAGAGAGAGAGAGAGAGATCAGGAAACATCGTCAGAGACAACTACTAGCAAAGCAGGCAGTCCACTTACGTGAGATTTATCTTTTAACAGATGTAAATCTCCGCACAATATCTCTGACGGTAACACGCAAAAAGGAAGCACCGGCTCTGTACCGCGCTCTTCCCAAAAACACAGTAAACAAAGGAACCGGATGTGTCGTCTCGGCCCGCCGTGTAGCACGGCTAAAAACAGATCAGCGATCTACAAACAAACATACAATCAAACAAATGACACGCTAAGTATTTAAACTAGTCTCTGCCCAGACAATAAAGCCTCTTACTGTGACCTCCGCGGTGTTGCTTGCGCGTGGGGCGCGGATTTCCCGGAAGTCCAGTGAATCTGTCGTTAAACTTCAGGATGCGTGCGAACGGGCGGATTCCTGGAAAACAAATCAGTGTCCTGGTCTCTTAAGCGGTGCTCCGGTGGGTCTCGTGGTTGCAACGGAGGTCAGCGCTGGACCGAAAAGAGCGAAGTCTCTTGCTCTTGGAACGAATTCGGCTTCGTCTCTTCTGCAGGGATGAGCAGCGGTTGACGCAGCTGTGGATTTGGAAAGAAAGTCTCTGAGCTCGGCCAGCGAGCGAGTGAGTTCCTGTGCACGGCCTTTTCAAGTTAAAAACAAAAATAGTCTCTATCAAAGTAAGATCAGACTTAAGATAAAAGAAAATGAAAGAAATGAAAGAAAATAACTCTGGTTGCCCCCTTTAGCAACTAAATCATCTGGAAAGACCCGGAGGGGTCTGTTGACGTCTTCAGAGCAGGGGAAATGGCAGCGATTTTTGATGTCTCAGTGGTTTTATTCTACCTGAGAGGTTCTGCCTCCTTGAGGTGCTGGTCATAGGATGATGCTGGCTTTAAGCCAATTGAGTGTCAGAGTTGGACCTCAGTGGGCGGGGCTTGGAACTCAGCGGGGGTCCTGAAGGCTCTTCAGGACATTTCCCAACCACCAGGGGGAGATTCTCAGGCCTGCTGGAGAATGTTTTCCCTCCAAAAGTTTTACGACCCTTTGTCCTCACCGTCGGCTCCAGTGTCTGGTGTTCAGCCTCTGGACTGTGGCCCAACATTCCCCCTTTTGGTCTGGAGATTGGGTTGTGACCCCGGTTTCCAGGGCAAAGTAGGTCAAGAGTCCAGTTATAATCCATGACAGGGAATCCTTGAGTGGAGTTGAAGCAGTGAAAGTTAGTTCATTATGAGGCAGAGAGGCATAATTGTCTTTGAGGCATGAGTCTAAACAGAGAGAGGTAATTGTCTGGGCAGACAGGCTAAATAACATATATTCTAAAACACGGCACACATTTTCAATTTCACATAATGCTTATCAGCAGTTATTGTTACAATACCAAATGAATTTCGGTGAAGAGTGAAATGAAAGAAAAGGAAACAGAAGGAAATTCTGAGTATGTGCTGGTGTCTGAGGTAAACATGTGTTATCTTGTCAAACCACCACATTTAGAACGGCGAATCACGTTCGGTTGTTCGCTAATCGGTAAATTAAGGATGAATCCTACTCCTAGGTTCTGCAGATCTACCGATATAGGAAATTGCACTGCCAAGAGTAAATTGCCAAGTTTACCCGGGAGGGCTGCACAACCGTAGTGGTAGAGAACTTCAAGATTCACTCAACGAGGTCTAAGAAGGTTCACTACCTGAACATACGTTATACAATTTACTGACAGATGGTCTAAGACATGCAACTATTGATGATGTGAGTGGTTTGAGTGGTCTCTCTGTTTGGAGTTGGGATTTCTCCCCCCCCCTTTTCAGATGTGGAGGGGAGAGGGAGTTTTGTTTAGTTTTGCACATGGGGATCAGTGTCTGGTCTTTGAGAAGAGCTTGGAGGAACAGGTGGCACAATGTCTCTCTGTTTCAGCCACACTTCTCCGTATTAACTCCTGTCCCAGAATGCATCCCATATTTTGGGTTTCGGTCACCATATCTATACTCCTGGTACTGATATGGTTTCCATTGGCTAAAAATAACTTCTCTGTTGAGAGGTATTCATATAATGAGATCTAAACCGATTGTGGGAGTTTTGTTCTTGCTCCGCCAGGCATGCTGCTAGCATGACTCTGAGCGCATCAACATGTTCTTGGGCTTGTCGCGTGGCCCTCTGTTTGCAGAGGAGTGCCAGGTGACCCAGAACGTAGGATAAACTCAATTTCGGACTAGTGGTGTTGTTGAGGTGTATGGTCAGTTCTTCAATCCTTGGATCGCATTAACTTAAATCATAATCCCTCAACTAACTCACTTCATCACTTAGAAAAATTGATCAGACTGGCGACTGTCTCTGACAGGTCGTCTGGCCTTGAGGGAGCCCTCGCCCCAGGGTGGTCCATGCTACTCATCTTCTGAGTGCGAAAGCACCTGGTGGGCTGCTCAAGCTTGCTTAGGTTAAAGCGAATAAAAACTTAATTATAGCATCACTATAAAATTCTTCAGACTGGCGACTGTCCCCGACAGGTCGTCTGGCCTTGAGGGAGCCCTCGCCCCAGGGTGGTCCATGCTACTCATCTTCTGATTGCGAATCGCACCTGGTGGGCTGCTCAAGCTTGCTTAGGTTAAAGCGAATAAAACTTAATAAACACTACACAAGATGCACAGGTGAGCCTCACTCTGTGTCTATATAGTAGCGCTATGTAGGATAGCTCGATGGCTCAATCCTTTAGACCTAGTTGGTTAACAACTAGTCTACTCGTAACTAGTCTCTCAAATCTAGTTAGTCTCTTTGAAATTCAAAGCATGCAGAAATTTTCCAATAAAAAAAAAAATTACTAAACTACTGAAACGTAGTCAGCAACCAACCATAGTGATACACAACGTCTGCTTAGCAAAGGGGATTAAGAATAACGAAAATTCAAAGAGAAATACATTTCCATAATTGTTTTCCTCTTAAGAAAATTAATTATCATTATCGTGCATTGAGATGACACAACCACTAATATGCAATAAGCATCCAACAACGGATACACAAGGCAATAGTATACCTGCTTGGCACAGGTGCAAAGGGATTACAAATAAAAAAAAAAATTCAAAGAGAAATAAATTTCCGAATTATGTTTCTCCTTAAGAAATTAATTATAATTATTGTGCATCGCGAATACACAACCACCGATTACACTCTGCAGCCAATCACAGATACGCAAGGCACGAGTATACCTGTGTTGCAAAGGTGCAGGGGAATTTAGAAATTAAAAAAAAAATTCTTTCTTTGACAATGAATCTGGATTATTGTACACAGTATTATGATACAGCTGGAGTTATATAGCCTCACGCAGGGGCACCATTTATGTTGTGCAATAGTAGGAGTAGAATTGACGTTGGCTAATTATTAATAATCATGAAATATGATTATTAAAATAACAATTATTTCTTAAAAATAATCAAAAAATGATAAAGCTATTAATTAAGAATAGTAACACATTTAATTAGAAATGATACGGTTATCCATTAATAATAGTTAAAATAATTAATGAAAACAATAAAATTATCAATTAAGAATAATACAAATCTGTAATCATTGCTTATTGTCGCGGGGCACCACCCTGGTTACAGGGACCAACAATTCAATCTTTAAATATCAGTCTCAATGATATAGGTTATATTAATAATCTCAATATTTAGTATTAATGATTATATAATAAACAATGAAGGGTTTTAAGTTCGAACACAGGCTATAGTAATCCAGCTGTATACACATACATATGCACAAATAATCACAGAAATACAAATACTTTAATTACAAAAGTATTTATTAAAAAGGGGAAATAAAGTTAATGTTATTTCAATGATTCTTCATTTAACAAACTCCAATATTTCAAAGATGGTAACAACAGCAGCAGCACTTATCACAATTGTCACACATGTAATACGGAGTATCTATGTGTGTGTGTGTGGTCGTGTGTGTCTGCCTGTCTGTGTGTGTGTGTGTAAGAAAGAGAAAGGGGAGTGGCTATGGCGTAATGACGTGGTGACGTCCTCTGGCCGAATTCAAGGTGATGTTACATTCACGTACTTCCAAGATGGAGGTTACCTTAGTGACGCCACGTTGCGAAAAGCAAAATGGCTGCTGGTCACTGACCTTAACAAAGGGGATCTTTAAGACAAAGAGATTTCTTATCTCGTGGTTTTGGCGCCGAATGGCGCCGAGATGTATAAATGCTCGTTAAATCTAGATTTCTCCATGTAACATGAAATGTATAAATGTAGGTCGGGACGTGTGTAAAAACAGGTTTAGGAGGAGAGAGAGAGAGAGAGAGAGAGAGAGAGAGAGAGAGAGAGAGAGAGAGAGAGAGAGAGAGAGAGAGAGAGAGAGATCAGGAAACATCGTCAGAGACAACTACTAGCAAAGCAGGCAGTCCACTTACGTGAGATTTATCTTTTAACAGATGTATATCTCCGCACAATATCTCTGACGGTAACACGCAAAAAGGAAGCACCGGCTCTGTACCGCGCTCTTCCCAAAAACACAGTAAACAAAGGAACCGGATGTGTCGTCTCGGCCCGCCGTGTAGCACGGCTAAAAACAGATCAGCGATCTACAAACAAACATACAATCAAACAAATGACACGCTAAGTATTTAAACTAGTCTCTGCCCAGACAATAAAGCCTCTTACTGTGACCTCCGCGGTGTTGCTTGCGCGTGGGGCGCGGATTTCCCGGAAGTCCAGTGAATCTGTCGTTAAACTTCAGGATGCGTGCGAACGGGCGGATTCCTGGAAAACAAATCAGTGTCCTGGTCTCTTAAGCGGTGCTCCGGTGGGTCTCGTGGTTGCAACGGAGGTCAGCGCTGGACCGAAAAGAGCGAAGTCTCTTGCTCTTGGAACGAATTCGGCTTCGTCTCTTCTGCAGGGATGAGCAGCGGTTGACGCAGCTGTGGATTTGGAAAGAAAGTCTCTGAGCTCGGCCAGCGAGCGAGTGAGTTCCTGTGCACGGCCTTTTCAAGTTAAAAACAAAAATAGTCTCTATCAAAGTAAGATCAGACTTAAGATAAAAGAAAATGAAAGAAATGAAAGAAAATAACTCTGGTTGCCCCCTTTAGCAACTAAATCATCTGGAAAGACCCGGAGGGGTCTGTTGACGTCTTCAGAGCAGGGGAAATGGCAGCGATTTTTGATGTCTCAGTGGTTTTATTCTACCTGAGAGGTTCTGCCTCCTTGAGGTGCTGGTCATAGGATGATGCTGGCTTTAAGCCAATTGAGTGTCAGAGTTGGACCTCAGTGGGCGGGGCTTGGAACTCAGCGGGGGTCCTGAAGGCTCTTCAGGACATTTCCCAACCACCAGGGGGAGATTCTCAGGCCTGCTGGAGAATGTTTTCCCTCCAAAAGTTTTACGACCCTTTGTCCTCACCGTCGGCTCCAGTGTCTGGTGTTCAGCCTCTGGACTGTGGCCCAACAGAGGTTTGTAAAGCGACCTCCACTGAGGTCGGGTTTCTTCTTCTGCGGCAAAATAGCTCCTCCAAGGAGTGTCTCTCCGCCCGTTCAGCTTTTGAATGTTCAGTGTTTTTACCATTAGTCGGTAGAGATTCTTCCCGGAAGCTCCCTCCAGGGAGACCGGGCGAGCAGGCTGCACCAGAGGTCCAGAACAGTCATTTAAATCCAGTGCCAGGAAAGTGGCGGGGAAAGGGTCCACAAGATTGGGGGGAAATAGACCCATCTTTAAAAGAGTTTAAAAGCAAGATGTCCTGATCCGCAAGTCTTGTCCTCCAGTGGCCAAGCACCCTCTCCATTGTCCGTTCTGATCGGATTCCAAGTTTGTTGGCCAGCCCTGTGGGGTCTTCCAGTTCAGGACCGGCTAGCTCCACCACCTGACCCAGCGTAGAGACCCCGGCAGCCTGCAGCATTCTGGAGAGGGTGCCTTGTGCCCAGCGGGGGGGATCTAGAATGGTCCCGTGCAGAACAGGCTCTTGCAGCAGCCAGTGCAGGGAGTCCCCCTGTAACCTTCGCTCTTTTTTTAACAGGTTCCACACTTTAAAAACCAGGAAGAGATGGTGAGACTATTTTGTTATCATTCATTAAAAACAGAATAAAATCCAGACCCAGGCTGTTAAAATGTTGCAGGATGCACCGGGATAGAGGTCTCCACAGAGCGACCCTTGGCCCGGTCAGCAATCTCTGTAAGAACTGAAGGCGGAAGGCAGCGCCCCTGCTGGCCAGATGGACCAGGCCCTGCCCCCCCTCCTCTATAGGAAGGAAAAGGACACTCTGTGGGATCCAGTGCATCCTGCCCCAAAAGAAATCTATTAAAACCCGTTGTACCTCTGCCAGGAGAGAAGGTGGAGGATCGACACAGGCCAGCCGGTGCCACAGGGTAGATGAGACCAGATTGTTTATTATTAATGTCCGGCCTCTGTACGAAATTTTGGGCAACAGCCACTTTTTTTTAAGTCTGCCTTTGACCTTTTGTAGGACATTATTCCAATTTTTTTTGATGTGGGTCTCATCTCCCAGGAAGACACCGAGGTATTGGAGTCCTCCTTTCTTCCAGGCCAGACCTCCAGGCAGCCTGAGCCGATCCCCCAGCTTCTCTCCAACCATCAAAGCCTCGCTCTTCCCCCAGTTCACCTTTGCAGAAGAAATAAAACCAAAGTCATTTACAGTATCAGATAAAAGATCAATATCTTTTTGTGTGTTCACAAGTAAAATTAAATCGTCTGCATACACAGATAATTTAAAAGACACACTACACTGGGGGAAAAACACACCTTTTAAAACCTTCCTTAGCTTATGGAGCAGAGGCTCGATGGCCAGAGAGTACAACATCCCAGAGAGAGAGCAGCCCTGTCTCACCCCTCTCCCAATGTTAAAAGGAGCACTCAGCCCACCATTTATTTTAAGAACACTCGCAATGTCTGTATAGAAAACCCGGATCATGGCTATAAAGCCTGGGTTGAACCCAAAAGCAGCCAGAGTCTGCCATAGGTACTGGTGTTCAACCCGGTCAAAAGCCTTTTCCTGGTCTATGGAAATAAGACCAGTCTCTATTGCCAATGAACTGGAGAGGTCCAAAACATCTTGAATCAAAGTGACATTGTCACTTATGAGCCTGCCGGGTACACAGTATGTCTGGTCAGGGTGGATGACGGACGCCATCACCTCCCTTAGTCTGAGGGCCAGAGCTTTGGACAGGATTTTGTAATCCGTGCACAACAGAGAGACCGGCCTCCAGTTCTTTAACTCTTGAAGGTCTCCCTTCTTCGGCAGCAGGGTGATTACGGCCCTCCTGCAGCTCAGAGGTAGCCTTCCAGTCTGTAAACTGTTGTTGACTACCTCGAGCAGATTCTGTCCTAGGATGTCCCAGAAGGACTTAAAGAAATCAGCAGGAAGGCCGTCTATCCCTGGAGCTTTGCCGCTCTGCAGGCTCATAGTGGCTCTGTGCAGCTCTTCTTTCGTAATGTCTACAGCTAGCTCCGTGTTGCTGTTCCTGCTAACCTGAGGGAGACCATTCAGAAAACTGCTGTGCACATCTGGATTACTTGACCACTCACTCTTAAAGAGGTCTCTATAGAAACCGGTAGCACACTTCCTGATCTCAGACGAGTCTGAGACTTCAGAGCCACTACCCGTTCGTAAACAGTGAATGGTCTTCCTTTGTCCATTTTTCTGCTCCAACCCAAAGAAGAACTGGGAGGGGGCATCCATCTGTGAGATGTTCATAAACCGGGACCTGACCAGAGCCCCCTGTGCTGAGACCCCCAGCAGGTTGGCTATAGCCGACTGTTTGGTCTTGAGGGAGTCTAAATGCCCTCGATTTCCTGTAGAAGCTACTAAAGACTTTAATTCTTCTACCTGTCTCTCCAGATCCCTCATTGTCCGGGTTAAATCTCTGCTGACATTGCGAGTGAACTGCTGGCAAAGTTGTTTTATTTGTATCTTTCCGATGTCCCACCACTGCTGAATGCTCCTGAAAGCAGACCTGCTCTCTCTGTGGGAAAACCAAAACAACTTAAAAGCATTTCTAAAAGCCTGGTCGTTAAAAAGAGCTGTGTTAAAATGCCAATAGGCGCTCTTTAAATGAACATTTCTAATAAAAACAGAGCAAGAGACTAAACAATGATCAGTAAAACCCACAGGCTGATTAAAACACCTTTTAAAAATATTTAAATGGTGTTTAAAACAATAGAGTCGATCCAGTCTAGCCAGGGATAAAACATTGTCTCTGGCATGGCTCCAGGTGTATTGTTTGTGATTACTGTTAAAAATCCTCCACACATCAGACAGCTCGTGTGCCTCGGTCAGTTGGTTCAGCCTGAGACCTGATGCGGGATGTGGTTCTCAATCAATCAATCAAATTTTATTTGTATAGCCCATATTCACAAATTACAATTCATCTCATAGGGCTTTAACAGGGTGTGACATCCTCTGTCCTTAACCCTCAGCAAGAGTAAGGAAAAACTACAAAAAACCCTTTTAACAGGGTAAAAATATGTAGAAACCTCAGAGAGAGCCACATGTGAGGGATCCCTCTCCCAGGACGGACAGAAGTGCAATAGATGCCACGTGCAGGAGAACATCATCAATAATCAAAGTCTCTAGCAGCATTGATGAAGCACAGTCCATGCTCAGCAACCATCTAGACCACGATCCACCATCCAGACCAGACGCCACTTCAGTCCTCAGTCACCGTCCACCGCCGCCCACCAGGAGGACCCATCACAAGCCACCACTGCGGTCCTGGTCCACCGCCCGTGCCCAATGCCAACGCGACACAGGGTCCGCCACCAGCACCACGATCAGCCCACATGACTCAGAATCCGCCACACTGGATCCAACACCGCGACCCCCGGTGCGCGATCCACAAACCGTAATCCATGGTGCGGCCACAGAGGCCCTGGATCTGCGGGTGATAAAGCAAAGGGATTCCGGGGAAGGGGGATAGGGATGGAGAAGAGGAAGGAGAAGCTGGAAAGAGAAGCTCCGTGTGTCATGTGTCATAAAATAGAACAAGTAACGTTCTGGCGCACTAATTAGCTCTAACTATAAGCTTTATCAAAAAGAAAGGTTTTGAGCCTACTTTTAAACGAACAGATGGTGACTGCCTCCCGAACTGAAAGTGGTAGATTATTCCACAGCCGAGGGGCTTGATGGCTAAAAGCTATGGCTCCTACTCTACTTTTAGAGAATTTAGGGACGACAAGTAGGCTTGAATTCTGGGAGCGGAGTGCTCTAGTGGGTTTATAAGGTATTAACAGCTCTTTAAGGTATAAAGGCGCTATATTATTAAGGGCCTTGAAGGTGAGGAGGAGAATTTTAAATTCTATTCTAGATTTAACTGGAAGCCAGTGTAGCGATGCTAATATTGGAGAAATGTGCTCTCTTCTCTTTGTTCTCGTCAGGACACGTGCTGCAGCATTTTGGACAAGCTGTAGAGTCTTTAACGACTTCCTGCTGGAGCCTGATAATAATGAATTACAATAGTCCAGTCTCGATGTAACAAAGGCGTGGACTAGTTTTTCTGCATCTTTTTGTGAAAGGACATGTCTAATTTTTGAAATATTACGCAAGTGGAAAAAAGCGGTCCTAGAAATTTGTTTTAAGTGACTATTAAAGGATAAATCAGGATCGAAGATCACTCCCAAGTTCCTGACTGTTTCATTGGAAGCAAGGGCAATGTCGTCTAGCGCAGCTATATCATTAGATAATGCATCTCTAAGGTGTTTGGGGCCAAGTATTATAACCTCTGTTTTGTCTGAGTTTAATAAGAGAAAATTGCGGGTCATCCAGGTTTTTATGTCCTTGAGACATGTTCGAAGTTTAGTTAATTGATTACTTTGTTCAGGTTTTATTGACAAATATAACTGGGTGTCATCCGCATAGCAGTGGAAATTTACAGAGTGTGTCCTGATAATGTTTCCTAGTGGAAGCATATATAATGAGAATAAAATTGGGCCGAGCACAGAGCCCTGTGGAACACCATGATTAACTTTGGTGCGCACAGATGACTCATCATTAATTTGCACAAATTGGGAGCGATCAGAAAAATACGATTTAAACCAGTTAAGGGCGGTTCCATTAATGTTAATTAACTGTTTTAGTCTTTGTAATAAAATTTGATGGTCAATTGTGTCGAATGCTGCACTGAGATCTAACAGAACGAGGACAGACACAAGTCCCTGATCTGAGGCTATTAAAAGGTCATTAGTGACTTTTTAATAGCCTAAATGATTCCTGTCTAAAGTGGGATTTTCTGTGCAGTTAAAATCACCTCCTAAAAACATAAAATCATCACCACTACAGGTTTGAACAGTATCATCTAAAATGTTTAAAAGTGCCATCCTGTCCACCCTACTCGTGGGCGCATAGACATTTAAAAACACCAGCTTGACATTTTCATATTCGGCTTTCACCCTTATCAATACACCTGGAATAATCTCTTCTACAATAAAAGAAAGTGGTAAAAAACTCCTGGCAAAAAGAATCCCCACCCCCCCACTGCAGCTGGACTTGTGACTTAAAATCACTTCCCCATTAAAAGCCCTCGTCCAGTCACACTCATTGTTTTCGGTGCTGTGGGTTTCTTGTAAAAACATAATATCTATTCTGTTAATATCCATGAGTTTAAAAACAGCCGCTCTTTTAAAATCAGCTCTGGCTCCGTTTACATTTAAAGTGCTGATTTTAAAATCACACATGGATAAAAGAAAGAGAAAAACAATCAGAAACCAGGTCAGTAAAGGAGAAGAGTAAAAGGACTTTTTAAAACTCGTCATCATCAGTAATCGTTTGGCCTTTTACTCTCAACACGAGTTTCCTGAGTCTATAAATTTGTTGGTCTGTTAAAAACTCGTCGCTGCCTGTTTTCCTGGTGAGCGGTTTGGAAAACAGTTTGAGGTCGGGGAAGTGGTCCTCAACCGAGGGCAGCCTCTGGCCTTTAGTGGTTTCAAGGAAGGTTCTTATGTCAGAGGGGGGGTAGAGGCCGTCCGCTTCCTCCTGAGAGGAGGGAGAGCTCCCCTGGCTGGATCTCAACCCGCGGCTTGCCTTGCAAGCTTTTGCATTGCTGTGCCCAGACCCTGAATTTTTCCTCTTTTGTGACATTTTAAACATTTCATCTTCACTCATTACTTCCTCCATCTCAGTTTCGTCTAAGTCAATTGACTCTGGCTTGCTGTCGGTTTTTTTAATTGCCTGCTCAGAGGCATTGTTTACTGGGGGGGCTCCCCCCTGGACTCCCACCTCCGGGAGCGGACTCTCCGGAGCCTCGGAGGCTACCTGAGTCTCAGGAGCCCCCTCCTCCACCAGAGGAGCGGGAGGCCCTGTGGGCGGGGCTCCGCCCACAGCAGCCTCAGGCTGCGCCACTCGCGGAAGCTCCGCGTCAGCGGCAGCGGGGGCCGCGGCAGCCGGAGCTGCCGCTGCTGCTGCCGGAGCCGCCGCTGCCGGAGCCGCCGCTGCCGGAGCTGCCGGAGCTGCCGAAGCTGCCGTTGCCTGGGCCGGAGCCGCAGCTGCGGCAGCCGGCCGCTGCGCTCCACCCTTCCCCGGGCAGGAGCGGGCCAGGTGCCCCTCCTCCCCGCACTCAAAACACTTCATCGTGTCGGATGAGACAAAAATCACATAATTAAAACCCTCAATTTTGAATGAAAAAGACATGTTCAGCTCCTTTGTGTTGTCTCTTAGGACCATGAAAACTTGCCTCCGGTGACTCACTACGTGCCTGAGTTTTGGGGATTTACTCCCAAGAGACACCATTTTAATTTGGGACACAATCTGCCCGTACCGGGACAGTTCCTTGGCCAGAGTGTCGTTTTTCACAAAAGGGGGTGCATATATATATATATAGATATCATCATATAGATATCATCACCCTCGTGGCTGGATTCACGAGTGGGAGAACAGGATTAAAAGTATCGTGAATCACCACTCCTGTCTCCACCACCTCGCTCACCTTCGCCGTGCTATCTAAAAACATGACGATAGCTCCGTTCATCCGGGGGGCCGATTTGACCGAGTCACATCCGACCACCTCTCCCACAGCCAGCGCGGCCTCTGCCACACTGCATGCCACTGCGGGGATCAGTTTAATGGCATGCCGGCGAGTCAGACTCTCAAAGTCTGCTGCCGCTGCCGCTGCCACAGGCATGCTGCCTGTTAGCACACACACTCACACTCACTCACTCACACACTCACTCAGCAAACTATTATAAACAGAAAAAAACAACTATACAACTAAAGACGAACAAATAAACATACACCTAAATAATAAAGCTCAGCAAAGTAAGTCTTAAACCCACTATACCTTTCACCCTCACACACAGCTCTCAGCCCCACGCACACTCCGCCATGACAGAGAGAGAGAGAGAGAGAGAGAGAGAGAGAGAGAGAGAGAGAGAGAGAGAGAAAGAGGCCCCAGCATCCCCAAAGGCAGTCAGGGGATGTTCCCTCATTTTTCAGAAACGGGGGCACATTACATTTGAGCACCTTCTTGACCGGATCGGCCAGGGACAACAACAGGTGTGAAGGAGCCCTGAGTCACCACTCCCCTCTCAAGTAGCTGGTTAACTTTTTCTATGCTATCTACAAACACCACCACAGCACTGTTCATACGTGAGGCAGACTTCACACTGTCATACCCATCAAAACTTCACCCACAGCCGGCCTGTCCTCCTCCACCAAGCAGTCCACAGCTGGACACAGTTTGATGCCGTGTCGGCGTGTAAGTTTGAGGACGCCGGAGCCTCCACCTGCAGCAAACTTTCTCCAGCTCACTCACCACACTCACTCCCAACATGCACACTTTAAGAAATAAACAAATAAAAAGTAATTTCTTTTGTTATTATTACGCAGCAAGTCTTCTACTTCTTCTTTTTCTTCTTTTCTTCATCTTCTTCTTCTTCTTCTTTTTCTTCTTCTCTTCTTCTTCTCCTTCTTCATCTTCTTCTTCTTCTCATCACCGAGCAGGACTAGGTTTCGATTACACAAACGGATGGAGCGTGTCAGTCAAGCGTTGCGAGTCTCAGGGTCACGGGGACCCCGATCAGAGTGACGGCACTCAACGCGAGCGGCCGCGCAAGCCCCTCAGTGCGAGCCTTCGGGTCTCAGAGACCCAGGCTACCCAAACGCTCACAGCCAACAGAATGGGGAAGCAGGGACAACACAAGGGTTAAGCATTTTATGATAAGCATTTGATTTAACTAACTACTTGTAAAAAATTGCATATGGAGAACATGTTTTTCCACATTTGTTGGTTATTATCATCATTATTATAATTATTATTATTATTAGAGTATATTTTAGATCGAGGACAGCCATTGTACCTGTACATCGTAACTTGAGTATAAGAACATCCCTGTGTGAGAATCCTCAACTCTAAGATTCTTCCTGGACTTTGCAGACATATTACTTCTGCTAGTCAATACAACACAATGTGTGGCCTGAACTTTTAATGGAGCTTAGTAGCTTTAGCAGTTACAATTGACTAATGTTGGTCTTCAAACCACCGTGACAGAGAAATAAATAGAATTTGAATAATCAGTACATGCAGACTGTCGCATTGATTAATCATTTTCATAGAGCCGAGTTTTGCTTTAAGTGTCATTAGCAGTTAACGATAAAGAACTTACTTACTTGTCAATGATGTGTTCCAGCCCGCGAATGACGCATTCTCACTCGTTTGCATTCTCAGTCGGTAGAGTTGAGCCCAAACATCTGCAGCGCCATCGCGCGACATGTTGACGTAGCAACATCTGTACTATCGTTTCGAATAGTATGTGAGAATCATTGCTTATTTGCAGAGTAAAATATAGACTATGTTTGCTCTCACAATGTCTCCTCTTTAGCTAAGTTCCATCGTGCCATATCCTAGCTCTCCCCTCTCTTATAATGGGACGTACGTCCCCTTCTCTGCTGTTTTCAGCCATTCGGCGTCCGGACTCGGTAGTCAGAAGAAAACCTCAAAAACTCAGGGACGTGAATAATTCCAGGCGGATGTTCAGCCGTACAATGAACAGACGTCCCAGTTTACCCGGGCATGTTCCGGTTTCTTGATCTAGATATCTATAAAATACTAGATGTTTTCAATTTCAATCAGAATCTAAATAACAATTACATAGAGTAATACATATACGTTCCAGGGCTAACATGGGGGTTTAGCAGGTTCTGGCGTTATTATAGTTACGTAACCCTATTAAAAAAAGGTAAACAAGACACCACGTGGTGTTCAGTTGTCACGGCTATGGCTAGCCTATGAGCTTGCATCTCTCTCTGACAGGACCTGTCCGAGTGATACTAGTTGGCAGGCAAGCCTGTCAATCACTCATTTCCATGTCCGTTACTAACCAATGGCTTTGAGGCTGAACAGACCGAAACGCCCATGCTGGCGGTTCGCTGTAATGCTAAGGTTACGTTTTTCAAGGAGCTCCAGGACGCTCACTCATTCCATCACAAAGTACATGTCAACGGCATGCGACAATGGTCCCGGTTTGGGAATTTTAAACTGCGGTTGCCTTATATGTGAGTGCCGGACTATGGTGGCAGAGGGAAGCGTCCATAGCAACAACAAAATAAATCCGTTAAAAGTAAACTAACAACAAAAGATCATACAAACCATCTGAAAAAAGATTATGAAAATAATCCTAAAATGCGCTGCTTCAAAGTTGATCAAACACACTTATAAACGATGAAAATATTTAATTTACCATAAAGAATAAAGTGATTATCCGCCATGTATTTTGTTTCCACGGAGAGAGCAGCGTATAGGGCACCTGTCCCCAGCCGCCTGACTCACGATTAAGTTGAATTCATATGAATTTTTGCGGATGTTCTTTAGTAACATTTCAAATGAAATTTTGATGAGACCAGCCTGCACTGCAGAGCAGTGTCCTGTCAGAGGCAGCAAAACGGTCCCTTCTTAGGGCAACCTCCCACATCCTCCTCCTCTCTCCATTCTTAGGAAAACCCAAAAAGGTGAAAAATGTACCCAGATATATAAATCATTGTCAACATTTTCAATCCGTATTTCCATTTGCACTAAGGGTAAGGACACAAATACAGACCTAAATTATCATATTTTTTGGGTAATTGTATGTATATGTGTGTATGTATGCATGCATGCATGTATGTACATTAAGAATAAGATAACCACACTAAAAACAATAAAAAGGTGTCCAAAAGAACATTCAGTGATTGTGTAAACAAACATGTTCTAAAAAGCCTTGTGTCAATAACAATCTAGCAATACTATTATGTAGTGCTGTCAAAAGATTAAAATATTTAATCGCGATTAATCACATTTATGTCATATGGCAAATTTGTATCTATTCTTAATGTCCCTTCATTTTTTTTTAATGCTCTATCAACATGGACAAGTGGATTGGCTTGCTTTATGCAAATGTTTTATTTTATTGAAAAACAACATTGCCAAACAGGGCGCTACAAAATTAAAATTATAAAGTGCACATTTCAGGTAAACAAGGACTCGGCCTATAGTGCAGTTTAACCATGGCTTAATATTTTCTTTTGTTCAAGTTTGCTGTGAACATAGCAGTCAGGCCTCTCAAACAGACAAGCAACAAATTAACAAACAAACAAAATACACAGGCAAGTGTCGGCCTAGTTTGAAATAATTTAAACACCGAACTTTGTAGGGCTATTTGAGTCCTTCCCATATTTGTGGAAAATGTATGAAATAAGAAGTACCCTGTTTTTAAATAAATAAAAACATAAAGCTGCAGCCTAATAGCTTAAAAATATATAATTTAGTCAGCGAAATATAAAAACAAAAAGCGAGAGCAGGTCAGACTGGAGGCAAACACAGATACTGAAGCTCGGTAGAAACCAACTGCAGCTACTGGTCTGATCAAGAAGCTGAGGCGCTGATCTCTGATCAGCTGAGACCAGAGAAATTCTGTGTTTTCACTGTTTCCATAGTTAAGAAGCAGTGAGTCACTGAGAGGCTGCTCCACGTGAACGAGCTCTGATCAAACTGTGTCTCCCTGAGCGAGTGCGCGGGGGCAGGGGACGGGGCTACGGTGCGCTATCTCGAACCACACACACACACACAGACGCACACACACTCGCCCGCTCCTTGTACCTCATGACGGCTTGATACGATGATGTTTTAAAAAATTATTGTGATTTAGTCAACCACCAACATGCAAAAGCGTGTGTCACACGGCGAAAGCGTGAGAGTTGGTAGCTCTGAGTTAATCTCGAGATAAAAAAATTAACGGTGTTAAAATGGGTTTGCGTTAATGCCATTAATAACGCGTTAAACTGACAGCACTACTATTATGTCATAGCCCCGCTGTTCCTGTACATACTTCCAGTGAGTAACTAACGATTATCCTAAAAATAAATCGTAATATTGTAATATCCTACAGGTGAAAGGTGATCCCACGGGCTCTCGTTTCGAGACAACGGCTATTGGAGCATCCGTAGGCTGAACAAAAGGCTGGCATCTTCACTGGCAATAAAGTCAGCAATTTCCTGTAAAAATCATAATGTTAGATGTTTTTAACAAACCAACGTTTGCAGAGCTGCCATTTCTCTTTTGCATGTTTTCACACGCACTCACGCCACACATCCAATTTCTCACGCCAAATAAAAACGGATCTTTGACAAATAAAAACAATGACTAAATCTATTTTAACTTGTTGACGAGACGAGACGAAAATAATGGTGGTTGACTCACGATAATTTTTTTAAACATCCTATCAGGCCGTCATTAAGTACCAGGAGCGGGCGAGTGTGTGTGTCTGTGTTTGTGTGTGTGTATGCTCCCAGATAGCGCACTGGTCCGTTGGCTGGCTCCGCCCCCCGCCCCGCACACTCGCTCAGAGAGACACAGTGAAAGCAGAGCGCGTTCTCGTGGAGCAGCCTCTCAGTGACTCACTGCTTCTTAACTATGGAAAGCTTTTTTTTATATTTCGCCAACTAAAACATATTTTTAAGCTATTAGGCTTCAGCTATATGTTTTTATTTATTTAAAAATAGGGTACTTCTTATTTCATACATTTTCCATAAATATGGGGAGGACTCAAATAGCCCTACATAGCTCTGCGTTTATTTTATTTCAAAGTGGTGTTACACTTCCCTGTGTATTGCGTTTGTTGATTTCCTTTGTTGTAACAGGTAAACATATCAATAAAATGTCAACAGTTTTCTTTATTGTTGTTCTATAATTACATAAATGCAACAAACTATAGTTAAGTATAGTGTAACTTTATATAAAACTTTCTTAGCTTTGTTATCAAATATGTTTTGCAGCTCAAGACAAATTTTATTTGGGGGAAGAGGGTCCATTGTATTGCTTAAAAAGGCTACTGTTTAAGCATTTAAGCACTTTATTTGTTGCACCTTTTTGTTTGAACGTGTGGTGGGAGGCTTTGATTAATGAAACTATTTCTCCCTAACCAATCTTGTGTAATTTTTTGCTGAATATAAATCATTAACTGCTCTTAAGAATACAATTATTAACAATATAGCTTAGGTTTCAGTTAAGAATTAGTTGAATACCATTGTAATCAAAATGTCAATCAATTTACCTTGGTCAAATCTTAAACAAAGGTCTATTAATTCAGCTATATTGTGGTACATAGAAAGTCATTGAGGCACAACAATAATTTTCTGGTTGAATGTTCAGCTCAAGTCTAGAAGGCCCTACAAGTCATGATCAGAGGAACATGGATCAGAATAAGTTCAGGTATTGCACATCTTTAGCATACCACCCAAAAATCCACTAGAATGCAGGAAATAACATCTACATAAACCAAAATGTCCTGAGGGTCGACCTTCAGCTATGTCTGTGCTTCTTAGAATGTAACCAATGTTGTCCATCTCCAGTAGGCCGCCCCTATCAACGACTTCGGGCCCCAAAAACCACCAGAATGCACAACATGGATACAACGCCAAATTCCTATTCACTGATATTTGAGCCACCAACGTGTGTGGCTGCCTGCGCTACAAAATGTTGGTCACCCCCGACAAAATCTCACTCCAAGGTTTTTTGAAAAGTTGGCAGCTCTGCGTTTGTAAGAAACCAAACCATTTGTAAGTCAAGATTTCAGCGAGATAAGAGTATTAGCGTTTGTGCAGATCACTGACCCTCCTTAGGTACAACCGATCCTTCCCGAAAGCTTCCCCCTGGCAAGATGGCCGCCTGTGATGACGTTCTATACTCCGCCGCAAGACTTCTAGCCTATTATATATATGGTGGGCCAGACCTGATCTTTGTTGGATTCACACCCAGATGAGAGCAGCCAATGATGAGCTTCTTTTGGATGGAATTTCATGATTAGGTTCCTCCACTGAATAACAACACTTCCCTGTGGTGAGTCTGTATCATTGCAGTCTTACACTGAGCCTAACAAGATATAACTAATAAAAAAACAGAGATATTGTGTGCAGCTGTAGCCTGTATGTGTGTGTTTATATTTATATATACATGCTGCTTGTTCTCTATCTTGCACACAATCAGCGCTGAGATAAATGTATAAATACGCAGGTTTATATCAGGAAACATTTGTCTGACTGACAGGTGAAGAAATCTGTTCAGAATTGCTCGACAATGCTTTCCTATGTGATTCCCAAGCAGACTATTTTACAAGGACATGCACCTTCTTTGTGGTTTGGGGGCAAAAATCATCAATTCTTTGAAAAATAACTGGATTATTTTATACGAAATTTGAAAGAGGAGCCATCAGTGTTTGGAAAAAGACACATTTCAGAAGTCTCCGGGCTGTAAAATACAGATTAGTCTTGGAAAATGAACAAAAACAAATAAAAGATGCACACAGGCGCTCGCAGGAAGACAATTGCAACTGTGAGTGCATCCATTGCAATTCAAAGGTGCGTCACTGCTATAGAGAGGATGTTTGTGATTTGAATAGTTTATATGTTGTCGTTGGTAAATGATAAAGTCCCTCATGCAGGGATCTGATCTCATTGATCTTTACTGAAAACTCAACGTTGAAGAAAAATAAAATCTTAAATGCATTGTGTTGTAACTAACCAATTCCACATCCATCTACCAAGTTTCATAGTAATATTATTTCCTCCTTGGCCGAGTTTATACTCAATTTTTTTTGTCACACAGGATCAAGAAAAACAAATCTGGAAGCGGAACATTGACATGTTACAAGTTGATATTGGGAAATTGTTAGCCACATATAGCATTCAGCAGCACATAATGAACCGAAGCATTAAAGCTGTAGGACCTCAAATCTAAATATTGACCAGTAATCAGGATTTTTTTACTACAAACCACCCTTTTCAAATACAAGTATTCATGTGATCCACTGTTACTGTGAATGTCTCTTGTGTGAAATCACCTAACTAGTTGTGTTTGTTTTGCTCATGAAGGAAGCAGGTTAGAACAGGCTTTATTCCCACTATGATAACACAGTGACACTTTCATGGAGTGTTGCTGGTAGTGTCTTTGTTGTATATCATAGCTATGGTATTCAAATGAAATGATTAGCAGCTCATCAACCCACATACATATTTGCCACAACGCTGGAAACGATGATCACAGGCCGCAGCCTTACACCACGTGTCAATGACCGTCTAATGATGTCAATTTTAAAAGCCACCGGCCATCAGCCCTGTTATTCATCAAAGGTTTTACAAAGTCAGGCTAAGGGATCGAAGGCAGTCAATAATAGATACATTGAATTGTCAAGCTGTAATTGATACATTGAATTTTCCAGCTGTAATAACAGGCCGTGTGTATTTTAATACATTATTTGGGGAACATATGTTTATGTTTACACTTAATATTGATTGGTTCCTTCCAATCAAGAGAGCAAGACAATTTTGAATTCTAAACATTGTCCAAGGGCTGGGTGATATATCAAGAATTATCAGCTTTTTTTATAAAGTTTATAGGCAGTTTTGGTCATTACTCTTTAAATTTAAAGGCAGATTTTTGCTACTGAGTGTGGAGCTATGTTATAAAAGTAATTTTCCTATGTTGTTCTGTAATTTCAAGCATCTGCCTCCATCACTTATGTATCACTGTGTCACTGCTATGCCCTTTTATTCATGATTTGATCAATACTCCTCTCTTTAAGTTTAAAGGCAGATTTTGGCTCCTGAGTGAGGAGCTATGATATAAAAGTCATTTTCCTATATTGTTCTGTATTTTCAAGCATCTGCCTCCATCACTTATGTATCACTGTGTCACTGTTATGCAGTTATATTTCCTCTCGCCACACTTTGTGATCACTGGTTCTCTCTCCTTGCTAAACCTCTACTCACACCAAACCAGTTTGCTACAGGCTCTTGACCGACCTATATTCAGGTAATTTACCCAAATGTAAATACCCTCCTGCTTCTGTTCTTTCACCATCATCATCATATCAGCATGATGATGATGCAAAATCTCCCAAAGCAACAAGCCTAGTAAGAAGTATATAAATATGATATTTTCCAACATTCTTTATTTAATTACACTTAATATTGATCGACTCCTTCCAATCAAGAGAGCAAGACTAACTAGACCTGAGTCAGTGTATTCACTCATGCAGGAATTATTTTTTTAAACCTGTTTTATTTGTCACTTATTGACAATTTGGAATTCTAAACATTGTCCAAGGGCTGGTTGATATATCAAGAATGATCACAATAAATGTCACATCAGCTATTTTTTTAAGTTCATAGGCAGATTTGGTCATTAAACCTCTCTTTAAGTTTAAAGGCAGGTTTTTGCTACTGAGTGAGGAGCTATGTTATAAAAGTCCTTTTCCTATGTTGTTCTGTATTCTCAAGCATATGCCTCCATCACTTATGTATCACTGTGTCACTGTTATGCACTTGTATCTCCCATCCCAGACTTTGTGATCACTGGTTCTATCTCCTTGCTGGACCTTTACTCACACCAAACCAGTTTGCTACGGACTCTCGACCGACCTATATTCAGGTAATTTACCCAACTGTAAATTCCCTTAACCAAACAGTAGTTGCCATGTTCACATAATTTAACAATTTATATTTAAAATGTTGTTGTTTAAAATTACAAAACAATGTTAATTGTGATATAGAATTTTGCAGAGTCATCCAATGTCATCCACCCTATGTGGTCATAGGATTCAAACCTCACTGTACGCAGTCAACAGGTCTTTTCTCATTCGTAGATATGTTTGGAACCCCAATCTCTCCCATCGCCATCTTGGCGAGTTATCAGTCTGTGACTAAGGCCCGCAAAAGGAAGGCCACCAAGGAAAGTAAGCCCCAACGGAAGAGGAGTCGAAAGGTCCCTGATGCCTGCACCGACTCAGGCCACACCAGCACAGGTGACTTATATTTAAAGAAAATATGCTGCTGTTTGCATGGAAGCAATATGATCATGTTAAAATTGAGATTGTGTTGACTCCAGCTCAGAGGTATTTCAGTTTTCTCTCGTGATGTTTTTTACTTTGTTCTAAAAACTGGCGTGTCCAGCTTAAATAATAATTCTACATTTGAGAGACATAATTATTGACTTTCTTTCGTAGGATTAGATACAAATATTGACACCAACCACTAATCTTTAAGTATGAATACAAGATGATGTTTAGTTTTATTGGCACTTGGGTATCAGACTAATTCTTGACTTCAGCTTATTTTTCCGTCAATAAGTTTGAGGTCTCACAAGACGTTCTTAATATGTCAACCTACTTCCAGCATAAATCATTTTATTTCAAGTATTTCTTTAAATTTAGGATTACTTTAGTGCAGTAACGTTCCTCATTCATTCTTGTGCCGTGATAAAGACACTTGTTTCAGGACAAATCTTGCTACACAGTCACTTTTATAAGAAAAAGTGGATATCATTCGTGCTCCACTGTCACTTTATTTTCACTTGCATTAATAAAACATGATTTCAAGATTATAACTGATCAACAGACTTGATCTCCTGGATTTTCCTTTGCAGGCTCTTGATAATATGTCTTTACTCGTTCACTGTGGAGGATAATAGCCACAGTCATTGTGAATAGTAAACAGTACTTTCACTAACCTTAACCAAACAACAGTTGCCATGTTCACATAATGTAAGACCTTAGTTTTAAAATGTTGTTTAAAATTATAAAACAATGTTGATTGTGATACAGAGTCATCCAATGTCATCCACCTTATGTGGTCATAGGATTCAAACCTCACTACATGCAGTCAACAGGTTGATGCTCACTGTTTTCTTGCCTCTTTTGCAGAGAGGATTGGCCCCCCGCAGTCATCCATCGCCATCTTGGGGAGTTATCAGTCTGTGACTAAGAACCGCAAAAGGAAGGCCACCACGGAAAATAAGCTGCAACGGAAGAGGGGTCGAAAGGTCCCTGATGCCTGCACCGACTCAGGCCACACCAGCACAGGTGACTTACTTTTAAAGAAAATGTGCTGCTGTTTGCATGGAAGCAATATGATCACGTTAAAATGGAGATTGTTTTGACTCCAGCTCAGAGGTATTTCAGTTTTCTCTCATGATGTTTTTCACGGTGTTTTAAACACTGGCTTTTCCAGCTTAAAGGAATAAGAACTTAGTTTTAAAATGTTGTTTAAAATTACAAAACAATGTTGATTGTGAAACAGAATTTTGCAGAGTCATCCAATGTCATCCACCTTATGTGGTCATACGATTCAAACATGACTATATATAGTCAACAGATTGATGCTCACTATTTTCTTACCTCTTTTGCAGAGAGGTTTGTCCCCCCGCAGTCACCCATCCCCATCTTGGCGAGTAATCAGCCTGTGATTAAGGCCAAGAGGAGGATCACCAAGCAGAAGGCCACAACTGAAAATGAACCTCCACTGCAGAAGCAGAGGGATGGTGAGGGCCCTGATGCCAGCACTAACTCTGATCTATCAACCTTAGAGTCAGTGTCCAAAGTCAACAGCTCCACTGACAAGAGCACGGTGTTGTCAGGCCACACCAGCAGAGGTGACTTTTCTTTTTAATAAATTGTGTTGATGTTTGCATGGAAGCAATATGATCATGTTAAAATGGGTATTGGTGTTGACTCAAGTTCGGAGGAATTTCCGTTTTTCTTTTAGTGATGTTGTTAAGGTTGTTTTAAAAACGTTCTTGTCCAACTTAAATTAATAATTCAACATTTTGAGCAATTTAATTATTGACCGTCTTCCTGAGGATTATATGTAAATATTGATTACACAGATTAAACAGACTAGATATGAGATGTTAATTAAATGATTCAGGCGAATATTTATCTTTCAGCCACCTGACAGGCAGTTGGATTTTACTAAGTTTTCATGAATCTATCTGATAATTTCTCTCCACTGAAAACACTCCATATGTTAAAATGTGGTCGTTGAAAGCCTTACAAATATGAAAAAAGTGGATGATGGGTTACTATATCAAAATGTCAGTCATGGAAAAAAAATGTTACATTAGAATCACAATTATTGTCAAGTTATGTGGGTTTTCGTGACCAAATCTCTGCCCAAACTTGAAAAACTGCTTGATCAACCATAGAAGGGTGCAAAGGACAACTCAATTCTTCTTATTCTTCCACTTTTTATTTTCTTGATGTTTGATTCTTTCAGTGGACATCAGTAAATCAAGGAATCGAATAGAATGAATAGGTTGATAACCTTTGAAAACAGAAAAAGACATGCATTAGTCTCAAATAAATTAATAAACCAGTAAACATTTTCCTCTCAAAATGACCCCAGTTCCTTAGTTCTTAAACAAGTTCAGAATTAACAAACAATTCCAATTAACCTAAACTCTGAGTTACATAAAGTATCATCATAATTAATTAACCCCATCTAAAGTTTTCAACAAATTCAAATTAGCATGCTAAGGTTATTCAACTTATAACTGTAATTTAATAATAATAATAATTAACAACAGTCGTAGAGAAGCATGATCTTACTGCACCATCCACATCAAAGCTGTTCTTTCCTACCAGTTGCGTCTTTCAGATTGATCAGGAGCTGTGGTCATTCCTTCTTCCCAGGAGCAAGTGCTAAGACTAGTTGACTGCATCCAAACATTTTGTGCCATGCCTTCCCAGTGGGTGCGCAGGCAAATATGGTCCCCTTTAAGAGTTCCTGTTGGGCTTGGGTTCCACCACCATCTCTTGTGTGGTCGCCCTCTGCAGGTTTGGAGTGTAGAGTGCTTTATATGTGCTCTTGAAATGAATTGGGGTCTGACACGACACCTCCCACTTGACCTCCCGGTCCTTCAACCCAAGGAGGTCACACCAGTTCCATAATGTACTGGATTCAGTTGTTCCATCTTCAATTTTGTTGCTGCTCTTCAACTGGAAGCAAGACAACTATCCGTCTGACATCCCTGTGAAGAATTGTCGCAGGTATTTTTGATGATGGTTTTTTCACCTTTTGCGTGACTTTCACCGTGGAGACTGGGTAGCTGGGGAAGGTTCTGACATGCACATCCCTCACAATTCCTTTCTTGTCAGTGTTGACATCAACAACTCTGCCAAGCCTGAACTGACCTCTCAGGGTGTTCTGGTCAGCTAGCCAGACAACATCTCCAATAGCCACATTCCTGTGTGCTGTGTGCCACTTGGTCCTGACAAACAGGTTTGGTCCTGCTAACTGGCTCCATTTCCTCCAAAACCGGTCAACCTCTGTTTGGATGGCTCTTAGTCTCTTGTAAGAGTAGCCTTCAAAGTCAAAGATCCCTGGATCTCCGCTGGGTCCAGCTCTTCCAAGCAGAAGTGAATTTGGGCTGATGTATTCTACACAGTCCTCTCGGCTCTGAGTCCTGGCATCAATAGGTCTTTCATTGGCGAGGTTGGAAGCCATATAAAGGAAGGTTTGAAACTCACCCCATGTGAAGACTCCATTACCTCCCAGATTGTGCAAAGCACGCTTCACAGTGCGGACAGCAGCTTCAGCGGCTCCATTCCTGTGAGGTGAGTCTGCTGGATGGATTTTCCAGCTCCATTCTGTACCGTGTTTGGAAGCTTCATTTTCAAGCTTTGATTTTTCCAGTTGGTCCAGAAACATGTAAAGCTCTTTGAGGGCAGGTCTGGCTCCAACAAAGTTTTTTCCAGGATCCGACCACAGTTTCCTCGGATGCCCTCTCAGTGCTGTGAATCGTTGGTAGGCCAACAGGAAGCCTTCAGCTGACTGGTCACTGACGAGGTCTGTGTGTATAGCTCTGGATGCCATGCAGCAGAAGACAATTCCCCACACTTTGAGCTTCACCTTCTTTTTCACCTCATCTTTGACTTCGTAAGGTCCAAATAAGTCCATTGTTGTGTACTCGAATGGACTGGCTGGTGTTATTCGCTCAGGTGGAAGGTCACTCATGATCTGCTGGCATCTTCTGGCTTTGGCTTTTCTGCATGTTACGCAGTTGTCAACAATCTTTTGAGCTAGTTTCCGGCCTCTTACCACCCAGGCTTTCCTTCTCATCCGGAGGAGTGTACCTGCGATTTCTTCATGATTTTTATTGTGGGCTTCTTGAGCTATAAGAGTAGATATCCATGATGTGCAAGGTAAGATTGGTACTGCAGTTTTTTCTTCATTGAAGATTTGGAACCTTCCTCCACAGAGCAAAAGTCCGGTATTTTCATCTCTGATCACAGCTAGTCTGTTGAGTGTGGTGTTTGGAAAGGTTATCTCCTCTTGAGCCGCAAGGAAGAGATCCCTCAGCGCATCTTCACACTCCCTTACAGTGAGTGCAGCTTCTTTAGCTCTGGACTTGATCTTTTGGGCTGAAGGAATTCCCTCCCACTTTGGCTTACTTGTGGCTGAGGTTCTGACCAGCACTTTTCTCCACTTTGTGGCAGCTCTCCACACCCAGGCAATGACTCTGGTCAGCTTGGTTAAACTGCTGAACTTGCTGATGTCAAGGATTTTTTCAACTGCAGAACCAGCAGGTGGTCTCTGGACTTGGATTTGGTGTTCTTCTCCACTAGGACCGCTTTGCAGGTCCTTGCTTTGGTCAGCCTTGACTGGAGCAGAGGTTGGAACCATTTTCACCTGTGCTCGGGTTAGTGCTGCTGTGAAACATTTCCTTTGGAGCTTGTTTATACCTTCTTTAGCATGTGCAGCGTTGTCTTTGGCTGACTTTGTCGGCCACTCATCCACAGGTCGTTTCAGAAACTCTGGTCCATTTTGCCACACAGATTCCTCTTTGAGGTCTTCTGGGGTTGCTCCTCTCGTTATGATGTCAGCAATGTTTTGCTCACCTCGAATCCATCTCCAGTCTTCAACAGATGTGGACTTCTGAATCTCTCCCACTCTGTTTGCAAAAAAGGTTTGGAACCCATAGCTGTCCCTTTGGATTGCTCCTAGCACAGTTTGACTGTCTAGTAGATGGAGCCAACGTTCCATTTGCATCCGACTGTGCTTTTCGATGTATCTTCGGAGTCTTGCAGCGAAGACAGCACCACAGACCTCAGCCTTCACTGGTTCTCCCTTTTGGTCCAGTGGTGTGAGCTTTGCTTTAGACTCGACAAGCCGGACTAGGATGCCTTGTTCAGTCTCCCACCTGACATATGCAACAGCTCCATAGCTCTGGTCACTTCCATCGGAGAATGTTATCCCCCAGGGTCCTCCAATCCTCTTGACTGGTGTAAGGCTTCTGTGGAAGGTTATTTGGTTGAGACGTGTATATTCCTCAAACAGGTGGATGGCTTCTTCCCTCAGTCTTTCAGACAGAGGTCTGTCCCATGTGTCTCGTGTCAGAGATTTGCCTCCAGCTTCTTGAAAAGCTTTTCTGACCAGGATGGCTCCCTTTTGTTTGGCAGGTGTTGCGAGGCCTATTGGGTCATATAAGCTAGCTACTTGGCTAAGCAGTTGTCTCCTAGTCAGTGGGTTTGGAGTTTTTTCTCTCACCTCTTCTCCAAGGAGATTTTTGCTGACTCTTATCTTCTTTTTTCTCTTTGAGAAGTTGATTGACGTCATGAGGTACAGTTTGTCTGATTCAACTAGGTAGCCAACTCCAAGGGCTTTGTTGTCACCATCTCTCCTTTGGTTGGGAAGAATGAGGATTCGATCTGAAGATGCTGGATGTTCTGCTGCATCTTTCTGCCTCCCACTTTGGCCTGACCGGACCCACGGCTTGAGGAAGAATCCACCTGCCTTTAGGATTTCTTCAACTGTTTTGGTGGTTTTGTCTAGTTTTCCCAGGTCATTGTGAGATGTCAGGATGTCATCTACATAGGAATCCTCATCAAGGATCCTACGCTCCTCCTCCAGGTGAGTGAAAATGGGCAGCTTTGCTGTCTCTCTCATGGCCAGTTGTGCGATACACCCTGCTGGTCGATCGCCAATGTTGACCCTGGTGATGGCATATTCCTCAATTTCTCCATCTTCACTATCTCTCCAGAGAAATCTGTGGAGGTGCATCTCCAGGTCTTCAAGCCACACAGAATTATACATTTTCTTGATGTCACCTTGGGCAGCATGGACTCCTCTCCTGAACCTTAGTAGCACTGCTCGGATGGGATTCAGGACATCAGGCCCTTTCAGAAGGAGGTCATTCATGCTGATCCATTTAAACTTCTGGCTGCTGTTCCATACCAGTCGCACAGGTGTTGTAATGGAGTGTGGGTTTGGCGCCACCAAGTGGCTGACGTACCATACTGGGCCTTTCCACTTGGCGATGGTCTCCTCAGTGAGTTTCTTTGCTGCCCTCCTCTCCACCATCTCATGGACTTGAGTTGTGTATGCCACACGCCACTCTGGTTCTTTCTTGAGCTGTCTCTCTGTCCTTAGAAAGGTGGCTTCCACTGCTCTCCTGTTGTTGGGCAGGGAACTTGGGACTTCAATCCAGGGATATTTTGTGTCCCAGTGAGGCTCCTGACTGTGAGCATCCGCTTTCACATAGGTGAGGCCTTGCCTGATAATCTCCAGCTCTCTTTCCTCACTCAAAGTCATGTCTTTGCCTCCCGGTTGACAGTTACCGCACCGGCATCCACCACACATGGGTTCGCAGGCTGCTCCAATGCTGTCCCACTTCCACCAGTCTAAGAACTCTCTGCCAGCAACTGTGCCTTTGGTTTCAGCTTGTTTCTCTGCAATTTCTTGATACTTCACTGCTGTGGTTCTCATCGATCGTGCAAAGTGAGTCTCAGAATTGTGCAGAGCCATGTCAACTACTTCACAGAGGTCTGGATGCGCTCCGCCAACAGTCTTCCCTAAAGGGCCCTCCCAAAGGACGAGGTCTCCTACTACCTTTACTCTTTGTGGAGCGAGTCTTCCTTCCCGGTGGCTGATGAGAAGCTCAATGTGCTCTGGTCTTTGAAGGTCTTCCAGGTTGGTGTTGGGGAAGAACTTCTTGGTTATCAATGGTTATCAACTGTCAAGTTCTGTGGGTTTTCGTGACCACATCTCTGCCCAAACTTGAAAAACTGCTTGATCAACCATAGAAGGGTGCAAAGGACAACTCAATTCTTCTTATTCTTCCACTTTTTATTTTCTTGATGTTTGATTCTTTCAGTGGACATCAGTAAATCAAGGAATCGAATAGAATGAATAGGTTGATAACCTTTGAAAACAGAAAAAGACATGCATTAGTCTCAAATAAATTAATAAACCAGTAAACATTTTCCTCTCAAAATGACCCCAGTTCCTTAGTTCTTAAACAAGTTCAGAATTAACAAACAATTCCAATTAACCTAAACTCTGAGTTACATAAAGTATCATCATAATTAATTAACCCCATCTAAAGTTTTCAACAAAGTTCAAATTAGCATGCTAAGGTTATTCAACTTATAACTGTAATTTAATAATAATAATAATTAACAACAGTCGTGGAGAAGCATGATCTTACTGCACCATCCACATCAAAGCTGTTCTTTCCTACCAGTTGCGTCTTTCAGATTGATCAGGAGCTGTGGTCATTCCTTCTTCCCAGGAGCAAGTGCTAAGACTAGTTGACTGCATCCAAACATTTTGTGCCATGCCTTCCCAGTGGGTGCGCAGGCAAATATGGTCCCCTTTAAGAGTTCCTGTTGGGCTTGGGTTCCACCACCATCTCTTGTGTGGTCGCCCTCTGCAGGTTTGGAGTGTAGAGTGCTTTATATGTGCTCTTGAAATGAATTGGGGTCTGACACAACAATTATATTAAACCATGTGTCTGTGTCTGTGTTCATTGGTGCAGCTGACTTTGAGGCCAAGTACGTGGAGCGTGAACGACTTGGTAAAGGAGGCTTTGGCACAGTTTACGCTGGCATCAGAAGGTCTGATGATTTACTAGTAAGTACATAATATGATGTGATTACAAATAATGTAATATAATGTTCTCACATCTCACATACATAATCTGACTTCATCCCTTGGACTAACCAAAGTGTTTGTGATCTTACTTGTAGGTGGCGATAAAACACATCCCCAAATTGTCTGTTCCCCGTCAAAGAGTGGTGAGTGATCTGTTGCCTCAGCACCAACTGTTGAAATCATTCTGTGACTTTTATGCTTTTGTTGTTTCCTTTTTGTTGAAGAGATACAAACGAATATTTTTCCTTTAGATGATAAATGGGAGATCACGTTTGATTCCCAAGGAGGTGCTGCTCATGCAGAGAGCTGCAGGCGAACCAGTGACTGTGGGAAGATCTGCAGCCGTGTCATTACTGGACTGGTACGACCTGAAACAAGAGGTTCTTCTGGTCATGGAGAGGCCAGTCGACTCTACAGATCTGCTGCACCTCGTAAAAAAGAACTGTGGTCCGTTGGCTGAGAACCATGCAAAGGTACTGGCGTTTTACTGTATTCCCAGACTACAACTGAAAAGGTCATCATTTTGAATATCATCATTTTCAGTGGAGAGTGTTTGGCTGCTATGACACCCATATTTCATGTTGGTCCAATCACAACTAACATTTTAAATTTGTCAAATATGTTATTGGAGATTCACTCTTTAGATATGTTTACTTTTATCGAGGGAACTTGAGTTGTAATTAAGGGATATATTAGTGGCTGAAAAGTTGAGAAAACTATAGCTACACAACAGCCTTTAGAAGGACCTTGTGCCAGGTCGTTTTTACAACTGCTGGTCCCGGAAAATAAGAAAGGCCTTTTGACCTCAGCTTAGTCCTCAAAGTGCTCAGAAGTAGATGGATATTTGAACCCCTACAAGTTCATGTGAAGTGTGCTCTGATTGAAAGATCCAGAGCAGCTCCAACATAGACTGTGTTTTTCACTCCCACCCAGAGTCCCTTCTTCACCACTCTAACTCATTTGTGACTCTACCTCTTTCTCAGATCATCATGAAGCAGCTGCTGGATGCTGCCATCGATTTGAAAGCAAAGGGCATCTTCCACCGAGATTTAAAATTAGAGAACATCCTCATTGAGCCCAGCTCCGATGGACCACGAGTGCGAATCATTGATTTTGGATGTGGCTGCAATAGAAGGGAAAACTGCGTCTACAGCCAATTCTCTGGTACAGCCAACCTGTCTTGTTATCCTGCTCTTCATTCATCTGATTGTAAAATCTCTGCCTGTTCATCATCCTTAGTTTTTTTCTGTCTCCTTCTCTCTGGTATATTGTAGGAACCTTTGCATACGCCCCTCCAGAGTTCTCAATGAAAGGCAGATACATGGCTGGCCCCACGACAGTCTGGCAGATGGCAGCAATTCTATTTGAAATGCTGACTGGAGACGCGTGGTTCCACACCAGGGACATTATCAGGCCTAATTTCCAAATCTGGTTTGGATCCAAAGGTGAGACAATGCGGGTTTTTATGTGCGGTTATTATGGTACTTCCATGTTAGAGTCGATCACTGTAGATTCAAGCCTCATCGTTTCCTTATCGTTTGTCCTCTCTCCTCACAGACTGCCAAGACTTCTTGAAAAAGTGTCTGGTTTTAGACCCTAAGAAGCGGGCCACTTTGGAGGAACTGAAGCAGCACCGCTGGTTAGTTAGCCCTATACCAGCCCATTCCCAACCAACCCAGCCCCAACTCCCCCATCCCAAACCTCACCAGATCCCAACCATCCATCCCCAACTCCCCCATCTCCAACTCCCCTATCCCCAATATCATCCTATCCAGACCATTCAGCCCCAACTCCCCTATCCTCAACTCCCCCATCCCCAACCCCATCATATCCAAACCATCCATCTCCAACTCCCCCATCCCCAATATCATCCTATCCAGACCATTCAGCACCAACTTCCATATACTCAACTCCCCCATCCCCAATCTCACCACATCCAAACCAACCAGCCCCAACTCCCCACTTCCCAAATCCTCTTTCCCCAACCCACCCATTTATATGTATACTGCAATATGTACGGTACTTCTTGGTCGGATTATTATCAGACTCCATGAGCCTGCCGGAATAGCCTACATGTGCGTTGTGGCATCACAAGAGGGCGTGTGATAGAGTGCAGTAAGGTTCCTCACCCTGCGAGTGGCCACCACGCCACAAGATGGCTGCCGGGAGGACTAAATCTCTCAGAAGGCACTTCTGGGGGAGCTGCCAATGCCTCCGCCCTCATTAAACCTGGAGCTCAGGTGTGGGGTCCAGAGGAGAGCACAGAGGAGTGGAGACAGCCAGGAAGAAGCCAGCATGAGACGTGGAAGATGTCAGGTTATGTGGATGGAGATGGACCCAGGATGCAGAGGATGAACAGAAAATACAATTTGAATATAAGGAGAGTCTAAGCTGAGCAGCAAGGCGCACAGGGAACACGGAACATCAGGATGGGAAAACTAGACGAGACAGCAAGACACGACAACCCATAAGAGAACGTGTAAAACGAGTAACGAACGACAAAGGAAACAGGGGAACACAGAGGCTTAAAAAGAGACACAGGTGCAACACATGAGGACTTGGGAAGACAATCACCAAGACAGGAAGTGACACACCCAAGAAGCTGGAAAACACTAAAGGAAAACAAGACTACAAAATAAAACAGGAAACAGAAAACACAAAGAGACGGAAATCCACAAACTAAAATGACAGAACGTCACAGAAGAAACTACTTTGTATTTGTACTCTGTATAGCGCCTGGAGATAATGTATCAAGTGAATTTTTTTAAAATAAAATGAAATTGTTTGTTATAAACGGGTTAGGGTTAGGGTTAGGGTTAGGGTTAGGGTCAGGTTTTATATTTCACCATGAAAGGATAATTGCTTATCGTTAGTTACCAAACTCCTCATTTAGTGAGGTTACAGATTAATAAAGATCTTTTTCACAAAATGTAATTTTCACAATGGGGGGGACAGGAGGCTCACCGGCTTGTGAAGCTGTGCAAGCAGCAAAAGCTGCTGAAGTGTTCCAATCTGTGCAGCCCAGTGTTTATCAGGAGCTGACCCGGGATTATTACACAGGTCAAACTCATTTTGATTTGATCCAGCAGTCTGCTCATGTTCAGGCCTCATATTTATACATGTGACATGTGCAGTAATAGGTTTTATAATCTGATTTAAGAGGACAAAACACACATGAGCAGCAGCAGATTCAAGGGAACATAGCTCAGGGTCACCATCTCGTGGCCAGAGAAGGAACTGTACTCTGTTATGTTCTGATTAAATTGCATTTCTCTCCATCATCATGTTTCTAGATGTATAATTGCAGTTAAGACATCTTTTAAATGCATAATTCAATATAATATTCAGTCAAGATATTCAGCTCACACACCCACACTGTTACAGGCTGATCCTACAGTAAATAAATGTAAAGCAGAATACGTGGTATATTTTATTCTCATATTTTATGGAATACAAAGCCCCCAACATCCACGCCTACCCCAAAAAGTGTGCACATCAGATCTGGTTGAAACTATTTTTAAGGACAATGAAAAACAATAGCCAAGAGACCAAGGGAATCTGCTTTATGTGTGCTTAAGTGTCAGACTGCAGTTTAATGTGATGTCATCATATAAAAAGGGAGAGCGAAGCTTGAGATTCCTTGTTTAAAAAAATAAAACATCTTTCCATCCATCTTTGTCGTTATGACTACGAAGACATAATCAATCATGTGCAACAATAATTTAGTTTTACATCATGTAAATTCAGTCACTTCTCTTTTGCTTTACACAATCTTTGCTTGGCTTCGAAAAATCTGGATGTGTTTGACATAACTAACCACAGCCTCTCTGTGTATTGGTTATTCCTGAAAGCAAGATCTGGTCAGGGGTCTTCGCTGATCTCATGTCACGACATGTAGGACAAACCAGCTTGAGGACAAGATGGTAAAACCACCTACGATCATGGTGGGATAAAAAATAAAGAACATTAGTAACATCACTGCAATTGAATCCGTACATTTTAATACATGACCTAGTCCATTTCATACAGTTGGGCAGTGAATGCATTTGTTCTCCCCCACCCCCCGAAGATTTTGTTACACCAATTATTATTATTATGAGATGATTTATTTTAGTTCAGTTTTCTAAGAGCGAATCTCTTCCTGACTACTACACATCAAATAAACATACCAGAAAAACAAGGTAACCCAATACAATACACACAAGCCAACGTTCACAGTCCGAAAAGGTACTGTTTGAAAAGAGCCTCAGGTCCTCCATGTCCAACTCAGTTTCACCTTTCAGCAAGGGCAATCCATGAGGTGGACATAGGAACAATTAAAAATAAAAAAAAGAATGAAAAGATGACAATCAGGATGGTGAAGCTTCACCAAGTCTGCTGCTGCTTTTACAGGGAAGAAGAAGAAACCGGCTGCAGCAACTCTCTGTCCATGTCTACTCCTGTTTTTTATCAATATTTGAATCCGTCCGTCCAAGTCCTTTCTTCTCCTACACCATGTAGGAGTTCTGGTTTTTCAGCTTGTCCAGCTCTTTGCTCTGCTGCCTCAGAAACAGGAATCTTTGGTTGACGGGGTGGGGGGGGGGGGGGAGAGAAAAGTATTAATGATTGCAGGCACGTGCACAGACAGACCCCTAGTGGTGCCTAAGCACCTGCCCTTTTGCCCTGGATGAGAAAAGAGCCCCTTTCGCTGGAGCCCAATTTTTTCTTCATTCATCAATATTAAAGAATAAAAATTACTCTCTCTGTCATCAATTTACCCAAATGTGTTTTGATATCTGACGGGTATTATTTGAGTTCTTGTAATGCCTAACCTTACGCTCATTCTAACCCTCACACCAAGTCTTAACCGTCAAACCAGCCTTTGAAAACGCGGGGACCGGACAAAAATGTTCTCCCTTTGCAAAAATGTCCTCACTCTGTATGGTCTATGCTCAAAATGGTCTTTAAAAAGTACAAATTACAACCACACACACACACACACACACACACACACACACACACACAGTTGTGTCTCCATTACTTTATTGGACATTACATTGACTTAAATTTCCCTTAAATTTATTTTAACCTTAACAATAGTTATTAAGTGCCTAACTCTAACCGTAATGCAAACTTAAACTTAACCATAACCTAACATGAACCATTCAAATGGGTGTGTCTATACCTTAAAATGTAATGATTTCCATAATGGGAACTTGCTTTTATGTTCCCTTAATGAAACTGTGTAAACAGATTTAGGTCACCACAACATGAGTATTACCTGGACCACACACACACACACACACACACACACACATACGGACACGACACAAGAAGCAAACTTGAGATGTGTACTTAGCTCTTTTCTCATTTCTTCCACCCAGGGTCAGCCCTGGCAATGTTTGTGCCCTATAGGCGAGATTTCAGAATGGCGCATAAACACACAAATTGTCATGCATCCCCAAGAACCTTTGGACTGTATACAGATGCACACACAGGCAGACAAAATAGTAAGCTATAAAAAATAATACAAATATAAAATACAAATATAAAAAGAGTCAGTAATGATGTCCACAATCGGGATGATTCTTACCTCTATATGGTTATTTATTCTCCTTCTCTACTATGATGCGCTTTCTGAATCGTGCACTTTATAATTTAATGCTATTTTTTTATTATCTATGACTCTAACCGCAGTCTAACATCGCAGCGTGTACGTCAAGGACACACTTGAGGCGGAAGCGCAAATTCTGTGAAAGCAGCCGCCTGGCTGCTCACACAGGAAGCGCATTTCCCCGCGCTGGTTCAGGGGTAAATGATGACGGTCTTCACAGGTGACTGACTACGCAAGCCTGTAGCCCTCAGCCCCCCACAAGAGAGTATGTGCTTGTGTGTGTCTGTCTGTTAAATTAAGACACAACTGACAAATGTGTGGCTTAACCCTTGTGTGGTGTTCATGTTTTGGTCACCCAGCCAATGTTCGTGGGTCTGGTGGAGCCACCGCATTATTCGGTCTTTCAATCAATACAGCTACAACAATATTTGTAAAAATACTTAACAGGTGTTAAATTTATCCAAATTACAAGCAATGTAAACAGCATATATGGTTAATGTTTGTCATTTACCCCTGTTAAATCACATTCATGAATAAAAGTGCTTTTCGTTTTTTGTGATAAAATGCAATTAAACAAAGAAACATCAATTACAATCAAGATATGATTGGAAAAAACGAATATGAAACAAGGTTTTTCATCAGTATTTATTGAACTTAATTAGAAATTGAACACACTCATATCAGTATACACACGAGCCCTAATGAACAGATACAGTATCTAGAAATTATTTTTGAGGAGCGAAAATCTTTGGAAGACAATGAAGGGGAAGAGTTTAGAGAATATGAAGATCATGTTTCTGTCAATTCAGAGTCTGACAGTGAGTTTGGGTTAGAAGAGGATGAGATTGACCATGAGCCATCTACGTAAAACGTTATCCTGTAGCCAGTCCCAAATCCAGGCCAGGCCATCAGCAGCCAACATATGGATGATAAAAAATGGTGACAATTTAATGGTCTTTTTCGCATGGCTACCAATATAATAAGGTGCAATCAGTGCCGACACGTATAGCAGTGTGCAGGACATCAAGCCTTCTTACGAATTTTTGTGGATTGCACTAATTTGGAGGGACAGCATGTTTAAGAGATTAAGAGATTAATGGAGAGGCGTTGGTCTAGTGGCAGAAACTTGCAGAGATTACTTTCCCTACCTGCATGAGTGTGCCTTTGCATGTCTGTGCATGTGTTTGGGACTAATAATGCATCTTAATCTTAATCTTAATCTTTTCGTAGAAAGCTAGAATGAGATGGACCAAACCCATTTATTTGCATACTTTGGGGTTATTATCCGTGCTGGAGTTTTCAAATCCAAAGGGGAATCAACAGAATCCTTCTGGGATGCAGTCCCACAAGGCAGAGAACTTTTACGTAAATGTGCAGGAATGTGGGAGCAGAGGTGATTAAAATATACAATTTAACACTTTCTGTAGTCCTGGGTCCAGTGGACCCGAACATCACATATGTAATTTGTGTAGGGGTTAGGGCTGCTCGATTATGGAAAAAATCCTAATCACGATTATTTTGGACAATATCAAAATCAGGATTATTTAAAGGATTATTAATATGTGTCCTTATTCTGAAGTCTATGCTTTATTTTTTAATCACTTCAGGTTCCGGTAAACACCGATGACGGCTGCTTGTCTTATTCTTCCGTGAAACCAGGATATCGGTGCCCGGTTATTCAAACCCTTAATGAAGGCAACCCTAACACTCTATGACCGACTGACCGGCGCGGAGAAATGCGAGTCCGGTCTGACCGGTCTGAACAGCAGGGCGAGACCGCGCTTGAGAATAGCGGTGTGCGGCAGCTACATGGTCTGCTGCTGCCCTCCCTGCTTTTCCACTCGCGTTGTTTTTTTCACCGCCGGTCACCACACACACAACTCACCTCTTTCACTTTACTGCTGCTTGAGAGTGAGTGCCAGTCAGCTGAGCCGCCGAATGCTTCGGAGGAAGGACTGAATTGCGCATGCGCGGCTCTTTCGTAAAAAATCCAAACAATCGTATCAACTTGATTATAGTAGTTTGGAGATCGTTTGACCCCATAATCGTAATCACGATTAAATTTCGATTAATCGAGCAGCCCTAGTAGGGGTGCTGTAAAGTGTAGTCACTGAATATATGTTCCTTTATATGTTTATCACAGAAAATGAGCCAAGGCCAATGAGTCTAAGGTTGAACAAAATATCTTTCTTTTTAGTTCAGGCAAAGTAGCGTTGAGGAAATATGTTTAATTCTCATCAATCCGAGATAACCAAATAACTGGGAAGCAGAAGAGGAAGAAAGGAAGAGCACAGCTGCTCAGTTGCCATGCAGAATTGTCACATTGGCAGATTTTTCTGATTGAGGCTAAAATTCCAGTTGTAAAATCTCTGCTGCAGCTGAAAGAAACAACAGGTTAATGGTCGGCTGTTTGACTTCAATCAATGTACACTGGTGGAAATCAAACCAGCGGAAAATGGGAGGGAATCTGCTGATTGGAAGGCACACTGCACAGTTCATGGGTCTATGATGATTGATTAATTTATGTGATGACATAATATCACATCTTCACTCTCCTGCCCTGCAGATGCAGCGTCTGCAGAGCAGCAGAGTCCTGAGGGTTCATCAGGGTCCTTGCAGACAGATGAGGGAAAGCTATTTACTCTAGAGATAAAAACCCTCCTGAACCAAAACATCACAGACGTAAAACTAAAGTGTGACATATCTGCATTGCACTATTATTTCTCCTAAAATTCCTCCTTTTTTAGATCCAGATTTATATTTGGATCTGCACCAAATTGAATACTCTCCTAAATATCAGTCCCTTACACATGCCTGATGTTTTATTTTTGTCGAGATCCATGTTGAAAAAGTCAACGTTGAAGAAAAATAAAATCTAAAATGAATTGTCTTGTAACTAACCCATTTCACATCCATCTACCAAGTTTCATAGTAATATTATTTCCTCCTTTGCCGAGTTTATACTCTTTTTTGTCACACAGGATCAAGAAAAACAAATCTGGAAGTAGAACATTGATATGTTACAAGTTGATATTGGGAACTTGTTAGCCACATATAGCATGTAGCAGCACATAATGAACCAAAGCATTAAAGCTGCAGGACCTCAAATCTAAATATTGACCATTAATCAGGATTTTTTTCGCTACAAACCACCCTTTACATATACAAGTAGTCATGTGATCCACTGTTACTGTAAATGTCTCTTGTGTGAAATCACCTAACTTGTTGTGTTTGTTTTGCTCATGAAGGAAGCAGGTTAGAACAGGCTTTTTTCCCACTATGATAACACAGTGACACTTTCATGGAGTTTTGCTGGTAGTGTCTTTGTTATATATCATAGCTATGGTATTCAAATGAAATGATTAGCAGCTCATCAACCTACATACATATTTGCCACAACGCAGGAATCGATGATCACAGGCCGCAGCTAACAGCACGTGTCAATGACCGTCGAATGATGTTGGGCGGTGTGGCCTAGTGGTTAGAGTGATGGTTCTCCAACAAGAAGGTTGCTGGTTCAACCCCACTCTCTCCCATCCTCATGCCTAAGTGTCCTTGGCAAGATACTGAACCCCTAAATGGCCCCTCATGAATGTTGAGTGTACTAATTGTAAGTCGCTTTGGACAAAAAAGTGTCAGCCAAAATGTAATGCAATGTCAATTTTGAATGGCAACGGCCATCAGCCCTGTTATTCATCAAAAGTTTTACAAAGTCAGGCTAAGTCCCCCCCCCACACACACCCCTTCCCCTAACTTCAGTTTGAGGGTAGATTGCTCACTTTAATTTATCCCCTCTGGCTGTGATGATGGGAGAGGAGTTATAGGGAGCCAGTGATGTCGGGGGTTGAAATGGTTAATGGACGGGTGAGGCGGATGACAAGGACAGAGGGAAAGGAACAGGCAATGGAGGAAAAAGAGGGATAAAATGGGTGAGATGAGGAGAAAAGACAGGGGGTAATGAGAGAAGGAAGCAAAGGTGGGGTGGAGAGGGAGCGGGGGACTTGAGGAGCAGAGGGGAGGAGAAACCCGGCTAATGGCTGAACCCACAGCTGGCTCACCTGAATGGAAGGAGGAGCCATAAATAAACCGTTGGACAGCAATAAATATAGTATGACAGGTAATCAACACAGTAACCCAAGTCCCCCAATTTGAATTTTGAATCTGAATTTCCCTCGGATTAATAAAGTATCCATCTATCTATCTATCCAAGGACACTGCTGGTTAAAAAGAGGCCGTGGACAGCCCGGTGTGGCACACGCACCCTGACTGATAAGCGGCTGATTGAGGCTCAGCGTGTGAGGAGATGTTACAAAAAGTCCAGACAAGAGAACGAGCCGAGCGCAGAGGAGGAGAGAGCAGATGAAGATGACCTTTAGCCCTCAAACGTATGGCGCGCTCGCCGAGGGATCGAAGGCAGTCAATAATAGATACATTGAATTGTCAAGCTGTAATTGATCCATTAAATTGTCCAGCTGTAATTGTTGACCGTGTGCATTTTAATACATTACTTGGGGAACATATGTATATGTTTACACTTAATATTGATTGGTTCCTTCCAATCAAGAGAGCAAGACAATTTTGAATTCTAAACATTGTCCAAAGGCTGGGTGATATATCAAGAATTATCTTTATTATTTTTTTTAAGTTTATAGGCAGATTTGGTCATTACTCTGTAAATGTAAAGGCAGATTTTTGCTACTGAGTGAGGGGCTATGTTATAAAAGTAATTTTCCTATGTTGTTCTGTATTTTCAAGCATCTGCCTCCATCACTTATGTATCACTGTGTCACTGCTATGCCCTTTTATTCATGATTTGATCAATACTCCTCTCTTTAAGTTTAAAGGCAGATTTTTGCTCCCTAGTGAGGAGCTATGTTATAAAAGTCCTTTTCCTATGTTGTTCTGTATTTTCAAGCATCTGCCTCCATCACTTATGTACCACTGTGTCACTGTTATGCGCTTTTATTTCCTCTCGCCACACTTTGTGATCACTGGTTCTATCTCCTTGCTGGACCTCTACTCACACCAAACCAGTTTGCTACGAACTCTCGACCGACCTATATTCAGGTAATTTACTCAACTGTAAATTCCCTTAACCAAACAGTAGTTGCCATGTTCACCTAATTTAACAATTTAGATTTAAAATGTTGTTGTTTAAAATTACAAAACAATGTTAATTGTGACATAGAATTTTGCAGAGTCATCCAATGTCATCCATCTTATGTGGTCATAGGATTCAAACATCACTACACGCAGTCAACAGTTTTTTTCTCATTCGTAGATATGTTTGGCACCCCAGTCTCACCCATCGCCATCTTGGCGAGTTATCAGTCTGTGACTAAGGCCCGCAAAAGGAAGACCACCAGGGGAAGTAAGCCACAACGGAAGAGGGCTGGAAAGGTCTGTGATGCCTGCACCGACTCAGGCCACATCAGCACAGGTGACTTATATTTAAAGAAAATGTGCTGCTGTTTGCATAGAAGCAATATGATCATGTTAAAATGGAGATTGTGTTGACTCCAGCTCAGAGGTATTTCAGTTTTCTTTTTGTGATGTTTTTCACAGTGTTTTAAACACTGGCTTTTCCAGCTTAAAGGAATAAGAACTTAGTTTTAAAATGTTGTTTACAATTACAAAACAATGTTGATTGTGATACAGAATTTTGCAGAGTCACCTTATGTGGTCATGCGATTCAAACATGACTATATGCAGTCAACAGGTTGATGCTCACTGTTTTCTTGCCTCTTTTGTAGAGAGGATTGGCCCCACTCAGTCACCCAGCCCCATCTTGGCGAGTAATCGGCCTGTGATTAAGGCCAAGAGGAGGATCACCAAGCAGAAGGCCACAACTGAAAACGAAACTCCACTGCAGAAGCAAAGGGATGGTGAGGGCCCTGATGCCAGCACCAACTCTGGTTAATCAACCCAAGAGTCAGTGCCCAAGGTCAACAGCTCCACTGACAAGAGCACGGTGTTGTCAGGCCACAACAGCAGAGGTGACTTTACTTTTTAAGAAAATGTGTACTTGTTTGCATGGAAGCAATATGATCATGTTAAAATGGGGATTGGTGTTGACTCCAGTTCGGAGGAATTTCAGTTTTTCTTTTGGTGATTTTGTTCAGGTTGTTTTAAAAACGTTCTTGTCCAACTTAAATGAATAATTCTACATTTTGAGGAATTTAATTATTGACCTTCTTCCTGAGGATTACATGTAAATATTGATAACACAGATTAAACAGACTAGATATGAGATGTAAATTAAATGATTCAAGCAAATATTTATCTTTCAGCCACCTGTCAGGCAGATGGATTTTAGTTAGTTTTGATGGAGCTATGATAATTTCTCTCCACTGAGCTATTTCCACAACATCTGAAAACCCTCCATATGTTGAAATGTGGTGGTTGAAAGCCTTAGAAATATGAAAAAGTGGATGATGTAAGAGGTATTGATGCTTCTTTTTTTCACATTTGTATTAAACCATGTGTCTGTGTTCATTGGTGCAGCTGACTTTGAGGCCAAGTACGTGGAGCTTGAACCACTTGGTAAAGGAGGCTTTGGCACAGTTTACGCTGGCATCAGAAGGTCTAATGATTTACTAGTAAGTACATAATATGATGTGATTACAAATAATTTAATATAATACTCTCACATCTCACATACATAATCTGACTTCATCCCTTGGACTAACCCAGTGGTCGGCAACCTGCGGCTCCGGAGCCGCATGCGGCTCTTCAGCCCCTCTGCAGTGGCTCCCTGTGCAGAGCATGTTGCGCAATGCGCATATTTTTCGCGAACGGTGAACTTAACGAATCAGTTCTTTCATATGATGAGCGTGAGTGAACGTCACATTCACATACATTTTTTAAATAATCATCGTAACAGGCCATCATTAAATACCAGGAGCGGGTGAATGTGTGTGTGTGTGTGTGTGTGTGTGTGTCCGAGCTCCCAGATAGCCGACACACACACTGAGCCGGGGCTCCGCCCCCCACCCTGAGCTCCGCTCTCTCGCTCAGAGACACGGTGAGATCGGAGCTCGTTCACGTGGAGCAGCCTCTCAGTGACTGACCGGGTGCTTCTCAACAGTGGAAACAGTGAAAACAACGAGTTTCTCTGGTGTCAGCTGATCAGAGATCCGCGCCTAAGCTTCTTGATCAGAGCAGAAGCTGCAGGTGGTTTGTACCGATCTGCAGTTTCTGTGTCCGCCTCCAGTCTGACCTGCTCTCACGTTTTGTTTTAATATTTCAGCAACTAAAATATGCGTCACATCCTGTTACGTCCCGGCGCTCTTCCCTGCAGGTCGCTAATCTATAGTTCCGACCCCCGGCCTCGGTAAACTAATCATGGATAATTCCCAGAAAAGAAAAGTCTGGGAGGAAAATAGAGTTTAATTCTGCGTTGACAGATTAATTTGTTTTCACTGCCACCAATGCTGTCTTACATGTATGTTTGATATGTGGCGAGGAATTAGAGAACAATAAGAAATGTAATGTTGAAAGATATTTCCAGAGCAAGCACACAGCATCTGCTGAAAAGTACCAAGCTGGAGATGAGCAAAAAAAGCTGAGCTCTGTGTTTATTTTATTCCAAAGTAGGCCCACACATGTATTTTGTTCTCCAATTCATAAGAGTTTGGTGTTTTCCTATTTTGTAACAGGTAAAAATAGCAGTTAAATGTCAACAGTTTTTTTTATTGTCGTTCTATTATTATATAAATGCAACAAACTATAGTTTTTAGTTATATTGTATAACTATATATATATATATATAACTTTATAACCTGTATTATCAAATATGTTGTGCGGCTCCAGGCAGATTTAATTTGGGGGAAGAGGGGGCGAAATGGCTCTTTCGATAGTAAAGGTTGCCTACCCCTGGACTAACCAAAGTGTTTGTGATCTGTCCTGTAGGTGGCGATAAATCACATACCCAAAACATCTGTTCCCCGTCAAAGAGTGGTGAGTGATCTGATGTCTCAGCACCAACTGTTGAAATCATTCCGTGACTTTTATGCTTTTGTTGTTTCCTTGTTGTTGAAGAGATACAAACGCATATTTTTCCTTTAGATGATAAATGGGAGGTCACGTTTGATTTCCAAGGAGGTGCTGCTCATGCAGAGAGCTGCAGGCGAACCAGTGACTGTGGAAAGATCTGCAGCCGTGTCATTACTGGACTGGTACGACCTGAAACAAGAGGTTCTTCTGGTCATGGTATACATTTAAATGTATACTGCAATAGGTAAGGTACTTCCTGGTCGGATTTTTATCAGACTCCATGAGCCAGCCGGAATAACCTCCATGTGCGTTGTGGCATCACAAGAGGGCGTTTGATGCAGTGGCATTATGTTCCTCACCCTGGGAGTGGCCACCACGCCACAAGATGGCTGCCGGGAGGACTTCATCTCCCAAAAGGCACTACTGGGGGAGTTGCCAATGCCTCCGCCCTCATTAAAGCTGGAGCTCAGGTGAGGAGAGCACAGAGGATTGAAGACAGACAGGAAGCAGCCAGCATGAGACGTGGAAGATGTCAGGTTATGTGGAAGGAGATGGACCCAGGATGCAGAGGATGAACAGGATGGGAAAACTGGACGAGACAGCAAGTAACGACAACCCATAAGAGAATGTGTAAAACACGTAACGAACGGACAAAGCACACAGGGGAACACAGAGGCTTAAAAAGAGACACAGGGAAGGCTGGGGTAATTAGCCACAGGTGCAACACATGAGGACTTGGGAAGCCAATCACCAAGACAGGAAGTGACACACCCGAGAAGCTGGAAAACACCAAAGGAAAACAAGACTACAAAATAAAACAGGAAACGGAAAACACAAAGAGACGGAAATCCACAAACTAAAATGACAGAATGTCACAGAAGAAACTACTTTGTACTTGTACTCTGTATAGCGCCTGGAGACAATGTATCAAGTGATTTTTTTTTTTTAAATAAAATGAAAATGTTTGTTATAAACATGCTTCAGGATTTATATTTCACCATGAAAGGATAATTGCTTATTGTCAGTTAACAAACTCCTCATTTACTGAGGTTACAGATTAATAAAGATCTTTTTCACAAAATGTTTTCACAATGGGGAGGACAGGAGGCTCACCGGCTTGTGAAGCTGTGCAAGCAGGAAAAGCTGCTGAAGTGTTCCAATCTGTGCAACCCAGTGTGTATCAGGAGCTGACCCAGGATTATTACACAGGTCCAACTAATTCTCATTTGATCCAGCAGTCTGCTCATGTTCAGGCCTCATATTTTTTACCTGTGACATGTGCAGTGATAGGTTTTTAATCTGATGGACTCAAAAGGACAAAACACACATGAGCAGCAGCAGATTCACGGGAACATAGCTCAGGGTCACCATCTCGTGGCCAGAGAAGGAACTGTACTCTGTTACATTCTGATTAAATTCTCTCCATCCTCATGTTTCTAGATGTATAATTGCAGTTAAGACATTTTTTAAATGCATAATTCAACACAATATATTCAGTCAAGATATTCAGCTCACACACCCACACTGTTACAGGCTGATCCTAAAGTAAATAAATGTAAAGCAGAATACGTGGTATAATATTTTATTCTCATATTTTATGGAATACAAAGCCCCCATCCCCACACCCACCCCAAAAAGTGTGCACATCAGATCTATTTTTAAGGACAATGAAAAACAATATCCAAGAGACAAAGGGAAACTGATTAATGGGTGCTTAAGTGTCAGACTGCAGTTTAATGTGATGTCTTCATATAAAAAGGAAACCCTCTCATCATGAATCAATAAACCCTTTAAAAAAAGTAGCTTGGTTGAAGAGTTGACAAAAGGTGCGGCAGCGGAACATAAAGCGAGAGCGAAGCGTGAGATTCCTTGTTGAAAAAAATAAAACATCTTTCCATCCATCTTTGTCGTTATGACTACGAGGACGTAATCAATCATGTGCAACAATAATAATAATCATGTAAATTCAGTCACTTCTTTATTGTTTTACACAATCTTTGCTAAGCTGCACTTAAGGAATGAAATATGTCCCCCAAATCAGACCTGGGGGAGAAACAAAATTCAGATCATTATACCAAAGAAACAAAAAAGAAGGGATAAGAAAATGGCAAGCAAGGCTTCAAATGAATACAACTCATGTACTAGCAGCCAACTTAGGTCCAATAATGTAGGCTTTTTCAAAATGGTTTCGAAACATCTGGATGTGTTTGACATAACTAACCATAGCCTCTCCTTGAATTTGTTATTCCTGAAAGCAAGATCTGGTCAGGGGTCTTCGTTGATCTCATGTCACGACATGTAAGACAAACCAGCTTGAGGACAGGATGGTAAAACCACCGACGATTACGGTGGAATAAAAATAAGGAGCATTAGTAACATCACTTCTATTGTATCCGTACATTTAATCCATGACTATGTCCATTTCATACATTTGGGGAATGCATTTGTTCCATCTGTGGGCGGACCCCCTAGGGGTCACGGACCCCTGTTGAAGACCTCTGCCCTAGCCCCTTACCCACCTTCACTATCACAACTAAATGCGTAACCTTACGCTCATTCTAACCCTCACACCAAGTCTTAACCGTCAAACCAGACTTTGAAAACGCGAGGACCGGACAAAATGTTATCCCTTTGCAAAAATGTCCTCACTCTGTATGGTTTATGCTCAAAATGATCTTTAAAAAGTACAAAGTACAACTACATAAACACACACAGACAGAGACACACAGACACACACAGACACACACACACACACACACACACACACACACTTGTGTTTCCATTACTTTATTGGACATTACATTGACTTACATAAATTTCCCTTACACTTATTTTAACCTTAACAATAGTTACTAAGTGCCTAACTCTAATCCCAATGTTAACTTAAACTTAACCATAACCTAACATGAACAATTCAAATGGGTGTGTCTATACCTTAAAAATGTAATGATTTCCATAATGGGAACTTGCGTTTTTGTTCCCTTAATGAAACTGTGTAAACAGATTCAGGTCACCACAACATGAGTATTACCTGGACCACACACACACACGGACATGACACACAAAGCAAACTTGAGATATGACTTAGCTCTTGTCTCATTTCTTCCACCCTGGCAATGTTTGCGCCCGAGGCGAGATTTCAGAATGGCTCCCCCCAGCATACACATGCAAATTGTCATGCATCCCCAAGAACTTTTGGACTTTATACAGATGCACACACAGGCAGACAAAATAGTAAGCTCTAAAAAATAATACAAATATATAATACAAATATAAAAAGAGTGAGGAGGCGCATTTCACCGTGCTGGTTCAGGGGTAAATGATGACGGCCTTCACAGGTGACTGACTACGCAAGCCTGTAGCCCTCAGCCCCCCACAAGAGAGTATGTGCTTATGTGTGTCTGTCTGTTAAGACACAACTGACAAATGTGTGGCTTAACCCTTGTGTGGTGTTCATGTTTTGGTCACCCGGCCAATGTTTGTGGGTCTGGTTGAGCCTAGGCATTATTCAGTCTTTCAATCAATACAGCTACAACAATATATGTAAAAAATGCTTAACAGGTGTTAACTTTATCCCAATTACAAGCAATATAAACAGTATATATGGTTAATATTTGTCTTTTACCCCTGTTAAATCACATTCATGAATAAAAGTGCTTTTCTTTTTTGTGATAAAATACAATTAAACAAAGAAACATCAATTACATGGCATGGTCAATGAGTGCCTCCAACGCTGCCACAAACTGAGGCATTTGGTACTGGAGAGCTTTTACACTGTCCACTCTGCACTCCCATCTGGTTGAAGACAAACTTTTGACAGTCATCATCACTACATGTTCCTGCATAATCTCCCACCGTTGCACAGAGGAACTGAACAAGTTGTACAATCTCTGGAGGACACCAAAGAAGTTCACAGACTGTCTAGATGACTGTACCCCATCACAAATAACCAAATTTAAACTATGACTACCACATGGCACATACAGGGCCTTCTTGTTTGTGTCTAGCACTCTCCTCTGTACACCCTGGTGCTTACTCTGCATGTTGCTCCCATTGTCGTATGCCTGCCCACGACAGTCACCGATGTCAAGATCAAATTTGGTCAGTTGGTCCGTGAAAGATTTGTACAGTCCTTTCCCAGTTGTGTCATGGACATCAACAAAGCCAAGAAAATGCTCCTCAATGGAAATACCCACATTTTCTGCACAGTTAACAATTCGCATTACAAGGGTAAGCTGTTCAGTATGGCTGTTGTCTGGAGTACAGTCCATTATGACAGCAAAGTACTTGGCTCTCTTTATCAGAGACACAACAGCATCTGTGGTCTTTTTTGCAATTAGAGATATTATCTCATTCTGTATCTGTTTGCTGAGGTAATGATCTCTGTATTCCTTGTTTTGGATTATCCTCAAGTGTTCATTCATCACTGGGTCGAATTGGGCCATTAATTCAACCTGACCCAGGAAGTTCCCATTTCTGGGTTGGTACAGGTGTTCAGTGTGGCCTCGAAATGCTAAATTCCGTTCAGCCAAATGGCATACAATGGCAAAGAGTCTCCTCAGCACCATTTTCAATTGGGCAATTTCCTTATTTATCAGCTCTTGGTTCAATTGTGGTGTTAAGTTTCAATCTTGCCAAAAGTTGGTGCCAATTATCCATATTCTCTATGTGCTCCCTGCTGCGCTCATGAGTTCTGAGATGTTCTCCGACATGTTTCCATGCACGAAATCCATTGGTGCTGAGTGAGATTTTGGTTTTCCCGAAGATGCGACATGCAAAACAATAAACTGCATCAGCACTGGTCGAGTAGACTAGCCACTTCCTTGTAATTTTTTCCCCATTTTTCATTTTCATTTCAAAGTTTTCAATCCTGAATCTCCTTGGCGGGTTATCTGTGTTTTGGGGGTAATTAAAGTTTCAAATTTGTACTGGTCCTCTTCTAACAATTTCAATTCTCTCACTATCTGTAATTATTTCACGCCATAATGCTGGGTCTTCACTGATCACTGTATCATTGGGGTTACTCACATTGCTGACATCACTGCTCTCCCTATCATCCAGCTGTGCTTGAGCAGGGATGATGACCATGGCAGTATCCTGTGCATTCTCAGTGCAGGTGTCAGTGTCAGGGATATGGGCAGCTGTGGTACAAGATGATGGCTCATTGTTTTTAGAAGCAAGGCAGGCAGGGCTAGTTGGTGGTGAAGTGGCTGTGTGTCTGCTGCTGCTAGCAATAGCTAATCTTGGCCCAGCATCACTTGAAACATTATCAGATATGTCATTTTCCACGGACAAATTCTTTGATTGGAAAAACTGTGTTAGCTAAGGTAATTTGTCCCTTAACTTCTCCTCCTCCCTTTTCTTCTTTCTTTTGTCGCTGCCACTTTGAAATCGTTTCATGTTTACTGCGATCACGTACACTCCTCCACCACAAGACAAATTCAGACCCGGCGCTATGGGCGGGCTTTGGGGTGCTGGGCCCACCCTTGACGAACAAGCCAGTCAGTCACATAATACACGTAAAAAAAAAGGGGCGGCACGATCACGTCATCTGGCCAGCCGCCAGCGAAGCGGTTTTCTATTATCTATCATATCACTGTGTGATGAATTGGCAAATGCATCGCCCCTGCTTGATGCTGTGTGAGAAGGGGGAAGGGGAGGGGACATGGGGGACAGTTCACCTCTGGGTCCCAAATGCAGTGATTCTTAAACTGTGTCGCGCGCCCACAGGTGGAGCGTGCGACACAGTTCTGTAAATCCCAGAATTGCGTGCATCCCTAAGTTGTCCACAGTTATCTGACATATAGTGCCATGGACTTTTTCTGCAGAAAATGGCAAATCAAGGCCACAACTCTCAAGTGTTTTGATGTCATTAATCAGTGGCTCTAAAATAGGATTTAAGCCATATTTTTTCAAATCTTCAGTGTGAAACAATGCAACCAAATGAATATTCATCAATGCAGAGTTAAACTTTGGTGGCAGATTTCTGAGGATAAAATAGAGAGCACCTATTTTGTGAAAACCACGTTTTGAACCTAGTGGGTTAGCAGTCTCAAAGTCGTCATAAAACAACTGGATTTGTAAAGAATTTGGGTGTTTTGAGAACAATGGATGTGTCTTAGAATAACTTCCATCACAAAAGTCTTCGTATCTGTCAGGTCTTGATATACAAGTTTCCCCAAGCAGTTTTACTTTCAGTACTGAAGTTAATAAATGGGTTTTCAAAAGTCTGCAGATCTTTTTCCAATGTAGCTCTTACAGGATTATCTTTAGGCACAGCAGACAGTACTTGCTGCTTAACCTGAGAGTGCAGTCCACTAGCAAGTTCTTCCAAATCACCAACAACTGATGAGACAACACTATTTGCTATGCCACTTCCTTGTAGTTTAGCAATAATTGAAGCACTTCCAGCAACTTCTGAGGTATCTTGGAGCATGTGGAAATTAGTTTGAAATGACTGTGGCCTTGCTGCATCTCCACTTTGACATGAATCGTTCTCATGAGAACTAATTAAATGTTTTTTGAAACCTGAATATGTTGAAAACTGACGCCTACAACGATCTTGTGCACAAACTAACTTAAACCTGGTGCTAGGATAAAAACTGTGATCAAGTCTTAGATGAGAGATCAAGGACTGGCAGGGAACATGCACAGCTTGACAAATGAAACACTTAAACATTTAAGTACTTTAGTTGAAGACTTTAGCACGAAACTCACGAACTCTGGGAGACTCATTTGTTGTTGCTACATCGATATTGTAGACTGTTGTTTGAACGAAGGTGAAGACCTGGCCCAGGTACTCATCGTACGACAGGTTGAAGACGTAGTGGGATTTAAACAGTTCATCAAATGCACCCAACGAGCTAGTGGATTGGCAAGGGATGAGCTGTTTGTCCACAACAATGTAGAAAGTGTCAATCCTGTTCCTGGTTCGACCAACAGTAAGGATGTATGGTTGTCTACCATCTCTTCTCCGAAGGTGTTCATCCAAGCTGCAGCATGACTGAAAACAGAAAGATACAACATCCTACACTGTCAAGTTTTCGCCTGCTTGGGTCTGTACACCAGAAAAGTTGAGTTGTTAAACAAGCCATGGCAAACGCTCTGTGTGTGTGTGTGTGTCAAAGAAGTCCTCGCTGTTGAGGAATTGTAGCCAACGTGAAGATGTTCAGTTTAGTCCTTTTGTTTGACTATGTCTTTCCAAGTAATTTCAAATTGCGTTTATACATATAAAATACTGGCTAATTGGATAAAAAAAAAAAAAAAGACATGCATACCTTGTGAAAGTGCAACATTTTGTCCACTGCATCACTGGGGCTTATCTTGGTCCTCTTCCGTCCAGCTGTGGGTGGCAGGACATGAAGGAGCAGCAGCAGAGAAGCCATGTCACTGTCCCAGGCTATCAGGAGGAAAATTAGGTGAAACAAGCCATAAGTATCAAGTTAGAATGCACAAAGTAACCAGCACTTGCTGTTAGGAACAAAAATAAATTATGTTGATTAGCTTACTGGTGTCATCAGTCTCTGTCAGTTTCTCAGCAGCTTTTAGAAGTTGGCTGAGCTCAATTGACTGAGTCAGATGTTTGGCCTCATTGATAACCTTGGACCTGAAAGTTGTGTCCCACTTCTCAAGCATCTTGGAGGCTGTTTCAGCTCCAAACAGCAGAAGGAAGTCTTGATTCAGCTGTTGATCATCTAAGCATATAAATACATACAATTCAAAAAGGTCAGTGTATTGTACATTCAAGCAACAAAACAATGAAGTGTAAATAAATTAAATGGACAACTCACCAGTCCTTTGACATCTAAAAACCGTGGAAATGTTTTAAAGACATTTGTGGTTCTCTGTGGGTCATGCACTAGGTCTTGGCGATATTGAAAGGTCATCTTCATCTTCTGAAACACACTTGCTTCATCCTGAGAGTGAGTGAGAAATGATATGGCTTCTCTGCAGGCATCTCCATCAAGCTGCTCAGGCAAAGTTGCTGCCAATCTTCGCCGCTTTGGTCCTTGTTCTTGAGCCACTGTAGCTGTCTTGGCTGGTCTTTTTACCGTATTCCTGGACATAGTCTTAAGGCGCCATGCTAAATATCCAGTGCCTTTCTCCGCATCATAGAAGTGCTCCTGTTAAGATATTTACAAAACATCATTACAAAAGTCTTAATTTATTTTACAAAAAATGTGGTAACAGTATTAAAAGGACAATCACTTTAAAGTAGGTTTGCCATTTTCTAATGCATGTGTAGTACCCTATTGACCGAATTCATTTTGACTGCAAGACAGAGCATTTTCACTCATTTGATGTCATTTTGCATCCTAATGTCAATCTTTATGGCAGAGTTGAACTTTGTAACATATTCAAGTTTCAACTATTTTGTTAGACGTAGATGGTGTCAATTATTTTTTACAAATACAAGAATGTAGGAATGTCAACACCCTTTTGATAAGTATCTGTGATGCAGCAATCATTTTAACTAAAATCCCAAAACCACTGTCAGTAAAACTGGTATGTTTTCTGGAAGTAATCATTTTTTAAACTTAAATAGCCTTTTGGAGAAAAGGGATCCTTTAGTGAAGGAAAGAGTGTTATGATTCCCAGGGCATACTTCTCCTTATGTTTACGGGAAGGCATCCTCCTTTAGAAGCAACATTCCACATCAGCTAATACTGCATCAAACCCCAATAGATGTTATCTGATGATACTGCTGATATAAACAAGTAAAGACCATATTCTTAAAATGCAAAAACATACAACTGAAAAATGCCCCACTTACTATGTTAATTCAATGCAATGTATTTTGAAAATTAATTTGAATCTTTCTTAATATAATGTTTACAATCTAACAATTCACTTAACACTCACCCATGGCTCTCAGTCATATGGCTAGCCAATAAGTTGACAAGCTTTCTCCGGGTGCGGTGAGTGAGTGACTTTTCTGCCTTGTACTCTTCGATGACATCCTCACCCCCCGGTTTGCAAAGCAAGGCATTTTTTACCATCTATTCGTGTAAGAGAAAATAAAGTTTTCAGTGTACAAATCAGTGTTTCAGGATAAAATCATTTTAACAATATACCACAAAATTAAGAGTAAAAGTTAAAATCACTGGTTCAGGAGGGTTTCTCACACATAAAAATGGATCAGCAATTTCAGCAAATAAAATCTAGCCAATTGTTGTGATGAAACAATGTTGTTTCTTATCTGCCTTAGATTACTAAGTGCAGAGCTATTAGCCGAACCCAATCTGTAGCAGCCGATTGTCAAACAGATAAACGTATCAAATCAAACTTCGAATTATACTAATCAAAGGGCCACTGTTGCACCATGGGTTGTGGTGTACGCGGATGGGAAAAACATAGTGTCCAAACAGATGTCCAGTTTCTGCGAAAAGCGTGGTTTTATTTAACCAAACAGCGAGCAAACAAAGAACAAAGAAAATTCCTGTGCCTCTCCCGCTCCGGTAAAAAAACATTTGCCCACCCAGGTGCATGCTGGTCCCTTACCGACAGCCTACCTATATAACTTCAGGTGCCCCCCTACCGTGCCCAAATGAAACAAAACACAAATAATAAACAAGAAACACCTAAAGTAAACAAATAATAAACTAGAATACTAATAGAAATCTAATCATAATGAAATCAAGCAAATTGACTGAGAATAACCAAAAAACTAAATACTCACTAAACAAAATAATAAACTAAACAGCACTAAGTACTACAACTAAATAAATAGCTCCAACACAATCATTCTAAATTTCACAAATACTCATTTGTCATTTAGTATGACACTTGATGGTCAACAATGTAAATTACATATGCTGCCCTTGGGTACCTGTTTTGCAGCCTCTGACTCAGAAACCTCTGTGGTAGGCCTGGGTCTGACTTCAGAGCTGGATGTACGTCTGCCTATAGGAATCCCATTTTCTATTCGACTAGAGGGGTCATTGTCTCTTGAAGAAAGTGATGTGTTGGTATCCGTGAGGGAGGATGATGTTGAATGATCTAAAGGAGAGAAGTCTAAAAGAAATAAAACATAACTGACATGGCTGAAAATGTAGCATTTGGTGGTTGCCCAGACACTGGTTAAGAATCAAACCTGATCCCACATTTTCAAACCGTTTTTGCAGTTAGATACAGATCTTTTTTTTAAATATAATTTTTTGATAATCTACTTTGTTACAGTAGTCAAGGCAGAGACATGAGATCTCAACTTATATTTGTGAAGCAGAAAAATAAGATGGAGTAAAGAATACAGTTACATTATAAAGGATTACACTTAACCCTATTAAACACAGCTATTGTCATGAAATAAAATAGTATAATCATAGACTTATGCCAGAAGTTTTTTTTCATACCCCGATTGATTTGGCCAATTCTAAATGATGATTGTGTTCTAATGAATATCAAAAGTTAGTTGCTCCTCACTTTTCACTGATGTTGACTAAACCAATATCTTTTTTTTTTTGCGATTTATGGATAACAGAAATGTACCTACCAGCATCAGGAATTCTGTCACGCACTGTCAGGCATATATCCGAACTGGCCTCTATCAGTTCAGAAAAGATGTCTTCCTCAACTACTGTGTTGGTTTCATCAAAAGCATCAAGTTCAGTAGCATCAGGAAGCCCAAACTTGTATTTGACTGTAGGAAGATAATCATGAAAACAGATTTAAAAAAAAGATACATGATGCTGATTTTAAGGTGCAGTAAGTGATTTGCATTTGTGAATATAAATGTTGAATAGCTCTACTTTTTATCTTTTGGTCATTACCAACACCAGTGTGTACAATACAAAGCTTATTTTTGAAAACCTAAATAGCCATCCTAAATACATAAATCCTTGTTTTTATTTGTTGTGAGGGCAACTTTGAAATGGCTACTCACCTTGAGCGATGAAATCCAAAAAGGTGAACCCTGACAGTAATCGGATGTATTTCTTGGTATTCTGGTACTTCACCCTGAGCAACATTGCCACATCTTTAGAATGCACCTTGTAGAATAAGTGGAGAAATGTGGTGTTAAACTTCATCAGGTGCAAGGCATTCATTTTTGAGATGGACCCAATGTGTTCTCTGTAGGAAAGTGATGCAACAAAAATCACTGAAGCAAAGAAAACAAAACAAACAAACCGAGTCTCTTATGAATTGTAACGTGTTTAACGTCCAACATGGAGCAGGCGGCGAGATGTCCGCTGCATTTCTGCATCCTGCTCGTGATGTGACGTTCACGAACGACCCGATTTTTTTTAACAGCTCTTTATGAACGAGGGGAACCGATTTATTTGAGGGTCTTTCATTTAACATCTTATCTTAAATAGCCACATGAGTAGCCATTCGTGGCTACTTATCATCTTTACATTGTAAAAAATAACTAAAGGGCTCTTGGAAAGGAATAGAGCCATAAGCTCCGACTCCCTCCAAAGAGCCGTAAATCCATCACTTCTGTCTGTTGCATGCCCCTTGCCTTGCCTGTTTCAAACGGTGTATTTTCAGTGACTGTGAACACGTGGGTCTATATCAGGGATAGTTCGAGTTGTGGGTTTGTGTGAATGATAAACGGGTGATGTCCGTGCCTGATTAAACGGAGATTAAACCACGACGACGCCGCCGCCGTCAGCGACACACATCGTTGCGCAGTTTTAAATTTGACAAAACACTCACCACCATTTGACTAAACAAATAATTTAATAATAATAATAATCCACTTAAGGTCACCTTAGTACATTTAATTTACTTTGAGTTAAGCAACCAATTGTCGCCAGCAAACGACACTTGCCTCAACCAGCGTCAATGACAATTCAGTCGCTTCACACCCCATATTATGTTATCACGACTTCATACAGCGATTACCATCATGTAGAAGTAAATATATTCGGTTCTTACCTTGTTTAAGCCGTAAAATCCACACACGTTCTTGGCCGTCTTCTCCTGTCACCAACCGACGTAAATGAAAAAGGCGCGCGCGTCCAAACCGGATGTTGTGATCAACTCCACCTGAAGTGAATCTAACTTAGTCACAGGTGTTAACATTTAACTCGCTTGATTGACAACGCTCCCAGAGCTTTTTGATCACTACAGGTGTTAAAACAACTCCAAAATCAACACCCACCAACTCAAAAATATTAACACTGAAAAAACAACACTACAGATTTTGCTGTGTAGGTTGCCTCTTCCACATGCACAAAGCAGGAGGGGGTTCTCTGCTTGGACGCGTTACAACCATAGATATATATATATAAAGGCTAGATGTCTCATCCGCGTTTCCGGTCAACGGAGTCTAACGTCCGCACATGGCGGGCCATCTTGCCACAGGCAGCTCGCCCACCTATAATATTGTGTTGGTAGTGGTACATGTACTTTTTAAATATAAAAATAAAATATTGATGTATATTTGTAAAGGGAAATCTTGTACCTATATAGAACATTATTCTATTTTTTTGAAAATAACATAATTATTCATAAGTATGCAGTGTCATAACTACATCTCTGATGTTTGTAACAAACCGAACTATTTAAAAATCTGTTGAGAATTTAGCAAGTTATGGTTAATTAAAAAGTACGTACCACTACAACGCAATGTTATGGGTGGGCGAGCTGCCTGTGGCAAGATGGCCGCCATGTGCGGACGTTCGACTCCGTTGGCCGAGACATCTAGACTTCATAGGAGGCTTCTTCTCACAGTCCAAAGATGTGCAGATTAGGCTCAGGTTGATTAAACCGTTTTCAGACAGGTTGCCTCTTCCATACATGCAAAACGCAGGAGGGGGTTCTCTGCTTGGACGCATCACAACAGCATCCAATTCTCAGCAGCAACCGTCTGAAAACGGTTTAATCAACCTGAGCCTAATCTGCACATCTTTGGACTGTGAGAAGAAGCCTCCTATGAAGTCTAGACATTGTGTTGTAGTGGTACGTACTTTTTAATTAACCATAACTTGCTAAATCAATCATCATAGACCCATGAACTCATGGGTCTATGATGATTGATTTATTTATGTGATGACATAATATCACATCTTCACTCTCCTGCCCTGCAGTTGTAGCGTCTGCAGAGCAGGCGGGTCCTGAGGGTTCATCAGGGTCCTTGCAGATAGATGAGGGAAAGCTATTTACTCTAGAGATAAAAACCCTCCTAAACCAAAACATCACAGACGTAAAAAACTAAAAGTATGACATATCTGCATTGCACTGATATTTCTCCTGAAATTTGTCCCCGCTAATGACTATTTACTGACCTTAAGTCTTAAGACACCCAAGACTATGAACCAGGAAACACACATTACACATAATCCATTTATTCCATAAATACCTATTATCCTCTGTATCTTTTTTTTTATCTTATAATTATATTTGATATTTATTTTGTGTAGCATGGTGCAGAACATTGAATCTAATTTGACATGTTTGGCAAATGTTTTCTATTTTTTTTTTTAATTAATTCTATTTACTATATTGCTCTATTATTGCATTTATACTAACATAAAGTCTGATTTGATTGATTTTGAATACAATGAGAGGTTTTAAAATCATATCATTTGCTATGATTGAAAGCTTAACTTAAGCTGGATATTACTAAAACCTTCACAGCTGAGTCAGTATTGTGACTTTCTGGCTCTGTTATACTTTTATACTTTTATATATACATCCGTTGATGTTACACTATGTTTTAGCGACTGTCATGATCCTGTAACGTCCTCCTGTAGCCACAGTGCTCCCTTTTCAAGTAAAACCTTCCCCAGTAACACTGAGCATCTCTGAGCCCATGAGCTGTGCGAACATCCTGTAACTATTTGCAACCATAACAGTTTTGCCCCGCAATTATCTGCCAGCTAATTGGCCATTGTTCTCAGAAGACCAAATTTGTGCGGTCTAATAGTCCTCCAAGCTCTCTGAGGATTTCTCAGTTATTTAGCGTTATTAAGTATTAACATTTGAAGTTCAGCTATGGGTAGGGTTGCCAACCGTCCCTTGAAAAACGGAATCGTCCCGTATTTAGAAACAAAAGCACCCGTCCCTTATTGAGCTGAAACGGGACGCACTTTGTCCCGTATTATTGTGAGATTAAAAAAATGGTCAGTAAAATGTCAATGGAAAATGAATAACAACGCGCTTTATATGAAGTTTTACGGTAAACGTGTTCCCAGGCAATGTCCTGCTCTGTGACCAATGAACTGACAGCATATTCACACACCTATACGATGACACAGAATTCGCTCATCCCATTGGCCGAGGAGGTACTGTTGCTCGCGCAGAAGATAGTAGACGTAAACAGAGCAGCATGGCCGACCGTGACTCAGACGCCGACACTGCTCTACGCGGTGGTCCAGCTTCAAACAGCGCTTCAACTCGTACTCCTCCGAAAAAAAAAATGAAAAGGATGCAAAAATACCGGGAGGAATGGGAGAAAGCTAACACCTGGGTGGAAAATGTGCGCGACAACGTCTATAAAGCGCACTGCATGGTGTGTCGCCGCACTTTTTCTGTAGCCCATGGTGGGCTGAATGATCTCAAACAACATGCTTCCAGTGGTGGGCACATGCGCAGCATAAGGGACAACAAAACTAGGGGAACCCTAGACCAATTTGTTGTCCACCAGGCAACGCCAGAGGCAGATATGGCAAGAACGATTTTTGTTTTTTTATATGGGAAAGTAGCAGGTAGTATGGATGTCAGTATTATATGGACAAAGATATTATAATATTATTCAAACATGATAAATATATGTATATATGTGTGTGTATAAATTATGAATACACATATACAACCTTACACATTTCTTACAAGTTCAAACCGATAGATATAACGTGCATAATTTGTACTGTAGAGGCAGTTGCTATACTACACAAACTCTACATATATACAGTAACATTTCTTCTTTTTTCTAATTTACAGGTGACTGCTGCAGAGGTAGCCCATATCTACCACACTGTAAAGCATTGTTTGAGCTATAACTCCGCTGAATGTGCTATGAAGCTGTTCTCAGGACACTGAATGACTCCAGCATTGCCAAGAAGATGTCCTGTGGGAGGACAAAAGCTGAGGCAATTGTCACAGATGTCCTGTCTCCAAAGGCTATAGAGGAGGTGGTCAAAAAATTGAAAAGTGGTGGAAATCCACTCCCATTCTCTCTTCACACTGATGCCTCGAATAAGGGAAATCAGAAGATGTTTCCCTTGGCCGTGCAGTTTTTCACGCCAGAGGATGGGGTAGTCAACAAGGTGATAGATTTCTTTGAAAAACAAATTTTCTGATCGCTCCCAATTTGTGCAAATTAATGATGAGTCATCTGTGCGCACCAAAGTTAATCATGGTGTTCCACAGGGCTCTGTGCTCGGCCCAATTTTATTCTCATTATATATGCTTCCACTAGGAAACATTATCAGGACACACTCGGTAAATTTCCACTGCTATGCGGATGACACCCAGTTATATTTGTCAATAAAACCTGAACAAAGTAATCAATTAACTAAACTTCGAACATGTCTCAAGGACATAAAAACCTGGATGACCCGCAATTTTCTCTTATTAAACTCAGACAAAACAGAGGTTATAATACTTGGCCCCAAACACCTTAGAGATGCATTATCTAATGATATAGCTGCGCCAGACGACATTGCCCTTGCTTCCAATGAAACAGTCAGGAACTTGGGAGTGATCTTCGATCCTGATTTATCCTTTAATAGTCACTTAAAACAAATTTCTAGGACCGCTTTTTTCCACTTGCGTAATATTTCAAAAATTAGACATGTCCTTTCACAAAAAGATGCAGAAAAACTAGTCCACGCCTTTGTTACATCGAGACTGGACTATTGTAATTCATTATTATCAGGCTCCAGCAGGAAGTCGTTAAAGACTCTACAGCTTGTCCAAAATGCCGCAGCACGTGTCCTGACGAGAACAAAGAGAAGAGAGCACATTTCTCCAATATTAGCATCGCTACACTGGCTTCCAGTTAAATCTAGAATAGAATTTAAAATTCTCCTCCTCACCTTCAAGGCCCTTAATAATATAGCGCCTTTATACCTTAAAGAGCTGTTAATACCTTATAAACCCACTAGAGCACTCCGCTCCCAGAATTCAAGCCTACTTGTCGTCCCTAAATTCTCTAAAAGTAGAGTAGGAGCCAGAGCTTTTAGCCATCAAGCCCCTCGGCTGTGGAATAATCTACCACTTTCAGTTCGGGAGGCAGTCACCATCTGTTCGTTTAAAAGTAGGCTCAAAACCTTCCTTTTTGATAAAGCTTATAGTTAGAGCTAATTAGTGCGCCAGAACGTTACTTGTTCTATTTTATGACACATGACACACGTAGCTTCTCTTTCCAGCTTCTCCTTCCTCTTCTCCATCCCTATCCCCCTTCCCCGGAATCCCTTTGCTTTATCACCCGCAGATCCAGGGCCTCTGTGGCCGCACCATGGATTACGGTTTGTGGATCGCGCACCGGGGGTCGCGGTGTTGGATCCAGTGTGGCGGATTCTGAGTCATGTGGGCTGATCGTGGTGCTGGTGGCGGACCCTGTGTCGCGTTGGCATTGGGCACGGGCGGTGGACCAGGACCGCAGTGGTGGCTTGTGATGGGTCCTCCTGGTGGGCGGCGGTGGACGGTGACTGAGGACTGAAGCGGCGTCTGGTCTGGATGGTGGATCGTGGTCTTGATGGTTGCTGAGCATGGACTGTGCTTCATCAATGCTGCTAGAGACTTTGATTATTGATGATGTTCTCCTGCACGTGGCATCTATTGCACTTCTGTCCGTCCTGGGAGAGGGATCCCTCACATGTGGCTCTCTCTGAGGGTTCTACATATTTTTACCCTGTTAAAAGGGTTTTTTGTAGTTTTTCCTTACTCTTGCTGAGGGTTAAGGACAGAGGATGTCACACCCTGTTAAAGCCCTATGAGATGAATTGTAATTTGTGAATATGGGCTATACAAATAAAATTTGATTGATTGATTGATTGATTGAAAATCCAGATGAGTCTGCACAAGGAATACTGGAAAAAATAAAAGATCTCTTGAAAACTTGGGTCTATCCCTAGATCATGTTTCTTCATTCAGTGCTGACAACGCAAATGTCAATTATGGCAGCCACAATTCATGTGGTGACAAGATGGCTGTCACTCAACCCTGCAATCACCCGCATGCTGCAGAACTGGGTCCCGCTGAAGTCTTATCTCATCAGCATTGGTGAAGAAGGGCAGTTGCTGACCGTCAGAACAAAATGGCTGACGGTCAGCAGCGCCGGTGTGATGAGGGAATGTTTGCTCGCATTAAACCTAGGATTTATCACACCACGGATGGAGAAATAATAGTTGAAGATGAACTGCTGAATTTTCTACTGATTAAGTCGAGAACAATTGATCAGGATAATATCATAAAGATAGTTAAGTCCAGTTTCAGTTCTCAAAGGATCGAAGCCTCCAAAGCTGTAATGGCAGAGCTGTTTCCTGATAGCAAACGCTGGTCCTCTCACAGGGGAGAGAAGAAAGACGAAATACACATCAAAATGTGTTTGGCTGTGTTCAAGGAGAAAGGGGAACTACCAAGATTTGTGTCTCATTACATTGATGAACTGCCTCCCGTTTCATTCAAACATGTGGATGTTTCAGCGTTACTCGGAAGAATTAAGCAGATTAATATTGACGTGGATCTTCTGAAGATTTCTCTTACCTCGCAGGCAACCGCCTGTGAGGGACTTCTGGAGGTGTCTGGCTCCCTTAATGAGCGACTGTTGGTGGTGAAAAACCCCAGTGTTGCTGGTCCCACATCGGGTGGCGGCGGCTCCTCCGTGGCAGCAGCACATGCTCCTCTTCGGCCTTCTGAACTCCCGCTGGGTGGCGAGCCTGATGCGCAGGGCCCGGGCTTGGGCTTGGCTATGGTGGAGACGGTGGTGGAGCTGGGAGGACCTCCTCCCGCTGTCCGCGGAGCCCCAAGACAGGGTGTGGAGTGGTTGGCAACAGGTGAATCTCCGGGCTTGCCCCCTGCTCAGCGAAATGAAAGAGCCCCGGAGAAGACGGAGCACCCTAGCTGGAGTACTATGGTGAGGGACGGCCGCAAACGGAAGGAGGTGTCAGAGAACTCAGCTCACCTGTTTACTGCAAAGTCTCGTTTTGAGAAACCCAGACATGGACAGAAAAAGACAGGGATTACTGGAACTGCGGTGATTAATAACGAGGAACTGTCCACTGTAAAAACAAAGATGGTCAGTGTGTTCGCCACGAAATTCAAGTTGAACCTTGATGCCGACACTCTCCGTCTCTTCCTGCAAGGAAAGATGAACCGCGAGGTGAAGTGCAGGAAAATTGAGACGCCACATAGCAGATTCAGCTCCTTCTGTGTTACTGCTGAATGGAACGAGTGGAAGGAGATGTACGATCCCCAGTTCTGGCCAGCTGGGTCAGTCATCAGACAATACTTCGAGCCTCACCGATCAAGAGGAGCAACAAGTGGGGTGATTCTGCCTTGGAGAGCGGCGGGAGGGATTTCTTGTCATGAGGAGGATGGGGGTCTGTCGTGCCCTGGTGCTGGCTTCGCGGGGGTGTCGGCGGAGATGTCCGAGGAAACTGACAGCCCCAACGGGAAAGACACAGAATCATACAATTCTCGTGGCCTCAGAGTGGGTCACACTGCTGCTGACAAGGCAAGGAGGCTGGTTGTGGATACACTGTTAGTCAATAGTGACGTACTGTGCATTCAGGAGACCTGGATGGCCAAACAGGATTTGGAAAAATTTAACTCTCTCCACCCTGACTTCCATGGTGCGGGTGAATCCACTACGGACCTCAGCACAAGAATTGTCCGATGTAGGATTGCTGGAGGGGTGGCTATTCTATGGAATACAAAATATGATTCCATGGTTAAAGTTTTACATTTAAATGTGGACTGGGCCATTGGGCTAGAGTTTAATTTTAATGGAAATCAATTTTTGAGCAGGCTTGCATTTGTACAATCCTTTATCGAATATAATGACTCATCTTGCATTTATGTTTTGGGTGATTATAATGCTGACCTATCAGATAATAAGTCTCTGTTTGCTAAACACCTGTTAAGATTCACTAGCGACACAAAACTAGTAATATCAAGTAAAGTGTTCTTGCCTCACACAAGTTACACTTATGTTAGTGAAGCATGGAATACGATCTCGTGGCTAGATCACATTGTGTCCACTGTTGATGCTTATGCTTCATTGGAAAATATTGAGATTTGTTATGGGTTATCCACCTCTGACCATATCCCCATTGCCATGATATTAAATATGGACAACGTTCCCAAGCTGGCTAAGTATGAGGGCAACAGCGTAGAAAAGATAGATTGGGAAAAACTATCTAATGATGATGTCCTCAAATATTGCTTCAGGTCCGATGAATTTTTGAGTAAAGTACATCTGCCCATGAATGCCATATGTTGCACTAATGTAAACTGTGATGACCCCTCTCATGGTGCAAGTGTGTGTGATTTGTATAAAAATATAGTTGGAGCTCTTCTTGAGGCTAGCAGGTGTTTATTCACTCATTCCAGGAAGGCCAAGAACATCAAACCAGGGTGGAATAAATTTGTAGCTAGCCATCATGCTGAGTCCAATGCAGCCCATAGGGCTTGGGTAATAGCTGGAAGGCCCAGGCAGGGACCTGACCTTGATAATAAAAAGAAAATGAATGCAAAGTATAAATATGCCCTGCGCTACATAAACAAACAAGAGCAGGTGCTGAGTGCTCAATCTATGGCTAATAAATTGCTTAAAAATGACATCACTAGCTTCTGGAAAGAGGTAAAAACCCTTAATAGGGCGAAAGCAGCTCTTCCTTGCAGTATAGAAGGGGTAACGGATGTAGTGGCAATAGCTGACCTTTGGAGGCAGCATTATGCAGAGCTGTTCAATAGTATTAAATATAATCCTTTTCATGTTGGCAAAATTGATGAGGAAAGTATTTGTTTTCACCCCAATGATGTTCTCAGTGCTATAGGGCAACTTGCAGACAAGAAAGCTAGTGGACTGGACAACATCACAGCAGAGCACCTTAAGTTAGCTGGCCCCAGCTTGGCTGTGCTACTATCTATCTGCATCACCGGGATGGTGATGCATGGCATATTGCCAGACTCCATGTTGTCAGTAGTTCTTGTCCCAGTTATCAAAGACAAGGCTGGTAAGATTGGAAGTATTGAGAACTATAGACCCATTGCAGTTGCTAGTATTCTCTCCAAAGTGCTAGAAAGATTAATTCTTGACAGGATAAGTGAATACATAACCACCAATCAATCAATCAATCAAATTTTATTTGTATAGCCCATATTCACAAATTACAATTCATCTCATAGGGCTTTAACAGGGTGTGATATCCTCTGTCCTTAACCCTCAGCAAGAGTAAGGAAAAACTACAAAAAACCCTTTTAACAGGGTAAAAATATGTAGAAACCTCAGAGAGAGCCACATGTGAGGGATCCCTCTCCCAGGACGGACAGAAGTGCAATAGATGCCACGTGCAGGAGAACATCATCAATAATCAAAGTCTCTAGCAGCATTGATGAAGCACAGTCCATGCTCAGCAACCATCTAGACCATGATCCACCATCCAGACCAGACGCCACTTCAGTCCTCAGTCACCGTCCACCGCCGCCCACCAGGAGGACCCATCACAAGCCACCACTGCGGTCCTGGTCCACCGCCCGTGCCCAATGCCAACGCGACACAGGGTCCGCCACCAGCACCACGATCAGCCCACATGACTCAGAATCCGCCACACTGGATCCAACACCGCGACCCCCGGTGCGCGATCCACAAACCGTAATCCATGGTGCGGCCACAGAGGCCCTGGATCTGCGGGTGATAAAGCAAAGGGATTCCGGGGAAGGGGGATAGGGATGGAGAAGAGGAAGGAGAAGCTGGAAAGAGAAGCTCCGTGTGTCATGTGTCATAAAATAGAACAAGTAACGTTCTGGCGCACTAATTAGCTCTAACTATAAGCTTTATCAAAAAGGAAGGTTTTGAGCCTACTTTTAAACGAACAGATGGTGTCTGCCTCCCGAACTGAAAGTGGTAGATTATTCCACAGCCGAGGGGCTTGATGGCTAAAAGCTCTGGCTCCTACTCTACTTTTAGAGAATTTAGGGACGACAAGTAGGCTTGAATTCTGGGAGCGGAGTGCTCTAGTGGGTTTATAAGGTATTAACAGCTCTTTAAGGTATAAAGGCGCTATATTATTAAGGGCCTTGAAGGTGAGGAGGAGAATTTTAAATTCTATTCTAGATTTAACTGGAAGCCAGTGTAGCGATGCTAATATTGGAGAAATGTGCTCTCTTCTCTTTGTTCTCGTCAGGACACGTGCTGCAGCATTTTGGACAAGCTGTAGAGTCTTTAACGACTTCCTGCTGGAGCCTGATAATAATGAATTACAATAGTCCAGTCTCGATGTAACAAAGGCGTGGACTAGTTTTTCTGCATCTTTTTGTGAAAGGACATGTCTAATTTTTGAAATATTACGCAAGTGGAAAAAAGCGGTCCTAGAAATTTGTTTTAAGTGACTATTAAAGGATAAATCAGGATCGAAGATCACTCCCAAGTTCCTGACTGTTTCATTGGAAGCAAGGGCAATGTCGTCTAGTGCAGCTATATCATTAGATAATGCATCTCTAAGGTGTTTGGGGCCAAGTATTATAACCTCTGTTTTGTCTGAGTTTAATAAGAGAAAATTGCGGGTCATCCAGGTTTTTATGTCCTTGAGACATGTTCGAAGTTTAGTTAATTGATTACTTTGTTCAGGTTTTATTGACAAATATAACTGGGTGTCATCCGCATAGCAGTGGAAATTTACCGAGTGTGTCCTGATAATGTTTCCTAGTGGAAGCATATATAATGAGAATAAAATTGGGCCGAGCACAGAGCCCTGTGGAACACCATGATTAACTTTGGTGCGCACAGATGACTCATCATTAATTTGCACAAATTGGGAGCGATCAGAAAAATACGATTTAAACCAGTTAAGGGCGGTTCCATTAATGTTAATTAACTGTTTTAGTCTTTGTAATAAAATTTGATGGTCAATTGTGTCGAATGCTGCACTGAGATCTAACAGAACGAGGACAGACACAAGTCCCTGATCTGAGGCTATTAAAAGGTCATTAGTGACTTTTGCCAAGGCTGTCTCTGTACTGTGATTGGCTCTAAACCCCGATTGAAAGTCTTCATATATATTATTTTCCTGGAGAAACTCACACAGCTGATTGGCTACCACTTTTTCTAAGATTTTAGAAATGAAGGAGAGGTTAGATATTGGTCTGTAATTGGCTAAAACCTCTGGGTCTAGGGTGGGTTTTTTGAGTAGGGGTTTGATGACACCACTGAAAATCAGTTTGGCTTTAAGCCCAAGCATAGTACCGACCTATGTATTTACACTCTGAAAGAGGCTATAGACACATATAGAAGGCAGGGCTCTACTATGCTTATAGGGTTTATTGATGCATCCAAAGCATTTGACCGCGTCAACCACTTTAAGCTGTTTTATAAGCTCAAGCTTAGGGGTGTGCCCAGTAGCTTAGTACGTATCCTAGCTTACTGGTATGCGAACCAGACTATGATTGTAAGATGGGGGAGCATCTTATCTACCCCTTTTAAAGTTGGTAACGGGGTCCGGCAGGGGGGTATATTATCCCCAGCCCTTTTCAATATCTATATGGACGACCTTTCCAGGCAGCTGGGAGAATGCAGAACAGGTTGTATGTTAGGTGATTCTCTGGTCAATCACTTTATGTATGCAGACGACCTAGCTTTAATATCCCCTAGTAGCAGTGGGTTTCAACAGCTGCTTAACATCTGCACTAATTATGGGGTTGATTTTGATGTGAAATATAATGCCAAAAAGAGCCTGGTAATGGTCTGTAGGACTAAGGATGACATGGATATTAAGTTTCCTGCCTTTCATCTCTCTGGGCAAACTCTGGGGGTGTCCAATAGTACCAAATACCTAGGGCACATTATTACAGACACGTTAGAGGATGATGCCGACATGTTCAGACAGAGGAGATTGCTCTATGTCCAAGCTAACATGTTGGTTAGAAAATTCCACCACTGTACAGTTGATGTAAAGATTCATTTGTTTAGAGCCTACTGCACCCCTCTCTATACTGCTCCACTCTGGGTGAATTACAAGAAGGAGAGCTTGCGTAAGCTTAAAGTAGCCTATAATGACTGTCTTAGATTACTCCTGCATAAACCCAGGAGTACTAGAGCCAGTGAGCTGTTCTGTAATATGGGTCTAACCACCTTCATGGCCTTGCTGAGGAACCTTATTTTTAAGTTTATGAGTCGGCTGGACCGCCCAACAAATTCTATAATTGATCTGATGACAGACCCTGTCCGCAGCTCTATTAAGTACACATCTAAGATCTGGGAACACTGGTATGAGTGCCTTTTTTAGCCCTTCTTTCCTTGTATATTTCTCTATAATGTATTGATTGTATGTTTTGTCTTTTTATACTGTGGGCCTTGAGCCTGTATAAAGTTTAATAATAATGTCCAAAGCGCCTGAAAGATTTGTTGAGGTTGACAGAAGATGCTGCTGGAGTTGAGGAAGAGGCAGACATTGTCGAAGTTTACCTCCTCTTCTGTAATAATGTTCTGTCCCTGTTTGAAGAGGTGGTGAAAAAGCTGGAGAAGAATGTTACCACATCTGTTCTGTTGACCTCTTCTCCATCATGGACTCTTTCCGGAGAAGACTAATTCAGAGAAGAGATGATAGGTTCTATGGGTACCTAACCAAACAAAAGCTCCAGCGTCTCTCACCATCTGATGCTGATGTTGCCAGGCAGGAATGTACAGCCTTCTTAAACCATGCCATCAGTTATATTGAGAAGTGGTTTGACTTCTCAGAGGAAAACTGGCTCTTCCACCTGCAGCCCCTCTCTCTAGCATCTGGGAAGATCTCCTTTGATGACATGGAGAACATAACCAACCGGCTTTGCCTGGTTGGCAGGTAAGAATGAAACAATTGCTAGTGTAGTGATAGACCATGTTTAATATTATTGATGGTTATAAACAAATACAATTGATAGATAATATACATATAAATACATAAACTTAGTTTACAGTATACACACATATGCAATCTTTTATACAACATCTTACAAATTCAAACAGTTCATATACTTGATAGATAGATGGATAAATAAATAAAGAATAATAAATAAATTAAACTATAGGTAGTTAAAGTAGTATACAAAATTATGAATATATACAATTAGATTTCCCCCCATTATACCACTGTAAATGACAACTTTTCAACTCTTCTGGTAGGCTGAACATCTCCATGGATGATCTGTATGAAGAATGTGTATCTGCAAACAGTCTTCTGGAGCACCTCACTCAGGAGAAGGAAGCCTGGCAGTCTAAAGGAACAGCAGAGAGGTGGATGGAGGTTCTTCAGACAGCTGACCTTCCCAACATCCAAGCTGCTGTATCCTTTTTCCTCAGCATCCCATCTTCCACTGGGTTTGTGGAGAGGATTTTCTCTTTTATGAAGAACAAATGGACTGATGTGTTGTGAGAGAAGCAAGCTTTAAGGCTCCATAGAGTCCGGCTGTGTGACCCAGGTCAACAGGATGATGAGCCAGAGCCAGGGGATCACAGCCGCATACATTACATCCCATCACAGTAACACGATCATTCACAGATATGAGAGCACTTAAACCAATTAGCATCCCGACAAGGCGAGCAGTCCAAGTGTTATCAACCTTCTATTTACCTGAAGCCACCAGAGAGTTAGACAGCCGGTTCTTATCGGTTCAGCATCATGATAATTGGCTCAGGGTCAAGTTTCTCATCTCATTGAAAATAAGTCATTATTTAATTGTGAAAAGCCTGGAAGAGGTTTCTATGAAACCAGTTTAAAGACTTCCAGAGTGCAAGTCTTAACGATAAGTCAAAGGATGAAACTAATAAACCAAATATACAATTAAAGGACCGGGTTAGTATTCGACCTACCTGTGCGGCCTCATCAGTGACACGCCATTACACTGTGCACGGTTAATTTCTCCAGCAGTCAATGGGGCACAGAGAGACAGTTAAATCTACTCAATGTGAACATGACCCCCTCGGTCCCAGGCTATGCATTTAAATGATATTCTACAAGCAAACAACATCTCCATGTTGACTTTGATGGAAGGTGTGCCGGCATGGGATTGGCTCAGAAGGTTCATTTTGTACAATGGGCCTGTTAATCAATCAGACTCGGCTCTTCAGGACTGCTTCAGCACAACGGAGTGGTGCGTGTTCCAGGATGATGACATCAACACCTACACAGACGCGGTCATCTGCTACATTAGCAAATGCATCGATGACGTCATACCCAGGATTACAGTAAAAACATTTCCCAACCAGAAGCCCTGGATAAATGGTGGCGTCCAGGCTAAACTCAAAGCACGGACTGCTGCCTTCATCTCGGGGGATCTGGAGGAATACAAGAAATCCAGGTACGCGCCCCTCCATCTACAGGGACAAAGTGGAGTCCCTTTACAAGGTGTCCAACACTAGGAACATGTGGGCCGGACTAAGAACCATCACAGACTACAAAGCCAAGACCAGCAGTGCTGATGTGGTGTCTGCATCTCTCCCAGAGGATCTGAACACTTTTTATGCACGCTTTGAGAGTAACTCTCCGGCTGCAGAGATCAAGAGGCCCAGGAGGACCGCTGCCCCCCAGTCATATCCAGGGCAGATTTGTGGAAATCCCTCAACCGGATCAACACACGCAAGGCACCTGGACCTGATGGGATCCCCGGCCGAGCTCTCAAGGTGTGTGCAGATCAGCTGGCAGATTTGTTCACAGACATCCTCAACCTGTCACTGCTCCAGTCTGAGGTCCCCGCATGCTTCAAGAAGACCATCATTGTCCCTGTTCCCAAAGAAACAAAAATCCTCTGCCTAAACGACTACCGCCCAGTAGCACTCACTTCCATCATCATGAAGTGCTTCGAGCGGCTAGTCCAACCATTCATCTACCTCCTCCCTCCCTGACTCTCTGGACCCTCTTCAGTTTGCCTACAGGTCAAATAGGTCGACTGCAGATGCCATCTCCCTCACCCTCCACACTGCCCTCTCCCACCTGGACCAGAGGGACACATATGTGAGAATACTGTTCGTCGACTACAGTTCAGCATTCAACACCATCGTGCCCCTGAAGCTCGTCACCAAGCTCAGAGACCTTGGGCTCAACATCGCCCTCTGTGATTGGATCCTGAACTTCCTGACGGGCAGACCACAGGCGGTGCGGATCGGCAGCACCACATCCTCCACCCTGACTCTCAACACCGGGGCTGCGTGCTCAGTCCTCTTTTGTACACCCTCATGACTGCGTGCCCACCCACAGCTCCAACACCATCGTTAAGTTTGCTGATGACACCACTGTCATAGGCCTGATCACCGGCAACGATGAGAAGGCCTACAGAGAGGAGGTCAGAGCCCTGACATCTTGGTGCCAGGACAACAACCTCCATCTCAACGTCAGCAAAACGAAGGAGCTGATCGTGGACTACAGGAAGAGACAAGGAGAAGAACACGCCCCCCCCTCCATCAACTGGGCCACGGTGGAGCGAGTCAGCAGCTTCAAGTTCCTCGGGGTCCACATCACTGATGACCTGACCTGGACCCATTACACAGACTCCATCAGAAAGACGGCCAGACAGCGGCTCTTCTTCCTCCGCAGGCTGCGGAAGCTCCACATGGACTCAAGGATTCTCTGCAACTTCTACAGATGCACCATAGAGAGCATCCTGACTGGCTGCATCACCGCCTGGTATGGCAGCTGCACAGCACTGAACCGTAAGGCTTTACAGAGGGTGGTGAAGTCTGCCCAGCACATCACCAGGACAGCGCTACCATCCATAGAGGACCCCTACACCCAGCGGTGCAGTAAGAAGAGCAGCCGGATTATTAAAGAGCCCTTTCACCCCAGCCATAAACATTTTTGCCTGCTGCCATCTGGCCGACGGTACCGCAGCATCCGGGCCCGCACCATCAGGCTCAGAGACAGTTTCATCCCCCAGGCCATAAATCTCTTAAACTCCTCTGAACTGCAATAACTCCATCAAACTAGCACCGTGACATATTCGCATATTTGCACCTCTTATTTTATTGTATAGTGTGTAAATACTTGAGCATTGTTAGAAGAGAGCCTGAGACTCAAGCATTTCACTGCCAGCGACTGCTTAATGTTATTGTTGTGCATTTGACAAATAAAAATCTTGAATCTTGAATCTTGAATCTTAATCTTGATCCTTGGCGATTATCTGTATCATTACATTGCTTAACTTTTAATAAGCACCATGGAGCAGTCAAGCCCAGACTCCTGCTTTGCAAAAATTACTTGTTGGGTTAAATATATTAAATAGTGCGATAAGCTGCGATGTTTTGTGACAATGCGGTGTGATCTATCATCCTGGAGATCACAGGGCTTTTGCTTAATTCACAAGGAGGCTGACTCTGCCTCAGGAAGCACTTTAATTCATCTGTCATTTTCCAAAGTGTATGAAAAGTTATTTCTCTCTAAAATAATGCGAGCTACCGACAAAATAACTGCTATGATTAATTCAGATTCAGGAAACTGAATCTGACATTCTGCCTGTGTTAGTGGTGAGCAGAATATGTCATAGTATTTGTATCTGAACTCAATACAGTGACAAAGTGGCCAATCAGCCTTGGTGGAGGTATGAAGTCTGCAAGTGCATTGCTCGTTTATTTTCTATGATCTAACCTGTAAGGAAGGATTTTTACGGATGCTGCTAACGTTTCCTCTTATATGATCACCACATTGCTGCCGTTACGTCCGTTGTTGAGAGGCCCTTTTGTATAGACCAATGTGCAAATGCATGGAATGAAAGGCCTACTCAGGTTTATTTTCTGGGCAAGCAGCAACCTGAGGAGGCCGTTCAATACCAAAGTGGCCTCTCAGTCAGGACTGTGCATCTCTTTGCTTAGCCTGTGTGCAATCGATGCTCCTCCTTGTTACCCTCGATCGGTCATCTGAAAGAGCACAATTCACACCTCCCAAATAAAGTTAAACTTAGCTCTCCTCTTCAATGAATAAGCGAGAGATGGGATGCGGTGGAGAGAAGGGGGGGGGGGGGGGGGATGGAGGATGAGCAAAGAATGTGAGGAAAGGACAGAAACCAGGTGGAGGAGGGAGATAGAGCCAGCTGTCTGCAGGCTTTTCACTGATGGACCTTACATCGCTCAACAAATACATTATTGAACACACAAACAAGACAATGAGGGTGTGTCGAGGCAATCGACACAAATAAATAAAATTCTTATTGTAAAAAGTACCAGACACTTTAGAGGAAACGTGTGGAGGTGACTCGGAGACTTGGAAAAATTGCATCATTACGGTATCATAATTCAGATCGGAAGCTACACCTTCCTGTCTCAGTTGTATTTACAGAAAAGACCGAAATAATTAATCTGTCATCATAAACACAAAAAAGGAGATCATGCAGCAGAAATTATATATTTTATTAATTACTTTCATTTTAAGGATCTGTGATCGTTGAGATGATACGATTCACAGATCTGTCGATCAATAGGAAATCTGTAAATATCTTTTACAATCAAATAATTTTTTCAGTCCCGTGTTGAGCAAAATACCAAATATCTGCAGGTTTCAGGTTCTTTTGTGTTTGTGTATGAAAATAAACTGTTGTTTAGACAAAACAAGACATTTGAACATCTTCAAATGTCTTGACCTTTGCATCTTTATATTCACAATTTCAGTGTAAAGTTATTACTACTTTCTTGCATTTCGTGGACAAGATGATTCCGGGAATGGACAGATTCATTTGCTGCATCCCTGGTACCCTATATGACTAAAAGTGTAGATCTGCTTTTATAGTGTTAATATTTCCTGTAAAATCACACGTGTGTCAGTCAAGGTCACATGACAACTACCATGTAACATTATGTCACAGTTATGAAATAATTCACAGCCAATTTACTCTTCAAAGCTTCAAAGGCAAACTTTGCAGCTTGACGCTTTAAAGCTTTGAAGCTGTGAAGCTGTAAATCTGAGTGGAGTTGAGGAACAGATCAAAGCCAAATATCTCCTATATAAGGAGCCACGTCTTGAAGGAGCCACCATCAGGACAAGCGCGAGTCAACAAGAGCCACACGAGATACATCTCACCTGTGACTTCCAATCACCGCCACTGACGACACCGACAGAAGAAAGCAGATACGCAAGAAATCGCTCTTCAAATCCTTAATATAACGTGGTCCAACTGCAGCACCTGTTTATCAACATGCAGAGGATCATCATCTCAACAGATATGACCCAGGAACATGAGTGCACCAGCAGCAGTACTCTGCAGGACCCAAGCCAAACCCTCCTGGTTTGGAAGAGGGAGATGCAGACGCTGGAGGCCCTGCAGGAGCTAGATGATATAAACCTCATCCTGAATGAGCTGATGGATGAAAGCTTGACCCCGACGGAGCTGATGGATAAGAATCCCCTTCAGAGGGAGCTTGTGAATGAATACTCTGCCCTGAAGGACCCAGAGGCTCAAGACATCTTCCTCCTGAGGGAGCTGATTGCCCAATTCACTGCCATGGAGGAACTGGTGGATGAAAACCGGACAAGAAAGAGAAAAATGAAAGGAAGAAGATGGAGAAGATGGAGAAGAAAGAAATTAAGAAGATAGAGAAGGAAAAGAAAGAGATCGAAAAGAAGGAGAAAAAGGAAACAAAGAAGATGGAGGAGATGGAGATGAAAAAAAGGAAGAAGATAGAGAAGGAAAATAATGAGCAAGAAGGACGACGACGGGGAAATGGTATAGCTTTTGCTGCTGCCTCTGACCTGTCAATCAACACATCCCTTACCCCCTCATCCCTTACCCCCCCCCCGCCCTTCCCTCCCTCCCCCCTCTCCCCCACCCCAACACCGCTCTTCCCTCCCTCCCTCCTTCCCTCCCTTTACCTCTACTCCAGACTGACTTTTCTTACAAAAGAAATTATGGAATAAATAACAAAGATTTTTCATTGAGATGAAGGTTTGCTCTTTTATTACAGAAAACGGTTGGTCCAAATGATGAAAACCCAATATTTATATGTAAATAATACTCAATAGCTGTATATTATTTATACACATGTTTATTATTTGAACTGAGAGACACTCTTTCTCCACAGCTGCACTTTTCCCAGATTTAATTCTATTATCTTTAGAGAAACTGACAGATCATATATTTACTGAACTCAGGTTTATTTACTTTGCTTTCCTGCTCGTGGAACTGCCTTAAAATACACAATTCAATTCACAGTAATAGGATAGTTTGTGTATCCGTGGACTGTTTTAAACAACAGCCTTACTTCCTGTCGGGTATTTTCAGGGTTTGTTAAAATCAGCAGAATTTCATGTCAGAATCATCTAACCTTTGACCTTTATCATTCTGCTGAAGCAGTGATGAAGTTGTGTGTTATTTAGTGCCGCACCAAATAATAATATAGTTCACATAAATGTGGTTTCACAAACAGACTCATGGACCATGGTGGTGGTGTGCGCACTAAGGTTTGTTAACTATTCACAATTTTCTTCTATGACTTCTGTAAAGATTCATAATCATCTATTTATATCGTTTGTGTTTGATTTAGCAAGACAACAGACAACCGGCCACACAGAATAAATCCAGTATTTGCTTTGTCTTTCTTTTTGACTTATATTTTTCTCTAACAGAGAACTGTTGGGGTAGACTCCCCAGTGGGTTGTAAATACTTGGGCCCTGCTAGGCCAAGCTGAAACCAGTTTGGCCAGTTTACCGTCTTAATTCACACCTTCCTCAGACAGGCTGGAGCCAACGGTGAGGACAAAGGATTAAAACTTTTGGAGGGGAAACATTCTCCAGCAGGCCTGAGAATCTCCCCCTGGTGGTTGGAAAATGTCCTGAAGAGCCTTCAGGACCCCCGCTGAGTTCCAAGCCCCACCCACTAAGGTCGGAATCCTGACATTCTCATTGGCTGAGAGCCAACTGAACCCTGTGACCACTTCCGGAGGAAGCAAGAACCTCTCAGGTAGAATAAAACCACTGAGACATCAATAATCGCTGCCATTTTACCCTGCTCTGAAGACATCACCAGGCCCCTTCGGGGCCTCCCATTTGATTTAGTTGCTAAAGGGGGCAACCTTAACTTTTAGTTTATCAGCCATTTTACCCTGCTCTGAAGACGTCAACAGACCCCTCCGGGTCTTTCCAGATGATTTAGTTGCTAAAGGGGGCAACCAGAGTTATTTTCTTTCATTTCTTTCATTGTCTTTTATCTCAGCAGACGTTTTTATTTTCAAAAGGACTTTTGCTGTTTTAACTTGAAAAGACCAAACAGGAAATTGCACGTGGAACAATCTCAGACTGTTTAACTTTTCCCACGGACTTTACTTTCTTTTCCCAACGATCTACAAACGGCTTCCAGAATCCGTTCCTATTCGGCCCAGCCGATGCCGCTGCGACAGAGGAGCCAGCGCCGCCAAGCTTGAGCGGCCACGATTATTCACTGGATTTCCGGAATATCAGCGCGACACGCGCATGCAACACCGTGAAGGTCACAGTAAGAGGCTTTATTGTCTGGGCAGATGTTAATCTAATACGTAGCGTATTGTTTTAATACTTGAATGTATTTGTTTTGTATGAGACTGCAGAGTCTCCAGTGTTTTAGCGGCTATTCGCCACTTCCGGTTTCCGGTTACGGCCTTGTGCCATAGTTTTTAAGCGTCGTGAGCAGCGTCTCCAGCTCATTGTGACCGTTTGAACAACTTTAAAGATACTTTACCGGTCAAACCTCAGCACACAACGCCACTTGGGTGCTGAGTGGTAAAGTAAATGTAACTTGTCTCTGATGGTGCTTTTAAGAGCTTTGCTCTCTCCTTGTATGCTCTCTCTCTCTCTCCTTCTAAACCGACCTATACACACATCCGATCTGTATTTAGAATACAGTTCATGTAACATAGTTAAATCTATATTCAGAGAGGCTGGACACATCTGGAAGCCATGCGGCCGAACGCCAAAGCAGAGACAAAGAATTCTCTTTGTCTGAAAATCCCTTTGTGTAATTCATGTGACGACCACCAGTGTGAGCTCCGGCCACATGGTGTCGTTAACATAGACTCCATTTTGAATAATGCAAGTTAAACCACCATTTTGAGTCCATTATTGCCACGCCTCCTCTCTCCCTCTCCTCCCATTCTGACTCTAAATTCATAACGGCGCCGCCATCTTGTTTTGTAGTCAATCCGCCATTTTGAGAGTTTTTAGGCCTTGATTCCACGAATCATGATCGGCCGCCATCTTGGATGTGACGTGACTGCGTCATCGCCACGCCCCCTTCTGTTTCTCTCTCTCTCTCTCTCTCTCTCTGTATTTCCCCTTTTTAATAAATGCTTTTGTAATGAAAGTATCTGTAGTCTGTGATTATTTGTGCATATGTATGTGATAGCAGCTGGATTATGATTGCCTGTGCTCGAACTTAAAACCCTTCATTGTTTATTATATAATCATTAATACTAAATATTGAGATTATTAATATAACTTATATCATTGAGACTGATATTTTATAGATTGAATTGTTGGTCCCTGTAACCAGGGTGGTGCCCCGCGACAATAAGCAATGATTACAGATTTGTATTATTCTTAATTGATAATTTTATTGTTTTCATTAATTATTTTAACTATTATAAATGGATAACCGTATCATTTCTAATTAAATGTGTTACTGTTCTTAATTAATAGCTTTATCATTTTTGATTATTTTTAAGAAATAATTGTTATTTTAATAATCATATTTCATGATTATTAATAATTAGCCAATGTCAATTCTACTCCTACTATTGCACAACAGAACATTAAAGACTTTTTGTGACGTTTGTGCATGGCATTCTTGGGCGTCTGCACTTCTTTACTTTGCCAAAGACCAGTCGTGCAAAAAATAGCTTAGGATGCCTCCCATGATGCCCTCTTTGCAATTTCTCTCTGTCATCGGCCCTCAGCTTTGAGTGCATGCATAATAGAGGCAGAAAGCGAGAGATAGGTGTCATAACTGGTCATAAAAAATGATCATCATTACGCCCTTTTGGTTGCACTTTTTCAGTCAATTGATATATGAAATATGGTGCAGCCTGCGAAGCCTCAGAGCTAAAAAAAGCCGCGGTATCATCTCGATGCAGAATGGACTGGATTCGGCAATTTGCCACACGATGGGTAATTATCTCAAATCTCTCAATCAATTGTGCATGGTGTTATGCAAGCCTATGCGACAAAGCAGAGAATCCTCCATGAATATGATGTCTCTGATGGAGCAAAGTTGCTGCATACTTTTAAAGGGAACATCCAATCCAATACAGATGGCATGTGAGGTGCAAAGTAGGAAGGCATCTGATGTTGTTTATTTTATTTTTTATTGCAGAGACATCCTGCAGTGCGAGGGATGTGTGGGGAGCCGGCACATCGTGTTCTCAGAGTCTTGACATCGATGCAGCACACTTCCGCATCACAATCGAAATTGGGATTTTTCGCAAATGAGAATTATAGGACTACATATCATCCATACCGACTCATTCCTATTGACAGTCAGTGGTATGCAGGATTTGCTTCTTTCCCCAGAATGCAAAGGGAGGAAGGAAGAAAAGCCCGGTAGATTGATTGCCAATCCATCTCTGGGACAACACACAGTGTCAATTACATTTACACACCTATGTAGAGTCTTTGATTCATCAGCCCTCCGTAACTACTCGCAGAAACGGAAAATTGAGACATTGATTTACTTTGCATTGCTCTTCATGTATTGCATTATGCATCATCCCCCTGCACAGCACAACGTACGGGAAATTCATACATCTTTGTGTTTTGTCCCTGAAAATTTAGGGGGTCAGGGGAGCAACAAAATGATGCAATTCAAAACCGGGGAAAGACAAACAGTGATGAGGAAAACTGATATGTGGACAAATCAAGAATATATCTCAGTTCCTGCTGCAAAGCAAAAATGGAATATGGCTTCATGTGGAGTTCAACTTTGGTGAACTTTGAACCCGTGAAAGGGAAAAGCAGAGAGTGAGCTTCTCAGAGGTCGAAGATTGATCTAAAACTGAAACAAAGCGAATGGATTAGATCAGGTCAGGCCAGGATTAAGCAATAAATGCCAAATTCCTCTTTATCAGGAGTCATAATTAATCACAACGAGTGAGCTGCAAGGAAGTGTCCAAGGCCTCCCTTCATCACAGAGGAGAGACAACAGAGCTGATGTCCCCAGTCCTCTGACCGGTGAATACACATGGAGGACAATCTAACTGGCTCATACTGAACAACACGATATGTATATATTCAGCATAAATATACAAACACACATAACAGTGTCCGTTGTTCCATTAAGAGTCTCCAATGAACGGAACCCCAATCTACTGGCACTTTTCAGTGACAAGTCCATGTGGGTAGCCTATCAAACTCAGCACAATTTAAGATTAAGATTAAGATGCTTAATTAGTCCCAAACACATGCACAGACATGCAAAGGCACACTCATGCAGGTAGGGAAATTTAATCTCTGCTTTTGACCCATCTGGTGCAGGACACACAGAGCAGTGAGCGACCATGTACGGCGCTCGGGTAGCAGATGTTGGGGGAGTAAAGTGCCTTGCTAAGGGGCACTAGACAGGGTAGGGAGGCTCTTGGATCTTTGGACAGATCAATCCAGGTTCGTCTTTTGTTGTCTCTCCGTAGAGTCGAACCAGAGACGAACCAGAGAACTTCTCTGCCCATAGTCCAAGTTTCTGCCACTAGACCACCGCCTCCAACAGTCTCTGTAGCTAAACTATCAGTAAACATAAAACTATCCTGAAGACACAAAACCAAGTCACAACATTAATACAACATTACTAAAATAACTAATACAGATACATTTAACTAAGGCTGTTATCAGTCCAATGAGCCTTTGCACTCATATTGTCCAACCAGAGCTCACCAGCCACTTGAGATTTACTTCCATATAAAATTGTAGTATTTACCAGAAGTGGGACCAAGTCATTTTTTTGCAAGTCCCAAGTAAGTCTCAAGTCTTTGCCCTCAAGTCCCGAGTCAAGTCCCAAGTCAAGACAGGCAAGTCCCGAGTCAAGTCCAAAGTCAAGACTGACAAGTCTCAAGTCAAGTCCAAGTCCTGCAGTTTGAGTTTCGAGTCTTTTCGAGTCCTTTTGATCACTGAGTAATAATATATTTACACAGATCATGTATGCTTTTAAAATCTGTATTTATTTATTTATTAAAACAAGTGCAATTGAAATTACAGAAAAAAATTGTGCCAACATTGCACTTCCCTATTGCACTATTAACCAGTCATTTTTAACATTTAACTCATATTTTGCAAGAATATTCTTCATTTTAAACCATTCCTACAGAATGAACACATTTGAAAAAACAAGAGCAACTGTAATTATTTGTACAAAAGTGCTAACATTGTATTTTGCTTTTTAACTAGTTCCACAGCAGTTTCTGTCCTGTCCTGTGTTGATCTCATCTCATTTATCTCACCTCATATTGTCTGTGTGTGTGTGTACATGTGAGAAACATAACAAATACATGAACATGAACATTTCTGTCCTGTCCTGTGTTTATCTCATCTCATTTATCTTACCTCATATTGTCTGTGTGTGTGTACATGTGAGAAACATAACAAATACTTGAACATAACAGTGAACAGGGTTGTGCTTTTTATATGTCAGGGCCCTATGCTGAATTGCATTTGCAAAAGACCAAATTGGCCAAAAGTCTGTCAGTCATTTGTGCACGATGGGGACGTAGTATGATTCCACCAAGTGCCGCTGCGAGCCATTTTGGTGCCCTAAGCATAACTCCTCTATGATTACATTAAATAATCATCAATAAGTACAAACAAGAATAGTCAATCTTCTTTAACTTGTTTTGAGCAATTTAATATATCTCTTGTTCTGCCTTTTTTGTGATATACATGGCTAAAAGGTACCTAATATTTCTATACTGAAATAATATCGGCATTATAATTGTAAGCTAATTTATTTAATGACGTTATTGTTGGGGGTTGATTTGTATTTCCGGTTTTAAGTGGGTTGTTGGTAGTGACTCTTATTTTGAAAGGGGGTTTTAAAGGAAGTGGGTGCTGTGATGAGTGAAGTTGTTAAATGAACGGAGAATAAACGGGTGTGCTGTCCTGAGCGCATGACCTGCTCTCGTGTCCTTTGTCGGCTGAAGCCGGACTTATGATACAACCAAACGCTCGGCTACATAATTATTATAACTATGATGATTTTTCAGTTGCTTTTTTTTGGTGCCCCCTCAGGACTTGGTGCCCGACGCACAGCGCGTAGTGGGCGTTTTGGGAGCGGCGGCGCTGCACACACAGACGCACACAAACACAATGACAGATACAGAGCGCTCCTTAATAACATACTTTTTAATCTTTGTGTTTTGGGGAAAAGAGCAAGTCTTATCAAGTCAAACGGCTCAAGTCCAAGTGAAGTCACGAGTCATTGATGTTGAAGTCCAAGTCGAGTTGCAAATCTCTTTACATTTTGTCAAGTCGAGTCTAAAGTCATCAAATTCATGACTCGAGTCTGACTCGAGTCCAAGTCATGTGACTCGAGTCCACACCTCTGGTATTTACTCTTGATTCTATTTCAATTGTAGACCCCTGTATCTTCAATGGTATTAAATCATATTTACATGATTAGAGTCAGAGACAATGTTATTGGCCAATTTTATGTACTAGGTTGGCCTACGTACGTGTGTGTGTGTGTGTGTGTGTGTGTGTGTAGCAAAGAGCTGCTCACCATGCAATATTCACCAAGTGCTGGGGCCTGTCTATTTAACAGAAGCTACACTAGATCAAATGATTACATCTTTAAATGGACCAGACCTTTTAAACGTCACTGTTAGGACGACCACACTTACGGCTGGACCGTACAGCAAAAGAAGACCAAGGCAGGATAGTTGCGTGTCACAGACGGGTCTCTCAGGCAACATGGCACATGTCCTCCAACTCATGCAGCAACCACACGGGAAAACACTCTCCCCACTGATAACAAAATGGCCCTTTATATAGGTTGCCTAGTTAAGGAGGGAGAAACCATTCCCCATGCTGACATGCTCTCCTTTTGACAACACTTTTCTTTTATCATCATACCCACCATTCTCCTATATACACACCCCCACACACATTTATTTACAAACACCCCCTCATCCCCAATTCCAGCACTTTACAATAATCACATACACTAATCTTCCCACACCCACACTAATCACTACTTTGATGCCCCCGGAACTGTAAATATGGTGCTTGTTTCCTGGGGAGGCCTTTTGCCCAAACACCCTGGAGACAAAAGAGACTGGTGAGTACCATTACACACACAAACACACACTTTACCCCTCCCAATATACTTACAAACACTATTGCACAACGTATGATATTAGTCACATCTCATCTTAGCGTTCAGTTACCACAAATGCACATTAACTCTCATGTCCCTCTTTTGCAGGTAGAACCATGTGGCCAACACAGAACCTACCAGCTCAGATTTAAAAAGGACAATAATCACCAATCGATAAAGATTAACTGTTTTTAAATGTGCACATATGCCATATGCAATCTCTGCAAATCCAATAAAGTGCAACTGCTTACAAACGCCTGTGCAATTATTAAAGTGCATATACCCGGTCAAAGCGCATGGTGCAATATTCCCCCAACCTCATCTCAAGCTCCAGGGAACGAAGTGCTCTTCGTTACATTTCCTCTTCCCTCTCCCCACAGAGAACAGTACCTCAATCTTCCGACATTCTGGACAAACAGTCTGCCACCACATTTGACTTCCCTGACCTGTAGTTCACCATGAAGTCATAAGGCTGCAGGGCCAGGTACCATCCCGCGATGCGCATGTTGGCCTCCCTCATGCGATGCAGCCACTGCAGAGCCCGATGATCAGTTTCCAGGAAGAAGTGCCGTCCCAGCAGATAATATCTGAGAGTGTCGCTGGCCCACTTCATCGCCAAGCACTCCTTTTCCACTGTCGAGTACCTTGTCTCCCTTTCCAGCAGTTTTCGACTTAGAAACACCACTGGTCTCCTCTCTCCTTCCACCTCCTGCAGCAACACTGCTCCCAGGCCCACTCCAGAAGCGTCAGTCTGCAGGATGAACGGCTTCTCAAAGTCAGGACTGTGGAGGACTGGGTGAGTGCAGATGGCTTCCTTGAGGTCCCTGAAAGCTCTGTCACACTCATTCGTCCAATGAACCTTGCTTGAAGCAGAGGCTTTGGTTAGATCAGTCAGCACAACAGCTCTATCAGCAAATTGAGGCACAAACTTACGATACCAGTCCACCAACCCGAGGTTAATGGTGAGGCCGGCTGCCTCTATTCTCCGCAGCACCTGTTGCAGGTGAACCATATGCTCCTCCCATGTCTGGCTGAAAATAACTATATCATCCAGATATGCAGCCGTACAGTCAGACAAATCTCTCAGAACATGGTCCATTAGCCTTTTAAATGTGGCTGGCGCCCCCAGGAGACCGAAGGGCATGACCTTGAATTGATACATACCAAATGGTGTTCTGAAAGCTGTCATCTCCCTGGCATCTGGTGCTAAGGCGACCTGCCAGTAGCCTTTGCTGAGATCCAGAGTGGTGATGTACTGAGCTCTCCCAACTCTCTCCAGCAGATCATCAATCCGAGGCATTTGGTATGGATTAAAGTTGGACACTGTATTCAGATATCTGAAATCAATACAAAATCTGAGAGAACCATCTTTCTTTGGAAACAATACAATGGGACTGCACCTCTCATTGCAGGAAACCTCTATTATTCCCAGCTCTAACATCAGCTTAATTTCCTGTTGTAGCAGAGGCATCAGCCGCTCAGGCTTCCTGTAGCTCTTCTGACGCACTGGGGCATCTCCCTTCAGCCGAATCCTGTGTTGCACCAGTGAAGTGAAACCTGGTGTTTCTCTGAAGAGCTCTGGGTCAAGCAGGGGTTTCAACTCTGCCTGCCGAGTGAGAGACAGATGTGACAGGTCCACCTCTGGTGGCTCCTCTGTGGTGGTGGTGGCTGGAAAGAACTTGTCCACGGTATCCTCCTCTTTCACCGCACGGACCAAAAACTGCTGGCGCAAAGGCTCCGGGCACACCTGGAACTCCTTCAGCAGGTTAACATGAAAATTCTGGTATTTTTTAAACCTGTCGGGCATAAAAAATTCATATGTGACCTTACCCACACGTTTACTGATTTCCTATGGTCCATGCCACTTAGTCAGCAACTTGCAGTCACTGGTTGGCAGCAGCAACAGTACTTTTTGGCCTGGATGAAAGACTAGCTCTCTGGCCTTCCGATCATACCACACTTTCTGGTTTCGTTGAGCTGACTCCATGTGTTCATGTGCAAGTGCTGTCATCTCCTCCAGTCGCTTGATCATTTTTACCACATATGCTACCACATTTTCTCCTTCCGGCTTTGACCTCTCCCAGTAGTCTCTCAGCAGGTCCAGCGGTCCTCTCACCTGGCGGCCGTACAATAGATCAAAGTGGGAGAAACCTGTGGATGCTTGTGGGACCTCTCTGTAGGCAAAAAGCAGGTATGGCAGCCAGCGATTCCAATCAGAACCTGTGTGAGACACAAACTTGCGCAGCATGTTTTTCATTGTCCGGTTATAGCGCTGCACCAGCCCATCCGTCTGGGGGCGGTCTTAATGCCCTTCATTCCTAACAGTTGATAAACCTGCTGCAACAGTTTGGACAAAAAATTTGTCCCACAGTCTGTTAGGATTTCCTTGGGGATGCCCACTCTAGAAAAAAGCTGTAAAAGGCAATCCGCTACCTGTCTAGCTTTGAAAGACCTGAGAAGGAAGGCTTCAGGGTAGCGTGTGGCATAGTCACAAATAACCAAAATGTAACGGTGGCCTGAGGAACTTTTCTCAAGTGGGCCTACAATGTCCATGCCTATCCTCCTAAAAAGGTGTGTCAATAATGGGCAAAGACTGTAATTGGGCACGTGTCACTCCTTTAGCAGAGGTTAGTTGGCAGATTTCACAAGAAGCACAGAACTGAGATACTTGAGTGTACATCCCTGGCCAAACAAAGCGGCTTCCAATCCTGTTGAGAATTTTCTGGGAAGCCATGTGACCTGCCCATGGAATTGAATGACCCGACTCCATAACTCTCTGTCTGAACTGTGGCAGTGCTAAAGTCTCAGTTTTTTCTGTTTTCTGATAGAGAAGGCCCTCTTTTACTATGTAGGTGGCATCATGTAAACAGCTTGGGTTATTTTGCTGAACCCCCTCCACCTCTGTCACCTTCCCAAACCACTGCTTCAATGTAGCATCTTGTTTTTGTAGCGAGCTCAGATCTGGGGGAAACTCAAAATCAAGCAGTCCAGGGGGTGTAGGAGAGCTTTGTGCTCCTTGTCTAAACGAACCCTTTAGCTTCTCCTGTCTTCTTTGGGCTGTTGATTTTTTTGGTTTAACTGGCCCTGCTTTCCAGTCAACCCCAAAGAACGGTAGCTCTCTGAGGACGCCCCCTGCACTCTGTGCTCTGGTGGTGACATTACATGGTTTTACAGGCAATGTGACTGGATTAGTCAGTGGCTCACTGAAATCGGCTACTGAACTTTGACCTTCATCTCTGCTCCCATCAGGTTTACATATTTGCTGGGTCATAAGGGCATAGAGTGTGGGTACATCATTGCCTAGAATCACTGTATATGGCAATGTTGGAGCTAATGCCACAGTCAACAGGAAAGTCTGCCCCCCCACAGTCGGATAAACTTCAGCTGTAGGATAAACATGTTCATCTCCATGAATACAGCTTATCCGTGATTTATCTTGACTCCATTTTTCTCTGGGGATCAAACTGGACAAAACTACTGTCTGAAAGCTTGCTGAGTCAAGTAGTGCTATCTCACACTGTCCATTGATCAACACTGGGGCTGTACGGCCTGCATCCCTTACTGTACCCCCTGTGGCTGGTCTTGGAGCGGAACAAAGAAGAGATGGTCTAGGGTGGCTCAAAGCTGGGCAAAATGGTTTTGTGTGACCTAAACCATTACAGTGGTAACATCTAACCTCTTGTTTAGGGGTTCGAGGGGGAGGTTTTTTAGCATGGCTTGTGGCCTGGGGAGTAAACTGCCTATCATTTGAAAACCCTCTACCCCATGGCTGACTGTTCACCCCCAGAGGACCTACCTGAATGGGCCTGGTTCTCCCAGCCGAAGGTGGTAGCTCGGCTTCCTCTCCTGGCTGCAGTCCCAGGGCCGTGCTCTCTGATCCAGATCTCCAGCTCTGGGGGGGACCATCCTCAGGAACTGTTAAAGAATAATAGTCTCTGACAGTTCTTTAACTGTGGATTTCTCTCGCTTGACCCATTTGCAGAAGAGGTCTTTCAGACGCACATACAGCTCTCGTGGAGTTTCACCAGGCTCAATCTTGAGAGAGTGGAATCGTCTACGGTAGGTATCAGATGTAATTTCATATTTTGCCAAAATTGCTGCTTTAACTATTTCATATTGTTCTGAGTCTTTCAGGTCCATCAGAAAATAAGCACTGCATGCTTTGCCAGTCAGTAACGGAACCAGCCGCACTGCCCATCCATCTTTAGGCCAGCGACATACTCGGGCCATTCTCTCAAAAGTGGTTAGGAAATGCTCAATGTCATCATCTGGAGCAAATGGCAGCAGTTTGGGATCCCTCCGTTGTGTGAAATCCCAACTTGTCGGGCTCATCCTCTCATCTGGGTCATCAGAATCCCCATCATGGTTGTCACGACCATTGTCATCATCACCTCGTTGTGGAGGGTGGATTCCATCCCTCGTGTCCAGCTCTGTTCTTTGGTCATCATAGCCACTTGCTGCTGCATTTGGGAGACTTGATGCTGCGTGCATCTCCATCTCTGTTCTTGACAGGAGGACTCTGTCTCTGTTTGCTGGTCCCGCTCTGTTTGTGCTTGAATGAGTGACTTCACCAGACCAGCTAGTTCATCAAGCTTTTCTTCTGTCTTTGCGCCCGTCCTGATGTCTGGAGCACATGCTCCGCTTGGCCACTTTTCTTTCCTTGCAATGGCATCTTTTGCTGTAACGTGGATCCCACTTCTGACACCACTTGTTAGGACGACCACACTTACGGCTGGACCGTACAGCAAAAGAAGACCAAGGCAGGATAGTTGCGTGTCACAGAAGGGTTTATTGTGGTCTCTCAGGCAACATGGCACACGTCCTCCAACTCATGCAGCAACCACACGGGAAAACACTCTCCCCACTGATAACAAAATGGCTCCTTATATAGGGTGCCTAGTTAAGGAGGGAGAAACCATTCCCCATGCTGACATGCTCTCCTTTTGACAACACTTTTCTTTTATCATCATACCCACCATTCTCCCATATACACACCCCCACACACATTTATTTACAAACACCCCCTCATCCCCAATTCCAGCACTTTACAATAATCACATACACTAATCTTCCCACACCTACACTAATCACCACTTGGATGCTCCAGGAACTATAAATATGGTGCTTGTTTCCTGGGGAGGCCTTTTGCCCGAACACCCTGGAGACAAAAGAGATTGGTGAGTACCATTACACACACAAACACACACTTTACCCTTCCCAATATACTAACACACACTATTGCACAACATATGATATTAGTCACATCTCATCTTAGCGTTCAGTTACCACAAATGCACATTAACTCTAATGTCCCTCTTTTGCAGGTGGAACCATTTGGCCATCACAGAACCTACCAGCTCAGATTTAAAAAGGACAATAAATGTATCACCAATCGATAAAGATTAACTGTTTTTAAGTGTGCACATATGCCATGTGCAAACTCTGCAAATCTAATAAAGTGCAACCGCTTACAAACGCATGTGCAATTATTAAAGTGCATGTACCCGGTCAAAGCGCATGGTGCAATATTCCCCAAACCTCATCTCAAGCTCCAGGGAACGAAGTCCTCTTCGTTACAGTCACTCTTCAGATTTGTCTGATTTCATAAAAATATAGTAGTCCTTCACATTAACTGCAACAATCATCTTCTAGATCATTTGCAATAAACCAGGGAATATGAAATAAATTGTACTGAAAGCAAGCTTTGATCATTTTAAATGTATTTTTTTTGTTTCTCTTATTGAGGAACCCTCACTTTGATTCATAATCTTCCCTCAGGCTGAATACGAGCACTACTTTCCTCTCTGGATGTGGGCCACATAGATATATATAAAGGCTAGACGCCTCATCCGTGTTGCCGGTCTTCCAGTTTAACTTGCGGGCATGGCTTCTGGCGACATTCCAGATGTTGAGGCTGTTTTTTAAGAGCCGGTGGCAGATTTGTCATTTTCACAAAGCGCCTGTGTGAAACACTATAAGCTTCTAGCCTGATGACGATCTCACTACGCCACCGAGTCGCTGAAATAAACATTGCGCGTTAGATAAATGTCTCGTTCTTTGCTTTGTCAACTGTATTTCAATCAGGAGAGACTTGATTTCCAATTAACAGATTTTATTTATTTACTTTTTACACGCACAGAAATGTGAATGTTAAACAATCTTTGTCATTTTAGACCCCTGTGAGATGTCATCAGGATTTAGAAGGGGGTGTAGCAGAACATCGAACAGGAATACCCCCCGGGGTCTAGACACTGGTGGTGGTTTAACGTCTAATGTAAGTTTGGAAGGCAAATCTTATGCTCGTAGTCCTATTGAACTTGCTAGTGTGGCATCCTCTGCCCTCAACCCTCACAAGGGTAAGGAAAAACTACAAAAACCTTGACAGGAAAAAAGTAGAAACCTCAGGAAGAGACGCATGCAAGGGATCCCTCTTCCAGGATGGACAGAAGTGCAATGAATGCCACTAGTAATCGTATATTGATAGGCAGTTTTGAATATTCTTTGTCCGTGATCAGCTGCCACCATGATTGGGCGCTGCAATGATCCTTGATCCGTTGGCGTAATCCGTTGAGGTCGGGGTCCGGATGAGGTGAATGTCCTTCGAGCCGGTAGGAGAATGGGGTGGAGGAGGGGTTTCGTGAGACGCTGAATGATGGCAGGCTGAGGAAGAGAGGAAAGGGACTTTTAAAGTTAGGCAGCTGCTAGATGACTGGCTGACAGAGCCCGCGCCCGACCTGATTGGATGATAAGGCACACCCCCGATCAGCTGATCACTAGGCAGGCTAAGTCCTCCATTGGGCGTTCCTATGTATAGGAACACCCCTGATCAGCTGATCGTCTGCAGGTTAAGTCTTCCTGAATGAACTTACGCTAGCTTCATATCACCAGATGTGCTTTAAGGTAACGCCCATGTCATCTGGTGATAGTCCGAACACAGAATAAACGCTATAAACGTTATACCAGGCTTTACAAATCTGACGCTCCTCTTCATAGGAGACACAGGGAGCATTGAAGAACACACACGCGTCACCAGCTCCACTCGAAATGCTTTTGTTTGTCGCTGGTGATCATTACAACGCGCACACACCAAACCAGTGCTACATGTAAACATCCCTCACATCAACAAGGCGGAGGCTCGAGGGGTGTTTTCATGAGTTAAGTTGGTGAACGCGCTTCTAATGGACGTGTGGAGCTTCACGTGTCCTCCTGTGGCTGCTGGTTAAAGTCAGCGGACGGGGTTTTAAAAGATGTTCTCGTTGTTGTCGATGATAAGGTTCTGCCATCGGAGAATGAAAACAACCCAACCGCTCATCACAGAACGGGTGTGTTGGTTTTTCGTAGCTTCTGTAATGCAAGTGTTGTTTATCTGTGTGAAATCAACAGATGATCTGTCCGAAGTGTGTCAAATGCGTTGTCAACATGACATGTGGGACGAGGCTAAATATAAATGTGAAAAAATTCCACCACGGGAATCGATCTGCTGTGGTCCACATAAAAATAAACGTAGTGACAATGGCACTGTCCACTGTACCACTGATCAGAGTGATAAATAGATTCACCTGTATGCTTTTATCACTGTGAAGCCTGTGCACAACTTAACATGCGTTATTGTTTCAGGGAACACGCCCAGGTTAACTTGTGACAGTCAAAATGTAACCGTAAACTCAGAGTTATCGGTCACACGTCACACATTTGGACACCGCTGCGCCCGTGTGCTTAGCACACGCACGACATCATGAAAAACGGCTGTATCCTGCACTCATACAAAGCAGAAGCCACAAAAGAGTTTGCGTGCTTATTATAAGTCTGCGTTTCATGTGCTCGTTGATATCATGGTTGGTATGAAGCAAGTATACAAACACGAGTAATGAGAGGCTCGTAAGACCTTGTAGTCGGAAAAAAATACTAGTATCATGGTTTGGGGTAAGGTCTTTTATTGAGTGTCTAAATGCAACACAGACATCTGCGCACTCATCTTCACTTTCATCAATGAATCACATTTTATTTGTATAGCCCATATTCACAAATCACAATTTGTCTCATGGGGCTTTAACATGATGTGACATCCTCTGTCCTTAACCCTCAACAAGAGTAAGGAAAAACTACTAAAAACCCTTTTAACAGGGTAAAAATATGTAGAAACCTCAGAGACACGTGAGGATCCGTCTCCCAGGACGGACAGAAGTGCAATAGATGTCAAGTGTAGGAGAACATCATCAACATTAAAGTTTTCGGCAGCATTGATGAGGGTAAACATGTCTGACATTTTATCAATCAATCAAGCTACCTTAAAAGCAAGGAGCAGGTTAAAAATAAATACTAATAAACAGGTTTAAATACACAATGGGCAATAAAAAGGTGCCTCCACAGGTGGTTGCCCAACACAGCTTCTGTGGAACCATTGATCACAAGGTGTGCAAGCAATCTGGAAGTAGAGAAAAGAATCTGTATGGCAGTACCATAACTAAGACGTGCATCAACTGAAAGTGCTTAAAATCTGCCTTACCCATTGCACATCTGTGTCATATGAACCACACGCTCGGCATAGGTTGGTCAAATCATCTGTTCATGAAACAAAGTTATGTTATTTTTTTCCTAATGTATAGCTCACGTTTTACAATAGCTAATAAAAACAAATAAGGGACAAACCTGTTTCTTTGATCAGCCGTTTGCCTATCTGCGTCCTCATCCTTAAAATGGAAGACTTGTCAAAAACGTCCTCCATGTCCTCTTCATTAAGAATCATGTCTGCTAACTGGAACAAGAAACAAGTGGAAAACACAGGGATGCGTAAATGGTCCAACCATTTATTTCTGAACATACTGATCAAGCACCTTCACTTACTTTACACACAATAACACCACATGAGGTTGCATCAACTTGTCGAGCGTGTGGTACTGTTTGACTGGACCAGCGTGAGCAGTTGTGGCCCCGCTGAAAGCCCTGTGCAGCATAGGAATAATTAATAGCACGTTCAAAATTCTATGAACACCCTCCAAACCAGGGCCCCCCTTACCTGGTTACTGCAGTGCATTTTTTTAATTCTTCCTCGCTAGCCCCAAATGGATCAACATAAACGGACTGCCTCTTTTTTATGGAGGACCATAAATGACATAAGTAAAAATAAATAAATAAATAAATGTATAAATAAATACAGATATAAATAAATAAATAAAAATGGAAATAAATAAATAAATACAGAAATACATAAATAAATATGTTAATACCAATAGAAATGTCAAAATAAATGTCTTACATATATTTGCACATTTATTTATTCCCTGATACATTTCCTTTTCATTTGCAGTGTCCTTATGCTAATGAGAAAGGCGGGCCTATCCGCAGTCTCATGCAGGATTGGTCACAAGAGTGTAATGATCCAGCCCTACGTCTGCCTCTCAATGCTGACTGGTGTCCAGTAGCTGTTTGCAGCGTTGAGCCAGTTCACACTTAAAATGAACTAGTTCAAGTTCAGAGGGTTAGTTAAGGTTATTTTTTATTGGGATGATTTAGCTGTCAGTAGTCCTGACTGTAAGCGTCACGTCTCGTGTTGTACTGAGCACAATGAGCGAGCCGAGAGGAGGAGGAGGAAACAGAAACTCCAGCTCGATACAAACCACCTGCAGCTTCTTCTCTGATCATGAAGCCGCTGATCTCTGAGCAGATGTGACCAGAGAAACTCTGTGTTTTCACTGTTTCCACTGTTCCACAGAGTCACTAACTGGCTGTTTCACGGTGAAGAGCTCAAGTCTCAGTCACTGCCCGTGTCTCTGAGCGAGTGTGTGACGGAGCGCAGGGGCTGTGTGTGTGTGTGTGTGTGTGTGTAGCTCAGTTGACCAATCCTGCTCGAGACTGAGGTTAGTCTCGCCTTTCTCATTAGCATAAGGACACTGAAATCGAAAAATAAAAGTTGGAATAAATGTGGAAATAAATAAATAAATGTGGAAATAAGTTTAAGACATTGATTTATTCTGCATTTATTTCCACATTTATTTATTTATTTCCACATTTATTCCAACTTTTATTTTTCGATTTCAGTGTCCTTATGCTAATGAGAAAGGCGGGCCTAACCTCAGTCTCGAGCAGGATTGGTCAACTGAGCTACACACACACACACAGCCCCTGCGCTCCGTGACACAATCGCTCAGAGACACGGGTAGTGACTGAGACTTGAGCTCTTCACCGTGAAACAGACAGTTAGTGACTTTGTAGAACAGTGGAAACAGTGAAAACACAGAGCTTCTCTGGTCACATCTGCTCAGAGATCAGCGGCTTCATGATCAGAGCACAGGCTGCAGGTGGTTTGTCACGAGCTGGAGTTTCTGTTTCCTCCTCCTCCTCTCGGCTCGCTCCTTGTGCTCATTACAACACGAGACGTAATGCTCACTGTCAGGACTACTGACACCTAAATCATCCCAATAAAAAAATAACCTTAACTAACCCTCTGAACTTGAACTAGTTCATTTTAAGTGTGAACTGGCTCAACGCTGCAAACAGCCACTGGACACCAGCATTGAGAGGCAGAAGTAGTAGGGCTGGATCATTACACTCCTGTGACCAATCCTGCATGAGACTGCGGTTAGGCCCGCCTTTCTCATTAGCATAAGGACACTGCAAATGAAAAGGAAATGTATCAGGGAATAAATAAATGTGCAAATATATGTAAGACATTTATTTTGACATTTCTCTTGGTATTAACATATTTATTTATTTATTTCTGTATTTATTTATTTATTTCCATTTTTATTTATTCATTTATTTATTTATTTCTGTATTTATTTATACATTTATTTATTTATTTATTTTTAACTTATGTCATGTATGGTCCTCCATACTTTTTAGGATACATCACCTGGACAAATTCGAAATCAACAAGGAATTATTCTAACAACAGGAGCTGTATATTGTGATTATAGCCAAAGCCCCTTACAGTTAGTGTCCAGTGATGGTGCTCGCAGACAGCTCCAATCAGGACATCATAATCCAGGGGATCTATCTGCATTCATGCAATATAGAACAGAGAAAATCAAACCGGTTTTCTCAGGAGCAATTTGCTCTAATATTAAGATGCAGAATAAATAAATCATATGACCAAGACAAAAAAGGCCTACAAGTGAAGGAGCATGATTAAAAAGATCCTCCCTCATATGCAGTGTAGTCACATTTATCACTTACCTTCCTCAGTCCTTTATTTTTACCTCTCAAAATGTCCGTCATTTGGAAGGAGTCAAGTAGATATCCCCTGCCTATGCCTGCCTCTGAGAAATTACTCAGCGCAATCGTTAGGTGGAATCAAATGGAATCAAATTTGAACCCACTTCTAAATAAAAAATCCAAATGCTGAAAACTTTGCTTACTTCACTTTCCACAAGTGCATCTGGACGAAGGTGTTCCTGGAGGTTCCGTGTAAACAGTTTGTAAGGGCCTGCTTTGCTCCGCAACACCTCCGGCTTTTTCCCAGCCCAAATGTTGTGTACCACTATGTAGAAAAAAGTTGACATATTACTTGCAATAAATATTAGCAAAATAACTTAAGTCATAATTAGCTATTACCTGTTTCCAAAATGTCTGAAGGGACACACACTGTTGCAGATGGGGGTGACGGTGAGGCGGCTGGAGATGAGGTAGAGGTGACTGGACATGAGGGTGACAGGGCTGGAGATGATGGGGCTGGAGATGAGGCCACTGGAGATGAGGGGGCTGGAGATGAGGGTGAGGCGACTGGAGATGAGGGGGACGGGGCTGGAACTGAGGGTGCTGGAGCTGAGGTTGAGGCGACTTGAGATGAGGGTGAGAGGGACATTGTGGATTCGGTCATCCATTTGTGGGGGATGCATGGCGTAGGCTCAATATATGGGCTTAATTGGTCAATGTTGACTTTATGAATGACTTTACTTTTCGGCGTGACTAGATCCGCATTTTTCCCCTCCAATTTCACGATCGTGAAGGGGCAGAGCATGGAGGTCTCCATTTGCCTCACGTCCAAACATGAGGAAAAAGGGGGAGTATCTGGTGGTCAATTGCTTCTTTCGTCCTTAAAGCAAAAAGGGTTGCTTAGAGGTGGCCATCCCAGGTGTTTGGTTTTTCCCCCACCAATTTGGTCAAGGTCCTGTTAGGTCATACACACAACATTGAGACATTAAGATTGCAATGTGAAAAAAGTCATAAACTGACATATACCATACCTCTGAATAGTTCCATTCATTTTTTCCACCAAGCCGTTGGTCTGGGGGTGGTAGGTAGAGCAGAGACTTCTCTTAATGCCAAGCTTCTCACAGACATTATAGTTGAGCTGAAAGAAAAGTGGAAACATTGATATTGAGCCCATAACATTTATGATACAGTGCCGCAGCTAGCTATTTTGGTGCCCTAAGCATAACTCCTTTATGATGGCCCCCCCCTCCCCTTGAATAAAAAAGGTTTGTTTCTAACAGTTTTACATTTTATTAAAACGATAAAGGAAAATCTAATTGGTAAACCCAGTACACAGAACAGCCAAAACATACATACACACAAGTATTGAGATGTGCAAAATCTTCGTAGAAATTAAATAGTCATCCATAAATACAAACTTAAAAGCAGAAGTATACAAGTGAGCAATTTTCTTCAATAAAGCATAGATTTAGAAGCAAACAATTCACACCATCATAACTTTTTTTGAGCGATTAAATATATCTCTTGTTCTGCCTGTTTTGTGATATACATGCCTAAAAGGTGCCTAATATTTCTATACTGAAATAATATCGGTAGTATAATTGTAAGCTATTTTATTTAATGACGTTATTGTTGAGGGTTGAGTTGTATTTCCTGTTCTAAGCGGGTTGTTGGTGGTGACTCTTATTTTGAAAGGGGGTTTTAAAGTCAATGCGATCTGTGATGATATGAGTTAAGATAAGTTTGAAGATGTAATTTTCATCTCCTCTTTATGGTATACCGCTCTTTGGAGGATAAACCTAAAGGATAGGCATTATGCCTCAGGAAGTCTTCAATTTCCCTGACCATTTTACGGTCCATTCTAACTATCTAACTATGTGTCCCTGACTAAACAGTTACTAATCTGAATATTACCCTGTGCTAATTTATGCCTACTGCTACTTGTCACGGATATGGTGAGGACCCAAAAGCAGCACAGGCACTGGACCTGGTAGACAGGTCCAGTGGGGGGCTGTGGAGCCACAGAGCCGAGCAGGAGCGTAACCAGGAGGAAAAAGGCGAAACTCGTGGTCGAAGGCAGAAGGCTGAGGTAATGTCCAGGGCAGAGACGAGGTAGGCAGGTCAAGGGTTGACGAGGTCGGCAACAGGTGAACAGTCCGGGGAAAATACGCTGGAAGTCAGGCATAACGCACAAGATCTGGCACTGAAGCAGAGACAGGAGCAGGATTAAAACAGCCAGGGCTGACACAGGTGTGAAGAGTTGGCCTGATGAGGAGGTGTGGCTGGCTGGCAGAGTGGAGCAGAGACAGGTCGTCCTCCTCAGAGTAGGGGGGCCCTGCCCCGTCCTCGTCGCTGTCGTTCGGGGACTCCGTCGGAGGATGTGGTCTGGGAGGTGGCCTGGTTCGGGACATCTGGGTGAGGTTGCGTTGATGGAAGTCCCTGATGAGGGTGTGGTTCACGATGTTCCTCCCGGGGACCCAGGACCTTTCTTCAGGACCGTAACCCTCCCAGTCCACCAAGTACTGGAATCCCCTCCCACGCCGGCGAGACTGCAGGATGCGACGGACAGTGTAGGAGGGACCTCCATCGATGAGGCGAGGAGGCGGTGGAGGCGGCAGGGACCAGGGCGCTTTCTCGGACCGGTTTGACCTTGTAAACATGAAACGTGGGATGAACCCGCATGGATCTAGGGAGTTTGAGCCTCACTGCCACCGGGTTGACGATCTCCTGGATCTCGGAACGGGCCAATGAAGCGAGGAGCCAGTTTCTTGGATTCCACCCGGAGGGGAATGTCACGGGTGGAGAGCCAAACCTTCTGACCCGGCTGGTAGTCCGGGGCCTTGGAGCGGTGGCGATTGGATGCCGCGGTGTAGCGGTCAGCGGCCCGGAGTAGAGCTGCCCTGGCTCGGGTCCAAGTCCTGCGACAACGGCGGATGAAGCTCTGGACAGAGGGGCAGGATGCTTCTTTCTCAAGTGCAGGAAAAAGTGGTGGCTGGAACCCATATGTGCACTCAAAGGGGGAGAGACCGGTGGCGGAGCTGGTCAAAGTGTTGTGGGCATATTCTACCCATAGAAGTTGTTCGGACCAGGAAGTAGGGTCTTGAGATGTCATGCAGCGGAGTGCAGTTTCCATCTCCTGATTCTTGCATTCGGTCTGGCCGTTGGACTAGGGGTGGTACCCTGAGGACAGGCTGACGGTGGCTCCCAGGAGCGAGCAGAACTCCCTCCAGAACACTGAGGCGAACTGGGGACCCCGATCAGAGACCACATCCACCGGGATGCCATGGAGACGGATGACGTGGAGAAGGATTAGTTTAGCCGTCTCCTTGGCAGAGGGAAGTTTGGGCAGGGGCACGAAATGTGCCATCTTGCTGAACCGATCTACCACCGTCAGGATAGTAGTGTTGCCGCTGTATGGTGGTAGACCGGTGACAAAGTCCAAAGAAATGTGCGACCAAGGATGATGAGGCACAGGCAGAGGATGTAGAAGACCGGCAGGGGCATGGTGAGCCGGCTTGTGCTGGTTGCAGGTGGGACAGGCATTGATGAAACCCTGAATGTCCTCATCCAGTGACGTCCACCAGAACCAGTGCTGCATGACGTCCTTGGTCCGTTGGATCCCTGGATGACAGGTAAGTTGAGTGCTGTGGGCCCATTGTAGGACCTCGGACCAGAGGTCCGGTGGGACGAACAGACGGTCAAGCACTGGGTCCAGCCTGGTCTTGGGCGGCGGCCCTGACCCTCTCCTCTATCTCCCATGTGAGTGTGGCCACCAGACGGGAAGAAGGCAGGATAGTGTCTGGGTCGGTCCTGTCCCCCTCCTCTTCCAAGAACCGACGGGACAGGGCGTCGGGCTTGACGTTGCGGGACCCCGGTCAATAGGAGGGGGAAAAGTTGAAGCGGGTCAGGAAGAGTGCCCATCGAGCCTGGCGGGAGTTCAGTCTTTTAGCAGAACGGAGGTACTCCAGGTTCTTATGGTCTGTCCATACCAGAAACGGCAATTTGGTCCCCTCGAGCCAGTTGGTCACTGATACACATACCCTTTGAAGATGAGCTGGAAAGTTGAAAATGGTTGGCACAACACCATCTTTAAGCCGGACAGTCTGCCCCGTCCTGTCAAAGTCCTCTGTCCTGAAGTGCTCACTGCACAACATGGTCTCACGAAACGGTTCGTAAGATATCTTACTAAAGACGCAATGTAAAAATATCCGTACAGATCTGACGAAATGCTCCAAACGACCAGTGCGCCTGCGCAGACCTCTGCCGTGCTCTCGCTCTGCGTTGCTCTGATAAAGCAACCTGGCGGAGATTGCTGTATTCTTTTTTGGAAAACGCTATGTTTAAGTAATGTTTCTTAATAAAAATGTGTTTTGAAGATATTTGAGATATGTGTGTTTCAGTTTCAATATTTTCATTCAGTGAACTTCTAAGGTGGTTTGTTTGTTAGTTATTCCGAAGAGTTTCTGTCGTATCTAAGAGGGTTGCTATGGGTGCTTTTGTCGCTCCTTGCCGTCAAACCGGAACACTTTGTAAATTGCCCCCGTTACATTACTATCTTTTCATATAGTGCAAGGCATCGGTAGAAGAAGGACACACAAGAAGTGTATTTAATCAGGACAAAATGCCTTTTAATTTTCCTCGCCCCGTAAATTCCTCGCTCTACGTCCGTAACAAGAGCCGTGCGCAGGACGTTGCGTCATTCTCCTTTCAAAATCCTTGCTACCGAAGTAAGGCAGCATTGGGACCAACTCAAGAAAAGGGAGCATGACTTGAGTGGTCTTTTCACTAGCATATCAATCAATCAATCAATCAAATTTTATTTGTATAGCCCATATTCATAAATTACAATTCATCTCATAGGGCTTTAACAGGGTGTGACATCCTCTGTCCTTAACCCTCAGCAAGAGTAAGGAAAAACTACAAAAAAAAACTTTTAACAGGGTAAAAATATGTAGAAACCTCAGAGAGAGCCACATGTGAGGGATCCCTCTCCCAGGACGGACAGAAGTGCAATAGATGCCACGTGCAGGAGAACATCATCAATAATCAAAGTCTCTAGCAGCATTTGATGAGGGTAGACATCCCGAAGGACAACCCCAACATGACATGCCAAGCAGTTCCGCTGCAAGCACAGTCCATGCTCAGCAACCATCTAGTCCACGATCCACCATCCAGACCAGACGCCACTCCAGTCCTCAGTCACCGTCCACCGCCGCCCACCAGGACCCATCACAAGTCACCACCGTGGTCCTGGTCCACCGCCCGTGCCCAATGCCAACGCGACACAGGGTCCGCCATCAGCACCATGATCAGCCCACATGATTCAGAATCCGCCACACTGGATCCAACACCGCGACCCCCGGTGCGCGATCCACAAACCGCAATCCATGGTGCCTAGAGGGTAAGCATTGATCAAAAATTGTTAGGAGTTGTCTCTGTTTATGCACCATATCAAAAATTAATCATAATTTTTTTTTTGTCTTCATAATTAAGGTAGCCACAGGAGTCTATCCAAAGAAAGCCTTCAAGGTCTCCAGGGAGAGCTCAAGTGCAAATTGTTTCAGCAGCGTTCTCAACTTGCCTTAGTGAGGCAAAAGTACTTGGAGCTAATAAAGGCAGGGCTTCAAGGGTCAATGCTGGACCTTGTTTGGGGGGAAGAGCCTGATGAGGAGGAGGACATTGACATGCAGGTGATTAATGACATTTTAACATGGGACAGTAATCATAGATACTGTGATTAGTTGAATATTGTTTAAACATTTATGAGAAATGCATTTGTCTGTGGATCATACACATTGAACTAAATGCAAATTACCATGTATTTCCTTATATTTTCCTATATAGGGTCTTGACAGTGGACAGCAGATTCCAGAGGAGGACGTTGTTGACCCTTAGCAATCCTAAATACTGCCTTAGGTTTAGGGTTAAATAGTTAAGTTTACTTTAAGTGTTTTTAATTGTCAGATCTGATAAAGCGGCATCAGTTGCACTTCTGTCCATCCTGGGAGAGGGATCCCTCACATGTGGCTCTCTCTGAGGTTTCTACATTTTTTACCCCCTGTTAATATTTTTCTTCACCTTTTGTAGTTCTGATGTATTTTCACTATTTTGTGAGATTGTGACATGGGACCTTGCATGCTTCTTTATGGTATTTTGGTCTAAGAAAAACACCTTAGGTCAGATATAGTTTTTCTTACTAATAAAACGGTAAAATCTCGTTTTTTCAAGGTTTTGGCCCTACTCAGTGGCGCCCCCCATAGTTTGGCATTGGGCTATGTTAGGGGAGTTCAAGACCTTTCCAAAACAGTTCATACCATGTCTGTTGCATATTTAGTTTCCATCCTGTAAGCCATCAAATCTGACTCAGATGCAAGGTTCAAAGCTCACCCCTTAGGAGCAGGAGCCATCCACAATTTTCCCACTGACATAATGTTACTACAGAGGCCAAGACCTTTACAATGATGTCTTTGCTTTTGTTCTACAACAAAGTTTACATTTCATCTTTGTCATCTTGCTCCAAACTCTGGGGTGTACATTCTCAGACCCCATTGAGGTCCAAGCTGGATCAAATCGGTTTAAGTGGTATTTAATGGCCAGATATGGTCAAAATATGTGTATTTGCTTTATACACAATCATATGTTTCACTTTTGGACCAACTTAGACACCTTTGTTCATTATCAAACCAATTTCTCACACCTCAGTTTCAGACTGTTGCCCTCCTCACCTCTGGGTGGCGCTACAGGGTCCTCCGTTCCCAGACCAGCAGGTTCAGGAACAGGTTCTTCCTGTGGCTGTCACCCTGCTGAATCACCATGTTGCAGAGTTCATATGTATTTTTTTTATATTAACTTGATATGACCAACCATCCCTCGGCTGACAGAGAGGTCATATATGGCCAAGATTAAAGTGTGTAATAGTTCAATTAGTAATATGAGGAAAAAGTCAATGTTGCACACATATTGTTGAAAATGACTGTAGCATGACCTCTATTAAATAGCTTGGTAGGCCTTTTCCATACAAGAACATGCTGTGCTGGAGATGGGAGTTGCGATACAATTGCCTTCTGTGAGGTGCAGATGTTTAACCCATTTTAAGTCACAAAACACAGTTTTTAAATAACATTTTATTTAAAAACAGTAAAATAGAACAAGACACAGTAAATGTAACCTTAACACAATATACAATAACATCTAAAATAACAAATTACACGTCAAACAAGCAGAAATATAAGCTGCATCCTCCTCTGTCCGGATTATTCCAGCTCTGTTTTAGGGACCCAGGAATCTTTCCACCTCAAATTGCTACAACAAAAAGGGAAAGAGAAAATATGTTTAGTGTAAATGGATCTTTAATCACTATGGGCATATAAATGCACAGGAACATGTAAACAGAGAACCAATGGGGGTGTGGTATTGTATTGTAAATAGTTAAATAGTTATTGTAAATAGATTTAGATTGACTTGAATCCAACATCATAACAGAGCTACCTTCTATGGAGTAAAATAAAAATTCAGAACTTGTGATGGTGCATCACGATGTGGCATCAGATATGAAGCATTATACATACCATTTGGGGCATGGCAGCCACCTCACATTCACCTCCTTTACCCCCTGAAAACAATTAGTGGTCATAAAGAATACAAATTTAAATCATTAACGATGAAAAAAAAAATTGACAGTAGAAGCCCTGAAAGGATCTTCCTGCAAAGGTCAGTCAGATGTCAAATATAAAGTACCATCTTAGTAATCTGTGTAAACTGAATGTTTTATGTATTTCACAAAACTAGTGGTGAGTAAGAATTCACCTGGATAATTTGCTCACAGGGCATTCTTATCTGCATGTATACTGTTGAAATCCAAATCAAACTATCTTTTAAGTCAGCATCCCCTACTGCATAAGATGTTTTCTAACCAGATTAACAAACACATATCATGTCTGATCCAGGAATGCACACATTAACACATTAATTTACACATTATGTTAACAATTTAAAAATTTCCCTCGAAACATAATTGTAAAACATTAATTGTAAAATATACATAATAGTGTACCATAAAATATTTTAATTCAGTGCAAATGTGCAATACTCAACTTACATCTCAAACTCTTTCCGTGCAGATTTTAGAATATGGGTAACTTCCCATTGAGTCGTGGTAATTGCAGTCTGAAAAATTAAAAGAGACAATTAATTTCCTAGTCAGAGGAATATAAATATAATTAGTTAGCCACAACTCTAAATGTCATATTTAGATCTAACTTGATAAAGAATTTGCTTAACTCTGTTAAAGATGTGAAATTAAATTCTGGAACATGGAATAGTGTTTAAATCTTACTTTTTGGGTTGACCTTTTTTCCACCTTTGCGGGTCCCTAGGGAGTTAGTGGAAGAAAATGTTTGAGATCCAACACATAAAAGAATGTTTCTGGAAATCTTTTCAAGGTTTCACTTATTAATACCTAAATTTATCTGCCAGGCACAGAAATAGGGAAGTAGATTCTGTATCCATTTGGCACGTGAAATATCATACTTTCAAAGTCTATGCTCCTCTAAGTTTAAGTTCAAATTCTTCTCATCAAAACCAATGGGATCTGTTGTTGAAAACTGAAAATGTAGCAATTTTTTCTGGCCCCTAATACTTATTTGCAGGGTCTTACGTGGATGTTTTGCTGGACAGCTCTCTTTGCATTTGGAGAGCTGGGAGATGAGGTTGGGGATCTTGGTCCAGGCGGTGAATAGGAAATGGATGGGGCTGTGGCAGGAGCTATAGGTGCAGGGTCTAATGTACAGTTGGCAAAAGAGAAAAAAGTTGTATAAGGTAAGGTTATAAGGTTATATAAAAAGCTATATAATGGTAATTTGTCACATTAAAGGGTGACAAATTACCATTATATGCTAGTAAGAACAGCCTTTATGAAAAAGGACAGTGTTACACATTGTGTCCAAGTGTCTTGTGGTGTCATGGACTAAATTGTCTCTAAAACAGGAATCAGATTTATCATGATCATCCTTATGATGAACTCAAAATTGTATTGTAGTGTATTCCTTAAGCTAATAGATATCCATAGCACAGTTACAAACCATAAATGGTAAGTTCATATTCAACTTCTGAGTTTCTATAGCATATATATATAGTATAGATCATAATGACATGTTAATATCTAAAGGCGCCTTGAATCTTAAGTTCAAACCTTTAAGTATCATCTCCAGATGTGTTCAGTGTGTTTCTCTTTGTCTGAACTATCCTTGAACTGCCTATGGAATAATAAGAGGAGAGAGGGTTTTCAGTGGGTCCTTAAATCTTAAGGTATGACACATTCCCAAATTTAGGCAGAAGGCCCGGTTGTGTGACGTCAATAAATCTCTAGGTTTGTGGTAAAAAACTCCCCTATAAAACACCTTACCTTGCAGAGTCAAGGCGGATTTTCACTATTCGGCCTGTGTGTTATCTCCGAGTTTTCTAGAAACTAGTCCTGACCTGTAATACTCTTGTGTAATAAACATTATACTTGTAAGTACTGGCTCTGCGTCTCCTCTCTTCAAACATCGACTTCAACAAGACTCTACTGCGGGGAAGACACGATAGTATGAACCTTGTTTGAACTGTGGTGAAAGTCCAAATATTAAATGAAACTTATTGGGTAAACATACTTTACGTAAATGGTTGATTTGCAGGGTCTTACCGGGATGTTTTGGTGGACAGCTCTCTTTTGAGTTGGAGAGCGGGGGAGATGAGGGTGGGGAACTTGGTCCAGGAGGTGAATGCGAGGTGGATGGGGCTGTGGCAGGAGCTGTAGGTGCAGGGTCTAATGTACAGTTGGCAAAAGAGAAAAAACATAAATGACAAAGTAAATACATACTGAATGTATTCCAGGATGTTTATTGAAACTAACTTGGATGTTAGTAAGATAAGACTTGTAAACATAAACATAAACATAAACATAAACTTCTTCTTACCACAAGGTGTCAACAAGAGGTTGAATGTCTCTTCCTCCTCCCCTTCCTCCCCTTCCTCCCCTTCCTCTCCCTCCTCCTTCGTTGCTTCTGGATGAAGAGGGGATTCAGCCAGTTCCCTCGGCCCCTCTGGGTCCACTGGAGTTAATGGGTTGGCCCTCTCTCTTTTAACAATCACTGTTTGAAAAAGAGTTATCTTAGGTCATGATTAAATATTGACACCATTCATGTCTTCTGCACATGTCATGGAATATGTAGCTGTATTATGCCATACTGTTGTATAAGGGCACTCAATTTATTAACAATTATAATAATAGGCTTTCTCAAGTACTGACAGAGTGTAAGTAAAGGTAAGTATCTACACTATTACCTATTTGGGAGTGTTAATCTGTCTTGATCCTGTACATTAAAACGAGGACAATTAATGATACTGTCTCTATTCACAACATGTCTGGCATTATTAGACATTCATTATAAACGCCTAGATAGAAATTACATAGCTGCAAGTGATATCTCAAAAATGATATAAACATTTGCACACATAGGAGTGTACACAAAGCTGGACACATACAGACCTAAACAAATGCCTGACCCTAATAAAACAATACTGAGCTACATTTGGTAGGATGACTGTGGCTTCTGTGGCTGGGTTGGCTTGCTGATATAGCCAAAAAGTGATCTTAAGGGAGTTCTAAATTTAAATAATGTGGTTGTTTGATTCAGTAAAATTCCATTCTACTGAGATGGAAGTCTGGTGACATTATAAAACTGTCAACTTTTACTTCTGATTATTGTGACTATCATACTTTTTAATTCCACGTTTATAATTTTCAAAGTTGTACTTCATCTTCCAATATTAAACATCTCCTGATACACAATGGCAATCTTAGTGTAGTGAAGCCTGTGAAAGACATAGTCAGCAGCACAGGAGCTAGGTCAAGAATAAATGCTAAAGCGTATTCAGTGTGCTGTGTTGTGTTTAGGATCTAATTTGTGCTTATTAAAAAATATAATGAGTCAGTTGTTAAGGGAGTAACATTTTCATAAGCTTAAAGATTCCTTATCACATGTTTATGGACTGCATATGTAAAAATAAAGCTACAAAAAATGTTGTGAAAATTTAACCCTGGAATTTGGACTGCTTGGACAATTTGTGAAGAAAGTGCAGCAGTTGGATAAGGCAGCATGAAGTCATGAAAAACATTGTTGATAAAACGAAGGCAGAATAAAAATATTGCAAAAGAATATTTATAATTTGATTTTCATGTTAAATGCTGGAGTTGCTGCCAGTAGAGTATGCTTATTAATAATGTCCATACACCAAGAATGACATATTTGGATGAAAACTCTGTAATTCTATATATCTGGTCCAAGGGGTTGCGGTTTTCTTCTAAAATGGTTTCTGATCACAAAATGTATAATGACTCAGTGACGGTTCAAAGCTCACTGTAGACTCTATCCCCCCAGAGTTGGTGTCGTGAGATCTTGAATTGTAACTAAAAATATTTAATAAAGACTACACTAGCACAAACAAAACATTTTGTGGACTAACCTGTCACAAGGCTTCCATACAGTCCTTCTATGATTTTCAAGGATTTGTAATCGGTGTCTGAAACAAGCTCCAGGCCACTGATTGAGTCACAGGACACAGAGCCCTTCTTCTCCCTCCCATAGAGAATCATTGGATGCACCCCGCCATTTTCAATTTGTGAACCTGAAAACAAATCGGGAACATAATAAAAATGGATTAACTATTAAAAACAAAAAACATTATATTGTCAGTGCCTCCATATCCTTGTTGTTCGAATTAACCATGGCCCTGATCTGACCAAACAGTATGGCCTATAACCTGTCCACCTTATAGCTTTAAAAAGATTTTAATAGAGTTTTTTTACAGTTTTCTGGGCAGTAAATTTTGTAAAAAATGGGGCTATGACCTTGGGAGGGTAGAAAAAACAATGACTATCAAGTTTATATGTCGTATTATACGATTGTCCGATTTGAGCATGAATGTTACAAATGTTCTATACAAATAAAATTAATTATAATAATTATGATAATTATTACTATTATACATCCATTCGACCGGGATATGTAACTAGTGTGAAGAGTCGGCAGGCTACAGGTAGTGAAGAGCTTACCAGAACCCGGGAAGCATTCATCAATTTGTTCAAATTTCCACTTATTTTAAGCTTGGCTCCCCATTCCCTGTCGGCTTTACCTTTAGCTTTTTCAACAGCCTTTTTCATTTGCTGTTGGGCTCCACAAAGTTTGCATATCTTGCATGCAACACGTATATGCTGCATGCAAGATATGCAGGTTTTCATTGTTGACCCGGGCATTTTGACTGAAAAGCAAAAGAGAAAAAAATATTAGAGTTCGTCCATCAGTGGCCTTTTTATCTATAATAAATTTGTATTACAATAACTATAGTGTCGTCCTATTAGTGATCAATTGGTCATGAGTGAACAGTTTGTCAAGATTGTCAGAATAACATCTTTTTGTGCAAAGATAGATATAGCAATCTGAGGGAAAACAGACAAAACTTAGGTTGCTATAAAACACCTATGACCTAATTAACAGTTAATAACAATTCTCAGCTGCAAATAGTGATCAGGATACAGGATCATATTATCGTAGGTTCGGGTTTATTTGTGAGTGGAAACCTGTGTCAAGGTTCATTACAGAATATTACCCTACTACTTCCAAAGCAACTTTAACCCTTGTGTTGTCCCAGGGTCTGGTTGACCCAGCATGTGTTTGTGTGTGTGTGACAGTCTCCTGCCTTTGTGTGTGGCGTGCAGCGATACAAATTATTTTTAGAAAAAAACGTGTGCCACCTCATTTTCTGCTACTTCTTCTTCTTTTTCTTCTTCTTATAATTATTATTTTTATTATCACCAATGAACAACAGGCTTGAGTAAGCCACGCTGGCAGCCGGGGATGCTCGTGGCGCGTGCCCTCGGGTCACACCGGCCCTACGTCTTTGCGTGTGTCTTGTAGCTATAAGAGAAATAATAAAAATGTGTTTATTTTTTACTATTATTACTGCGCGAGAGTCTTCCTTTTCTCCTTCTTCTCCTTGTCCTTCTCCTACTTCTTCTCATCGCCGAGCAAGAACAGGCTCGAGGACACGACTCGGGTAACTGGACAGGCCCGGCTTCGCGAGTCTCAGGGTCAGATGGACGCCGATGGGAGAGAAGGCCCTCAACGACAGCAGCCGCGCAAGACCCTCGTTGCGAGCCTTCGGGTTTCAGAGACCCAGGACCCGAAGACGATCCCCAACGCGGGCATCCCGGGGTTCCTAGGTCACACCGGCGCGCAACTTGGAGGGTGGCGTGCTGAGATTACACCGGACCTACGTCTTTGCATGTGTCGTTCAGCTATAAGAGAAATGATAAAAATGTGTTTCTTTTTTATTATTATTACTGCGCAGGAGTGGTCGTCACGGCGGCTGTGGCGGCCGCAGCCTCCTTGGCAGCCCCGCTCGCCGCGAGCAAGAGGAAGCGGTGTCAGATATTTCCAAGGAACAAGGACTGTAAAACTCACACAAAGTGCTGCGGGTGTGACAAATACATTTGCAAGGGCTGTTCCCTTTTCTATTGCCCTTCTTGCGCCTGCTGATGTGTGGTGGGCTGTGCGTGTGCACGTGTGCATCTGTGTGTGTGAGCGTTTGTGTGTTCACTACCAAAACGCTCACAGCCAACAGCATTGGGAAGGAGGCACAACACGAGGGATAAGGGAAATAATAAAAATTAATTTCTTCTCCTCCTTCTCATCACCCAGCAAGAACAGGCTCGAGTACACAACACTGGAAGCCAGGCCGGTCCAGCGTCGCGGGTCTAAGGGTCAGAGGGAACCTGACCGACAAGCGACCGGCCTCATGTCACACCGGCCCTACGTCTTTGCGTGTGTCGTTCAGCTATAAGAGAAATGATAAAAATGTGTTTCTTTTTCATTATTATTACTGCTCAGGAGTGGTCGTTGTGGCGGCGGCGGCGGCGGCCGCAGCCTCCGTGGCAGCCCCGCTCGCCGCGAGCAAGAGGAAGAGGTGTCAGATATGCCCCATGAACAAGGACTGTAAAACTCACACAAAGTGCTGCGGGTGTGACAAATACATCTGCAAGGGCTGTTCCCTTTTCTATTGCCCTTCTTGCGCGTGCTGATGTGTGGTGGGATGTGTGTGTGAACGTGTGCATCTGTGTGTGTGCGTTTGTGTGTTCAGTACCCAAACGCTCACAGCCAACAGCATGGGGAAGGAGGGACGACACAAGGGACAAGGGAAATAATAAAAATGAAATCATTTTTCTCCTCCTTCTCCTTCTCCTCCTTCTCATCACCGAGCAAGAACAGGCTCGAGTACACGACACTGACAGCCGGGCCAGTCCAGCGTCGCAAGTCTAAGGGTCACAGGGAACCCGACCGACAAGCGACCCGATCTCATGTCACACCGGCCCTACGTCTTTGCATGTGTCTTGCAGCTATAAGAGAAATAATAAAAATGTGGGTTTTTTTTCATTATTATTAATGCGCAGGAGTGGTCGTCACGGCGGCGGCGGTGGCGGCCGCAGCCTCCGTGGCAGCCCCGCTCGCCGCGAGCAAGAGGAAGCGGTGTCAGATATGCCCCAGGAACAAGGACTGTAAAACTCACACAAAGTGCTGCGGGTGTGACAAATACATTTGCAAGGGCTGTTCCCTTTTCTATTGCCCTTCTTGCGCCTGCTGCTGTGTGGTGGGCTGTGCGTGTGCACGTGTGTGCATCTGGGTGTTTGTGCGTTTGTGTGTTCAGTACCCAAACGCTCACAGTCAACAATAAAGTAGCATGGGGAAGGAGGGACAACACAAGGGATAAGTGAAATAATAAAAATGAATTTCTTTTTATATTATTACTGCGCAAGAGTCTTCTTTTTCTTCTCCTTCTCCTTCTCCTCCTTCTCATCACCGAGCAAGAACAGGCTCGAGTACACGATACTGACAGCCGGGTCGGTCAAGCGTCGCGAGTCTAAGGGTCACAGGGACCCCGACCGACAGGCGACCCGGCCTCCTGTCACAACGCGGGCATCCCGGGGGTCCTAGGTCACACCGGCGCGCGACGTGGAGCGTGGCGTGCTGAGATTACACCGGCCCTACGTCTTTGCGTGTGTCTTGCATCTATAAGAGAAATAATAAAAATGTGTTTCTTTTTTGTTATTGTTACTGCGCACTAGTATTATTTTCTTCTCCTTCTCCTTCTCCTTCTCCTTCTCCTTCTCCTTCTCCTTCTCCTTCTCCTTCTCCTTCTCCTTCTCCTTCTCCTTCTTCTCCTTCTTCTTCTTCTCATCACCAAGCAGGAACAGGATCGAGTACGCGACGCTAGAAGCCGGGCCGGTCCAGCGTCGCGAGTCTAAGGGTCACAGGGAACCCGACCGACAAGCGACCGGGCCTCGTGTCACACCGGCCCTACGTCTTTGCGTGTGTCTTGCAGCTATAAGAGAAATAGTAAAAATGTGTTTCTTTTTTGTTATTGTTACTGCGCACGAGCCTTCTTTTTCTCCTCCTTCTCCTTCTTCTTCTTCTTCTTATCACCGAGCAAGAACAGGCTCGAGTATGCAACACTGACAGCCGGGCCGGTCCAGCTACGTCTTTGCATGTGTCGTTCAGCTATAAGAGAAATGATAAAAATTTGTTTCTTTTTTATTATTATTACTGCGAAGGAGTGGTTGTCGCGGCGGCGGCCGCAGCCTCCGTGGCAACACCGCTCGCCGCGAGCAAGAGGAAGAGGTGTCAGATATGCCCCAGGAACAAGGACTGTAAAACTCACACAAAGTGCTGCGGGAGTGACAAATACATCTGCAAGGGCTGTTCCCTTTTCTATTGCCCTTCTTGCGCGTGCTGATGTGTGGTGGGCTGTTTGTGTGAACGGGCGTCCCTCTCAGGGTCAGAGGGACGCCGATGGGAGAGACGGTCCTCAACGCGAGCAGCCGCGCAAGGCCCTCGTTGCAAGCCTTCGGGTTTCAGAGACCCAGGACCCGAAGAGACTCCCCAACGCGAGCATGGGGAAGGAGACACAACACGAGGGATGAGGGAAATAATAAAAATGAATTTCTTTTTTATTATTGTTACTGCACAAGTCTTTTTTTTCTCTTCCTTCTCCTTCTCCTTCTCCTTCTTCTACTTCTTCTTCTTCTCATCACCGAGCAAGAACAGGCTCTAGGACGCGGCCCTGGCAGCCGGGTCGGTCCAGCGTCGCGAGTTTAAGGGTCACAGACCCTGACCGACAAGCGACAGGGCCCACGACACACCGGCCCTACGTCTTTGCATGTGTCGTTCAGCAATAAGAGAAATGATAAAAAAAAGGTTTCTTTTTTATTATTATTACGGCACAAGAGTCTTCTTTTCTTCTCCTTCTCCTCCTTCTCCTTCTTCTTCTTCTCATCACCCAGCAAGAACAGGCTCGAGGACAAGACGCGGGGAGCCGTCCCTGTGACCTTTAGACTCGCAAAGCCGTGCAAAGGCTCTCCGCATCGTGTCCTCAGCCCTGATGTTGCTCAGTGACGTAGGACCCCTGGGATGCCTGCGTTGGGGAGTCTCTTCGGTCTGGGTCTCTGAAACCTGAAGGCTCGCGCCGAGAGGCTTGCGCGGCTGATCGCGTTGAGGGCTGTGTCTCCCATCGGCGTCCCTGTGACCCTGAGACTCGCGAAGCCGGGCCTGTTTGGCTCCCCGCATTGTGTACTCGAGCCTGTTCTTGCTCGGTGATGAGAAGAAGACTTTGACTTTTGAATAACTTTATTTAAGTCACATTGTCAAAAAACAATCCTTAATTATTCAAAATTTGTGGACCACAAAATTTTTTTTTCCAACATTCCAGGCACACACACATCATACACCAACGATAAAATTACCAGACGTTCTGTTAAAATTTTAAAACCAGCGACTGGTTGTCCTCCAGTGAGCACAGGACCTGTCCCACCCCCCACACAGCACTGAACCCCTCCAGATTGTCCGTCAGTGTAAAATAAGCATGTTCTACTCTCAGGCGAGCTGCCACCAACCCCCTGAGACAGCGCAGTGGATCTGTCCAGCCTACACCCGCCATTTTGTTCTTTCTGCTAACCCAAGTTGCTATTTTGGCATTAGCAAAAAGAAAATTCATTAAAACCATCGTAGTCTTTTTCCTTTCAACGTACTTGGGCCCAAAAACATAAAGTGGCAGCGAGAAGGCCTCTCCTAAACACCCCACCCACTCCTGCAGTTGTTTAAAAGTGTCAGCTAACCTGGGACACGACACTACTAAGTGTTCCAGGGTCTCTGGCAGTGAGCAGAAAGGACACCCCCCCCCAGTGCTTGGGTCCAGGTGAGCTCTGTATCTGTTTGTAGCTAAAGCTCCGTGTATTATTCTCCACTGGATGTCCGCCATCCGTTTCTCCACAGGAGGTTTATACAGGACCCGCCAACTGCCACTAGGGGAATAGTCTGAGCCAAAAACCTCCGTCCATCTCGACTCCCTGACTCCTTCAAGAGAGCGACAGTTCAGGACCTTCACGCAGCTGCAGTACAGCTGTTTCCCTGCAGAGGTGTTGAACGTGCCCAGTGCTGGAGTCCTGAGGGTTAGCAGTCGGCCGCTCTCTTCTCTCCACTCCCCCAACGCAGGACTCACATTCAGGATGGGAAAATGGTATTCCTCTGTTGTTGTCCACTGGTCAGCCTGGCTTTGGCTCTGGGCGAAGGTCCGAAGAGGCTGGGGCAGTGACTGCCAGACCTCGTCCACGAGGCTCCGCAGCATCCTGGTCGATCGTATCCCCGTCACCTCCGCCAGCCTCTCCAGTGATGTCCGTGTCAGGTGGCCCAGCTTCCCTATTCCGGCCTCCCTGAACCTGTTTTGAACTGTTGATGATGAGGATGTAGACGTTAGGACCAGGAAACCATTGTTGAACAGTGGCTCCTCAAAGAGCCACATCCCAGGCGTGGGGTCAGGAGGCCTCGTGAAGTTGAGCGTCCTCCAGGCCTCTATCACAGATGTATAGAAATGACTGAGCCCAGTCAGTCTGTGCTGAGGAGAGTTTAACAGGAACAGCTGCTTGTCATACCCGAGGCCCCCGGCTCTCCAGAGCAGCAGGCGGGCCACAGCCGACCAGCACCGTGTGGAGCCGTACAGCAGCCTCTGGGCTGCCTGCAGCCTGAAAGCAGCAGTCCTGGCGATGATGTCTGTAAGACCCTGGCCCCCCTCTGCCACAGGGAGGTACAGCACGGACGCCCGCACCCAGTGATGGCCCGACCAGAAGAAGTCCACCAGCATCCTTTGCAGTTGTTCCATGAGTCCCGGTGGAGGAGTAAGCACCTGGAGTCTGTGCCACAGGGACGCTGCAACCAGGTTATTGACAATCAGAGTTCTTCCCCTGTAGGACAGCTGGGGTAGCAACCATTTCCATTTAGACAACTTGAGCTGCACCTTCTCCAGCACTCCCTCCCAGTTCTGCCTCTCTATCTCTTCACTGCCTAAAAACAAACCGAGGACTTTCAACCCTTTCACTCCCCATGTCAGGTTCCCAGGGAGACGGGGTATTCTCCCTGGATCCCACTGACCAATCACACATGCCTCGCTCTTTTGCCAGTTCACCTTTGCTGTTGTAGCCTTTGCATATACTGCCAGACTGCCCTCTAGCTGTTCTATGTCCCCCTGATCCTGGACCAGGATGTTGACGTCATCAGCATAAGCTGATATTATAACCGGGGGACTTTGAGGCAGCTCAGGCAGACGCAGGCCTTTCAGACGAGTTCTGAGGCGACACAGGAGAGGTTCGATAGCCACGCTGTAGAGCTGACCTGAGATCGGACAGCCCTGCCTGATCCCTCTTTGGACTGGTACCGGTCTGCTCAGCCCTCCCCCCACCTTCACCACACAACATGTATCATTATATAATAATTTCACCCAGGACAGAAAGTGCTCCCCTACACCAAAAGCCTGCAGTGTGGCAAACAGGAATGACCGATCGACACGATCAAATGCTTTCTCCTGGTCGATGGAAATAATGCCAATATTCATATCATATATCTTACACACATCAAAAATGTCTCTCATTAAACACAAATTGTCCTGAATTGACCTACCTGGTATACAATATGTTTGGTCAGAATTAATAAAAACTTCCATAAAAACCTTGAGTCTATTCGCTAAAACCTTAGATAAAAGCTTATAGTCGCTACATAAAAGAGAGACAGGTCTCCAGTTCTTTAGCAGAGTAAGATCCCCTTTCTTTGGAAGGAGTGATATGACCGCCCGTCTGCAGGAGGCTGGAAGAAGCCCTTTACCCAATGCCTCCTTCAGGACATCCAGCAGATCCTGTCCCATGATATTCCAGAAATGTTTTAAAAAATCTGCTGGTAATCCATCCAACCCTGGTGACTTGCCTGCAGCCATCTGTGATACTGCAGTGGTGAGCTCCTCCAGCGTGATGTCAGCACTCAGGGCGTCTCGCTCACCTGGGCTCAGCTGTGGGAGGTCCTGCAGCAGCTCAGCCACAGCTTCCCCGTCACACTCCTCTGCCCCAAACAGGTCGGTATAGAACTCCACCGCGTGTCTCCTCATCTCCGCTGGTTCTGATGTAATCCTCCCATCCGGCAGCCGGAGACACACCATCTGCTTCCCCTGGGCCACGGATCTCTCCAGGTTAAAGAAGAAAGTGGTGGGTGCATCTATGTCTTTTAATTTTTGGAACCGCGCTCGAACCAGAGCTCCTTTGGCCCTCTCCTGGAGAAAGGAGTTCAGTTGTTTTCTTTTATCCTTTAATGTCTCCGCGTTGGTAGGCACACTTTCCAGCTCCTTAATGTCGGCCTCCAACTGCTCCATAGCTTTTTTTATGTTGCCTGTAGCGTATGCAGTGTACTGCTGGCAGAAGACCTTTATCTGACCCTTGCCGACCTCCCACCACTGACCCAGGGAGGGAAACAAGACTTTCTTTGAACACCAGTTGGCCCAGAAAAGTTTAAAATTCTCACAGAAATTTAAATCATTTAAAAGCTTAACATTAAAATGCCAGAAGGACCCAGGCTTTCTAGCAGGCGATAAAAGTAGCTCTACTAAAATCAAATGATGGTCTGTGAAACCAACCGGGTGGATTTGACAGTTTGTCACCCTGGTGATAAAATGAGCTGATATGTAAAATCTGTCCAGCCGGGCCCCACTGACCCTGCCATCCGTTATCTTGATCCAGGTATACTGCCTGGTGGACGGATGTTTCCTCCTCCATACGTCCACTAGATCCGCCTCCTTGACTGTCTGGCCCAGTACAGAGGAGGACTGAGGATGGAGCTCCTGTCCTGTTCTGTCTAAAGTGACGTCCGTGCAGCAGTTCCAATCCCCCCCCATTACTATACACTCCCCTTGTCCAACACTGTCCAACTTGTTTTTTAATAATTTAAAAAGAGTAACCCGTTCAGGACCTTTATTTTGTGCATACACGTTGATAAAATTAAAAATAATGCTGTGTATTTCCACCCTTACATTCAGAGCTCTGCCTGCCACGATCTCTGTGCTTGATAAAAATGTCATGTTTAATGAGGGAGAAAATAAAACAGCGACTCCAGCGCTCAGGTTAGAGCCATGGCTGAGTACGTGCTGCCCCCCCCACCATACTCCCCAGTCTGTCTCATTCAGGCAATCACTGTGAGTCTCCTGTAAAAAAAGGACATCCAGCTTTTTTACTTTAAAAAGTTCTGAAACTAAGAACCTTTTGTGCGCACTTCTACCCCCGTTAATGTTTAATGCGGCTATTTTTAATGCCATGAGGATAAAAAAAAAAATAAAGCGTAAAAGGACAAACAGGTAAACACAGCGGAATGAAAACACCCAGTGATGAATGGTCATGGTCTTTATTTACAGTTTTTCCTCCTCTTTGACCGTATCTTGCATGGAAGACCTTTTTTTGCTGCAGTCACATGCTTCCTGAGCCTGTATCTGCGTTTTTCATCCAGGACATCCGTCCCTACCTCTTTCTGGAGGGAACTGACTGTCTGTATGAATTTTTTAATATCTGGGAAGTACTCCGCCACCTCCACTGCTTTGCCAAATGATTCATCTAAAAACTCATTGACCTCTTTTAATGAATATAACTCTGTGCTAATTGAGCCGCTCTCAGCTACAGACACATTGTCTGATTCGTAGTCATCCTCCACGTCCATCTCACTAACCTGACTGCAGTCTACTTCAGCCTGTCTGGGTTCTGCCTGCTGTGCAGACCCACACTGCATCCCCTGCTCCGGGTTGGCAACCAACACCTCTCCTGTTATGACCTGTTTCTCACTTATCTTCTCCTGCTTCGACAATATCTCAGAAGCAGGCGCAGCAGAGGGAACCTCTGCGCCACTAACAACAGCTGGACCTCCAGCAGCTGGAGCCGGCGCAGCCGGCTCGGCTGCTGCCGGAACCGCCGCCGCCGAAACCCCCGCAGCCGGCCCGGGACCCACCGGACCGACCGCACCCGGCCCGCTATCCACCGGAACTACCGCCGCCACCGGCACCACCGCAGCCAAACCGGGCGCCGCAGCCACCGGCACTCTCGCGGCCGGAACCGCTGCAGCAGAATCCTCAGCCGCAGAGGACGCAGCAGCACCGGCCGCCCGTCCCCACGCAGGCTTAGTCCCCCCGGCGCTGCCCTCCCCTCCCTCCGCTCCAGCGGACCCCGCCGCCCGTCTCCCGTGCGGGCACGTCACTTTCTTGTGTCCCACTTCTCCACACTGAAAACATTTCATGCTTCCCGAGCTCGCGTACACCATATAGAAACTTTCTTCATGGCGAACCCGGAAAGACACGTCCAGTGTGTGAGACTCGTTTTCAAGAAACATGAAGGCTTGTCTCCGCAGAGACTGGACATGCTTCAGCTTCGTGTCCTTGCACCCCAGACCCACCGCGCGGAACCCACTCGCGAACTTCCCAAAACGCCGCAGCTCTCGCTCCAGAGCTTCATTTGGAATAAACGGAGGGACACCTGACACGGTGATCCGGGTGGAGGCTACCGCTAACGGGGACACCTGAATAAACTCCTCCTCAACTGTAACCCCACTTTCAATTAGCTGCGTGACTGAGTCCGGATCTTTGAAAAAGATCACCAGCGCCTTGTTCATTCTGGAAGCGTAGGTGATGTTCCCGTGCCCCACCTGCTCCCCCACGGCCAACAGCACCTGCTCCACTGTGGAGCTGAGCTGAGGCACCAGCCTGACGCCATGTCTCAGGGACATCGGCGGCGTCCCTGCGGACGCCATGCGCCACGAGACACGCACAACACACAGACAAACTACACTACACGTACACAATCACTCCACAAACACTACGAAACAATGATCATACAATAAACATACAGAAACCTGAATAAGTTTGAAAATCGCTTTGCTTCACCTCCTCTCTTCACAACTACACCTCCACCAACGAAGAAGAAGAAGAAGAAGAAGAAGAAGAAGAAGAAGAAGAAGAAGAAGAAGAAGAAGAAGAAGAAGAAGAAGAAGAAGAAGAAGAAGAAGAATGAAGAGATGGAGAAAAAGAAGACTTGTGCAGTAATAATAATGAACAAGAAACAAATTTTGTATTATTTCTCTCAAAGCTGAACGACACATGCAAACACATAGGGTCGGTGTAATCTCAGCACCCAAGGCTCCAAGTTAAGTGCCTGTGTGACCTAGGACCCATGGGATGCCCGCGTTGGCGAGTCTCTACGGGCTGGGTGTCTGAAACCCCGAAGGCTTGCAACGAGAGGCTTGCTTGGTTGCTGGCATTGAGGGCTGAGTACACGACGAGGGGAGCCGGACAGGCACGGCTTTGCGAGTCTCAGGGTCACAGGGACGGCGATGGGAGAAATATCCCTGTGACCCTGAGACACGCGGAGCCGAGCCTGTTTGGCTCCCAGCGTCGTGTCCTCGAGCCTGATGTTGCTCAGTGATCGTTGAAAAAAGAAAATTATGATGCAGTGGCAAAGCGCTTGACTTATTTTTGTAATGTCCGCACTTCACGCTCCAAGTCAGCCGCTTGCGTTGAGAGCTGTCTCTCCCATCGGTGTCCCTGTGACCCTGAGACTCGCGAAGCCGTGCCTGTGCAGCTCCCCTCTTGTCGTGTAGTCGAGCCTGTTCTTGCTCGGTGATGAAAAAAAGAAGATGAAAAATGAGGAGAAGGCGAAAAAGAAGACTCGCAAAGCCGTGCCTGTGCGGCTCCCCTTGTCGTGTACTCGAGCCTGTTCTTACTTGGTGATGAGAAGAAGAAGAAGTAGAAGGAGGGGAAGGCGAAAAAGAAGACTTGCGAGGCCGTGCCTGTGCGGCTCCCCTTGTCGTGTACTCGAGCCTGTTCTTGCTTGGTGATGAGAAGAAGAAGAAGTAGAAGGAGGAGAAGGAGAAAAAGAAGACTTGTGCAGTAATAATAATGAAATAGAAACAAATGTGTATTATTTCTCTTACAGCTGAACGACACGTGAAAAGACGTAGGGTCGGTGTAATCTCAGCACCCCAGGCTCCAAGTTGCGTGCCGGTGTGACCTAGGACCCATGGGATGCCCGCGTTGGCGAGTCTCTACGGGCTGGGTGTCTGAAACCCTGAAGGCTTGCAACGAGAGGCTTGCTTGGTTGCTGGCATTGAGGGCTGAGTACACGACGAGGGGAGCCGGACAGGCACGGCTTTGCGAGTCTCAGGGTCACAGGGACGGCGATTGGAGAAACATCCCTGTGACCCTGAGACACGCGGAGCCGAGCCTGTTTGGCTCCCAGCGTCGTGTCCTCGAGCCTGATGTTGCTCAGTGATCGTTGAAAAAAGAAAATTATGATGCAGTGGCAAAGTGCTTGACTTATTTTTGTAATGTCCGCACTTCACGCTCCAAGTCAGCCGCTTGCGTTGAGAGCTGTCTCTCCCATCGGTGTCCCTGTGACCCTGAGACTCGCGAAGCCGTGCCTGTGCAGCTCCCCTCTTGTCGTGTAGTCGAGCCTGTTCTTGCTCGGTGATGAAAAAAAGAAGATGAAAAATGAGGAGAAGGCGAAAAAGAAGACTCGCGAAGCCGTGCCTGTGCGGCTCCCCTTGTCGTGTACTCGAGCCTGTTCTTACCTGGTGATGAGAAGAAGAAGAAGTAGAAGGAGGGGAAGGCGAAAAAGAAGACTTGCGAGGCCGTGCCTGTGCAGCTCCCCTTGTCGTGTACTCGAGCCTGTTCTTGCTTGGTGATGAGAAGAAGAAGAAGTAGAAGGAGGAGAAGGAGAAAAAAAAGACTTGTGCAGTAATAAAAATAAAATAGAAACAAATTTGTATTATTTCTCTCACAGCTGAACGACACATGCAAAGACGTAGGGTCGGAGTAATCTCAGCACCCAGGCTCCAAGTTGCGTGCCTGTGTGACCAAGGACCCATGGGATGCCCGCGTTGGCGAGTCTCTACGGGCTGGGTGTCTGAAACCCTGAAGGCTTGCAACGAGAGGCTTGCTTGGTTGCTGGCATTGAGGGCTGAGTACACGACGAGGGGAGCCGGACAGGCACGGCTTTGCGAGTCTCAGGGTCACAGGGACGGCGATTGGAGAAACATCCCTGTGACCCTGAGACACGCGGAGCCGAGCCTGTTTGGCTCCCAGCGTCGTGTCCTCGAGCCTGTTCTTACTTGGTGACGAGAAGAAGAAGAAGTAGAAGGAGGGGAAGGCGAAAAAGAAGACTTGCGAGGCCGTGCCTGTGCGGCTCCCCTTGTCGTGTACTCGAGCCTGTTCTTGCTTGGTGATGAGAAGAAGAAGAAGTAGAAGGAGGAGAAGGAGAAAAAGAAGACTTGTGCAGTAATAATAATGAAATAGAAACAAATGTGTATTATTTCTCTTACAGCTGAACGACACGTGAAAAGACGTAGGGTCGGAGTAATCTCAGCACCCAGGCTCCAAGTTGCGTGCCTGTGTGACCAAGGACCCATGGGATGCCCGCGTTGGCGAGTCTCTACGGGCTGGGTGTCTGAAACCCAGGGGCCCGCGCAGAGAGGCTTGCTTGGTTGCTGGCATTGAGGGCTGAGTACACGACGAGGGGAGCCGGACAGGCATGGCTTCGCGAGTCTCAGGGTCACAGGGACGGCGATGGGAGAAACATCCCTGTGACCCTGAGAAACGTGGAGCCGAGCCTGTTTGGCTCCCCGCGTCGTGTCCTCGAGCCTGTTCTTGCTTGGTGATGAGAAAAAGAAGATGAAGAATGAGGAGAAGGCGAAAAAGAGGACTCGCTTAGCCGTGCTTGTGCGGCTCCCCTTGTCGTGTACTCGAGCCTGTTCTTGCTCGGTGATGAAAAAAAGAAGATGAAAAATGAGGAGAAGGCAAAAAAGAAGACTCACGAAGCCGTTCCTGTGCGGCTCCCCTTGTCGTGTACTCGAGCCTGTTCTTGCTTGGTGATGAGAAGAAGAAGAAGTAGAAGGAGGGGAAGGCGAAAATGAAGACTTGCGAGGCCGTGCCTGTGCAGCTCCCCTTGTCGTGTACTCGAGCCTGTTCTTGCTTGGTGATGAGAAGAAGAAGAAGTAGAAGGAGGAGAAGGAGAAAAAGAAGACTTGTGCAGTAATAATAATGAAATAGAAACAAATGTGTATTATTTCTCTTACAGCTGAACGACACGTGAAAAGACGTAGGGTCGGTGTAATCTCAGCACCCCAGGCTCCAAGTTGCGTGCCGGTGTGACCTAGGACCCATGGGATGCCTGCGTTGGCGAGTCTCTACGGGCTGGGTGTCTGAAACCCTGAAGGCTTGCAACGAGAGGCTTGCTTGGTTGCTGGCATTGAGGGCTGAGTACACGACGAGGGGAGCCGGACAGGCACGGCTTTGCGAGTCTCAGGGTCACAGGGACGGCGATTGGAGAAACATCCCTGTGACCCTGAGACACGCGGGGCCGAGCCTGTTTGGCTCCCAGCGTCGTGTCCTCGAGCCTGATGTTGCTCAGTGATCGTTGAAAAAAGAAAATTATGATGCAGTGGCAAAGTGCTTGACTTATTTTTGTAATGTCCGCACTTCACGCTCCAAGTCAGCCGCTTGCGTTAAGAGCTGTCTCTCCCATCGGTGTCCCTGTGACCCTGAGACTCGCGAAGCCGTTCCTGTGCAGCTCCCCTCTTGTCGTGTAGTCGAGCCTGTTCTTGCTCGGTGATGAAAAAAAGAAGATGAAAAATGAGGAGAAGGCGAAAAAGAAGACTCGCGAAGCCGTGCCTGTGCGGCTCCCCTTGTCGTGTACTCGAGCCTGTTCTTGCTTGGTGATGAGAAGAAGAAGAAGTAGAAGGAGGGGAAGGCGAAAAAGAAGACTTGCGAGGCCGTGCCTGTGCAGCTCCCCTTGTCGTGTACTCGAGCCTGTTCTTGCTTGGTGATGAGAAGAAGAAGAAGTAGAAGGAGGAGAAGGAGAAAAAAAAGACTTGTGCAGTAATAAAAATAAAATAGAAACAAATTTGTATTATTTCTCTCACAGCTGAACGACACATGCAAAGACGTAGGGTCGGAGTAATCTCAGCACCCAGGCTCCAAGTTGCGTGCCTGTGTGACCAAGGACCCATGGGATGCCCGCGTTGGCGAGTCTCTACGGGCTGGGTGTCTGAAACCCAGGGGCCCGCGCAGAGAGGCTTGCTTGGTTGCTGGCATTGAGGGCTGAGTACACGACGAGGGGAGCCGGACAGGCATGGCTTCGCGAGTCTCAGGGTCACAGGGACGGCGATGGGAGAAACATCCCTGTGACCCTGAGAAACGTGGAGCCGAGCCTGTTTGGCTCCCCGCGTCGTGTCCTCGAGCCTGTTCTTGCTTGGTGATGAGAAAAAGAAGATGAAGAATGAGGAGAAGGCGAAAAAGAGGACTTGCTTAGCCGTGCTTGTGCGGCTCCCCTTGTCGTGTACTCGAGCCTGTTCTTGCTCGGTGATGAAAAAAAGAAGATGAAAAATGAGGAGAAGGCAAAAAAGAAGACTCACGAAGCCGTTCCTGTGCGGCTCCCCTTGTCGTGTACTCGAGCCTGTTCTTGCTTGGTGATGAGAAGAAGAAGAAGAAGTAGAAGGAGGGGAAGGCGAAAAAGAAGACTTGCGTGGCCGTGCCTGTGCAGCTCCCCTTGTCGTGTACTCGAGCCTGTTCTTGCTTGGTGATGAGAAGAAGAAGAAGTAGAAGGAGGAGAAGGAGAAAAAGAAGACTTGTGCAGTAATAATAATGAAATAGAAACAAATGTGTATTATTTCTCTTACAGCTGAACGACACGTGAAAAGACGTAGGGTCGGTGTAATCTCAGCACCCCAGGCTCCAAGTTGCGTGCCGGTGTGACCTAGGACCCATGGGATGCCCGCGTTGGCGAGTCTCTACGGGCTGGGTGTCTGAAACCCTGAAGGCTTGCAACGAGAGGCTTGCTTGGTTGCTGGTATTGAGGGCTGAGTACACGACGAGGGGAGCCGGACAGGCACGGCTTTGCGAGTCTCAGGGTCACAGGGACGGCGATTGGAGAAACATCCCTGTGACCCTGAGACACGCGGAGCCGAGCCTGTTTGGCTCCCAGCGTCGTGTCCTCGAGCCTGATGTTGCTCAGTGATCGTTGAAAAAAGAAAATTATGATGCAGTGGCAAAGTGCTTGACTTATTTTTGTAATGTCCGCACTTCACGCTCCAAGTCAGCCGCTTGCGTTGTGAGCTGTCTCTCCCATCGGTGTCCCTGTGACCCTGAGAAACGTGGAGCCGAGCCTGTTTGGCTCCCCGCGTCGTGTCCTCGAGCCTGTTCTTGCTTGGTGATGAGAAAAAGAAGATGAAGAATGAGGAGAAGGCGAAAAAGAAGACTCGCTTAGCCGTGCTTGTGCGGCTCCCCTTGTCGTGTACTCGAGCCTGTTCTTGCTCGGTGATGAAAAAAAGAAGGTGAAAAATGAGGAGAAGGCAAAAAAGAAGACTCGCTTAGTCGTGCTTGTGCGGCTCCCCTTGTCGTGTACTCGAGCCTGTTCTTGCTCGGTGATGAAAAAAAGAAGATGAAAAATGAGGAGAAGGCAAAAAAGAAGACTCGCGAAGCCGTGCCTGTGCGGCTCCCCTTGTCGTGTACTCGAGCCTGTTCTTGCTTGGTGATGAGAAGAAGAAGAAGTAGAAGGAGGGGAAGGCGAAAAAGAAGACTTGAGAGGCCGTGCCTGTGCGGCTCCCCTTGTCGTGTACTCGAGCCTGTTCTTGCTTGGTGATGAGAAGAAGAAGAAGTAGAAGGAGGAGAAGGAGAAAAAGAAGACTTGTGCAGTAATAATAATGAAATAGAAACAAATGTGTATTATTTCTCTTACAGCTGAACGACACGTGCAAAGACGTAGGGTCGGTGTAATCTCAGCACCCCAGGCTCCAAGTTGCGTGCCGGTGTGACCCAGGACCCATGGGATGCCCGCGTTCGCGAGTCTCTACGGGTCCTGGGTCTCTGAAACCCAAGGGCCCGCGCCGAGAGGCTTGCTTGGTTGCTGGCGTTGAGGGCTGAGTACACGACGAGGGGAGCCAGACAGGCACGGCTTCGCGAGTCTCAGGGTCACAGGGCAGCGATGGGAGAGACATTCCTGTGACCCCTGAGACACGTGGAGCCGAGCCCGTTTGGCTCCCCGCGTCGTGTCCTCGAGCCTGTTCTTGCTCGGTGATGAGAAAAAGAAGATGAAGAATGAGGGGAAGGCGAAAAAGAAGACTCGCAAAGCCGTGCCTGTGCGGCTCCCCTTGTCGTGTACTCGAGCCTGTTCTTACTTGGTGATGAGAAGAAGAAGAAGTAGAAGGAGGGGAAGGCGAAAAGGAAGACTATCGAGGCCGTGCCTGTGCGGCTCCCCTTGTTGTGTACTCGAGCCTGTTCTTGCTTTTTGATGAGAAGAAGAAGAAGTAGAAGGAGAAGAAGGAGAAAAAGAAGACTTGTGCAGTAATTATAATGAAATAGAAACAAATGTGTATTATTTCTCTTACAGCTGAACGACACGTGCAAAGACGTAGGGTCGGTGTAATCTCAGCACCCCAGGCTCCAAGTTGCGTGCCGGTCTGACCTAGGACCCATGGGATGCCCGCGTTGGAGAGTCTCTACGGGTCCTGGGTCTCTGAAACCCAAGGGCCCGCGCCGAGAGGCTTGCTTGGTTGCTGGTGTTGAGGGCTGAGTACACGACGAGGGGAGCCAGACAGGCATGGCTTCGCGAGTGTCAGGGTCACAGGGAGACCGATGGGAGAGACATCCCTGTGACCCCTGAAACAAGTGGAGCCGAGCCTGTTTGGCTCCCCGCGTCGTGTCCTAGAGCCTGTTCTTGCTCGGTGATGAAAAAAAAAAGATGAAAAATGAAGAGAAGGCGAAAAAGAATAGTCGCGAAGCCGTGACTGTGCGGCTCCCCTTGTCGTGTACTCGAGCCTGTTCTTGCTTGGTGATAAGAAGAAGAAGAAGTAGAAGGAGGAGAAGGAGAAAAAGAAGACTTGTGCAGTAATAATAATGAAAAAGACACAAATGTGTATTATTTCTCTTACAGCTGAACGACACGTGCAAAGACGTAGGGTTGGTGTAATCTCAGCACCCCAGGCTCCAAGTTGCGTGCCGGTGTGACCTAGGACCCATGGGATGCCTGAGTTGGCGAGTCTCTACGGGCTGGGTGTCTGAAACCCTGAAGGCTTGCAACGAGAGGCTTGCTTGGTTGCTGGCATTGAGGGCTGAGTACACGACGAGGGGAGCCGGACAGGCACGGCTTTGCGAGTCTCAGGGTCACAGGGACGGCGATTGGAGAAACATCCCTGTGACCCTGAGACACGCGGAACCGAGCCTGTTTGGCTCCCAGCGTCGTGTCCTCGAGCCTGATGTTGCTCAGTGATCGTTGAAAAAAGAAAATTATGATGCAGTGGCAAAGTGCTTGACTTATTTTTGTAATGTCCGCACTTCACGCTCCAAGTCAGCCGCTTGCGTTGAGAGCTGTCTCTCCCATCGGTGTCCCTGTGACCCTGAGACTCGCGAAGCCGTTCCTGTGCAGCTCCCCTCTTGTCGTGTAGTCGAGCCTGTTCTTGCTCGGTGATGAAAAAAAGAAGATGAAAAATGAGGAGAAGGCGAAAAAGAAGACTCGCGAAGCCGTGCCTGTGCGGCTCCCCTTGTCGTGTACTCGAGCCTGTTCTTGCTTGGTGATGAGAAGAAGAAGAAGTAGAAGAGGGGAAGGCGAAAAAGAAGACTTGCGAGGCCGTGCCTGTGCAGCTCCCCTTGTCGTGTACTCGAGCCTGTTCTTGCTTGGTGATGAGAAGAAGAAGAAGTAGAAGGAGGAGAAGGAGAAAAAAAAGACTTGTGCAGTAATAAAAATAAAATAGAAACAAATTTGTATTATTTCTCTCACAGCTGAACGACACATGCAAAGACGTAGGGTCGGAGTAATCTCAGCACCCAGGCTCCAAGTTGCGTGCCTGTGTGACCAAGGACCCATGGGATGCCCGCGTTGGCGAGTCTCTACGGGCTGGGTGTCTGAAACCCAGGGGCCCGCGCAGAGAGGCTTGCTTGGTTGCTGGCATTGAGGGCTGAGTACACGACGAGGGGAGCCGGACAGGCATGGCTTCGCGAGTCTCAGGGTCACAGGGACGGCGATGGGAGAAACATCCCTGTGACCCTGAGAAACGTGGAGCCGAGCCTGTTTGGCTCCCCGCGTCGTGTCCTCGACCCTGTTCTTGCTTGGTGATGAGAAAAAGAAGATGAAGAATGAGGAGAAGGCGAAAAAGAGGACTTGCTTAGCCGTGCTTGTACGGCTCCCCTTGTCGTGTACTCGAGCCTGTTCTTGCTCGGTGATGAAAAAAAGAAGATGAAAAATGAGGAGAAGGCAAAAAAGAAGACTCACGAAGCCGTTCCTGTGCGGCTCCCCTTGTCGTGTACTCGAGCCTGTTCTTGCTTGGTGATGAGAAGAAGAAGAAGAAGTAGAAGGAGGGGAAGGCGAAAAAGAAGACTTGCGAGGCCGTGCCTGTGCAGCTCCCCTTGTCGTGTACTCGAGCCTGTTCTTGCTTGGTGATGAGAAGAAGAAGAAGTAGAAGGAGGAGAAGGAGAAAAAGAAGACTTGTGCAGTAATAATAATGAAATAGAAACAAATGTGTATTATTTCTCTTACAGCTGAACGACACGTGAAAAGACGTAGGGTCGGTGTAATCTCAGCACCCCAGGCTCCAAGTTGCGTGCCGGTGTGACCTAGGACCCATGGGATGCCCGCGTTGGCGAGTCTCTACGGGCTGGGTGTCTGAAACCCTGAAGGCTTGCAACGAGAGGCTTGCTTGGTTGCTGGTATTGAGGGCTGAGTACACGACGAGGGGAGCCGGACAGGCACGGCTTTGCGAGTCTCAGGGTCACAGGGACGGCGATTGGAGAAACATCCCTGTGACCCTGAGACACGCGGAGCCGAGCCTGTTTGGCTCCCAGCGTTGTGTCCTCGAGCCTGATGTTGCTCAGTGATCGTTGAAAAAAGAAAATTATGATGCAGTGGCAAAGTGCTTGACTTATTTTTGTAATGTCCGCACTTCACGCTCCAAGTCAGCCGCATGCGTTGTGAGCTGTCTCTCCCATCGGTGTCCCTGTGACCCTGAGACTCGCGAAGCCGTGCCTGTGCAGCTCCCCTCTTGTCGTGTAGTCGAGCCTGTTCTTGCTCGGTGATGAAAAAAAGAAGATGAAAAATGAGGAGAAGGCGAAAAAGAAGACTCGCGAAGCCGTGCCTGTGCAGCTCCCCTTGTCGTGTACTCGAGCCTGTTCTTGCTTGGTGATGAGAAGAAGAAGAAGTAGAAGGAGGGGAAGGCGAAAAAGAAGACTTGCGAGGCCGTGCCTGTGCAGCTCCCCTTGTCGTGTACTCGAGCCTGTTCTTGCTTGGTGATGAGAAGAAGAAGAAGTAGAAGGAGGAGAAGGAGAAAAAAAAGACTTGTGAGGCCGTGCCTGTCCAGCTCCCCTTGTCGTGTACTCGAGCCTGTTCTTGCTTGGTGATGAGAAGAAGAAAAAGTAGAAGGAGGAGAAGGAGAAAAAGAAGACTTGTGCAGTAATAATAATGAAATAGAAACAAATGTGTATTATTTCTCTTACAGCTGAACGACACGTGAAAAGACATAGGGTCGGTGTAATCTCAGCACCCCAGGCTCCAAGTTGCGTGCCGGTGTGACCTAGGACCCATGGGATGCCCGCGTTGGCGAGTCTCTACGGGCTGCGTGTCTTAAACCCTGAAGGCTTGCAACGAGAGGCTTGCTTGGTTGCTGGCATTGACGGCTGAGTACACGACGAGGGGAGCCGGACAGGCACGGCTTTGCGAGTCTCAGGGTCACAGGGACGGCGATGGGAGAAACATCCCTGTGACCCTGAGACACGCGGAGCCGAGCCTGTTTGGCTCCCAGCGTCGTGTCCTCGAGCCTGATGTTGCTCAGTGATCGTTGAAAAAAGAAAATAATGATGCAGTGGCAAAGTGCTTGACTTATTTTTGTAATGTCCGCACTTCACGCTCCAAGTCAGCCGCTTGCGTTGAGAGCTGTCTCTCCCATCGGTGTCCCTGTGACCCTGAGAAACGTGGAGCCGAGCCTGTTTGGCTCCCCGCGTCGTGTCCTCGAGCCTGTTCTTGCTTGGTGATGAGAAAAAGAAGATGAAGAATGAGGAGAAGGCGAAAAAGAAGACTCGCTTAGCCGTGCTTGTGCGGCTCCCCTTGTCGTGTACTCGAGCCTGTTCTTGCTCGGTGATGAAAAAAAGAAGGTGAAAAATGAGGAGAAGGCAAAAAAGAAGACTCGCTTAGTCGTGCTTGTGCGGCTCCCCTTGTCGTGTACTCGAGCTTGTTCTTGCTCGGTGATGAAAAAAAGAAGATGAAAAATGAGGAGAAGGCAAAAAAGAAGACTCGCGAAGCCGTGCCTGTGCGGCTCCCCTTGTCGTGTACTCGAGCCTGTTCTTGCTTGGTGATGAGAAGAAGAAGAAGTAGAAGGAGGGGAAGGCGAAAAAGAAGACTTGAGAGGCCGTGCCTGTGCGGCTCCCCTTGTCGTGTACTCGAGCCTGTTCTTGCTTTTTGATGAGAAGAAGAAGAAGTAGAAGGAGACTTTTGAATAACTTTATTTAAGTCACATTGTCAAAAATCAATCCTTAATTATTCAAAATTTGTGGATCACAAAATTTTTTTTTTTTTTTCAACATTCCAGGCACACACACATCATACACCAACGATAAAATTACCAGACGTTCTGTTAAAATTTTAAAACCAGCGACTGGTTGTCCTCCAGTGAGCACAGGACCTGTCCCACCCCCCACACAGCACTGAACCCCTCCAGATTGTCCGTCAGTGTAAAATAAGCATGTTCTACTCTCAGGCGAGCTGCCACCAACCCCCTGAGACAGCGCAGTGGATCTGTCCAGCCTACACCCGCCATTTTGTTCTTTCTGCTAACCCAAGTTGCTATTTTGGCATTAGCAAAAAGAAAATTCATTAAAACCATCGTAGTCTTTTTCCTTTCAACGTACTTGGGCCCAAAAACATAAAGTGGCAGCGAGAAGGCCTCTCCTAAACACCCCACCCACTCCTGCAGTTGTTTAAAAGTGTCAGCTAACCTGGGACACGACACTACTAAGTGTTCCAGGGTCTCTGGCAGTGAGCAGAAAGGACACCCCCCCCCAGTGCTTGGGTCCAGGTGAGCTCTGTATCTGTTTGTAGCTAAAGCTCCGTGTATTATTCTCCACTGGATGTCCGCCATCCGTTTCTCCACAGGAGGTTTATACAGGACCCGCCAACTGCCACTAGGGGAATAGTCTGAGCCAAAAACCTCCGTCCATCTCGACTCCCTGACTCCTTCAAGAGAGCGACAGTTCAGGACCTTCACGCAGCTGCAGTACAGCTGTTTCCCTGCAGAGGTGTTGAACGTGCCCAGTGCTGGAGTCCTGAGGGTTAGCAGTCGGCCGCTCTCTTCTCTCCACTCCCCCAACGCAGGACTCACATTCAGGATGGGAAAATGGTATTCCTCTGTTGTTGTCCACTGGTCAGCCTGGCTTTGGCTCTGGGCGAAGGTCCGAAGAGGCTGGGGCAGTGACTGCCAGACCTCGTCCACGAGGCTCCGCAGCATCCTGGTCGATCGTATCCCCGTCACCTCCGCCAGCCTCTCCAGTGATGTCCGTGTCAGGTGGCCCAGCTTCCCTATTCCGGCCTCCCTGAACCTGTTTTGAACTGTTGATGATGAGGATGTAGACGTTAGGACCAGGAAACCATTGTTGAACAGTGGCTCCTCAAAGAGCCACATCCCAGGCGTGGGGTCAGGAGGCCTCGTGAAGTTGAGCGTCCTCCAGGCCTCTATCACAGATGTATAGAAATGACTGAGCCCAGTCAGTCTGTGCTGAGGAGAGTTTAACAGGAACAGCTGCTTGTCATACCCGAGGCCCCCGGCTCTCCAGAGCAGCAGGCGGGCCACAGCCGACCAGCACCGTGTGGAGCCGTACAGCAGCCTCTGGGCTGCCTGCAGCCTGAAAGCAGCAGTCCTGGCGATGATGTCTGTAAGACCCTGGCCCCCCTCTGCCACAGGGAGGTACAGCACGGACGCCCGCACCCAGTGATGGCCCGACCAGAAGAAGTCCACCAGCATCCTTTGCAGTTGTTCCATGAGTCCCGGTGGAGGAGTAAGCACCTGGAGTCTGTGCCACAGGGACGCTGCAACCAGGTTATTGACAATCAGAGTTCTTCCCCTGTAGGACAGCTGGGGTAGCAACCATTTCCATTTAGACAACTTGAGCTGCACCTTCTCCAGCACTCCCTCCCAGTTCTGCCTCTCTATCTCTTCACTGCCTAAAAACAAACCGAGGACTTTCAACCCTTTCACTCCCCATGTCAGGTTCCCAGGGAGACGGGGTATTCTCCCTGGATCCCACTGACCAATCACACATGCCTCGCTCTTTTGCCAGTTCACCTTTGCTGTTGTAGCCTTTGCATATACTGCCAGACTGCCCTCTAGCTGTTCTATGTCCCCCTGATCCTGGACCAGGATGTTGACGTCATCAGCATAAGCTGATATTATAACCGGGGGACTTTGAGGCAGCTCAGGCAGACGCAGGCCTTTCAGACGAGTTCTGAGGCGACACAGGAGAGGTTCGATAGCCACGCTGTAGAGCTGACCTGAGATCGGACAGCCCTGCCTGATCCCTCTTTGGACTGGTACCGGTCTGCTCAGCCCTCCCCCCACCTTCACCACACAACATGTATCATTATATAATAATTTCACCCAGGACAGAAAGTGCTCCCCTACACCAAAAGCCTGCAGTGTGGCAAACAGGAATGACCGATCGACACGATCAAATGCTTTCTCCTGGTCGATGGAAATAATGCCAATATTCATATCATATATCTTACACACATCAAAAATGTCTCTCATTAAACACAAATTGTCCTGAATTGACCTACCTGGTATACAATATGTTTGGTCAGAATTAATAAAAACTTCCATAAAAACCTTGAGTCTATTCGCTAAAACCTTAGATAAAAGCTTATAGTCGCTACATAAAAGAGAGACAGGTCTCCAGTTCTTTAGCAGAGTAAGATCCCCTTTCTTTGGAAGGAGTGATATGACCGCCCGTCTGCAGGAGGCTGGAAGAAGCCCTTTACCCAATGCCTCCTTCAGGACATCCAGCAGATCCTGTCCCATGATATTCCAGAAATGTTTTAAAAAATCTGCTGGTAATCCATCCAACCCTGGTGACTTGCCTGCAGCCATCTGTGATACTGCAGTGGTGAGCTCCTCCAGCGTGATGTCAGCACTCAGGGCGTCTCGCTCACCTGGGCTCAGCTGTGGGAGGTCCTGCAGCAGCTCAGCCACAGCTTCCCCGTCACACTCCTCTGCCCCAAACAGGTCGGTATAGAACTCCACCGCGTGTCTCCTCATCTCCGCTGGTTCTGATGTAATCCTCCCATCCGGCAGCCGGAGACACACCATCTGCTTCCCCTGGGCCACGGATCTCTCCAGGTTAAAGAAGAAAGTGGTGGGTGCATCTATGTCTTTTAATTTTTGGAACCGCGCTCGAACCAGAGCTCCTTTGGCCCTCTCCTGGAGAAAGGAGTTCAGTTGTTTTCTTTTATCCTTTAATGTCTCCGCGTTGGTAGGCACACTTTCCAGCTCCTTAATGTCGGCCTCCAACTGCTCCATAGCTTTTTTTATGTTGCCTGTAGCGTATGCAGTGTACTGCTGGCAGAAGACCTTTATCTGACCCTTGCCGACCTCCCACCACTGACCCAGGGAGGGAAACAAGACTTTCTTTGAACACCAGTTGGCCCAGAAAAGTTTAAAATTCTCACAGAAATTTAAATCATTTAAAAGCTTAACATTAAAATGCCAGAAGGACCCAGGCTTTCTAGCAGGCGATAAAAGTAGCTCTACTAAAATCAAATGATGGTCTGTGAAACCAACCGGGTGGATTTGACAGTTTGTCACCCTGGTGATAAAATGAGCTGATATGTAAAATCTGTCCAGCCGGGCCCCACTGACCCTGCCATCCGTTATCTTGATCCAGGTATACTGCCTGGTGGACGGATGTTTCCTCCTCCATACGTCCACTAGATCCGCCTCCTTGACTGTCTGGCCCAGTACAGAGGAGGACTGAGGATGGAGCTCCTGTCCTGTTCTGTCTAAAGTGACGTCCGTGCAGCAGTTCCAATCCCCCCCCATTACTATACACTCCCCTTGTCCAACACTGTCCAACTTGTTTTTTAATAATTTAAAAAGAGTAACCCGTTCAGGACCTTTATTTTGTGCATACACGTTGATAAAATTAAAAATAATGCTGTGTATTTCCACCCTTACATTCAGAGCTCTGCCTGCCACGATCTCTGTGCTTGATAAAAATGTCATGTTTAATGAGGGAGAGAATAAAACAGCGACTCCAGCGCTCAGGTTAGAGCCATGGCTGAGTACGTGCTGCCCCCCCCACCATACTCCCCAGTCTGTCTCATTCAGGCAATCACTGTGAGTCTCCTGTAAAAAAAGGACATCCAGCTTTTTTACTTTAAAAAGTTCTGAAACTAAGAACCTTTTGTGCGCACTTCTACCCCCGTTAATGTTTAATGCGGCTATTTTTAATGCCATGAGGATAAAAAAAAAAATAAAGCGTAAAAGGACAAACAGGTAAACACAGCGGAATGAAAACACCCAGTGATGAATGGTCATGGTCTTTATTTACAGTTTTTCCTCCTCTTTGACCGTATCTTGCATGGAAGACCTTTTTTTGCTGCAGTCACATGCTTCCTGAGCCTGTATCTGCGTTTTTCATCCAGGACATCCGTCCCTACCTCTTTCTGGAGGGAACTGACTGTCTGTATGAATTTTTTAATATCTGGGAAGTACTCCGCCACCTCCACTGCTTTGCCAAATGATTCATCTAAAAACTCATTGACCTCTTTTAATGAATATAACTCTGTGCTAATTGAGCCGCTCTCAGCTACAGACACATTGTCTGATTCGTAGTCATCCTCCACGTCCATCTCACTAACCTGACTGCAGTCTACTTCAGCCTGTCTGGGTTCTGCCTGCTGTGCAGACCCACACTGCATCCCCTGCTCCGGGTTGGCAACCAACACCTCTCCTGTTATGACCTGTTTCTCACTTATCTTCTCCTGCTTCGACAATATCTCAGAAGCAGGCGCAGCAGAGGGAACCTCTGCGCCACTAACAACAGCTGGACCTCCAGCAGCTGGAGCCGGCGCAGCCGGCTCGGCTGCTGCCGGAACCGCCGCCGCCGAAACCCCCGCAGCCGGCCCGGGACCCACCGGACCGACCGCACCCGGCCCGCTATCCACCGGAACTACCGCCGCCACCGGCACCACCGCAGCCAAACCGGGCGCCGCAGCCACCGGCACTCTCGCGGCCGGAACCGCTGCAGCAGAATCCTCAGCCGCAGAGGACGCAGCAGCACCGGCCGCCCGTCCCCACGCAGGCTTAGTCCCCCCGGCGCTGCCCTCCCCTCCCTCCGCTCCAGCGGACCCCGCCGCCCGTCTCCCGTGCGGGCACGTCACTTTCTTGTGTCCCACTTCTCCACACTGAAAACATTTCATGCTTCCCGAGCTCGCGTACACCATATAGAAACTTTCTTCATGGCGAACCCGGAAAGACACGTCCAGTGTGTGAGACTCGTTTTCAAGAAACATGAAGGCTTGTCTCCGCAGAGACTGGACATGCTTCAGCTTCGTGTCCTTGCACCCCAGACCCACCGCGCGGAACCCACTCGCGAACTTCCCAAAACGCCGCAGCTCTCGCTCCAGAGCTTCATTTGGAATAAACGGAGGGACACCTGACACGGTGATCCGGGTGGAGGCTACCGCTAACGGGGACACCTGAATAAACTCCTCCTCAACTGTAACCCCACTTTCAATTAGCTGCGTGACTGAGTCCGGATCTTTGAAAAAGATCACCAGCGCCTTGTTCATTCTGGAAGCGTAGGTGATGTTCCCGTGCCCCACCTGCTCCCCCACGGCCAACAGCACCTGCTCCACTGTGGAGCTGAGCTGAGGCACCAGCCTGACGCCATGTCTCAGGGACATCGGCGGCGTCCCTGCGGACGCCATGCGCCACGAGACACGCACAACACACAGACAAACTACACTACACGTACACAATCACTCCACAAACACTACGAAACAATGATCATACAATAAACATACAGAAACCTGAATAAGTTTGAAAATCGCTTTGCTTCACCTCCTCTCTTCACAACTACACCTCCACCAACGAAGAAGAAGAAGAAGAAGGAGAAAAAGAAGACTTGTGCAGTAATTATAATGAAATAGAAACAAATGTGTATTATTTCTCTTACAGCTGAACGACACGTGCAAAAACGTAGGGTCGGTGTAATCTCAGCACCCCAGGCTCCAAGTTGCGTGCCGGTCTGACCTAGGACCCATGGGATGCCCGCGTTGGCGAGTCTCTACGGGTCCTGGGTCTCTGAAACCCAAGGGCCCGCGCCGAGAGGCTTGCTTGGTTGCTGGTGTTGAGGGCTGAGTACACGACGAGGGGAGCCAGACAGGCATGGCTTCGCGAGTGTCAGGGTCACAGGGACACCGATGGGAGAGACATCCCTGTGACCCCTGAAACAAGTGGAGCCGAGCCTGTTTGGCTCCCCGCGTCGTGTCCTCGAGCCTGTTCTTGCTCGGTGATGAGAAAAGGAAGATGAAAATTGAAGAGAAGGCGAAAAAGAAGACTCGCGAAGCCGTGCCTGTGCGGCTCCCCTTGTCGTGTACTCGAGCCTGTTCTTGCTTGGTGATGAAAAAAAAAAGATGAAAAATGAAGAGAAGGCGAAAAAGAATAGTCGCGAAGCCGTGCCTGTGCGGCTCCCCTTGTCGTGTACTCGAGCCTGTTCTTGCTTGGTGATAAGAAGAAGAAGAAGTAGAAGGAGGAGAAGGAGAAAAAGAAGACTTGTGCAGTAATAATAATGAAAAAGACACAAATGTGTATTATTTCTCTTACAGCTGAACGACACGTGCAAAGACGTAGGGTTGGTGTAATCTCAGCACCCCAGGCTCCAAGTTGCGTGCCGGTGTGACCTAGGACCCATGGGATGCCTGCGTTGGCGAGTCTCTACGGGCTGGGTGTCTGAAACCCTGAAGGCTTGCAACGAGAGGCTTGCTTGGTTGCTGGCATTGAGGGCTGAGTACACGACGAGGGGAGCCGGACAGGCACGGCTTTGCGAGTCTCAGGGTCACAGGGACGGCGATTGGAGAAACATCCCTGTGACCCTGAGACACGCGGAGCCGAGCCTGTTTGGCTCCCAGCGTCGTGTCCTCGAGCCTGATGTTGCTCAGTGATCGTTGAAAAAAGAAAATTATGATGCAGTGGCAAAGTGCTTGACTTATTTTTGTAATGTCCGCACTTCACGCTCCAAGACAGCCGCTTGCGTTGAGAGCTGTCTCTCCCATCGGTGTCCCTGTGACCCTGAGACTCGCGAAGCCGTTCCTGTGCAGCTCCCCTCTTGTCGTGTAGTCGAGCCTGTTCTTGCTCGGTGATGAAAAAAAGAAGATGAAAAATGAGGAGAAGGCGAAAAAGAAGACTCGCGAAGCCGTGCCTGTGCGGCTCCCCTTGTCGTGTACTCGAGCCTGTTCTTGCTTGGTGATGAGAAGAAGAAGAAGTAGAAGGAGGGGAAGGCGAAAAACAAGACTTGCGAGGCCGTGCCTGTGCAGCTCCCCTTGTCGTGTACTCGAGCCTGTTCTTGCTTGGTGATGAGAAGAAGAAGAAGTAGAAGGAGGAGAAGGAGAAAAAAAAGACTTGTGCAGTAATAAAAATAAAATAGAAACAAATTTGTATTATTTCTCTCACAGCTGAACGACACATGCAAAGACGTAGGGTCGGAGTAATCTCAGCACCCAGGCTCCAAGTTGCGTGCCTGTGTGACCAAGGACCCATGGGATGCTCGCGTTGGTGAGTCTCTACGGGCTGGGTGTCTGAAACCCAGGGGCCCGCGCAGAGAGGCTTGCTTGGTTGCTGGCATTGAGGGCTGAGTACACGACGAGGGGAGCCGGACAGGCATGGCTTCGCGAGTCTCAGGGTCACAGGGACGGCGATGGGAGAAACATCCCTGTGACCCTGAGAAACGTGGAGCCGAGCCTGTTTGGCTCCCCGCGTCGTGTCCTCGACCCTGTTCTTGCTTGGTGATGAGAAAAAGAAGATGAAGAATGAGGAGAAGGCGAAAAAGAGGACTTGCTTAGCCGTGCTTGTGCGGCTCCCCTTGTCGTGTACTCGAGCCTGTTCTTGCTCGGTGATGAAAAAAAGAAGATGAAAAATGAGGAGAAGGCAAAAAAGAAGACTCACGAAGCCGTTCCTGTGCGGCTCCCCTTGTCGTGTACTCGAGCCTGTTCTTGCTTGGTGATGAGAAGAAGAAGAAGAAGTAGAAGGAGGGGAAGGCGAAAAATAAGACTTGCGAGGCCGTGCCTGTGCAGCTCCCCTTGTCGTGTACTCGAGCCTGTTCTTGCTTGGTGATGAGAAGAAGAAGAAGTAGAAGGAGGAGAAGGAGAAAAAGAAGACTTGTGCAGTAATAATAATGAAATAGAAACAAATGTGTATTATTTCTCTTACAGCTGAACGACACGTGAAAAGACGTAGGGTCGGTGTAATCTCAGCACCCCAGGCTCCAAGTTGCGTGCCGGTGTGACCTAGGACCCATGGGATGCCCGCGTTGGCGAGTCTCTACGGGCTGGGTGTCTGAAACCCTGAAGGCTTGCAACGAGAGGCTTGCTTGGTTGCTGGTATTGAGGGCTGAGTACACGACGAGGGGAGCCGGACAGGCACGGCTTTGCGAGTCTCAGGGTCACAGGGACGGCGATTGGAGAAACATCCCTGTGACCCTGAGACACGCGGAGCCGAGCCTGTTTGGCTCCCAGCGTCGTGTCCTCGAGCCTGATGTTGCTCAGTGATCGTTGAAAAAAGAAAATTATGATGCAGTGGCAAAGTGCTTGACTTATTTTTGTAATGTCCGCACTTCACGCTCCAAGTCAGCCGCTTGCGTTGTGAGCTGTCTCTCCCATCGGTGTCCCTGTGACCCTGAGACTCGCGAAGCCGTGCCTGTGCAGCTCCCCTCTTGTCGTGTAGTCGAGCCTGTTCTTGCTCGGTGATGAAAAAAAGAAGATGAAAAATGAGGAGAAGGCGAAAAAGAAGACTCGCGAAGCCGTGCCTGTGCAGCTCCCCTTGTCGTGTACTCGAGCCTGTTCTTGCTTGGTGATGAGAAGAAGAAGAAGTAGAAGGAGGGGAAGGCGAAAAAGAAGACTTGCGAGGCCGTGCCTGTGCAGCTCCCCTTGTCGTGTACTCGAGCCTGTTCTTGCTTGGTGATGAGAAGAAGAAGAAGTAGAAGGAGGAGAAGGAGAAAAAAAAGACTTGTGAGGCCGTGCCTGTGCAGCTCCCCTTGTCGTGTACTCGAGCCTGTTCTTGCTTGGTGATGAGAAGAAGAAGAAGTAGAAGGAGGAGAAGGAAAAAAAGAAGACTTGTGCAGTAATAATAATGAAATAGAAACAAATGTGTATTATTTCTCTTACAGCTGAACGACACGTGAAAAGACATAGGGTCGGTGTAATCTCAGCACCCCAGGCTCCAAGTTGCGTGCCGATGTGACCTAGGACCCATGGGATGCCCGCGTTGGCGAGTCTCTACGGGCTGGGTGTCTTAAACCCTGAAGGCTTGCAACGAGAGGCTTGCTTGGTTGCTGGCATTGACGGCTGAGTACACGACGAGGGGAGCCGGACAGGCACGGCTTTGCGAGTCTCAGGGTCACAGGGACGGCGATGGGAGAAACATCCCTGTGACCCTGAGACACGCGGAGCCGAGCCTGTTTGGCTCCCAGCATCGTGTCCTCGAGCCTGATGTTGCTCAGTGATCGTTGAAAAAAGAAAATTATGATGCAGTGGCAAAGTGCTTGACTTATTTTTGTAATGTCCGCACTTCACGCTCCAAGTCAGCCGCTTGCGTTGAGAGCTGTCTCTCCCATCGGTGTCCCTGTGACCCTGAGAAACGTGGAGCCGAGCCTGTTTGGCTCCCCGCGTCGTGTCCTCGAGCCTGTTCTTGCTTGGTGATGAGAAAAAGAAGATGAAGAATGAGGAGAAGGCGAAAAAGAAGACTCGCTTAGCCGTGCTTGTGCGGCTCCCCTTGTCGTGTACTCGAGCCTGTTCTTGCTCGGTGATGAAAAAAAGAAGGTGAAAAATGAGGAGAAGGCAAAAAAGAAGACTCGCTTAGTCGTGCTTGTGCGGCTCCCCTTGTCGTGTACTCGAGCCTGTTCTTGCTCGGTGATGAAAAAAAGAAGATGAAAAATGAGGAGAAGGCAAAAAAGAAGACTCGCGAAGCCGTGCCTGTGCGGCTCCCCTTGTCGTGTACTCGAGCCTGTTCTTGCTTGGTGATGAGAAGAAGAAGAAGTAGAAGGAGGGGAAGGCGAAAAAGAAGACTTGAGAGGCCGTGCCTGTGCGGCTCCCCTTGTCGTGTACTCGAGCCTGTTCTTGCTTGGTGATGAGAAGAAGAAGAAGTAGAAGGAGGAGAAGGAGAAAAAGAAGACTTGTGCAGTAATAATAATGAAATAGAAACAAATGTGTATTATTTCTCTTACAGCTGAACGACACGTGCAAAGACGTAGGGTCGGTGTAATCTCAGCACCCCAGGCTCCAAGTTGCGTGCCGGTGTGACCTAGGACCCATGGGATGCCCGCGTTCGCGAGTCTCTACGGGTCCTGGGTCTCTGAAACCCAAGGGCCCGCGCCGAGAGGCTTGCTTGGTTGCTGGCGTTGAGGGCTGAGTACACGACGAGGGGAGCCAGACAGGCACGGCTTCGCGAGTCTCAGGGTCACAGGGACGGCGATGGGAGAGACATTCCTGTGACCCCTGAGACACGTGGAGCCGAGCCCGTTTGGCTCCCCGCGTCGTGTCCTCGAGCCTGTTCTTGCTCGGTGATGAGAAAAAGAAGATGAAGAATGAGGGGAAGGCGAAAAAGAAGACTCGCAAAGCCGTGCCTGTGCGGCTCCCCTTGTCGTGTACTCGAGCCTGTTCTTACTTGGTGATGAGAAGAAGAAGAATTAGTAGGAGGGGAAGGCGAAAAGGAAGACTATCGAGGCCGTGCCTGTGCGGCTCCCCTTGTCGTGTACTCGAGCCTGTTCTTGCTTTTTGATGAGAAGAAGAAGAAGTAGAAGGAGAAGAAGGAGAAAAAGAAGACTTGTGCAGTAATTATAATGAAATAGAAACAAATGTGTATTATTTCTCTTACAGCTGAACGACACGTGCAAAGACGTAGGGTCGGTGTAATCTCAGCACCCCAGGCTCCAAGTTGCGTGCCGGTCTGACCTAGGACCCATGGGATGCCCGCGTTGGCGAGTCTCTACGGGTCCTGGGTCTCTGAAACCCAAGGGCCCGCGCCGAGAGGCTTGCTTGGTTGCTGGTGTTGAGGGCTGAGTACACGACGAGGGGAGCCAGACAGGCATGGCTTCGCGAGTGTCAGGGTCACAGGGACACCGATGGGAGAGACATCCCTGTGACCCCTGAAACAAGTGGAGCCGAGCCTGTTTGGCTCCCCGCGTCGTGTCCTCGAGCCTGTTCTTGCTCGGTGATGAGAAAAGGAAGATGAAAATTGAAGAGAAGGCGAAAAAGAAGACTCGCGAAGCCGTGCCTGTGCGGCTCCCCTTGTCGTGTACTCGAGCCTGTTCTTGCTTGGTGATGAAAAAAAAAAGATGAAAAATGAAGAGAAGGCGAAAAAGAATAGTCGCGAAGCCGTGCCTGTGCGGCTCCCCTTGTCGTGTACTCGAGCCTGTTCTTGCTTGGTGATAAGAAGAAGAAGAAGTAGAAGGAGGAGAAGGAGAAAAAGAAGACTTGTGCAGTAATAATAATGAAAAAGACACAAATGTGTATTATTTCTCTTACAGCTGAACGACACGTGCAAAGACGTAGGGTTGGTGTAATCTCAGCACCCCAGGCTCCAAGTTGCGTGCCGGTGTGACCTAGGACCCATGGGATGCCCGCGTTGGCGAGTCTCTACGGGTCCTGGGTCTCTGAAACCCAAGGGCCTGCACCGAGTGGCTTGCTTGGTTGCTAGCGTTGAGGGCTCATTACACGACGAGGGGAGCCGGACAGGCACGGCTTCGCGAGTCTCAGGGTCACAGGGACGGCTATGGGACAAACATCACTGTGACCCTGAGACAAGTGGAGCCGAGCCTGTTTGGCTCCCCTTGTCGTGTACTCAAGCCTGTTCTTGCTCGGTGATGAAAAAAAGAAGATGAAAAATGAGGTGAAGGCGAAAAAGAAGACTCGCGAAGCCGTGCCTGTGCGGCTCCCCTTGTCGTGTACTCGAGCCTGTTCTTGCTCGGTGATGAGAAGAAGAAGAAATAGAAGGAGGGGAAGGCGAAAAAGAAGACTTTCGAAGCCGTGCCTGTGCGGCTTCCCTTGTCGTGTACTCAAGCCTGTTCTTGCTTGGTGATGAGAAGAAGAAGAAGTAGAAGGAGGAGAAGGAGAAAAAGAAGACTCGTGCAGTAATAATAATGAAATAGAAACAAATGTGTATTATTTCTCTTACAGCTGAACGACACGTGCAAAGACGTAGGGTCGGTGTAATCTCAGCACCCAGGCTCCAAGTTGCGTGCCTGTGTGACCTAGGACCCATGGGATGCCCGCGTTAGCGAGTCTCTACGGGCTGGGTGTCTGAAACCCAGGGCCCGCGCCGAGAGGCTTGCTTGGTTGCTGGCTTGCTTGGTTGCCTGTCCGGCTCCCCTCGTCGTGTACTCACACGACGAGGGGAGCCGGACAGGCACGGCTTTGCGAGTCTCAGGGTCACAGGGACGGCGATGGGAGAAACATCACTGTGACCCTGAGACACGTGGAGCCGAGCCTGTTTGGCTCCCCTTGTCGTGTACTCGAGCCTGTTCTTGCTCGGTGATGAAAAAAAGAAGATGAAAAATGAGGTGAAGGCGAAAAAGAAGACTCGCGAAGCCGTGCCTGTGCGGCTCCCCTTGTCGTGTACTCGAGCCTGTTCTTGCTCGGTGATGAGAAGAAGAAGAAATAGAAGGAGGGGAAGGCGAAAAAGAAGACTCGCGAAGCCGTGCCTGTGCGGCTTCCCTTGTCGTATACTCGAGCCTGTTCTTGCTTGGTGATGAGAAGAAGAAGAAGTAGAAGGAGGGGAAGGCGAAAAAGAAGACTCGCGAGGCCGTGCCTGTGCGGCTCCCCTTGTCGTGTACTCGAGCCTGTTCTTGCTTGGTGATGAGAAGAAGAAGAAGTAGAAGGAGGAGAAGGAGAAAAAGAAGAAATAATAATAATGAAATAGAAACAAATGTGTATTATTTCTCTTACAGCTGAACGACACATGCAAAGACATAGGGTCGGTGTAATCTCAGCACCCAGGCTCCAAGTTGCGTGCCTGTGTGACCTAGGACCCATGGGATGCCCGCGTTGGCGAGTCTCTACAGGCTGGGTGTCTGAAACCCAGGGCCCGCGCCGAGAGGCTTGCTTGGTTGCTGGCGTTGAGGGCTGAGTACACGACGAGGGGAGCCGGACAGGCACGGCTTCGCGAGTCTCAGGGTCACAGGGACGGCGATGGGAGAAACATCCCTGTGACCCTGAGACACGCGGAGCCGAGCCTGTTTGGCTCCCCGCGTCGTGTCCTCGAGCCTGTTCTTGCTCGGTGATGAGAAAAAGAAGATGAAGAATGAGGGGAAGGCGAAAAAGAAGACTTGCGAGGCCGTGCCTGTGCGGCTCCCCTTGTCGTGTACTCAAGCCTGTTCTTGCTCGGTGATGAGAAAAATAAGATGAAGAATGAGGAGAAGGCGAAAAAGAAGACTCGCTTAGCCGTGCCTGTCCGGCTCCTCTTGTCTTGTACTCGAGCCTGTTCTTGCTCGGTGATGAGAAAAAGAAGATGAAGAATGAGGAGAAGGCGAAAAAAAAGACTCGCTTAGCCGTGCCGGGCTCCCCTTGTCGTGCCTGTTCTTGCTCGGTGATGAGAAGAAGAAGAAGAAGACTTTTGACTTTTGAATAACTTTATTTAAGTCACATTGTCAAAAATCAATCCTTAATTATTCAAAATTTGTGGACCACAAAATTTTTTTTTTTTTTTCCAACATTCCAGGCACACACACATCATACACCAACGATAAAATTACCAGACGTTCTGTTAAAATTTTAAAACCAGCGACTGGTTGTCCTCCAGTGAGCACAGGACCTGTCCCACCCCCCACACAGCACTGAACCCCTCCAGATTGTCCGTCAGTGTAAAATAAGCATGTTCTACTCTCAGGCGAGCTGCCACCAACCCCCTGAGACAGCGCAGTGGATCTGTCCAGCCTACACCCGCCATTTTGTTCTTTCTGCTAACCCAAGTTGCTATTTTGGCATTAGCAAAAAGAAAATTCATTAAAACCATCGTAGTCTTTTTCCTTTCAACGTACTTGGGCCCAAAAACATAGAGTGGCAGCGAGAAGGCCTCTCCTAAACACCCCACCCACTCCTGCAGTTGTTTAAAAGTGTCAGCTAACCTGGGACACGACACTACTAAGTGTTCCAGGGTCTCTGGCAGTGAGCAGAAAGGACACCCCCCCCCAGTGCTTGGGTCCAGGTGAGCTCTGTATCTGTTTGTAGCTAAAGCTCCGTGTATTATTCTCCACTGGATGTCCGCCATCCGTTTCTCCACAGGAGGTTTATACAGGACCCGCCAACTGCCACTAGGGGAATAGTCTGAGCCAAAAACCTCCGTCCATCTCGACTCCCTGACTCCTTCAAGAGAGCGACAGTTCAGGACCTTCACGCAGCTGCAGTACAGCTGTTTCCCTGCAGAGGTGTTGAACGTGCCCAGTGCTGGAGTCCTGAGGGTTAGCAGTCGGCCGCTCTCTTCTCTCCACTCCCCCAACGCAGGACTCACATTCAGGATGGGAAAATGGTATTCCTCTGTTGTTGTCCACTGGTCAGCCTGGCTTTGGCTCTGGGCGAAGGTCCGAAGAGGCTGGGGCAGTGACTGCCAGACCTCGTCCACGAGGCTCCGCAGCATCCTGGTCGATCGTATCCCCGTCACCTCCGCCAGCCTCTCCAGTGATGTCCGTGTCAGGTGGCCCAGCTTCCCTATTCCGGCCTCCCTGAACCTGTTTTGAACTGTTGATGATGAGGATGTAGACGTTAGGACCAGGAAACCATTGTTGAACAGTGGCTCCTCAAAGAGCCACATCCCAGGCGTGGGGTCAGGAGGCCTCGTGAAGTTGAGCGTCCTCCAGGCCTCTATCACAGATGCATAGAAATGACTGAGCCCAGTCAGTCTGTGCTGAGGAGAGTTTAACAGGAACAGCTGCTTGTCATACCCGAGGCCCCCGGCTCTCCAGAGCAGCAGGCGGGCCACAGCCGACCAGCACCGTGTGGAGCCGTACAGCAGCCTCTGGGCTGCCTGCAGCCTGAAAGCAGCAGTCCTGGCGATGATGTCTGTAAGACCCTGGCCCCCCTCTGCCACAGGGAGGTACAGCACGGACGCCCGCACCCAGTGATGGCCCGACCAGAAGAAGTCCACCAGCATCCTTTGCAGTTGTTCCATGAGTCCCGGTGGAGGAGTAAGCACCTGGAGTCTGTGCCACAGGGACGCTGCAACCAGGTTATTGACAATCAGAGTTCTTCCCCTGTAGGACAGCTGGGGTAGCAACCATTTCCATTTAGACAACTTGAGCTGCACCTTCTCCAGCACTCCCTCCCAGTTCTGCCTCTCTATCTCTTCACTGCCTAAAAACAAACCGAGGACTTTCAACCCTTTCACTCCCCATGGTTCCCAGGGAGACGGGGTATTCTCCCTGGATCCCACTGACCAATCACACATGCCTCGCTCTTTTGCCAGTTCACCTTTGCTGTTGTAGCCTTTGCATATACTGCCAGACTGCCCTCTAGCTGTTCTATGTCCCCCTGATCCTGGACCAGGATGTTGACGTCATCAGCATAAGCTGATATTATAACCGGGGGACTTTGAGGCAGCTCAGGCAGACGCAGGCCTTTCAGACGAGTTCTGAGGCGACACAGGAGAGGTTCGATGGCCACGCTGTAGAGCTGACCTGAGATCGGACAGCCCTGCCTGATCCCTCTTTGGACTGGTACCGGTCTGCTCAGCCCTCCCCCCACCTTCACCACACAACATGTATCATTATATAATAATTTCACCCAGGACAGAAAGTGCTCCCCTACACCAAAAGCCTGCAGTGTGGCAAACAGGAATGACCGATCGACACGATCAAATGCTTTCTCCTGGTCGATGGAAATAATGCCAATATTCATATCATATATCTTACACACATCAAAAATGTCTCTCATTAAAAACAAATTGTCCTGAATTGACCTACCTGGTATACAATATGTTTGGTCAGAATTAATAAAAACTTCCATAAAAACCTTGAGTCTATTCGCTAAAACCTTAGATAAAAGCTTATAGTCGCTACATAAAAGAGAGACAGGTCTCCAGTTCTTTAGCAGAGTAAGATCCCCTTTCTTTGGAAGGAGTGATATGACCGCCCGTCTGCAGGAGGCTGGAAGAAGCCCTTTACCCAATGCCTCCTTCAGGACATCCAGCAGATCCTGTCCCATGATATTCCAGAAATGTTTTAAAAAATCTGCTGGTAATCCATCCAACCCTGGTGACTTGCCTGCAGCCATCTGTGATACTGCAGTGGTGAGCTCCTCCAGCGTGATGTCAGCACTCAGGGCGTCTCGCTCACCTGGGCTCAGCTGTGGGAGGTCCTGCAGCAGCTCAGCCACAGCTTCCCCGTCACACTCCTCTGCCCCAAACAGGTCGGTATAGAACTCCACCGCGTGTCTCCTCATCTCCGCTGGTTCTGATGTAATCCTCCCATCCGGCAGCCGGAGACACACCATCTGCTTCCCCTGGGCCACGGATCTCTCCAGGTTAAAGAAGAAAGTGGTGGGTGCATCTATGTCTTTTAATTTTTGGAACCGCGCTCGAACCAGAGCTCCTTTGGCCCTCTCCTGGAGAAAGGAGTTCAGTTGTTGTCTTTTATCCTTTAATGTCTCCGCGTTGGTAGGCACACTTTCCAGCTCCTTAATGTCGGCCTCCAACTGCTCCATAGCTTTTTTTATGTTGCCTGTAGCGTATGCAGTGTACTGCTGGCAGAAGACCTTTATCTGACCCTTGCCGACCTCCCACCACTGACCCAGGGAGGGAAACAAGACTTTCTTTGAACACCAGTTGGCCCAGAAAAGTTTAAAATTCTCACAGAAATTTAAATCATTTAAAAGCTTAACATTAAAATGCCAGAAGGACCCAGGCTTTCTAGCAGGCGATAAAAGTAGCTCTACTAAAATCAAATGATGGTCTGTGAAACCAACCGGGTGGATTTGACAGTTTGTCACCCTGGTGATAAAATGAGCTGATATGTAAAATCTGTCCAGCCGGGCCCCACTGACCCTGCCATCCGTTATCTTGATCCAGGTATACTGCCTGGTGGACGGATGTTTCCTCCTCCATACGTCCACTAGATCCGCCTCCTTGACTGTCTGGCCCAGTACAGAGGAGGACTGAGGATGGAGCTCCTGTCCTGTTCTGTCTAAAGTGACGTCCGTGCAGCAGTTCCAATCCCCCCCCATTACTATACACTCCCCTTGTCCAACACTGTCCAACTTGTTTTTTAATAATTTAAAAAAAGTAACCCGTTCAGGACCTTTATTTTGTGCATACACGTTGATAAAATTAAAAATAATGCTGTGTATTTCCACCCTTACATTCAGAGCTCTGCCTGCCACGATCTCTGTGCTTGATAAAAATGTCATGTTTAATGAGGGAGAGAATAAAACAGCGACTCCAGCGCTCAGGTTAGAGCCATGGCTGAGTACGTGCTGCCCCCCCCACCATACTCCCCAGTCTGTCTCATTCAGGCAATCACTGTGAGTCTCCTGTAAAAAAAGGACATCCAGCTTTTTTACTTTAAAAAGTTCTGAAACTAAGAACCTTTTGTGCGCACTTCTACCCCCGTTAATGTTTAATGCGGCTATTTTTAATGCCATGAGGATAAAAAAAAATAAAGCGTAAAAGGACAAACAGGTAAACACAGCGGAATGAAAACACCCAGTGATGAATGGTCATGGTCTTTATTTACAGTTTTTCCTCCTCTTTGACCGTATCTTGCATGGAAGACCTTTTTTTTCTGCAGTCACATGCTTCCTGAGCCTGTATCTGCGTTTTTCATCCAGGACATCCGTCCCTACCTCTTTCTGGAGGGAACTGACTGTCTGTATGAATTTTTTAATATCTGGGAAGTACTCCGCCACCTCCACTGCTTTGCCAAATGATTCATCTAAAAACTCATTGACCTCTTTTAATGAATATAACTCTGTGCTAATTGAGCCGCTCTCAGCTACAGACACATTGTCTGATTCGTAGTCATCCTCCACGTCCATCTCACTAACCTGACTGCAGTCTACTTCAGCCTGTCTGGGTTCTGCCTGCTGTGCAGACCCACACTGCATCCCCTGCTCCGGGTTGGCAACCAACACCTCTCCTGTTATGACCTGTTTCTCACTTATCTTCTCCTGCTTCGACAATATCTCAGAAGCAGGCGCAGCAGAGGGAACCTCTGCGCCACTAACAACAGCTGGACCTCCAGCAGCCGGAGCCGGCGCAGCCGGCTCGGCTGCTGCCGGAACCGCCGCCGCCGAAACCCCCGCAGCCGGCCCGGGACCCACCGGACCGACCGCACCCGGCCCGCTATCCACCGGAACTACCGCCGCCACCGGCACCACCGCAGCCAAACCGGGCGCCGCAGCCACCGGCACTCTCGCGGCCGGAACCGCTGCAGCAGAATCCTCAGCCGCAGAGGACGCAGCAGCACCGGCCGCCCGTCCCCACGCAGGCTTAGTCCCCCCGGCGCTGCCCTCCCCTCCCTCCGCTCCAGCGGACCCCGCCGCCCGTCTCCCGTGCGGGCACGTCACTTTCTTGTGTCCCACTTCTCCACACTGAAAACATTTCATGCTTCCCGAGCTCGCGTACACCATATATAAACTTTCTTCATGGCGAACCCGGAAAGACACGTCCAGTGTGTGAGACTCGTTTTCAAGAAACATGAAGGCTTGTCTCCGCAGAGACTGGACATGCTTCAGCTTCGTGTCCTTGCACCCCAGACCCACCGCGCGGAACCCACTCGCGAACTTCCCAAAACGCCGCAGCTCTCGCTCCAGAGCTTCATTTGGAATAAACGGAGGGACACCTGACACGGTGATCCGGGTGGAGGCTACCGCTAACGGGGACACCTGAATAAACTCCTCCTCAACTGTAACCCCACTTTCAATTAGCTGCGTGACTGAGTCCGGATCTTTGAAAAAGATCACCAGCGCCTTGTTCATTCTGGAAGCGTAGGTGATGTTCCCGTGCCCCACCTGCTCCCCCACGGCCAACAGCACCTGCTCCACTGTGGAGCTGAGCTGAGGCACCAGCCTGACGCCATGTCTCAGGGACATCGGCGGCGTCCCTGCGGACGCCATGCGCCACGAGACACGCACAACACACAGACAAACTACACTACACGTACACAATCACTCCACAAACACTACGAAACAATGATCATACAATAAACAAACAGAAACCTGAATAAGTTTGAAAATCGCTTTGCTTCACCTCCTCTCTTCACAACTACACCTCCACCAACGAAGAAGAAGAAGAAGAAGGAGAAGGAGGAGCAGGAGAAGAAAAGAAGAGTCTCTGTGAGACTCTCTGCGAGCCTTAGGATCCCAGAGAGTCTTCTTCATCCAGGCACGGACAAAGCACACGGATTACAGATTACAAAGCTCAAACCAGCCGTGCTGATGTAGTGTCTGCATGTCTCCCAGAGGACGACGGCCAGGCAGCGACTCTTCTTCCTCCGCAGGCTGCCGAGGCCCCACGTTGACCCCAGGATTCTCCAGGCAACTTACACTTACAGGTGCACCACAGAGAGCATCCAGACTGGCTGCATCACCGAACGGTGCGGCAGTTGCACCGCCCTGAGCCGTAAGGCTCTACAGAGGGTGATGAAGTCCGCCCAGCACATCACCCCCTGTACGGTGCCACCATCCATAGAGGACTTCTAGAGACAGACCCCTTTCACCCCAGCCGTAGACATTTTTGCTTGCTGCCATCTGGCCGACGGCACCGCAGCATCAGGGCCTGCACCACCAGGCTCAGAGACAGTTTCATTCCCCAGGCCATGAGATTTTTAACTGACCTCTGAACTGCAATGACTCCCGAAAAACCAGCACCGTGACATATTTGCATATCTGCATCATCGCACAAACTTACCACTATTGATGTTTTATTTTCTCTTCAGCTGTTAACAATATATATTATATATATATATATATATATATATACTTTATTTTCTATTTTAAATTTTGATATTCTATTTCATTCTATTTCAAAATATTTCTATTTTATATTTTAGGTTGTAATTACGTGAGCATTGCTAGAAGAGAGCCTGTGACTCAAGCATTTCACTGCCAGCGACTGCGACAATGTGATTGTTGTACATTTGACAATACAAAATGTTGAACGTTGAATGTTGAATCTTGAAGAGACTCCCCGACGCGGGCATCCCAAAGGCCCTAGGTCACACCGGCGCGCAACTTGGAGCGTGGTCTTGGCATGTGTCGTGCAGCTATAAGAGAAATAATGAAAATGAATTTCCTAAAAACATTACTTGAAAAAATTGACAACGACAAGTGTAGCATTGATAAAAACACACACGCTATGTATCATCTTTTCAACCTAACCCATAAACTGCTGGAGGACCTGCCTTTCGTTTGGTGCAGGTACATCCTTATAAGTTCCTTATGAGTTATGGGGACCCCGACTTACAAGCGACCGGTATCATGTCACACCGGCCTACGTCTTTACATGTGTCGTGCAGCTGTTGGTGAAATAATTAAAATTTGCTTCTTTTTTTTATTATTACTTCCCAAGAGTCTTCTTCTTCTTCTTCTTCTTCTTCTTCTTCTTCTTCTTCTTCTTCTTCTTCTTCTTCTTAGATAGATAGATGTGTACTTTATTAAACCCATGGGAAATTCATATCATCCAGTAGCTTGTACACTGAACACATCACTGACATACATACATATATCACATACGGAGAACATATTTACAGATACAGGAATGGAATGCAATGATGTGATTGTGTCAGTGCCCAGTAGGAAAGTGTTCTTGTGCTGCTGGAGTTGATAGTACAATAAAATATAAACTGTGTATATATAAAAACAGCAGAATAATATATATATATATAATTATCTAAATATATTTTGAATATGTAGTGGTAAAGGCTTTGCATGTGGCCTGTATAGCCAGTAAAGGGATGGACAGTGGGTTGGTATATAATAATGAGATGAGATGAGCAGAGAAGAGTAGAGAAGGGCAGGGCAGACTGAGGTAGACTCATGCAGGGAAGATCCCCCCATTCTGCATGGCGTTATGTAGCTGAACGGCCCTGGGGACAAAGGACCTCCTCGGCCTGTCGGATTAGCATGACAGTGTCAGGAGTCTGTGCGACTAAAAAAACTCCTCTGTCCGATGAGACTTCTGTGTAGTGGGTGCGGTGCTCGTTGTCTCAGGGTCCTACTCTCTGCCACTTTTGTGAGGCAGTCCAGTTCAGAGCCAACAACAGCTTCTTCTTCTTCTTCTTCTTCTTCTTCGTTGGTGGAGGTGTAGTTGTGAAGAGAGGAGGTGAAGGAAAGCGCGTTCAAACTTTTTCAGGTTTATATATGTTTATTGTATGATCATTGTTTTGTAGTGTTTGTGTACGTGTAGTATAGTTTTTTGTGTGTTGTGCGTGTCTCGTGGCGGGGATGGCGTCCGCAGGGACGCCGCCGATGTCCCTGAGACATGGCGTCAGGCTGGTGCCTCAGCTCAGCTCCACAGTGGAGCAGGTGCTGTTGGCCGTGGGGGAGCAGGTGGGTCACGGGAACATCACCTACGCTTCCAGGATGAACAAGGCGCTGGTGATCTTCTTTAAGGATCCAGACTCGGTCACTAAGCTCATTGAAAGCGGGGTTACAGTAGAGGAGGAGTTCATTCAGGTGTCCCCGTTAGCGGTAGCTTCCACCCGGATCACCGTGTCAGGTGTCCCTCCGTTCATCCCCAATGAGGCGCTGGAGCGAGAGCTGCGCCGCTTCGGGAAGTTCGCGAGTGGGTTCCGCGCGGTGGGTCTGGGCTGCAAAGACCTGAAGCTGAAGCACGTCCAGTCTCTGCGGAGGCAAGCTTTCATGTTTCTGGAGAATGAGTCTCAGACACTAGACGTGTCTTTCCGGGTTCGCTACGAGGAACAGTTCTACATGGTTTATGCGAGCTCGGGGAGCATGAAGTGTTTTCAGTGTGGAGAAGTGGGACACAAGAAAGTGACGTGCCCGAACGGGAGACGGGCGGGGGGGGCCGCTGGAGCGGAAGGAGGGGAGGGCAGCGCTGGGGTGACTCGGCCTGCGTGGGGCCGGTCGACCGGTGCTGCTGCGTCCTCTGCGGCTACTGGTTCTGCTGCTGCGGCTCCCGGTGCCGCAGATGCGGTTCCGGGGGCGGCGGCTCCCGGGGCCGCGGATGCGGTTACGGGGGCTGGGGCTCCCGGTGCCGCGGATGCGGTTCCGGTGGCTGCGGCTCCCGGTGCCGCGGATGCGGTTACGGGGGCTGGGGCTCCCGGGGCCGCGGATGCGTTTCCGGTGGCTCCCGGTGCCGCGGATGCGGTTCCGGGGGCGGCGGCTCCCGGTGCCGCGGATGCGGTTCCGGGGGCGGCGGCTCCCGGTGCCGCGGATGCGGTTCCGGTGGCTGCGGCCCCCGGGTCGGCTCCGGTGGTACCGGTAGTGCCGGTGGCTGCGGTGAGGTCGAAGAAGAGATGTGAGAAACAGGTTGAAATAGAAAAGGTGGTTGTTGCCGAGCAACAACAGGAGATGCAGTGTGGTCCTGCACAGCAGGCAGAACCACAGGCTGAAGTAAACAACAGTCAGGTTAGTGAGATGGATGTGGAGGAAGATTATGAATCTGATAATGTGTCTCTAGCTTACAGCATCTCACTAAGCGCAGATTTATATTCATTAAAAGAGGTCAATGAGTTTCTGGATGAATCATTTGGCAAAGCAGTGGAAGTAGGGGAGTACTTCCCAGACATAGGAAAGTTCATTCAGACACTGCAGAAGGTGGTGGGGACGGATGTCCTGGATGAGAAAAGAAGGTATAGGCTCAGGAAGCATGTCACTGCGGCTAAAAAAGGTCTACCATGTAATATACGATCCAAGAGAAGAAAAAGTTGTAAATAAAATTGACCATGACCATTCATCACTGGGTGTTTTCGTTCTGCTTTGTGTACCTGTTTGTCTTTTTAAGCTGCATTTTTTATCCTCTCATGGCATTACGGGTAGCCTCATTAAACATTAACGGGGGTAGAAGTGCCAATAAAAGGTTTTTAGTATCAGAACTTTTTAAAGTAAAAAAGCTGGATGTCCTTTTTTTACAGGAGACACACAGTGATTGCCTGAATGAGACAGACTGGGGAGTATGGTGGGGGGGGCAGCACATACTCAGCCATGGCTCTAACCTGAGCGCAGGAGTCGCTGTGTTATTTTCTCCCTCTTTAAACATGACAATTCTATCCAGCACAGAGAGCATGGCAGGCAGGTTTCTGACTATAAGAGTAGAAATACACAGTATTATTTTTAATTTAATCAACGTGTATGCACACAACCAAGGTCCTGAACGGGTTACTCTTTTTAAATTATTAAAAAACATGTTGGGTAGTGTTGGTCAAGGGGAATGTATTGTAATGGGGGGGGGATTGGAACTGCTGCACGGATGTCAATCTGGACCGAACAGGACAGGAACTCCATCCTCAGTCCTCCTCTTTCCTGGGCCAGACAGTCAAGGAGGCAGTTCTAGTGGACCCGTGGAGGAGGCAACATCCTTCGGCCAGGCAGTACACCTGGATAAAGATAACAGACGGCAGGATCCATGGTGCCCGGCTGGACAGATTTTACATATCCGCTCCTTTTATTACCCGTGTGACAAACTGTCAAATTCACCCGGTTGGCTTCACAGACCATCATTTAGTTCTAGTAGATCTACTTTTATCTCCTGCTAGAAAGCCTGGATCCTTCTGGCATTTTAATGTTAAGCTTTTAAAGGATTTAAATTTCTGTGGGAATTTTAAGCTGTTCTGGGCCAACTGGGAATCAAAGAAAGAGTTGTTTCCCTCCCTGTGTCAGTGGTGGGAGGTTGGCAAGGGTCAGATTAAGGTCTTCTGCCAGCAATACACTGCGTACTCCTCAGGGAACATTAAAAGAGCAATGGAGCAGCTAGAGGCCGACATAAAGGAGCTGGAAAGTGTACCTACCAACACGGAGACATTAAAAACTAAAAAACAACAACTAAACTCCTTTCTCCAGGAGAAGGCCAAAGGAGCTCTGGTTCGAGCTCGGTTCCAGAAATTAAAAGACATAGACGCACCCACTTCTTTCTTTTTTAATCTGGAGAGATCCGTGGCCCAGGGGAAGCAGATGGTGGGTCTCCGGCTGCCGGATGGGAATATAACAGCAGAACCAGCCGAGATGAGGAGACACGCAGTGGAGTTTTATTCCGACCTGTTTGGGGCAGAGGAGTGTGACGCTGAAGCTGTGGCCGAGTTGCTGCAGGACCTCCCACAGCTGAGTCCAGGTGAGAGGGACATCCTGAGCTCGGACATCACTCTGGAGGAGCTGACCACTGCAGTTTCGCAGATGGCTGCAGGCAAGTCACCAGGGCTGGATGGATTACCGGCAGATTTTTTAAAACATTTCTGGAACTTTATGGGACAGGATCTGCTGGATGTCTTGAAGGAGTCGTTTGGGAAGGGGCTTCTTCCAGCCTCCTGCAGACGAGCTGTAATATCACTCCTGCCGAAGAAAGGGGATCTGACCCTGCTGAAAAACTGGAGACCCGTCTCTCTTTTATGTAGTGACTATAAAGTTTTATCTAAGGTTTTAGCAAATAGATTCAAGGTTTTTATGGAAGTGTTTATTGGTGCTGACCAATCCTATTGTGTACCAGGTAGGTCAATGCAAGACAATTTGTTTTTAATGAGAGACATTTTTGATCTGTGTACAACGTGTAATATTAATATTGGCATTATTTCCATTGACCAGGAAAAAGCATTTGATCGTGTCGATCGTTCATTCCTGTTTTCCACACTGCAGGCTTTCGGTGTTGGGGAGCATTTTCTGTCCTGGGTGAAACTATTATATAATGATACGTGTTGTGTTTTGAAGGTGGGGGGAGGGCTGAGCAGACCTGTACCAGTTGAAAGAGGGATAAGGCAGGGATGCCCTATCTCAGGCCAACTTTACAGTGTGGCAATCGAACCGCTCCTGTGTCGGCTCAGGACTCGGCTGAAAGGCCTGTGTCTGCCTGAGCTGGCTCACAGCCCCCCAATAGTAATATCAGCTTATGCGGATGATGTGAACATCTTTGTCAAGGATCAGGCAGACATAAAAGAATTAGAGGGCAGTCTGTCATTGTATGCAAAGGCTTCATCGGCAAAAGTTAACTGGGGTAAGAGTGAAGCCTGTGTGATTGGTCAGTGGGACGCAGGGAGAGTACCCCGTCTCCCTGGGAACCTGACATGGGGAATTAAAGGGTTAAAAGTCCTCGGCTTGCATATCGGCAGTGAAGAGATAGAGAGGCAGAACTGGGAGGGAGTGCTGGGAAAGGTGCAGGTCAAGTTGTCTAAATGGAAATGGTTGCTACCCCAGTTGTCCTACAGGAGAAGAAGTCTGATAGTCAATAACCTGGTTGCAGCATCCCTGTGGCACAGACTCTATGTGCTCACTCCTCCACCGGGACTCATGGAGCAACTACAGAGGCTCCTGGTCGACTTCTTCTGGTCGGGTCACCACTGGGTGCGGGCGTCCGTGCTGTACCTCCCTGTGGCAGAGGGGGGCCATGGACTAACCGACATCATCGCCAGGACTGCTGCCTTCAGGCTGCAGGCAGCCCAGAGGCTCCTGTACGGCCCCACACCGTGCTGGTCGGCTGTGGCACGCCTGCTGCTCTGGAGAGCTGGGGGCCTTGGTTATGACAAACAGCTGTTCCTGTTGAACTCTCCGCAGCACAAACTAACTGGACTCACGCAGTTTTACACCTCTGTGATAGATGCCTGGAGGACACTCACTTTCACGAGACCTCCTGACCCCGCGCCTGGGATGTGGCTATTTGAGGAGCCACTGTTTGATAATGGTTTCCTGGTCACTTCAGTCCTGACATCCACACCCACTTCAACAACGGTAAAAAACAAGTTCAGGGAGGCAGGAATAGTGAAGCTGGGCCACCTGACCCGGACGTCACTTGAGAGGCTGGTAGAGGTGACGGGAATTCGATCCACCAGAATGCTGCGGAGCCTCGTGGATGAGGTGTGGCAGGCACTGCCCCAGGCTCTGCGGACCTTCGCCCAGAACAAAAGTCAGGCGGACCAGTGGACCAAAACACAGGAATACGTGTTCCCTATCCTGAAGGTGAGTCCTGCAGTGGGGGAGTGGACAGAAGAGAGCGGCCAACTGCTAGCCCTCAGGACTCCAGCACTGGGCACCTTCAACAACTCTGGAGCGAAACAGCTCTACCATAGCTGCGTGAAGGTCCTGAACTGTCGCTCTCTTGAAGGAGTCAGGGAGTCGAAATGGATTGAGGTTTTTGGCTCAGACTATTCCCCTAGTGGCAGCTGGCGGGTCCTGTATAAACCTCCGGTGGAGAGACGGATGGCAGACATCCAGTGGAGAATTATACATGGAGCTCTAGCTACAAACAGATACAGAGCTCACCTGGACCCAAGCACTGAGGGGGGGTGTCCATTCTGTTCACTGCCTGAGACCCTGGAGCACTTAGTGGTGTCCTGTCCCAGGTTAGATGAAATGTTTAAACAGCTGCAGGAGTGGGTGGGGGGGTTAGGAGAGGTTTTCTCGTTGCCACTTTTTGTGTTTGGACCCAAGTACACAGCAAGGAAAAAACATACTATGGTTTTAATGAATTTTCTTTTTTCTAATGCAAAGATGGCAACCTGGATAAGTAGAAAAAACAAAATGGCTGGGGGAGGATGGACAGATCCACTGCGCTGTTTGAGGGGGTTTGTGGCAGCTCGGCTGAGCATTGAACATGCGTATTTTACACTTACTAGCAATTTGGAGGGTTTCAGGGCTGTGTGGGGGGTGGGACAGGTCCTATGCTCACTGGGGGAGAACCAGTCTCTGGTTTTAACTTTTTAGGGTTGGTTTATGATGTGTGCATGTATATAATGTTTTCATCCCTTGTCTGTTCCAAAAAAACAAAAAAACAAAAAAAAAAAAAAAAAAAAAGTTTTTTATCAATTTTTGAGTAATTGATAATGTCTCTTAAATAAAGTTATTTAAAAGTCAAAGTCTTCTTAGATAGATAGATGTGTACTTTATTAAACCCATGGGAAATTCATATCATCCAGTAGCTTGTACACTGAACACATCACTGACATACATACATATATCACATACGGAGAACATATTTACAGATACAGGAATGGAATGCAATGATGTGATTGTGTCAGTGCCCAGTAGGAAAGTGTTCTTGTGCTGCTGGAGTTGATAGTACAATAAAATATAAACTGTGTATATATAAAAACAGCAGAATAATATATATATATATATATATATATATAATTATCTAAATATATTTTGAATATGTAGTGGTAAAGGCTTTGCATGTGGCCTGTATAGCCAGTAAAGGGATGGACAGTGGGTTGGTATATAATAATGAGATGAGATGAGCAGAGAAGAGTAGAGAAGGGCAGGGCAGACTGAGGTAGACTCATGCAGGGAAGATCCCCCCCTTCTGCATGGCGTTATGTAGCTGAACGGCCCTGGGGACAAAGGACCTCCTCGGCCTGTCGGATTAGCATGACAGTGTCAGGAGTCTGTGCGACTAAAAAAACTCCTCTGTCCGATGAGACTTCTGTGTAGTGGGTGCGGTGCTCGTTGTCTCAGGGTCCTACTCTCTGCCACTTTTGTGAGGCAGTCCAGTTCAGAGCCAACAACAGCTTCTTCTTCTTCTTCTTCTTCTTCTTCTTCTTCTTCTTCTTCGTTGGTGGAGGTGTAGTTGTGAAGAGAGGAGGTGAAGGAAAGCGCGTTCATCATTTGGTTTTAGTAGAGCTATTTTTATCTCCTGCTAGAAAGCCTGGATCCTTCTGGCATTTTAATGTTAAGCTTTTAAATGATTTAAATTTCTGTGAGAATTTTAAACTGTTCTGGGCCAACTGGTGTTCCAGGAAAGACTCGTTTCCCTCCCTGGGTCAGTGGTGGGAGGTTGGCAAGGGTCAAATAAAGGTCTTCTGCCAGCAGTACACTGCATACTCGACAAGGAACATTAAAAGAGCGATGGAGCAGTTGGAGGAAGACATTAAGGAGCTGGAGAGCGTACCTGCCAACACAGAGAAATTAAAAGGTAAAAGGCAGCAACTGAACTCCTTTCTCCAGGAGAAGGCCAAAGGAGCTCTGGTCCGAGCTCGGTTCCAGGAATTAAAAGATATAGATGCCCCTACCACGTTCTTTTTTAACCTGGAGAGATCCGTGGCCCAGGGGAAGCAGATGGTGGGTCTCCGGCTGCCGGATGGGAAGATTACATCTGAACCAGCGGATATGAGGAGACACGCGGTGGACTTTTATACCAACCTGTTTGGGGATGAGGAGTGTGACGGGGAAGCTGTGGCCGAGCTCCTGCAGGACCTCCCACAGCTGAGTCCAGGTGAGCGAGACATCCTGAGCGCCGACATCACGCTGGAGGAGCTGACCACTGCTATATCTCAGATGGCTGCAGGCAAGTCACCAGGGCTGGATGGATTACCGGCAGATTTTTTAAAACATTTCTGGAAAAGTATGGGACACGATCTGCTGGATGTCTTGAAGGAGGCATTTGCTAAAGGGCTTCTTCCGGCCTCCTGCAGACGGACAGTAATATCACTGCTACCGAAGAAAGGAGATCTGACCCTACTGAAGAACTGGAGACCCGTCTCTCTTTTATGCAGTGACTATAAGGTTTTATCTAAGGTTTTAGCAAATAGACTCAAGGTTTTTATGGAAGTATTTATTTGTGCTGACCAATCTTATTGTGTACCAGGAAGGTCAATCCAGGACAATTTGTTTTTAATGAGAGACATTTTTGATTCATGTACAACAGATAATATTAATATTGGCATTATTTCCATCGACCAAGAAAAAGCCTTTGATCGTGTCGATCGGTCATTCCTGTTTGCCACACTAAAGGCTTTTGGTGTCGGGGAGCACTTTCTGTCCTGGGTGAAGTTATTATATAATGATACATGTTGTGTGGTGAAGGTGGGGGGAGGGCTGAGCAGGCAGGTACCAGTCAAAAGAGGGATCAGGCAGGGCTGTCCAATATCAGGCCAGCTGTACAGCGTGGCCATCGAACCTCTCCTGTGTCGCCTCAGAACTCGGCTGAAAGGCCTGCGTCTGCCAGAGCTGCCTCAAAGTCCCCCTATAATAATATCAGCTTATGCTGGTGATGTAAACATTCTTGTCCGGGATCAGGGGGAAATACAGGAATTAGAGGGCAGTCTGGCATTGTACGCAAAGGCTACGACCGCCAAGGTAAACTGGGAAAAGAGCGAGGCATGTGTGATTGGTCAGTGGGACGCAGGGAGAGTACCCCGTCTCCCTGGGAACCTGACATGGGGAGTTAAAGGGTTAAAAGTCCTCGGTTTGTTTTTAGGCAGTGAAGAGCTAGAGAGGCAGAACTGGGAGGGAGTGCTGGGGAAGGTGCAGCTCAAGTTGTCTAAATGGAAATGGTTGCTACCCCAGCTGTCCTACAGGGGAAGAACTCTGATCGTCAATAACCTGGTTGCAGCGTCCCTGTGGCACAGACTCCAGGTGCTGACTCCTCCACCGGGACTCCTGCAACAACTTCAGAGGCTGCTGGTGGACTTCTTCTGGTCGGGCCATCACTGGGTGCGGGCGTCCGTGCTGTACCTCCCTGTGGCAGAGGGGGGCCATGGACTGATAGACATCATCTCCAGGACGGCTGCTTTCAGACTGCAGGCCGCCCAGAGGCTGCTGTACGGCTCCACACGGTGCTGGACGGCTGTGGCCCGCCTGCTGCTCTGGAGAGCCGGGGGCCTCGGGTACGACAAACAGCTGTTCCTGTTAAACTCTCCACTACACAGACTGACTGGGCTCAGTCATTTTTATACCTCTGTGATAGATGCCTGGAGGACTCTCACCATCACAAGGCCTCCTGACCCCACGCCTGGGATGTGGCTCTTTGAGGAACCACTGTTCAACAATGGTTTCCTGGTCCTAACATCCACATCCTCATCAACAACAATACAGAACAAGTTCAGGGAGGCAGGGATAGGGAAGCTGGGCCACCTGACACGGACATCACTGGAGAGGCTGGCGGAGGTGACAGGGATAAGATCTACCAGGATGCTGCGGAGCCTCGTGGACGAGATGTGGCAGTCACTGCCCCAGCCTCTTCGGACCTTCGCCCAGAGCCAAAGCCATGCTGACCAGTGGACAAAAACAGAAGACTACCAGTTTCCTGTCCTGAATGTGAGTCCTGCAGTGGGGGAGTGGAGAGAAGAGAGCGGCCGACTGCTAACCCTCAGGACTCCAGCACTGGGCCCTTTTAACACCTCTGCAGGGAAACAGCTGTACTGCAGCTGTGTGAAGGTCCTGAACTGTCGCTCTCTTGAAGGAGTCAGGGAGTCGAGATGGACGGAGGTTTTTAGCTCAGATTATTCCCCTAGTGGCAGCTGGGGGGTCCTGTATAAACCTCCTGTGGAGAAACGGATGGCAGACATCCAGTGGAGAATTATACACGGAGCTCTAGCTACAAACAGATACAGAGCTCACCTGGACCCAAGCACTGAGGGGGGGTGTCCTTTCTGCTCGCTGCCAGAGACCCTGGAGCACTTAGTAGTGTTGTGTCCCAGGTTAGCTGACACTTTTAAACAGCTACAGGAGTGGGTGGGGGGTTTAGGAGAGGCCTTCTCGCTACCACTCTTTGTTTTTGGACCCAAGTACTTGGCAAGAAAAAAGAACTCTATGGTTTTAATGAATTTTATTTTTGCTAATGCCAAGATAGCAATCTGGATTAGTCGAAAAAACAAAATGGCGGGGGGAGGCTGGACAGATCCACTGCTCTGCCTGAGGGGTTTGGTGGCAGCTAGGCTCAGAATTGAACATGCGTATTTTACACTGACGGACAATCTGGAGGGTTTCAGGGCTGTGTGGGGGGTGGGACAGGTCCTGTGCTCACTGGGGGACAACCGGTCCCTGGTTTTAAAATTTTAACAGAACATCTGGTAATTTTATCGTTTGTGTATGATGTATGTGTGCCTTGAATGCGTTTTAACATTTTCTGTTACACATATTTTTGAATAATTAAGGATTTATTTTGACAATGGGACTTAAATAAAGTTATTCAAAAGTCAAAGTCTTCTTCTTCTTCTTCTTCTTCTTCTTCTTCTTCTTCTTCTTCTTCGTCTCATCATCTCCTCCACATGAATCCTGCCTCTTCACTCTCTCTGCCATCTTAAGATCCTTGTAGACAGCGGCCGTGTTGTTCTGCCTTCTCTGTAACATCGGCTCGAATGATCTTAGCTTGACAGCGTCAAGCAATCCTGTATTTTTATATATTGGCATTTTTATACATTGGCTATAGCAGTATACTTTACCTTTCGAATCATACATATATTCATTCCATACTCTTTTTTCGCAACACACAGCAAAATGCATGATTCATTATTACAGCAATCAGCTAATAAAACTGTACTTACTCACCATGTAAATATCTTATTTTGGATTAAAAAACAGAATAAATTTTCACCCGGTGATACGGCGAAGGGGCAACAAACTTAACACCCTTGTGTTGTCCCAGGGTCTGGTTGACCCAGCATGTGTTTGTGTGCGTGCGCATGCGCAAGAACAGGTTCAGTTCATTCCGGTCAATAGATACAGGCAGCCGGGCAGGCTCGCTGCGCGTGCCCTCGGGTCCCGCAGACCCCCGATTGGAGACACTGACCTCAACGCGAGGGACCGTGCAAGCCCCGCGGTTCACATCCTCGAGTCGCTCAGGGAGACTCAGACCGGAGACACTCCCCAACGCGGGCTGCCGACCGGCCCCACGTCACACCGGGGCGCAGCTTGGAGTGTGGTGTGCGGAGTGTGTGTGTGTGTGTGTGTGTGTGTGTGTGTGTGTGTGTGTGTGTGTGTGTGTGTGTGTGTGTGTGTGTGACATGTGAACATCAGAAGCGGCTGATGATCCAAGAGCGCCTTTCACACAGAGTGAGAGAGATGTGTGCTGCTGCAGTGTATTGTAATTTTGTTTTTTCAACGATCACTGAGCAAGAACAAAAGGTTGGATAAGTGATCATCGTAGCATCTATTTTCAAAAAACATAACGTAAAAAAAATTGACAATGAGACGCTGGGAGCTGGACCGAGCTGGCATCGCGAGTCTCAGGGTCCCGGACCGACCCCCGATCGGGGATAAGGCCCTCAACACGAGCGGCCGTGCGGGCCCCGCGGCTCACGTCTTCGGGTTGCTGAGACCCAGACTGGAGACATTCCCTACCGCGGGCGCAACTTGGAGTGTGTGGCGTGCGGAGATAAAAGTAAAAAAAAGTAAAACACTTTGCCACTGTATCGTAATTTAATTTTTTCAACGATCACTGAACAACAGCTGATTTTTACTCACCTAACGATGGCTTCTCTCCTTCGAAATGAATCCTGCCTTTTCACTCTCTCTGCCAAAGACAGCGGCCGTGTTGGTCTGTCTTCTCTGTAACTCTGAGCTCGAATGATCCTAGCCGACAGTGTCCAGCAATATAAAGTGTGTCTGATGGTGAAATACTGTAAGTCAGGTGGTGAAAGTGGGGGTGAGTGTGTGAAGTCTTATGACTCCTGAAAGAAGAAAGACTCCACAGTGAAGACACTACACTGACATGTGACCACAGGCAGCTATGTTTTTCCTGAAGCTGAACTTTTATAAAATAGACAGTGATACTCTGCATAGCCTGGATTCAAATATGTGCACAGAGTAGATTTTAAAATTTGCCAAAAAGAAATCCACACACGCATTTATTATTTTGTATTTATCCTTCTTGTATTTCATCCTGATTTTTACCCACAAACTGAATGGACATCTGACAGAAAAAAACATATGAATCTAAGCCATGATCTTATAAAAAGGAACATAATATTAATTAAAATATAACTTCATTGTATTGAAAAGCAATGACTCATCTTATAGATTGGTTGTACATGTAGTTGATACATCTCACCACCGACTTCAGTATCTGGTGTTCGGTTTATGCAGCATATGAACGTAACTGATAATGGCTAGAACAGTATACTTCCCCTGTATTATTTTATGTGCTGCTGCACTGTATTTTAATTTTGTTTTTTCAACGATCACTGAGTAATAACAAAAGGTTGGATAAGTGATCATCGTAGCATCTATTTTCATAAAACATAACGTAAAAAGAATTGACAATTAGAGTGTAGCAGGGATAAAGACACACACTTTATTTATCATCTTTTCAGCCTAAACCATAAGCTGCTGGAGGGATTGTCTTTCTTTTTGTGCATGAACGTCCTCACGACACAATGGTGTGATAAAGAGTTTTGCAACGCAACCATGTGGGGGCCGGAACACCCTCGCCCGTGTCATCTAACTTCACACACATAACTCCAGAAGAAATAAAGGCCCTACATTGAAGCGAAAACACTGTCATGTGAACATAGTCAGCTGATGATCACAGAGCGGCCAGTCACACAGAGAGAGAGAGAGAGAGAGAGAGAGAGAAAGAGGGAGATATATATATATATATAGAGAGAGAGAGAGAGAGAGAGAGAGAGAGAGAGAGAGAGAGAGAGAGAGATTTTGATTTTTCAAGTCACTTTTATTTTCTCAGTGATGTTCCAGAGAGAGACAAGATACATTTATTGGTCCCACACACATGCACACACACAAACACACACACACACACACACACACACACACGACATGCAAATGGTGGAACATTTGTTCTCTGCTTTTGTCCCATCTGATGAACACATAGGAGGACACAATGGTGGAGCAGTGGGCAGCCAGGGAGAGAGAGAAAGAGGCCCCAGCATCCCCAACGGCAGTCAGGGGATGTTCCCTCATTTTTCAGAAACGGGGGCACATTACATTTGAGCACCTTCTTGACCGGATCGGCCAGGGACAACAACAGGTGTGAAGGAGCCCTGAGTCACCACTCCCCTCTCAAGTAGCTGGTTAACTTTTTCTATGCTATCTACAAACACCACCACAGCACTGTTCATACGTGAGGCAGACTTCACACTGTCAAAAACGGTCAGTTGCAACTTTTTCATTGAGGATTCCAAAACTTAAAATCATTTGTTTAAAGAATTCCTTCAGAGTTGAAACCAAGATTTCAAAGTACTCTTTTTCATTATTAACATCCACTGTAAGCATGTTAAGTATCAAGTAATTTGACTGAAGACCTTTTGAGAAAATACGTTGATGAGTGACCCTATTTTATTATGGCAGTCAAACAGCACTGATTTTCAGCTTTAGTCCATGAAACCTCCAAACATTAACCAAAGTTGCAAAAATAGGCTTATCTCACCGTTTCCAGCGCTTTTGTGCACCTTAGGCTTATCTGTGATGAAAAAATGAAGATTTCAATCAAAGTTGCAAAAATAGGCTTATCTCGCCGTTTCCAGTGCTTTTGTGCACCTTAGGCTTATCTGTGATGAAAAAATGAAGATTTTAACCAAAGTTGCAAAAATAGGCTTTTTGAACTGTCACTCTTTGTCTTAGGCAAAAAAAAAAAATTACATGGGACACTTGTAGGCATTTGACATTATAGCAAGAATGCCTAGAAATGTCCGGAATTTTTTGTTAGGGAAAAATGAAATACATTGGAGAAAAAAATCTCCAGCACCAGCCAAGCCTAGGGACCCACTCTAAAGCCCCACCTTGAGTGCTGAATTAAGCCTAGAAATGTCTCACTCTTTGTGTTATGTATACAAATGACATGGGACACTTGTAGCACTTTACATTGTAGCAAGAATGCCTAGAAATGTCCCAAATGTTTTGTTAGGGAAAATTACAGTACATGGTAGAAAAAATTCTCCAGCACCAGCCAAGCCCAGGGACCCACTCTAAAGCCCCACCTTGAGTGCTGAAAAATGCCTAGAAATGTCTCCCTCTTTGTGTTAGGTAAAAAAATGACATGGGACACTTGTTGGCACTTTACATTATAGCAAGAATGCCTACAAATGTCCCAAATGTTTTGTTAGGGAAAAATACAAAACATGGTAGAAAAAAATCTCCAGCACTAGCCAAGCCCAGGGACCCACCTTGAGTGCTGACAAATGCCTAGAAATGTCTCACTTTATATGTTAGGTAACAAAAAATAAAAATACATGGGACACTTGTAGACACTTTACATTGTAGCAAGAATGCCTAGAAATGTCCCAAATGTTTTGTTAGGGAAAAATGAAATACATGGGAGAAAAAATTCTCCAGCACCAGACACGCCAAGAGACCCACTCTAAAGCCCCACCTTGAGTGCTGAGAAATGCCTAGAAATGTCTCACTCTTTGTGTTAGTTAAAAAAATGACATGGGACACTTGTAAGCACTTTACATTAAAGCAAGAATGCCTAGAAATGTCCCAAATGTTTTGTTAAGGAAAAATACAAAACATGGTAGAAAAAAAATCTCCAGTACCAGCCAAGCCCAGGGACCCACTCTAAAGCCCCACCTTGAGTGCTGAAAAATGCCTAGAAATGTCTCCCTCTTTGTGTTAGGTAAAAACAAAACAAAAAATAACATGGGACACTTGTAGGCACTTTGCATTATAGCAAGAATGCCTAGAAATGTCCGTTATATTTGTTAGGGAAAATGAAATACATGGGAGAAAAAAATCTCCAGCATCAGCCAAGCCCGGTGACCCGCTCTAAAGCCCAACATTGAATGCTGAAAAATTGTAGAAATGTGTCACTCTTTATGTTAGGTAAAAAAATGACATGGGACACTAATAGGCACTTTACATTATAGCAAGAATACCTAGAAATGTCCCAAATGTTTTGTTAGGGAAAAATGAAAAAAATTGTAGAAAAAAAATCTCCAGCACTAGCCAAGCCCAGGGACCCACCTTGAGTGCTCAAAAATGACTAGAAATGTCTCACTTTATGTGTGAGGTAAAAAAAAATAAAAATACATGGGACACTTGTAGACACTTTACATTGTAGCAAGAATGCCTAGAAATGTCCCAAATGTTTTGTTAGGGAAAATTACAATACATGGTAGAAAAACGTCTCCAGCACCAGCTAAGCCCAGTGACCCACTCTAACGTCCCACCTTGAATGCTGAAAATGCCTAGAATTGTCTCACTCTTTTTGTTAGGTAAAAAAATGACATGGGACACTTGTTGGCACTTTACAATATAGCAAGAATGCCTACAAATGTCCCAAATGTTTTGTTAGGGAAAAATTAAATACATAGGAGAAAAAATTCTCCAGAACCAGACACGCCAAGGGACCCACTCTAAAGCCCCACCTTGAGTGCTGAGAAATGCCTAGAAATGTCTCACTCTTTGTGTTAGGTAAAAAAACGACATGGGACACTTGTAGGCACTTTACATTGAAGCAAGAATGCCTAGAAATGTCCCAAATGTTTTGTTAGGGAAAAATACAAAACATGGTAGAAAAAAATTTCCACTACCAGCCATGCCCAGGGACCCACTCTAAAGCCCCACCTTGAGTGCTGAAAAATGCCTCGAAATGTCTCCCTCTTTGTATTAGGTAAAAACAAAACAAAAAATAACATGGGACACTTGTAGGCACTTTGCATTATAGCAAGAATGCCTAGAAATGTCCGAAATATTTGTTAGGGAAAAATGAAATACATGGGAGAAAAAATTCTCCAGCACCAGCAAAGCCAGGTGACCCACTCTAAAGCCCCACCCTTAGTGCTAAAAAATGCCTAGAAATGTGTCACTCTTTGTGTTAGGAAAAAAGAAAAAATACATAGGAAACTTGTAGGAACTTTACATTATAGCAAGAATGCCTAGAAATGTCCCACACGTTTTATTAGGGAAAAATGAAATACATGGTAGAAAAAGTTCTCCAGCACCAGTCAAGCCCGGGGACCCACTCTAACGTCCCACCTTGAATGCTGAAAATGCCTAGAATTGTCTCACTCTTTTTGTTAGGTAAAAAAATGACATGGCACACTTGTTGGCACTTTACATTATAGCAAGAATGCCTACAAATGTCCCAAATGTTTTGTTAGGGAAAAATTAAATACATAGGAGAAAAAATTCTCCAGAACCAGACACGCCAAGGGACCCACTCTAAAGCCCCACCTTGAGTGCTGAGAAATGCCTAGAAATGTCTCACTCTTTGTGTTAGGTAAAAAAATGACATGGGACACTTGTAGGCACTTTGCATTATAGGAAGAATGCCTAGAAATGTCCGAAATATTTGTTAGAAAAAAAGGAAATACATGGGAGAAAAAAATCTCCAGCACCAGCCAAGCCCAGGGACCCACTCTAAAGCCCCATCTTGAGTGCTGAGAAATGTCTTAAAATCTCTCACTCTTTGTGTTAGGTATAGAAATGACATGGGTAACTTATAGACCTTTACATTAAAGCAAGAATGCCTAGAAATGTCCCAAATGTTTTGTTAGGGAAAAATACAAAACATGGTAGAAAAAAATCTCCAGCACCAGCCAAGCCCGGTGACCCACTCTAAAGCCGAACATTGAGTGCTGAAAAATTGTAGAAATGTGTCACTCTTTGTGTTAGGTAAAAAAATGACATGGGACACTAGGAGGCACTTTACATTATAGCAAGAATGCCTAGAAATGTCCCAAATGTTTTGTTAGGAAAAAATTAAATACATGGGAAAAATAATTCTCCAGCACCAGCCACGCCCAGGGACCCACTCTAAAGCCCCACTTTGAGTGCTGAGAAATGCCTAGAAATGTCTCACTTTATGTGTTAGCTAAAAAAAATAAAAAGACATTGGACACTTGTAGGCACTTTACATTACAGCAAGAATGCCTAGAAAAGTCCCAAATGTTTTGTTAGGGAAAAATTAAATACATGGGAGAAAAAATTCTCCAGCACCAGCCACGCCCAGGGACCCACTCTAAAGCCCCACCTTGAATGCTGAAAAATGCATAGAAATGTGTCACTCTTTGTGTTAGGTAAAAAAATGACTGGGGACACTAGTAGGCACTTTACATTATATAAAGAATGCCTAGAAATGTTCCAAATGTTTTGATAGGGAAAAATTAAATACATGGTAGAAAAAATTATCCAGCACCATCCAGCACTTTGAGAGGGACCCACTCAAAGTGCCCCACCTTGAGTGCTGAGAAATGCCTAGAAATGTCTCACTCTTTTTGTTAGGTAAAAAAATGACATGGGACACCTGTAGGCACTTTACATTATAGCAAGAATGCCTAGAAATGTCCCAAATGTTTTGTTAGGGAAAAATTAAATAAATGGGAAAAATAATTCTCCAGCACCAGCCACGCCCAGGGACCCTCTCTAAAGCCCCACTTTGAGTGTTGAGAAATGCCTAAAAATGTCTCACTCTTTTTGTTAGGTAAAAAAATGACATGGGACACCTGTAGGCACTTTACATTATAGCAAGAATGCCTAGAAATGTACCAAATGTTTTGTTAGGGAAAAATACAAAACATGGTAGAAAAAAATCTCCAGCAGCAGCCAAGCCCCAGGACCCACTCTAAAGCCCCACCTTGATTTGTCAAAAATGCCTAGAAATGTCCCACTTTACATGTTAGCTAAAAAAAATAAAAATACATGGGACACCTGTAGGCACTTTACATTATAGCAAGAATGCCTAGAAATGTCCGAAATGTTTTGTTAGGGAACAATTACAATACATGGTAGAAAAAATTCTCCAGCACCAGCCAAGCCCGGGGACCCACTCTAAAGCCTCACCCTGAGTGCTGAAAAATGCCTAGAAAATTGTCACTCTTTGTGTTAGGTAAAAAAATGACTTGGGACACTTGTAGGCACTTTGCATTATAGCAAGAATGCCTAAAAATGTCCCGAATGTTTTGTTAGGGAAAAATGAAATACATGGGAGAAAACAATCTCCAGCACCAGCCAAGCCCAGGGACCCACTCTAAAGCCCCACCTTAAATAATGAAAAATGCCTAGAAATATGTCACTATTTGTGCTAGGTAAAAAAATGACATGGGACACTAGTAGGCACTTTACATTATAGCAAAAATGCCTAGAAATGTCCCAAATGTTTTGTTAGGGAAAAATACAAAACATAGTAGAAAAAAATGTCCAGCACCAGCCAAGCCTGGGGAGCCAGTCTAAAGCCCAACATTGAGTGCTGAAAAATGCCTAGAAATGTGTCACTCTTTGTTTTAGGTAAAAAAATGACATGGGACACTAGTAGGCACTTTACGTTATAGCAAGAATGCCTAGAAATGTCCCAAATGTTTTGTTAGGGAAAAATTAAATACATGGGAAAAAAAATTCTCCAGCCCCAGCCACGCCCAGGGACCCCCTCTAAAGCCCCACCTTGAGTGCAGAGAAATGCCTAGAAATCTCTCACTCTTTGTGTTAGGTAAAAAAATGACATGGGACACTTGTAGGCACTTTACATTAAAGCAAGAATGCCTAGAAATGTACCAAATGTTTTGTCAGGGAAAAATACAAAACATGGTAGAAAAAAATCTCCAGCAGCAGCCAAGCCCCGGGACCCACTCTAAAGCCCCACCTTGAGTTCTGAAAAATGCCTAGAAATGTCCCACTTTACATGTTAGCTAAAAAAAATAAAAATACATGGGACACTAGTAGGCACTTTACATTATAGCAATAATGCCTAGAAATGTCCGAAATGTTTTGTTAGGGAAAAATTACAATACATGGTAGAAAAAATTCTCCAGCACCAGCCAAGCCCGGGGACCCACTCTAAAGCCCCACCCTGAGTGCTGAAAAATGCCTAGAAATGTCTCACTCTTTGTGTTAGGTAAAAACAAAACAAAAAATAACATGGGACACTTGTAGGCACTTTGCATTATAGCAAGAATGCCTAGAAATGTCCCAAATGTTTTGTTAGGGAAAAATTAAATACATGGTAGAAAAAATTCTCCAGCACCAGCCAAGCCCGGGGACCCACTCTAAAGCCCCCCCCCCTGAGTGCTGAAAAATGCCTAGAAATGTCTCACTCTTTGTGTTAGCTAAAAAAAATGACATGGGACACTTGTAGGCACTTTACATTAAAGCAAGAATGCCTAGAAATGTACCAAATGTTTTGTTAGGAAAAAAAATACAAAACATGGTAAAAAAAATCTCCAGCAGCAGCCAAGCCCCGGAACCCACTCTAAAGCCCCACCTTGAGTTCTGAAAAATGCCTAGAAATGTCCCACTTTACATGTTAGCTAAAAAAAATAAAAACTACATGGGACACTAGTAGCAACTTTACATTATAGCAAGAATGCCTAGAAATGTCCGAAATGTTTTGTTAGGGAAAAATGAAATACATGGGAGAAAACAATCTCCAGCACCAGCCAAGCCCAGGGACCCACTCTAAAGCCCCACCTTAAATAATGAAAAATGCCTAGAAATGTGTCACTCTTTGTGTTAGGTAAAAAAATAACATGGGACACTAGTAGGCACTTTACATTATAGCAAAAATGCCTAGAAATGTCCCAAATGTTTTGTTAGGGAAAAATACAAAACATAGTAGAAAAAAATCTCCAGCACCAGCCAAGCCTGGGGAGCCAGTCTAAAGCCCAACATTGAGTGCTAAAAAATGCCTAGAAATGTGTCACTCTTTGTTTTAGGAAAAAAAAATGACATGGGACACTAGTAGGCACTTTACGTTATAGCAAGAATGCCTAGAAATGTCCCAAATGTTTTGTTAGGGAAAAATTAAATACATGGGAAAAAAAATTCTCCAGCCCCAGCCACGCCCAGGGACCCGCTCTAAAGCCCCACCGTGAGTGCAGAGAAATGCCTAGAAATCTCTCACTCTTTGTGTTAGGTAAAAAAATGACATGGGACACTTGTAGGCACTTTACATTAAAGCAAGAATGCCTAGAAATGTACCAAATGTTTTGTCAGGGAAAATTACAAAACATGGTAGAAAAAAATCTCCAGCAGCAGCCAAGCCCCGGGACCCACTCTAAAGCCCCACCTTGAGTTCTGAAAAATGCCTAGAAATGTCCCACTTTACATGTTAGCTTAAAAAAAATAAAAATACATGGGACACTAGTAGGCACTTTACATTATAGCAATAATGCCTAGAAATGTCCGAAATGTTTTGTTAGGGAAAAATTACAATACATGGTAGAAAAAATTCTCCAGCACCAGCCAAGCCCGGGGACCCACTCTAAAGCCCCACCCTGAGTGCTGAAAAATGCCTAGAAATGTCTCACTCTTTGTGTTAGGTAAAAACAAAACAAAAAATAACATGGGACACTTGTAGGCACTTTGCATTATAGCAAGAATGCCTAGAAATGTCCCAAATGTTTTGTTAGGGAAAAATTAAATACATGGTAGAAAAAATTCTCCAGCACCAGCCAAGCCCGGGGACCCACTCTAAAGCCCCCCCCCTGAGTGCTGAAAAATGCCTAGAAATGTCTCACTCTTTGTGTTAGCTAAAAAAAATGACATGGGACACTTGTAGGCACTTTACATTAAAGCAAGAATGCCTAGAAATGTACCAAATGTTTTGTTAGGGAAAAATGAAATACATGGGAGAAAACAATCTCCAGCACCAGCCAAGCCTTAGGAGCCACTCAAAAGCCCAACCCTGAGTGCTGAAAATTTTCTAGAAATGTCTCACTCTTTGTGTTAGGTAAAAAAATGACATGGGACACTTGTAGGCACTTTACATTATAGCAAGAATGGCTAGAGATGTCCTAAATGTTTTGTTAGGGAAAAATGAAATACATGGGAGAAGAAATTCTCCAGCACCAGTCACGCCCAGGAACCCACTGTAAAGCCCCACCCTGAGTGCTGAGAAATGCCCAGAAATGTCTTGATCTTTGTGTTAGGTAAAAAAATTACAAGGGACACTGGTAGGCACTTTACATTATAGCAAGAATGCCTAGAAATGTCCGAAATAATTTGTTAGGGAAAAATTACAATACATGGTAGAAAAAATTCTCCAGCACCAGCCAAGCCAGGGGACCCACTCTAAAGCCCCACCCTGAGTGCTGAAAAATGCCTAGAAATGTCTCACTCTTTGTGTTAGATCAAAAAATTACATGGGACACTTGTAGGCACTTTACATTATAGCAAGATTGCCTAGAAATGTCCCAAATGTTTTGTTAGGGAAAAATTAAATACATGGGAAAAACAATTCTCCATTACCAGCCAAGCCCAGGGACCCACTATTAAGCCCCACCTTGAGTGCTGAAAAAACCTAGAAATGTCTCACTCTTTGTGTAAGTACAACAAATAAAAATACATGGGACACTTGTAGGCACTTTACATTATAGCAAGATTGCCTAGAAATGTCCCAAATGTTTTTTTAGGGAAAAATACAAAACATGGTAAAAAAAAAAATCGCCAGCACCAGCCAAGACTGGGGAGCCACTCTAAAGCCCAACATTGAGTGATGAAAAATGCCTAGAAATGTGTCACTCTTTGTGTTAGGTAAAAAAATGACATGGGACACTAGTAGGCACTTTTCATTATAGCAAGAATGCCTAGAAATGTCCCAAATGTTTTGTTAGGGAAAAATTAAATACATGGGAAATACAATTCTCAATTACCAGCCAAGCCCAGGGACCCACTCTAAAGCCCCAACTTGAGTGCTGAAAAAACCTAGAAATGTCTCACTCTTTGTGTAAGTAAAACAAATAAAAATACATGGGACACATGTAGGCACTTTACATTATAGCAAGAATGCCTAGAAAAATCAGAAATGTTTTGTTAGGGAAAAATGAAATACATGTGAGAAAAAAATCTCCAGCACCAGCCAAGCCCGGGGACCCACTCTAAAGCCCAACCCTGAGTGCTGAGAAATGCCTAGAAATGTCACACTTTATGTGTTAGCTAAAAAAAATAAAAATACATGGGACACTTCTAGGCACTTTAAATTATAGCAAGAATGCCTAGAAATGTCTCAAATGTTTTGTTAGGGAAAAATGAAATACATGGGAGAAAAAATTCTCCAGCACCAGCAGCGCCCAGGGACCCACTCTAAAGCCCCACCTTGAATGCTGAAAAATGCCTAGAAATGTGTCACTCTTTGTGTTAGGTAAAAAAATGACATGGGACACTAGTAGGCACTTTACATTATAGCAAGAATGCCTAGAAATGTTCCAAATGTTTTGTTAGGGAAAAATTAAATACATGGGAGAAAAAACTTATCCAGCACCAGCCACGCCCAGGGACCCACTCTAAAGCCCCACCTTGAGTGCTGAAAAATGCCTAGAAATGTCTCACTCTTTGTGTTCGGTAAAACAAATAAAATACATGGGACACTTGTAGGCACTTTACTTTATAGCGAGATTGCCTAGAAATGTCCCAAATGTTTTGTAAGTGAAAAATACAAAACATGGAAGAAAAAAATCGCCAGCACCAGCCAAGCCTGAGGAAACACTGTAAAGCACAACCCTGAGTGCTGAAAAATGTCTAGAAATGTCTCACTCTTTGTGTTAGGTAAAAAAATGACATGGGACACTTGTAGGCACTTTACATTATAGCAAGAATGCCTAAAGATGTACCAAATGTTTTGTTAGGGAAAAATGAAATACATGTGAGAAAAAAATCTCCAGCACCAGCCAAGCCTGAGGAAACACTGTAAAGCCCCACCCTGAGTGCTGAGAAATGCCTAGAAATGTCTCACTCTTTGTATTAGGTAAAAAAATTACATGGGACACTTGTAGGCACTTTACATTAAAGCAAGAATGCCTAGAAATGTCCCAAATGTTTTGTTAGGGAAAAATTAAATACATGGTAGAACAAATTCTCCAGCACCAGCCACGCCCAGGGACCCACTCTAAAGCCCCACCTTGAGTGCTGAGAAATGCCTAGAAATGTCTCACTCTTTGTGTTAGGTAAAAAAATGACATGGGACACTTGTAGGCACTTTACATTAAAGCAAGAATGCCTAGAAATGTCCAAAATGTTTTGTTAGGGGAAAATTAAATACATGGTAGAAAAAATTCTCCAGCACCACCCACGCCCAGGGACCCACTCTAAAGCCCCACCTTGAGTGCTGAGAAATGCCTAGAAATGTCTCACTCTTTGTGTTAGGTAAAAAAATGACATGGGACACTTGTAGGCACTTTACATTAAAGCAAGAATGCCTAGAAATGTCCCAAATGTTTTGTTAGGGAAAAAAACAAAACATGGTAGAAAAAAATCTCCAGCACCAGCCAAGCCCAGGGACCCACTCTAAAGCCCCACCTTGAGTGCTGAAAAATGCCTAGAAATGTCTCACTCTTTGTGTTCGGTAAAACAAATAAAAATACATGGGACACTTTTAGGCACTTTACATTATAGCAAGAATGCCTATAAATATCCGAAATGTTTTGTTAGGGAAAAATTAAATACATGGGAGAAAAAAATCTCCAGTACCAGCCAAGCCTGAGGAAACACTCTAAAGCCCAACCCTGAGTGTTGAAAAATGCCTAGAAATGTCTCACTCTTTGTGTTAGGTAAAAAAATGACATGGGACACTTGTAGGCACTTTACATTATAGCAAGAATACCTAGAGATGTACCAAATGTTTTGTTAGGGAAAAATGAAATACATGGGATAAAAAAATCTCAAGCACCAGCCAAGCCTGAGGAGCCACTCTAAAGCCCAACCCTGAGTGCTGAAAAATGCTTAGAAATGTCTCACTCTTTGTGTTAGGTAAAAAAATTACATGGGACACTTGTAGGCACTTTATATTATAGCAAGATTGCCTAGAAATGTCCCAAATGTTTTGTTAGGGAAAAATTAAATACATGGGAAAAACAATTCTCCATTACCAGCCAAGCCCAGGGACCCACTCTAAAGCCCCACCCTGAGTGCTGAGAAATGCCTAGAAATGTCTCACTCTTTGTGTTCGGTAAAACAAATAAAAATACATGGGACAGTTGTAGGCACTTTACATTATAGCAAGATTGCCTAGAAATGTCCCAAATGTTTTTTTAGGGAAAAATACAAAACATGGTAAAAAAAAAAATCGCCAGCACCAGCCAAGACTGGGGAGCCACTCTAAAGCCCAACATTGAGTGATGAAAAATGCCTAGAAATGTGTCACTCTTTGTGTTAGGTAAAAAAATGACATGGGACACTAGTAGGCACTTTTCATTATAGCAAGAATGCCTAGAAATGTCCCAAATGTTTTGTTAGGGAAAAATTAAATACATGGGAAATACAATTATCCATTACCAGCCAAGCCCAGGAACCCACTCTAAAGCCCCACCCTGAGTGCTGAGAAATGCCTAGAAATGTCTCACTCTTTGTGTTAGGTAAAAACAAAACAAAAAATAACATGGGACACTTGTAGGCACTTTGCATTATAGCAAGAATGCCTAGAAATGTCCCAAATGTTTTGTTAGGGAAAAATTAAATACATGGTAGAAAAAATTCTCCAGCACCAGCCACGCCCAGGGACCCACTCTAAAGCCCCACCCTGAGTGCTGAGAAATGCCTAGAAATGTCTCACTCTTTGTGTTAGGTAAAAAAATTACATAGGACACTTGTAGGCACTTTACATTATAGCAAGAATGCCTAGAAATGACCCAAATGTTTTGTTAGGGAAAAATTAAATACATGGTAGAAAAAATTCTACAGCACCAGCCACGCCCAGGGACCCACTCTAAAGCCCCACCTTGAGTGCTGAGAAATGCCTAAAAATGTCTCACTCTTTGTGTTAGGTAAAAAAATGACATGGGACACTTTTAGGCACTTTACATTAAAGCAAGAATGCCTAGAAATGTCCCAAATGTTTTGTTAGGGAACAATTAAATACATGGTAGAAAAAATTCTCCAGCACCAGCCACGCCCAGGGACCCACTCTAAAGCCCCACCTTGAGTGCTGAGAAATGCCTAAAAATGTCTCACTCTTTGTGTTAGGTAAAAAAATGACATGGGACACTTGTAGGCACTTTACATTAAAGCAAGAATGCCTAGAAATGTCCCAAATGTTTTGTTAGGGAAAAATTAAATACATGGTAGAACAAATTCTCCAGCACCAGCCACGCCCAGGGACCCACTCTAAAGCCCCACCTTGAGTGCTGAAAAATGCCTAGAAATGTCTCACTCTTTGTGTTCGGTAAAACAAATAAAATACATGGGACACTTGTAGGCACTTTACTTTATAGCGAGATTGCCTAGAAATGTCCCAAATGTTTTGTAAGTGAAAAATACAAAACATGGAAGAAAAAAATCGCCAGCACCAGCCAAGCCTGAGGAAACACTGTAAAGCACAACCCTGAGTGCTGAAAAATGTCTAGAAATGTCTCACTCTTTGTGTTAGGTAAAAAAATGACATGGGACACTTGTAGGCACTTTACATTATAGCAAGAATGCCTAAAGATGTACCAAATGTTTTGTTAGGGAAAAATGAAATACATGTGAGAAAAAAATCTCCAGCACCAGCCAAGCCTGAGGAAACACTGTAAAGCCCCACCCTGAGTGCTGAGAAATGCCTAGAAATGTCTCACTCTTTGTATTAGGTAAAAAAATTACATGGGACACTTGTAGGCACTTTACATTAAAGCAAGAATGCCTAGAAATGTCCCAAATGTTTTGTTAGGGAAAAATTAAATACATGGTAGAACAAATTCTCCAGCACCAGCCACGCCCAGGGACCCACTCTAAAGCCCCACCTTGAGTGCTGAGAAATGCCTAGAAATGTCTCACTCTTTGTGTTAGGTAAAAAAATGACATGGGACACTTGTAGGCACTTTACATTAAAGCAAGAATGCCTAGAAATGTCCAAAATGTTTTGTTAGGGGAAAATTAAATACATGGTAGAAAAAATTCTCCAGCACCAGCCACGCCCAGGGACCCACTCTAAAGCCCCACCTTGAGTGCTGAGAAATGCCTAGAAATGTCTCACTCTTTGTGTTAGGTAAAAAAATGACATGGGACACTTGTAGGCACTTTACATTAAAGCAAGAATGCCTAGAAATGTCCCAAATGTTTTGTTAGGGAAAAAAACAAAACATGGTAGAAAAAAATCTCCAGCACCAGCCAAGCCCAGGGACCCACTCTAAAGCCCCACCTTGAGTGCTGAAAAATGCCTAGAAATGTCTCACTCTTTGTGTTCGGTAAAACAAATAAAAATACATGGGACACTTTTAGGCACTTTACATTATAGCAAGAATGCCTATAAATATCCGAAATGTTTTGTTAGGGAAAAATTAAATACATGGGAGAAAAAAATCTCCAGTACCAGCCAAGCCTGAGGAAACACTCTAAAGCCCAACCCTGAGTGTTGAAAAATGCCTAGAAATGTCTCACTCTTTGTGTTAGGTAAAAAAATGACATGGGACACTTGTAGGCACTTTACATTATAGCAAGAATACCTAGAGATGTACCAAATGTTTTGTTAGGGAAAAATGAAATACATGGGATAAAAAAATCTCAAGCACCAGCCAAGCCTGAGGAGCCACTCTAAAGCCCAACCCTGAGTGCTGAAAAATGCTTAGAAATGTCTCACTCTTTGTGTTAGGTAAAAAAATTACATGGGACACTTGTAGGCACTTTATATTATAGCAAGATTGCCTAGAAATGTCCCAAATGTTTTGTTAGGGAAAAATTAAATACATGGGAAAAACAATTCTCCATTACCAGCCAAGCCCAGGGACCCACTCTAAAGCCCCACCCTGAGTGCTGAGAAATGCCTAGAAATGTCTCACTCTTTGTGTTCGGTAAAACAAATAAAAATACATGGGACAGTTGTAGGCACTTTACATTATAGCAAGATTGCCTAGAAATGTCCCAAATGTTTTTTTAGGGAAAAATACAAAACATGGTAAAAAAAAAAATCGCCAGCACCAGCCAAGACTGGGGAGCCACTCTAAAGCCCAACATTGAGTGATGAAAAATGCCTAGAAATGTGTCACTCTTTGTGTTAGGTAAAAAAATGACATGGGACACTAGTAGGCACTTTTCATTATAGCAAGAATGCCTAGAAATGTCCCAAATGTTTTGTTAGGGAAAAATTAAATACATGGGAAATACAATTATCCATTACCAGCCAAGCCCAGGAACCCACTCTAAAGCCCCACCCTGAGTGCTGAGAAATGCCTAGAAATGTCTCACTCTTTGTGTTAGGTAAAAACAAAACAAAAAATAACATGGGACACTTGTAGGCACTTTGCATTATAGCAAGAATGCCTAGAAATGTCCCAAATGTTTTGTTAGGGAAAAATTAAATACATGGTAGAAAAAATTCTCCAGCACCAGCCACGCCCAGGGACCCACTCTAAAGCCCCACCCTGAGTGCTGAGAAATGCCTAGAAATGTCTCACTCTTTGTGTTAGGTAAAAAAATTACATAGGACACTTGTAGGCACTTTACATTATAGCAAGAATGCCTAGAAATGTCCCAAATGTTTTGTTAGGGAAAAATTAAATACATGGGAGAAAAAATTCTACAGCACCAGCCACGCCCAGGGACCCACTCTAAAGCCCCACCTTGAGTGCTGAGAAATGCCTAAAAATGTCTCACTCTTTGTGTTAGGTAAAAAAATGACATGGGACACTTTTAGGCACTTTACATTAAAGCAAGAATGCCTAGAAATGTCCCAAATGTTTTGTAAGGGAACAATTAAATACATGGTAGAAAAAATTCTCCAGCACCAGCCACGCCCAGGGACCCACTCTAAAGCCCCACCTTGAGTGCTGAGAAATGCCTAAAAATGTCTCACTCTTTGTGTTAGGTAAAAAAATGACATGGGACACTTGTAGGCACTTTACATTAAAGCAAGAATGCCTAGAAATGTCCCAAATGTTTTGTTAGGGAAAAATGAAATACATGGGATAAAAAAATCTCAAGCACCAGCCAAGCCTGAGGAGCCACTCTAAAGCCCAACCCTGAGTGCTGAAAAATGCTTAGAAATGTCTCACTCTTTGTGTTAGGTAAAAAAATTACATGGGACACTTGTAGGCACTTTACATTATAGCAAGATTGCCTAGAAATGTCCCAAATGTTTTGTTAGGGAAAAATGAAATACATGGGAAAAACAATTCTCCATTACCAGCCAAGCCCAGGGACCCACTCTAAAGCCCCACCTTGAGTGCTGAAAAAACCTAGAAATGTCTCACTCTTTGTGTAAGTACAACAAATAAAAATACATGGGACACTTGTAGGCACTTTACATTATAGCAAGATTGCCTAGAAATGTCCCAAATGTTTTTTTAGGGAAAAATACAAAACATGGTAAAAAAAAAAATCGCCAGCACCAGCCAAGACTGGGGAGCCACTCTAAAGCCCAACATTGAGTGATGAAAAATGCCTAGAAATGTGTCACTCTTTGTGTTAGGTAAAAAAATGACATGGGACACTAGTAGGCACTTTTCATTATAGCAAGAATGCCTAGAAATGTCCCAAATGTTTTGTTAGGGAAAAATTAAATACATGGGAAATACAATTATCCATTACCAGCCAAGCCCAGGAACCCACTCTAAAGCCCCACCCTGAGTGCTGAGAAATGCCTAGAAATGTCTCACTCTTTGTGTTAGGTAAAAACAAAACAAAAAATAACATGGGACACTTGTAGGCACTTTGCATTATAGCAAGAATGCCTAGAAATGTCCCAAATGTTTTGTTAGGGAAAAATTAAATACATGGTAGAAAAAATTCTCCAGCACCAGCCACGCCCAGGGACCCACTCTAAAGCCCCACCCTGAGTGCTGAGAAATGCCTAGAAATGTCTCACTCTTTGTGTTAGGTAAAAAAATTACATAGGACACTTGTAGGCACTTTACATTATAGCAAGAATGCCTAGAAATGTCCCAAATGTTTTGTTAGGGAAAAATTAAATACATGGTAGAAAAAATTCTACAGCACCAGCCACGCCCAGGGACCCACTCTAAAGCCCCACCTTGAGTGCTGAGAAATGCCTAAAAATGTCTCACTCTTTGTGTTAGGTAAAAAAATGACATGGGACACTTTTAGGCACTTTACATTAAAGCAAGAATGCCTAGAAATGTCCCAAATGTTTTGTTAGGGAAAAATGAAATACATGGTAGAAAAAATTCTCCAGCACCAGCAACGTCCAGGGACCCACTCTAAAGCCCCACCTTGAGTGCTGAGAAATGCCTAGAAATGTCTCACTCTTTGTGTTAGGTAAAAAAATGACATGGGACACTTGTAGGCACTTTACATTATAGCAAGATTGCCTACAAGTGTCCCAAATGTTTTGTTAGGGAAAAATTAAATACATGGGAAAAACAATTCTCCATTACCAGCCAAGCCCAGGGACCCACTCTAAAGCCCCACCTTGAGTGCTGAAAAAACCTAGAAATGTCTCACTCTTTGTGTAAGTACAACAAATAAAAATACATGGGACACTTGTAGGCACTTTACATTATAGCAAGATTGCCTAGAAATGTCCCAAATGTTTTTTTAGGGAAAAATACAAAACATGGTAAAAAAAAAAATCGCCAGCACCAGCCAAGACTGGGGAGCCACTCTAAAGCCCAACATTGAGTGATGAAAAATGCCTAGAAATGTGTCACTCTTTGTGTTAGGTAAAAAAATGACATGGGACACTAGTAGGCACTTTTCATTATAGCAAGAATGCCTAGAAATGTCCCAAATGTTTTGTTAGGGAAAAATTAAATACATGGGAAATACAATTATCCATTACCAGCCAAGCCCAGGAACCCACTCTAAAGCCCCACCCTGAGTGCTGAGAAATGCCTAGAAATGTCTCACTCTTTGTGTTAGGTAAAAACAAAACAAAAAATAACATGGGACACTTGTAGGCACTTTGCATTATAGCAAGAATGCCTAGAAATGTCCCAAATGTTTTGTTAGGGAAAAATTAAATACATGGTAGAAAAAATTCTCCAGCACCAGCCACGCCCAGGGACCCACTCTAAAGCCCCACCCTGAGTGCTGAGAAATGCCTAGAAATGTCTCACTCTTTGTGTTAGGTAAAAAAATTACATAGGACACTTGTAGGCACTTTACATTATAGCAAGAATGCCTAGAAATGTCCCAAATGTTTTGTTAGGGAAAAATTAAATACATGGTAGAAAAAATTCTACAGCACCAGCCACGCCCAGGGACCCACTCTAAAGCCCCACCTTGAGTGCTGAGAAATGCCTAAAAATGTCTCACTCTTTGTGTTAGGTAAAAAAATGACATGGGACACTTTTAGGCACTTTACATTAAAGCAAGAATGCCTAGAAATGTCCCAAATGTTTTGTTAGGGAACAATTAAATACATGGTAGAAAAAATTCTCCAGCACCAGCCACGCCCAGGGACCCACTCTTAAGCCCCACCTTGAGTGCTGAGAAATGCCTAGAAATGTCTCACTCTTTGTGTTAGGTAAAAAAATGACATGGGACACTTGTAGGCACTTTACATTAAAGCAAGAATGCCTAGAAATGTCCCAAATGTTTTGTTAGGGAAAAAGACAAAACATGGTAGAAAAAAATCTCCAGCACCAGCCAAGCCCAGGTACCCACTCTAAAGCCCCACCTTGAGTGCTGAAAAATGCCTAGAAATGTCTCACTCTTTGTGTTCGGTAAAACATATAAAAATACATGGGACACTTGTAGGCACTTTACATTATAGCAAGAATGCCTAGAAATGTCCGAAATGTTTTGTTAGGGAAAAATGAAATACATGGGAGAAAAAAATCTCCAGTACCAGCCAAGCCTGAGGAAACACTCTAAAGCCCAACCCTGAGTGCTGAAAAATGCCTAGAAATGTCTCACTCTTTGTGTTAGGTAAAAAAATGACATGGGACACTTGTAGGCACTTTACATTATAGCAAGAATACCTAGAGATGTACCAAATGTTGTGTTAGGGAAAAATGAAATACATGGGAGAAAAAATTCTCCAGCACCAGCCACGCCCAAGGACCCACTGTAAAGCCCCACCCTGAGTGCTGAGAAATGCCTAGAAATGTCTCACTCTTTGTGTTAGGTAAAAAAATGACATGGGACACTTGTAGGCACTTTACATTAAAGCAAGAATGCCTAGAAATGTCCCAAATGTTTTGTTAGGGAAAAAAACAAAACATGGTAGAAAAAAATCTCCAGCACCAGCCAAGCCCAGGGACCCACTCTAAAGCCCCACCTTGAGTGCTGAAAAATGCCTAGAAATGTCTCACTCTTTGTGTTCGGTAAAACATATAAAAATACATGGGACACTTGTAGGCACTTTACATTATACCAAGAATGCCTAGAAATGTCCGAAATGTTTTGTTAGGGAAAAATGAAAAACATGGGAGAAAAAAATCTCCAGTACCAGCCAAGCCTGAGGAAACACTCTAAAGCCCAACCCTGAGTGCTGAAAAATGCCTAGAAATGTCTCAGTCTTTGTGTTAGGTAAAAAAATGACATGGGACACTTGTATGCACTTTACATTGTAGCAAGAATACCTAGAGATATACCAAATGTTTTGTTAGGGAAAAATGAAATACATGGGAGAAAAAATTCTCCAGCACCAGCCACGCCCAGGGACCCACTGTAAAGCCCCACCCTGAGTGCTGAGAAATGCCTAGAAATGTCTCACTCTTTGTGTTAGGTAAAAAAATGACATGGGACACTTGTAGGCACTTTACATTATAGCAAGAATACCTAGAGATGTACCAAATGTTTTGTTAGGGAAAAATTAAATACATGGGAGAAAAAATTCTCCAGCACCAGCCACGCCCAGGGACCCACTGTAAAGCCCCACCTTGAGTGCTGATAAATGCCTAGAAATGTCTCACTCTTTGTGTTAGGTAAAAAAATGACATGGGACACTTGTAGGCACTTTACATTAAAGCAAGAATGCCTAGAAATGTCCCAAATGTTTTGTTAGGGAAAAATTAAATACATGGTAGAACAAATTCTCCAGCACCAGCCACGCCCAGGGACCCACTCTAAAGCCCCACCTTGAGTGCTGAGAAATGCCTTGAAATGTCTCACTCTTTGTGTTAGGTAAAAAAATGACATGGGACACTTGTAGGCAGTTTACATTATAGCAAGAATACCTAGAGATGTACCAAATGTTTTGTTAGGGAAAAATTAAATACATGGGAGAAAAAATTCTCCAGCACCAGCCACGCCAAGGGACCCACTGTAAAGCCCCACCCTGAGTGCTGATAAATGCCTAGAAATGTCTCACTCTTTGTGTTAGGTAAAAAAATTACATGGGACACTTGTAGGCACTTTACATTAGCAAGAATGCCTAGAAATGTCCCAAATGTTTTGTTAGGGAAAAATACAAAACATGGTAGAAAAAAATTGCCAGCGCCAGCCAAGCCTGGGGAGCCACTGTAAAGCCCAACATTGAGTGCTGAAAAATGCCTGGAAATGTGTCACTCTTTGTGTTAGGTAAAAAAATGACATGGGACACTAGTAGGTACTTTACATTATAACAAGAATGCCTAGCAATGTCCCAAATGTTTTGTTAGGGAAAAATTAAATACATGGGAAAAAAAATTCTCCATTACCAGCCACGCCCAGGGACCCACTCTAAAAACCCACCTTGAGTGCTGAGAAATGCCTAAAAATGTCTCACTCTTTGTGTTAGGTAAAAAATGACATGGGACACTTGTAGGCACTTTACATTAAAGCAAGAATGCCTAGAAATGTCCCAAATGTTTTGTTAGGGAAAAATGAAATACATGGTAGAAAAAATTCTCCAGCACCAGCAACGTCCAGGGACCCACTCTAAAGCCCCACCTTGAGTGCTGAGAAATGCCTAGAAATGTCTCACTCTTTGTGTTAGGTAAAAAAATGACATGGGACACTTGTAGGCACTTTACATTAAAGCAAGAATGCCTAGAAATGTCCCAAATGTTTTGTTAGGGAAAAAAACAAAACATGGTAGAAAAAAATCTCCAGCACCAGCCAAGCCCAGGGACCCACTCTAAAGCCCCACTTTGAGTGCTGAAAGATGCCTAGAAATGTCTCACTCTTTGTGTTCGGTAAAACAAATAAAAATACATGGGACACTTTTAGGCACTTTACATTATAGCAAGAATGCCTAGAAATATCCGAAATGTTTTGTTAGGGAAAAATTAAATACATGGGAGAAAAAAATCTCCACTACCAGCCAAGCCTGAGGAAACACTCTAAAGCCCAACCCTGAGTGCTGAAAAATGCCTAGAAATGTCTCACTCTTTGTGTTAGGTAAAAAAATGGCATGGGACACTTGTAGGCACTTTACATTATAGCAAGAATACCTAGAGATGTACCAAATGTTTTGGTAGGGAAAAATGAAATACATGGGAGAAAAAATTCTCCAGCACCAGCCACGCCCAGGGACCCACTGTAAAGCCCCACCTTGAGTGCTGATAAATGCCTAGAAATGTCTCACTCTTTGTGTTAGGTAAAAAAATGACATGGGACACTAGTAGGCACTTTACATTATAACAAGAATGCCTAGCAATGTCCCAAATGTTTTGTTAGGGAAAAATTAAATACATGGGAAAAAAAATTCTCCATTACCAGCCACGCCCAGGGACCCACTCTAAAAACCCACCTTGAGTGCTGAGAAATGCCTAAAAATGTCTCACTCTTTGTGTTAGGTAAAAAATGACATGGGACACTTGTAGGCACTTTACATTAAAGCAAGAATGCCTAGAAATGTCCCAAATGTTTTGTTAGGGAAAAATGAAATACATGGTAGAAAAAATTCTCCAGCACCAGCCACGTCCAGGGACCCACTCTAAAGCCCCACCTTGAGTGCTGAGAAATGCCTAGAAATGTCTCACTCTTTGTGTTAGGTAAAAAAATGACATGGGACACTTGTAGGCACTTTACATTAAAACAAGAATGCCTAGAAATGTCCCAAATGTTTTGTTAGGGAAAAAAACAAAACATGGTAGAAAAAAATCTCCAGCACCAGCCAAGCCCAGGGACCCACTCTAAAGCCCCACCTTGAGTGCTGAAAGATGCCTAGAAATGTCTCACTCTTTGTGTTCGGTAAAACAAATAAAAATACATGGGACACTTGTAGGCACTTTACATTATAGCAAGAATGCCTAGAAATGTCCGAAATGTTTTGTTAGGGAAAAATGAAATACATGGGAGAAAAAAATCTCCAGTACCAGCCAAGCCTGAGGAAACACTCTAAAGCCCAACCCTGAGTGCTGAAAAATGCCTAGAAATGTCTCACTCTTTGTGTTAGGTAAAAAAATGACATGGGACACTTGTAGGCACTTTACATTATAGCAAGAATACCTAGAGATGTACCAAAGGTTTTGTTAGGGAAAAATGAAATACATGGGAGAAAAAATTCTCCAGCACCAGCCACACCCAGGGACCCACTGTAAAGCCCCACCCTCAGTGCTGAGAAATGCCTAGTAATGTGTCACTCTTTGTGTTAGGTAAAAACAAAACAAAAAATAACATGGGACACTTGTATGCACTTTGCATTATAGCAAGAATGCCTAGAAATGTCCCAAATGATTTTTTAAGGGAAAAATACAAAACATGGTAGAAAAAAAAATCGCCAGCACCAGCCAAGCCTGGGGAGCCACTCTAAAGCCCAACCCTGAGTGCTGAGAAATGCCTAGAAATGTCTCACTCTTTGTGTTAGGTAAAAAAATGACATGGGACACTAGTAGGCACTTTACATTATAGCTAGTTTCTTGGCTTGTTTAGGCAATATGTCATCACTACAGGATGCAGAGGCTCATCTTGAAGAGATGGAGAAGGCAGCACTATCTATGATCAAGGAGCTCAACGCAACTCTGGTATTGTAACACTTTCGATACACTTCCATTTTCCTGTTTTCATTAAAGGATTTGCTATGCCAGTCTATATGGTTTTATTTTCTTTAATTCAAATTTTTGTCCTTCTTAGTCACCCAAGAAAAAGAGAAAATCAAAACCAAAACCAAAACCTTTTGTTCGATGGAGGAAACGGGACAAAGATGGCAACATTGTTGCCCAAAGACGCAAGTCCCCCTCATCAAACTCATGTGGTTAGTTCAATACTGGAATTGGCATGCTGCACAAACTATTCGCTGAGAGAAAATTGCTGGTGATTGTTGTGAAATATTGCACAATAACAAAGGTATGCCATAATTAAGCAGAGTATCTTCTAACGCAAACAGAAGTGTTTACATCTCAATACAACCTAAACATCCTCTCCTCACTCTTCAACAAATGCGACCAAGGGCCACACTTTGGCTTGGTATGAAATACTGAAACATTGTATTTATTTTTTTATCAGGGACCATTCACATTAACAAACACATTTTAACTCCGCTATTTCCAAGAGTACCATTAATACACTGTACTGTGAACTCTGCCATAATGTCTGTCTATGTTTTGTTGTCATATACTATGACAACTGAAATAGTAACCTGACCAAACCTATAAACAGCAAAGAGATCCACAGACAAGGGCAGTTCCATTGAGAACTATTAAGATTAGTAGTGATTGACATTAAAACTGCAATGAAATGTTGGCATACTTCACATTTAACTTTCTCTTCTTAGCGAAACGGGTCAGATCATCCACTCCCAGTGTTCCTGAGGGGGTTTCTGTACAGATGCACGATGACCAAGAGGAAGAACTTGGTAAGTGACGATAGTTTCTATATTTATATTTCTGTGCCATGTTTGATTGGCAAACAAATTTGATGGCCCAGCCCATACTTTTCCTTATATACACCATTTTCTCTTCCTGAAACAGAGAATGCACTAAAAGAACTTGAGAGTCTTCTCAGTGTTTCACACGATGACACCGATGTCGTTATTGATGCCAGCACACCAACAACAGCTAGCGACTGGAAGACTCGAAACATCTTCTCGTCAGAGAGATGGAAGGAAGCCAGACAACAGCTTGTGGATAATATGCTCAGAGCAAACTGCATCAAACCACAGCTCTGTCAGAGATGCTTAAAGAAAGACGCCACAATCAGATGTGCTGAATGCATGCCCATGCAATATTACTGCTGTGATTGTGACATTAGCCATCATCAGTCCCAAGCACTTCACAATCGGGCATCCAGGATTCATGGCTTCCACAAGCCACTGCCGCCAACAGTTGTGGTGAAAGATGATGCTGACGGGCACTATTCTCATCACATATGTGGTAAATAAATATATTTTCTTTTCTTTTTAAAAACACAAATCTATTTATTTATGTTTTTAATCTCTTTTCCCTTAGTAAGAATATTGCCAATGGAAATGCCAGACCATATTTGTGAATGCCCTCCAGAGAGTCTAAATGTTGTTCCAGGGAGGCCTATAGTCTTCATAAACATGAAAGGTAACTCATTAGCATGAACATTCCATACTGTCAGACAAGTTTAGGCTTTTGAGCACCTTTTCTTTATATTCTTATCAGAGAATATAACAAGTTTTGTTTTTTACCAAGGGCGATATGATCTGAACCTCCCAGAGCTGCGGTGTGGAAGCTGCTGTGCTAGCTGGAAACCAGAGCTCAAAGATGTCCAAGTTAGTGGCTACTGGCCGGCCACAATACATTTTTACACACTTTATGATGTAGCCATATTTCAAGGATTCAAGGAAATGAAGCTGGTTGCTCCAGGGAATTCTCGCTTGAGCTTTATGAGAATGCTCGATGCACAAACAACAGAGTGTGGCAGGGTGGGTTGGTATATATTATACGTTTACAATATTTATCAATGTCTCCTTATAATTCTGCATACGTATAACTTAAATTGTAATGGATATTTCAACAGACTGGTAAAGTGTGTTCTGACACATTCTACAAGAGCTTCATGGAGTGGGTGATAAGCTCTTACGAGGTGAACAAATTGTGTTCGGAGCAGCCGTTCATCTGCCCAGCCTGTTGTCCACAAATGCTGGCTGTGTCCGTCGATGGAAACAGGAAGCACTACCGCTTCAAAAAGGACGGGTGGTGGGTCTATGTTTTTATGTTACATTGTCCTATCATGTCAATGTATCAGCTCTTTTTTGTTATGTCAAGAGGGTTTGTGTAAATTCTTAAGCAATGCAAACTGTTATAGTGGGAGCCAAACAACTAAAAAAACACTTGAGGGATTCTTAACACATTCAACCTGTTGTGCTCAAGTGACGGAACCATCTTTTTGCATTTAAATTGTTAATGTTACCATATTTTATTTCAATGCCTACAAATAATGAGCTTGTTAGTATCTATCAAGATACTCATAGATCCACATGTGGTTGAAAATCTGTGTTTTCCTCAGATTAGGATTTCCCACAGCTGGGACTCCCAAATATAGATAACGTGACTGCCGAAGCAGCAGCCGCAATATTTATGTATATTTATGTATTTATGTTAAAATGATCAAATATTGCTATGTATGTTCTCTAGTACTGATGAAGCAGGTTACTTTGAGGGTGTGCTTCTCTGCAAAGATGATGAGGTGGCAGCATTTGTGGAAGACATCCAAAAGAGGACCAAGCATGTAAGAGTGTCTGTTTTTAATCACATGATTTGTCATTGTACTTTGTATACTGCAAGCCCAATTTTATTTCAGATGAGTACTACCATTTGCAAAAGTATCTCCTGCAAAATTACACGCAAAAATTTTCATAAATTAATTAAAATGACTACTGTGACGATGTTTTGTCATTTTTAGGTGCCAGGAAAGGGGGTTTGTGGCAGGTCTCAGCTGAATGCAGCCAAAGAGACGAGTAAGAGGAGTAGCTCCAGCCTTGATGAGCAGGTATGTGTTGTAAGAGATTTCTCTTGGAATTACTATTTATCATACTAAGTCCCTAATAAACATGCTAATTCTGTTACAAACTTATGTAGATGATATCAGACTTAATCTATATTATATTAAGATGTATGTTATTTTTGTGTGCGCAGTTTTATTTTGTTCCTCAGTAACATTGTTTTTTTAGCAATTTCTTTGCTGGAAGGGTAGATAACTTTTCTACTATGCAGATAAATTATGTGAAATTAAGTGTACCATTGTTCGACAGGGTATAGAAGTAGCTGTGTGCCGACATGGGATTATTCTTCGTGCTCTGAATATGTTCAGGCAAGTTTGATAACCCTCTTACTAACATCTATTCCAAAAAGGTTTCACCATTTCAGGACATATACTTGCTAACACCGTAAACTCATCTATTAATCGTAAACCTAACTTCGGTCTTTTTGTCAGTTTATTATGTATTGTTGACATAATGCTGTGATGCAATCCTACAGGGGTGAGATCTTCGCTTATCCCATGTTCCTGCAGAAGGAAGTCTCTGCCATCAGTCCTCCAACCTTCTTTTGCATGGACGTTATTTGCAAATATTGGCCTTACATCAGCAGAATTTGTGAAGCCTACCCTGAATATAATCACCTCACTACCATGAAACCCTTTCTGTCTGTGCTCCATGCTAAAGCACACGGTATCAAGTGTGAGGTAATTTTAGACATCAATTTCATTTTCATTTGTTAAATTACTCGTGGGGCTACTATGTGAAAAGGGGGATGATTCCTACATGGTTTTACTAATATGCATGTAAACCACCTCAGGTTAAAGCTTAAACTACACACTTTATTCTTCTTCTTATTATTTATATTTAAATGTGCTGGATCACAGAGCCACCTTTGCGGGTCCCTAGGGAGTTAGGGGAAGAAAATGTTTGAGATCCAACACATAAGAGAATGTTTCTGGAAATCTTTTCAAGGTTTCACTTATTAATACCTAAATTTATCTGCCAGGCACAGAAATAGTGAAGTAGATTCTGTATCCATTTGGCACGTGAAATATCATACTTTCAAAGTCTATGCTCCTTTAAGTTTAAGTTCAAATTCTTCTCATCAAAACCAATGGGATCTGTTGTTGAAAACTGAAAATGTAGCAATTTTTTCTGGCCCCTAATACTTATTTGCAGGGTCTTACGTGGATGTTTTGCTGGACAGCTCTCTTTGCAGTTGGAGAGCAGGGGAGATGAGGTTGGGGAACTTGGTCCAGGCGGTGAATAGGAAGTGGATGGTGCCGTGGCAGGAGCTATAGGTGCAGGGTCTAATGTACAGTTGGCAAAAGAGAAAAAAGTTATATAAGGTAAAGGTATTTTAATATGATATTAAAGGGTGACAAATTACCATTATATGCTAGTAAGAACAGCCTTTATGAAAAAGGACAGTGTTACACATTGTGTCCAAGTGTCTTATGGTGTCATGGACTAAATTGTCTCTAAAACAGGAATCAGATTTATCATGATCATACTTATGATGAACTAAAAATTGTATGAACCTTGTTTGAACTGTGGTGAAAGTCCAAATATTAAATGAAACTTATTGGGTAAACACACTTTACGTAAATGGTTGATTTGCAGGGTCTTACCGGGATGTTTTGGTGGACAGCTCTCTTTTGAGTTGGAGAGCGGGGGAGATGAGGGTGGGGAACTTGGTCCAGGAGGTGAATGCGAGGTGGATGGGGCCGTGGCAGGAGCTGTAGGTGCAGGGTCTAATGTACAGTTGGCAAAAGAGAAAAAACATAAATGACAAAGTAAATACATACTGAATGTATTCCAGGATGTTTATTGAAACTAACTTGGATGTTAGTAAGATAAGACTTGTAAACATAAACATAAACTTCTTCTTACCACAAGGTGTCAACAAGAGGTCGAATGTCTCTTCCTCCTCCCCTTCCTCCCCTTCCTCTCCCTCCTCCTCCGTTGCTTCTGGATGAAGAGGGGATTCAGCCAGTTCCCTCGGTCCCTCTGGGTCCACCGGAGTTAATGGGTTGGCCCTCTCTCTTTTAACAATCACTGTTTGAAAAAGAGTTATCTTAGGTCATGATTAAATATTGACACCATTCATGTCCTCTGCACATGTCATGGAATATGTAGCTGTATTATGCCATACTGTTGTATAAGGGCACTCAATTTATTAACAATTATAATAATAGGCTTTCTCAAGTACTGACAGAGTGTAAGTAAAGGTAAGTATCTACAATATTACCTGTTTGGGAGTGTTAATCTGTCTTGATCCTGTACATTAAACGAGGACAATTAATGATACTGTCTCTATTCACAACATGTCTGGCATTATTAAACATTCATTATAAACGCCTAGATAGAAATGACATAGCTGCAAGTGATATCTCAAATTATATAAACATTTGCACACATAGGAGTATTCACAAAGATGGACACATACAGACCTAAAAAATGCCTGACCCTAATAAAACCATACTGAGCTACATTTGGTAGGATGACTGTGGCTTCTGTGGCTGGGTTGGCTTGCTGATATAGCCAAAAAGTGATCTTAAGGGAGTTCTAAATTTAAATAATGTGGTTGTTTGATTCAGTAAAATTCCATTCTACTGAGATGGAAGTCTGGTTACATTATAAAACTGTCAACTTTTAGTTCTGATTATTGTGACTATCCTACTTTTTAATTCCACGTTTATAATTTTCAAAGTTGTACTTCATCTCACAATATTAAACATCTCCTGATACACACTGGCAATCTTAGTGTAGTGAAGCCTGTGACAGATATAGTCAGCAGCACAGGAGCTAGGTCAAGAATAAATGCTAAAGCGTATTCAGTGTGCTGTGTTGTGTTTAGGATCTAATTTGTGCTTATTAAAAAATATAATGAGTCAGTTGTTAAGGGAGTAACATTTTCATAAGCTTAAAGATCCTTATCACATGTTTATGGACTGCATATGTAAAAATAAAGCTACAAAAAATGTTGTGCAAATTTAACCCTGGAATTTGGATTGCTTGGACAATTTGTGAAGAAAGTGCAGCAGTTGGATAAGGCAGCATGAAGTCAGGAAAAACATTGTTGATAAAACGAAGGCAGAATACAAATATTGCAAAAGAATATTTATAATTTGATTTTCATGTTAAATGCTGGAGTTGCTGCCAGTAGAGTATGCTTATTAATAATGTCCATACACCAAGAATGACTTTGTAAATTCAAAGAGAGAAAGATTTAAAAGAAATAGACATATTTGGATGAAAACTCTGTAATTCTATATATCTGGTCCAAGGGGTTGCGGTTTTCTTCTAATATGGTTTCTGATCACAAAATGTATAATGACTCAATGATGGTTCAAAGCTCACTGTAGACTCTATCCCCCCAGAGTTGGTGTCGTGAGATCTTGAATTGTAACTAAAAATATTTAATAAAGACTACACTAGCACAAACAAAACATTTTGTGGACTAACCTGTCACAAGGCTTCCATACAGTCCTTCTATGATTTTCAAGGACTTGTAATTGGTGTCTGAAACTAGCTCCAGGCCACTGATGGAGTCAGCCGTCACAGAGCCCTTCTTCTCCCTCCCAAAGAGAAGCATTGGATGCAACCCCGCCATTTTCAATTTGTGAACCTGAAAACAAATCGGGAACATAATAAAAATGGATTAACTATTAAAAACAAAAAACATTATATTGTCAGTGCCTCCATATCCTTGTTGTTCGAATTGACCATGGCCCTGATCTGGTCAAACAGTATGGCCTATAACCTGTCCACCTTATAGCTTTAAAAAGATTTTAATAGAGTTTTTTTACAGTTTTCTGGGCAGTAAATTTAGTAAGAAATGGGACTATGACCTTGGGAGGGTAGAAAAAACAATGACTATCAATTTTATATGTTGTATTATATGATTGTCCGATTTGAGCATGAATGTTACAAATGTTCTATACAAATAAAATGAATTATAATAATTATGATAATTATTACTATTATACATCCATTCGACCGGGATAGGTAACTAGTGTGAAGAGTCGGCAGGCTACAGGTAGTGAAGAGCTTACCAGAACCCGGGCAGCATTCATCAATTTGTTCAAATTTCCACCTTTTTTAAGCTTGGCTCCCCATTCCCTGTCGGCTTTACCTTTAGCTTTTTCAACAGCCTTTTTCATTTGCTGTTGGGCTCCACAAAGTTTGCATATCTTGCATGCAACACGTATATGCTGCATGCAAGATATGCAGGTTTTCATTGTTGACCCGGGCATTTTGACTGAAAAGGAAAAGAGAAAAAAATGTTAGAGTTCGTCCATCAGAGGCCTTTTTATCTATAATAAATTTGTATTACAATAACTATAGTTTGGTCCTATTAGTGATCAATTGGTCATGAGTGAACAGTTTGTCAAGATTGTCAGAATAACATCTTGGTGTGCAAAGATAGATATAGCAATCTGAGGGAAAACAGACAAAACTTAGGTTGCTATAAAACACCTATGACCTAATTAACAGTTATTAACAATTCTCAGCTGCAAATAGTGATCAGGATACAGGATCATATTATCGTAGGTTCGGGTTTATTTGTGAGTGGAAACCTATGTCAAGGTTCATTACAGAATATTACCCTACTTCTTCCAAAGCAACTTTAAGCATTTTATGATAAGCATTTGATTTAACTAACTACTTCTAAACAATTGCATATGGAGAACATGTTTTTCCACATTTGTTGGGTATTATCATCATTATTATAATTATTATTATTAGAGTATATTTTAGATCGAGGACAGCCATTGTACCTGTACATCGTAACTTGAGTATAAGAACATCCCTGTGTGAGAATCCTCAACTCTAAGATTCTTCCTGGACTTTGCAGACATATTACTTCTGCTAGTCAATACAACACAATGTGTGGCCTGAACTTTTAATGGAGCTTAGTAGCTTTAGCAGTTACAATTGACTAATGTTGGTCTTCAAACCACCGTGACAGAGAAATAAATAGAATTTGAATAATCAATACATGCAGACTGTCGCATTGATTAATCATTTTCATAGAGCCGAGTTTTGCTTTAAGTGTCATTAGCAGTTAACGATAAACAACTTACTTACTTGTCAATGATGTGTTCCAGCCCGCGAATGATGCATTCTCACTCGTTTGCATTCTCAGTCGGTAGAGTTGAGCCCAAAAATCTGCAGCGCCATCGCGCGACATGTTGACGTAGCAGCATCTGTACTATCGTTTCGAATAGTATGTGAGAATCATTGCTTATTTGCAGAGTAAAATATAGACTTTGTTTGCTCTCACACTGTCTCCTCTTTAGCTAAGTTCCATCGTGCCATATCCTAGCTCTCCCCTCTCTTATCATGGGACGTACGTCCCCTTCTCTGCTGTTTTCAGCCATCCGGCGTCCGGACTCGGTAGTCAGAAGAAAACCTCAAAAACTCAGGGACGTGAATAATTCCAGGCGGATGTTCAGCAGTACAATGAACAGACGTCCCAGTTAACCCGGGCATGTTCCGGTTTCTTGATCTAGATATCTATAAAATACTAGATGTTTTCAATTTCAATCAGAATCTAAATAACAATTACATAGAGTAATACATACACGTTCCAGGGCTAACATGGGGGTTTAGCAGGTTCTGGCGTTATTATAGTTACGTAACCCTATTAAAAAAAGGTAAACAAGACACCACGTGGTGTTCAGTTGTCACGGCTATGGCTAGCCTATGAGCTTGCATCTCTCTCTGACAGGACCTGTCCGAGTGATACTAGTTGGCAGGCAAGCCTGTCAATCACTCATTTCCATGTCCGTTGCTAGCCAATGGCTTTGAGGCTGAACAGACCGAAAAGCCCATGCTGGCGGTTCGCGGTAATGCTAAGGTTACGTTTTTCAAGGAGCTCCAGGACGCTCACTCATTCCATCACAAAGTACACGTCAACGGCATGCGACAATGGTCCCGGTTTGGGAGTTTTAAACTGCGGTTGCCTTATATGTGAGTGCCGGACTATGGTGGCAGAGGAAAGCGTCCATAGCAACATCAAAATAAATCCGTTAAAAGTAAACTAACAACAAAAGATCATACAAACCATCTGAAAAAAGATTATGAAAATAATCCTAAAATGCGCTGCTTCAAAGTTGATCAAACACACTTATAAACGAGTAAAATATTTAATTTACCATAAAGAATAAAGTGATTATCCGCCATGTATGTTGTTTCCACGGAGAGAGCAACGTATAGGGCACCTGTCCCCGGCCGCCTGACGCCGGGTTCACACCGGACGCGGAAGCGACGCCGAAGCGAGGCGAAGCGCAGCGCCAATCCTGTGGCTCCCATCCACTCCCATGTTAAATCTTTGTGCTGAAGCACTGCGCCGCGTCTGCCTCGCGCCGTGCAGCGATCGTTTCGGCGTCGAGTCTATTTTTTCCGCTTGACGCGAGCGTATCGCGACAGGAAACACACTGAAAAATGATTTTAAACGATATTGACGACATATTTTTTATGAGATAAATGATCAAATATGCATCCCATACTTTGTATTCACCTTCTGTTGTCCAGGAGTTTTAATTTTAACACTTTTACCGAACACATTATTAAATGTCCCCCTCTGCCCATCCACTACAGCCACACAAGCAGTCATAATGATAAAAAGAGAGAGATTCTCCACATAGGCTTGAGTGGAGAATACGTAATTTACCCTCGACACCCGACATTTAACGGAGCAAACAGCGGAGAAGTTCTTCAACATGGATGACATTAAATTAATAATTGAAGTGGAGAAGTACAGTGAGTTGTATGATCCTCGGAACATGTTGTATAAAGACAACACTAAAAAGGACACATGTTGGGACGCGGATGCAGTTAATTTTGGAGCAACAAGCCCGGTGTGAACCGCCAAGCGCCGGCGCTTTAGGGATTAGCGCTACCGCCTCGCTTCGGCGTCGCTTCCGCGTCCGGTGTGAACCCGGCGTTACTCACGATTAAGTCGATTTCATACGTATTTTTGCGGATGTTCTTTAGTAACATTTCAAACGAAATTTTGATGAGACCAGCCTGATTAAATACATGGTAGAAAAAATTCTCCAGCACCAGCCACGCCCAGGGACCCACTCTAAAGCCCCACCTTGAGTGCTGAGAAATGCCTAGAAATGTCTCACTCTTTGTGTTAGGTAAAAAAATGACATGGGACACTTGTAGGCACCTTACATTAAAGCAAGAATGCCTAGAAATGTCCCAAATGTTTTGTTAGGAAAAAAAACAAAACATGGTAGAAAAAAATCTCCAACACCAGCCAAGCCCAGGGACCCACTCTAAAGCCCCACCTTGAGTGATGAAAAATGCCTAGAAATGTCTCACTCTTTGTGTTCGGTAAAACAAATAAAAATACATGGGACACTTGTAGGCACTTTACATTATAGCATTAATGCCTAGAAATGTCCGAAATGTTTTGTTAGGGAAAAATGAAATACATGGGTGAAAAAAATCTCCAGGACCAGCCAAGCCTGAGGAAACACTCTAAAGCCCAACCCTGAGTGCTGAAAAATGTCTAGAAATGTCTCACTCTTTGTGTTAGGTAAAAAAATGACATGGGACACTTGAAGGCACTTTATATTATAGCAAGATTACCTAGAGATATACCAAATGTTTTGTTAGGGAAAAATGAAATACATGGGAGAAAAAATTCTCCAGCACCAGCCACACCCAGGGACCCACTGTAAAGCCCCACCCTGAGTGCTGAGAAATGCCTAGAAATGTCTTACTCTTTGTGTTAGGTAAAAAAATTACATGGGACACTTGTAGGCACTTTACATTTTAGCAAGAATGCCTAGAAATGTCCCAAATGTTTTGTTAGGGAAAAATACAAACCATGGTAGAAAAAATTGCCAGCACCAGCCAAGCCTAGGGAGCCACTGTAAAGCCCAACATTGAGTGCTGAAAAATGCCTGGAAATGTGTCACTCTTTGTGTTAGGTAAAAGAATGACATGGGACACTAGTAGGCACTTTACATTATAGCAAGAATGCCTAGCAATGTCCCAAATGTTTTGTTAAGGAAAAATGAAATACATGGGAAAAAGAATTCTCCATTACCAGCCACGCCCAGGGACCCACTCTAAAGCCCCACCTTGAGTGCTTAGAAATGCCTAGAAATGTCTCACTCTTTGTGTTAGGTAAAAAAATGACATGGGACACTTGTAGGCACTTTACATTAAAGCAAGAATGCCTAGAAATGTCCCAAATGTTTTGTTAGGGAAAAATTAAATACATGGGAAAAAAATTCTCCATTACCAGCCACGCCCAGGGACCCACTCTAAAGCCCCACCTTGAGTGCTGAAAAATGCCTAGAAATGTCTCACTCTTTGTGTTCGGTAAAACAAATAAAAATACATGGGACACTTGTAGGCACTTTACATTATAGCATTAATGCCTAGAAATGTCCGAAATGTTTTGTTAGGGAAAAATGAAATACATGGGTGAAAAAAATCTCCAGGACCAGCCAAGCCTGAGGAAACACTCTAAAGCCCAACCCTGAGTGCTGAAAAATGTCTAGAAATGTCTCACTCTTTGTGTTAGGTAAAAAAATGACATGGGACACTTGAAGGCACTTTATATTATAGCAAGATTACCTAGAGATATACCAAATGTTTTGTTAGGGAAAAATGAAATACATGGGAGAAAAAATTCTCCAGCACCAGCCACACCCAGGGACCCACTGTAAAGCCCCACCCTGAGTGCTGAGAAATGCCTAGAAATGTCTTACTCTTTGTGTTAGGTAAAAAAATTACATGGGACACTTGTAGGCACTTTACATTTTAGCAAGAATGCCTAGAAATGTCCCAAATGTTTTGTTAGGGAAAAATACAAACCATGGTAGAAAAAATTGCCAGCACCAGCCAAGCCTAGGGAGCCACTGTAAAGCCCAACATTGAGTGCTGAAAAATGCCTGGAAATGTGTCACTCTTTGTGTTAGGTAAAAGAATGACATGGGACACTAGTAGGCACTTTACATTATAGCAAGAATGCCTAGCAATGTCCCAAATGTTTTGTTAAGGAAAAATGAAATACATGGGAAAAAGAATTCTCCATTACCAGCCACGCCCAGGGACCCACTCTAAAGCCCCACCTTGAGTGCTTAGAAATGCCTAGAAATGTCTCACTCTTTGTGTTAGGTAAAAAAATGACATGGGACACTTGTAGGCACTTTACATTAAAGCAAGAATGCCTAGAAATGTCCCAAATGTTTTGTTAGGGAAAAATTAAATACATGGGAAAAAAATTCTCCATTACCAGCCACGCCCAGGGACCCACTCTAAAGCCCCACCTTGAGTGCTGAAAAATGCCTAGAAATGTCTCACTCTTTGTGTTCGGTAAAACAAATACAAATACATGGGACACTTGTAGGCACTTTACATTATAGCAGGAATGCCTAGCAATGTCCCAAATGTTTTGTTAAGGAAAAATTAAATACATGGGAAAAAAAATTCTCCATTACCAGCCACGCCCAGGGACCCACTCTAAAGCCCCACCTTGAGTGCTGAGAAATGCCTAAAAATGTCTTAATCTTTGTGTTAGGTAAAAAAATGACATGGGACACTTGTAGGCACTTTACATTAAAGCTAGAATGCCTAGAAATGTCCCAAAGGTTTTGTTATGGAAAAATTAAATACATGTTAAAAAAAATTCTCCTACACCAGCCACGCCCAGGGACCCACTCTAAAGCCCCACCTTGAGTGCTAAGAAATGCCTAGAAATGTCTCACTCTTTGTGTTCGGTAAAACAAATAAAAATACATGGGACAATTGTAGGCACTTTACATTATAGCAAGAATGCCTAGAAATGTCCGAAATGTTTTGTTAGGGAAAAATGAAATACATGGGAGAAAAAAATCTCCAGCACCAGCCAAGCCTGAGGAAACAATCTAAAGCCCAACCCTGAGTGCTGAAAAATGTCTAGAAATGTCTCACTCTTTGTGTTAGGTAAAAAAGTGACATGGGACACTAGTAGGCACTTTACATTATAGCAAGAATGCCTAGCAATGTCCCAAATGTTTTGTTAAGGAAAAATTAAATACATGGGAAAAAAAAATCTCCATTACCAGCCACGCCCAGGGACCCACTCTAAAGCCCCACCTTGAGTGCTGAGAAATGCCTAGAAATGTCTCACTCTTTGTGTTAGGTAAAAAAATGACATGGGGCACTTGTAGGCACTTTACATTAAAGCAAGAATGCCTAGAAATGTCCCAAAAGTTTTGTTAGGGAAAAATTAAATACATGGTAGAAAAAATTCTCCAGCACCAGCCACGCCCAGGGACCCACTCTAAAGCCCCACCTTGAGTGCTGAGAAATGCCTAAAAATGTCAAAATCTTTGTGTTAGGTAAAAAAATGACATGGGACACTTGTAGGCACTTTACATTAAAGCAAGAATGCCTAGAGATGTACCAAATGTTTTGTCAGGGAAAAATGAAATACATGGTAAAAATAATTCTCCAGCACCAGCCAAGCCTGGGGAGCCACTCTAAAGCGCAACATTGAGTGCTGAACAATGCATAGAAATGTGTCACTCTTTGTGTTAGGTAAAAAAAATGACATGGGACACTTGTAGGCACTTTACAAATAAAGCAAGAATAACTAGAATTTTCCCAAATGTTTTGTTAGGGAAAAATACAAAACATGGTAGAAAAAAATCTCCAGCACCAGCCAAGCCCAGGGACCCACTCGAAAGCCCCACCTTGAGTGCTGACAAATGCCTAGAAATGTCTCACTCTTTGTGTTAGGTAAAAAAATGACATGGGACACTTGTAGGCACTTTACATTATAGCAAGAATGCCTAGAGATGTCCCAAATGTTTTGTTAGGGAAAAAAACAAAACATGGTAGAAAAAAATCTCCAGCACCAGCCAAGCCCAGGGACCCACTCTAAAGCCCCACCTTGAGTGCTGAAAAATGCCTAGAAATGTCTCACTCTTTGTGTTCGGAAAAAACAAATAAAAATACATGGGACACTTGTAGGCACTTTACATTATAGCAAGAATGCCTAGAAATGTCCGAAATGTTTTGTTAGGGAAAAATGAAATACATGGGTGAAAAAAATCTCCAGTACCAGCCAAGCCTGAGGAAACACTCTAAAGCCCAACATTGAGTGCTGAAAAATGCCTAGAAATGTCTCACTCTTTGTGTTAGGTAAAAGAATGACATGGGACACTAGTAGGCACTTTACATTATAGCAAGAATGCCTAGCAATGTCCCAAATGTTTTGTTAGGGAAAAATTAAATACATGGGAAAAAAAATTCTCCATTACCAGCCACGCCCAGGGACCAACTCTAAAGCCCCACCTTGAGTGCTGAAAAATGCCTAGAAATGTCTCACTCTTTGTGTTCGGTAAAACAAATAAAAATACATGGGACACTTGTAGGCACTTTACATTATAGCAAGAATGCCTAGCAATGTCCCAAATGTTTTGTTAGGGAAAAATTAAATACATGGGAAAAAAAATTCTCCATTACCAGCCACGCCCAGGGACCAACTCTAAAGCCCCACCTTGAGTGCTGAAAAATGCCTAGAAATGTCTCACTCTTTGTGTTCGGTAAAACAAATAAAAATACATGGGACACTTGTAGGCACTTTACATTATAGCAAGAATGCCTAGAAATGTACCAAATGTTTTGTTAGGGAAAAATGAAATACATGGGAGAAAAAAATCTCCAGTACCAGCCAAGCCTGAGGAAACACTCTAAAGCCCAACCCTGAGTGCTGAAAAATGCCTAGAAATGTCTCACTCTTTGTGTTAGGTAAAAAAATGACATGGGACACTTGTAGGCACTTTACATTATAGCAAGAATACCTAGAGATGTACCAAATGTTTTGTTAGGGAAAAATGAAATACATGGGAGAAAAAATTCTCCAGCACCAGCCACGCCCAGGGACCCACTGTAAAGCCCCACCCTGTGTGCTGAGAAATGCCTAGAAATGTCTCACTCTTTGTGTTAGGTAAAAAAATTACATGGGACACTTGTAGGCACTTTACATTTTATCAAGACTACCTAGAGATGTACCAAATGTTTTGTCACGGAAAAATGAAATACATGGGAGGAAAAATTCTCCAGCACCAGCCACGCCCAGGGACCCACTGTAAAGCCCCACCCTGAATGTTGAGAAATGCCTAGAAATGTCTCACTCTTTGTGTTAGGTAAAAAAATTACATGGGACACTTGTAGGCACTTTACATTATAGCAGGAATGCCTAGAAATGTCCCAAATGTTTTGTTAGGGAAAAATACAAAACATGGTAGAAAAAAATTGCCAGCACCAGCCAAGCCTGGGGAGCCACTGTAAAGCCCAACATTGAGTGCTGACAAATACCTAGAAATGTCTCACTCTTTGTGTTAGGTAAAAAAATTACATGGGACACTTGTAGGCACTTTACAGTACAGCAAGAATGCCTAGAAATGTCCCAAATGTTTCGTAGGGAAAAATACAAAACATGGTAGAAAAAAATTGCCAGCACCAGCCAAGCCTGGGGAGCACATGTAAAGCCCAACATTGAGTGCTGAGAAATTCCTAGAAATGTCTCACTCTTTGTGTTAGGTAAAAAAATGACATGGGACACTTGTAGGCACTTTACATTAAAGCAAGAATGCCTAGAAATGTCCCAAATGTTTTGTTAGGGAAAAATACAAAACATGGTAGAAAAAAATTGCCAGCACCAGCCAAGTCTGGGGAGCAAATGTAAAGCCCAACATTGAGTGCTGAAAAATGCCTGGAAATGTGTCACTCTTTGTTTTAGGTAAAAAAATGACATGGGAAACTAGTAGGCACTTTACATTATTGCAAGAATGCCTAGCAATGTCCCAAATGTTTTGTTAGAGAAAAATTAAATACATGGGAAAAAAATTCTCCATTACCAGCCACGCCCAGGGACCCACTCTAAAGCCCCACCTTGAGTGCTGAAAAATGCCTAGAAATGTCTCACTCTTTGTGTTCGGTAAAACAAATACAAATACATGGGACACTTGTAGGCACTTTACATTATAGCAAGAATGCCTAGCAATGTCCCAAATGTTTTGTTAGGGAAAAATTAAATAAATGGGAAAAAAAATTATCCATTACCAGCCACGCCCAGGGACCCACTCTAAAGCCCCACCTTGAGTGCTGAGAAATGCCTAAAAATGTCTTTATCTTTGTGTTAGGTAAAAAAATGACATGGGACACTTGTAGGCACTTTTCATTGAAGCAAGAATGCCTAGAAATGTCCCAAAGGTTTTGTTATGGAAAAATTAAATACATGGTAAAAAAAATTCTCCAACACCAGCCACGCCCAGGGACCCACTCTAAAGCCCCACCTTGAGTGTTAAGAAATGCCTAGAAATGTCTCACTCTTTGTGTTAGGTAAAAAAATGACATGGGACACTTGTAGGCACTTTACATTGAAGCAAGAATGCCTAGAAATGTCCCAAATGTTTTGTTAGGGAAAAATACAAAACATGGTAGAAAAAACTTGCCAGCACCAGCCAAGCCTGGGGAGCCACTGTAAAGCCCAACATTGAGTGCTGAAAAATGCCTGGAAATGTGTCACTCTTTGTGTTAGGTAAAAAAATGACATGGGACACTTGTAGGCACTTTACATTATAGCAAGAATGCCTAGCAATGTCCCAAATGTTTTGTTAGGGAAAAATTAAATACATGGGAAAAAAAATTCTCCATTACAAGCCACGCCCAGGGACCAACTCTAAAGCCCTACCTTGAGTGCTGAAAAATGCCTAGAAATTTCTCACTCTTTGTGTTCGGCAAAACAAATAAAAATACATGGGACACTTGTAGGCACTTTACATTATAGCAAGAATACCTAGAAATGTCCGAAATGTTTTGTTCGGGAAAAATGAAATACATGGGAGAAAAAAATCTCCAGCACCAGCCAAGCCTGAGGAAACACTCTAAAGCCCAACCCTGAGTGCTGAAAAATGTCTAGAAATGTCTCACTCTTTGTGTTAGGGAAAAAAATGACATGGGACACTTGTAGGCACTTTACATTATAGCAAGAATACCTAGAGATATTCCAAATGTTTTGTTAGGGAAAAATGAAATACATGGGAGAAAAAATTCTCCAGCACCAGCCACACCCAGGGACCCACTGTAAAGCCCCACCCTGAGTGCTGAGAAATGCCTAGAAATGTCTTACTCTTTGTGTTAGGTAAAAAAAATTACATGGGACACTTGTAGGCACTTTACATTTTAGCAAGAATGCCTAGAAATGTCCCAAATGTTTGTTAGGGAAAAATACAAAACATGGTAGAAAAAATTGCCAGCACCAGCCAAGCCTGGGGAGCCACTGTAAAGCCAACATTGAGTGCTGAAAAATGCCTGGAAATGTGTCACTCTTTGTGTTAGGTAAAAGAATGACATGGGACACTAGTAGGCACTTTACATTATAGCAAGAATGCCTAGAAATGTCCCAAATGTTTTGTTAAGGAAAAATGAAATACATGGGAGAAAAAAATCTCCAGTACCAGCCAAGCCTGAGGAAACACTCTAAAGCCCAACCCTGAGTGCTGAAAAATGCCTAGAAATGTCTCACTCTTTGTGTTAGGTAAAAAAATGACATGGGACACTTGTAGGCACTTTACATTATAGCAGGAATGCCTAGAAATGTCCCAAATGTTTTGTTAGGGAAAAATACAAAACATGGTAGAAAAAAATTGCCAGCACCAGCCAAGCCTGGGGAGCCACTGTAAAGCCCAACATTGAGTGCTGACAAATACCTAGAAATGTCTCACTCTTTGTGTTAGGTAAAAAAATTACATGGGACACTTGTAGGCACTTTACAGTACAGCAAGAATGCCTAGAAATGTCCCAAATGTTTCGTAGGGAAAAATACAAAACATGGTAGAAAAAAATTGCCAGCACCAGCCAAGCCTGGGGAGCACATGTAAAGCCCAACATTGAGTGCTGAGAAATTCCTAGAAATGTCTCACTCTTTGTGTTAGGTAAAAAAATGACATGGGACACTTGTAGGCACTTTACATTAAAGCAAGAATGCCTAGAAATGTCCCAAATGTTTTGTTAGGGAAAAATACAAAACATGGTAGAAAAAAATTGCCAGCACCAGCCAAGTCTGGGGAGCAAATGTAAAGCCCAACATTGAGTGCTGAAAAATGCCTGGAAATGTGTCACTCTTTGTTTTAGGTAAAAAAATGACATGGGAAACTAGTAGGCACTTTACATTATTGCAAGAATGCCTAGCAATGTCCCAAATGTTTTGTTAGAGAAAAATTAAATACATGGGAAAAAAATTCTCCATTACCAGCCACGCCCAGGGACCCACTCTAAAGCCCCACCTTGAGTGCTGAAAAATGCCTAGAAATGTCTCACTCTTTGTGTTCGGTAAAACAAATACAAATACATGGGACACTTGTAGGCACTTTACATTATAGCAAGAATGCCTAGCAATGTCCCAAATGTTTTGTTAGGGAAAAATTAAATAAATGGGAAAAAAAATTATCCATTACCAGCCACGCCCAGGGACCCACTCTAAAGCCCCACCTTGAGTGCTGAGAAATGCCTAAAAATGTCTTTATCTTTGTGTTAGGTAAAAAAATGACATGGGACACTTGTAGGCACTTTTCATTGAAGCAAGAATGCCTAGAAATGTCCCAAAGGTTTTGTTATGGAAAAATTAAATACATGGTAAAAAAAATTCTCCAACACCAGCCACGCCCAGGGACCCACTCTAAAGCCCCACCTTGAGTGCTAAGAAATGCCTAGAAATGTCTCACTCTTTGTGTTAGGTAAAAAAATGACATGGGACACTTGTAGGCACTTTACATTGAAGCAAGAATGCCTAGAAATGTCCCAAATGTTTTGTTAGGGAAAAATACAAAACATGGTAGAAAAAACTTGCCAGCACCAGCCAAGCCTGGGGAGCCACTGTAAAGCCCAACATTGAGTGCTGAAAAATGCCTGGAAATGTGTCACTCTTTGTGTTAGGTAAAAAAATGACATGGGACACTTGTAAGCACTTTACATTATAGCAAGAATGCCTAGCAATGTCCCAAATGTTTTGTTAGGGAAAAATTAAATACATGGGAAAAAAAATTCTCCATTACAAGCCACGCCCAGGGACCAACTCTAAAGCCCTACCTTGAGTGCTGAAAAATGCCTAGAAATTTCTCACTCTTTGTGTTCGGCAAAACAAATAAAAATACATGGGACACTTGTAGGCACTTTACATTATAGCAAGAATACCTAGAAATGTCCGAAATGTTTTGTTCGGGAAAAATGAAATACATGGGAGAAAAAAATCTCCAGCACCAGCCAAGCCTGAGGAAACACTCTAAAGCCCAACCCTGAGTGCTGAAAAATGTCTAGAAATGTCTCACTCTTTGTGTTAGGGAAAAAAATGACATGGGACACTTGTAGGCACTTTACATTATAGCAAGAATACCTAGAGATATTCCAAATGTTTTGTTAGGGAAAAATGAAATACATGGGAGAAAAAATTCTCCAGCACCAGCCACACCCAGGGACCCACTGTAAAGCCCCACCCTGAGTGCTGAGAAATGCCTAGAAATGTCTTACTCTTTGTGTTAGGTAAAAAAAATTACATGGGACACTTGTAGGCACTTTACATTTTAGCAAGAATGCCTAGAAATGTCCCAAATGTTTGTTAGGGAAAAATACAAAACATGGTAGAAAAAATTGCCAGCACCAGCCAAGCCTGGGGAGCCACTGTAAAGCCAACATTGAGTGCTGAAAAATGCCTGGAAATGTGTCACTCTTTGTGTTAGGTAAAAGAATGACATGGGACACTAGTAGGCACTTTACATTATAGCAAGAATGCCTAGAAATGTCCCAAATGTTTTGTTAAGGAAAAATGAAATACATGGGAGAAAAAAATCTCCAGTACCAGCCACGCCCAGGGACCAACTCTAAAGCCCCACCTTGAGTGCTGAAAAATGCCTAGAAATGTCTCACTCTTTGTGTTCGGTAAAACAAATAAAAATACATGGGACACTTGTAGGCACTTTACATTATAGCAAGAATGCCTAGAAATGTCAGAAATGTTTTGTTCGGGAAAAATGAAATACATGGGAGAAAAAAATCTCCAGCACCAGCCAAGCCTGAGGAAACACTCTAAAGCCCAACCCTGAGTGCTGAAAAATGTCTAGAAATGTCTCACTCTTTGTGTTAGGTAAAAAAATGACATGGGACACTAGTAGGCACTTTACATTATAGCAAGAATGCCTAGCAATGTCCCAAATGTTTTGTTAGGGAAAAATTAAATACATGGGAAAAAAAATTCTCCATTACCAGCCACGCCCAGGGACCAACTCTAAAGCCCCACCTTGAGTGCTGAAAAATGCCTAGAAATGTCTCACTCTTTGTGTTCGGTAAAACAAATAAAAATACATGGGACACTTGTAGGCACTTTACATTATAGCAAGAATGCCTAGAAATGTCAGAAATGTTTTGTTCGGGAAAAATGAAATACATGGGAGAAAAAAATCTCCAGCACCAGCCAAGCCTGAGGAAACACTCTAAAGCCCAACCCTGAGTGCTGAAAAATGTCTAGAAATGTCTCACTCTTTGTGTTAGGTAAAAAAATGACATGGGACACTAGTAGGCACTTTACATTATAGCAAGAATGCCTAGCAATGTCCCAAATGTTTTGTTAAGGAAAAATTAAATACATGGGAAAAAAAATCTCCATTACCAGCCACGCCCAGGGACCCACTCTAAAGCCCCACCTTGAGTGCTGAGAAATGCCTAGAAATGTCTCACTCTTTGTGTTAGGTAAAAAAATGACATGGGACACTTGTAGGCACTTTACATTAAAGCAAGAATGCCTAGAAATGTCCCAAAAGTTTTGTTAGGGAAAAATTAAATACATGGTAGAAAAAATTCTCCAGCACCAGCCACGCCCAGGGATCCACTCTAAAGCCCCACCTTGAGTGCTGAGAAATGCCTAAAAATGTCAAAATCTTTGTGTTAGGTAAAAAAATGACATGGGACACTTGTAGGCACTTTACATTAAAGCAAGAATGCCTAGAAATTTCCCAAAGGTTTTGTTAGGGAAAAATACAAAACATGGTAGAAAAAAATTGCCAGCACCAGCCAAGCCCAGGGACCCACTCGAAAGCCCCACCTTGAGTGCTGACAAATGCCTAGAAATGTCTCACTCTTTGTGTAAGGTAAAAAAATGACATGGGACACTTGTAGGCACTTTACATTATAGCAAGAATGCCTAGATATGTCCCAAATGTTTTGTTAGGGAAAAATGAAATATATGGGAGAAAAAATTCTCCAGCACCTGCCACGCCCAGGGACCCACTCTAAAGCCCCACCCTGAGTAATGAGAAATGCCTAGAAATGTCTCACTCTTTGTGTTAGGTAAAAAAATTACATGGGACACTTGTAGGCACTTTACATTAAAGCAAGAATGCCTAGAAATGTCCCATATGTTTTTATAGGGAAAAATACAAAACATGGTAAAAAACAATCTCCAGCACCAGCCAAGCCCAGGGACCCACTCTAAAGCCCCACCTTGAATGCTGAAAAAAGCCTCGAAATGTGTCACTCTTTGTGTTAGGCAAAAAAAAAAATTACATGGGACACTTATAGGCACTTTACATTATAGCAAGAATGCCTAGAAATGTCCGAAATGTTTTGTTCGGGAAAAATGAAATACATGGGAGAAAAAAATCTCCAGCACCAGCCAAGCCTGAGGAAACACTCTAAAGCCCAACCCTGAGTGCTGAAAAATGTCTAGAAATGTCTCACTCTTTGTGTTAGGTAAAAAAATGACATGGGAAACTAGTAGGCACTTTACATTATAGCAAGAATGCCTAGCAATGTCCCAAATGTTTTGTTAGGGAAAAATTAAATACATGGGAAAAAAAATTCTCCATTACCAGCCACGCCCAGGGACCAACTCTAAAGCCCCACCTTGAGTGCTGAAAAATGCCTAGAAATGTCTCACTCTTTGTGTTCGGTAAAACAAATAAAAATACATGGGACACTTGTAGGCACTTTACATTATAGCAAGAATGCCTAGCAATGTCCCAAATGTTTTGTTAGGGAAAAATTAAATACATGGGAAAAAAAATTCTCCATTACCAGCCACGCCCAGGGACCAACTCTAAAGCCCCACCTTGAGTGCTGAAAAATGCCTAGCAATGTCCCAAAGGTTTTGTTATGGAAAAATTAAATACATGGTAAAAAAAATTCTCCAACACCAGCCACGCCCAGGGACCCACTCTAAAGCCCCACCTTGAGTGCTAAGAAATGCCTAGAAATGTCTCACTCTTTGTGTTAGGTAAAAAAATGACATGGGACACTTGTAGGCACTTTACATTGAAGCAAGAATGCCTAGAAATGTCCCAAATGTTTTGTTAGGGAAAAATACAAAACATGGTAGAAAAAACTTGCCAGCACTAGCCAAGCCTGGGGAGCCACTGTAAAGCCCAACATTGAGTGCTGAAAAATGCCTGGAAATGTGTCACTCTTTGTGTTAGGTAAAAAAATGACATGGGACACTTGTAGGCACTTTACATTATAGCAAGAATGCCTAGCAATGTCCCAAATGTTTTGTTAGGGAAAAATTAAATACATGGGAAAAAAAATTCTCCATTACAAGCCACGCCCAGGGACCAACTCTAAAGCCCTACCTTGAGTGCTGAAAAATGCCTAGAAATTTCTCACTCTTTGTGTTCGGCAAAACAAATAAAAATACATGGGACACTTGTAGGCACTTTACATTATAGCAAGAATACCTAGAAATGTCCGAAATGTTTTGTTCGGGAAAAATGAAATACATGGGAGAAAAAAATCTCCAGCACCAGCCAAGCCTGAGGAAACACTCTAAAGCCCAACCCTGAGTGCTGAAAAATGTCTAGAAATGTCTCACTCTTTGTGTTAGGGAAAAAAATGACATGGGACACTTGTAGGCACTTTACATTATAGCAAGAATACCTAGAGATATTCCAAATGTTTTGTTAGGGAAAAATGAAATACATGGGAGAAAAAATTCTCCAGCACCAGCCACACCCAGGGACCCACTGTAAAGCCCCACCCTGAGTGCTGAGAAATGCCTAGAAATGTCTTACTCTTTGTGTTAGGTAAAAAAAATTACATGGGACACTTGTAGGCACTTTACATTTTAGCAAGAATGCCTAGAAATGTCCCAAATGTTTGTTAGGGAAAAATACAAAACATGGTAGAAAAAATTGCCAGCACCAGCCAAGCCTGGGGAGCCACTGTAAAGCCAACATTGAGTGCTGAAAAATGCCTGGAAATGTGTCACTCTTTGTGTTAGGTAAAAGAATGACATGGGACACTAGTAGGCACTTTACATTAAAGCAAGAATGCCTAGAAATGTCCCAAATGTTTTGTTAGGGAAAAAAAGAAAATATGGTAGAAAAAATCTCCAGCGCCAGCCAAGCCCAGGGACCCCCTCTAAAGCCCCACCTTGAGTGCTGAAAAATGCCTAGAAATGTCTCACTCTTTGTGTTCGGTAAAACAAATAAAAATACATGGGACACTTGTAGGCACTTTACATTATAGCAAGAATGCCTAGAAATGTCCCAAATGTTTTGTTAAGGAAAAATGAAATACATGGGAGAAAAAAATCTCCAGTACCAGCCAAGCCTGAGGAAACACTCTAAAGCCCAACCCTGAGTGCTGAAAAATGCCTACAGATGTCTCACTCTTTGTGTTAGGTAAAAAAAATGACATGGGACACTTGTAGGCACTTTACATTACAGCAAGAATGCCTAGACATGTCCCAAATGTTTTGTTAGGGAAAAATACAAAACATGGTAGAACAAAATTGCCAGCACCAGCCAAGCCTGGGGAGCCAATGTAAAGCCCAACATTGAGTGCTGAAAAACGCCTGGAAATGTGTCACTCTTTGTGTTAGGTAAAAAAATGACATGGGAAACTAGTAGGCACTTTACATTATAGCAAGAATGGCTAGCAATGTCCCAAATGTTTTGTTAGAGAAAAATTAAATACATGGGAAAAAAATTCTCCATTACCAGCCACGCCCAGGGACCCACTCTAAAGCCCCACCTTGAGTGCTGAAAAATGCCTAGAAATGTCTCACTCTTTGTGTTCGGTAAAACAAATACAAATACATGGGACACTTGTAGGCACTTTACATTAAAGCAAGAATGCCTAGAAATGTCCCAAAGGTTTTGTTAGGGAAAAATTAAATACATGGTAAAAAAAATTCTCCAACACCAGCCACGCCCAGGGACCCACTCCAAAGCCCCACCTTGAGTGCTGAGAAATGCCTAGAAATGTCTCACTCTTTGTGTTAGGTAAAAAAATGAAATGGGACACTTGTAGGCACTTTACATTAAAGCAAGAATGCCTAGAAATTTCCCAAAAGTTTTGTTAGGGAAAAATTAAATACATGGTAGAAAAAATTCTCCAGCACCAGCCACGCCCAGGGACCCACTCTAAAGCCCCACCTTGAGTGCTGAGAAATGCCTAAAAATGTCAAAATCTTTGTGTTAGGTAAAAAAATGACATGGGACACTTGTAGGCACTTTACATTAAAGCAAGAATGCCTAGAAATGTCCCAAAGGTTTTGTTAGGGAAAAATACAAAAAATGGTAGAAAAAAATTGCCAGCACCAGCCAACCCTGTGGAGCCACTGTAAAGCCCAACATTGAGTGCTGAAAAATGCCTGGAAATGTGTCACTCTTTGTGTTAGGTAAAAAAATGACATGGGACACTTGTAGGCACTTTACATTGAAGCAAGAATGCCTAGAAATGTCCCAAATGTTTTGTTAGGGAAAAATACAAAACATGGTAGAAAAAAAATGCCAGCACCAGCCAAGCCTGGGGAGCCACTGTAAAGCCCAACATTGAGTGCTGAAAAATGCCTGGAAATGTGTCACTCTTTGTGTTAGGTAAAAAAATGACATGGGAAACTAGTAGGCACTTTACATTATAGCAAGAATGCCTAGCAATGTCCCAAATGTTTTGTTAGGGAAAAATACAAAACATGGTAGAAAAAAATTGCCAGCACCAGCCAAGCCTGGGGAGCCACTGTAAAGCCCAACATTGAGTGCTGAAAAATGCCTGGAAATGTGTCACTCTTTGTGTTAGGTAAAAAAATGACATGGGAAACTAGTAGGCACTTTACATTATAGCAAGAATGCCTAGCAATGTCCCAAATGTTTTGTTAGGGAAAAATTAAATACATGGGAAAAAAAATTCTCCATTACCAGCCACGCCCAGGGACCAACTCTAAAGCCCCACCTTGAGTGCTGAAAAATGCCTAGAAATGTCTCACTCTTTGTGTTCGGTAAAACAAATAAAAATACATGGGACACTTGTAGGCACTTTACATTATAGCAAGAATGCCTAGAAATGTCAGAAATGTTTTGTTCGGGAAAAATGAAATACATGGGAGAAAAAAATCTCCAGCACCAGCCAAGCCTGAGGAAACACTCTAAAGCCCAACCCTGAGTGCTGAAAAATGTCTAGAAATGTCTCACTCTTTGTGTTAGGTAAAAAAATGACATGGGACACTAGTAGGCACTTTACATTATAGCAAGAATGCCTAGCAATGTCCCAAATGTTTTGTTAGGGAAAAATTAAATACATGGGAAAAAAAATTCTCCATTACCAGCCACGCCCAGGGACCAACTCTAAAGCCCCACCTTGAGTGCTGAAAAATGCCTAGAAATGTCTCACTCTTTGTGTTCGGTAAAACAAATAAAAATACATGGGACACTTGTAGGCACTTTACATTATAGCAAGAATGCCTAGAAATGTCAGAAATGTTTTGTTCGGGAAAAATGAAATACATGGGAGAAAAAAATCTCCAGCACCAGCCAAGCCTGAGGAAACACTCTAAAGCCCAACCCTGAGTGCTGAAAAATGTCTAGAAATGTCTCACTCTTTGTGTTAGGTAAAAAAATGACATGGGACACTAGTAGGCACTTTACATTATAGCAAGAATGCCTAGCAATGTCCCAAATGTTTTGTTAAGGAAAAATTAAATACATGGGAAAAAAAATCTCCATTACCAGCCACGCCCAGGGACCCACTCTAAAGCCCCACCTTGAGTGCTGAGAAATGCCTAGAAATGTCTCACTCTTTGTGTTAGGTAAAAAAATGACATGGGACACTTGTAGGCACTTTACATTAAAGCAAGAATGCCTAGAAATGTCCCAAAAGTTTTGTTAGGGAAAAATTAAATACATGGTAGAAAAAATTCTCCAGCACCAGCCACGCCCAGGGATCCACTCTAAAGCCCCACCTTGAGTGCTGAGAAATGCCTAAAAATGTCAAAATCTTTGTGTTAGGTAAAAAAATGACATGGGACACTTGTAGGCACTTTACATTAAAGCAAGAATGCCTAGAAATTTCCCAAAGGTTTTGTTAGGGAAAAATACAAAACATGGTAGAAAAAAATTGCCAGCACCAGCCAAGCCCAGGGACCCACTCGAAAGCCCCACCTTGAGTGCTGACAAATGCCTAGAAATGTCTCACTCTTTGTGAGAGGTAAAAAAATGACATGGGACACTTGTAGGCACTTTACATTATAGCAAGAATGCCTAGATATGTCCCAAATGTTTTGTTAGGGAAAAATGAAATATATGGGAGAAAAAATTCTCCAGCACCAGCCACGCCCAGGGACCCACTCTAAAGCCCCACCCTGAGTGCTGAGAAATGCCTAGAAATGTCTCACTCTTTGTGTTAGGTAAAAGAATTACATGGGACACTTGTAGGCACTTTACATTAAAGCAAGAATGCCTAGAAATGTCCCATATGTTTTTATAGGGAAAAATACAAAACATGGTAAAAAACAATCTCCAGCACCAGCCAAGCCCAGGGACCCACTCTAAAGCCCCACCTTGAATGCTGAAAAAAGCCTCGAAATGTGTCACTCTTTGTGTTAGGCAAAAAAAAAAATTACATGGGACACTTATAGGCACTTTACATTATAGCAAGAATGCCTAGAAATGTCCGAAATGTTTTGTTCGGGAAAAATGAAATACATGGGAGAAAAAAATCTCCAGCACCAGCCAAGCCTGAGGAAACACTCTAAAGCCCAACCCTGAGTGCTGAAAAATGTCTAGAAATGTCTCACTCTTTGTGTTAGGTAAAAAAATGACATGGGACACTAGTAGGCACTTTACATTATAGCAAGAATGCCTAGCAATGTCCCAAATGTTTTGTTAAGGAAAAATTAAATACATGGGAAAAAAAATTCTCCATTACCAGCCAAGCCCAGGGACCCACTCTAAAGCCCCACCTTGAGTGCTGAGAAATGCCTAGAAATGTCTCACTCTTTGTGTTAGGTAAAAAAATGACACGGGACACTTGTAGGCACTTTACATTAAAGCACGAATGCCTAGAAATGTCCCAAATGTTTTGTTAGGGAAAAATTAAATACATGGTAGAAAAAATTCTGCAGCACCAGCCACTCCCAGGGACCCACTCTAAAGCCCCACCTTGAGTGCTGAGAAATGCCTTAAAATGTCAAAATCTTTGTGTTAGGTAAAAAAATGACATGGGACACTTTTAGGCACTTTACATTAAAGCAAGAATGCCTAGCAATGTCCCAAATGTTTTGTTAGGGAAAAATACAAAACATGGTAGAAAAAAATTGCCAGCACCAGCCAAGCCTGGGGAGCCACTGTAAAGCCCAACATTGAGTGCTGAAAAATGCCTGGAAATGTGTCACTCTTTGTGTTAGGTAAAAAAATGACATGGGAAACTAGTAGGCACTTTACATTATAGCAAGAATGCCTAGCAATGTCCCAAATGTTTTGTTAGGGAAAATTTAAATACATGGGAAAAAAAATTCTCCATTACCAGCCACGCCCAGGGACCAACTCTAAAGCCCCACCTTGAGTGCTGAAAAATGCCTAGAAATGTCTCACTCTTTGTGTTCGGTAAAACAAATAAAAATACATGGGACACTTGTAGGCACTTTACATTATAGCAAGAATGCCTAGAAATGTCCGAAATGTTTTGTTCGGGAAAAATGAAATACATGGGAGAAAAAAATCTCCAGCACCAGCCAAGCCTGAGGAAACACTCTAAAGCCCAACCCTGAGTGCTGAAAAATGTCTAGAAATGTCTCACTCTTTGTGTTAGGTAAAAAAATGACATGGGACACTAGTAGGCACTTTACATTATAGCAAGAATGCCTAGCAATGTCCCAAATGTTTTGTTAAGGAAAAATGAAATACATGGTAGAAAAAATTCTCCAGCACCAGCCACGCCCAGGGATCCACTCTAAAGCCCCACCTTGAGTGCTGAGAAATGCCTAAAAATGTCAAAATCTTTGTGTTAGGTAAAAAAATGACATGGGACACTTGTAGGCACTTTACATTAAAGCAAGAATGCCTAGAAATGTCCCAAAGGTTTTGTTAGGGAAAAATACAAAACATGGTAGAAAAAAATTGCCAGCACCAGCCAAGCCTGGGGAGCCACTGTAAAGCCCAACATTGAGTGCTGAAAAATGCCTGGAAATGTCTCACTCTTTGTGTTAGGTAAAAAAATGACATGGGAAACTAGTAGGCACTTTACATTATAGCAAGAATGCCTAGCAATGTCCCAAATGTTTTGTTAGGGAAAAATTAAATATATGGGAAAAAAAATTCTCCATTACCAGCCACGCCCAGGGACCCACTCTAAAGCCCCACCTTGAGTGCTGAAAAATGCCTAGAAATGTCTCACTCTTTGTGTTCGGTAAAACAAATAAAAATACATGGGACACTTGTAGGCACTTTACATTATATCAAGAATACCTAGAGATGTACCAAATGTTTTGTCAGGTAAAAATGAAATACATGGTAAAAATGATTCTCCAGCACCAGCCAAGCCTGGGGAGCCACTCTAAAGCGCAACATTGAGTGCTGAACAATGCATAGAAATGTGTCACTCTTTGTGTTAGGTAAAAAAAATGACATGGGACACTTGTAGGCACTTTACAAATAAAGCAAGAATACCTAGAAATTTCCCAAATGTTTTGTTAGGGAAAAATACAAAACATGGTAGAAAAAAATCTCCAGCACCAGCCAAGCCCAGGGACCCACTCGAAAGCCCCACCTTGAGTGCTGACAAATGCCTAGAAATGTCTCACTCTTTGTGTAAGGTAAAAAAATGACATGGGACACTTGTAGGCACTTTACATTATAGCAAGAATGCCTAGAGATGTCCCAAATGTTTTGTTAGGGAAAAATGAAATATATGGGAGAAAAAATTCTCCAGCACCAGCCACGCCCAGGGACCCACTCTAAAGCCCCACCCTGAGTGCTGAGAAATGCCTAGAAATGTCTCACTCTTTGTGTTAGGTAAAAAAATTACATGGGACACTTGTAGGCACTTTACATTAAAGCAAGAATGCCTAGAAATGACCCATATGTTTTTATAGGGAAAAATACAAAACATGGTAAAAAACAATCTCCAGCACCAGCCAAGCCCAGGGACCCACTCTAAAGCCCCACCTTGAATGCTGAAAAAAGCCTCGAAATGTGTCACTCTTTGTGTTAGGCAAAAAAAAAAAATTACATGGGACACTTATAGGCACTTTACATTTTAGCAAGAATGCCTCAAAATGTCCCACAAGTTTTATTAGGGAAAAATAGAATACATGGGAGAAAAAATTCTCCAGCACCAGCCAAGCCCGGGGACCCCTCTAAAGCCCCACCCTGAGTGCTGAAAAATGCCTAGAAATGTCTCACTCTTTGTGTTAGGTAAAAAAATGACATGGGACACTTGTAGGCACTTTACATTATAGCAAGAATGCCTAGAAAAGTCCCAAATGTTTTGTTAGGGAAAAATTAAATACATGGGAGAAAAAATTCTCCAGCATCAGCCAAGCCCGGGGACCCCCTCTAAAGCCCCACCCTGAGTGCTGAAAAATGCCTAGAAATGTCTCACTCTTTGTGTTACGTAAAAACAAAACTAAAAATGACATGGGACACTTGTAGGCACTTTGCATTATAGCAAGAATGCCTAGAAATGTCCCAAATGTTTTGTTAGGGAAAATTACGATACATAGTAGAAAAAAATATCCAGCACCAGCCACGCCCAGGGACCCACTCAAAGAGCCCCACCTTGAGTGCGGAGAAATGCCTAGAAATGTCTCACTCTTTGTGTAAGGTATTAAAATGACATGGGACACTTGTAGGCACTTTACATCATAGCAAGAATGCCTAGAAATGTCCCAGATGTTTTATTAGGGAAAAATGAAATACATGGTAGAAAAAATTCTCCAGCACCAGTCAAGCACGGGGACCCACTCTAAAGCCCCTCCTTGAATGCTGAAAAATGCTTAGAATTGTGTCACTCTTTGAGTTATGAAAAAAAAAATGACATGTGACACTTGTAGCCACTTTACATTATAGCAGGAATGCCTGGAAATGTCCCAAATGTTTTGTTAGGGAAAAATGAAATATATGGGAGAAAAAATTCTCCAGCACCAGCCACGCCCAGGGACCCACTCTAAAGCCCCACCCTGAGTGCTGAGAAATGCCTAGAAATGTCTCACTCTTTGTGTTAGGTAAAAAAATTACATGGGACACTTGTAGGCACTTTACATTAAAGCAAGAATGCCTAGAAATGACCCATATGTTTTTATAGGGAAAAATACAAAACATGGTAAAAAACAATCTCCAGCACCAGCCAAGCCCAGGGACCCACTCTAAAGCCCCACCTTGAATGCTGAAAAAAGCCTCGAAATGTGTCACTCTTTGTGTTAGGCAAAAAAAAAAAATTACATGGGACACTTATAGGCACTTTACATTTTAGCAAGAATGCCTCAAAATGTCCCACAAGTTTTATTAGGGAAAAATAGAATACATGGGAGAAAAAATTCTCCAGCACCAGCCAAGCTCAGGGACCCACTCTAAAGCCCAAGCTTGAGTGATGAAAAATGCCTAGAAATGTCTCAATTCATTTGTTAGGTAAAAAAAAAAAAAAAATACATGGGACACTTGTAGGCACTTAACATGATATTAAGAATGCCTAGAAATGTCCCAAATGTTTTGTTAGGGAAAATTTAAATACATGGGAGAAAAAATTCTCCAGCACCAGCCAAGCCAAGGGACCCACTCTAAAGCCCCAGCTTGAGTGCTGAAAAATGCCTAGAAATGTCTCACTTTATGTGTTAGCTACAAAAAATAAAAATACATGGGACACTTGTAGGCACTTTACATTATAGCAAGAATGCTTAGAAAAGTCCCAAATGTTTTGTTAGGGAAAAATTAAATGAATGGGAGAAAAAATTCTCCACACCAGCCACGCCCAGGGACCCACTCTAAAGCCCCACCTTGAGTGCTGAGAAATGCCTAGAAATGTCTCACTCTTTGTGTTAGGTAAAAAAATGACATGGGACACATGTAGGCACTTTACATTATAGCAAGAATGCCTAGAAATGTCCCAAATGTTTTGTTAGGGAAAAATGAAATACTAGGGAGAAAACAATCTCCAGCACCAGCCACGCCCAGGGACCCACTCTAAAGCCCCACCTTGAGTGCTGAGAAATGCCTAGAAATGTCTCACTTTATGTGTTAGCTACAAAAAATAAAAATACATGGGACACTTGTGGGCACTTTACATTATAGCAAGAATGCTTAGAAAAGTCCCAAATGTTTTGTTAGGGAAAAATTAAATACATGGGAGAAAAAATTCTCCACACCAGCCACGCCCAGGGACCATTCTAAAGCCCCACCTTGAGTGCTGAGAAATGCCTAGAAATGTCTCACGCTTTGTGTTAGGTAAAAAAATGACATGGGACACTTGTAGGCACTTTACATTATAGCAAGAATGCCTAGAAATGTCCCAAATGTTTTGTTAGGGAAAAATTAAATACATGGGAAAAAAAATTCTCCAGCACCAGCCACGCCCAGGGACCCACTCTAAAGCCCCACCTTGAGTGCTGAGAAATGCCTAGAAATGTCTCACTCTTTGTGTTAGGTAAAAAAATGACATGGGACACTTGTAGGCACTTTACATTAAAGCAAGAATGCCTAGAAATGTCCCCAATGTTTTGTCAGGGCAAAATACAAAACATGGTAGAAAAAAAAAACTCCAGCACCAGCCAAGCCCAGGGACCCACTCTAAAGCCCCAGCTTGAGTGCAAAAAAATGCCTAGAAATGTCTCAAATGTTTTGTTAGGGAAAAATGAAATACATGGGAAAAAAAATTCTCCAGCACCAGCCTGGCCCAAGGACCCACTCTAAAGCCCCACCTTGAGCGCTGAGAAATGCCTAAAAAAGTCTCACTTTATGTGTTAGCTACAAAAAATAAAAATACATGGGACACTTGTGGGCACTTTACATTATAGCAAGAATGCTTAGAAAAGTCCCAAATGTTTTGTTAGGGAAAAATTAAATACATGGGAGAAAAAATTCTCCACACCAGCCACGCCCAGGGACCATTCTAAAGCCCCACCTTGAGTGCTGAGAAATGCCTAGAAATGTCTCACGCTTTGTGTTAGGTAAAAAAATGACATGGGACACTTGTGGGCACTTTACATTATAGCAAGAATGCCTAGAAATGTCTCAAATGTTTTGTTAGGGAAAAATGAAATACATGGGAAAAAAAATTCTCCAGCACCAGCCACGCCCAGGGACCCACTCTAAAGCCCCACCTTGAGTGCTGAGAAATGCCTAGAAATGTCTCACTTTATGTGTTAGCTACAAAAAATAAAAATACATGGGACACTTGTGGGCACTTTACATTATAGCAAGAATGCTTAGAAAAGTCCCAAATGTTTTGTTAGGGAAAAATTAAATACATGGGAGAAAAAATTCTCCACACCAGCCACGCCCAGGGACCATTCTAAAGCCCCACCTTTAGTGCTGAGAAATGCCTAGAAATGTCTCACGCTTTGTGTTAGGTAAAAAAATGACATGGGACACTTGTAGGCACTTTACATTATAGCAAGAATGCCTAGAAATGTCCCAAATGTTTTGTTAGGGAAAAATTAAATACATGGGAAAAAAAATTCTCCAGCACCAGCCACGCCCAGGGACCCACTCTAAAGCCCCACCTTGAGTGCTGAGAAATGCCTAGAAATGTCTCACTCTTTGTGTTAGGTAAAAAAATGACATGGGACACTTGTAGGCACTTTACATTAAAGCAAGAATGCCTAGAAATGTCCCCAATGTTTTGTTAGGGCAAAATACAAAACATGGTAGAAAAAAAAAACTCCAGCACCAGCCAAGCCCAGGGACCCACTCTAAAGCCCCAGCTTGAGTGCAAAAAAATGCCTAGAAATGTCTCAAATGTTTTGTTAGGGAAAAATGAAATACATGGGAAAAAAAATTCTCCAGCACCAGCCTGGCCCAGGGACCCACTCTAAAGCCCCACCTTGAGCGCTGAGAAATGCCTAAAAAAGTCTCACTTTATGTGTTAGCTAAAAAAAATAAAAATACATGGGACACTTGTAGGCACTTTACATTAAAGCAAGAATGCCTAGAAATGTCCCAAATGCTTTGTTAGGGAAAAATACAAAACATGGTAGAAAAAAATCTCCAGCACCAGCCAAGCCCAGTGACCCACTCTAAAGCCCCAGCTTGAGTGCTGAAAAATCTAGAAATGTCTCACTTTATGTGTTAGCTAAAAAAAAAAAAAAAATACATGGGACACTTGTAGGCACTTTACATTATAGCAAGAATGCCTAGAAATGTCCCAAATGTTTTGTTAGGGAAAAATTAAATAAATGGGAGAAAAAATTCTCCAGCACCAGCCAAGCCCAGGGACCCAATCTAAAGCCCCACCTTGAGTGATGAAAAATGCCTAGAAATGTCTCACTCTTTGTGTTACGTAAAAAAATGACATGGGACACTTGTTGACCTTTACATTATAGCAAGAATGCCTGGAAATGTCCCAAATGTATTGTTAGTGAAAAATGAAATACTAGGGACAAAACAATCTCCATCACCAGCCAAGCCCAGGGACCCACTCTAAAGCCCCACTTTGAATGCTGAAAAAGCCCTAGAAATGTGTCACTCTTTGTGCTAGGTAAAAAAATGACATGGGACACTTGTAGGCACTTAACATTTTAGCAAGAATGCCTAGAATTGTCCGAAATGTTTTGTTAGGGAAAAATGAAATACATGGGAGAAAAAAATCTCCAGCACCAGCCAAGCTTGAGGAGCCACTCTAAAGCCTAACCCTGAGTGCTGAAAAATGCCTAGAAATGTCTCACTCTTTGTGTTAGGTAAAAAAATGGCATGGGACACTTGTAGGCACTTTACATTAAAGCAAGAATGCCTAGAAATGTCCCCAATGTTTTGTTAGGGAAAAATACAAAACATGGTAGAAAAAAAAATCTAAAGCACCAGCCAATCCCAGGGACCCACTCTAAAGCCCAACCTTGAATGCTGAAAAAGCCCTAGAAATGTGTCACTCTTTGTGCTAGGTAAAAAAATGACATGGGACACTTGTAGGCACTTAACATTTTAGCAAGAATGCCTAGAAATGTCCCCAATGTTTTGTTAGGGAAAAATACAAAACATGGTAGAAAAAAAAATCTCCAGCACCAGCCAATCCCAGGGACCCACTCTAAAGCCCAATCTTGAGTGCTGAAAAATGCCTAGAAATGTCTCACTTTATATGATAGCTAAAAAAAATTAAAATACATGGGACATTTGTAGGCACTTTACATTATAACAAGAATGCCTAAAAATGTCCGAAATGTTTTGTTAGGGAAAAATTACAATACATGGTAGAAACAATTCTCCAGCACCAGCCAAGCCCGGGCACCCACTCTAAAGACCCACCCTGAGTGCTGAAAAATGCCTAGAAATGTCTCAATCTTTGTGTTACGTAAAAACAAAACTAAAAATAACATGGGACACTTGTAGGCACTTTGCATTATAGCAAGAATGCCTAGAAATGTCCCAAATGTTTTGTTAGGGAAAAATTAAATATATGGGAGAAAAAATTCTCCAGCACCAGCCACGCCAAGGGACCCACTCTAAAGCCCCACCTTGAGTGCTGAGAAATGCCTAGAAATGTCTCACTTTATGTGATAGCTACAAAAAATAAAAACACATGGGACACTTGTAGGCACTTTACATTATAGCAAGAATGCTTAGAAAAGTCCCAAATGTTTTGTTAGGGAAAAATTTAATACATGGGAGAAAAAATTCTCCACACCAGCCACGCCCAGGGACCGTTCTAAAGCCCCACCTTGAGTGCTGAGAAATGCCTAGAAATGTCTCACTCTTTGTGTTAGGTAAAAAAATGACATGGGACACTTGTAGGCACTTTACATTATAGCAAGAATGCCTAGAAATGTCCCAAATGTTTTGTTAGGGAAAAATTAAATACATGGGAAAAAAAATTCTCCAGCACCAGCCACGCCCAGGGACCCACTCTAAAGCCCCACCTTGAGTGCTGAGAAATGCCTACAAATGTCTCACTTTATGTGTTAGCTACAAAAAATAAAAATACATGGGACACTTGTAGGCACTTTACATTATAGCAAGAATGCTTAGAAAAGTCCCAAATGTTTTGTTAGGGAAAAATGAAATATACATGGGAGAAAAAATTCTCCACACCAGCCACGCCCAGGGACCCACTCTAAAGCCCCACCTTGAGTGCTGAGAAATGTCTAGAAATGTCTCACTCTTTGTGTTAGGTAAAAAAATGACATGGGACACTTGTAGGCACTCTACATTATAGCAAGAATGCCTAGAAATGTCCCAAATGTTTTGTTAGGGAAAAATTAAAACCATTGGAAAAAAAATTCTCCAGCACCAGCCACGCCCAGGGACCCACTCTAAAGCCCCGCCTTGAGTGCTGAGAAATGCCTAGAAATGTCTCACTTTATGTGTTAGCTACAAAAAATAAAAATACATGGGACACTTGTAGGCACTTTACATTAAAGCAAGAATGCCTAGAAATGTCCCAAATGCTTTGTTAGGGAAAAATACAAAACATGGGAAAAAAAATTCTCCAGCACCAGCCACGCCCAGGGACCCACTCTAAAGCCCCACCTTGAGTGCTGAAAAATCTAGAAATGTCTCACTTTATGTGTTAGCTAAAAAAAAAAAAAAAATACATGGGACACTTGTAGGCACTTTACATTATAGCAAGAATGCCTAGAAATGTCCCAAATGTTTTGTTAGGGAAAAATTAAATAAATGGGAGAAAAAATTCTCCAGCACCAGCCAAGCCCAGGGACCCAATCTAAAGCCCCACCTTGAGTGATGAAAAATGCCTAGAAATATCTCACTCTTTGTGTTACGTAAAAAAATGACATGGGACACTTGTTGACCTTTACATTATAGCAAGAATGCCTGGAAATGTCCCAAATGTATTGTTAGTGAAAAATGAAATACTAGGGACAAAACAATCTCCATCACCAGCCAAGCCCAGGGACCCACTCTAAAGCCCCACTTTGAATGCTGAAAAAGCCCTAGAAATGTGTCACTCTTTGTGCTAGGTAAAAAAATGACATGGGACACTTGTAGGCACTTAACATTTTAGCAAGAATGCCTAGAATTGTCCGAAATGTTTTGTTAGGGAAAAATGAAATACATGGGAGAAAAAAATCTCCAGCACCAGCCAAGCTTGAGGAGCCACTCTAAAGCCTAACCCTGAGTGCTGAAAAATGCCTAGAAATGTCTCACTCTTTGTGTTAGGTAAAAAAATGGCATGGGACACTTGTAGGCACTTTACATTAAAGCAAGAATGCCTAGAAATGTCCCCAATGTTTTGTTAGGGAAAAATACAAAACATGGTAGAAAAAAAAATCTAAAGCACCAGCCAATCCCAGGGACCCACTCTAAAGCCCAACCTTGAATGCTGAAAAAGCCCTAGAAATGTGTCACTCTTTGTGCTAGGTAAAAAAATGACATGGGACACTTGTAGGCACTTAACATTTTAGCAAGAATGCCTAGAAATGTCCCCAATGTTTTGTTAGGGAAAAATACAAAACATGGTAGAAAAAAAAATCTCCAGCACCAGCCAATCCCAGGGACCCACTCTAAAGCCCAATCTTGAGTGCTGAAAAATGCCTAGAAATGTCTCACTTTATATGATAGCTAAAAAAAATTAAAATACATGGGACATTTGTAGGCACTTTACATTATAACAAGAATGCCTAAAAATGTCCGAAATGTTTTGTTAGGGAAAAATTACAATACATGGTAGAAACAATTCTCCAGCACCAGCCAAGCCCGGGCACCCACTCTAAAGACCCACCCTGAGTGCTGAAAAATGCCTAGAAATGTCTCAATCTTTGTGTTACGTAAAAACAAAACTAAAAATAACATGGGACACTTGTAGGCACTTTGCATTATAGCAAGAATGCCTAGAAATGTCCCAAATGTTTTGTTAGGGAAAAATTAAATATATGGGAGAAAAAATTCTCCAGCACCAGCCACGCCAAGGGACCCACTCTAAAGCCCCACCTTGAGTGCTGAGAAATGCCTAGAAATGTCTCACTTTATGTGATAGCTACAAAAAATAAAAACACATGGGACACTTGTAGGCACTTTACATTATAGCAAGAATGCTTAGAAAAGTCCCAAATGTTTTGTTAGGGAAAAATTTAATACATGGGAGAAAAAATTCTCCACACCAGCCACGCCCAGGGACCGTTCTAAAGCCCCACCTTGAGTGCTGAGAAATGCCTAGAAATGTCTCACTCTTTGTGTTAGGTAAAAAAATGACATGGGACACTTGTAGGCACTTTACATTATAGCAAGAATGCCTAGAAATGTCCCAAATGTTTTGTTAGGGAAAAATTAAATACATGGGAAAAAAAATTCTCCAGCACCAGCCACGCCCAGGGACCCACTCTAAAGCCCCACCTTGAGTGCTGAGAAATGCCTACAAATGTCTCACTTTATGTGTTAGCTACAAAAAATAAAAATACATGGGACACTTGTAGGCACTTTACATTATAGCAAGAATGCTTAGAAAAGTCCCAAATGTTTTGTTAGGGAAAAATGAAATATACATGGGAGAAAAAATTCTCCACACCAGCCACGCCCAGGGACCCACTCTAAAGCCCCACCTTGAGTGCTGAGAAATGTCTAGAAATGTCTCACTCTTTGTGTTAGGTAAAAAAATGACATGGGACACTTGTAGGCACTCTACATTATAGCAAGAATGCCTAGAAATGTCCCAAATGTTTTGTTAGGGAAAAATTAAAACCATTGGAAAAAAAATTCTCCAGCACCAGCCACGCCCAGGGACCCACTCTAAAGCCCCGCCTTGAGTGCTGAGAAATGCCTAGAAATGTCTCACTTTATGTGTTAGCTACAAAAAATAAAAATACATGGGACACTTGTAGGAAGTTTACATTATAGCAAGAATGCCTAGAAAAGTCCCAAATGTTTTGTTAGGGAAAAATTAAATAAATGGGAGAAAAAATTCTCCACACCAGCCACGCCCAGGGACCCACTCTAAAGCCCAACCCTGTGTGCTGAAAAATGCCTAGAAATGTCTCACTCTTTGTGTTAGGTAAAAAAATGACATGGGACACTTGTAGGCACTTTACATTAAAGCAAGAATGCCTAGAAATGTCCCCAATGTTTTGTTAGGGAAAAATACAAAACATGGTAGAAAAAAAAATCTCCAGCACCAGCCAATCCCAGGGACCCACTCTAAAGCCCAATCTTGAGTGCTGAAAAATGCCTAGAAATGTCTCACTTTATATGATAGCTAAAAAAAATTAAAATACTTGGGACATTTGTAGGCACTTTACATTATAACAAGAATGCCTAAAAATGTCCGAAATGTTTTGTTAGGGAAAAATTACAATACATGGTAGAAACAATTCTCCAGCACCAGCCAAGCCCGGGCACCCACTCTAAAGACCCACCCTGAGTGCTGAAAAATGCCTAGAAATGTCTCAATCTTTGTGTTACGTAAAAACAAAACTAAAAATAACATGGGACACTTGTAGGCACTTTGCATTATAGCAAGAATGCCTAGAAATGTCCCACATGTTTTGTTAGGGAAAAATTAAATATATGGGAGAAAAAATTCTCCAGCACCAGCCACGCCCAGGGACCCACTCTAAAGCCCCACCTTGAGTGCTGAGAAATGCCTAGAAATGTCTCACTTTATGTGTTAGCTATAAAAAATAAAAATACATGGGACACTTGTAGGCACTTTACATTATAGCAAGAATGCCTAGAAAAGTCCCAAATGTTTTGTTAGGGAAAAACTAAATACATGGGAGAAAAACTTCTCCACACCAGCCACGCCCAGGGACCCACTCTAAAGCCCCACCTTGAGTGCTGAGAAATGCCTAGAAATGTCTCACTCTTTGTGTTAGGTAAAAAAATGACATGGGACACTTGTAGGCACTTTACATTAAAGCAAGAATGCCTAGAAATGTCCCCAATGTTTTGTTAGGGCAAAATACAAAACATGGTAGAAAAAAACATCTCCAGCACCAGCCAAGCCCAGGGACCCACTCTAAAGCCCCAGCTTGAGTGCTGAAAAATGCATAGAAATGTCTCAAATGTTTTGTTAGGGAAAAATGAAATACATGGGAAAAAAAATTCTCCAGCACCAGCCTGGCCCAGGGAGCCACTCTAAAGCCCCACCTTGAGTGCTGAGAAATGCCTAGAAATGTCTCACTTTATGTGTTAGCTAAAAAAAATAAAAATACATGGGACACTTTTAGGCACTTTACATTAAAGCAAGAATGCCTAGAAATGTCCCAAATGCTTTGTTAGGGAAAAATACAAAACATGGTAGAAAAAAATCTCCAGCACCAGCCAAGCCCAGTGACCCACTCTAAAGCCCCAGCTTGAGTGCTGAAAAATCTAGAAATGTCTCACTTTATGTGTTAGCTTAAAAAAAAAAAAAAATACATGGGACACTTGTAGGCACTTTACATTATAACAAGAATGCCTAGAAATGTCCGAAATGTTTTGTTAGGGAAAAATTACAATACATGGTAGAAACAATTCTCCAGCACCAGCCAAGCCCGGGCACCCACTCTAAAGACCCACCCTGAGTGCTGAAAAATGCCTAGAAATGTCTCAATCTTTTTGTTACGTAAAAACAAAACTAAAAATAACGTGGGACACTTGTAGGCACTTTGCATTATAGCAAGAATGCCTAGAAATGTCCCAAATGTTTTGTTAGGGAAAAATTAAATATATGGGAGAAAAAGTTCTCCAGCACCAGCCAAGCCCAGGGACCCAATCTAAAGCCCCACCTTGAGTGATGAAAAATGCCTAGAAATGTCTCACTCTTTGTGTTACGTAAAAAAATGACATGGGACACTTGTTGACCTTTACATTAAAGCAAGAATGCCTAGAAAAGTCCCAAATGTTTTGTTAGGGAAAAATGAAAAACATGGGAGAAAAAAATCTCCAGCACCAGCCAAGCCTGAGGAGCCACTCTAAAGCCCAACCCTGAGTGCTGAAAAATGCCTAGAATTTTGTTACTCTTTGTGTTAGGTAAAAAAATTACATGGGACACTTGTAGGCACTTTATATTATACCAAGAATGACTAGAAATGTCCGAAATGCTTTGTTAGGGAAAAATTAAATACATGGGAGAAAAAAATCTCCAGCACCAGCCAAGCTCAGGGACCCACTCTAAAGCCCCACCTTGAGTGCTGAGAAATGCCTAGAAATGTCTCAATTCATTTGTTAGGTAAAAAAAAAAAAAAATACATGGGACACTTGTAGGCACTTTACATTTTAGCAAGAATGCCTAGAATTGTCCAAAATGTTTTGTTAGGGAAAAATGAAATACATGGGAGAAAAAAATCTCCAGCACCAGCCAAGCCTGAGGAGCCACTCTAAAGCCCAACCCTGAGTGCTGAGAAATGCCTAGAAATGTCTCACTCTTTGTGTTAGGTAAAAAAATGACATGGGACACTTGTAGGCACTTTACATTATAGCAAGAATGCCTAGAAATGTCCGAAATGTTTTGTTAGGGAAAAATGAAATACATGGGAGAAAAAAATCTCCGGCACCAGCCAAGCCTAAGGAGCCACTCTAAAGCCCAACCCTGAGTGCTGAAAAATGCCTAGAAATGTCTCACTCTTTGTGTTAGGTAAAAAAATGACATGGGACACTTGTAGGGACTTTACATTATAGCAAGAATGCCTAGAAATGTCCGAAATGTTTTGTAAGGGAAAAATTAAATTCATGGGAAAAAAAATTCTCCAGCACCAGCCACGCCCAGGGACCCACTCTAAAGCCCCTCCTTGAGTGCTGAGAAATGCCTACAAATGTCTCACTTTATGTGTTAGCTACAAAAAATAAAAATACATGGGACACTTGTAGGCACTTTACATTATAGCAAGAATGCTTAGAAAAGTCCCAAATGTTTTGTTAGGGAAAAATTAAATACATGGGAGAAAAAATTCTCCACACCAGCCACGCCCAGGGACCCACTCTAAAGCCCCACCTTGAGTGCTGAGAAATGTCTAGAAATGTCTCACTCTTTGTGTTAGGTAAAAAAATGACATGGGACACTTTCAGGCACTCTACATTATAGTAAGAATGCCTAGAAATGTCCCAAATGTTTTGTTAGGGAAAAATTAAAACAATGGGAAAAAAAATTCTCCAGCACCAGCCACGCCCAGGGACCCACTCTAAAGCCCCGCCTTGAGTGCTGAGAAATGCCTAGAAATGTCTCACTTTATGTGTTAGCTACAAAAAATAAAAATACATGGGACACTTGTAGGAAGTTTACATTATAGCAAGAATGCCTAGAAAAGTCCCAAATGTTTTGTTAGGGAAAAATTAAATACATGGGAGAAAAAATTCTCCACACCAGCCACGCCCAGGGACCCACTCTAAAGCCCAACCCTGAGTGCTGAAAAATGCCTAGAAATGTCTCACTCTTTGTGTTAGGTAAAAAAATGACATGGGACACTTGTAGGCACTTTACATTAAAGCAAGAATGCCTAGAAATGTCCCCAATGTTTTGTTAGGGAAAAATACAAAACATGGTAGAAAAAAAAATCTCCATCACCAGCCAATCCCAGGGACCCACTCTAAAGCCCAATCTTGAGTGCTGAAAAATGCCTAGAAATGTCTCACTTTATGTGATAGCTAAAAAAAATCAAAATACATGGTACATTTGTAGGCACTTTACATTATAACAAGAATGCCTAGAAATGTCCGAAATGTTTTGTTAGGGAAAAATTACAATACATGGTAGAAACAATTCTCCAGCACCAGCCAAGCCCGGGCACCCACTCTAAAGACCCACCCTGAGTGCTGAAAAATGCCTAGAAATGTCTCAATCTTTGTGTTACGTAAAAACAAAACTAAAAATAACATGGGACACTTGTAGGCACTTTGCATTATAGTAAGAATGCCTAGAAATGTCCCAAATGTTTTGTTAGGGAAAAATTAAATATATGGGAGAAAAAATTCTCCAGCACCAGCCAAGCCCAGGGACCCACTCTAAAGCATCACCTTGAGTGCTGAAAAATGCCTAGAAATGTCTCACTTTATGTGATAGCTAAAAATAATTAAAATACATGGGACACTAGTAGGAACTTTACATTATAGCAAGAATGCCTAGAAATGTCCCACATGTTTTGTTAGTGAAAAATGAAATACATGGGAAAAAAAATTCTCCTGCACCAGCCACGCCCAGGGACCAACTCTAAAGCCCCACCTTGAGTGCTTAGAAATGCCTAGAAATGTCTCACTCTTTGTGTTAGGTAAAAAAATGACATGGGACACTTGTAAGCACTTTACATTAAAGCAAGAATGCCTACAAATGTCCCAAATGTTTAGTTAGGGAAAAATGAAATACATGGGAGGAAAAAATCTCCAGCACCAGCCAAGCCCAGGGACCCACTCTAAAGCCCCACCTTGAGTGATGAAAAATGCCTAGAAATGTCTCACTCTTTGTGTTAGGTAAAAAAATGACATGGGACACTAGTAGGCACTTTACATTATAGCAAGAATGCCTAGCAATGTCCCAAATGTTTTGTTAAGGAAAAATTAAATACATGGGAAAAAAAAATCTCCATTACCAGCCACGCCCAGGGACCCACTCTAAAGCCCCACCTTGAGTGCTGAGAAATGCCTAGAAATGTCTCACTCTTTGTGTTAGGTAAAAAAATGACATGGGGCACTTGTAGGCACTTTACATTAAAGCAAGAATGCCTAGAAATGTCCCAAAAGTTTTGTTAGGGAAAAATTAAATACATGGTAGAAAAAATTCTCCAGCACCAGCCACGCCCAGGGACCCACTCTAAAGCCCCACCTTGAGTGCTGAGAAATGCCTAAAAATGTCAAAATCTTTGTGTTAGGTAAAAAAATGACATGGGACACTTGTAGGCACTTTACATTAAAGCAAGAATGCCTAGAGATGTACCAAATGTTTTGTCAGGGAAAAATGAAATACATGGTAAAAATAATTCTCCAGCACCAGCCAAGCCTGGGGAGCCACTCTAAAGCGCAACATTGAGTGCTGAACAATGCATAGAAATGTGTCACTCTTTGTGTTAGGTAAAAAAAATGACATGGGACACTTGTAGGCACTTTACAAATAAAGCAAGAATAACTAGAATTTTCCCAAATGTTTTGTTAGGGAAAAATACAAAACATGGTAGAAAAAAATCTCCAGCACCAGCCAAGCCCAGGGACCCACTCGAAAGCCCCACCTTGAGTGCTGACAAATGCCTAGAAATGTCTCACTCTTTGTGTTAGGTAAAAAAATGACATGGGACACTTGTAGGCACTTTACATTATAGCAAGAATGCCTAGAGATGTCCCAAATGTTTTGTTAGGGAAAAAAACAAAACATGGTAGAAAAAAATCTCCAGCACCAGCCAAGCCCAGGGACCCACTCTAAAGCCCCACCTTGAGTGCTGAAAAATGCCTAGAAATGTCTCACTCTTTGTGTTCGGAAAAAACAAATAAAAATACATGGGACACTTGTAGGCACTTTACATTATAGCAAGAATGCCTAGAAATGTCCGAAATGTTTTGTTAGGGAAAAATGAAATACATGGGTGAAAAAAATCTCCAGTACCAGCCAAGCCTGAGGAAACACTCTAAAGCCCAACATTGAGTGCTGAAAAATGCCTAGAAATGTCTCACTCTTTGTGTTAGGTAAAAGAATGACATGGGACACTAGTAGGCACTTTACATTATAGCAAGAATGCCTAGCAATGTCCCAAATGTTTTGTTAGGGAAAAATTAAATACATGGGAAAAAAAATTCTCCATTACCAGCCACGCCCAGGGACCAACTCTAAAGCCCCACCTTGAGTGCTGAAAAATGCCTAGAAATGTCTCACTCTTTGTGTTCGGTAAAACAAATAAAAATACATGGGACACTTGTAGGCACTTTACATTATAGCAAGAATTTCTAGAAATGTCCCAAATGTTTTGTTAGGGAAAAATGAAATACATGGGAGAAAAAAATCTCCAGTACCAGCCAAGCCTGAGGAAACACTCTAAAGCCCAACCCTGAGTGCTGAAAAATGCCTAGAAATGTCTCACTCTTTGTGTTAGGTAAAAAAATGACATGGGACACTTGTAGGCACTTTACATTATAGCAAGAATACCTAGAGATGTACCAAATGTTTTGTTAGGGAAAAATGAAATACATGGGAGAAAAAATTCTCCAGCACCAGCCACGCCCAGGGACCCACTGTAAAGCCCCACCCTGTGTGCTGAGAAATGCCTAGAAATGTCTCACTCTTTGTGTTAGGTAAAAAAATTACATGGGACACTTGTAGGCACTTTACATTTTATCAAGACTACCTAGAGATGTACCAAATGTTTTGTCACGGAAAAATGAAATACATGGGAGGAAAAATTCTCCAGCACCAGCCACGCCCAGGGACCCACTGTAAAGCCCCACCCTGAATGTTGAGAAATGCCTAGAAATGTCTCACTCTTTGTGTTAGGTAAAAAAATTACATGGGACACTTGTAGGCACTTTACATTATAGCAGGAATGCCTAGAAATGTCCCAAATGTTTTGTTAGGGAAAAATACAAAACATGGTAGAAAAAAATTGCCAGCACCAGCCAAGCCTGGGGAGCCACTGTAAAGCCCAACATTGAGTGCTGACAAATACCTAGAAATGTCTCACTCTTTGTGTTAGGTAAAAAAATTACATGGGACACTTGTAGGCACTTTACATTACAGCAAGAATGCCTAGAAATGTCCCAAATGTTTCGTAGGGAAAAATACAAAACATGGTAGAAAAAATTCTCCAGCACCAGCCACGCCCAGGGACCCACTCTAAAGCCCCACCTTGAGTGCTGAGAAATGCCTAAAAATGTCAAAATCTTTGTGTTAGGTAAAAAAATGACATGGGACACTTGTAGGCACTTTACATTAAAGCAAGAATGCCTAGAGATGTACCAAATGTTTTGTCAGGGAAAAATGAAATACATGGTAAAAATAATTCTCCAGCACCAGCCAAGCCTGGGGAGCCACTCTAAAGCGCAACATTGAGTGCTGAACAATGCATAGAAATGTGTCACTCTTTGTGTTAGGTAAAAAAAATGACATGGGACACTTGTAGGCACTTTACAAATAAAGCAAGAATAACTAGAATTTTCCCAAATGTTTTGTTAGGGAAAAATACAAAACATGGTAGAAAAAAATCTCCAGCACCAGCCAAGCCCAGGGACCCACTCGAAAGCCCCACCTTGAGTGCTGACAAATGCCTAGAAATGTCTCACTCTTTGTGTTAGGTAAAAAAATGACATGGGACACTTGTAGGCACTTTACATTATAGCAAGAATGCCTAGAGATGTCCCAAATGTTTTGTTAGGGAAAAAAACAAAACATGGTAGAAAAAAATCTCCAGCACCAGCCAAGCCCAGGGACCCACTCTAAAGCCCCACCTTGAGTGCTGAAAAATGCCTAGAAATGTCTCACTCTTTGTGTTCGGAAAAAACAAATAAAAATACATGGGACACTTGTAGGCACTTTACATTATAGCAAGAATGCCTAGAATTGTCCGAAATGTTTTGTTAGGGAAAAATGAAATACATGGGTGAAAAAAATCTCCAGTACCAGCCAAGCCTGAGGAAACACTCTAAAGCCCAACATTGAGTGCTGAAAAATGCCTAGAAATGTCTCACTCTTTGTGTTAGGTAAAAGAATGACATGGGACACTAGTAGGCACTTTACATTATAGCAAGAATGCCTAGCAATGTCCCAAATGTTTTGTTAGGGAAAAATTAAATACATGGGAAAAAAAATTCTCCATTACCAGCCACGCCCAGGGACCAACTCTAAAGCCCCACCTTGAGTGCTGAAAAATGCCTAGAAATGTCTCACTCTTTGTGTTCGGTAAAACAAATAAAAATACATGGGACACTTGTAGGCACTTTACATTATAGCAAGAATGCCTAGAAATGTCCCAAATGTTTTGTTAGGGAAAAATGAAATACATGGGAGAAAAAAATCTCCAGTACCAGCCAAGCCTGAGGAAACACTCTAAAGCCCAACCCTGAGTGCTGAAAAATGCCTAGAAATGTCTCACTCTTTGTGTTAGGTAAAAAAATGACATGGGACACTTGTAGGCACTTTACATTATAGCAAGAATACCTAGAGATGTACCAAATGTTTTGTTAGGGAAAAATGAAATACATGGGAGAAAAAATTCTCCAGCACCAGCCACGCCCAGGGACCCACTGTAAAGCCCCACCCTGTGTGCTGAGAAATGCCTAGAAATGTCTCACTCTTTGTGTTAGGTAAAAAAATTACATGGGACACTTGTAGGCACTTTACATTTTATCAAGACTACCTAGAGATGTACCAAATGTTTTGTCACGGAAAAATGAAATACATGGGAGGAAAAATTCTCCAGCACCAGCCACGCCCAGGGACCCACTGTAAAGCCCCACCCTGAATGTTGAGAAATGCCTAGAAATGTCTCACTCTTTGTGTTAGGTAAAAAAATTACATGGGACACTTGTAGGCACTTTACATTATAGCAGGAATGCCTAGAAATGTCCCAAATGTTTTGTTAGGGAAAAATACAAAACATGGTAGAAAAAAATTGCCAGCACCAGCCAAGCCTGGGGAGCCACTGTAAAGCCCAACATTGAGTGCTGACAAATACCTAGAAATGTCTCACTCTTTGTGTTAGGTAAAAAAATTACATGGGACACTTGTAGGCACTTTACATTACAGCAAGAATGCCTAGAAATGTCCCAAATGTTTCGTAGGGAAAAATACAAAACATGGTAGAAAAAAATTGCCAGCACCAGCCAAGCCTGGGGAGCACATGTAAAGCCCAACATTGAGTGCTGAGAAATTCCTAGAAATGTCTCACTCTTTGTGTTAGGTAAAAAAATGACATGGGACACTTGTAGGCACTTTACATTAAAGCAAGAATGCCTAGAAATGTCCCAAATGTTTTGTTAGGGAAAAATACAAAACATGGTAGAAAAAAATCTCCAGCACCAGCCAAGCCTGGGGAGCCACTCTAAAGCCCAACATTGAGTGCTGTAAAATTCCTAGAAATGTGTAACTCTTTGTGTTAGGTAAAAAAAATGACATGGTACACTAGTAGGCACTTTACATTATAGCAAGAATGCCTAGAAATGTCCCAAATGTTTTGTTAGGGAAAAATATAATACATCGGAGAAAAAAATCTCCAGCACCATCTGAGCCCGGGGACCCACTCTAAAGCCCCACACGGAGTGCTGAAAAATGCATAAAAATGTCTCACTGTTTGTGTTAGGTAAAAAAAATAAAAATACATGGGACACTTGTAGGCACTTTACATTATAACAAGAATGCCTAGACATGTCCCAAATGTTTTGTAAGGGAAAAATTAAATATATGGGAGAAAAAATTCTCCAGCACCAGCCACGCCCAGGGACCCACTCAAAAAGCCCCACCTTGAGTGCTGAGAAATGCCTAGAAATGTCTCACTCTTTGTTTAAGTTATAAAAATGACATGGGACACTTGTAGTTATTTTTCATTATAGCAAAAATGCCTAGAAATGTCCCACACGTTTTGTTAGGGAAAAATACAATACATGGTAGAAAAAATTCTCCAGCTCAAGCCAAGCCCGGGGACCACCTCTAAAGATCCATCATGAGTGCAGAAAAATGCCTAGAAATGTCTCACTCTTTGTGTTAGGTAAAAAAAAAATACATGGGACACTTGTAGGCACTTTACAGTGTAGCAAAAATGCCTGGAAATGTTAAAAAAATGTTGTTCCAGAAAAATATAATACATGGGAGAAAAAAATCTCCTGCACCAGCTGAGCCCGGGGACCCACTCTAAAGCCCCACCTGGAGTGCTGAAAAATCTAGAAATGTCTCACTTTATGTGTTAGCTAAAAAAAAATAAAAATACATGGGACACTTGTAGGCACTTTACATTATAACAAGAATGCCTAGAAATGTCCGAAATGTTTTGTTAGGGAAAAATTACAATACATGGTAGAAACAATTCTCCAGCAGGACCAGACACACAATCAGATACACCCAACGTGTATTAGGACTCCTAATACCCTCATATGGGGTGTTTACGTCTCAAGAAGAGATTCAGTCACTATCAGCAGTGTTAGAACGTCACGTGAATCTTTCTACAGCCCCCATAACAGCTACATCAAGACGCTTAAACGATGTAGAAAGTGTAGCAACAGAGAACAGAATGGCCTTGGACCTTTTGATGGCATCCGAGGGTGGTGTTTGTCAAGTTATTCATACTGAATGTTATTCCTATATTGCTAGTAATGCTAAAACAGAATACTGAACAAGGGATGAAGGATCTGCATGAAGTACACATGTGGGACAATTTTTTCGAAAGTGTTTGCTACCCTCTCATCCATGGGTACATACTTTTTGTTCCGCACACTGATTCTAAGCATTGTCATGTTTTTGATTGCTATTTCTGTTATCACGTGTATGATTGGTCTGATACTCAAACAATGCACTAAGGCCATTGTTATCGCTATTTAAATTGACCTAAACCCTATCCTTGACTGGTTTCCACCATATGATGATGTTGATAATATAGCAAATAACTGAAGTAACCTCAATCGTCAACTCCTGAAAGAGCGGGATTTCCCCTACCATATAAAGTGTTGTTGATCTAATATGATCAAAAGGAGGGATTGTAAGGGAAATATAACAGTTGACCATAATATAATCATGTGTATCTCCCCTTTGATTGATCATGATTGAATCTCTAACAATGTAACCTTGATCATACTGTTTCCTGTACTAATGAATGACTCTTGGCCTGATTACTCTAGACACAGTAATCTGATTACTCTAGACACTGTAACCTGATTAGTCTAAACACATTACTTTATTACCCTAGACACAGTAAACTAATTAGTCAAGACACTGTAACCTGATTATGCTGTATCCTGTACTACTGAATGAAATTGACCTGATTGCCTTAACTAGGCATTGTTTGTATTCATGTGATCAGAGAATCTCAACTTTTGACTGTTTAACAAACCCCCCTCTAGAATGGGAGGGGTTTAGCCAAATGTATAAAAACATAGAACTGTTTCCTATCTGTGTGCATATTACAAACTAACCTTTGTGGTATGCACCAAGCTCTGAGCATTAAAGTGTGAGAATACTGTAACAGAATTGTTTCCTCGTTGTTAAGGTGGGATTGTAGAAATTGCCACGACAACTGTTTCTCACAGACAGACTCGGATGCAGTGGCGTCACTAGGCTGTTTTATTCGGGGCTAAAGCCCCGGATCTAATTTGATTAGCCCCGAATCTAATTTTTTGGTAAAAAAAAATAAATAAATAAAAAATCGAAAAAAAAATCGACTTTCCGACGGTCCTTGAACGCCCCTCATTTACCGCACGAGAACAGAGCAACAAGTGCGTCAGTACACTTCAGCAGCCAGTCTCTCACTGTTTACAACAGGTGAGTAGTGAGCACAAGCCCTAGATTTCACAATGTCTTTATTATATGTCAGTAATTAAAATGTCTGTAAACGTTTTGAAAACCTTACTTATGGTAAATGTATATAATGTTATAATTGAATGCAAATGTATATCATGTACTTTGTCTGCAGCTAGAATGCTCTAGCTAGCTAATGTTAATGACTAGTACTGTGATGGACCAGAGGCAATAAGCCTGCTACTATATCTATTATTTTCGTCTGTAGTCTAAATGACCGCTTTGTACATGAAAGTTGATGACAGTAATATGAAGATATGATATGAAATTAAAAGAATAACAGTTAGAAATATTAATATTAATACATGATTCTCATGGCTACAGGGAATGAGACCGGCTGCATAAGTGTACTGACTCATTTATGTTTGTTAACAGAGAATTATAACGACATCTGCTGTAGAGTCCCAACCCCCTGGGACCTGCAAACAACAATATCAAAAAGAAGGATTTCAATGTTTTTTGCTCCAAAAGTGGTTGGCAGCCAAGGAGGTAATGGGAATAGAAGGTTTTTTTGTTGTTCTTGTTCTTGTTGAACTCTTTAAGCATATAATGGCACATCCTTCATTTTCAGGTATGATAGCAGATAAGGATGCAGTCAGGGTTCATGCAGGAGACCAAAGGGAGGAGAGTGCAAGTTCAGGTACCTGTAGGCTATGTTAAGAGTGTCTATGTAACAAAGTCGACCTGGTGAATTCCCTCTCAGTATAAAAAGAGGTAAAGACCTCCCACTTGCGCCAAAAAATAGGTCATTTTGTCCTTGGCATAACTAATAGCACACACGTTTATTTGGTGGTCAATTGTGGTCGCAAATCAGAGGACCTGGTTTCGAGACCAATGAAGGCAAACTAGCAGGAGGAAGCAATACTGACGAGCAACACAATGACACTTACATGTAGTATTTAACATATTTTAGTAACCTAATTATAATGTTTGAAATTAAAATTTCTAAATGCAATAATTTGATAGAATATTGATCTTAAGTTTACAGTAGGCTACTGCTTAACTTTTTTTTATTTATTCTTTTATACATTTTCAGAGATAAGGGCAGAGTCAGCATACATAGATGCAGCTGCCAGTGATGCTGCTGACCAGAGTGAGGACAGTGCAAGTGCAAGTGCAGGTACCTGTAGGCTATGTGAGGAGTATCTATACCAATATCTCTAGTCCAGAATTGTATAATATTCAGCAGTGTATCCCAGTATACATCCTTGCCAGTGCCCATTAATTGCAAGTTGTGGATAGCAGAGTTTTATTTAATCATGTTTAAAAAAGGGGGGGAGAAGGAGGCCATAGCTTTATTTCACTTTTTTCCCCTTTTTGGAAATACAGGTGGCTCAGGGTCAGGGAGCACAGGGAACCTGTTAGGAAAGAATGATTTAGGGACACGAGAAACAGGCCCAAAGCAACCCAGACGGGACCAGTACCCCTCCACTAGTTTTGGAAAGCATCAACGGTCTTTCCAGAACAAATGGTTTGAATCTTTTGACTGGCTGGAGTATTCTTTGAGCAGAAACTCTTCACACTGTTTCTCATGCAAGCTCTTTGGGAAACACAACCCTAGAGCCAGCATTCCCTCCTCAGCACTGAGGGCTTTAATAACTGGAAAAGGGCCTTGGATAGCTACCGAGAGCATGAGGCAAGTGCTGTCCACAAGTCATCTATCCTGGCCTGGAAGAATTACAGAGCTACGCTAACAGAAGGCGATGTTGTCGACCAAATGAATGTTGGAAATTCCAGTCAGATTAGTGAAAGGAGAGAATACCTGCGGCGCATTGTGGCCGTCACTAGCCTTTTAGGGAAACAAGGCATTGCTTTCCGTGGTCATGATGAAACCAGCTCCTCCCTGAATCAGGGAAACTTTTTAGAAGTAATGAAGCTCCTTGAAACCTTTGACCCCTTCCTCCAGAACTACCAGGCCCCTTCTCATTCAACATATCTGTCTCCTGCCTCGCAGAACAGCATGATCGAATGTTGTGCTGATGAAGTGACTGCAACCATCGTAGAAGAGATCAAGGCATCGGAAATGTATGCAGTGATGGCTGATGAGGCAAGAGATGGCCACGTTGAACAGCTTGCTGTTTGTGTGCGCTATGTTACAGCTGACGGTGGAGTCAAAGAGCGTCTCCTTGAACTTGTCACCCTTAAGGGATTGAATGCACAGTGCATCACTGACGCAATTGAAAATGTATTGGAGTCGAATGGCCTTAATGATCTCCTGTGTGTCGCTCAGGCTTATGATGGAGCTTCCGTTATGAGTGGTTCAGTAAGTGGAGTTCAAGCTCGCTTTCGTGAGAAACACCCAGAAGCAGTGTACGTACACTGCTATGCTCATGAGCTGAACCTGGTTCTCTGCCATACGTGCAGGGCTGTTCCAGAAGCAAGTGACCTGTTTGAGACATTGGAGAGTGTCTACTGTTTCTTCAGTGTATCAATCGTAAACCATCAGAGATTCTCTGATGTCCAGATGCTCCTGGGCTTGAAGAAGAGTGAGCTTGTCCAGCTGTCAAAAACCCGATGGGCATGTCAGGTGAAGTCTGTGAGAGCAATGCTCTTCACATAATAAAAATATGTGAAGAATACATATATGACTATGTGACTCATTTATTATCTAAATGTTTAATGTTGGTGCTTATGAATGAGGCACTTTTTTGTTAAGACAAAGGGAAGTTTGTGAAAATCTATATTTTTACCATTGGTATTAATAAACTGCATACATTGTTTATTTTGTTATTTGTTATTATTTTCAAAAATTGCATGCGCAGTTACGTTTTGGCCCTGGGCTAAGCCCCGGATCTTTCAGAAACCTAGAAACGCCCCTGCTCGGATGTGTTTAAAACTGAAGCTACACTGGAGGATTCTTCCATCAACATACAGGAGTATGATGAATTAGTGACTGGATACATTAGCACCTGTGTTGATAACATTGTGCCCATCATATAAGTCAGGAAGTTTCAAAACCAGAAGCCCTGGATGAACAGTGAGGTACGTCAGATGCTGTGTGCCCGGTCTCTTGCATTTCAATCAGGGAATGAGATGGAGTACAAAACAGCAAAGTACAGACTGAGAAAAACCATCAAAGAGGCTAAAAAGCAGAACATACAACATTAAACAGCTTTGTGATGAACAATGGTACCCCACAAGGATGTGTTCTCAGCCCAATGCTCTACACACTGTTCACACACGACAACACCGTCCTGAAATTTGCTGACAGCAACACAGTCATTGGACCTATTACTGGCACAACGAAACAGCTTATAGGAGTGAGGTGGCAAGTCTGGTGACATGGTGTGAATAGACCAATCTCACCCTCAACACAGACAAGACCAAGGAGATGATTGTGGGCATGAGAAAGGAGAGGCCACTGTTCATCCGTGGGCTCGAGGTGGAGAAGGTAAGCAGTTTCAAATTCCTGGGCGTCTATAACATTGATGACCTCACCTTGACACTAAACACCAACCAGCTGTTCAAGAAGCACAACAGGGGCTTTACTTCCTGAGGAGGCTGAGGAAATTCGGGATGTCACCAATGATCCTCAGCAACTTCTACAGCTGCATCATTGAGAGCATCTTGATCAGCTGCATCATTATGTGGTATGGGAGCACCACTGTTACCGACTGGGTGGGCTGAGAAATGAGTGCGTTCCTGAATAATATCATGCGGGGGGTGTACAAAACAAGATGTTCCAAACTTTTTTCTTAAAATGGAATGAGTGAATGTCCGCAGAGTGTTTGATTTCATACTTTGAGGGTACTTATTGACCACCTTCAAGTAATTACGGAAAGTAAAAGCCCAGAAAATGTATTTGACACAATATCGGCCCCTAAATACTCACTGGCCCTGACACCAACCTGGACTATACCTAACTAGGGTTGACAAATTCCGGGAATATTCCTTGGGAATATACAGGAATATATGGGAATTTACGGGAATTAACAGGAATTAAAGGGAATAAACTGGAAATTGTGTGGGTAATTTATACTAACTGTATTTACCTCATCATATACAGACATAAATATTACATTACATTACATGTCATGTCATGTCATTTAGCTGACGCTTTTGTCCAAAGCGACTTACAATTAGTACACTCAACATTCATGAGGGGCCATTTAGGGGTTCAGTATCTTGCCAAGTACACTTCGGTATGCAGTTGGGAGAGAGTGGGGTTTGAACCGGCAACCTTCTTGTTGGAAAACCATCACTCTAACCACTAGGCCACACCGCCCCAAATATAAACATTTTGTTTTGTCATAGGCGGATTTGGGCCCTGAGGAAACTTTGGGCACTTGACTATATGCTTATGGATCTTTGTGTCATTCTTAACATAGGTCTTTGCACAGTATTTGCAAATGTACAAAGCCTTTCCTTCTACATTGGCTGGGGTGAAATGTCTCAACACATGAGATAGTGCAAATGGCCTTGTTATGTAGAATAAGATGAGAAAAAAACTTGTAAAAAAACCCTGGTGCAATGCCAGAGATATAAATAATGAGCCAAACAATTGGAATCGTCTTTAAAAATATTTTACAATTCATGAATAAATGAATAGAAATAGGCTAGATCAGGGGTAGGCAACCTTTACTATCGAAAGAGCCATTTCGCCCCCTCTTCCCCCAAATTAAATCTTTCTGGAGCCGCACAACATATTTGATAACACAGGTTATAAAGTTATATATATATATATAGTTATACAATATATAAAAACTATAGTTTGTTGCATTTATTAAATAATAGAACGACAATAAAAAAAACTGTTGACATTTAACTGCTATTTTTACCTGTTACAAAATCACCAAACTCTTATGAATTGGAAAACAAAATACATGTGTGGGCCTACTTTGGAATAAATTAAACACAGAACTCAGCTTTTTTTGCTCATCTCCAGCTTGGTACTTTTCAGCAGATGCTGTGTGCTTGCTCTGGAAATATCTTACATTACGTTTCTTATTGTTTGCTAATTCCTCGTCACATATCAAACATACATGTAAGACAGCATTGGTGGCAGTGAAAGCAAAGTAATCTGTCCACGCAGAATTAAACTATATTTCCCTCCCAGACTTTTCTTTGCTGGGATTTATCCATGATTAGTTTACCGAGGCTGGGGGTCAGAACAATAGATTAGCGAACTGCAGGGAAGAGTGCCGGGACGTAATAGGATGTGACCATAGACTGTATATATAGATGGACGGAGGGTCCGTGACGTCACCCATTGGTTTCTGCACAGTGAGAATGAGGCTAGTAGGACGCGTTCCCCCGGCGCCATCTTGCCGGTGCTTGCTCCTCCTCGGTCCTGGTTAACGAATCAATGGGCAAGAGGAGGAGCGCGAGTGAAGACTGACAACCGAGCGATGCTCGCGCAGCTCAGCGTGTCCAGGTTAGCTCAGTGCTAAGGAGCTAGGCTACATGCTACCCGACGCTGCTAACCGGTTAGCGCTGTGCTGTAGCTGGTCGCAATCTTTACGAACTCACTAGAGGTAAGTAACCTTGAAACTACAACAAAACCTATGCTTTATCTATCATCATAATCATATGCTTACATGCCTCAAGTGGTTTTTAATGTTATTGTTATAAAAATTACCGTTTATTTAACACATCTAATGAAAAGATTGAAGCAAGTTAACTAGAGAGTTGTTTGTTTAGGTGTGACTTGATTTTAATAAGTTAATATCAGGACACTACATGTGTAAGCTGCATGTGATAGTAACTATGTTTCACAAATGTGCTGATACAGGCTGGTATATCCTACATTCCCACCTCGTTTATTTAGCCTTTTATGGGATTTTATAGTGAATTGGACAGATTAGATATGATTATAATCTCCACACCAGTGTTGTAAACAGTTCTCAATAATTATATACTTATTTTTCCACAGAGGGAAGTGGAGAGACTTTATGTGGACTGTTTTCAACAACTCTGTGGGAGATTATCACCTTGAATATTACAGATGAGGTAGAAATACATTTTATCTACTTGTACTATGTTTTATTTCTGTCAGTACATTACATTTCATTTGGCTGACACTTTGATCCAAACTTACTTACAATGTGTGGTTCAACTATGAGGGTACAAACCCAGAGCCCAGTACATCGGTTCTGTCTGAAATCTGTGGTGCTGAACACAGAATAAACTGTAAGAACCAGTCTTTGCTGCAACATACACAACATAAGACATTATTTTATAATGAGTTTCTTCTTTTCATTAGATGAAGCACTGCAGCATCGGATCTGTCCTCAGCAGCAACATGATGGAGATCGGCAGCTTCAGGCTGGTCATCACGAGGACGACCTGCACAAGCTTCATCGGCCCAACACTTCACGTTTTCTCCCTCAACTAAAGATGGCCTGCAACTGTCTAGAGTTGGCAATCATTGCTATGTATCATGGATAATAGATTTAATTTCTATATTCATTATGGTTGGTTAAAATAAATTATTATCTTTTACAATCTGATTTGATACACTTTAGATAAAAACCCAGTGCTTTATTTTTCTAATTCCCCATAAGAGACAGAACACCGTCAGCACAGCTGAGTCCTTCAGGCTCGTCCGTCCCTAATAAAATGACAGGAGACATAAAAGAATGGCATTATTGTATAGGAAGTGTTACTTATGAACAAAGTGTCTGTCCAAAAAAATTTGTGGATATTCAACTCTGTATTTGAATTAAACAGTGCACTACCAAGACAATGCAGTATGGAGTTCTTCCACATTATCTTTGCTTCGATTGTTTGTAAGGTAAGAAAACAGGTCTGTACCTGGAGTCAGTGCATAGGTGATGAAACTTAGTGTTCAGTCTCGTTGGAGTCCTGTTCTGTCTCCTCATGTTGGACATCCACTGGTGCAGGCTGTCTGAGTCACCTGGAGGAAAACTCGAAAACACACCGATATGTGATACGCTGATTTTACAAAATTCATTGTAAATAGAGTAGAAATGTACAGTACACAGTTCATGGTAAAATTGTAGTTGCTATGTAACAATCAAGTTGCTTGATTTCTCAGAAGTTATTAAAGCATTTCTGTTTACCCTTTTGTCATTGCTCAAGTGTTGTCTCTCAAGTGTTGACTGCAGAGGCTCGGAATCCAGTTCTGTCTCTTCATGTTGATCACCCACAGGTCTAGCCTCTCAGGATCACCTAGAGGAAAACTAAACAAATAAAAAATACGTAAAAAACAATATCTGTCAGGTTACCATCTTCATACTTATGTATATGCAAACAATAAAATGTCAATAACTTCACTCTTTTTAGATATCCCAGTTCACATAATCCATCTGTTGCATTGCCTCTTTGTGTTATTATGGGCCTATTTGTTACACTTATACTAAGTTATTTCATATTCATATACTAACTATTTCATGCCATATTCACGTTTCTAACACAAGTGAGATAGGTTTAATAGAGTTTGAAAGTGAACAATTATGGAACACAAACTTAGTATTCACTGTAACCACAGATGACATCATCTAGTGAAACAAATATATATAAATATAATAACTATTATTATTATTAACTACCCTTGCCAGATGTATATAGCCTTAACATTAACAAATAGGGTTAGTCTCGATAATCAAACTCATGCTAAAGAGATAATATAACATCATTTAAGCTTTCATTCCTGTGACCAGGCTTACATATGTGCGCAGTAGTTTTATATGACGCACCAACATTGATCGCTGTAACTAATAATCCCCATGTCTACATTGAAACACTTCTCCACTATGTCTAAAATGCGCACCGGTTTACTGTGACTAGCATTCACGCTCCATAATGTAGCATGAGGACCGCATCGGGCTGTGCTGCTCAGAGAGGAACCTACAGGCTATGCGGTGAACACAAGCTTAAACAACATTACCTTAATCTCGACATAAGCTAACAAGCCATGCATCGTGAGCAACATTACCTGCTAATCATTGCTACGCTTCTAATATATGAATTAAATAAAAATCGATTTTCACTCACCGGAAGAACTTGACAACAGAGCTGTGAGACGGTCTGTTAATTCAATGAACTGCACAGCCAGCCATGGTTTGTGTCGAGTAAATCGACGGGGTTCCGCCGACATGAAGCTACGAGTGGACCGAGCAGCTTGCAGGTGGCTTGAGGGGAGCTAACGAGCGGCTAGTGACAAGGCTGTGGCCGCATCGGAGCCTGTGCCCAGGTGTCATCAATAGACCACGCCCCTAATTATGCGTAATTTTAAACCTCAATATCGCTTAAACGGGGGAGTTAGAAAAAAATTCATCCCCCTCAGAGTTGTCATGAATAAAGAACCTCGCGATTGAGACTAAAACCAAAGGTTGAACCATGCTGTAAACAGGTTTAATTCTGCTGTAAAGTTGGGCATTTTAACATTGGAGTCAATGGGACTTTCTGTTTCTTGGAGCCAGCCTCTAGTGGCCACCCAGTGAACTGCAGCTTTTTACACTTCCGTATCGGCCTCATCGCTCAGCCCAGGATGTTGCCCCTTGGATGTGACGCATATTTTAGTTGCTAAAATATTAAAACAAAACGTGAGAGCAGGTCAGACTGGAGGCCGACACAGAAACTGCAGATCGGTACAAACCACCTGCAGTTTCTGCTCTGATCAAGAAGCTTAGGCGCTGATCTCTGATCAGCTGAGACCAGAGAAACTCGTTGTTTTCACTGTTTCCACTGTTGAGAAGCAGCCGGTCAGTCACTAAGAGGCTGCTCCACGTGAACGAGCTCCGATCTCACTGTGTCTCTCTGAGCGAGTGAGCGTGGGCTCAGGACGGGGGGCGGAGCCCAGGCTCTGTGTGTGTGTGTCGGCTATCTGGGAGCACGTACACACACATACACACACACACACACATTCACCCGCTCCTGGTATTTCATGATGGCCTGATACGATGATTATTTAAAAAATGAACGAGAACGTGACGTTCACTCACGTTCATCATATGAAAGAACTGATTCGTTAAGTTCACCGTTCGCGAAAAACGCAACACGCAACATGCACTGTACAGGGAGCCACTGCAGAGGTGCTGAAGAGCCGCATGCGGCTCCGGAGCCGCTGGGCTAGATGAACAGATGAACAATCCTCAATCAGCATGTAATATATTTTCCCCAGTAATATCATCAAAACTTTTCTGACTATTCCTTCACACTAAAGCAGGCCTCAATAGCCCTGCTGTAGTGTGCAGGATGCTGGCAATTATTTGTTCATGAGAAATGCACAGTGCAGGGTTGAAATTCAACGTGCAGCATGTGCTGCATTCCATACATCTTTAAAATAGAGTTTTGAATGATGTTTTTATTGCTCAGCGTTTAGTTAGCGTATTTATTTATTTTTTTCAAAATTCCCAAAATTCCCTAGTTCAATATTCCCATGGCAAAATGTTGAATGTTTAATAAAAATGTTGTGAAAGCAAATATGAAGATATTCTATATTCTCTTCTATTCTTAACCCTAGGCTGAACAAAGCAAAAATTCCCCTCCCACTACAGCAAACCCAACTTAAAGCCTCTTCCCAAAGCCCTGGTGCCTATTCTTTATCTAACACTGTATTTTCAGTCATTTGCCACTTTATCCCCATGGTAACTTGTGCTGTACCTCTAACCTGGTCAGGAGCATGTTATGTTCAAAATCTGTCGGTCAGATCACTAGAAAACCAAAGTCATCAGTCCGGTCCTACTGGACCTTGAAACAGTGATAGCTTAATACATCAACTAAACAAAACCATTTTGGTTTAATTTTAACTTAGATTATTCAATAAGAGATCCTGACAGTGGATGCTTTTAGTCTCATTCATCAGTGCAGCTCAGAACATGAGTGGAAATGACAACACTTTATTTCCCATGATTAGAAACAAACATGATTTGACCCCAGTCTGTAGTCCCCACATGCTTCAATAAGACCATCATTCCCAAAAAAACTAAAATCCTCTGCCTGAACGATTACCGCCCAGTAGCACTAACTTCCATCATCATGAAGTGCTTTGAGCGGCTGGTCCAACCAATCATCACCTCCTCCCTCCCTGACTCTCTGGACCCTCTTCAGTTTGCATACAGGTCGAATAGGTTGACTGCAGATGCCATCTCCCTCACCCTCCACACTGCCCTCTCCTACCTGGACCAGAGGGACACATATGTGAGAATACTGTTCGACTACAGTTCAGCATTCAACACCATCGTGCCCCTGAAGCTCGTCACCAAGCTCAGAGACCCTGGGCTCAAAATCGCCTTCCGTGAGTGGATACTGAACTTCCTGACGGTCAGACCACAGGGGTTGCGGATCGGCAGCACCACATCCTCCACCCTGACTCTCAACACCGGTGCCCCTCAGCAGCTTCAAGTTCCTCGGGGTCCACATCACTGATGACCTGACCTGGACCCATCACACAGACTCCATCAGGAAGACGGACAGACAGCGGATTTTCTTCCTCCACAGGCTGCGGAAGCTCCACATGGACTCCAGGATTCTCTGCAACTTCTACACACCATAGAGAGCATCCTGACTGGCTGCATCACCGCCTGGTATGGCAGCTGCACCTTCCTGAGCCGTAAGGCTATAAAGAGGGTGGTGAAGTCTGCCCAGCACATCACCAGGACGGCGCTACCATCCATAGAGGACCTCTACACCCAGCGGTGCAGGAAAAAGAGCAGCCGGATTATTAAAGACCCCTTTCACCCCAGCCATAAACATTTTTGCCTGCTGCCGTCTGGCCGACGGTACCGCAGCATCCGGGCCCGCACCACCAGGCTCAGACACAGTTTCATCCCCCAGGCCATAAGACTTTTAAACTCCTCTCTGTGACATATTTGCATTATTGTTGTTTTATTTTCTCCTCAGGTGTTTATATATATTTAGATGTATATACTTTATTTTCTATTTTAAATTTTGATATTCTATTTTATACTATTTCTGTTTTATTTTATAGGTTGTTATTACTTGAGCATTGCTAGAAAAGGGCCTGAGACTTTGGCTTCGACCACACCTCATATGGTACTGTGTGCACCAAGATGACGTGGCAAGGTCTGACTCTAGGGGGAAGTGGTTTAGACTAGATTAATGGATGAGAAGGAAAGGAAAAGAGTGTAGAAAGGAAAAATCTCCAGTTAAAACCTGTGAAATACATCTGCAAGCCTCACCATCAATGCTGCCTATGATAGTCTGCCATCACCCAAGAATCTAAGCCTTGGATGGATCCCACATGCCCAACTCCTGCAACACTAAAGCCCATTCTAGTATGCTGCAAGACCAGTCTCAATCAAGGATGAAACATCAGACACACAAGCAAGCCGCACAATAATAGTTTTAATATCATTTTATAAAAAACATTATAAATGAAGTAAAATAAAATTTTGTTTTCAAATGTATCTCAAAACATTCATCATCAGTTATACTTATGTTATCGGTTATACTTTTTCAATGAAAACAGAAAACTTCCGTGATGACGAACCTGTAAAGCACACGAAAGCTTTAGAAAAAAAGATATTAAGTGAATAATAATCTGAGCGGAGATTATTTAGTCAGATTTGACTGCATGAATGCTAATAATTACCTCTGCGAAGAAGTTTACATTTTCCTTCCCGTCCATTTATTTTTTGGATTGTCAACAGACATATGCAAACCAAGATAGAAACCATAGAAATTTGGTACTGACTCAGGGGTTGGTAGTTCATGGCTGTTGGCAGAGGTATGTGCACTAGTGAACTAATTTGAGTTTAGAAAGGCACAGTCGCTGATATACTCTGCAGTCCACAACATCTGACCCCTAACACAAGCAGACATGGAGAGGAGTGGAGAAGGTTAAGCAGATTTCTCTCAGGAGTCCTCCTTCTCCTGATACCTGTAACACCCCAAACAAAAAAAATTTAATAAAAATTACAGAGAAAAAAGTTTCACAACACAGTGTGTTACCATTCATTGTTTTGAAATGTGGGTTGAGTAAAGCATATGTGCTAAAAAGGATGATGTTAGAGCCAATCCGCACATCTCTACAGTGAATCTATGTGAATGCTCTTCTTTCCCCATTACACAACTGGCCGCAACACCATTTGTTTATAAAGTGAGGGTAAGCCTATTTGCCAAATCAAGACCAGACAATAGGAGGTGACTGAAAGATGGCTACACTGGTTGCAGTAGAGCTTAATTCTCATTTGCACTATCAAGCTTAGGGTTCTAGTAGAATTTCAACAGGGTCTAAAAAAGTTGACAATTCTAAAATTAAATAGTCATAATTTTAGGATTTAAAAATCTTAAATATATAACATTATTTTTGTAATCATATATTGGACCTGAAATACATGGATTATTATTTATGATGTCCATGTCCATTTGGGATTTAATGGCAAGCATAGTTTATAATGAATACAGACTTAACAACCTTCAGAAAAATGTAAATCATTATGTTGTCAGGTATATATTGTGGTAATGGCTACTAACAAATCAAATGGACACTGAGAAGAATAAAAAAACGGTTTAAACCAGTGGTCCAACCTTTTCAAGCCCAATATCTCTTTTAATTCCAAACATAAGACGAGATCTACCACCCTGATATATTCCTAAGAAAACACTTCTGAGGTTCATATTCATTATTTTTCATTCATATTTACAGCATCCATTCCAGACACAATATTTAGCACTGGAGCTGACTGTAACCTGCCTACTAAATACACAGAATGCTTACCTGCAGTGTATACAGGAAAAGAAGACAGTTTGTCCTTCATCTGCCGATCTCATCTGCCTGGTGTGGTAAACCATTCCCTCTTTATTGCAATGAGAGCACCGTCTGTCAATCTACAAGAAGAAAAAGCCCTCATTGATACCGTGTAAAGTTGAGATCATCACACACAACAATCAGTGAACAGCAGTCAGTCCGTTCTTACCACAGGTCCCTTTAGTTCAGTGTCCTCATCTTCATCCAGAGCGACTGATGACTGCTCAACAAGGTTAAAGATAACCATAGATTGGATTTCTTGACCTGAAAACTCTGGACAAAACTCAAGTATGTAAGGAATAATCCATTGCAATCTATGTCACTATCAAAAGACATGTATAATATGATACAAGATATAATGCATGTTTGCATATGGAAATTTTTCCCAGATCAAAGTAGAAAATAATGTGTCTGACACTTTACAGTGTCAGACACATTTTCCTTCTTTAAAAATGGTCAGACAGCCATAACAAGGAAGCCAGCACCTCTCTCTTTGTGAGACAGAAGTTACTAGTATTGACGCACACACACCTGAACGCAATGTTCACTTAATAACTCAGTCCACCTTGATATGTTTGTTCATATTGGGCCTTCTACACGCCCACAATTAACCATCAATGGTTGATCAATGCAAAGCACCTCATGAACATTACTCTCTCACCGCAGTATTTATAGTTAAAAAGTTAAAGTTAAAGTAGCTTTATTGTCAATTTCTTAACATGTTCAGAACATACAAGGAATCGATACAACGTTTCCCACTGTCCCACAGTGAAACATATAAAGTGCCCAGGCACAACAGATAAGACATTTCCTAATACTAAGTAAACATACAGAATTTTTTAAGTACAGCAGCATAAGGTTCTCTAAAAGTGTAAACGTAGTGATTTAAGTGATAAAGTGCAAACAGTACAAGAGACAGTTTATTGCAGAAGTAAAAATACAGATTTTTTTTTTGTACAGCAGCATAAGGTTCTCTAACGTTTAAACGTAGTGATTAAGTGATAAAGTGCAAACAGTACAAGAAGTACAAGAGACAGTTTGTTGCAGAGTCCTGAGTGTTTTTAGTTTTTTTGGGGGGGATTTAAGCCTCCAGTCAGACTAGAGGATATGGCTGGGGGGAGTGAGGGGAGAGAATTTAGCTTCCTGACAGCTTGGTGTATGAAACTATTTCCGAGTCTGGTGGTGCGGCAACGGAGGCTCCTGTACCTTCTTCCAGAGGGTAGGAGGCTGAACAGACCATGTGCAGGGTGGCTGGTGTCACTCACGATCAAGGTGGCTCTCCGGGTGAGGCGGATGGTGTAAGTGTCTTGCAAGGAAGAAAGTGGGGCACCAATGATCTTACCAGCTGTGTTGACTATGCGTTGCAGTCTCTTCCTGCTGTGTGCAGTGCAGCTACTGCCCCACACAGTGATGCAGTTGGACAGGATGCTTTCAATGGTGCCCCGGTAGAATTTTTTCAGGATGGGTATGGGAGCTCTCGCTTTCTTGAGTTTGCGGAGGAAGTAGAGGCGTCGCTGGGCTTTTCTCACCAGTGATGAAGAGTTGGTGGCCCAGGAGAGGTCCTCGCTGATGTACACCCCCAGGAATTTGGTGCTGGTCACTCGCTCCACAGCAGCACCATCGATGGTCAGTGGGGGGTGCTCAGTGAGGCTTTTCCTGAAGTCGACCACCAACTCCTTTGTCTTGCTGACATTCAGCAGGAGGTTGTGGTCTCTGCACCAGGTGGTCAAGAGGTTGACCTCCTTCCTGTAGTGGGTCTCATCGTTCTTGGTGATGTGACCCACCAGAGTTGTTTTGTCCGCAAACTTCACCATGTGATTTGTGCTGTAGGTTGATGTGCAATCGTGAGTCAGCAGGGTGAAGAGCAGGGGACTGAGCACACATCCTTGTGGGGCCCCTGTGCTGAGTGTGATGCTGCTTGAGGTGTTGTTGCTGACCCGTACTGCTTGTGGCCTCTCACTGAGGAAGTCCAGAATCCAATTGCAAAGGGAGGTGTTGAGCCCCAGCTGGTCCAGTTTACAGATGAGTTGTTGTGGGATTATGGTGTTTAACGCTAAACTAAAGTCTATGAAAAGCATTCTCACATGTGAGTCTGTATTTTCCAGGTGGGAGAGGGCTGGGTGGAGAGCAGAGCAGATTGCGTCGTCTGTGGAACGTTTAGCCCGATATGTGAACTGAAAGGGGTCCAGGGTGGGGGGGGAGGATGGACTTGAAGTGAGAACTGACTAGCCGTTCAAAGCACTTCATAACGATGGGGGTCAGTGCCACAGGGCGATAGTCATTGAAGCAGGATGGAGCCGGTGTCTTTGGCACAGGTATGATAATGGAGGTCTTGAGATGTGATGGAACAGCAGTCTGACTCAGAGAAGTGTTGAAGATATCCGTGAAGATGTCTTTAAGCTCCTCTGCGCAGTCCCTCAGTACACGGCTTGGAATGTCGTCTGGGCCTGTTGCTTTCCTGGGGTTGATAGTGGAGAGTGCCCTCTTCACACTTTCGGCAGACAGGCACAGAACCTGGTCGTAGGGGGGGGGGCTTGTGTTGTTTGTTGCTTCGAACCGTGCAAAGAAGGTGTTGAGGTCATTAAGCAGAGAGATGTTGTCGTCGCAGGTCTGTGATGCAGGTTTGTAATCCGTGATGGTCTGGATGCCCTGCCACAGGCTGCGCGTGTCTCTTTTTGGAGTAGTCCTGTTTTGCTCTTCCGATGCCACGGGACAGGCTGGCTCTCACGGTTCTCAAGCCAATTCTATCCCCGGCTCTGAAGGCTTTGTATCTGGCCCTCAGCAGCCGATGGACAGCTCCTGTCAGCCATGGCTTCTTGTTAGCCCGAGTGATTTTGTGTGGGTCACATCATCTGTGCATTTGCGGATGTAGGAGAGAACAGTGTCTGTAAGCTCCTCATTGTCTATGTGGTTGTTGTATGTAGCTGCTTGCTTGAACATATCCCCTCTCTGTTGTCGCAAGACAGTCCTGGAGAGCACACCTTGATCCATCCGGCCACACTGTAATCTCTTTCCGGACCGGTCTTTCCACTTTCACTCTGGGCATATATGCTGGCATTAGCATGACAGTGATGTGGTCGGAAAGTCCGATGTGGGGGAGGGGGGAGGCCTTGTATGCTCCTTTGTGTGCGGTATAAACCAGGTCCAAGGTGTTTTTCTCCCTTGTTGGAAAATGAACATGCTGATGAAGTTTTGTTAAGACAGTTTTAAGATCAGCATGATTAAAATCTCCAGCGATGATTATAAATCCATCTGGGTGTGCTGTCTGTTGTTCGCTGATAGCCTGATAAAGTTCACAAAGTGCTGCATCCCTGTCACTGCAGCTGGAGGTTGGAGGGATATATACCGCGATTATTAAAACCGCAGTGAATTCCCTCGGAAGATAGAAAGGACGGCACTTTATGATCATGAACTCCGCCAGTGGTGAACAGTGTCTGCATACTACCACAGCGTCCTGGCACCACACATCACGTTTGTAAACACAAACTCCTCCACCACGTTGTTAACCTCCGTTGACGAGGGCTCTGTCCGCTCGATAGCATGTTAGCTGCTCAGAATGTACAGCGGAGTCGGGGATGTTATCATTAAGCCATGTTTCAGTGAAAACAAGCACACAGCAGTTACTCACTGTCCGATTCGCTGACCTCAGCAGTCGTATATGATCCATTTTATTGTCCAAGGATCGTACGTTAGCCATGATGATGGATGGTATGGCTGGGCGAGTTGGGCTAGCCGCTAGCCTAGCTCGGATGCCTCCGCGCTTGCCCCTCTTCTGCTTCCTCGCACACAGTTTGCGACGTCTCTTTATCGGGGCTGTGGTTGCAGTCGGGTCCGGTGTAGTCGCGGGCTGGCGGAGTAATCCGAGCTCCTTGATGGTTGTCGTGCTGTTGTTGTATCCAACCCGTTGTTAATCTTGCTCTTGCAGAGGTCTAACAGAGCCTGTTGACTGTACTTATAATCCAACGCAGACAGACGAGAAGAACACGGAAAACTTCCGGACAAACACTTAAATAAACAAAACACTGCTTTGTTGGGAGCGCAAGTGGTCGCTGCGTCTACACGCGCCGCCATTATATATTTAGAGCCAGCGGACATACTACTTCAAACATCAGTGTGATCATAACCTCCACACTGGGATATTATTTGGAAATATAAGTTTGAAAGTGAATAGTTTTTCTGTGTACTCTGTGTGTCTGATGGCACATTTATGTTCACTGCAGCGATTTTCAACACACTTGTCCTTGACGATACACGCAGTGTAAGAAAAGATTAAAAACTATTAATGAATCGACTATAAAACTCCACTGTTTTATCGTATCTGAACATAATTTGCTCACGTCTGCATCGTAATTTTCCTGTCTCCAAAATGTTACTACGCATGGGTCAGAGAAAAGGCCGAATTATAGTCGGGTTGCACGCACGCATGCACGCAAGACATGCAACACGCCCTTTTCATGCCCTCTGGCAGCTTGTGTGCGTCCGCCAATTTTTCTAACTACACGACAAAGTGACGCAAGCCTCACGCAGCCCGCAAGGCTTGCTATTGGTCTGCTTACTACATTCCGTCCGGAGTTTAGTTTCCGGTTTCATGCCCCACAATATGCGGAAATCACGGAAAATTTAGATGAACGAATATGGACCAAATAGATGAGCACTTGGCCGAAGAGATCCGAAAGTATGACTACTTGTATAACCCGTCACTGACTGGCCAATTTGTCCGCCAGAAATAGGCTATGAGGAGCCGGAGTGGCGAACTAAATAAACAGTCGACGAAGAAGAAGACTCTTCCTTGTGTGCTTTGTCTTCGACAAACAACGTTACTCTGCCTAGTGTTCTGGCGGTGAATTGCGTTGCAACACGCGCAGCACGTTAGAGAAGCATTAACCAAAACGAGTCCGTCGATGCAACTGCGTGGCCTTCCGCGGTTGACTCTTGACTCTTTAACGTGAGAGGCCCAATGTCCTTATGGACTTCTTTTAGGATAAATTGTAACTATTATAAATAAAATCGACCACATAATGGCCTCAGTTGACTCTTGTGGTCATCTGACCAAAAGAGTCTCATCGTAGAAAACTAACTTGCATCTTTGATCCCTTTCCTACAATAATCGCTTCAAGAAATAATGCCCCTGATAAATTGTAATTTACTCAATACAGTCAATTTACACAGGTTTTAGCCAACTACAAACCGATATCCAACCTCCCCTTCATGTCTAAAATCCTAGAAAAAGTTGTAGCCAATCAGCTGTGTTAATTTCTCCAGGAAATTGAACTATATGAAGACTCTCAGTCAGGGTGTAGAGTTTATCAAAGCACGGCGACATCCTTGGCAAAAGTCCCTAATGACCTTCTAATAGCTTCAGATCAAGAGTTTGTTTCTGTCCTTGTACTGTTAGATATCATTGCAGCATTCAACACTATCAAACAATCCAATATTAATGTATAGCCCATATTCACAAATCACAATTTGTCTAATATGGATTTAAAAGGTGTGACATTATCTGCCCTTAACCCTCAACAAGATTTAGAAAAAAAAAAATTAAAACAATGTAATGGGGTAAAAAGAACGTAGAGACCTCAGCGAGAGCCACACTTCAGTACGGACAGAAGTGCAATATGTGCGACCTGTTATGAAGAACATCAGAATATTAAGAGAATTAAAAGCATTGATTTGAAGAAACAGTGTCTGATCAGACATTTTACATCAAGCTGTCCTGTTGTAATTATATTCCTTGATCAGCAGCCACCACGATCAGGATCCACCATCATGATCGGATACCACCATAGTCCGCAATCATGATCCACTGCTGTCATCAGGATCCACCATCAGCTTCCACCTTGATCATGGTCCGCCACCTTTATCATATGCTAACACGATACAGGATCCACCATTACCGACACGATCAGCCAGCACGATAAAGGCCATTACAATCACAGGATGTGGCCACAGCCACAGCCGGGGATCTGCGAAAGATAACGCATAGGGACTCCAGGGAAGAGGTCAAGTCAGTAACATGTATTGAGACTTAATTTCTATGATGTTTTAAGGAGGGCGAAGAGGAAAGAATTTCCATGTGTTGTGTGTCCCCCAACATGCTAGACATACAGCAGCATAACTAAGAGCAGGTCTATGACAAGCCTGGACATAAAAGGTTTTAAGCCTACTCTTTAATGTGGAGAGGGGGTCAGCCTCCTGAACTGAAACTTGGAGATGATTCCACAGGAGAGGAGCTTGATAGCTGAAAGCTCTGGCTCCTACTCTACTTTTAGAGAGTTTAGGGACAACAAGTAAAGGCCAATATATCTTGTCCGAGTCCATTACGGACGGATCGGACAGACACTTTTTGATTTATAGTTCTACGAGACTTTTTGTTCTGAAAACAATTCACTGCCAGAACAGTAGTTGGCGCAACGGAAGTCGAGCTTAGAGGAGCCTACTTCATGAGGTATATAAAAAAAGTCCGCGCTGGTTTATTTACGCCCCCCCGGCTCCTCACACACGGTGAACGATGGCAACCAACTAACAGAAAAAGGCTGTTGATGACGCAACAGTTTTGGCTGATATAAAGTGACACCCAGCAGGTCATAATGCTCATGTTATTGTGTCGTAGCGCAGCGGTACCCCGGTCAAACTGCGTTGCTAATTCAACAGCTGCAACAACTTGAAGCTACACTGAGGCAACCGTCTTCCCCCCCAGCTTCCACACACAGTCAGCACGGACACACGATACTAACTACTACCAAGTGCTTGCTTCTAACCTGACGGTGTTTGACAGCCATGGGATTAAAGTCAGCGGGTTTTTGCGCTGGTCCCACCGCAGTTAACATGGTGGCTAGCCTGCTAGCCCCGTTATGAAAGTTTGTTATAACCGTGTGTGACTGTACACACATGCCAGCCACCGTCAGCCGGACAACGCCGCTGGCTTAACACACTTGTCACATTAATCATAGAGTCGTAGTTGTGATTTAGGTTTATTGTGATTTAGGGAATGAAACAGGAAGTTTGAGGTCCGGAAATGATGTTGTCCCGAAATGATGCCGTTAGCGGACCAATCACAGACAAGGGCTATCCGCCATGCCGACGTGTAGTAGAAAAATCAGAGCTGAAAGAAAAGCTCTCCGATGAGCCCAGAAGAGGCCCGGAGAAGGCGTTCCACGGCAAAGAAGGCGGTCCTATCTAGGAGCATAAATCGGCCTGAAGCCTGATTTATGGGAGCGCAGTGCTCTAATAGGGTGTTACTTAGAGCTCTTTAAGGTATGATAGTGCCATATTATTAAGGACCATGTAGGCGAGGAGGACATATTTTAATTATATTCTAGATTTAACCAGAAGCCAGTGTAGTGAAGCTAATACAGGAGAAAAACGTGTGTTCTCTTTTCCTAGTTCTTGTCAGGATATGCGCTCCAGCCTTTTGAAAAAGCTGAAGAGTCTTTAAAGGAGTTAATGATGGAGCCTGATAATAAGGAATTACAATAATCAAGTCTAAAAGTAATAAAGGCATGGACAATTTTTTCTGCATCTTTTTGAGACAGGACAAGCCTGATTTTTGAGATGTTACATTGGTAAAAATTTGTTCTAATTGAATATCAAAGGACAAATGCCGATCAAAGATGTCTCCCAAATTCCTGACTGTTTCATAAGAGCAAGGGCACTGTCATCTAGCGCAGCTATATCATGAGATATTGAGTCTTTAAGGTGTTTGGGGCCAAGTATTAGAACCTCTGTTTTCATAATAGTTTAGTAATTGATTACACGTTTCTGGATTTATTGATAGGTATAATTGGGTGTCATCCACATAGAAGTGGAAATTTACAGAGTGTGTCCTGATAATGTTTCCTAGTGGAAGAGTATATAACTAGGGCTACGTTGTAGCACTAACGGGCCTGAGCACAGGCGGTTTCTAGTCTGTTGCGGTCGGTGAAGAGTGAGCGATCGATGACAAGGCGCACGTCTCCGTGTTGCGAGCATTTTAAGCTCTGCGGCAAGGATAAACACTTCACTTCCTGTAGCCAGCAGGTGCCATTATGATTTAACTCATGGTGTCTTAGTAGATGTCTTCAGGTCGCGCCTTTTGACGTACATGTCTAGTTTGGACTCGATTGGACCAAACATGTCCAAGATAAAGAAGCTCGTGTTTTGATGGCGTTTCATCAAACTTTGACGCCACGGTCACACGGTATGACGAAAAGTAGATTTTTTTGATAACTTTAGATCTCCATCTTGTTGTGATGACACTGGCTTAAATTTCAAGTTGATCTGATGAAAGCTTTATGACAGTACTGCAAATAATACTTTTTGTAATTTGTCATATATGCTATACACGTCAAAGAAAATGTTTATGCATTAAAGCATTACAGCCAAGTCTTTGTTCTAATACTCTTTGTATGGCATCCCACCTGATGGTAACTCCTCCTATGTCACTGGATCTAACAACAAGTGGTGATGTCAGATGATGGATCATGAACATAGTGCCACCTGATCCTGGGTGCAACTGCGGCACACCTATCTTTTTTCTGAACAGATACTGTTGAATTACCTGTCCATTAAATGCAACCACTGAAACCAAATAACTTGTTGTTTTTATGTCTGTAAGTAAAATGTATTTACACAGTCATAGTTTAACGCCATAGTTAGTGTACGTGCCTCTCTGCATTACATGCATGCCAGCATTATCTTTGATCTCATGTCTCTGTATCTCCTTCATCATGATAATGACACCTGATGATGCCAGTGGATACTGCAACATATTGTGATGTATTCTACTCACTCATGCTCAAGTTGATATTTGTTCCATCCATCAATTGTTCATTTGACAATAACTTTTACATGCACGTTAATGTATAAAGCTGTATTTAACGCAGATTTGTATCCTGTAGTACATGCAATGTTTATTGCAGTGACCATTACAGCAATGTCTTTATCCTCATATTCATAATATGTCTTCCCTCCTGATGGTGAATCCTAATGTTGGATCTAACAAGAAATAGTGATGTCATATGTTGCATTGTGAACATACTGCGTGCAACTGCTTCCAGACTATTGTTTTATACACAGCTACTGTTGCATTACCTGGCCATTAAATACAACCATTGACTCAAATGAGATGGCTATTTTGATGTTTGTAAATATATTGTGATAATATATTAATAGCGTGTATACCAATAATACCAATAACTAATGTGAGAACCAGAATAAACACTGTCTCTTTAACTCTAGGTAACACAGCTTTTTACCAGGTGTACCGGCAATATTAATTCACTAGAGGGCAGTGTAAGACCATGAAACACAGGCATGATTAAAATGAAAACACTTATCAAACTGAAGCCTGAAACATGCTTCTGCGTTTTCACGGGCCCGTAAGCGCAAGAGCCCTTCCGGGTCCCTTACGTGCTTATGTATCCCTCCTTACGTGCTGACGGGTGTCGACCCCCTTTTCTAAAATTTACGGCAAAGCTCCGCAAGCTCACTCAGCCCGCAAGGCTGTGATTGGTCTGCTCTACATCCCTTCTGGAGCTACATTTCCGGTTTCATGCCCCATAATTCCGGCAGAAATCACAGAAGATTTAGAAGAACGAATATGGACCAAATAGAAGAGCACTTGGCAGAAGATATCCGATAGTATGATCACTTGTATAACCTGTCACTGACTGGCGGATTTGTCCGCCAGAAAAAGGCTACGAGGAGCCGCAGTGGCTATGTAAACAATCGACGAAGAAGAAAGAAGGCGTCTCTAAGGTCGTCTCGACAAAAAGCATTACTCCGCCTAGTGTTCTGGCGCGGAATTGCTTTGTAAGACGCGCAACGGTTGGGGAAGCATGAATGAAAACGAGTCTTGCGCCACAGCGGCGTGAAAAGACGCAGACGCAGTCGCAGAAGCATGTTTCAGGCTTTAGAAGCCACACCACGGTCACACGGTTTGACGAAAAGTTACAATTTTGATAACTTTAGATCTTCATCTTGTGTAGAAGAGACTCATCTAATTTTTAAGTTGATCTGATGAAGGCCCTACCACGAGTACATAAAAACGTAAGACCTACCATAAACAAGACATGTCCTGTTGCCCCCAGGGGGCGCTGTCCTTTTAAGTCATGATTTCTAGGTAGATGTCTTCCGTTCGCGTCTCTTGTCTTATATGTGTAGTTTGGAGTCGATTGGACAAAATATGTCCAAGGTACAGAAGCTCGCTTTTGTTGGCGTTTAGTCAAACTTTGAGGCCACGCCACGGTCACACAGTGTGACAAAAAATCAATCATTCTCCAGCTTGTTGTGATGACACTCAAGTCAATTTTAAGTTGATCTGATGAAAGCTCTCCGACAAGTACTTCAAAATGTAACATGTACCAAAAAACAAGACATTTCCTGCTGCTACCAGAGGGCGCTGTCATTTTAAGTCACAATTTCTGTATAGATGTCTTCAAGTCACGACTATTGTCTTATGTGTGTATTTTGAAGTCAATTGGTCCAAATATGTCTAAGACACAGAAGCTCGTGTTTTGATGGCGTTTTCATCCAACTTTGACACCACGCCACGAAAAGTTTGTTTTTTTAATAACTTTACATCTTCATTTTGTTGTGATGACACTCGTCTAGACTTTAAGTTGATCTGACAAAAGCTCTCCGACGAGTACATCAAAATAAAAAACATGGAATATGCCCAAAATTGACACTAACTGCAAAATGGCGGGCTTCCTGTTGTATTTTTCATAATGCTCCAAGAGGCTTTTTTTTGCATCTGGTCATGATACACAATTGTCTTCATTTTCGAGAGGATCAGTGAATGCTAAATGAGGGGCTCTCCGTAAATGATTTTCTTCTCCGTTGGTGGTGCTGTTGAGCCATTTTGCCACGCCCATTTTCAAATACCCCAGAATACGTACATTTTCACGACTTTCTAACCAACTGCAAACTTTTACAACTTTTTGAGCATGATAAAGCCCTCAAAAAGCCAATTCACTATCGGAAGAAATAATAATAACTAGGGCTACGTTGTAGCACTAACGGGCCCGAGCACAGGCGATTTCAAGTCATGTTTTAATGGCGTGTAATCAAACTTTGACGTCACGCCAAGGTCACACCGTGAGACAAGAAATCGTTCTTTTAATAACTTTTCATCTCCATCTTGTTGATGTCACTCAACTAAATTTCACCTTGATCTGAAGAAAGCTCTACAACAAGTACATCAAAGTAAAAGTGTGGAATATGGCTAAAATAGCTACCAAATCCAAAATGGCGGGCTTCCTATGTGGTTTAGCATATCTGTCCAAGAGACTTATTTCTTTGTCATGAAAAGACACATGTCCCTATCGATTTTTGTAGACGTAGACCAATCGTAGTGCCGGGGCTGCCCTTTAGGGGGCGCTAGTCAGTTATTTTTGACACGCCCATTCCTTTAAACTATCTGTATATCTTCAGGGGTGGGCTGTTGATACACACATGTAGTTTGAGGGCGCTGGACCCATGAACACGGAAGTTACAGCAATTTCATGGCGAGTTGAACTTTGAAGAATGTGTTATAGAACCTATTACTTTGCCTGATCATGATCATGGCCCAGGAAGGCTGACTTTATACTTGGGTAAGAGAGGCATTTTAAATACTGGTTATTAAATGTTTCCTTGCAAACAGACCCAACTATGCAACAACAAATTAAAAGAAACTATAGAAGATTACTTTTTAATAAATAATAATGGATCAGCCTTTGCAGTTTGCCTATTCTGCAAAGGCTGCGCTGAGGGGTAAATGTATTGAAATAGGTTTCAAGTTAAATCGACAAAGACTTGAAAAGGCAAAACAATTGGATAGCGATATAAAAAGATTAGGACATGAGCATAAAACTACTGGGGATGCTACCATATTGAGGCAACTTTACTGCTGCAGCAGAGATGCTTTGGATGATTTAGATCCTTTCAGTTGAGGAAAGAGCAGTCAAGTAGTAGGGTACCTAAATTAAGACACCTGACATCTTTGGCTGAGATTTGATCAAAACCTTTATGATGCACCAGATGAGGCTCAAAATGTGGCAAAATTGAAAGAAATCTTCCAAAACGTTAATTTGTTAAAGCTAACGGAGACAGAGGCAAAGCAGTCAACAGCCCCAATTTTAGAAAGTGAAATAAGAGAAACCATTAAATGCCTTAGGTCCCCTGGTACGGATCGTTCAAGACTTTCATTATGAACTTATACCTAAACTTTGTGATGTTTTTAAATATGCCTTGGACAAAAATGACCCACCAAAGAGTTGGTTCGAGGCAATAACAACAGTAATTCATTAGGAGGGGAAGAAGCCACTTGAGTGTGGCTCCTATAGACCAATTAGTTGAAGAGACCACATTTTCCAGTATTAGCTTCGCTACACTGGCTTCTGGTTAAATCTTAAATCATTTTACGGACCCCGGGCCGCATCCAGCCCTTTGGCTGTCTGTGACCAGCCCGCGTGAGGTCAACGGAATATTAGGAATCAAATGTAAATAGGTGAAAATCATGCAAAGAATACAACAACATTTATTTTATTTTGCCTGATGTACATCCTGAATGCCCACGAGAGGATGATGTTTTGGCGAACGGAGTTAAGAAGAGATCTGAGTTAGCTGTTAAAGTCCGCAAAAATGTCAGCCCACGTTAAGACAAGAAATATCGATGGGAAAGCTGTGTGCTTAGTTTGTGGAGAAAAGATCGCTGTTTTTAAGGATTACAATTTGAACCGCCATTACGAGACAAAGCACGGAGAGACTTTTACGGACGAAACGTAACGAGAAGGATCGAGGACATCGCGGGAAATCTCGAGCTCAAGATGCTAAAGTAGTCGATTTTGACTTTTTCTCCTTGGCTCTGGATGAGGGCTGTGATGTCCGCGACACAACCCAGTTACTCATCTTTGTACGTTGGATGACGAAAGACTTTGACTTTACTGAGGAGCTGGCAGCAATATGGTCAATAAAAGGGACAACTTTTGAAGCGGATGCAAGACAAAGTGAGGGAAATTAACCCACAGTCATGAAAAACCTGGATAAGTCATGGAATTGTTAAATGTTTATTTCCAGTCCTGGAAAAGTGTTTGAAAAAATTAAATCCCAAAAGTTTTGGAGAAGTCATGGAGATTTGTTATATTCATATTTTCATGTCGTTAATTTACGCTGAGCTTTAATTAATTCATATGCTTTTAAAAGAAATACGCTCATAATATAAGCAGGCGTACTATCTCATACTAATTGAAATGTTCGGTGGGGAAGCAGGTGAGATAATGCACTACGCCAGGGAAGTGTAGATTTAACCATGCTTGGCTACAAATGGAAAAGTACATGCCATGTGTTACAACAGACGTCAATCAAACTATTGACTCATTCATTTGTGTAATTAAAGGTTCACTGTATGCTTTGAAATTCTCATTGTTAGCTTAAATACAAAATTTAGTCTCTTTTGCATGTATACACTGAGATCTCACAAAATGTCTGGTCATGGAAAGTTGGTATGGAAATCCATGGGTCAAAATGTGTATGAACCCTGTTTATTATACATCAGGAGGTGTTGTGTAAGTCAATGCTAAAAATGAATCATGTTACTGATGTTGTAACTAAATTAGTTAACTGTATCAGAGCAAGAGCATTGACTCTCAAACAGTTTGTTGCACTTTTGGTGGAGCATAAGACTGAACATGGGGATATACCACAAAGCTGTCAGATGGCTCAGTCTGGACCAAGTGCTTAAACAATATGGGACCTTAGAGCAGAGATTCAAGAGTTTTGTGAAAAGAAAGGCAAGGACAGCCCAGAGCTCTCAGATGCAGACTGGATGGAAGATCTTGCATTTGCTGTTGATGTCACTGCATTAATGAATGAGCCAAATACTAAACTGCAAAGCAAGGGCCTATTTGCACAAGAAATGTACAGCCTGGTGAGACTTTCATGAGAAAGTTGCAGTTTCTTTCAAGCCAGTTGGAGGGTAACATTCTCAACCACATGCCATCTCTGAAAGAAGCCACACCATCAGTTGATCACCTTCGCAGGTACACTGCTGGCAGAGCACTTAAAGTCAGTATCACTGCTGGAGTTTTATTCTTCTCTCAAAGAGGAGAACTTTTCATACGTGAGGAGGCATGGTCAGAAGATGTTGGTTCTCTTTGGATCTACTGACATATGTGAACAAACATTTTCTGTGATGAAGTTTAACAAATCCTGATACTGATCCTCTCTGACTGATGATCACCAGCATCGTCAGCTGTCCTTCGCATATCCACCTCAGATATTCAACCTGACTTCAGTGCACTTGTTCCTGCCCAAAACAGACTTGATTTCTCTCACTTAACAAGAAAAAAAAAGCAAATGGGGTGATTAGACTATATGCAAATAGTAATAGCGCTTTGTATACAGTTAATTTAAAGCTGATCTTTGGAATACTGCAAAAAAATTGCATTATTTGTTCACAACTGTTCTTGTAAATGTTGATTAAAGTGTGATATATTGTTGGCGTTATTACTTTGCCTGCCTCACTTTTTCATTGCCTAACCATAACATTTACTCTTACCTGTAGAAGCTTATCAAATTAATATGAGTAGAATTAAATTCAGCTTATTGGTCCGGCCCTCCACAACTGTTCATGTTTCTTATGTGGCCCCTGTGGAAAATTAATTGCCCACCCATGTTCTGGAGTAGTGATTCTTAACCATAGGGCTAAGAATCACTTGCGGCCCATACTTGGGCCGCAAGCGCCACCTAGAGGGCCGCAAGAAACTTTCGGTTTTGCACCTGTGGGCCGCTTGGGCCGTGGGACCGCATAGGTTATCAACTGATTACACCAGATATGTTAATTAATGTGTACGCGTGGATTCGGGTGACGCCAGAGCTACTAGGCTATGCTATCCATGAGACGCTCAGTTACAATGCAGCCTCCGACCACATGGTGGCGGTACTGAGTTAGTTGTTTAACAAGCTCACAGAACAACAGAAGAAGATCGACATTCAGCTAGGTAGTGATGGAGAAGTTTTTAAAGAGGAAAAATGAAGATAAAAGTGGTGCTGGACCCCCCCAAAAGACAAAATGTGTGCGTAAATACAATCCCGACTTCATTCGGTATGGATTTGTGAACGGGGGTAGTGAGGAAGAGCCGAGAGCCCAGTGTGTGGAGTGTGGGCTGACGCTATCTAATGAAGCTTTAAAGCCCTCGAAGCTACAGCGGCACCTAGAGACCAAGCATCCGACGCTCGTGGGAAAGCCGGTAGAATTTTTTAAGAGAAAAGAAAATGGGCTGCAGATGCAGAAAAAATCTATTGTGTCACTGTCTGGCAACTCTAAATGTGCACTGAAAGCAAGCTACCTCGTAGCCAGACGTGTGGCACAGAGTAAAAAACCATTCACCATAGCGGAGGAGTTGGTTCTCCCTGCCGCCGTGGATATGTGCCGTGAGATGATCGGAGAGGCCGCTGCAAAGAAGCTGCTGACCATCCCACTCTCCAACGACACTGTGAGTCACCGTATCGCGGACATGGCCTCAGACATACAGCAGCAACTTCTTGATAGAATAAAAAGTAGTACATTTTTCTCTTTGCAAATGGATGAGTCCACGGATGTCACAAATGCCGCACTGCTGTTGGTTTTTGTTCGCTATCGCTGGGACAGTAGTTTGCACGAAGACATTCTGTTCTGTGGAGAGCTACCAACACGAGCTACGGCTCAGGAATGTTTCCGCTGCATTGATAAATACTTTACTGAGAACGGCCTGGACTGGCAGAACTGTGTCGGGTGTGTAGTGACGGCGCAGCGTCAATGACTGGCAGGCATCGCGGTGTCATCAGACAGATACTGAAGCGTGCACCAGAAGCTAAATGGACACACTGTTTTCTCCACCGTGAAAGCCTTGCAGCGAAAAAGATGTCACCAGAGTTCCACGAAGTGATGACTATATGTGTGAAAACCATCAACTTTATTAAAAACAATGCTGTGAACTCCAGATGTTTTGCCAAGCTTTGTGAGGACATAGACGCAGATCATGTCAAGCTGCTCTATCACAGTGAAGTGAGATGGCTCTCAAGGGGACTGGTCCTCAAGCATTTGTTTGAACTGAAGAATGACGTCTTCACTTTCCTCACTGAGAAAAAATCTCCTTTTGCACATTACTATGCTGACACAAAGTTCACAGCAAAACTTGCCTACCTCTGTGACATTTTTTCACTACTGAACCAGCTGAACATCTCTCTTCAAGGAAGAAACAGCAACATATTTTTTGTTGCAGACAAAGTTCAAGCTTTCAAGAGGAAACTTGCTTTTTGGACAAAGAGGGCCCAGGAAAAGAGGATGGACATGTTTCCACTTTTGTCTGACATTTTGGAAAACTGCCCTCAGGTGATGATCAGTGACTCAGTCTCTCAGCACCTCTCACAACTGGCAGAGAAATTTGATGAGTACTTTCCTGAGGATCCCAGAGAGGGACACATGTGGATTTTGGACCCATTTTCTGTGGATCCCACTGCAAATGATGTTGCTTTGCCCTCATGTCTGGAATCACAGCTTCTGTAAGTTTCCACCGACAGCACTTTAAAATTGCAGTGGGGCAAACTAGACCTGGGCTCCTTCTGGATTGCTGTCTCAAAGGAGTACCAATGTCTTGCACTGAGGGCTGTGAAACTCCTTCTCCCATTCACAACTACATACCTGTGTGAGTCAGGGTTCTCCATTGTGGCCACAAATAAAACCAAAGCCCGAAACAGACTCAGAACAACGCTGGAGGCTACTTTGAGAGTGAGCCTTTCCCCCATTCCACCTAGATTGGATCTGATTGTGTCTCAGAGGCAGGCCCAGGTGTCTCATTAAGAGTTGAAGATAAAAAAAATAAGTTGTAGCTTGTTAAAAACGTACTGTTTTGACTGTTCATTGATTTGGTTTTTTATTTGTTCAAGATATAAAGAGCAACATCTGGTTCTGCAATGCAAAAATGAAAACTGCTGAAGCAATTGTTAAATGAATCTGCTGATTATAAGGCTATAGTCATTTGCACTTTATTTCAATTTAATTTAGAGTTTATTTATTTAATTTAAAAACATATATTATAGAATATAAATATATATTCTATAATTAATTATATAACAATATAATTATTAATATATAGTATTTATTTTTGAATGCATTTATTTTATCACCACCTTTTTTATTGATTGATGATTTTTATTTTGGAAACAAAACACTTTTCCTGTGTTGTGATTCGAGTTTAATATGTAAATAGCCTATTACAAATGCATTTAAGGCAGATTAAACTGTTCAAATTCATGACATTTTCTTCCTTGTATTTCTTGCTCCGTGTATTATCAGCAAAAGTTATTGAAAGTTTAATAAAAATCTTTGTGGTGATCACATTTTATCATGTCATTGTATTATTTATTTAGCTTGTTAGCTTGTTAAACTGTACATGGATTTGATCTATTATTGAATAGAAATGAGTGAGATCAATTAACTACAGTGTTAACATTTAATGGGCCCCGGGTCACTTTGCACTGAAAAAATTGGGCCTCAGAGTCAAAAAGGTTAAGAACCCCTGTTCTAGAGCACTACGCCCCCAGAATTCAGGCTTACTTGTCATCCCTAGAGTCTTCAAAGTAGAGTAGGAGCCCTAGCTTTCAGCTATCAAGCTCCTCTCGTGTAGAATCATCTCCCACTTTCAGTTGGGGAGGCAGACACCATCTGTACGTTTAAGAGTAGGCCTAAACCCTTCCTTTACAATAAAGCTTATAATTAGAGCCGGTCCAGGCTTGTCTAAGATCTGCTCTTAGTTATGCTGGTACAGGGCGGAGTTTCTCCTTACAGCTTTTTCTTCCTCCTCTCCCTCCTTATCACATCATAGAAATTAATATCTTATCAATACATGTTACTGAATTGACCTTTTCCCGGAGTTCCTTTTCCTTATTGTCCGCAGGTCAAGGGCTGCGGCCACATCGTGGATTATGATATGTGGATCACGTATCAGACATCTTGATTGTAATGGTGGATCCTGTATGGCCGATGCTGTATCGTGCTGGCTGATCGTGATATATTGGGGGATCCTGTATCTTGTTGGCATCTGATAATGGTGGTGGACCACGATTGAGGTGGCAGCTGATGGTGGATCCTTATGGCGGCAGTGGACAATGACTGTGGACTAAAGTGGCCTTTTAAAGTTTCTGTCGTTTTTCCTTACTCTTGTTTAGGGTAGAGGGTAGAGGATGTCACACCTTGTTAAATCCCTATGAGCCAAATTGTGATTTCTGAATTTGGGCTATAAAAATGAAATTGTATAGTATGTTGAATTTGTATGCAACTGTAAAATTGTGTCGGAAATGAGGTATAGATTCTTAGTTCCATACTAGCGAGCAGTACGCAGAAACATCTTGGAAGATGAATTAACCCTGACCCGACTGGATTTATACTATTTCGCAAGGGGGGAAATAATATTAGGTCTGTAACAAGAGAATCTCTTGTCACCCATCCTTCAAGGATTCTCAGCCTTGATGCAGAGAATGTGTTTGATAGGATGGATTGGTCATATTTTAATTTCACTATGGAGCAAATGGGTTTCAATTTGACATTTATTAGCTTGATTAATACTTTTAATTAAGATCCAATATCTAGTCAGGGTGAACGGATATTGCTCTAAAACATTTTACCTCAAGAAGGGTGTTCGGCAAGGAAATCCAGCCTCTCCCTTTTTGTTTGCATTATATATTGAACTGTTTGCTAAACTAATTAGTATAAATGAAGAAATTGAGGGGATAGTGGATGGGGGGGGGGGGCATGATGCACAAAATATGGTTGTTCACGGATGCTAAACTTTTGTTTATTAGGATCCAGTATAATCTATTCCTGCTCTAATGCGACGTTTGAGGAACTTTGGGGAAATCTCAGGTTACGAGGTCAATGAGGGGAAATCAGAAGCAACGATGATCATAGGAGACTGGCCCAAACAGTCTCCTATGATCATTGACGAAATTAAGATGGTAAAAAAAAGGCTTTAGGTACTTGGGGTTCATTGTGACTCCTAACTCTTCTCAATCATACAAAGTTAATGAACAGATTTATTTCCAAATTCATATGGCAGAATAAAAGGCACAGAGCAAGACTGAAAGGCTTCCTCTCAGACAAAGAGAAAAATGGCTTGATATTGCCCCATTTCAGAAGCTACTACTTGGCATCACAACTTCGATAATGGTCTAATGGATAAGGCTAGATATGGAACAAAATCGCTACATATAGAACAAATCTCTGTAACGAATATGTAAATTTCAGCCCTCCTTTTGATGGAGGCAAAAGTATTGTGAAATGTAAGATTCAAAATGAGTGGGTAAACCATAGCCTAAATGTTTGGGCAAAGACGAGTAAAATGTTGAATTTGTCAGTGTCATTATCTAGGGCAGTGGTTCTCAACCTTTTTTCAGCGACGTAACCCCTTCGAAGAAAAAATTCTGCAGAGTACCCCCTAACCAGCGCAAAGCATTTTAAAACTCCATCAATGTCCATAACATTGCTCATTTTTAGTGGTCTCTCTTGAACTATTTCGAAATAAAGATATAAAAAATAACTATTATTATCTCAATATAAATAAAGATTTGTGCACATCAAAATAATTATCAACTTAAAGTGACCTCTTTTGGGATCATAATAAAGATATGTTCTCAAACTGAACTCATGAACTTAATTATAGATAAACACTTCTTCCCAAAAAATAAATCATTAACTTAGTTTTAAATAAAAGATTAGCTCAAAACATATTTTTTCAATATTTATCATCTTAAAATATCTTCTTTAAGGATCGAAAAGAATACTGACAGGTAGCTTGTTTCCCTCTGCTTCGGGGAGGCTTTTCGCATCGTGTCTTGAGATGACCTGAATTCAGAAAGTTTCCTCTTAAAAAACTCAGGTGGCTTACCAACATGACTTTCATGTTTTGTCTGGAGATACTGCTGAAGATGTGGTGGCTTAATGCCACTGTTGGCTAATCTCTCCCAAAAGAAAAAACAAAAAGTGTAAATAACCCAATCTATGTTATTGTTAATATTGTTGAAGTGGCTTTCTGTTATTTTATTGTGAAATATTTGCTCACTTTAAAGGTCATACAATTACATTTGCGCTTTTGTATTACATGCTTTTATTTTGAAAGGGTACCGGTAGAGACGCGGACTTGTTATGAATCATTAACTTCACAACGGAAAACTTTTACGTTTTAGCGAGGCTCCGAAGAGGCACAAGCTCTCACGGTGTTGTTTAGGGAAGGCTCTCTGCTCTGGTTTCGCCTTCTTTGGTACTTGTCCCTCCGTGTTTCAGCAGCATTGCTGTTTTCAAGGCAGGTGATGACAGGTGGCGTGTGCCAGGTTGGGTCAAACCATCGGTATGGGGGAGACTCTGTTTTTTTAGGATAATTAAATTGAAAAGCCTACTGAATATAACATTTAGTTCATGAACTTACACTTATATTTTATTGAATGTTTGTTAAATAACAATTTTTCAAGGATTTTTGAATGGATGCTAATTTTAAATATATAAAAACAAAATCTCAAGTACCCCCTGGAGTACCTTCAAGTACCCAGTACACGTACCCCCATTTGAGAATCACTGATCTAGGGCAACTAAAAAAGCTTCTACTTGTGACTTTTGCCAGCATAACTGGACAATGGTTTTAGTAGGTGGGCAAGGAAAGGTCTGACCACGATAAACCAGTTATGTGAGGGGACGACTCTCAGGGCTTTCTCACAACTTCAGATCCAATATGGCATTCTGCCTAATCAAATGTTTAGATATTTTTTCCAAAACTACATTATTTGACGACACATAAGGAATGGGATGGAATTAAAAGATTACTGACTTTATTTTCTCTGCTGATTTTCTGTATCACTCAACTCATAAAGAAGTCATCCTAAGCAGAATCTTGCTCTTTAAAAAAATGTAATTGATAAATTCTTAAAATCTTTGGGGGGGTTGAATATTTCTGATTGCAACTGTACCTTGAACCAATGTGGTCATCTGTAATATGGTACTTAGCAAAGTGAACATATAGTATCTATTTGTAGTATTTTTTTGGACACTTTGGAATATAAATGTAACCCCTCAAATCATTAGATGTGTTATGCCATTGGATTGGTAATTTTTCTTTCGTATTTTAAGACCGAGATTATTTGTTTGTATGGTAATGGATTTGTATTTATATAGCGCTTTTCTAGTCTGATGATGACCACTCAAAGCGCTTTACAGTAAAGTTTTACATTCACCCTTTCACACACACATTCATACAGTGCATCTATCCCAGCACTTAATTATTCTATGGGGGGCGATTCAGGGTTCAGCATCTTGCCCAAGGGCACTTCGGCATGCAGATGGGTCAGACTGGGGATCGAACCGCCGACCTTCAGGTTGGAAGACGACCACTCTATCCCTCAGCCACAGCCGCTGTATGTCACACTTGTTTGAATAAATGTTCCAAAAAAATAACTGAAAACACCCAACATGCCTCCATACTGATCGTGTGGTGTCTTCGTAGTGTCTGCAAGCCACGACATTCATATTCGGATCGAAACGAGGTCATTTCCACGATGTTTTCAGCCTAAAACTCCACCAGAAGAGGCTAAGCTAGCTGACATCAGCATTTCCGACGGTCCCTGAATGCCCCTCGTCTGAAGATATCCGGAACAATTAAGATAAAAACACGGTGTAATTTACCTCGTTTCGAGTCAATTATAAATCTCGGGACTTGCGGACACTTAGGTGACACCAGAGGAGCAGTATGGAGGCATGCTATTGGTTTTCTGTTGTTTTATCACGTCTGAACGACTCACCATTGACCTCAATTGTATTGCAGTCTGTTCTAACACTTCACCCATACCTCCATCGACGTATGTTTGAATAGATAATGACTGAATATTCGTTTTTAAAAGATCTATTTCTTTAAGTCCTATGAGACAAATTATGATTTATGAATATAGTCTATACAAATAAAATGTAATCATTGATTGATGATAGTGTAAATGTTGCTCTACTATTCTGCAGCTCTCAGCATGATTACAATTTAAGCCTTTCCTACCTCTGAGAGTGTTGTGAGAACAAGAGCGGAAGGGACAGATAGTTGGTACCTGTTACAGGGATGAAGAAGGAACAGTGAGGGCAATAGACCGTGTCCTGTATTCCGGGAAGAGGAAGAACATTCCCACATTCTGGGCAGAAGTTGGGATCACCACCTAAACAAGACATCTCTTTATGAAGAAAAAAAAGAGAATCAGTAATGCGCTTTGGGGATAAGACAAAATGGTGAATCCTGAAGCGATCAATATTACTAATTAACACAACATTAAACACTATCATACTGTATTGCTGTCACAGTCATGATGTAGAGCGTGTCTTCTATCTAAATAAAACATTTTAAAAAAATCACAGTAACTACGGTAATAGTGGTGATGTGTAATTGGCACGCCAGCACGCAGTTTAAGGTAGTATATCACTTTAGCACGTGATAACTTGAACAAATCTACCACTGTTAGCTACCGTTAGGACAAGACTTAATTATTCACATACTTAATATGTAATGATCGTAAACCAACAAATGAAGAGCAGTTTTCGCAATATTTCCCTTCTGTCTGTAATATTAATTGAAGCGGAGCGTATGCGGATTACATAGAGCAGGGTCCTTCACGTGTTCTCCGTCGCATTGAGCAGCGTCATTTAAGTGCGCTAAAGTCTATTTCTTCTTCTTCTTATTCTTCTCATTCTTCTTTTTCCTTTGTATATCGGTGGTATGCAAACCAGCTTATAGGTGCATTACCCCCATCTTCTGGACTGGAGTGTGGAGCGGAAGCTTGGCAGCCAACAAAGCAAAACTTACATTATTTTCCTGTTTTCCAGTCCAGTTTGGTGCTTGCGTATTTTATAAGTGTATCATTTAATCCTGTATGACAATTCTCAGACGCGTTATTATTTTCTCTCCTCTGCTCTTCTCACCAGTGGGTATCAATCCTAAAACAACAGTTTTCAGAATTGCAACACTCTGCAGATTTAGATTAGTGAGAGAATGTCGATTCCCCCCGACAACAAGGGAAGCAGATGCACAGCCCATTCCGAGGCCATCATCTGTTGCACCATTAAATCCACTTCTAATTTCAGAAAATTTGAGTATGGTATATGCTGAAGTTTTTTTTTTAGATCTTAACAAATGCATTCAATATATACGGCTTTAAGTCCTCCTTCATCTACTCCCTACTCCTTTATACTCTTTCCCCCAAGTACTGCATTCTACTTATGTGATGTCTTCTGATAAAATGAGGAACATAAATTTATTTTGAATCTTGTCAAAAGTTTAAAGAAATAAAAAAATATGTTTGCCAAAATATCAGTTAAAATGTTATAAAAGTTAATAAGCAGGGTTGTAGGTCTCATGTTGTCAATTAATGTGGGATCTTTAAACCCAGTTTAATCAATATAATGATCCCCTGCTTTATGGTAAAGAGTGTGGGTTTCAGAGACTTCTTTTAGCATGTGAAACATAAAGTATTTCAAATAGACCCCAAAATGCCTAAAGATATTACTTGTTAGACCATCTAAGCCCAAAGACAAACATTTCATTGCCATCTACACTTCATCCACACAAATGTTATCTGCCTCTGAAATTCTTGTCTACATTAGGGATCCATTCATTGAGTAAGAGGAGAAGTAAAGATTACTGAAAAATTGCTCTTAGGGTTTGTATATTTATGATGATCAATTAGCAGAGCTTTTACACCGTTTCGCTCTTGTCTAGAGAAATATACTGAGCTCCCTTCACCCTCCTATATCCATCTTGCTCTTGATCTTACATACGCTCCTCTTGTGATATAAATATTGTCTAATCTAATGCAAGGCTTGAAGACGTATTTTATATTTTAAATATTTCCATTTTTCTCTATGAATTGTAAAGTCTTCTTTACAGAATGGTTCACTCTTTGATAGGTTTGAGTTAAATTTCCAATTTCTTTTTGTCTTAGACAGGGGTTTCAGAATAGCTTTAATAATTGTATGAGGCGCTGCAGAAACTGTAGAATTTGACTTCAGTCATGTCCTGTTTTCTAACTCTGACCAAATATCTATTCTGATTTTACTGATCCATCGGTAAATCTTGTTTGGTCTGGACCCAGAATGCAGACACAGACACCCTTAAGGCAGAGTTGATCGGATGATTGAAATCCGGCGTGGAGAGGAGTAAGCAGGGTCAGTAGCTCCCACGAAACATAGACAGATACCCAAGTACACAGGCACGTGCAGAGAAATTTTGGGGGGCAGGTGCTCAAACCCCCAAAAAAGGGCACACAACGCCAAATTATTTATGAAATTAAAAACAATAATAATAAACAAATAAAAAACACAGTAGGATATTTTCAAATTATATATTTATTTTTGTTAACAAACTAGCTCAAATTATCAATTTGAATAAATAAATGAATAACTGGCAAAAACATACAAAACGAGGCCATATTGAATAACCAACTAATATGCTAGGGTTAGGGTTAGGGTTAGTGATGGGCTCCTCTGGACCAGGTAGGGTTACTGATTCTCCATCAATTGTTTTTATACTTGATGGCCTGCAGTTTCCTGTCTTTCTGCTTTTGGGGTATCTCTTTTCTTGGCATTGTGCTGCAAATTTTGTAAATGAGATGAATCAATGTTGTGCATAATGAGCGCCGCGGAGCATGTCTGGACGAAATTCTCACAAGAACTCAAATAAATGCCCCGTCAGATATCAAAACACATTTGGGAGGAATTGATGACAGAGAGAGTAATTTTTATTCTTAAAAATTGATGAATGATGAAAAAATTGGGCTCCAGCAGATAGGCACTTTTCTCATCCAGGGCAAACGGGCCAGTGCTTGAGCACCACTAGGGGTCTATCTGTGCAAGTGCCTGCACATACACATACAAAAGAGTGACACAAGGGAGGACAGTGGAAGACAACGAGAAATCTGGTGTTCAAAACGGAGCTGTGACAGGACCCCTCCTCAATGGGCGCCTCCTGGCAATCTACCAGGATCGTCAGGACGCTGCTAATAGAAGTCCTGGATGAGGGTCAGATCCAGGAAGAGCCCTCAGGGAATCCGGGGCCGTTCCTTTGGACCATTTCAAAACATTACTTGTCTTAGAGGTCCACAAGAAGAGGGCCACCAGATGCACTCAGTGATGAAGGTAAGGGACCGGGTTTTCTACCTCCTTGTTTTCCATTCCACCGCTGCTCTCCTTCCCTGTGGGGCTCAACCTGTAGCATTGAGGGGCCTCCTGTGAAATACCTGCCCAGCTGACATTCTTCTCATCAACTAAACATCACATATAAGACCTCATCTCATCTCCCCTGTCAACTCCGGATCGTCCGTTCACCAGTGTGGTACTTTTCTTGGCTTCTGAGACCCCTTCTCTCTTGTTTTGTGATACCTATACCTATATATTAACCCTGTGCACCTTCCGTTTGATCGACTTACGCTGGGTTCACACCGGACGCTGAAGCGCCGCACCAAGGAAAGCAGGGCGCCTCCTATCACCCCCCTGTTAAACCTTTGTGCGGTTCGGTTCACACCGGCCGTTGAAGCACCAAGCCTGGCACATGGTTTCAGCGTCGAGTTTATTTTTCCCGCAACAAGAGTAATGAAAAACTACTAGAAAACCCTTTTAACAGGGTAAAAAACTATGTAGAAACATCAAAGAGAGCCACATGTGAGGGATCCCTCTCCCAGGACAAACAGAACTGCAATAAATGTCAAGTGTAAAGGAGAGAATCACCAAGATAAAGGTTTTAGCAGCATTGATATGGGTTAACAGTTTGAAGCATAACTGAAGGTCTGAATTAATGGATTATTGTCAGTAATGGTCAAGTATCCGAGGAGAAATACTATATCAAGCAGTCCTGCTGCAATCATAGTCTATAGCAGCCAACAAGATCCACCATCAAGATCGGATGCCACTATGGTCCACAGTCATTGTACACTCCCGCTATTAGGGGAGGGAGAGAGGGAGGGAGAGAGAGAGAGAGAGAGAGAGAGAGAGAGAGAGAGAGAGAGAGAGAGATTTGGGTCTTTGTAACTGAGTTAAATCATATATTATTGTTGTGCAATAGTGCTTAAAAATAGTTACCATAGAATGGTGTGCCTTTAGGCACTCAATAAATTAGGTTATCAAAATAAAATATAAAACATTAATATTTAAAATATTAATATTAAATCATAACTTTAACTGGTTAAATTTATCGCGGGGCACCAGCCTTCATAGAAGGGAAAAGATAGCCAATTTATTGATTAAGATCAGTCTCATTTAGATCTAGTTCAATTAGAAATCTCAATATTTTACCATTAAAGATTATATAATGAACAATGAAGGTTATGGAGTTCCTGGCAGTGTAACGGTTGGCGAGATTCACTTATGCAATATTAATTACAGAACATTTGTGAAAGAAGAACATTTATTATGAACATCATAAAGTATAAAACACAAATTACTAAACAATCAAACTAACTAACTAGGAGGTGTGTGAGTGTGTGTGTGAATGTAAATTAGCATGCTTTAAAGAAAGGTCCCTAAGGTAAGAGCACCCCCCCCCCCCCCCCCCCCTTCTTCTGAGGTTGCTTCACGGGGAAGGTTCAACTAGGTGGAGACTATGCGTGTCTGTGTGTATGTTAATCAGATAATGATAGACAGGGATAAAGCCTGTGGCGAGCCTAACTGCCATTAACCTTCATTTAACTTATACCTACAACATCACAGCATATATCAAACTTGTAAACACACAGAATTGAGTAAACAGTCTTGCTTAGCATGTATAATTATTAAGCCCAGATTATGTTACCAGTCCGAGGGAAAGAGGAAAAGAAGTTGCTGTTCAGTTTGAAGTTCTGTGACGTCTCCTGGCTTTGTGGTCGTGGAGTTCTGCATTCGCGGTTCTGTCGAGCCAGTGTGCTCAGATGCTGGTTGAAGTTTTCCTGCAGGACATCGCGTCGCTACGAGGAGTTTGGTAGAGCTTGAAGGGCGAGGAGATTTCCTTGAAGGGTGAGCAGGGGTGCTGCACCTCTGACCTCCGGTTGGATAGAGAAGGAAGCTGGATCTGCCAGGCCCCCCCCCCCCCCCTTGGCGATGTAGGAGAAGAGAGGCTGGACAGCCTGCTGGCCTTCGAAGGATTGTAGAAAGAGAGAAAGATCTTGGGGAGACCTCTCCTTATATTGGCCCCGGTGACCTCACAGGTCTTGGACCAGAGTGACCAATAGGAGTTGACCCTGGTGGCTCTTGACACCTTTGTGTGACATTGCCCAGACCCCAGGACATGCAGCATCCTGTTACATCCTCTGTGAGACTGAGTTCCTTGACTTTCAAAGATCAATGGAACCTGTTGCATCTTGGGGGATTGAGTCCACTCCAGCACATGCGGCATGTTTGTAACAAGTTTGACTGAAAGGAGGCCTGTGGTTTGCACAAAAACCATGTCCCAACATTATTTAAATTCTATTTTGGATTTTACAGGGAGAAAATTAAAAGAGGATAATAAAGGAGTAATATGATCACTTTTTCTTGATCCTGTTCTTGTGTGGCAGCGTTTTAGTTCATCTGGAAGGTCCCTAGAGACCTTGTTGGGTTAGCCTGATAAGGAGTCACAATAATCCTTCATCAATGTAATAATTGTACGGCCTAGTTTTTTTGGACAGAATGCACTTAATGCTTAACTTAATGTTTTTTATGTAGAAGTTACATCGTATATCCTCATCTAATATGACTATGTTACAAATCTGATGTCCTGACAGTCATATGTAACGGATTTCAAAATGCCCTTTAACAATTATTTTCAATTTACATTTTCTATATAATGGCCATTTCACGACTTTGAGTATTTTTAATTTTATCTCTGCTATTTTAATTTAATGCTATGCTTTGTGGTGTTTTGAATGTTAATTTTTTATGTATTGTCCTGAGGCTGTTTTTGGTGTGTTTTGGGATATTCATTTCTTTTCTGTAATATTTGGCAGCTTTATATGTTTAGGATGTACCATCATAGGTCTAACGTGCAGACAAGAAAGTACTGGAAATATTAGTAGTTTTCTATGTTTCTCTGGAGTTACCCTACTCGATGCACATTGCTTATTCTGAGCATGGGTCACTGTGCATCCTTTTGTCTATGTTCTTCATGGTCTTTGGAAATGTCTGATTATAAATAAATATAAAATGCTTCTTTGTCAGTTTAAATAGCTCCTGGCTATGATTAGCAATGTATTATGAGCTAAGTATAGACTGTAATGTCTGATCATTGTATTTATGCGTTGTAGTACAGACATTGCAACCCACATTGCTAAAGGAGCTGATCTGCACATAAGAAAGTACTGGAAGCATCTTTGCAGGAGCAAATAAATGCTGGGAAAAATTAGAGTCGTGGTCTTTCATGCCCTTATCCACACACCCGTTACAAATACAACAAATCCTTTAATAATATGATAGAAGGGTTAGGGTTAGCATATTAAATCATTTTTTAATTATATTGGAATTATAAATCTTAAGGCTTTAGGTAGAATATTTTCTGTAGTCTTAAATATTTGTCTCTTATTTTCCCACTATGTATAAGTCACACTTAGAAAATAAGTTGTGGCAATAACATGTTAATTGGATAATCTTTCAAGTAGGCTACATTGAATTGATAAATTGTAAATGTCCATACTTTTTGAATGACATTCTAAATATGTAATTCATACAATTTAGCTTGATAATTGTATGACTGAATATTGTAAGCTTTGCTATCTAATTTTGTAACGATGGACATTGATGAACTAGAAATAAACATCTTTTGTCTTAGAGTAACTACTTGTATGATAATAAAAAGATATAGATAGGTTATACAAGCCATAGATGTTGTGATCTACAGCAAATGTGATCGGCAGTCAATTGGTTTGAGGCAATTTCACTGGCGTCTTCTTCCTCTGGGGACCATTAGAGCGCATTCAACCAGGGGAATCTCCTCTTTCATGGCTCTGAAAGGATGAATGACATTGGGAGACATCTGTGCTGCAGCCTCATGGTCTCCCCTGTTACAAATTCATCTCGAAACTGCTTAATTTACGCAGAGTTTAAGGCCTGCTACAGGAAGTAAAAATGCCAGCGGATGTAGCGTTTCCAACGTACACCCCGTGCGTGAGAGCTAGAGCTAGAGTGAAGTGTGTGTGTGTGTGAATGTGACTGAGGACAATTTTAGAGGTAATTTAGGCTTAAAGCACATCGTAAATGATAGTTTCGAGTAAAATATGAATGTCAGGGATTACGGAAACTCTTGGATGACCGAAAATAACGCTGCGGCTGAAGATAAATCCATTTACTGGCTTGTATGGCAGTACTATGAAAGCCATGTACCCTACTCAGTAAATCAAACATTACCCCTTTGCCTTTTTTAAACTAAACACCTACTGTCGTAGGCAACATAGTTGAGGGTATCCCATTTAAGAAACATCTCCCTGAGGGAGAAACTGTTCTTTTCCATTTCAGGATGAAGAAGATAAGGTTATCAGCTGGCACAGTGAGGAAAGATGCAGAAGGGCCTATTAAAGGTAACAATGTAATGGAGATAATGGCATGTCTGAAAGCTCTGACTACAAAGAAAGTGAAATTCTGGATAGAAAGAAATTCACTATTAACTGTTACAATAAATAAAATAAAATTACCGTGACACTTGTTTTTTTCATCGATTGTTTCTATTTATGTAGTGATTTGACTTAAAAACAATGTTATCATAAAAATACTCATGTATGGGAGATTTAATAATCATATTTGCATAACATGAACAGCTCAATCGGCTAATGAGGGAAATCACACACAACTGGTGCGTCACATTTTCTTGTTACAGTTCTTGTTAAATAGGTGATTGATAATGACATGTGCTTTGAAGCCTGTGTTATGTTATGTTTTTATTGGTATTTTTGAGAAGACCAAAGGTAGTACAACAGATTTAATAATCATTCAGAGCTCTAAAGAAAGAGGGAGAGAGCCAGAGTATAATTCTACCACTGACTGTTGCCACCAGCTGCTTATATTGTCAACAGGCAAACTGCTAATCACCAAAGGAAAACAAAAAAAACATTGTCTTTTAGTAACATCCAGGGTTGAGTCATTCAATCATTTGAGAAAGAAAAAGGAGAACAGTTTTCAGGTTTACATGTTTTAACATTGGCTTGGTAAAATGCGGGAGTGAAAAATTTGGGAGGGGGAAGAATGTGGCGTATCCACTGGGAGATAAAAAGGGGTCAGCTGATTAACTTGAGATTCCAAAGAAACCTTACAAAAAGTCAACACAGATAACAGACAGAGGGATGGGTGGGGGATAGGCATGTGTCTAGGGGGGCTACAGCAACCACATCCAAAATAAACCTGCTTTTTCTTTCGGAGTGGAGAGTTTTATTATATATATACATTAATATATAGATAACACAGCAGACAAAGGCATGTGTAAATCTATACATTGCCATTACATAGATACTTGTGAAAGGAGAGACAGACGTTCTTTGCCGTTTGTCCAGGAAGAAACATTTGTTGGCCCTGGTCACCAACGCTTCTGCAGCTCTACTTTGAGCAAAGAGCTCTCAGAAACCTAGAGACACACAGACAGCATCATTAGTTCAGTGTTCGCACAGATCAATAAAGACTGATATAAATGCTGGCCAAGGACCAACTGGACCAGCTTAGTGTCAGCGAGCAGGAGGTCAGCACTGAAGATGAGCAAAAACGTAATAAGACAAGACACCAAAGATCAGTAAGAGTCTCCAGTATGTCACAGGTCAATGCACCCACTCGCTCGCTGTGTCTCCTGCAGGGGATCCCCCAATGTGTTCTTAAATTGGATTCTCTTGACTTTCAGCTGACTTTATACTAGGGGGCCATGCAGTGAAAGTCCGCAGATAATCCGGAGTCTGTCACTCTGACATTTGCGTTCACACGTGCATCTCATCTGGACAATCTCCAGAGTTTTATCTGAAAGCAGTTTTAAATGCAATCAGAAAAAATCCTATGCACAGATATTTCCATATTTTTGTATACAGCCCAGTAATTTTGTTTGTGCTTCTTTTAACCATGTGGTTTTAAGCTATAACTGCAACGACTGTGACACAACATAGACTTTAACAGGCAAACAAAGTGAGCCACTATCCACAGACAATGGTCGCGTGAAGGCCAAATAAACACTTCTGTGCACTCTGATCAATTCAGTAATTAAACCGTGAGCAACATCCAACAAAACTGATCAGTGATTAATCACCACAGTGATAAATCAATATATTACCGGTGTTTGGCAGTTTACCATCATATCCCCCTAGGGACATTTATGGGCCTGTCCATACACAAGGTTGTTCCTGCATAAATAATTGCGAGCCTGCTGTCTCTTGTATCCCTACAACATTCTGTGGAAACCGCTCATGATCATGTTTGTCCAGGCGAAATTGAACACTTATTGACAACTGTAAGCGACTGATTACTATAAACGAATGGTGAAGCTTCTGTCATATAGAAGCTTCACCATTCGAAATTGAGGAGCACATGGACGTAATTTACGTTATGACTACATTCCTAAAATCTGTTTGATTTAAGCAATTAGTCGAGGAAAAAGGTATGTTCTTTTGTCGCTGCAATGCTTTATATCCAGCAAAATTAGAGGTTTTGTTTTAAAAAGTTTTGAATTTGGGTTGGAAGATTGCTTAACAGACCAGCAATGTATAAAAAGGTCAGTAATTCAAACATTAATATAAGCCAAACACGAACAGTAATAAAGCAAATAGGTAGGCAGGTAGGATAAACGCATAGTTTTGAACTTCACTTTGCTCCATATTCAGTGTATAAACAGTTCTGCATTCAGACAACAGAAGTATATTGTGGAACTGAGGTGTGCTCAGTTATGCCAAGGAATAATTTGAGGTACATGCACTTGTCTTTATAAACTAAGAATACATGATATCCTCCTCAGGAGATGCGTTCGCCTGTGGATCACAGCCGACATTTTGGCTGAAAACACTGTTTCATGAGTGCACATCCTATTTTCAGGTTTGTGAGCGACAGCAGGAAAGCTGAGGTCTCACACTCAGAAGGAGAGGGGTGAGGGGGTAGGGCTGAGAAAGGGGGAGTTGGAGAATCTATCAAATAGCGCACCTCTCACTTTTGTACAACACTAACACAGCAAAATGCTACATATTTATGATTGTTATGAATGTACACAGTTTTGACTTCTATGATTGATTTTTCTCCAATTTTATAGAGCTTGTTTAAAAAGTGGTAATCCAAAAAAATCGGAGGAATGGTGCTTTATACACACTGCTTAATAAAAAAAAAATGTAAACACCAAGTCAGTTAAACTTCAGGGGATATCAATGAGTCCATTGAGGAAGGACAAGTGACTGTGACTCAATTTCACCTGTGTTGGTGCAAATTAATCCAAGACAACTTTTGCATTGATAGTTGCCACACAATTGCTCTGGCCTTATCCTTTCTGACTGAGTCTTCTTTAGTTTTGTATTCTGCTAGTGTTCTAGTCACTACTGGATAGAACGAAGCAGTACCTGCAGCCCAATAAGGTTGCACAGCTAGTCCAGCTTCTCCAGGAAGGCACATCCATACGTGAGGCCTAAAGAAGGTTTGTTCTGGATGTCTCCACGCAGAGTCTCAGGAGCCCGGAGGAGATAGCAAGAGACCAACCTTGCTGGATGAGAGCTGGACAGAGCTGTAGAAGGACTTCAGCCCAGCAGCAGGACTGGTATCTGCTACTCTGTAAGGAGATGCACTGCCCGAGTCCTACAAAATTACCTCCAGCAGGCTAATAGTGTGCATGTTTTCTGGCCAAACTGCCAGAACCAGAATGCATGATGGTGGCAAGAGGGCCGCCGGCCTCTATTGGGACCTGAGCTCACTGTCTAGCACCGTTTCAGCTGTGTTTACCAGCGTAATCGTCAAAGCGCCAGAATGAGACCGGTGATTGGCCTGGTCTCTGGCACTCAAAGTGCAGTCAGCAGATCAGAGGAGGGGCTCAAGAGGCAGCTGAAATCTGCCTGTTCTGTCGGCAGCTCCAGAGAGGCAGAAGAGAGGACATGGAAATACACATGGCAGCAGTTTTTTCTGACTTTAAACCACTTATATATCATTCCAGGGATACCTATACCTCAGAATAAATCCCAGAAAGGTGTTAAATATATATACAAATGAGAACTTATGGGACCTATGTATCGTGTAAACAACGTCTCCAAGTTTCGTCAAAGACTGTCCAGGGGCTCACTGATGCCCTAATCCAAGTCTGGGAGGAGATCCCCATGACACCTTCCGCCGACTCATCGTGAGCATGTCTAGACATTGTTTGGAGTGCAAAAAGGCATGCGTAGACCATATACATACACACTACAGAGTCACATTATTATTTGCTGTGATGAAATCTTGCACATTGGATCGGCCTGCGATTTCAGTGAGGATTTTCAACTGGAATAATTCGTTCATCAAGATCTGATATAATTTAAGTGTTCCCTTAATTTGTTTGAGCAATGTATGTATATATATATATATATATATATATATATATATATACACATATAAACACACAAGAGTAGCAGGTTGTTATCTCATATCGACAGTTGTCTGACTAGGCGGAGGATTTAGTGTCAAAAGATGTTCAAAAATTGTCTGGATTTTAAACCAGTCAACTAAGACAAAAAACGACAAAGACCCGTTAAAGAGTCAAAAGAGAGTGCGAGTGGCGCTACTGAACATATGAAACAATGGTAACAAACACTGAGTAAGAGATCTTACGTTAAACAATTTCTGATCCAATGACCACTGAGTACATAGTATGCTCATATCTCCTGGTCCACTAGCTGTACTTTCTGTGTGCGCGCTGAAAAAAAAAAAAAAAAACATGGTTTAAATACACAGCATTTGTATTTGGTATTTGGTAAATAAAAGAAAACTGGACTACTTGAACAGCACAACACTGGTCCAGCCAGTCCACAACAGTGTAATACGGGCTCATGCATAGGAGAATCTCTGAATGGTCATAAACAGTATATGCTAATGTAAAACTGATGTTAAAACATCATCGGTTACATCTTTAATTAAATAATGAAATAATTTATACCTACAGTCATTTTCACAGTAGTGCTGCAAATGCTAAGTGCTGAAGCACCACAGAATACAACTAAGCCAAACAAGAAAATTAAATAAAGAAAGGGCCAGACTGTGTGACACATGTCCGCCGAGCGAGAAGTTGCGAGTCACTATCTCCGATAGATAAGAGATAATGGTACACCAGTGTGTGATTGTCTGATTCTTCAATGGCAGACAATCACTCTTTGTCCCAGCTGATTCTAGAGGTTGAACTTGAGAAAATACAAAAGGTGTATTTTGTTTACAGATAATGCTTATGTATGTGACGTATAATTGCAACTTTTGAGATCAGTGGCGTACCTTGCCCATAAATGTGCATGGATTTGGGGGCTGGAGCTTCTGTAGAAGTGGTGAAGGGGAGGCTGAAATAGGAAAAATTGTGTTTCTGCCAGATCTATTATTGATGTCAGGGCTACTTGGCCACAGGGATTTTAACCAGTTTTTTCTCATCCTTAACAGCTTTGTTATATCGCACTTTGTAGTTCTGATTAAGGTGAGTGTTTATATCAGTTTGAGGTTGAATGAAGAAATACTACTGGGGCTTTATGCCACCGCCGACCACTGCAGTTTTTGTCTACACAATTTTTTTTTCTAGATTCTTCTGAGGTCGCCGTGATCTTTTTGCCGTTGAGCACTGAATTCAGTTTATCTTTGAGTACAGGTCACAACTTGTCAAAAGTTGAAGTAATTCCCTCAAGGCAGTCTTGATATATCGCTTTCAAGAGGTCAAAAACCTGTTTTGTGAGGCCACTCTGAACCAATCCTTTGGTTACCAAAATTACACAACTTATTCTCTTAAATCCAAGTTAATGTTACTGCTCAATCTGAAATGATTTCTTCAAAGCATACTGGAGATATCACAATCATAAGACAAAAATGTGCCTCATGAGGTCACACTGACATGCCTTTTCACCACCAAAAATCTAACAAGTTCATCCATGAGTCCAAAGGAATATTTGGAGTAAATTTTAAGAAATTCCCTTGAGGTGTTCTTGAGATATTGCATTCACTAGAATGGGGCGGACGTATGACTACCCACCATAATACTTACGGCCACTATTGACCATGCAAAGGCATAAAAATAGAGATTATAAGTTAAGTTGCTTAAATTTTCATCAAAGTAAGCCTATTACTCTAGTTGAGGGCTAAGGACAGAGGATGTCACACCTTGTAAGCCCTATGAGACAAATATTGAATTGTGACTATGGGTTATATACAATAAATTTTACATTACATGCGTTACATTACTAATTATTTAACAATGTTGTTGAACAGCAGTTTGTACTCAGTGCATGGGCACATGCAAAATATTATGCACTTCTCGCTTGATGGCTCCCAGGCCACTGGATAATGTGCTCAAAGAAATACAATATGTGGAATAAATCTTTAAGCCAAATGTTTTCTACCAAATTTTTATAAAGGTTTGCATTTTTGTTTGAATGTTGTTGTGGTAATGAAGCTGTGATTTATCTAGTGACTAAACACAAAGTGTTCAGATTCTCATCGTCTTCAGTTTAGTTTTTAACTGGTGCTTGATGCAAACTTCTCTATGCTTTTCTGCTACTCTGCTCCATGTTAGGTATTGCCAGAGTGTCATTTGTTAAGGGAAAAACAGCAACGCCGGTTTCATGCAGCCGGTATCCTAAATTTAAATGTGGCAGAATCTTCAAATTAGAAATCAGATCACATTTTAATACAACATAATTGTGAAGCCCTAATTATCCATCTCGTTTCCCAATAAGTTTACCAGTTAGAACAACCATAGAAACAAGTAACATAACATGCGTACCCTTTATGTCAGTCCTGAGTAGGGTTGCAAAGGGGCGGAAACTTTCCTTGGAAATATTGAGCTCGGGAATTAAAAAAAAAAATTAAAAAAAAAGGAAATTAAGCGCTGAACAATAAAAACATTATTCAAAGGTATGGAAAATGTATGGAATGCAGCTCACACTGCATGTTGAATTTCAACCCTGCACTGTGCATTTCTCCATCACATGCTCAGATAATTCCCAGCATCCTGCACACAGCAGGGCTATTGAGGCCAGCTGTAGTTTGCAGGACTAGTCAGGTAAGTTTTGATGATATAACTGGCGAAAATATATTGGCATGCTGATTGAGGATTGTTCATCTAGCCTATTTCTATTCATTTATCCTTAAATTGTAAAATATTTTTTAAGTCGATTCCAATTGGCCAACTATTTATATCTCTGGCATTGCTGTAGTATTTTTTTACAAGCTATTTTCTCATCTTTTTCTACAGAACAATGCCATGTGCACTCTCACGTGGAGACATTTCACCCCATCCAATGTAGAGGGAAAGGCTGTGTACATTTGCAGATACGATGCAAAGACCTATGTTAAGATGATTACTGGCCTTTATTAGCATTTGACCAGATGTAGATCATAATGTCATAGCGACAAAAAAACTAGTTTTAAATAAGGAGGGAAAAACAATCATAATCCAGTTTGAAGGAAGTCAGAGGCATGTTATGTGAGCACATCGGTCAGCATTATTACAGAGTCAAAGCAAAGAGAGTCCGTTGAGCCCCAACAAAGGAACAGAATAGCATGGCAGCAAAGTTAGTAGTCAAATTCCCCAAGGACGTCTTTGCTGAAGCAAGACATACCAATTGTATCAAGGTTTTTGATTTTGAATGTTCTGTTCTTTTAGGGTGCCCTCTTAGACTAATAAAGCTTTTAAGCTTCATCATTCCAACAAGAATAATTTCTTCAGCTTTTCTTTTCCAATTTAATGTTTTTTATTATTTTCAAAAACGGGCACTGGGTTGTTGGAAAGGGAATAGAACAATATCTAAATACAATACTGTAATAATGTATGAGCAATTGGTGTCTGTAAAAAAAACGTCACTTGGCTGTTTGCTACTAACCTTTCATGTTAGGCTTGGATTTGTCAGTTTGCTTGCCTGTGGGGGTTTGTGCCTGCTGGCCCTGGCCACCAGATGAGGCCCCCTGCTGAGCAGCTTTCTGTTTCAACATGGTCCAGTCAAATGTGTAGTCATACTGGTGGTTCAGAGTCCTGAAACACACAGAACATTTTCTTTGCATATTTACAGCAATATGAAACAGGAAAAAAAGGATGGACAAAAAGGAAAAATAACTAAAGAATAAAGCTAAGAAAACGTTAAGCAGGAAATAAGAGATGTAGGAAGAGCAAAGTGAGGTGGAAAAAAGTAGTAAGAAAAAAGTTTTTTCTATAACTACTCTAGTGCTGATATAATAATTCAAACAAGTTAAAGAGAATCAGCAAATAACAGAATCTATCGAAAGCATGTATTAGCAGCTGCTTACTCAGATAAGAGCTGGTCTGCAGTATGATCTTTGAACATTGGAATATTAATAGTGACAGTTGTCATTCAAGCCACCACAGGTGCATGTGTGTTTACCTAAAGAGGATGCGGAACAGTTGGCGCAGGTACATGTAATCTGGAGCCTCCTCAAAGCGCAAGCCACGACAGTAGTTCAGATACATGGCGAATTCTGCTGGGAAACCCTGGAAACACGCATTCATAAAACAACGTCATATGGCTGTGGACAAAGTATTCTGCAGCAACGGTCCTGTTTAATGTGTCTTACCTTACAGAGGACCTCAACAGGGGTGGACATCTTCTTCTCTGAGATCTTTTCATACTTCTGCTTCTTTGTGGCAGCCTAAGAGAAACACAAAACCAACAATAATATTTGTATGAAAATACACTGAAACACCAGTGTTGGCAACAATGGCCACAAATGTATTTTAGTAGCTATTATTTACAGCACAACAAACATAGCTGGGACCAGAGAGCACCACCTGTCATTGTACTATTTGGTTATAACTACTGATAAGTGGTTAACCAAAATACTGATAAATTGTTGCATAATTATTTTTCTTAAAATTAACAAACACATAAGTAACACTTTAGTAGCAATATATGAGCTAGTAATAGCTGATTAAGTAGTTATAAGTAGTTTATTAACAATACAGACACCTATGGGAATCCTTAGGCAGAGGCTGCTGAATCAACGAAAACACAGCTGACACAGAAACAGAATATAAAATATATATTCGCAGAAGTTGGAACAAATACAGTGCATGCATCAAAACTTGTGTAAACACTGGTTATATACAACATAATGTTATTGGTAGACTAAGTATTACCAACAAACTTTAAAACACCCCAAAATTTTTTTAAGAAAGTAGTTTTGAAAAAAAGAGATGGATTATGATCATTTACTGCAAAGTCAGAAATAGTCTCGTACCTTTAATCCCTGCCATGGCAGACTGGTTCTGTTGAAGTACATCAGCACATACCCTAGTGACTCCATATCATCACGGCGACTGCAGAAAAAGGTAATGTTATTTGTTGATTCAAAATATGCTCTATAAAAAAAAAAAAATCTATGCGGAATAGATGTTTCTTTGGATGGAACAATGGAAATTGCAACATGAAGTGACGGGTTAGTTGCATTAGTGTTAGACTAAGAAACTGCTAATCAAGTCCTTGGTTGCTCTGTTCAACTAAACCGGTTACCATGTTGTAAATGCTAAAAGCAAACATTCAACTTACAGGCTTGATTTCTACAAACATTTTATAAGAGGGAAACAATTTTCCTTAAGTCATCTTTGAGTATTAAATGTATTCACAGACCTCTGTTCAATGCCCAGATGAGCATTGATGGAGGCATAGCGGGCTGTGCCAGTCAGATTCTTGTCTTCTCTGTAGGGGATGTGCTGTCTTGTTCGGTTGTCTCGGTACTTCTTCGCCAAGCCAAAGTCAATAAGGAACAACTGACATGGGGAGAGAACAGATGGAGGATTTCAGTCAGAGATGGCGATTAAGAAAAGGGAAAATCCCAAACTCAAACTTGATCAGGAATTAACATGAACATATCGTCAAGCATTTTGTAACTGTCATATTTCAATGTCTTAAAATAATGTGAAAACTCCAGTCGGGAGATATATTTATATATTTTCGCCAAAATTGAAGATACTTTAAACTAAGCTTGAACTGGGGCCATGACAGTATCCACATTACCGCAAACATGTGATGCCTACCATGATTGGGCACATTGCCGTCATCACTGCATGTGGTACTTAGCCGTCATACCCTTCTGCCTAACCCTATCCTGGGGTAGTCACCCAGAAAGCCATGCAAAGATCCACTTAGTCGGCTTACAGTGTCGTTTGTGGTCTTTTAATACATGTTTGGACAGTGAAATTTATTTTTTAGAGTTTTTACCGGCTCTGTCATAAATTAAATTCCATCTGTGTCTCTAACATTCGTGCTCTCTCCATACATTGTTGTGGTTTACAATTGCTTTTTACACAGTCTGAGACTAGACTCATTTTTATTTCAACAAGACCCGACTTTGCCAGAGAATGTAGCTAGTTCTGACGATATCTATGAGAAACACATGACTGGCAAAACATTTGTAATTCTTTTATATATTTATATATATATATATATATATATATATATATATATATATATATATAATAAAAGATTAATTGAGTTATGCCTAGTTGTGATTAAATTGAAGATACAGTGAACTGAAATTCAAGTCAATGTTTGTAATACATAAATTGATTGGTTCTGGACTTGCACCGGAGGTTGGTGGACACGTTTTCACGGGCCCGCAAGCGCAAGAGCCATTCCGGGTTCCTTACGTGCTTATGCATCTCTTCTTATGTGCGTCGCCCATTTTTCTAACTATACAGGAAAGCTCTGCGAGCCTTACACAGCCCGCAAGGGATTTGATTTGTCTGCTAACTACATCCTTTCCGGAGTAGCATTTCCAGTTTCATGCCACATAATACCGGCAGAAACAACGGAAGATTTAGATGAACGAATATGGACCAAATAGACAAGTGTTTGGCAGAAGAGATCCGAAAGTATGATAACCAGTCACTGACTGGCGGATTTGTCCGCCAGAAAAAGGCTACGAGGAGCCGCAGTGGCTATGTAGATAAACAATCGACGAAGAAGAAAAAAGGCATCTCTAAGGTCGTCTTCGACAAAAAACATTACTCTGCCTAGTGTTCTGGCGGGGAATCGCTTCGTAAGACATGCAACGCATGGGGAAGCATGAATGACAGAGTACTGAGAGACAGCTGAATAAAAGCCACCGACGCAGTTGCAGAAGCATTCGCCGGCCTTTAGGAGGTTCTCTACTCAAACATGTCGACAAGTTAGCCTTTGCAATAACAAAACCGTTTGTGTGCTGGGGTGGATGTCCAGCATCTCACAAGTTCACAAACTATGAACCCTACTCATCCCTCACAGCTCATTCTGCAGATATTTCACAGCCCTATACACGGTGCTCACGGTTATCAGACATTCTACACAAATATGAAGATTTTCCAATCTCCAGTGTTTCTAGCTATTGTCAAGAAAAACTCAAAATGGTCCAGTTTTAGTCGTTAAGTTATTAAATCACCAAAATCCAAGGAAAACATTTATATCACAATAAACATCTCCAGTGCCTGTTAAATTGTGGTCCAAGTCGCCTTTTTTTTTTATCTGACCATGATACATGTACTGCTGTGGCTGTTGACATTTTGTTGGGTAGGGAGTTTTCATGCATGTTAAGCCTTACAAAAATGCAGGAAGTTTAAAAAAATAAAATGGATAGCATTCACAAGATGTGAAGGGTCTCTGAATCTGGTCTTATGAACTTTGGTGAAGAATGGACACCATTTAGTAAAGTTTGAAGGACTTCCTCTTTCAAGGCAAAACATCACGCCACTGATCCAGCTTTAAGCGAAGCCTCACAAAGAGCGAAACTTCTCATTGTGAAGGTGTTTAGATAACCCTGACCCAATATGAAGGCGATCCACTAAGCCTCTAGAAGTATGTTAAAGTTCACATATGGAAAGGGCAAAATACGATTTTCAAACATGTTGAAACATTGGTTGTTATTTCCGGTGTATGTGATGAGTTTCATTACTTTCCAGACATGTACTGGTCCCCCAAAAGGTGATTAATTGTAAAAACTAAACTTTTGGCATGTTGCCATGTCAACAAAAAACCGACGCGATTCATAACTTATCAATGACCACGTATCACTGCTTAGGCTCTTATAATAATAAAGATATCAATTTAACATCGTATGTATGCATGTTATTTTAACAATATCATACTCTAGGATTATGCAAATAGATGATCATCGCATTGATAGTCAAATAGATCATTGAAAGACCAAATATTAATTTATGTATGAATGCGAGATACTGCAGAAGGACGGGGAGAAATTGAAATGTACGTACACAGAATTATCGTATGCATAACATGAACACATTGGTAATTAAGTTTTGTAAATGTTACACTATCGTTTTTTGCGACAGCCAGAATACAGACACAAACAATATGGTTATTGATCATTTCTGCTTATAAGAGATTCTGCAGTGTAATACAGTTAGCACTATGTCCATCCATTACATCATTCACTGAGTTGTCTCAGTATCACTCATCATGCTGCCCAGTTTCAATCCCCTCTCGCAGTTTCTGGTTAAAAAAAGAAAGACAAAAAATGTATTCTGTGAACAATACCAAGAGTATCGGTTCAGATAAATACGACCCAAATTGACAAGCTGAGGCCTCTGCCTTTGTGTTGTGCTACATCAGCTTATCCAGCTTCATACAAGCCCCTCTTATTAGGACTTTACCCAAATCTTATTAATGTTTGCAAGAGCTGTCACTGTAAAAGGCAATTTTTCTGATGTGAATAAAGAAACTACTTTTCACAGTTTGATACTGGTTGTTGTTACTTCAAACTCAATTAAACTTGTAATAGCTTGTGTTATGTTATTTGACATGTGTCCATACAAACCATGACGTCAGGGCTCCTATTGTCTTAAATGAGAATAACACTAAAGCAACACCCTTCACTGAAACAGAACTCTGTACATACAGCTTTTAACCAATTGATTGTTCTACTCCAGGGAGCACAACCAGAAGTAGAACACAAGTTAGAGCGTTCCCTCTCCCCCATCTCTAAACATCAGTACAGATACCACAGCCCATGTCGATAAACAGTAGGACATGCTCCAAGCAAATGTGACCTACATTTTTTAGGATGAGTTTACGAAAATTTTATGTTAACCCTAATATTCAGTACACCTGATATGTCAGTAAACTGACCAATGAATTGTGCCATCTGCCAAGGAAGCATTTAATGTAATTTAGAATTAATAAATGTAATTTAGAATTCATATATTTACATTACAGTATTGCCAGGTGCAGCAGACAGAGGCAGGAAGTCCAATTAACTTGCTATGAAATCCAGCGAGGTATCCCTGCTATGTTCTTACGTCAGATTCTCCAGGCTTTCTTCGGAAATTAAACTAAGGGACGAGGCGGAAAGTCTGCAGATAACCTGGAGGCTGTCCCGTGGACATTTGGGTTCACACATGCACCTCTTGTGGTGGTGTGGAGGTGTGGAGGATCGCCGGAGTTCAGTGCATGTCTGAGAGCAGCTTCAGAAACAAAAAAGGCTATTCTGACTGTTGCAACAAAAATTGACTTAGCAGTAGATTAAAAAAAACTACATTAAATATTTTGTCTTCCATGTGTTAAAGATTCCTCAGAATATTATTGGAGCAGATTCAAAGTAGCTAGACTTGTCTTTGTGTGTACATTTGTGAATGAACATCCACACTATTGGAGGTTTTCAATTAAATGCTTTGAGATTCATCCCTTTGATTTCTAATTGAATATCAGTTCTGTGTGGCAGATTTTTAAGTCTCAGTTACACTGCTATCTAATAGGACAAGGAAAATATATATGAATAATTAATTTTTTTATTGTACTATTAATACAGGCCGTTTACCATAAATGCTTTTACTACTCTCATGCAAACAGCACTTTATGAGCCAGGAACTGGCTTTTCAAAATGAGAAGACATTTGGTTAGAGGGACTGGGCACCTTTCCTCTCACACTATATTGAAGTTCAATCTAGGTGGAGGAATGCATACTCTGGGTATTATGAGTGTAAGTTTGGTGCTGGTTATCTGATTAACTTTAAACCAGTGTAGTTGGGTATGATTGCAAAGAGACAACTGCTGATATGAGGCAGCTGGTGTTGTGGTAAAAGGTCACACCTGGTTTAATCCTGAGAAAGATGGGTCCTGAGAAGAGCTAACAGCCAAGCTTCTTTTCCTCTTCCCCACTGACGAGTCTAAACACTAGGGCAGACAGTAGAGGGGCAGGGGTCAAAATCACACAGCCTCTATCCACCTTTAGTCACAGTAAGCATGAGTATAGCAGGCACTTCTGGTTGCACCTACATGATTTGCTCCCTTACAAATACAGCTGACAGTGTCCTGTTGAGCTAATATAGGCACTTCCTTCTGAGCATTCCAAGACTGGACGTCCACAGGCAAAAATCGTGTGGTACAGATTTGATACTTCATCAATCTAGAAGAAACCACATGACTGATTTCTTTCTGTAAGGACAACCATGTACACAAACTGAAGTGCTTCTGCAGATGTGGAAGCTACAATATTATGTCTGATTAAGACACTAAAGGCCAGTGCAAAAAGGCAACACCATTGCTCAGAAAAGACCATGGGAACAATGGGATGGTAGCGAGCCTGTCATGCAAAACAAAGACGGCACGTGAAATATTAACCAATTGGGATGGCTTTAGAAGCTGATTAAAAGTAAAAGCTTAAAATAAATTAAATTGTGGCCAATGCTACAATAATAAAACTGGCGAGGGCTGCCAGATCTATTTTCATATCAATTAATCAACATTTAATCGGATAAAACCTTAAATTTGTTTCCTTTCCAGCAGTTGCATCATTATGACATTACCAGTTTAAAATGTCTACATTTATAACTCAACTGAATTGTGGAAATTTATTAGGGCTGCAGGATTTTAGGAAAACGATAACGTTGTTGAAAATTGCAATGACGATATGTCTGCTTCCTCCTCACTTGCCCGCTGACTTGTGCTCATTTTACACTTTGGCAAGAACACCATCACTGACCACAAGTTGTTAGAACATGTAAAGTACTGAGGTGTACTTTGTGTTTGGTTGATTTGCTCTAGAGTTTATGAAACATGTTTAAAGCTGCTACACAACACAAGACATAACGTGACCCACACAACCTGGACATCAGGGTTAAAGTGACCGGAAGAATCAGGAGTCATGAGCCGACACATCGATTAATGAATAAATGCATGTGATTATCAGTACGTGTGTGAGAATAGCAGACACTCACTGAGGCCGCCCTACACACCTGCAGACAGAAGAGGTTTTCCTGCATGTCAAATCTGTGTGGAGAGCACTGAACACCGTTATTTACTTATGCTTGTAGTCTGATTTTTGTATTGCACACTTGCAACAACATGAACAGCCTAACGCCGTGTTCACACCGGACGCCGAAGCGATGCCGAAGCAACAGGTAAGTCCAGCGCCAAGCCTTAAAAGTCAGCTGGCCTCTATCCACTACCATGTCAAACCTTTGTGCGGTTCACACCGGACGCTGAAGCGCCAAGGCTGATTGTATTTATAAAAATAAAAGCAGTTATGTGCAGTAATTGGATATGATACATTGCAATGCATCGTTGTGAATCGAAACATTGACTGCTGAATTGTAATCGAATTGAATCATGAGGCTAGTGAAGATACACATCTCTAGCGATAACGTTGACAATTGCAATGACGATATGACTTGCGAAAAATAAACACTTAATTATGTGGTGTTAAGGTCTTTCTGCTTAGGAATCACTACTAACAGACAATCAGTAAACGGTCAATGAAGGGGGCCCAGCCTGGCCATAGCTCCACCAAGTTCGGGGAAGACACCCAGGGAGCCATGCTACACCAAGTCCACTTTGAGTGTTCATTTGGGGTATTTCCATACATGTCTGGGCTGTGAAAAGTTTTGGTTTACAAATTTTGTGCAGCTCTGTATGTATCAAGTTCTCCTTTCTGTCTCCATCATTCAAGCTGCACACTGGGCCAAACGCATCAAGCCAAACCAAGCTCCTTACATTAACTAAGTTTACAAATTCTTTAGTTTGTAGGCAGTCTGAGTTAGCAGCTGTCTAATCACAGTGTGTGTGTGTGTGTCAGCGAGTGGCTGATAAATGTACGCAAGATTAGGAAAAGTATCGATCATTATGTTATGATCAGAATTGATGTTTACTTTAAGAAAGAAAATATTTTAACTGTCCGAATTAGGCAATAGCCCCCACTTAGTTACACCCCAACATTGGTGTAATCTGAAGTTGGCTGTTAAGCCTGTGTCTGTAGAAAAAAAAGTGTGTTAATTAAACCCAACAGCCCCCCAAAAGGAGGGGATGTTTTCCGGGTCGGCTTCGTACTGCACTCGACACATACTGACCCACCTGAGGTTTAAAGTATAGAAAAGGCTTCTTTTTTTTTTAAGTAGTGCTAAGAGGCCCATTTCGTTTGAATCAGTAATGGGGATAACCTTCTCTGTCTAGTTGAGAAAAGTGATGGCTGCGTTTGGATTTCTGATCCCGGAGTCGAGGCGCCGATAGGTTTATGAGTGTGTACACATGCAAAATACTTTTAGAGTTTGGTTAAATTCTTTCAAGGTTTGCCACAGCTTATGTAGAAAAGTAAAATGTAACTATGGAAGCTCTGATGCTGCAGCAGGGTTTAAAGAATGTTTTTTTTTTTTTTTTTTATAAATATGCGAACAAGGGAAATAATCAGTCCACAACAGAGGTTAAAACTAAACTGTAAACAATTTGTTTTAAAAAAGGCAAAGCAAAAGTGTCAAGTAAATCAGTCCACTAGTGATAAACAGGCAAAACAAGGCGTAAGGGTCGTAGCAATGTTTTGCTCCAGAATGCCAGCTTAAGTAATAGACATACAAAAATAGACTTACAAAACGCTGTGTCTTTAGCTGCGCTCACGTAAGTGGACCAACAGTGAATGGCTAGTTGCTGGGAGATTTGCCCCAGGAAGTAAAAAATGGTTATAACTGATTACAAATCGGACGAGATTAAAGAGGCTGGAGCAGAAGAAGCCTCATGCTCCCAAAACAGTAAATACCAGTGATAAAATGTTATAAAAACTAAATTTTCTGGCGAATGTGTGCATTTCGAAGCAAACTCTAATCCATATGTACAACATTTTTTGAGTTGGAAAATGGCGATGCAGATGTGAGGTGTTGAACTGTAGCCAGATAATTGATCCACTTCACCAATGACATAAAAACAAACCTTTTTATTACAAAATATATAAAACAATTTACAGCAAATTATGTGTTGTGGAGCTTTTGTGCGCAACATGTCAGGGATGAGAGGAGACTTTATTGAAGGATGTTTTTTAAATGACTTTTCAGAATGAAACTAGAGGAATGTTGTCAATGACATGGAACAAAAAGAAAGAAAAGGCAACGTTCCTGCCACAAACTATTTTCTAAAGAATAAAAGTCTGTTTAAGATTTGCGTCTGAGAAATATATATATATATATATATATATATATATACACATACATACACACACTCAATCGCTTAAGTTATCACCTAATCCTAAAGAATGTTTACACTGACTTAGCTTCTTATAAAAGAAATACTAAATCCACATTTATTTTACACAACCGTCAGAAAATGGAGTTGATAAATACATTTATTTGGTCTACAATTGCACCTTGCCAATTCAAGTCAGACTAAATGTAGGTCTGAGTGATATAGAAAAAAATATTCTCACAAATCTTTTCCCATATCAGTCAATATCGTGAAAAAAATCAAATAACCAAAAAGTAGGTGTACGATGTTCTTATGTACAAAAGTTATTCTTATGCCCAAAAAAGATTGTATTGCTCGTACAATCATCCACTGCACTTTACTTATAACATTTTATACAAACCACTACAATGAAATATGTATCAATCAAAATATATTTGTAAAGTCCATGTTCCTAAATCACAATTTCTCTCTTAGGGCTTATATATAATGTATATACTCAGCAATTTATTTAGCTCTATTCTATTGCCTTTTTATACTGCTTTATTCACTGTATACCTCATTCTGACGGGGACTGCCGTTGTATCAACTGAATTTCGCCAGAGTGTGGATTAGTAAGGTTATAATTAAACTTATCACAAGTCAGCAACACTGCACTGAGGCGCATTACACATATGCTGTCAACAAGAGGCAACAGTTCTCACAAAAGTTTTCTAATCACTCACTTAGAACTGATATATTTATGTTCCAGGATAAAAGTGGGCATCTGTTATTCTGCACCAACTAAGACACTAAAACACTGTTAAGTCTTAATCTGCTTAATCTAATGAGGAACATCGGTCTGCAGGAGTGCGTTTGTCCACTCGTCTCTGTCTCTCTTCACACACAAACCGATTATCACATGGGATATTCACCATCAGGTCCTATATTATAAAATAGTTAATGTCAGATCATGACTCCAGATTGTTCCCGCCACTTTAACCTCTCAAGAGGCGGGTGAGATTCGCTTAAAACGCCTGTCTGAGGAATACCGAAAGTAAATTGAAAGCTGTTCTTGAACCATTTGGAGTACATGCATGATCTTGGTCTCTTTTGAAAGTAAACATTCTGAAATCCCACCCCCCCATCAGTCAGAATCACTTTAAGTGCTGTTAGCATTGAGTAATAGCAGTTAGCACACATTGAAGTAGAAGGTTTTTATTTCCGCCTGAATATTTTTAATAAACAGATGCCTGCTTATGACTTGAGCTGGAATTTATGAGCCTGAAAACACAATGGGATCCTTACATGAAGCCTTGACCAGCCAAAGTTCAAATTTGATAATACCACAGAAAATGAATATTGGACCGATTTTTTTTCCTAAGTGCATGTCTAGGTGTTTTCCAAAGGCCATTTGGAGACTCGAAAGGACTCTTTGTAACCATGGTAACCAGGCTAAAAAGGATAATTTTACCCTCAAAATCATACTTTTATATAAAAGGAGACAAAACCGGTCATATGGTTTTAAATTTATACAAATAAACATCTTGCATATTTTTAGCAACATGTAGCAGTCATGACCGGGGAGGAAACACAGGCGCACAGTGCTGTGGAACCAGCTGGACACTGTTGCGCAGTGACTTATTTGGTGCCTCCATAGTTTTGTCCCTTGTACCAGCACATTTCTGTATTGGATATTTCATTGGCTTAACGATACGCCAGTTATCAGAACAATCGGTTGCAATTGGTTCAGTCTTTTACACGTCAGAAGAGGGGTGAGCTCTATCTGTCAACGAGGTGTCTCATTGGCTATTGTAGGCTGTGGACAGCCCATGCCAGCTACGATTGGGTCAAGTTTAGATTGACAGCTCACTTAACCCAATAGGATTTGGCTAGCCACCATTTTGAGATCTTTGTTTACATGGACACAGTTACGAAGGAGAGTACGTCACTGTTTACATGGAGTAGGCTGCGCTGAGATTACGCAACAGCTGACAGTGGCTATTCTTTGTTGTTATCGTTTTTTTGACTGATTATGTTACTGGATTGGATCGTCTCGAACTTTGGCAATGTACCATGACCGTTTTTGTTGGAAATTGTATTGATCTGTGGATTAATATGAAGCTTCTTAGGTGAGTGACGTTGATTTGTTAAAAAAAGAAAAAAAAATGTTATTTCCGGTCTGACTTAGACATTGATTGTGCCGGCTGTGGTGATCGGACCTTGAAAGGGTTAATATCAGTGGAATCAAAAGAATCTTAACTAGCCAACGAAATCTGCATTAGTACCTAGCTGTACGACGCAGTTCAGTAAATAACAATGTTCGACGCTGATCAGTAAAACAGCACACCTTTAGGTGCCGCCGGGAGGATGATGCAGAGCTGGTTAACCCGGATGTCCTTTCAGTGCACGTCACGGTAACACTCATGCAGCAGGTTTATGCTTGTCTCATACACCTAGTTAACATCAGTCCTGTATGTTCCATTAACTTGTGATCAGTAATGGTGTTTATTGTTAAAGTGTAAAGTTAGCTCCGACACAGACATTTACACAGGAGGACCAGACCTTTAATGAGTATCTGTCCTGGTTCTGAAGCAGCAGTGTTATAATTATTCAGCGGTGGAAACCCGCTGAAACTATAACCATAGAGGAAAACATGAATACTTATGTTCAGTCATTGCATGGATGCAGAAAACAAAACCTAACTGATCAGTGGAGATTTGTTTAAGATTTGCAGGTTAGTAATGATATCCATTATTCAGATACAATTTGATTTTGGCTTCATGCTGCTGGATTCAAAGAATATACAGTTTTCGATTTGAGCACAGATTTCTTAATTCCACTACACCCAGTCAGACTGTACTTGAACTTCTTCAGGGAATGTCTGGTGGTGTATGCAACAATGGGAAAACGTGACCTGATAACCTACGCTTGCCTGGTGGCAGCACACTCCTGCCGTATGCTGACTTCCTGAATGTGATCACAGCAGTAGGAGCTAAGGTACAGATCGGCCTGCCAGAGGTTTCATATTTGGGACAGTGCCTTTTGTTACCTGAGAGGGTACAAGCATTAAATTAAAATATTTAACTCCTAGTTTAACTTTATGTTTGAGTTTTAATTTCTTAATTTTCCTAATTGATGAAATTATAAATGTATTCTTATGCCTAGAGTGTGAAGGTCTGAAGCTCTGGATCAGTTAGTAATTGACCCAATACTTTTGATATTCTACTATACAAGTGTTTGGATTTTAAAGATACAATTAGAGCAGGGGTGGGGAACGTCTGGCAAGACCGTTTAGGTTCATGTATTGCCTCGCACGTCCCATTGACGTATAATAACATCTTCTGCCAAATGTGTAATATGTATTCAAGAGCAATTTTGTGAACGGGCTAGAATACATTTGATCTGTTTTGGTTGCGAGTGGTTTAATTTATTTATGCTTTTTTCACCATGGATATTTTAATACATCTAATTCAAATGTCGGCTTGTAAGTTCTTTACACTTAAGATCATTGATCTTTGAAAAAGTGACCTTGCATGCAAATGCTTTAGTTGGGGATGCAACAATACCAGTATCGGTTGAAACTATGCTCATGAACTCGTAATCAAAACTACTAAAACAGTAGCCAATACCGCTTCACGGCAACTTGACAACCTCTCATCGGTTGAGTAGGTAGCCAAAGAAGGTGCAATGTCAGGAGTTTGGGGATATTTTAAGATAAGCGATGATGACAAAGGTAGAGCAGACTGCAAACTATGCTCTACAAAATTGTCAAGACGACTGAAAAGTAGCACCTTCAACACTAGCAATTTGATAAAGCATCTCAAGAACCAACACAACAACCATCCTTGCAGCAAATGCTGGAGAAGCGAGAGAAAATGTCCAGACAAAATCCACGAGCAGTAAAAATAACAGAAGCTCTTACCCAGTGCATTGCTCTTGATGACCAGCCGTCGTCAGTTGTCGATAATACAGGATTTAGCTGTCTTCCCAGTATACTGGAGCCGATTATGAGATTCTCAGCCGTCACATCACAGAAATCATAGAACCAAAGCTGCATGCCTTCGTTAAAAAGCATGTCAACAGCCTGTTGCAGGTCATTTCAGACTAGAGCTTCACCAATGATCTTTGGGTTTGCGAACTAGTCAAGTCATAGCAGGTGCGTTTGAGGACATGCTAGAGACGTGGGGAATTCCAAAAGGTTCTGTTCACATTGTTTTAGGGACAGTGGCAAAAACATGATCAAGGCCATGAGTGAGGCTGGATTCCCTAGCCTGCAGTGTGCTACCCACATCCTTCAGCTGGCTGTTAACAAGGGTCTTTCGGCTCAGAGGAGTGAAACAGATGGTGGCAGTCGGGTGTAAATAGTTGGGACATTTTAAACATTATGCCTTAGCCTACTCACGCATGCGCCTCTGATGCTTTGGCATCAGATGTAATTCCTTTTGTGACCGTGCTTCAGATACCTTTGACCAAAGAAACAGATGACTATGGCATAAACAATGAAAGGAACCTTAGCTACAGTAGTCAAGAGACACTTCACTTACATGGAGAAAAACTCACACTGCTGCGCTGCAACTGCGCTAGTTCCCAGGTAGTTTCTGTCTACATGCAGTTTTGCTTATCATGATAGAAAGCGAGAATGCCGAAAACAAATCTTTATAAGGACCAATTTACAACCTTGTCCGATACCAGCTAAATTATTTTCTTGAGTTTTTCTCCAACAATAAAACTACTAGAGAGGCCAAAGAGATGGTTATGCTGGAGTTTCAGAAAGTGCCTGGGACACAAGCAGACAAGCACGAGTATCGGGGAAGCATCTGCCAGAAAGCTAGGCAAGGCCAAAAGCAGTCTAGACAGTGTGTTTGAAGAGATACAGATGAGCAAGCATCAACATCACTGAGCAGTGCACCAGTAGGTGCTGCTATTCTGTTAGAGACATACCTTGGAGAGACCACAACTTCTTGGAAAGAAAACACTGCAGTACTGGGGGGTTAATAAAGCGTGGTTTCCATCTCTCAGGCTTACAGCGAATATGCAGAGAAGCCTATTTTCATCCAAAAAAATAATCTGCCCCTCACATTTCAAAAAACGTCTTAGTCCTTACAGACAGCACTATCATTTCAGTTGTTCTGCTACAGTCAGGAATTGTATTTTGTGTGGTACTGAAAACCACGGAATGTGTTACTGTACATTTGTGTGAAATGTGTGGCAGTGCCATGTTTGTTTAGGAAAACAAGGTTTGATTCAGAAAAAGGTTTAGTCCTCAAAGACAGCGCTATAATCTCAGTTGTTTTGCATATATTGTATGTTGAGTGGTGGTGATATCCACTGAATGTGTTAAAGAATATGTTATGTATCGTCCAGTATTTGCTATCGAGAAAGACATGCCATAATATTTTCATGATGCAACTTGTTAGGTTACCTTGCAGAGTTACACAGCCAAGCAAAATTGGTATGTACAATGATATATCCTTAACTGAATAGATATTGAATCAAATCGATCTAAATAATACAACATTTATGAGAATCTTCAAAGACATGTATCATGAAAAAAATACTTGTACTTTATAATTAGGCAAAGTGATGATCCTGCTAGGATGGAATCCATATGGCCATGCATCGTATGTGCTCGTAACCTCTCCACGGTGGTAACCCTCTACTGTATGTAATGTACAGGGGTTGAAGACTGTAAAATGTGTTAATTATGATTATGGTTAATGTGATTAAGATTTTGATTCAAGTTGTTAAATCTAATTGTTAAGGACATTTTCGAAGACACTGTGTCCTCTTCTTTTTGTTGTTTCATGTATTCTTTGAATAACATCAAAAAACAAGCTGTAGGACTTAAAGTTTGCTGCAGAGCTTTCACTCAAATTGGCCGAGAGATGTTTGCCTGCTACAGCCCCCAGGACATGTTAGTTTGGTGTATTGATTGTTTATTTACGTCGCCACTGCTGCTCCTCATAGCCTTTTTGTGGCGGACGAATCCACCAGTCAGTGACGGGTTATACAAGTGGTCATACTTTCGTATCTCTTCTGCCAAACGCTCTTCTATTTGAGCCATATTTGTTCTTCCAAATCTTCCATAGTTTCTGCCGGTATTATGGGGCATGAAACTGGAAATGCGACTCCGGAAAGGATGTAGTTGGCAGACCAGTCACAGCCTGGCGGGCTGTGTGATACATGCAGAGCTTTGACGTATAGTTAGAAAAAATTGGGTGTCACACGTAAGCAAGTAAGAAGGTATACGTAAGCACGTAAGGGGCCCGCAAGGGCTCTTGCACTTATGGGCCCCTGAAAACGCAGAAGCATGCACCAGGCCTTTAGAGAAAACTAAGAATTTGAAACCAGAGATTTGCCAAACTTTCGCAGCTCCTGCAAATAAACTCTGTGGAAACTTATAGTGATCATGTTTGTCCAGAGTTAAATTCATCATTATGAGCGGTTGATTATGTAAAAACAATTGTGAATTTTATTAATGATCTCAGAACCCGTGGGGAAATTAACAAGGCACACAGAGAGAAGCAAACAGATCCTGCTGCTGTGTGTTTCTCTAAACTTAAGTTTTTGTTTGTCGCCAAAATATTAATTCTGTTCACAACATAATGATCAATACTTTTTAATCTTCACACACACACACTTTATAAATTGCCACAGCCCAAAAATTGATGAGAACTCAAAATTAACACTGTAAGTGGACAGAATGGCGCTTTGCATGGCTTTTGATTGACTGCCCGATTCTGTGCCACTGCAGCCAGGCTGAGCGCCTTCTCCCAGCCATGGAGCTGTCTGCGATCTCTGCGTCCATAGCCTAGGACTGCTTGTGTATTCATCACAAGTCATATCGTCATCACGATATTAAACAACATTATCGTATATTTTCCTAATATCATGCAGCCATATTACCAATGTAGTGATTTGTCTTCACACAATCCAGCCAGCTAACAACATAGTCAGCAAATTAAATCTTACAACTGAGGCTCCTCCTTCCCCTATGATGTAACAACACAAGAGCATTTAAGAATGTAAAAGGACTGAAATCATCCGATATCTTAATCGAATTTTATCAATTGCAAAAATGCCAATATGGTTAAAAGTAGTCTAATATGAACCAGATTTTTTAGTCAATTATGCATTCATTAGAATTATCCAGGGCGATGACACCCAAATATACTTGTCCTTCAAGCCAGACATCACATAACAGAGTGCTTATCTGCCATTAAGGAATGGATGTCACTTAACTTTCTTCAGTTAAATTTGAATAAAACTTAAATAAGCATCATCAGTCCGGACCAGCTAGCAGGCAGACCTCTATAATGTCCTGGACCCCTTGCAGCTCAAACATTTGATTATCATCTGTACTTCAAAATACATTTTAATCTAATCACTAAATCCTATTACTGTCATCTACGAATCATTTCTAAAATCAAATCGGTTCCATCTCTTCCAGACTTAGAAAGACCAATACCTGCCTTTGTTTTCTCCCACCTTGATTATTGCATAACCCTGTAAATATGACTCAACCAAAAATAGTAACTCGTTTGCAGCTTGTTCAAAACACTGATGCTCGTATTTGAACGAAAAGCAACCTTAGGGCTCATTTCATGCCAAATCTTGCGTCCCATTACACGTTACCAGTTGAATTCCGGATTGATTTTAATATTTTTAATTTTAAACCTCAACAATGGCTGGCTCTCACATTCATTTTGCAGCCTTCCACTCCCTATAATCCCGGTCGTAACCTGAGATCGGCCAGCCTGTCCTTGTTGGCTATCCCTAGGTCAAGGCTGGCTACTCAAGGTGACAGGGCTTTCTTTGTCTGGGCCCTGAGGCTCTGGATCTCCCTGGCTGATAAGATTAGGCTCGCCTACTCAGTACCAATCTTTAAATCACTGCTCAAAACCTGTTTTTACAGGAAAGCATTTCTAGCATGCGACTTTTAATCATTTTCAATAGAACAATCAGTCTTATAGAGTTCAAGTGTGATGTTCCTGATCTCTCAATTCCTGTGAATCAATAGCTTTGTCTGCATTTGTGAAAGAGCAAACAATAATTACAATTATTTTTATTACTACAATTAATATTTGACCCACCCAGTCTGCAATATTAGGGACAATTTTATGTTTTCAAATGATGAATCACATGTCAGTTTCAGCATGTATGAGGTGCAACCTTTGAAGGTCAACAGTACAAACACAGACTTGTAATTCTAGAAAACTATAGATATTATAAAACCTGAAACAATAAAAGCTGTGTTGAAAATATGCGTAACACATGCATGAGATCTTGCCTATAAGACATTTTTAATTCTCAGCAATGTCGCTATCACTCAAGTAATGAGTAATACGAGTTTTGATAATTCTTACAAAAACATGCCATGGACCAAGTAACCAGCAAGGTTTTTCTGAAACAGCAGTGATGGTGAGTCAGCCATAGCTGATAGAATAGATTAACATTAACAAGAAGAGATCAACATTTATGAAGATAAGCTTGTATGTTATCGTGGATTTTTCATGGCTCGCCTTATATTTCAACGGCTCTATATACGCCATCAAAAATCCACACTACTATTATAGGATGCAGAGAGGTCTTACCTTATTACAATGACGACCAATGCCCATGAGAAAGTTGTCTGGTTTGATGTCCCTATGGATGAAGTTCTTTGTGTGTACATACTCAATTCTGCTGATCATCTGCAGATGGAGAAAAGATCATGGTCAAAAAATGCACTGTTCTCCACATTAACCCTTAGGGCATCTTTGGGACATGTTTGTCATTACCCATTTATATATTTCGATCATTTCTGCTGTATTAATGCATATGGTATGTATATTTTTTTATAGAATTTTGAAATATCAACCTTTTTTTCCATTGATATCTCTTGTTTTCACTACGTAATGAAAATACCACCTTTCATCAAAAATGTAACCATGAGAAGCCATTTGACTACTTTTTTGATCCCGCTGCTATTAGAATACATAATCCTGTCATTTAAGTTTAATTTTCTCATTCTAAAGTCATGGCCTCATATATAGATCTGAAATGATCCGTGTGGGCTGATGTGGACATCATAGTGGGGCGAGTAAAAAAAAAAGAACCCCAATAAAAAGGAAAGTTAGAAAAATCTGAAAAGCTTGTTAAACCTCTATGCTCTGTCTTTCTCAGTCGGTTTCTCTCACACACTTTCACAAATTCAACCACTCACACAGACCTGATGTGCACATTCATATGAGGGCCTTTACATATCGTAAACCAAACCTAGGATCTTTAGGTGTATACAATGGGACCAAGATAAATCATCTCTGAACTTTTCCTACCATTACTACAACGTTCAGTTGAAAAAAACAATTCAGTCCTTCCCCCAAAGCATTCAGCGGCCCAGCTGACTGGCTCGCACTCTCAGGCAGCAGTAAACTGAAGGAGGAGAGTTGTGTGTGTGGTAATCGTGATTAGGATCTTTTCCATAACCGAGCAGCCCTAATTTACAGTGACTGATTAATCCCAAATGAAGGTCAGTGATTCTAGTAGGATTTTCCTGACATTTTCTTAGTTGCATCTTACAGCAAGAGCCATGGTCCGAAGAGGGCTTCCTAAGCATCAGAGGGATCTCATCTCATTGAAAGGTATCGGTCAGGAGAAGGGTATGCAAGAATTTCCAAGGCATAAGATATACCATGTAACACAGTAAAGACAGCCTATATCAAGTGGAGAAAATGTGGCACAACAGTGACATGACAAAGAACTGGACATCCCTTCAAAACTGATGAAAAGACGAGAAGAACACTGGTTAGTGAGGCTTCCAAGAGAGCTACAGCTACATTAAAGGAGCTGCAGGACTCTCTAGCAAGTACTGGCTCTGTGACAACAATCTCCCGTATTCTTCGTATGTTTGGGCTACGGGGTAGGGTGGCAAGACGGAAGCCTTTTCTTACAAAGAAAAACATCCAAGCCCAGCTAAATTTTGTAAAAACATACATGAAGTCTCCAAAAAGTATGTGGGAAAATATTTGATAGTCCGATGACAACACTGCACATCATCCAAGGAACACCCACAGTGAAGCACGGTGGTAGCAGCATTTCTGCTTTGGGGCTGTTTTACTTCAGCTGGAACTATTATTACATTATCGTAAAAAATCACGGATTCAACATTATCGATACTTTAGATGGAAAGACACACAACAAGCAATGTATAGCTAATAACATACCTAATAAAATCAAATATTTATTAAATATATCCAGTTCATATTTATAGTGCAACGTTTGGCCATTTAAAAGTAATTTATGTAAGTGATTTTATTTAGTCCCTTATTGTGGGAGTTGGTTAGTGATTGTGTGTCTCCTGTCAACATCAGCAGTGTATCTATTCGGTATTTTTTGTGAAGGGGCAAATTTAAAAAGGGCATTTTATTCAAGAACACTCTTCAAATCTTTATTTTAGTTTTTCCTCTCAGTATAGGCGAGTGTGAGAGGGCCAAGGTTGATGGAATTGAGGCTAATACGTCTGTTCCATCTTATGAACTAACATTTTAGTGGCAAACACAATCAAGCGCAACTCACACACAAACAATCCGGATTCATGATCCAACACCATTGATTAATAAGTAAATTAGGGCAGTCAAATGATATCAATTTTTACTCAGACTAATCACAGGTTAAGTAATCACGATTCTAAAAGAAAAAAAAATTCCCATTTGCTATGTTTATTGCTGTCGGAACAGAAAGATAAACAGAAGGATGATATATACATTTAACGTTTTTTTTTTATTGATGACTAATCCAAATGCTAGAGTTATTAAGATCAGACTAATACATACCATAACATAATTTGATTATGGATGGGCTGTATCTTTACTATAACTTTTTTTTTACCAAACTGAAAGAACCTTTACCGTAAACAATTGGGGCATCCTAGCCTTTGCTCTTTTTTTAAGCAAATATAGGATGGTTGAATAAAACGTCTTTTATAAATCAAACAACCAAACCTTTACACAATTAAATGTGAACGTGAAATCTGAGCCCATCTGTAGAAGCAGTGTTGTGCCAGTTCACACTTAAAAAGAATGAGTTTCAAGTTCAGTTCATGCAGAGGAAAATGAACTAGTTCACTTTCATTTTTTATTGTGATGATTAAGGTGACAAACGTACGGTCATGTGTTTGGTTATGAATCAATAGTGTCGGATCATGTCTGCATGTCTCTCAGCTCACTTTAACATAGAGTTCTCCTGACTGTGAGCGTCACGTCTCGTGTTGAACCGAGCATAAGATGTCGACGAGTCAGCAGCGGTGACCAGAGAAAGTCCATTTCGTTGTTTTTCTACAAAGTCACTTACTGGCTACTTAATGAGAACGAGCTCTGATCTCACTGCGTCGTTCGCTCTGAGCGAGTGAGGGGGTCAAGTATGGATACATGGAGCTGAATATTCTTTAGAATTGAAGTTCATTGCTCTTTGAAAGGGTGTAATTGCAAGATTATGCTCAAATATTATTTTTTTTCACTGGTATGAAATAGTTTCAAAAAGACGCTTCGAGAGGATGGTCCTGGCTCACCTCAAAGCTGTTTACCACCTACACTGGATCCCTTCCAATTCGCCTCCCGCCAGATAAGGAGTACGGAGGATTCCATCTCCTCTGCACTACACTCCGCACTTTCTCACCTGGACAATATCAACTCTTATGTAAGTATGCTATTCATAGACTTCAATTCAGCTTTCAACACCATCATCCCCTCCAAACTGATCACGAATCTCAGTGCCCTTGGCATCAACATTTCCTTCTGCAACTGGATTTCCTTTCTAACAGACACCAGTCTGTTAGGTTAGAGAACCACACCTCCTCAACTTGAACATCGGCGTCTCCTCTACTCCCTCTTCACCTATGACTGCACACGGTTCTGCATGACTGCAAACTTGACAATACAATTGTCAAGTTTGCAGAAGATACAGACATTGGCCTCATCATCAACAAAGATGAGTCGGCCTGAAGAGAAGAGGTCCAGCTGTCTCCTCAGATTGTGGTGAATTTCTACCACTCCACCATCGAGAGCATCCTCAACCAACTGCATCTCAGTGTGGTATGGCAGGTGCTCTGTTGCGGACTCACTCCTCAGACTTGCCCAAGGACACTTTAGCATGCAGATGGGGAAGCTACTGAACCCCTCAAATGGCACTTTCTGCAAAATGAAATGTAATTACATAATGGTAGATTGTGTGTATGCTTTAGGTACCTGGTCTGCCAGCATAAGGACAGTCTTCATGGTGAAGCGGCGAGAGCAGAAGTTGAACAGATCCTCCAGACTCGGTCCAAGCAGATCCATGACTAGGACATTGTAGTCCTTCTCTTGCCCATACCACCTGGTGAAACAATAAAAATGTTTGAACAAGTTCCTCAGGTTGAACTCAGATCCCACACTGTTTGTCTTTCTTTTGAAAAGGTCTCTGACGAAAAGTGAGTTAACAAAAAGGTATTGTTTAATCAAGACATTGATTTTGGGAGGTAACAATATATGTGCATCCCCAAGGATAATTTTAGCAGCACGGGCAAGTGCAGGGTTTCCCCCAGCACTCTTGTTAAGGCGGCCGCCTTAACAAGACTAGGGCCCCGCCTTGACTACCAATGTATTGAAAAAAAGTTGAAAAAAAAAAAAAGTTGAAAAAAAAAAAAAAAAATGGCATTGATAATACTCAGGTAATACTGTTTACAACATTAGTCGTGCCAATAAAGTTTTTTGAGTGTAATTGAGACGGCGACATCTGGTGGTTGAATATATTGTTGCATAGTCTATCATAGTCACCTGTCAATCTACCGCCAGTGACGTGCGGTGAGGTCAGTGAGTGGGTAGGCACTGAAAGCCAGATTTCTCTAAACCTATATATTGTTAAATCAAAAACAATAAACAACAAACAGGCACGCACGGCCGATTTCAAATAAGTTCCTCCCTTTCTTTCTTTCTCTCTCTCTCTCACTCACTCACTCACACACACAGACGGGACGTATATGAAATGTCACGACGGTGACTTCAGGTTTGCCCGTAGCCTACTGTAGTTTGGTCTAAATGATTAAACATCGCATCCATCGACTTAACGGACCCGTCCCACACACTGAGGGCAGAATAAACGTAAGGCAACAAGTCAAACCTTCGCCGATTCAAACTACCGGTACTACTTCTATTCAACTTAAAAATAAAAGACAGCATTCATCATTATGTAGGACTACAGCATAACGGACAGATAGGACCGCCTTCTCCAACGTGGAACGCCCTCTCCGTGCCTCTCCGCGGCTACTCGGAGAGCTTTTTGTGCAGCTCTCATTTTTCTAACTACACGTCGAAATGGCGGAGAGCCCACGGATAGCCCTTGGCTGTGATTGGTCCGCTAACGCCAGCATTTCGGAATGGAAACTTCCTGTTCCATTCCCTACATCACAATAAACCAAAATCACAACTACGACTCTATAATTAATGTGACAAGTGTGTTAAGCCAGCGGCGTTGTCCGGCTGACGGTGGCTGGTTAGAGCACTTACGGCACGTGTGTACGGTCACATACTGTTATAACGAACTTTCATAACGTGGCTAGCGGGCTAACCACCATGCTAACTGCGGTGGGAACAGCGCAAAAACCCGCTGACTTTAATCCCACGGCTCATGACACTCTCTCAAACACCGTCAGGTTAGAAGCAAACACTTTAGATCGATACTAACTAACGGTAGTAGTTAGTATCGGGTGTCCCTGCTGACTGTGTGTGGAAGCTGGGGGGAAGCTAGCTGCCTCCGTGTAGCTTCAAGCTGTTGCAGCTGTTGAATTAGCAACGCAGTTTGGAAACAAGACCGGGGAACCGCTGCGTTAAGACACGATAACATAAGCATTATGACCCGCTGGGTGTCACTTTATTCAGCAAAAACTTAAACTTTAAGCAGCGTAAATGTCTAGTAATATCTCGATTTTAATTGGTCCATGAATGATATGTAACGTAAAGGCTTATGTGGCATACCATTTACGTAAAAAAGGCACAAAGAATGATGCTTATTTGCGTACATGTTAAATCTGACAGAATCAGGTGCGCATGCGCGAAAACTTTTTTTTTCTTGCCGTCCACAATGAATAGGCGGTTAATTTGAACGGAATCCGACATCACAAACTGTCATCTTCCGAGGCAGCTTGATTTTTCTTAAAAACCGGCTTAAACCCTATTTTGTAGTGTCTGCAAGTTTTCCACAACATTTGTACCTACTGTTGTTTATTTATATTGAAATAAACAGTTGTTTATTTCATTCATGCGTACTGGCATCTTTGAGCAAAATACCCCCAAAAATTTTCGCCGCGCCAACAGCACCGCCACCTGCTTACCACCTTGACTGAGACATTTACTGGGGGAAACACTGAAGTATATATATAGCACAGACATTTATCCTCATTTTGAATACCATACCTGCTTATATATATCTATGACTAATATGTAGGTATTATGTACACATCTTTTCTAATATCCCCAAATACTAATGAATAAAAAGAGTTGATCTTCATGCAATCATCCTGTGCTTCTGAACTTTATTCAAGTACATTTCTCTACAAACATTAATGTAATTTAACGTTATTATGTACATAATCTGTATTTTATATTCAATCACCTTTTTAGTCTTTTGTCTCCCTCAGTCTTACTATCTGCTGTGGTAACAAGTGTGTTTTCCCAATCTGAGATCATTTAAGTTATCTTTATATTTAGATAAGAGATACATTTTTTTCAATAAAATACAGACCTATATAAATATTAGATGGCAAGTTTATATGTGCATCTCTAATTGGGATGTCTCAATAACAAATTGAGTACTCAAAAAAGATACCTTTAATGTCCATGATTCTCGATAACCAATTCAACACAATGGAAGAAAACTAAAGCAAAACAATATATCACACACTCCATTATAAAGATATCTGAACAGAAACATATGAACAGCAAGGATGTTTAAGGGGATGGCACAGCTTCTTAACCTTGAGGAATCTTTTCATGGTAAGGGTGTTCTCCACTCTACGTAGTGCTACTGAACATTGAGTAACATTACAAATAAGAAACACAGCACATTACAACAGTCTGCACATCAATTGTATGACCCCATTTAAAAAAAATATGTTAATATTAGTGACATTAGCGACTCTTGCTCATGTTTGACACTGTAAGAAAAGGGTGTTTTGCACATAAAATGTATATATATGAAATGGATGTCCGCTAGTCAGCTAGAACCTTAATGCAGCCAAAAGATTTTCATAGTATGGATTTTTATGAAAATGTCAAATACATTATTTGGTATAGTACACAGATGAACCTCTATGCTGTAGAATATATCCAAGTACTGTAATTCAAGCAAATACAGTGCCATGAATAAGTATTCACCCCCTTGGACTTTGATATTTTCCCCTGGTATAATTTTTTTATTTCATTGAGATTTTATGTAATGGACCAGTGTTAATTTCGTTGACGAAAACGTTGACGAAATATATTCGTTAACGACCCCTTTTCCATGACGGAGACGAGAAGAAGAAGTAACGAAAACGGATCTTTGAAAATAAAAACTATGACTAAATCTATTTTTAACTTTCGTTGACGTGACGAAAATGTTGGTGGTTGACTAAGTCACAATCATTTTTTTAACAGCATCGTATCAGGCCGTCATAAAGTATCAGGAGCGTGCGGGCGAGTGAGTCTGTGTGTGCGTGTCTGTGCCCTCCCAGATAGCGCACCGGTCCCGAGGCTCCGCTCCCCACCCTGCTCACCCGCTCAGAGACACAAGATCAGAGCTAGTACACGTGAAGAAGCCTCTCAGTTACAGACTGCTTCTTAACTATGGAAACAGTGAAAACACAGTTTCTCTGGTCTCAGCTGATCAGAGATCAGCGCCTCAGCTTCTTGATCAGAGTAAAAGTTGCAGTTGGTTTCTACCGAGCTGCAGTTTCTGTGTTCGTCTCCAGTCTGACCTGCTCTCACTTTTTGTTTTCACATTTAAAACTAAATATATATTTTTAAGCTATTAGGCTGCAGCTATATGTTTTTATAGAAAAGGAGTTTAATTTGGCTATTAAATGTGACTAAAATGGAATTCGTTTTCGTCGACTAAAACTAGACTAAAACTAAGAAGGATAAAAATGACTAAATGTGACTAAAACTAAAATGCATTTTTGTCAAAAGACTAAGACTAACTCAAAAATAGCTGCCAAAATTAACACTGTAATGGACCAACACAAATTGGACATAATTTGGAAGTGGGGGGAAATATTACATGGTTTTCAAGGTTATTTACAAATAAACCTCTGAGAAGTGTTGAGTGCATATGTATTCAGACCCTTACTGTGAAACTCCAGACAAAGACCCGGTGCGAACAATTGCCTTCGAAGGTCACAATTGCAAGTCACATAATAAGTAAATAGATTTCATCTGTCTGCAATAAATCTCAGTATGAATACACCTGTTCTGTGAAGGCCTCAGAGTTTGTTACAGATCATTACTGAATAAACAGCTTTATGAAGATCAAGGAACTCACCAAATAGGTCAGGGATCAAGTTGTGGAGAAGTATGAAGCAGGGTTAGGTTATAAAAAAAATATCCCAAGCTTTGAACATCTCACAGAGCACCATAAAATCCATCATCAGAAAATGGAAAGAATATGGCTCAACCCCAAACGGTCACGGACAAAGATTTATCAGAGGAGCAACCAAGAGGCCCATTGTAACTCTGGAGAAGCTACAAAGATCCACAGCTGAGGTGGGAGAATCTGTCCACAGGACAACTATTAGTCGTGTACCCCCCCCCAGCAGTTATTGAAAGTGAACCATATGAAATCCTGTTTGGAGTTTGCAACAAGCCATGTGGGAGACACAGCAAACATGTGGAAGTTAGTAGGCTGGTCAGATGAGTCAAATTGAACTTTTTGGCCTAAATAAAAAAACGCTATGTGTGACTGAAACAGTCACGCTTACAGCATTGAGTATATAAAAAGGTCTGGGCAGCCACTGCAGTTTTTTTGGCATTGAGCTATACTGAATTGTCATTATTTTCTTACATGCCACTGTTCTTGTAATGTTAATAGTTTTTTTTTTTAATTTATAACTTGAAGGCTACATGGCCAATGTTTTTATGTATATTAAAATATTTTTAATACAGGAGTGTATGTTTAAGTATATGGGATTTATTGTTTCGTTTTCTTTTGGGTATAGAATAATGGAGAATATTGAATTTCATCACATCGGTATCGACAACTTCCCTTTCGGTATGCTGACATCCTTACGAGAATGAGTAAAAAACCGAAACTATGACAGGTTTGGCTGTATGAAAGAAAGTATAGGAGGGGCAGCAGGACCAACAGGTTCGACAGGCTGTAACAAGGCGTTGTTAAAAAGGCACCAGAACAAAGATTAATTAACAGTCTCCAGCTGTTCAAAATCCAAGTAAAACCTCCTATAGTGTTAGAATTTCAACATAAATATCTTCCTGAGTGAGGGCAGAATAATATAGATTTTCTATTCGACTGGTACAACATAAACTAGACAGAAAAACCCGTAAGAAATAGGATAACACTTCCCTATAGCTTTGTTTTAATTTGTATGTCTCAAGACATAAAAACAAAGTAACTTAAGCTCTTGATGCAGCCATCTCTATTACACAACACATTGGTATATCAAACTTCAGTTTAAACCATACACTAAATACTGAATATGATTTCCTTCCCTGCTACATGAACTTGCATTTATTAAATACAACTTCTCATTACTGATGGAACTATTGTATTCCATTTTTGGGTACAGCATGCACAGAAACTTATCACTGTGTTTACAGTACTAACAAACAGTACCTTCTCCAGTTATGCGATTGACAAACAAATAACACTGGCTTCAAAAGTGACGCAAGTACTATTCAGTATAAGTACAATGTTTCTGATTCAATAAAATAACAAAGGTAGGGCAGTATGCTGTCAATATTAGTACATTCTGTAGCTGTTGTAGAGTGACTGTAATATTTCCACATGCATCGATCAGCTTACTCAACACATACTTGAACACGACAAACATTGTTCAAATCATTAGAGGCCTCCAGAATGTAAAGTAAAGCCATACAGGGCTTATATCAGCTGATGAAAACGCCTTTTAACCGAGGGCATGAATGTTTTGTTTTTCTAAACGTCTGTGCTCCGCCGCCATTTTCTAAAATGGTTCAGGAAGACATGTTGGGAACTAACGCAACAAAAGAGGAGCGGCCATTTCCAGCCAAGTAGTTGCTGTTTTCTCTACCCTACCAACTGATAATCACGATACATGTCACAAAATAATGACAACATAATGACTTAAACGAAATTAAATTCCCAGTCCCATAATATTTTAACGTGCGTAGAAAAGACTGTTACTAGAATCAACAGAGTAATTTCAGGCCGACTCGCAGGCCTATACCGTAAGGCTGTTTTCACTTTTACAATGGTTGTATTTTCCAAATCTAACAACATCACGGTATTTTCGACTGAAAATTACAAAGAATTTCATGTCATTGTCGATAAAAAAAGCAAGACGTGAAAAGGTTGTCATTACCTGATGTGTGGGATCCCGACACCACCTTGTAGAATCTTGTACAGTTTGCTTTCGTATAACAACTGTGGGTGTCTCGCTTTCTGTGACTCCAGTTTTACAGCTACCTCCTAAAAACAGTATAAAAAAAAAACCAACATTCATGTGTATTTTGCCTTTTAAGACTCTCTGGTCAAGGTAGCAGTCAAAGCAAAATATCAGTCAAACAAATTTAACAACTACTTCGCTAGACAAATACTAAAATACAAGGCGATGTTGCAATGTGTCTCCGATATTTTAGATTCAGCCACTGCTGTTCCTGTCGGGAAAACTGCCAGAAACATCGCTATGAGAACAGTGAGAAATGTAGATGTCGATGCAGTAAGTTACCTCTCCATTTGTGATGTTGATGGCCAGATATATGTCGCCGAAAGATCCCGATCCGATTTTTCTAACAAGCTTGTATTTTCCACCGACTATGAACTCGGCTTTTGAGCCACCGCTGCTCGCCATAATTTCCACCAAATGACGATTTCCCCCCGATTCACCTTAGGAAATTCTGTTTGGTGGTTTGGTCCGATTGTCCGCAGAACATAAGAGTCCTTAATGTCCACTTGGTTTTAAGGGCAGTTACGGACTTACCTCCCTAACGATAATAACAAATGCAAGCAACTATATATATATATATATCTCCTGATGTTTCCCTTTATTCTGTTACAATTTATCTACGTTAAAACACAACCTCTTAAGGAACCACAGAATACAATTGGAGTATAAAATAATAAACACCCACAATAAACTCTGACAAAGCCTACGGCCTCCAACAACCTCCCAGCTACCTCGATGTAGCAGTCGATTCGACTCTGTAGCTGGCTAACATTAGCATCAAGCTAACGCTGTCGCAAGGACCACCGCAAAAAGAAACTCTCGACCTCCTCCGCGCTGAGGATCAAATCTGCCTGTCGATGACGTTAACGTAATCTCCTCGATCTTTTTAGTCCCCCGCTGTTGTTATTGACAAACTTCAAGGGTCACAAACGTCTGTTCAAAGTACAACTCGATCACTCCGCCATCTTATCTTCTCTACCCTTTCTCTCAGCTGGTTTCCGTTGGAGGTGATTAGGTATTCGAAGACCGCTTCAGGTTCTGTCGGAGAAAAATACCATTCGACGCACGAACGCCGTATCAAATACTGTGACATGAAAATAAAATGTCATCTCAATGATGACCGTAACTTACCAATTTAACAACTGAGAAGCAGCCTGCATCCACTTTGTATATTTTGTCTAGAACATTAGGCCTCTTCTGCATTTTGCCAAAAATGTATAGTTAAATAAAACTGAATGTATTTTTTGTTGTACTGGCGTTCTAGGTGATGATGTGAAAATGAACTAAATAAACTGAAGCTGCACAGATAGATACGGTTCAGTCTGCGTTAATAGATTTATTAATCGAAGTGTCACTGCCGTGGATACCCAGAAGTTGAAAAAAAAAGGCAAGTCTTATAATTACAATTGAGAGCGCAGCTTTCATACATATAAACACCCCCACTTCCTCTAACTTGAACATGAGGCCTTTCACCTTGCATCATCTACTCTCCAAACACAAATATTATAAACATTTCCAACTTGAACTTTGTGGCAGGTTTTGTCATCACATCTGCTACCATCTGTTGGGCAATTGACCAACATTATTTTTCCATTGCCCGAAAAAGTTTGCAGAAAATGTGGTGAAAATGTATGTATTCTGTACGTATATGGGCGTGGCGAAATTGCTGAACAGCTCCACCGAGAATGCAGCCCCTGAGTTTACTTTCAATGATCTTCACAAAAATAATCACACAGGTGTATCATGATCAGATGAACGAAAAAGTGTCACTAGACATTATGGAAAAACACAACAGGAAGTCGGACATTTTAGTGGCCATTTTGGCAATTTTACACTTTTTTAAGGAACTCCGCCTAGATCAGGGCTGCCCTATTCAGGGCCTGCCTTCCCTTTGTTTTGGCCCACTATGGCATTTTAATAGCTTTTTATTATTCCCCTCTTATTGTAAAGTTAATAATGACAACTTATATATTATATCTTATTTTGAAAGTACATATTTAAAGACAATGGCACACAGATATACGAAAATTCAGGAAAAATTGTCAAGATTTTATTTGAAAATAAATTCAACAGCAGTCTGTCTTATTTGTAGCCAGTGGCTGTTTTGAACGAATGTAACATCAGTCGCCACTATGAAACAAAAAATTCCCTTGTTTTTTCAAAGTACAGCAACGATGAGCAAAAGGAGAAGGCAAGTAGCCTACTAGCGAAACTTAACTCTCACCAAGGCACAGCCAATATCAGCACGAAAGAATGAAACCTGTCCAAGTTATCAGATATAACTTGCACAGGTTGCAAGATTGCAAAGGGTGGACTAGCTTTTTCAAGTGGGGACTTTGTGAAGCAGTGTCTTAAGCCTGAAACATGCTTCTGCGTTTTCACGGGCCCGTAAGCGCAAGAGCCCTTCCGGGTCCCTTACGTGCTTATGTATCCCTCCTTACGTGCTGACGGGTGTCGACCCCCTTTTCTAAAATTTACGGCAAAGCTCCGCAAGCTCACTCAGCCCGCAAGGCTGTGATTGGTCTGCTCTACATCCCTTCTGGAGCTGCATTTCCGGTTTCATGCCCCCATAATACCGGCAGAAATCACGGAAGATTTAGAAGAACGAATATGGACCAAATAGAAGAGCACTTGGCAGAAGATATCCGATAGTATGATCACTTGTATAACCTGTCACTGACTGGCGGATTTGTCCGCCAGAAAAAGGCTACGATGAGCCGCAGTGGCTATGTAAATAAACAATCGACGAAGAAGAAAGAAGGCGTCTCTAAGGTCGTCTTCGACAAAAAGCATTACTCCGCCTAGTGTTGTGGCGCGGAATTGCTTTGTAAGACGCGCAACGGTTGGGGAAGCATGAATGAAAACGAGTCTTGCGCCACAGCGGCATGAAAAGACGCAGACGCGGTCGCAGAAGCATGTTTCAGGCTTTACTGTTGCTGCTTACGGAGTTTGCCCTAACCAGGCACAGGCTTTCCCCCAAATCAGCTTTTCACGGAACACAGTTACCTGCCGAATAGAGGATATGGTGCAAGACATTCAAGAGCAAAACATCGTTGTATTTTACATCAGCCTTCTAGGCCAGGGGTCGGCAACCCATGGCTCTTCAGCCCCTCTGCAGTTGCTCCCTGTACAGTGTTGTGCATGTTGCATATATTTGTTGCGAATGGTGAACTCAACGAATCAGTTTTCAAATGATGAACGTGAGTGAACTTCACGTTCATTTTTTAAATCATCATGGTATCAGCCCCGTCATGAAATACCAGGAGCAGGCGAATGTGTGTGTGTGTGTGTGTGCTCCATAGACTGTATATATAATGGGCAGAGGGTCCGTGACGTCACCCGTTGGTTTCTGCAGAGGGAAAACGACGTGTAAGTAAGATCTAAGACGTGTCTGGAACTGGAGACATCTCTGTACCTGAGGAGCTGAAGCAAGTTATTGCCATGCAGTTAGATGAGCTCGCAAAGTCTCTCGACGGATACTTCCCCAACAGAGAGTTATATCCAGCATGGGTGAGACAACGTTTAATGTGAACGACAAATACCTTGACGAAATCATTGAACTTCAACAGAGACAGCTTCAACAGCAACTCTTGAGAACAACAACGGTCTTAACGTTTTGGTGTCACCAAATCGTACCATACCCTCTTATTGCTAAGAAAGCCCTGGAGATACTGACACCGTTTTTTACAGCGTATCTTTGCGAGCAATCCTTTCCGAGGATGGTAGAGATGAAAACTAAGAAAAGGAACAGACTTTGTTTTGCGAAAATGAGAGTTGCACTTGCAGAGGAGCAACCAAGAGGCCCATTGTAACTCTGGAGAAGCTACAAAGATCCACAGCTGAAGCCTGAAACATGCTTCTGCGTTTTCACGGGCCCGTAAGCGCAAGAGCCCTTCCGGGTCCCTTACGTGCTTATGTATCCCTCCTTACGTGCTGACGGGTGTCGACCCCCTTTTCTAAAATTTACGGCAAAGCTCCGCAAGCTCACTCAGCCCGCAAGGCTGTGATTGGTCTGCTCTACACCCCTTCTGGAGCTGCATTTCCGGTTTCATGCCCCATAAAACCGGCAGAAATCACGGAAGATTTAGAAGAACGAATATGGACCATATAGAAGAGCACTTGGCAGAGGATATCCGATAGTATGATCACTTGTATAACCTGTCACTGACTGGCGGATTTGTCCGCCAGAAAAAGGCTACGAGGAGCCGCAGTGGCTATGTAAATAAACAATCGACGAAGAAGAAAGAAGGCGTCTCTAAGGTCGTCTCGACAAAAAGCATTACTCCGCCTAGTGTTCTGGCGCGGAATTGCTTTGTAAGACGCGCAACGGTTGGGGAAGCATGAATGAAAACGAGTCTTGCGCCACAGCGGCGTGAAAAGACGCAGACGCAGTCGCAGAAGCATGTTTCAGGCTTGAGGTGGGAGAATCTGTCCACAGGACAACTATTAGTCGTGTACCCCCCCCCCCCCCATCTGGCCTCTATGGAAGAGTGTCAAAAATAAAGCAGTTATTGAAAGTGAACCATATGAAATCCTGTTTGGAGTTTGCAACAAGCCATGTGGGAGACACAGCAAACATGTGGAAGTTAGTAGGCTGGTCAGATGAGTCAAATTTAACTTTTTGGCCTCAATAAAAAAATGCTATGTAAGGTGAAGCCGTGCATTTCTGAACTTTTATCTGAAAGGCAACAGCAAAACTCACATTGATTTGCAGTAAATATTCAATGAGTTACGTTTAGTCATAACTGATGCATTGTTCAACATGCTGGACATCCTCTTTCCTTAACCCTCAACAAGAATAAGGAAAAGCTACTAAAAAACATTTTTACAGGGTAAAAAAAACGTAGAAACCTCCGAGAGAGCCACATGTGTGAGGGATCCCTCTCCCAGGACGAACAGAAGTGCCATAGATGTCAAGTGTTATGTATATCAAGCAGTCCTGCTGCAATCATAGTCTATGGTCAGCAGCCAGCAAGAACATGATCCACCATCAAGATCAGGTTCAACTATAGTCCACAGTCATTGTCCACTGCCGCCAATTAGGATCTATCATCAGCTGCCACCTCGGTTGTGGTCCACCACCATTATCAGATGCCAACACGATAAAGGACCCACCATTATTATTACTATGAGCTAGATACAGAATACGCCAAACTGGATCGACCATTGAGATCTCTGATACACTATTCACAGAACGTAATCCATGATGTGGCCACAGCTGCGGCCCTAGATCTGCGGGCGATAAGGCAAAGGGACTCCGGGGAAGGGGTCAAGTCAGCAACATGTATTGATGAGATATGAATTACTTTGATGTGATAACTATTTGAGAAGAGGAAGGAGAAGCTTGACAAAGAAGCTCATGTGTCCCCCTATCTAATATAGACCTATAGCAGCATAACTAAGAGCAGGTCTAAGACAAGCCTGGACCAGCTCTAACTATAAACTCGATCAAAAAGGAAGGTTTTAAGCCTACTCCTAAACGTACAGATGGTGTCTGCTTCACAAACTGAAACTGAGAGATGGCTTAAAGCTCTGGCTCCTATTCTACTTTTAACTCAGGGTAATCGCGCCGCCTACTGGTTTGGCATGATACAGGAAGTATATTGTAACTCCACAGTGTACAATCAGCCCCAAATTCTTCGAATGATCAGAGTCCTGGGCTGGACAGCTCCTTATGTCAATATTGACTCAGGGTCATAGCGCCACCTACTGATTTGGCATGAAACAAGAAGTATTTTGTAACCCCAAGGCGTGCAGTCAGCCCAAAAATTTGATTACATTATCAGAGTCTGTGTGGTGTCCTGTCATTTTAGTTTGTTAATTTCAGTCGTCTGTGTGTTTTCTATTTCCTGTTTTATTTTGTAGCCTTGCTCTCACTGTCTTGTTTCAGCTTCTCGTTGTCTCACTTCCTGTCCTTGATTGTGATCTCCAATCCTCATGTGTTTCACCTGGTGTAATTGCCCCGGCCTTCCTTCTGTGTATTTAAGCCTCTGTTTCCCTTTGTCTGGTGTCGGGTTGTACTCGTTGTTTTCTCCACACGTTGAGAGAGATGGTTTGTTTGTTCCTGCGGTTTTGACCAGCTTCTCCTGCTTCCTCGTTCCTTGTTCTCAGTGCGCCTTGTCGCAAGTGCTACTTTTGTTAGTGTTCCTGTTTTGTTTCTTTCTTGTTTAAAGCCTTTTTGTAGATTAAATCCCCTTTTTGTTATAACCTCAGCATCCTGGGTCCATCTCCTCCTTCAAACCGTAACAGTCTGGGCCTGAACAGCTCTGTGTCTTTTTTAACTCGGGGACACAGGAAGTGAAGCACTTACCTGACTGCTCTCTCTCGCAGCCACTTCAGTTCCCAAGTTGGCAAGTGCTCAGCCACCTCAATGCTGCTTTGCAGCCCAAGTTTACAATTGACCTTAAACAATTATTGTGGACGTGAGGGGTTGGGAGAGCCTGCACCACAGAGGATCAATCAGCGCAGGTGAGAGCTGTTAGCTGATTGGTCCTCACACTTAAAAGGCAGCGTCTTCGCTGCCTCAGGGCTCCTTAGAGACTCAGAGACTGGAGAAACCTGAGAGAAGCCAGACTAAGCTGGAAAGCGTTTGGTCACGTGTGTGGTGTATTAATAAAAGATGTTAAAAAGCACCAATTCCGTCTCTGGCTGTGTGTGGGAGAGCCCCATGTCAAGCACCACTGCCACAATTATACTCTATACTCGTCTCTGTCAATGTCCTCTTACAGTTGTACAAGGTACACACACTCTAGTGTGGTGGTGGCTAACGCCAAATATTCTACTTCGCTTCACAATTTCACAGTGCAACAGTGAGTTTCTTTTTGGTTTTCCATGAAACCAATCGACCATTCTCTTTTGAACTATGTGAAGACAGTCACCAAAGCTCAATATCAGTTCTCCATTGTCACATTTTCAGTAGCACAACTCTGTCGCTCGTACCTCTCACATATCTTAGTACATTTAGTTTTGTGATAATTAACTCACTGTAAAACTGAAATCTGGTCTTGTACATGTAGTCAAATAAATTAGGCTACCTACTGCCTCTCTGTGTTTTCTGACATCACTCATCACCTTTGCATTGCTCCAGGTTAACAGTTTTCCATGTCAACCTTTCAAGTATTTTTCACCACATATTTCTTCTGGGATATTTTCCTACATTCATCACCCAAGCACCTTTATCCTCTTTTTTTCTTGTCAAGGTGTTTTTGTAAAGAAATGAACAGAATAGCCACAGTTCCGCTGAAGCCAGTCATCTTGCTGCAAACATAACTCAGTGTTGTAGGACGCCCAACCACATTGGATAAAAAAATATGTTAATCAATACCTATTGGCTGTAAATAAAAGTCGGAATGTCCGGGCTGGCAGAGAGCTGCATCCTGAGGAAAATCTGCACCAAACCAGTTAAAGAGTTTTTCTCTGGCTGTGGTTTGGAGACCCTTGTGGCAATGTTGTTTGTCACAGTGGTGCCAAACACAGGGTCCAATACAGCCAGGAAAACCCACCAGCAATCAGAGACGGCACTGGCTTGAATAACGAAGGACTATGTTGCCATGTACAGAGAGCCAGCAGTGGGGATTAGACGTCAGCTGGAGGCACTCCAGAGGCAAGCGAAGAGGCGGAAAAATGCTGCTGGAGCATCTCCTGGCTTGGAGGAGAATCCAAAAGGTGTTAGAGAAGAAATAAAGTGGTTTCACACAGTGGTTTCATGGATACAAGATAAGCTGAGAAAGAGCTTTATATGCTCCTATGTGTTTATAAATGATCATGTAATAAAAGTGTTCTTTTGAGTTAAAACTTAGGGTACAGTATTATTCATTGCCAGTGGCATTGTTAGGAAGCAGCACCTGTAAATCGCCAGTAGGTCTCAGTGTTGCTCCATGAGCAGTGTATGTGTGGGTAGCATCAGAGTCTTGCATAAAGGAGTGAGATAATAACATTCTCTGTACACTGTTCAAGATGAAAGCAGACAACACTGCGTAAGTATTGTCAGTATAAAGTTGTGTTTTTGTATTTTTCAGGTAAGCTGTACTATGTACACAATATGGAGGCAAAAGCTAAAATATGAGTTTAAATAAATAATAATATAACATGCCATTATTGACTTAAATGATCATAGTTTTGGTTGTTTCCCTTCACTTCACAGTGCATTCTGGCGTATTTAATAATTTTGTATGGAGTGCTGTTGAGACTAATAACAATTCAAATACGGACAGAAAAATAAGAACAAAATAATTATTGGTCCTTGGACGGTAAGGCAGGAGAACAAGTCACACCTTCCCTGGAACAAAAAAAAAACGTTTGCTGAAAGTGAGTAGCAAAACGCCATTTCCTCCATGTACCATGCTCAAGGAAATAACTGGAAAATAAACTCTGACCACCGTCGAGGATAACAAAATGGTGCTGTTAGGGTGAATATTGTGCACAAAGCGTGATATGTGCACATTATATATATATATTCAATTCACAAGCTGTGAAGGGTCTGTATATATGTGTGGTTTAAGTATTATAGTACAAATTATAAATGCTATTTTATATTTGGCTTAGGTAAATAATTTTGTATTTATATAAAGCTTTGCTAATCTTGATGACCACTCAAAGCTCTTTACAGTACAGTTGTACATTCACCCATTCATACAGTGCATCTGTTAGCAGCACTTTGTTGTTTTTTTTTGTTCAGCATCTTGCCAAAGGACATTACAGCATAGAAATGGGGAAGACTGGGGATCAAACTGCCGACCTTCTGGTTGGAGGACGACCGCTCTACCACTCAGCCACAGCCTCCCCAGGTAAAGGGATAATTGAAATAAAAACTGGTGCTGAGCTAACACAGTCATATTTTTTTCACACACATTGAGCATACACAAACGGAAACACAGATAAACACAATCACATTAAGGTTTAAAGCTGCAGCCACTGCCATACACACACACACAACAAGACAGATTAAAGCTGCAGCGGTTATTGAAGGAGGAAGGTGATATCTTGTGCTATTTGGATATTCTTATAATATTTGTGTGATTAAATACAAGAAATTCAGGAAAATAAGAACCAAAAACAACCTGACTCCATGGCTAGAGGATGGAATGTTTGACGTGGAGCAATGTAAAGAAATTGAATTTGGTGGAGGAATTTCTGACCACCTCACACATCTGTACCTCATTATGAGAATAGAGTCTGTCTCATTCCAGTACATGCCAGCCGAAAAGAGAAGCTGTATCAATCAATTAATCAACCAAATTTTATTTGTATACCCCATATTCACAAATAGCCCGTGTCTCAGAGGGCTTTAACAAAGTGTGACATCCATTAGAAAAGGCAACTATTTGACTTTGAGCTAGATTCACAGAAAATTGCCACCACACCACGAAAAGGAAGCCTGCTGTTGTGTCTCAGTCTATAGCTCCACCTGTGACCTCTTAACAGCAGCCCCAAACCCTAGTGCCCCCAGTGATGGTCATTCAATTCCCTGGGCTCAGGAGACGACAAGGACGGAGGAGATTGCAGAGAGTGCCATTGGAAGCAATCACGGATGGTATATTCTCAACCAAGTGTATCAGCCACTGCAAGAACAACCTTCAAGCAGGCCTGACAACCCATGGCAGGGACTCAGTGGATACTAGGGGTGCCTTGAGGATTCAAAGTGCGTTACAAGCCCTATTGTGAAACCAACAGGGCTTGTACAGGTTCATCTGGCAGAAAAGCCCATCAAGGCGATGGCACTTCAGAAGCCGCCCACCACCAATTTCAGGACAATTGGTCAAGACTGCTGTATTCTCAGGGATTAAGCAGCTGATACCGACCTCTGGTTGGGTCAAACCCCATACCAGGATGGTTTGACCCAACCTGGCACACGCCACCTGTCATCACCTGTCATCACTGCCGCCTTGAAAACTTAAACAATGGAGTCGGGGTTGAAGTGTAGCAGTAATGCCGCTGAAAACACGGAGGGACAAGTGCCAAAGAAGGCGAAACCAGAGCCGGTAAAATGTTGTCAGTATTCACAAGTATATGTTTGATGGGATTTATGTCCACGAGTTTCCACCCACCCAAGGCGTTGTGTAGCATATCCCCCGAAAGATGGTAGAGAATTTAACTGATGTTTTCAGGTTTATTTGAAACTTCCCTAAACCTAAATGTCATCTTTTTTAAGATGGCATTTTCTGAATTCAGGTCATCTCAAAACACGATGCGAAAAGCCTCCCAGAAGCAAATGAAAACAAGCTACCTGTCACTTGTCAGGAAAATCTCCTGGAGGTGTCATCTGACTGTGACCTCCAGATGAAGTCTGACACATCAACATTCACACAGTTTTGGGTTAGGGTGAAGCAGGAGCATCCTCACCTGGGACAGAAAGCTATGGAGCAGCTACTACCCTTTGCCTCTATTTATTTATGTGAGGCCTCTTTCTCTGCAATGACTGTGATCAAAACATAGCAGAGGAACCGACTGTGCCTGGAGAAGAGCTTGGTCACAGCAGTTGCCTCCCTGCCACTAAGACTGACAAAGTTTCTCAGTGAAGCACAAGCACAAGTTTCTCTATGAATGCAAAAGCACTCACTCAGTTCAATGCAACAATGTTATCTTCATTGTTGACAGTTTGTAAATTTAAGATCAGTATTCTTTTCGATCCTTAAAGAAGATATTTTAAGATGATAAATATTTTTATTTTATTTGAGCTAGTCTTTTATTTAAAATTAAGTTAATTATCTATTTTAGTGTTTATCTATAATTATGTTCATGAGTTCAGTTTGAGAACATATCTTTATTATGATCACATAAGAGGTCACCTTAAGATGATAATTATTTTATGTGCACAAATCTTTATTTATAATTGAGATAAATATTTCGTTTAGTTACTTTTATATCTTTGTATTTCCAAATAGTTCAAGAGAACACTACAATTGAGCAATGCTATGGACATTGATGGAGTTTTAAATTTGAAAGTGTCCAGATACAAAGTAAAAAAAAAAAAAACAGACACTAATGGCAGCACTGTGTATTACATCTTTCTGTCACAAAAAAATGTTTTGCACTGGTTAGGGTGTACTCGGCTGAATTTTTTTGTCAAAGGGGGTAAATCACTGAAAAAAGGTTGAGAACCACCGGTCTATTGGATTGGCCAAATTTCACAAGACTTTCAGAGAAGCATGGAAATGGAATATATTGACTAAAGCCAATATACCACAAGCAAAACTCCCCATCAACCCACCTCACTGCACACTGCAATTCTTAAAAATATAACATCCAGATGAAGCTAAGCCTGGAGAATGGCTAAAGTCACAGCATAATGTAGTACAGTAGAATCCCTCTCCAAAAAGTAACAAGATGCAGCCATGTCAGTTGAAGACTCTAACTACCTCCAGTTTCGAACATATAGGATTTTCATCATACCTGGCCGGTATGGTGATTATTTTTTAAGGTGGACCTTGTCCGGGGCTATCATCAAGTGCCTATGCACTCATTGATTGTCAACCCTGCCTAATGCCAGTTTGGTCTCTCCACCATTGATTTCCTGGGATACAGCGTCACCAAGGACAGCGCAGTCCCTCTCCGATCAAAGTTGGAGGCGGTCACACGTTTTCCATGCCCGCTCACCGTGAAAGCCCTGCAGGAGTTCCTTGGCATGTTGAACTTTTACCACCGTTTCATCCCTCGAACCGCTCAGCTAATGCAGCCCCTGCACGAGTCCTCGAAAGGTAAACCCACGCACACTGTGGACTGGACTGAGGGCAGGGTCAGGGCTTTTACTGACACTAAGGCAGCCCTTGCGCACGCCACCATGCTGGCACATCCTTCTAGCACAGCCTCCATTGCCATCACGTCGGACGCCTCGGACTACGCTGTCGGTGCCGTCTACGAGCAGTGGGTAGGCGGGGCCTGGCAGCCGCTTGCTTTCTTCAGCCGCCAACTGCGCACCAACGAGCGTAAATACAGTACTTTCGACTGGTAGCTGATGGGTCTCTACCTCGCCATCAGACACTTCCGTTTCCTGCTGGAAGGTCGACACTTCACCGCTTTCGTCGACCACAAGCCGCTGATCTTCGCCATGGCCATGGTGGCCGAGCCATGGTCCGCCATCCAGCAACGTCATCTGTCCTACATCTCCGAGTTCGCCACGGATTTGCAGCACGTGGCCGGTAATGACAACCAGGTGGCGAACTGCCTGTCAAGGGGCTGTGGCAGGGGCCGTCCATCTTGGTCTGGATTACAGCCGCATGGCAGCTGACCAGACCACAGACCCGGACGTACACATCCTGAGGACCTCGACTACAGGTTTGAAAATAGAGGACTTGGTTTTTGGTCAGGCTGGCACCACACTCCTGTGTGACGTCTCCACAGGCAGTTCTGGGGGGGCGTGTGTAGTGAATATGACTTACATAAATCACCCTTGTTCTAAGTATGGTTCTATACACTGTTGTTTCATGCCGTTATTTAATTAATTTGTTAAGTATGATTGTGCCGGGATCGTGTCCCTTTAAATATATATGTGCGTGATGATGTTGAGCCCAGTGCTTGCTGGGTAAGGTAATGACGTTGCGCCCAAGGCTTGCTGGGTAACTGGGTAAGCGCTATTTTGTATTCTATTTTGAGCTACAAAAATAAACGGGACACAGACTTGTGTTCAAACTTCAGGAATTGTTTTCTGTGTTTAAAATGCAATTCCCACAATATTACATTATAAATGTTTTATTTTTAATGTCATAAACATTGTAGAAAAGCCATCATGCCAAGAAACTATACACCAGGAAGACAACCTGGGACCAAACACCCCTCGCAGAGATGGAGAGTGCAGCCGCTGAGGTCATGGAAGGAAAGAATTCCTTAAGAAAAGCTTGAAGGGATAGAAATATTGATAAGACAACCCTCAAAAGATGCATAAAGAAAAAAGTCAGTAGCCATGGGTGCAGTAACTGAGGCAAAGAGCATATTCACAGATGAGATGGAGGAGGAGCTTGCCAAACACTTGAAACAACTAGCTGACCAGTTCCATGGCCTTGCTCCAGTTAAGTGCCGTGAACTGTTATTTGAATACGCAGAGAAAAACAATATCCCTGTCCCTGCCAATTGGACAGAGAAACAATGTGCAGGTAAGCTAGGGTGTGCAAGAGATCACATGAATCATAATAATCATAAATGTGCTTAATTGACCAATCCTCATGATTCTGTTACTAGTCCAATAATAGTTTTGGAATAGGTGGTTGTCAATCTAGCTGTCAGGATTTTAACTATTACAACATGTGTTGTTATTTTAGTTTTAAAGTGGAAAAAGTAAGTGGAAAAAGTGGTGTCTAAGTGGAAAAACAATCATATTTTCACTGCCCTTTGTCCTGAAGACATTCTGATCATTTCCATTGCTAGAAAATCAATCAATCAATCAATCAATCAATCATATTTTATTTGTATAGCCCATATTCACAAATTACAATTCATCTCATGGGGCTTTAACAGGGTGTGACATCCTCTGTCCTTAACCCTCAGCAAGAGTAAGGAAAAACTACTAAAAACCCTTTTAACAGGGTAAAAATACGTAGACACCTCAGAGAGAGCCACATGTGAGGGATCCCTCTCCCAGGACGGACAGAAATGCAATAGATGCCACGTGCAGGAAAACATCATCAATCTTAAAGTCTTCAAGATTAAAGATTAAAGTCTCTAGCAGCATTTGATGAGGGTAAGCATCCCCAAGTATTATAACCTCTGTTTTGTCTAAGTTTAATAAGAGAAAATTGCGGGTCATCCAGGTTTTTATGTTCTTGAGACATGCTCGAAGTTTAGTTAATTGATTACTTTGTTCAGGTTTTATTGATAAGTATAACTGGGTGTCATCCGCATAGCAGTGGAAATTTACCGAGTATGTCCTGATAATGTTTCCTAGTGGAAGCATATATAATGAGAATAAAATTGGGCCGAGCACAGAGCCCTGGGGAACACCATGGTTTACTTTGGTGCGCACAGATGACTCATCATTAATTTGCACGAATTGGGAGCGATCAGAAAAGTACGATTTAAACCAGTTAAGGGCGGTTCCATTAATGTTAATTATCTTCTGGAGTCTTTGTAATAAAATGTTATGGTCAATTGTGTCGAATGCTGCACTGAGATCTAACAGAATGAGGACAGACACAAGTCCCTGATCTGAGGCTATTAAAAGGTCATTAGTGACTTTTGCCAAGGCTGTCTCTGGACTGTGATTGGCTCTAAACCCCGATTGAAAGTCTTCATATATATTATTTTCCTGGAGAAACTCACACAGCTGATTGGCTACAACTTTTTCTAAGATTTTAGAAATGAAGGGGAGATTAGATATTGGTCTGTAATTGGTTAAAACCTCTGGGTCTAGGGTGGGTTTTTTGAGTAGGGGTTTGATTACTGCTATTTTAAAGGACTGTGGTACATATCCTGATGATAATGACAGATTGATTGTGTTAAGTAACATTACTATCAATTAGGGGCAGAATTTCTTAAAGTCGTTTTGTAGGAATGGGATCTAAGATACAGGTTGTTGGTTTAGAACCTGAGATTAATTTGGTTAACTGATCAGGGGTGATCAGAGATAAGCTGTCTAAGTAATGGGTAGGATTCTCAGCCGTTTCTGAGATCTCTGTTGTTGGGAGGGTATTAGTGCCAATTGAGGGCAGGAGATGGTTGATTTTATTTCTAATAGTTTGAATTTTATCATTAAAAAAGGTCATAAAGATATTGCTATTTAGGGATCGAGGAATACTGGGTTCGGTGGAGGTGTGACTCTCTGTCAGCCTGGCTACAGTGCTGAAGAGAAACCTGGGGTTGATTTTATTCTCTTCTATTAGTTTTGAATAGTAGGCGGCTCTTGCTTTGTGGAGAGCCTTTTTATATTCTTTAACACTATTCTTCCAGTCTATTAGATTTTCAACATCATTGCTGGAGCGCCACTTCCTTTCTAGTTTTCTTGATCATTTTTTTAACTCATTTGTATGGGAATTATACCACGGAGCTAATTTACTATGTTTGACATTTTTCTTTTTTAGAGGCGCTATTGAGTCTAATGTTAATCGTAATGAGTCTGCAAAGCTATCGACGAGGTGGTCGATCTCAATGGAGCTCAGGTTTTTAAAGAATTTGTTGTTTATATCTACTGCTAATACGGGTTTAAATGTAATTGGGATTTTTTCCTCAATTTTAGCTACAGCACTATCAGGTAGACATCTAGAAAATGAGTTTTTTAATAGTGGCATATATTCAGTTATTGAAAAATCAAAGGTTATTAAATTATGGTCTGATAGAACTGGATTGCGCGGAAGTACTGTTAAATTTTCAAGACACCGTACGATAATACAAGGTCAAGTGTGTGGTTACCACAATGAGTAGGTTTGTGCACACACTGACTGAAACCAATAGTCTAGTATTGAAATAAATGCTACGCTAAGGCAATCTTTATTATTATCAACATGAATATTAAAGTCAACAACAATAATAATTTTATCGGTCTTTATGACTAAGTTTGATAAAAACTCAGGGAATTCCTTTAAAAATTCAGTATAAGCCCTGGGAGCATGATAAACTCTAGCAAATATGATTGGCTGTTGGTGGTTCCTGGATTGGCGTGGAAGACTAAAGCCTGAAACATGCTTCTGCGTTTTCACGGGCCCGTAAGCGCAAGAGCCCTTCCGGGTCCCTTACGTGCTTATGTATCCCTCCTTACGTGCTGACGGGTGTCGACCCCCTTTTCTAAAATTTACGGCAAAGCTCCGCAAGCTCACTCAGCCCGCAAGGCTGTGATTGGTCTGCTCTACATCCCTTCTGGGGCTGCATTTCCGGTTTCATGCGCCATAACACCGGCAGAAATCACGGAAGATTTAGAAGAACGAATATGGACCAAATAGAAGAGCACTTGGCAGAAGATATCCGACAGTATGATCACTTGTATAACCTGTCACTGACTGGCGGATTTGTCCGCCAGAAAAAGGCTACGAGGAGCCGCAGTGGCTATGTAAATAAACAATCGACAAAGAAGAAAGAAGGCGTCTCTAAGGTCGTCTCGACAAAAAGCATTACTCCGCCTAGTGTTCTGGCGCGGAATTGCTTTGTAAGACGCGCAACGGTTGGGGAAGCATGAATGAAAACGAGTCTTGCGCCACAGCGGCGTGAAAAGACGCAGACGCAGACGCAGAAGCATGTTTCAGGCTTAAGAACCAGACATTCAAATGATTTGTAGCTGAGTTTAGGTTTAGGATTAATTGATAGACTGGAGTTAAAAATAGCAGCAACTCCACCTCCTCGCCCGATTTCTCTAGGAACCTGTGAATTGATATGACTGGGGGGAGTAGATTCATTTAGACTGACATATTCATCAGGATGCAGCCACGTCTCGGTGAGGGACAATAAATCTATGTTGTAGTCGGAGACTATTTCATTAACTAAAAGAGCCTTTTTTGCCAGTGATCTAATGTCTAGAAGACCACATTTAAAAGTCTGGGTTTCCTGTGTTGTTTCAGAGGTTGTTTTAATTTGTATTAGATTTTTGTGTGGAGTTCTCGCTCTGTTATTGTTTAATTTTAATAAATGTTTAGCACTGCAGCTCTGCTTTCTGGTCCCAACTATGGGTTGTCATGTTAAAGACTGAGTAATATTCCTAGATAAGAGAGTTGCTCCATCCCAAGTGGGATGAACGCCATCTCTCCTAACAAGACCAGGTTTTCCAAAAAAAGTTAGCCAATTATCTATAAAGCCCACACAGTTTACAGGACACCACCTCGACAGCCAGCGGTTAAAAGACAACATGCAGCTAAACATGTCGTCACCTGTTGTAATAGGGAGCGGGCCAGAGAAAACGACTTTGTCCGACATCGTTTTAGCAAAAGCACACACGAACCCAACATTCAATTTAGTGACCTCCGACATACGAAGCCGGGAGTCGTTGCTGCCGACGTGAATTATAATTTTATGGGTGCCTCGCTGAGTGGAGCGAATCTATTTGAAACGTGAGCTGGTGGCTCTTTAATCGTGGGCTTTTTAAGACTAGCACTATGCCCCCTCCGGAACGTCACTGAGCTGCCCTGGGCTCCCGGCTGCACGGGACTAGTTAGGGGACTGCTGCTATATCAACAAATAATGACCCGTAGTAAGTAAAAGCCCACCATTGGCAAGTACTACAGCAATCAGAATGAGAAAATATGTTTCAAGTGATTTGTGGTGATTTCTTTCCTGAAACAATTCCATGGAAACGTTTATGCCACCAGTCTGTGGGGTGTAATTTGTAGACGGTCCCTAAAACAGACAGCAGCCAGGACGTTGATTTAAGAGCTTTTCTCGCACAGATATCGATAGGAGCAACATGTCACTGTGATTTTTGTTGATACGGTGTCCTATGCTGTCCTCAACAAACTACAGCCGTAATGAAATGCAATTGGGTTGATTAAGCTGATTGCGGGGTAAATGAAAACCGAATATCCAGCGAATATCGAACCTGCGGCTGACTTTTACCCGCTTCGTTAAGGCTAAGCTACGTGCTAAACAACGTGGCTCCGCGGCTAGCTACAGCTAACGGAGTTTCTAAGCTGCGGAGCCGAGCTTCTAAGTCGCTAAGCCTCGCCTCCATCGCTACATTTATTACATGTACCACTACTGTTAAGGGAGGCAGAGGAGTAGGTAAACATAAGACTCGGAGCAAGAGAGAGCAGTGGAGCAACACATTTATTACATGTACCACTACTGTTAAGGGAGGCAGAGGAGTAGGTAAACATAAGACTCTCGGAGCAAGAGAGAGCAGTGGAGCAACAGGGAGAGAGAGAAGACATCGCTGCTATATAGCTACGAGGGTAGGCTCAGACAGAACGCAGAATCACTAAGCATGATAGTGGTTGGTGTGCGAGTGTTTAACTACAGACCGGTGATTTTAGCCGTAGTGCTACAGAGAAACAGCTGTGTTTAGCAGCGGAGCTAATTCGCAGAGCGACCACCATCAGTGGCAAGAAAACAGGAAATGACGCAGCACGCTTACCGTAATGACGTAAAACATCCTGAATTAATGGGAAATGAGTACATTTTACTGATATATAATTTTAGCTCACCTAGAGGGGAGCAAATGTAAAAAAAATTCCCACATTACCTCACTCTCCCCTACTTTGAATAACAAAATACCCAAAGACCTGTGAGAAGTACACCCATTTAGAACGATCAGAATAAACATTTAGCAGTTTCGATAGTACAACCAGGTCATCACACTGTATCCCAGCAATGATTTGAATGAGAAAGCTTTCCCATTTCCTTTTAAAGTTCTCACCTTCATTATTAATTCTAGCTATGTGTTGATTTTATACTATTTCCAACATACATTCCCTCTATATCTTAATATCTGGAGAGGCTGTACTTTTCCATTATATGAGGATCTCTCAGGCAGCTGTGAGAGCCCCGACCTGTATCACTGTGAAGTCAAATTTCAATATATTGGGCAGTTGTCAGCTCCTCGAGTAGGCAAAGTCTTGGTATACAGGTTGAAATCCTATACACTTCCCTATGTAAGTCGTTCTGCCTCAGATTTTTTGAAATATATTCTTTGTAGAACATCGTTGCCCTATCTGCTATACTTACAAAATTTCCATCACTGGATTTTTGCCCTGGTCAGTGTGTACACCAACCAAGTGTGTGGTTACATTCTTGTAACCACACACTTAACCTTGTATCAACGTACGGTGAGGAATTGAACATTTAACAGTAATTCCGCCCAATCCAATTCTATCAGACCATAATTTAATAACCTTTGATTTTTCATTATCTGAATATATGCCACTAATAAAAAACTCATTTTCTAGATGTCTACCTGATAGTGCTGTAGCTAAATTTAAGGAAATAATTCTGATTACATTTAAACACGTATTATCCGTCGATATACAACAACAATTTTTTTAAAAACCGAGCTCCATTGAGACTGACCACCTCGTCAATAGCTCTGCAGACTCATTACGATTAACCCTCAATGGACTCAATAGCGCCTCTAAAAAAGAAACATGTCAAACATAGTAAATAAGCTCCGTGGTATTATTCCTAGACACATGAGTAAAAACAACCATCAAGAAAACTAGAAAGGAAGGGGGGGAGAGCGTGGCCTAGGGGATAGAGTGGGTGCAACAAGAAGGTTGCCGGTTCGAATCCCACTCTTTCCCATCTGCATGCGTAAGTGTCCTTGGCAAGATACTGAACCCCTAAATGTACTGTAGCCAGGCTGACAGAGATTCACACCTCCACCAAACCCAGTATTCCTCGATCCCTAAATAGCAATATCTTAATGACCTTCTTTAATGATTAAATTTGAACTATTATAAATAAATTCAAACCATCTGCTGCCCTCAATTGGCACTAATACCCTAACAAGAACAGAAATCTCAGAAACAACTGAGAATCCTACCCATTATTTAGACAGCTTCTCTATCATCACCCGTGATCAGTCTACCAAAAATAATCTAAGGTTTTAAACCAGCAACCTGTATCTTAGATCCCATTCCGACAAAATGACTTTAAGAAATTCTGCCCCTAATTGATAGTAATGTTACTTAACACAATCAATCTGTCATTATCATCAGGATATGTACCACAGTCCTTTAAAATAGCAGTAATCAAACCCCTTCTCAAAAAAAACACCCTAGACCCAGAGGTTTTAGCCAATTACAGACCAATATCCTGTCTAAAATCATAGAAAAAGTTGTAGCCAAACAGCTGTGTGAGTTTCTCCAGGAAAATACTATATATGATATATATAGTCTTCTCCATCCTTATCACATCATAGAAATTAATATTTCATCCATACATGTTACCGACTTGACTTCTTCCTCGGAGTCCCTTTGCCTTATCGTCTGCAGATCCAGGGCCGTAGCCACATCATGGATCATGATGGTGGATCAAAGATCGTGTACGTAATGGCAGATCCTTTATCTTCATGGCTGATCGTGATCATATAGGCGGATTGTGTATCGTGCTGGCAGATTGTGATAATAATGGCGGGTTCTGTTTCGTGCTTGCTGATCGTGATGGTGGCTCCTCATTGTGGTGGCTGCCAACTATTGACTATGATATTCTACCATTACTGACTATAATCCATCAATTAATTTACCTTCCATTATGCTACAAACTGTTTATTCTAATCAATGCTGTAAATACCCTTATCTTTCTGATGTTCCCCATTACACTTGGCATCTATTGCACTTCTGCCCGTCCTGGGAGAGGGATCCCTCACTTGTGGCTCTCTCTGAGGTTTCTATGTTCTTCTTACCCTGTTAAGGCGCTGGTCTAGTGGCATAAACTTGGACTATGGGCAGAGAAGGTCTCTGGTTCGACTCCACAGAGAGACAACAAAAGACGAACCTGGATTGATCTGTCCAAAAATCCAAGAATCTCCCTACCCTGTCTAGTGCCCCTGAGCAAGGCACCTTACTCCCCCAACATCTGCTCCCCGAGCGCTGTACATGGCTGCTCACTGCTCTGTGTGTCCTGAACCAGATGGGTCAAGAGCAGAGGTTAAATTTCCCTACCTACATGAGTGTGCCTTTGCATGTCTGTGCATGTGTTTGGGAGTAATAAATGCATCTTAATCTTAAAGTTTTAATTTTTTGACTTATTCTTTTTGAGGGTTAAGGGCAGAGGATGTCACACTTTGTTAAAGCCCTATGAGACAATTTCAGATTTGTGAATATGGGCTACACAAATATAATTTGATTGATGCAGCTGTTCTGAAGTTCAATTCAATTGTATTTGTATTGCGCCAAATCATAATATACATTTTTCATTTTCAAGACACTTTACAAAGAAGGTCAACACTTAAAAAGTAAAGAGAAACCTACAATTCCCAGTCTGCTCATGTTTACAGTTTCTTTGTATACTATCAAACGGTCACTATATAAGTGACATAATACAACCTGAAATGCTGTTTGAATGTGTCAGCTATGATGTATATAATTATTATACATTATTATGTATATATATATGATATTATTTCAAAGTAGTTGTCATTGAAATAACTATGTGGGCTAAATTGACAAAAGATGTATGTAAAATAGAGTGAGAGTCCTTTTGACATGTTGTATCCATAACTGTACGTGTTATGACAATGAATGCTTATCAATACAAATAAGAGAGGGGAATTGAACAGGCAAATTAATTGGTTACATTTTTTCAAATAAACCAACCGGTATGTTGTGCCTTAAACATTTATTAGCTCTTGAGAAGGAGAGCAAAATATGAGGAATACAGCATCAAATCATTTCTTTACATTTCAGAAGTTTTCCCCTGTACATGGTTTAATGTTCAAAATCGTCAGATATAACTGTGGAACTGATAACTGTCGTCACCGCACAATGCCAGCAGTATCAAACCCATACAGCATATCCAGAGGGCACTGGGCTGGGGTGGACCATTAGAGCCATTCAGAAGGTTCTCTACACGAGACCAGGACCCATTATTGGGTAAAGGCTCCACTCCCAATGTCCAGCACATCACATTGTAGATGTCCACTGCTCGAATTGGAGCTGCCTGAACATTACGCTTGAAATCTAGAGGAAATTAAAATAAATCAAAAATATATCTCAAAGTAATAGACTGAACAATATTAAGAGAGATAAGATATAGACAGTGTGTTTTCTGTTACACAGTAGATAACAGGAGAACTGTATGGTGCAGAAGGATAGTTTGATGTGTCTTTTTACCAGGTCCTGTTGCCAAGAAAACGCCACTCATATCACGCAACTCGTTGTCGTAACCATGCCAACCATTTTGCCAAGCTGACGGCTCCCCTGAGTTGTTTTTCCAGTATGGAAGTTTGTTATTGTTCTGTAGACACACACACGAGAGAGAGAGAGAGAGAGAGAGAGAGAGAGAGAGAGAGAGAGAGAGAGAGAGAGAGAGAGAGAGAGAGAGAGAGAGAGAGAGAGAGAGAGAGAGAGAGAGAGAGAGAGAGAGAGAGAGAGAGAGAGAGAGAGAGAGAGAGAGAGAGAGAGAGAGAGAGAGAGAGAGAGAGAGAGAGAGAGAGAGAGAGAGAGAGAGAGAGAGAGAGAGAGAGAGAGAGAGAGAATCTGTAGTTAAAGAGCAGTAGACTCTGACCTATATAAAGTGGTGGTACAAGTTAAATATTTCTGGTTACCTCAATGATAAACCAGCCAGGCTCAGCCACCAGCGTCAGGGGTGGAACAAACTTTCCTCCTTTGTAATTAAAACGTTCAGGGATCTCCTGTCTTGCATAGACATGCATGTTGGGGACCCGAGAAAGTGCAGCATACACCTGACATAAAACAAACGCACCAACATTGTTCATTAGAATCTAGCACTTTGAAAATGAGGTTGCTGGTGACACAAAGTAAACCCAATTCTCTTATATAAATCAGTCCTTTCGTCTTGACACTTGCATGACTAGAACATTGATAAGATGCTATAACTAACTGGTTCTTAACCTTATAGGAGGTACGGAACCCTGCAAGCTTCATCAGTGCTTTCACCGAGATTCAGAGAGAGCCACATATGAGGGATCCCTCCCCCAGGACGGATAAAAGTGCAATAGATGTCATGTGTAGAGGAGAACATCATCAGGATAAAGGTTTTAGCAGCATTGATGAGGGTAAACATTTTGAAGGATAACTGAAGGTCAGATACTTGAAAGCCAACTAGTATCCTACAGCTATCTGAGGAGAAATACTATACAGTATGTCAAGCAGTCCTGCTGCAATCATAGTCTATAGTCAGCAGCTAGCAATATTATGATCCACCATCAAGATCGGATGCCACTATAGTCCACAGTCATTGTCCACTGCCGACAATTAGGATCATTGATGCCGGTAACGCGTCAGATTGTGGATTTTTTTTTTCAGTAACGAGTAATCTAACGCGTTACTATTTCCAAACCAGTAATCAGATTAAAGTTACTTGTCCAAGTCACTATTTTGGTAGTTGTGGTTAAACCGCTGGGCATGTGCCGCCAATGGGGGAGCAGTCGCCCCTTCGCCCTCCTCTCCACGCCGCCGGAGGCTCGGTGTGTGGCACGCCTCAACGTTTTTTTGGGGGGGGGAGGTCTTCGTCCGCGCCACCTCACGGTATCGCTGGTGTGGGGGCTTTCTTTCTCTTGGTCCGTGGGCAGTGTCCTTCTGCTGTGCGGAAGGCGGGTACCGGTTGGAGGGGACCGGGTACGGTGGTCGGCGGCAGCGACTCTTGACGCCTGACGGCCCTTCTAGCAGATCATCTCAGCTACAGCGCACGCTGGGGGAACCCTCCGTTCGCACGCTGGGGGAACCCTCCGTTCGCACGGGGGGCCCCTTTGGGCGGTTTCTATTAAAGTGAGTGTTGACAAATCCGGTTGTCAGTTTTATGTTGAGGCGGCGGGGTTGTTGTCAGCTGCTGCTGAATGTAACTAATAAAGTTACTCATAATCTAACTTAGTTACTTTTAAAATCAGGTAATCTGTAAAGTAACTAAGTTACTTTTTCAAAGTAACTGTGGCAACACTGATTAGGATCCATCATCAGCTGCCACCTCGGTTGTGGTCCACCACCATTATCTGATGCCAACGCGATAAAGGATCCGCCATTATTATTACGATCAGCCCGCAAGATATAGAATCCACCATACTGGATCCACCATTGCGACCTCTGATACGCGATCCACAATTTCGTAATCCATGATGATGTGGCCACAGCTGCGGCCCTTGATCTGCAGGCGATAAAGCACAGGGACTCCGGGGGAGGGGAACAAGGGTCAGAAACATTTATTGATGTGATATGAATTACTGATGTGATAAGGATGGAGAAGAGGAAGGAGAAGCTGGAAAGAGAAGCTCCGTGTGTCATGTGTCATAAATTCCCTTTGCACCTTAGCGTCATCAGGTGTTTTTGCCTTGTAATTAATGATACAGGCCAACTTGGGGGGGCTGAGGCTCAAGGTAAATCTGACTACTGGTTTGTATGGCAGTACTATGCCATGTGGCCCACTCAGTAGATCAGACATACCTCTATGCCTTCCTATTTTAGAAAATAGGATAAGTTACGTTTTGCCGCTTTAATTAATGCATACTGCCAGTAGATGTTTTCAACCTTATAGACTTATAGCAGCATCACTAAGAGCAGGTCTAAGACAAGCCTTGATAAGCTTTATCAAAAAGGAAGGGTTTAAGCGTACTCTTTAACATACAGATGGTTTCTGCTTCCCGAACTGAAAGCGAGAGATTATTACACAGGAGAGGGGCTTGATGGCTGAAAGCTCTGGCTCCTACTCTACTTTTAGGGACTTTGGGGAAGACAAGTAAACCTGAATTCTCTAGTGCTCTAGTGGGTGGATAAGGTACTAACAGCTCTTTAAGGTAACTCAATGAATTTAACTGCAAATCAATGTGAATTTTGCTGTTGCCTTTCAGTACAAGTTCAGAAATGCTGTGCCACTGTCATATCATTTTCGCAACAAAGTCTGTTCCTTTCCTCAGTTTTCATGTCTACCATCCTCGAAAAGGATTGCTGGCAAATATACGTTGTAAAAAACTATGTGAGTATCTCAAGGGCTTTCTTAGCTATAAGAGGGTATTGTACAATTTGGTGACACCAAAACGTTGAGAGCGTTGTTGTTCTGAAGAGTTGATGTTGAAGCTGGCTCTGCTGAAGTTCAATGATTTCGTCGAGGTATTCGTCGTTGACATCTGCTGTCGCAGCACTAAACATGAACGGCTGACTCACCCATGCTGGATATGACTCTCTTGTGGGAAAGTATCCGTTGAGAGCCTTTGCAAGCTAATCTAAGTGCATGGCAATTGCTTGTTTCAGCTCCCCAGGTAAAGAAAAGTCTCCAATTCCAGACACGTCTTCGATCTTACTTACACAGTTGTCCAGCAGGAGAAAGTTTGCTAAGTATCATCTTTGAAGATGCAGTGCTTCATAGCACTATTTTGCATGTAGTTCCCATTAAACTACAATGTTAATACTTCTGCCAGTTTTGGAACACAGTGTGTATCAATGATGTGTGGTGCATCGTATTTCACCAGCGCTTATAAACCAGAGTGTTGTCCCAGCATGGATGGAGCTCCGTCCGAACAAACTGCGGAAACCATATTCCACAAAAATATTGTTGTCTCTGAAGAAGACATCCGCGAGTTTCTTCATATCGACTGCCTTTGTTGTTGTTGTAAGAGGCTTACAAAAAAAAAAATCTTCCTTTTTTCACGTCGTCTTTCATAAAGCACACAAATACAACAAGCTGGCTTAGATTGGAAACGTCGGTGGTCTCGTCGATTTGGAGGCTGAATTTAGCTGGGCTTGAAATCAGATCTGATAGTGTCATTTAAAAGAAGAATTTCAGATAACTTATCCTCAGCAGCTTTTCCCAGCATAATATTCGCCATCTTCAACGCAGCTGGTTTAACGAGTGTTTCACCAATGGTGTCTGGTTTGCCCTGCTTTGCGATTAGGTACGCAACATCGTACGATGCTGTGAGGATCGGTTTGTCGATGGGTATAAAGCCAAGAACAGGCAGATTTGCCTTTTTCATCGAATCTGGCTCTCTTCACCTTGAATTCAGCGTGCGTTGTGTTCTTGTATTTCCCATCTCCATGCAGCTTTAGGAAGTTTTCCTTTAGTTTTGCCGGTGCTAGACTAGAATTGCTCAACTTGGCGATGCAAATCATGAATTGAGGACGCTGACTCCCATCACGTTCCCTTATACACGTGAATCCATATTGTACATATTCGTCCAACCACTCTTTTTTTGCTTGACATAGTTAGTATGAAGGAAGGGGGTACTTCCAACTCCTACTTGATATTGTATTGTAGTTATTGATTGATTATTCATTTGAATGGCCAGCTATTTTAAGATGACTAAATTGCCAACTTGTCCCTCCCATTGAATGGTGGTTCCTTGAGGTAATATATTATTTAAAATCCTCAAAAGACCCAATAAACTACATAGAGCACCACATTTTCAAGATTACAGCTGCACAACCAGGTAAATTAAAAATAGTGACATTTTGTAGATGTCCATGCGTAATGCCCAACACAATTCTGTGTAATGCAGACAATGAGGAAAGCAGGCCCAGAATCGCCTTATAATTAAGGTTTACCAGTGAAAGAGCCTATGGGTGGCCAGAGCAGGCCATCCTACCCAATAGTTTAACTCATAGTGATGAGTAAAATAGGGAGGAATGGTAGGCTGTGTTTAACAAGTGGAGATAATGAGCAGAGGTATTCATATATAACACTTCAACATAGTAAGGTTTAGATAAAAAGTGGGAGCTTTGTGTCACTTTTTTGCACAACACTAAAAGTATTTTGTAAATGTTCAATGCAGTACAAGACTTGCTGCAGAGCTCTATATAATGGTGTCATGAAAATCAGCATAAAAATGAAATGATCATTTGACACATTTTTTATTTTTTATATAAATAGTATATTTACTATTTATATAAAAAATAATAAATAATAAAAAAAGATAATAATAATAATAATAACAATAATAAAAGGAGTGGACCTAAAACAAAACGCTGTGGTACACCCTTGTAAATGGACACAGTTTCAGTGAAACAGTCATCCTATCTAATACACTGAGAAAGGCTGAAAACCAAATGACTGACTATTATCTTCTTATTTTCACTTACAGAAGAGTAGTTTAGCAGGACACAAGCCCAATGTTGCCACAGTTACTTTGAAAATGTAACTTAGTTACTTTACAGATTACTTGATTTTAAAAGTAACTTAGTTAGATTACAAGTTACTTTATTAGTTACATTCAGCAGCTGCCGACAACACCCCCGTCGCCTAAACATAAAAATGACAACTTGTTTTGCCAACACTCACTTTATTAAAAACAGCCGGAGGCCCCCCCACCCCGCGCGAACAGAGGGCTCCCCCAGCGGGCGCCGTAGCTGAGGTGATCCGCGAGACGGGACCTGCATCCAGAGTCGCTGCCGCCGACCGCCGTACCCGGTCCCCTCCAACCGGTCCCCGCCTTCCGCACCGCCGACGGACACCACCCCGCGGCCCAAGAGAAGGAAAGCCCCCGCACCAGCGACGCCGTGAGGCACCGCGGACGAGGACCTCCCCCCCCCCCCAAAAAAAACATTGAGGCGTGCCGCACACCGAGCCTCCGGCGGCGTGGAGAGGAGGGCGACAGGGCGACTGCTCCCCCAGCCGCGGCACGTGCCCAGCGGTTTAACGACAAATACCAAAATAGTAACGCAAAGTGACTTGGACAAGTAACTTTAATCTGATTACTGGTTTGGAAATAGTAACGTGTTGGATTTGTCTTTACTGGAAAAAGTGGTCAAAAAAACAAGACAAAGTTCCCAATATCCTTCCACCATCTCACAAGGCATGCAGTCCAACTAGTACCTGCAGCATTATTAGACCATAAACACAGCCTGTATGTGGTGGTTATTTGCTATTATGATTGCACAGGGACAATATTTTATAAAGTTTGTGGTATTCAATTCAATACCAGAAAAATTTAACCTCTATGATTTAAGTGAGGGATAGTATGATATAGCCTAAAGTTTAAAGCATTCTACAATCATAAATCATCTGTCAGTATTATATTTCTCCATTAATTATGACTATCTGACATTGTTGTTCTCAAAGATAATCACGGCATATGCTGGTCTCACCTCATGATATTTGTTATGTTTGGGCCAGAGACTGACCACTGGTCCTCTGTCCATCATCTTGACAATGTCCGACATGTTGATACACTTATCAAGCTCTATGACCTTCTCCGACCACTGGATCTTTGTCATTCCATGGTCAGAAAACAGCATAATGTTCAGCTGGTTCACCATGTCCTTCTCCTGCAAGAATATGAATTTCAGCAGAACCAGATGAAAACAACAACAGCAGTGGTATCTGTAATTGCAATAACAAGAGTATTGATGTTACTAACATTGATTTTGCTGATAAGTGTCTGCATGGCAAGATCCAGTTGTTGCACAGCTGTTCTGACCTGCTTAGAATCTGGACCGAAGTGATGGCCCTCCACATCTATTTTCTCATAATATATAGCTGCCATGTCTGCTTGGCCTGACCTGCGTGCGTACGCACACGCACACGCACAAACACAAAGGCATGATGTCATTATCAGGCTAGCCAACTACTACTAAGTCAATCGCTCAATCAGAATTGCTTCATCAGTTATTATTATCCTGAAATGGTAGAAATTGAGGGGCAACAGTTAATTAATTGGTCAGTTGGAATCTCTTCACCCATGTAATAAAAAAGCAGTAACTCATCAAAAATCTTTTTGGCTTTAGTTTGCCTCCATCCATCTGTCTGCCTGCGTACCAAACATTTAGCAAGTTAACACGAGGCAAATTGATTTACATCTTGAACAGAACTATTCAGCTATTAGTTTTTCTATTAACATTTAGATAATTTTGTTGTTGCTTTCACTGTAACATTTCAACTTTCAAAGCTCTGACATACAGGCTAAATATTCGATGAAAGGACATAGCAGAATACATGAGAGGGGCACGTCATTGTGTTGGTACCTCAGGACAGTGAGAGCATTCACTATTGAGTCTGTGAGGTTTATCTCCGACGGGTTGTAGACATATTCTTCGCAGAGAGATGGGCGAACACCCAGGATCTCTACCTCGCAGCCTAAAGAGATGCACACAACCAACAAGGCAGGCAAGCAAACACAAACACAAACACACACACACACACACTTCATGTTAATTATATTTTTGGGTAATATATATGGCATACAGTAGCACAAAGATCTGCAGTGGCAGAATAATAACTGACCCCTCATGGAAACTACCTGCATTTAACTGTAAACTTGTCTTACAAATTGGAAATATGGTCAGGTCTTTTTGTAAATCTGTTTTAACAAATACAGGGTTTCCACTGTGTATAATTTTCTGTCCATAATCATGAAATGACGATGACATATATCAATGCATGATTTTGTCACTTTCACCTTGCCATTCTGCCAGGAGTTTTATCGAAAGTATGTTGAAGACTGGTCAACTCATCAGGGAAGAAAGTGTTCAGGAGTCTGTTGATGTCTTATGCTGAAATATGTATTGAAGCTGGGACATGGTCCATCAATACAACAACTGAGCATTATGCATTCTCATATTCTGAAGTCTGATGTCCTGAGTTCACAATTTAAACCACTCAAGATAATTTAGTCTAGAAGTAGAATAGGAGCCAGAGCCTCAGCTATTAAGCTCCTCTCCTGTGGAATCATCTTCCAGTTTTCGTTCAGGAGGCAAACACTAGAGCTGCTCGATTAATCAAAATTTCATCTTGATTACAATTATGGGGTCAAACGATCTCCAAACTACTATAATCGAGTTAAAACGATTATTTGCCATAAAATGGCAAATAACAGGGTGTCTTGAATATATGCACCCTGCACATATTCAAGACACCCTGTGCCAGATGCAGCAACTAACGACTATTCTGATAGTCGATTAATCATCGATTATTGAAACGATTAATCAACTAATCGTATTATGAAAGACACAAATTCTCAATTGCTTTTATCTAGCCAACAGCTTTTAAATTTAGCTTGAGGTTGTTCGAGGCATGTGATGACTGAAAATAAAGACAAAGATCAAAACATCATTCAAAAAAGTCTTTTAATAAACTTTGCTGCATATTAGGGTACGCTTGGCACAAAAATAAAGAAAAATCAAGTTTTTGTCCATTTAAAACCAAGAACAGGCTAAGTGCTGATACTAAGAATAAATACAAAAAAAAGTATCCATTATCCTGTTAACAAAAGGAATGGGAAAGTATCAGCAATAAAAACATCAACTAACAAATCTACAGACTTCTTCGGACCGCATATTTGTGTAAAAAAGACGTTTGTCAGGCAATAGGATAACATTACGCTTTTAAACTAGTTAAAAAATAGTTTAAACCAAATTTTTGTAATGGATTCAAGAATCCTGCGCACAGGTATATACATTTATATATAACAACTCACAGAGGCGAGTCTGAATCGTCTATGTTACGAGGTCAAATATGCCTCCTCCTCAAATGCACATGGAAAGAGAGGTCCGCACTACAAATATTGCAGGTAGTTTTTTTGGCTTTTTTTTTTTTTTTTTTTTACTTTATGGTTCGCGATGCTGTTGCAACGTGCGCCGCCATTGGTCCATATTTTGCCGCTATTGAACATACGAGACTTTCAGAGATAGTAAGGGAGCGAGATTGCTCACTCCTCAGTTACTTCCATCAGCACCCCGGGTAAAACAACGTTTAGTTCAGCTGCACCGCACGAAAAACACGCGCTATGACGTAACCAAAGAATCATCGACGATTAAATTCCTCCACGACCATTTTTGTCATTGATTTTCGTTGTGGTCGTCGGTTAATCGTTGCACCCATACACAGAACATAACCGAGCCTCCTCCATGTTTCACAGTAGGAACAGTGTTATTTTCTTTGAATGCTTAATTTTTGCGTCTTGTCAACATAGAGCTGATGTGACTTCCCAAAAAGCTCCAGTTTTGTCTCTTCTGTTCAGAGAACATTCTCCCAGAAGCTTTGTGGCTTGTCAATATGCATTTTGGCAAATTCCAGTGTTGTTTTTTATAATTTGCTTTCAACAGTGTTGTGGTCCTCGGCCGTCTTCCATGAAATCCACTTTGGCTCAAACAGCAACAGATGGTGCGATCTGACACTGATGGACCTTGACCTTGGAGTTCACCTCTAATCTCTTTGGAAGTTGTTCTGGGCTCTTTGGTTACCATTCGTATTAATCCGTCACTTCATTTTGTCATAAATTTTCCTCTTGCGGTCACATCCAGGGAGGTTGGCTACAGTCCCGTGGACCTTAAACTTCTGAATAATATGTGCAGCTGTAGTCACATGAACATCAAGTTGCTTGGAGATGGTCTTATAGTCTTTACCTTTAACATGCTTGTCTATAATTTCCTTCTAATCTCCTGAGACCACTCTCTCCTTAGCTTTCTGCGGTCCTTGTCCAGTGTGATGCAAACCATGATAACAAACAGCATACTGACTACTTTTCACCCTTTAAATAAGCAGACTGAGTGATTACAAGTTTTAAAGACACCTGCAATGCTAATTAGAGGACACACCTTAGTTTAACATGTCCCTATGGTCAAATAATTTCAATCTTTTCTCGGGTACCATCATTTTTGTCCAGGCCATTTTCATTAGTTTGTTTTTCTAAATGATTATGTTGAACCACAGTTCAAAAGCCATGGCTGATTTTTCATTATTATTATTCATTAATTTTCAATCAATTTTTATTTATTATTACTTTTGTCAGTTTCAAGATATTCCAGTGGGTTTTTCTTTTCTTAACGGATGTTACCAACAATTTTGTCCACGTGTGTATCAATAGTCAATCGGTTTGCCTTTGTGTACAGATAAACAGAAAGGCAAAGATTTGAATATGCTCACCAGGCCAGTAGTACATGAAAACATTCTTTCCAAGCTTCTGCAGGGTGACCCATAATGGCTCTGATCCATCCCACCAAAGCGGCAGCCGGCTGTCAGAATTTGTCCCAATCAGAAACTCCTTCTCGGAGACTGCATCCCACATGTAGTTTCCGGTCATTTGATGAACATTACAGTGACGGCCTGACAAAAGTCAACATAGAGAAAATAAATTTAATATAATATCCAAAGACTGGTATAGCTTAATTTACATCCAAAAATGTCAAAAAAATGTTTTAGCCACACAGTTTCTTCACTGATCCTTAACACATACAAGGCAGTTTATGATTCATGACTGAGCATTTCCCAAATGAAACCAATGTGTTTATTTGTGCTCCAAACATCATCACATTATCAGAAGGCAGTCATCAAAATACCATTGGCCGGTTTGAACCAAATCGGGAAAATCGGCCTTCATGACAATAGATAGACGTGCGCACACACAAACGCATATACAGGACTCTATATAGTTGTGAGGACACTCATTGACATAATCCATTCCCTAGCCCCTTATCCTAACATTAACCTGTATTTCGACTCTATAAACCTGACTCTGACTCCACTCCTGAATGCCTCTTCCTTCTCCAACCTTACCTTCTTGAGTATGGCTGTGAACAAGGGTTTGTTAGTATTGTAAATCACCCTGGTGCATGATGGAACACAGCTGTCCTCACAGAAGCTGATATAAGAAGTCAAAGCCTCTGTGTACTCATCCAGACTATTAGTAGCAGTCCTGAACACATCCCAATCTGTACAGTCAAAGCACGAATGAAGCTCCTCCACAGCTTCACTGGTCCACTGCTTTGAAGTCCTCACAACAGGTTTACATAGTTTTAATTTCTGCCTGTATGCAGGAATCAAATCGAACATGGTCTGAGAGTCCCCGTGCAGCCCAGGGGACGGCGTGATAAGCACTGCTTACTGTGGTGTAACAGAGATCCAGAATATTCTCCTCTCTGGTCGGCCATTTAATAAATTGTTTATATTTGGGGAGTTCAAGGGTGAGATTTCCTTTGTTAAAGTCACAGAGGACAATCACTAAGGAGTCCGGGTTAGTCTGCTCCACACACAGTATCTGATCGGCGAGCATGCGTTGTGCCTCTTGCACGTCAGCCTGAGGTGGGATGTACACACCGACCAGAATGAATGAAGCGAACTCACGGGTTGAGTAGACGGGTTTTACACCCGTTCTCATCACAGAACGGGTGTGTTGGTTTTTTGTAGTTTCTGTAATGCAAGTGTTGTTTATCTGTGTGAAATCAACAGATGATCTGTCCGAAGTGTGTCGAGTGTGTTGTCAACATGACAAATGTGTGACGAGGCAAATCTGGGAAAAATAAATGTGAAAAAATCCCACCAGGGGAATCGATCTGCTGTGGTCCACATAAAAACTAATGAAGGGACAACGGCACTTCGCACTGCACCACTGATCAGAGTTAATAGATTCACCTGTATGTTCAGGTGAGTGTGAAGCCTGTGCACATCTTAACATGAGTTATTGTTTCAGGGAACACGCCCAGGTTAACTTGTGACAGTCAAACTGTAACCGTAAACTCAGAGTTATCGGTCACACATCACACATTTGTGCGTGTGCTTACCACACGCACAACATCATAGAAAAACGGCTGTATCCTGCACTCATATCGTCACACATTTGTCATGTTGACAACACACTCGACACACTTCGGACAGATCATCTGTTTATTTCACACAGATAAACAACACTTGCATTACAGAAACTACGAAAAACCAACACACCCATTCTGTGATGAGCGGTTGGGTTGTTTTCATTCTCTGATGACAGAACCTGATCATCGACAACAACGAGAACATCTTTTAAAATCCCGTCCGCTGACTTTAACCAGCAGTGATAGGAGGACACGTGAAGCTCTGCGCGTCCATTAGAAGCACGTTCACCAACTTAACTCATGAAAACACCGCTCGAGCTTCCGCCTTGTTGATGTGAGGGATGTTTACATGTAGCACTGGTTTGGTGTGTGTGTGTTGTAATGATCACCAGCGACATACAAAAGCACTTCGAGTGGAGCTGGTGACGCATGTGTGTTCTTCAATGCTCCCTGTGTCTCCTATGAAGAGGAGCGTCAGATTTGTAAAGCCTGGTATTACGTTTAAAGCGTTTATTCTGTGTTCGGACTATCACCAGATGACATGGGCGTTACCTTAAAGCACATCTGGTGTTATACAGCTAACAGAGTAAAGAACGAGACATTTATCTGACACGCGATGCAGATTTCAGCGACTCGGTGGCGTAGTGAGATCGTCATCAGGCTAGAAGCTTATAGTGCTTCAGCTTGTTGTTTCAAATTCCGTTCAAGGTTTTTGTACTATTTTCTTTTTTTTTTTCTACCATTTAAATGTATATTGCGGTCTCAACATGATGCTGACACGGACACATGAACTCGTGAAGGGTTTTTGTAGGATTTTTATTTCAGTAAGACCTTCAGTAGATCACCGAACTTCATACTCAGGTGCTTTGTGAAAATGACGAATCTGCCACCGGCTCTGAAAAACAGCCTCAACATCTGGAATGTCGCCAGTTGCCATGCGCGCCAGTTAAACTGGAACACCGGCGGAGACGCACAAGCGAACCAGCTCGATTACCTCTCCTCCGCCGCTTCACCGTGTGAACAAAGGTGAGCGCACCTTTGACCAGAATGACAAAAATTTCTTTAGATGAGGCAATAAAAGTCGGATATAAATTATCCGGAGTTATGTCCCAGATGTTCATAAGCATCTCTCTGGTGGAAGTGCTCCCGGTTTTTAAGCAGAAAACTGAATTGACTAACAAAACAAGACAAAACATTGCTCACCAAATCGCTGAGGCAGCCTTCCGCGGCGCCATTTTAGATCAATCTGAAACAACACAGGAAACTAAGACTTTTAAATGTGGTCATTAGATCACTGCCAACTAAGGTTATTTTAGTTAATGAACTACTCTCCGATTACAACATAGATTTATTGTCCCTCACTGAGACGTGGCTGCATCCTGATGAATATGTCAGTCTAAATCAGACCTGGGGATTCTAAGGCCCCCGGGCCGCATCCGGCCCTTTGGCTGTCTGTGACCGGCCCGCGTGAGGTCAACGGAATATTAGGAATCACACATAAATAGGTGAAAATCATGCAAAGAATACAACAAAATGTATTTTATTTTGAAGGTGCCTTTTTTTAACATCTACCTGACGTACATCCTGAATGCCCGCGAGCGGATGATGTTTTGGCGAACGGAGTTAAGAAGAGATGTGAGTTAGCTGTTAAAGTCCGCAAAAATGTCAGCCCACGTTATGACAAGAAATATCGATGGGAAAGCCGTGTGCTTAGTTTGTGGAGAAAAGATTGCTGTTTTTAAGGATTACAATTTGAACCGCCCTTACGAGACAAAGCACAGAGAGACTTTTACGGACGAAACGTAACAAGAAGGATCGAGGACATCGCGGGAAATCTCGATCTTCAGCTGCTAAAGAAAGTAGTCGATTTTGACTTTTTCTCCTTGGCTCTGGATGAGGGCTGTGATGTCCACGACACAGCCCAGTTACTCATCTTTTGAAGCGGATGCAAGATAAAGTGAGGGAAATTAACCCACAGTCATGAAAAACCTGGAAAAGTCATGGAATTGTTAAATGTTTATTTCCAGTCCTGGAAAAGTGCTTGAAAAAAATGTAATCCCAAAAGTTTTGGAGAAGTCATGGAGATTTGTTATATTCATATTTTCATGTCGTTAATTTACGCTGAGTTTTAATCAATTCATATGCTTTTAAAAGAAATACGCTCAAAATATAAGCAGGCGTACTATCTCATACTAATTGAAATGTTCGGTGGGGAAGCAGGTGAGACAATGCACTACGCCAGGGAAGTGTAGATTTAACCATGCTTGGCTACAAATGGAAATGTACATGCCATGTGTTACAACAGACGTCAATCAAACTATTGACTGATTCATTTGTGTAGTTAGAGGTTGACTGTATGCTTTGAAATTCTCATTGTTAGCTTAAATACTAAATTTAGTCTATTTTGCATGTATACACTGAGATCTCACAAAATGTCTGGTCATGGAAGGTTGGTTTAAAGATATTGAAAGTCATGGAAAAGTCTTGGAAATCCATGGGTCAAAATGTGTATGAACCCTGTGTATTATACATCAGGAGGTGTTGTGTAAGTCAGTGCTAAAAATGAATCATGTTACTGATGTTGTAACTAGGGATGAGCATAATTAATCGACGATCGATTAATTGATCATTAAGAATTTCGTTGAGGAAATTATTTTTTCATCAAGAAATACACTAATTACAGATTTGACCACGGGGGGCAGTGTTTGAAAAAAAAGCCACAGTTACCTGCGACTGGCTGCGAGTTAACGTGGATTTCCATTTCCAAAATAAACATGAAGAGGTCATGGCGAAGTGTAGAGTGGGACCATTTTGAGTTAAAAAATGACTTTACTGCGAAGCCATCCCCGAGACTGGGGGAGACGAGGAGCCTACGTTGTCTGACATGGACGAGGGGAGCGCAAAAACCGGAGCCGCGGCCAGGCTAGCGAAGTTAGCATGGAGCTACCTGTGTATCTCAGAGCGAGTTTTTCGGCGGATGGACTTACGGTCACCAGGCTGCGTTCGCGTCTGACCTCGGGGAATGTTAACATGCTCATCTTTCTCAACACAAACCCGTAGGCTGGTGCTGAGGTTGTATGTGAGTTACTGGTTATTTTTATGAAGGTTTCTCGACTCTGTGCCTTGTTTGATAGTTTCGAGTTACATCTGGCAAAACCTGTCAGACCCAAGTATTATATAGATGTGGTTAAGTTGTTGTTTAACATGATGTTTTTTATATTATTATTAATATTATTATATTATTTTGAAAAAAAAAAACGTGGGGCCGGTTGTGTTTTCTAGCACCGGCTTTTAGCTGTCGGCTCCGCTGCTTAAGATTACGGCAGCGCATATTTTTTCATCTTGTATTAAAGATCTCAATGAGGAAACACACTTTGTTTTTTCACTTCATTTTAATATAGCCTATAAATAGTGAATTTTTTTACTTGAAAATATGAATGATTAATCGAAAGTTCATCATTAATTCTCCCGACGATCGATGAAGATTATTTAATCGAACGCCCTCCCTAGTTGTAACTAAATTAGTTAACTTTATCAGAGCAAGAGCATTTAATCTCAGACAGTTTGTTGCACTTTTGGAGGAGCATGAGACTGAACATGGGGACATAGGCTACCACAAAGCTGTCAGTTGGCTCAGTCTGGACAAAGTGCTTAAAACAGTATGGGACCTGAGATCAGAGATTCAAGAGTTTTGTGAAAAGAAAGGCAAGGACATCCCAGAGCGCTCTGATGCAGACTGGATGGAAGATCTTGCATTTGCTGTTGATGTCACTGCATTAATGAATGAGCGTAATATCAAACTGCACGGCAAGGGCCTATTTGCACATGAAATGTGCAGCCTGGTGAAGGCTTTCATGAGAAAGTTGCAGTTTCTTTCAAGCCAGTTGGAGGGTAACATTCTCAACCACATGCCATATCTGTAAAAAGCCACACCATCAGTTGATCACCTCCACAGGTACACTGCTGGCAGAGCACTTTAAGTCAGTATCACTGCTGGAGTTTTATTCTTCTCTCAAAGTGGAGAACTTTTCATACTTGAGGAGGCATGCTCAGAAGATATTGGTTCTCTTTGGATCGACTGACATATGTGAACACACATTTTCTGTGATGAAGTTTAACAAATCCAGATACTGATCCTCTCTCACTGATGATCACCTGTCAGCTGTCCTTCGCATATCCACCTCAGATATTCAACCTGACTTCAGTGCACTTGTTCATGCCCAAAACAGACTTGATTTCTCTCACTTAACAAGAAAAAAAAACGCAAATGGGGTGATTAGACTATATGCAAATAGTAATAGCGCTTTGTATACAGTTAATTTAAAGCTGATCTTTGGAATACTATAAAAGTATTGCATTATTTGTTCACAACTGTTCTTTTAAATGTAGATTAAAGTGTGATTTATTGTTGGCGTTGTTACTTTGCCTGCCTTACTTTTTCATTGCCTAACCATAACATTTACTTTTACCTGTAGAAGCTTATCAAATGAATATGAGTAGAATTAAGTTCAGCTTATTGGTCCGGACCACCACAACTGTCCATGTTTCTCATGTGGCTCCTCGGGAAAATTAATTGCCCACCCCTGGTCTAAATGAATCTACTCCCCCCAGTCATATAAATTCACAGGTTCCCAGAGAATTTGGGCGAGGAGGTGGAGTTGCTGCTATTTTTAACTCAATTAATCCTAAACCTAAACTCAGCTATAACTCATTTGAATGTCTTGTTCTTAGTCTTCCACGCTGATCTAGGAAACAACCATAAACTATCATATTAGCTGTAGTTTACAGTGCTCCGGGGGCTTATCCCGAATTTTGTACCGATTTCCCTGAGTTTTTATCAAGAAAATCCTAAGACCAATAATAGTATACAATAATTATTATTGTTGGTAATATTCATGTTGACAATAATAAAGATAGCCTTAGCGTAGCATTTATTTCAATACTAGACTCAATTGGTTTCAGTCAGTGTGTACACCAACCTACTCGTTGTTACCATACACTTGGCCTTGTATTTTTGTACAGTGTTGAATTGAACATTTAACAGTACTTCTGCGCAATCCAGTTCTTTCAGACCATAATTTAATAACCTTTGATTTTCCCAAAACTGAATATATGCCAGTAATAAAAAACTAATTTTCTAGATTTCTACTTGATAGTGCTGTAGCTAAATTTAAGGAAATAATTCCAACTAGGGCTACGTTGTAGCACTGGCGGGCCCGAGCACCCGCAGGTTGAAGCCGGTTGCGGTCGGTGGAGAGAGCGATCGATGACTAAGCGCATGTCTCCGCGTTGCATCCATTTTGCGCTCTGCGGCAGTAGGTCTGCCAGTAGGTGGCGCCATCACAATTATTACACACAGACATATAGATCTGTTCAAGTAGCCTCTCTGATATAGCATGAGCAATTTTGTGTCAATTGGACAATTTTACCACAACGTAATTTTCACACTGATTAGTAGGTGGCGCTATGACCCTGAACTAATATTTATATGTGGAGCTTTTCAGATCAGTATTGTGATTATAGGTCAGTAGTTTGGAGCCGGTTGGATAATGCAGAGTGGATTAACAAAGTACTTCCTGTTTCCTGGCGAAGCGAGTAGGTGGCGCTATTACACTGAGGAAATATTGACACACAGAGCTGTTCAGGCTTGTACTATTATCATGTGTCAGAAGTGTGGTAGTAATAGGACAATGCACAGTGGACTTATGAAAACATCGCCTCATCTGGCGAAGGATGATCCTTCGCCAAACATCAATGTTTACATGGTTTGAGGAAATGTCACATTTCTGACCTGGATCCAATGACTTGACTGAGGTAATTTGAGCTGTATATTGTAAAGCAGCCAGGAGCAGTTCATCAAAATATAAAACATGTCACTTCCTGTAGCCACCAGGGGGCGCTGTGATTTCAAATCATGATTTCTGTGTAGATGTCATCAGGCCGGGACTCTTGTCTTACATGTCTAGTTTGGACTCGATTGGACCATGTATGTTCGAGATACAGATGCTCGTGTTTTGATGGCGTTTAATCAAACTTTGACGCCACGCCACGGTCACACAGTGTGATGGAAAAAAAATCCCATAGTCACTTTTTTTCTTAATCTTGTTTTGATGACACTCATCTGAATTTGAAGTTGATCAGATGAAAGCTCTACGACAAGTACATCAAAGAAAAAATGGGGAATATGGCTAAAATGGCCACTAAATTCAAAATGGCGGTTTTTCTGTTTAGTCTAGCATATCTATCCAAGAGACTTATTTGTTTGTTATAAAAAGACACATGCCCAAAACGATTTTTGTACATGTTGGCCAATCGTAGTGTCGGGGCTGCCCATTAGGGGGCGCTGGTCAGTTTTTTTGCCACGCCCATTCCTTGAAACCATTTGAATATCTTCAGGGGGGGGATTTTGCTAAACACATGTAGTTTGAGTGAGATAGAACCATTTACACTGAAGTTACAGCAATTTCGTGTTTCACGGCGAGTTGATGAACTTTGATGCCCCGCCATTAATATGGCGTTTGACGAAAAGTTACAGTTATCTTATGCCTTCATTATCAATGTCTTGAGACCCATTTGATAAAGTTTGACATGGTTGAGGTCAATGGATGAGGAGAAATACATCCAAGTGTAAGACATTGAAAAAAACAAACATTTCCTGTTGCCACCAGGGGGCGCTGTGATTTCAAGTCATAATTTCTGTGTAGATGTCATCAGGTCAGGACTCTTGTCTTACATGTCTACTTTGGACTCGGTTGGACCATGTATGTTCGAGATACAGATGCTCGTGTTTTGATGGCGTTTAATCAAACTTTGACGCCACGCCACGGTCACACGGTGTGACGAAAAAAAATTCCCTTGATCATTTTTTTCTCAATGTTGTTGTGATGACACTCATCTGAATTTTTAGTTGATCAGATGAAAGCTCTACGACAAGTACATAAAACAAAAAAAGTGGAATATGGCTAAAAAGAACACTAAATTCAAAATGGCAGACTTCCTGTTGCTTTTTTCATAATGCTCCTTGAGACTTTTTTTCATGACTGGTCACGATAAACCTATGTCCCGATTTTGGTGAAGATCGAAGAAGGGGAAACCTAGGGGCTGGTTCCAGGGGGCGCTGTTGAGCCATTTTGCCACGCCCAATCCAAATTTCTCCAGAATACTAAAATATCCGCAGACCTTGAATTTCCTGCAAAGTTTCACAACTTTTTGAGCATGTCTAGACCCTGAAAAAGCCCCCCAAAGGGAAATAATAATAACTAGGGCTACGTTGTAGCACTTGCGGGCCCGAGCACCCGCACGTTGAATCCTGTTGCGGTCGGTGGAGAGAGCGATCGATGACCAAGCGCACATCATCGATCGAGCATGCACTTCTCCACGTTGCATGCGTTTTGCGCTCTGCGGCAGTAGGTTTGCCAGTAGGTGGTCGCCATCACTATTATTACGCACAGACATATATATCTGTTCATGTAGGCGCTCTGATGTAGCGTGAGCAATTTTGTGTCAATTGGACAATGTTTCCGCAACTTAATTTTCACACTGATCAATAGGTGGCGCTATGATCCTGAACTAATATTTATAGGTGGAGCTGTTCAGATCAGTATTGTGATCATAGGTCAGTAGTTTGGAGCCGGTTGGATAATGCAGAGTGGATTAACAAAGTTCCTGTTTCCTGGTGAATCAGTAGGTGGCGCTATGACACTGAGGAAATATTGACACATAGAGCTGTTCAGGCTTGGACTCTGACCATGTGACAGAAGTTTTGTAGTGATAGGACAATGCACAGTGGAGTTATGATAACATCGTGTCCTTTGGCGAAGGAAAATCCTTCGCCGCACATCAATGTTTACACGGTTTGAGGAAACGTCACAATTCTGACCATGATCTAAAGACTTGACTGATCTGATTTGAGCTGTATATTGTAAATCAGCCAGGAGAAGTTCATCAAAGTATAAAACATGTCACTTCCTGTAGCCACCAGGGGGCGCTGTAATTTCAAGTCATAATTTCTGTGTAGATGTCATCAGGATGGCACCCTTGTCTTACATGTCTAGTTTGGACTCGATTGGACAATGTATGTCCGAGATACAGAACCTCGTGTTTTGATGGCGTTTAATCAAACTCAAGACGCCACGCCACGGTCACACGGTGTGACGAAAGGTCAATCTCTTAATCACTTTTTATCTCCATCTTGTTGTGATGGCACTGATCTTAATTTGAAGTTAATCTGATGAAAGCCCTGGGACAAGTGCATCAAGTAAAAATGTGGAATATGGAAAAAAATGGCCACTTAATCCAAAATGGCGGCCTCCCTGTTTGGTCAAGCATACCTATCCAAGATATTTTTTTGTTTGTTATGAAACGACACATGTCCAGATAGATTTGTATAAATGTCGGCCATCGTAGTGCCGGGGTTGCCCTATAGGGGGCGCTGGTCAGTTTTTTTGCCACGCCCATTTCTTAAAACCATATGAATATCTTCAGGGGGGGGCTGTTGTTACACACATGTAGTTTGAGAGAGATAGAATCATGAACACTGAAGTTACAGTAATTTCGTGTTTCACGGCGAGTTGATGAACTTTAATGCCACGCCATTTATATGGCGTTTGACGAAAAGTCACGGTAATCTTATGTCTTCATTGTCAATGTCTTGGGACCCATTTGATACAGTTTGACATGGTTGAGGTCAGTGGATGAGGAGAAATTCATCCAAGTGTAAGACAAGCAAAAAACAAGACATTTCCTGTTGCCACCAGGGGGCGCTGCGGTTTTAAGTCCTCATTTATGCATAGATGTCATCAGGCGGGGACTATTGTCTTACATGTCTAGTTTGGACCTGATTGGAACATGTATGTCCGAGATACAGATGCCCGTGTTTTGATGGCGTGTAACCAATTTTTAACGCCATGCCACGGTCACACGGTGTGATAAAAAAAAAATCCCTCAATCATTTTTTATCTCCATCTTGTTGTGATGACACTCATCTGAATTTGAAGTTGATCTGATGAAAGCCCTGGGACAAGTACGTAAAAGTAAAAATGTGGGATATTGCCAAAATGGCCACTAAAAGCAAAATGGCGGACTTCCTGTTGCGTTTTTCATAATGCTCCATGAGACTTTTTTTCATGACTGGTCACGATACACCTATATCCAGATTTTGATGAAAATCCGTTATGTGGAAACCTAGGGGCTGGTTCCAGGGGGCGCTGTAGAGCCATTTTGCCACGCCCAATTCCAATTACTCCAGAATACTAAAATATCCGCAGACCTTGAATTTCCTGCAAAGTTTCATAACTTTTTGAGCATGTCTAGACCCTGAAAAAGCCCCCCAAAGGGAAATAATAATAACTAGGGCTACGTTGTAGCACTTGCGGGCCCGAGCACCCGCACGTTGAAGCCTGTTGCGGTCGGTGGAGAGAGCGATCGATGACCAAGCGCACATCATCGATCGAGCATGCACTTCTCCACGTTGCATGCGTTTTGCGCTCTGCGGCAGTAGGTTTGCCAGTAGGTGGCGCCATCACTATTATTACGCACAGACATATAGATCTGTTCAAGTAGGCGCTCTGATGTAGCGTGAGAAATTTTGTGTCAATTGGACAATGTTTCCGCAACTTAATTTTCACACTGATCAATAGGTGGCGCTATGATCCTGAACTAATATTCATATATGGAGCTGTTCTATTCAGGATTGTGATCATAGGTCAGTAGTTTGGAGCCGGTTGGATAATGCAGAGTGGATTAACAAAGTACTTCCTGTTTCCTGGCGAATCAGTAGGTGGCGCTATGACACTGAGGAAATATTGACACATAGAGCTGTTCAGGCTTGGACTCTGACCATGTGACAGAAGTTTTGTAGTGACAGGACAATGCACAGTGGAGTTATGATAACATTGTGTCCTTTGGCGAAGGAAAATCCTTCGCCGCACATCAATGTTTACACGGTTTGAGGAAACGTCACAATTCTGACCATGATCTAATGACTTGACTGATCTGATTTGAGCTGTATATTGTAAATCAGCCAGGAGCAGTTCATCAAAGTATAAAACATGTCACTTCCTGTAGCCACCAAGGGGCGCTGTAATTTCAAGTCATAATTTCTGTGTAGATGTCATCAGGATGGCACCCTTGTCTGACATGTCTAATTTGGACTCGATTGGACAATGTATGTCCGAGATACAGAACCTCGTGTTTTGATGGCGTTTAATCAAACTCAAGACGCCACGCCATGGTCACACAGTGTGACGAAAGGTCAATCTCTTAATCACTTTTTATCTCCATCTTGTTGTGATGGCACTGATCTTAATTTGAAGTTAATCTGATGAAAGCCCTGGGACAAGTGCATCAAGTAAAAATGTGGAATATGGAAAAAAAATGGCCACTTAATCCAAAATGGCGGCCTCCCTGTTTGGTCAAGCATACCTATCCAAGATATTTTTTTGTTTGTTATGAAACGACACATGTCCCGATAGATTTGTATAAATGTCGGCCATCGTAGTGCCGGGGTTGCCCTATAGGGGGCGCTGGTCAGTTTTTTTGCCACGCCCATTTCTTAAAACCATATGAATATCTTCAGGGGGGGGCTGTTGTTACACACATGAAGTTTGAGAGAGATAGAATCATGAACACTGAAGTTACAGCAATTTCGTGTTTCACGGCGAGTTGATGAACTTTAATGCCACGCCATTCATATGGCGTTTGACGAAAAGTCACGGTAATCTTATGTCTTCATTGTCAATGTCTTGGGACCCATTTGATACAGTTTGACATGGTTGAGGTCAGTGGATGAGGAGAAATTCATCCAAGTGTAAGACAAGCAAAAAACAAGACATTTCCTGTTGCCACCAGGGGGCGCTGCGGTTTTAAGTCATCATTTATGCATAGATGTCATCAGGCGGGGACTATTGTCTTACATGTCTAGTTTGGACTTGATTGGAACATGTATGTCCGAGATACAGATGCCCGTGTTTTGATGGCGTGTAACCAATTTTTAACGCCATGCCACGGTCACACGGTGTGATAAAAAAAAAATCCCTCAATCATTTTTTATCTCCATCTTGTTGTGATGACACTCATCTGAATGTGAAATTGATCTGATGAAAGCCCTGGGACAAGTACGTAAAAGTAAAAATGTGGGATATTGCCAAAATGGCCACTAAAAGCAAAATGGCGGACTTCCTGTTGCTTTTTTCATAATGCTCCATGAGACTTTTTTTCATGACTGGTCACGATACACCTATATCCAGATTTTGATGAAAATCCGTTATGTGGAAACCTAGGGGCTGGTTCCAGGGGGCGCTGTAGAGCCATTTTGCCATGCCCAATTCCAATTACTCCAGAATACTAAAATATCCGCAGACCTTGAATTTCCTGCAAAGTTTCATAACTTTTTGAGCATGTCTAGACCCTGAAAAAGCCCCCCAAAGGGAAATAATAATAATAATAATAATAATAATAATAATAATAATAACTAGGGCTACGTTGTAGCACTTGCGGGCCCGAGCACCCGCACGTTGAAGCCTGTTGCGGTCGGTGGAGAGAGCGATCGATGACCAAGCGCACATCATCGATCGAGCATGCACTTCTCCACGTTGCATGCGTTTTGCGCTCTGCGGCAGTAGGTTTGCCAGTAGGTGGCGCCATCACTATTATTACGCACAGACATATACATCTGTTCAAGTAGGCGCTCTGATGTAGCGTGAGAAATTTTGTGTCAATTGGACAATGTTTCCGCAACTTAATTTTCACACTGATCAATAGGTGGCGCTATGATCCTGAACTAATATTCATATATGGAGCTGTTCTATTCAGGATTGTGATCATAGGTCAGTAGTTTGGAGCCGGTTGGATAATGCAGAGTGGATTAACAAAGTACTTCCTGTTTCCTGGCGAATCAGTAGGTGGCGCTATGACACTGAGGAAATATTGACACATAGAGCTGTTCAGGCTTGGACTCTGACCATGTGACAGAAGTTTGTAGTGATAGGACAATGCACAGTTGAGTTATGATAACATCGTGTCCTTTGGCGAAGGAAAATCCTTCGCCGCACATCAATGTTTACACGGTTTGAGGAAACGTCACAATTCTGACCATGATCTAATGACTTGACTGATCTGATTTGAGCTGTATATTGTAAATCTGCCAGGAGCAGTTCATCAAAGTATAAAACATGTCACTTCCTGTAGCCACCAGGGGGCGCTGTAATTTCAAGTAATAATTTCTGTGTAGATGTCATCAGGATGGCACCCTTGTCTTACATGTCTAGTTTGGACTCGATTGGACAATGTATGTCCGAGATACAGAACCTCGTGTTTTGATGGCGTTTAATCAAACTCAAGACGCCACGCCACGGTCACACGGTGTGACGAAAGGTCAATCTCTTAATCACTTTTTATCTCCATCTTGTTGTGATGGCACTGATCTTAATTTGAAGTTAATCTGATGAAAGCCCTGGGACAAGTGCATCAAGTAAAAATGTGGAATATGGAAAAAAAATGGCCACTTAATCCAAAATGGCGGCCTCCCTGTTTGGTCAAGCATACCTATCCAAGATATTTTTTTGTTTGTTATGAAACGACACATGTCCCGATAGATTTGTATAAATGTCGGCCATCGTAGTGCCGGGGTTGCCCTATAGGGGGCGCTGGTCAGTTTTTTTGCCACGCCCATTTCTTAAAACCATATGAATATCTTCAGGGGGGGGCTGTTGTTACACACATGTAGTTTGAGAGAGATAGAATCATGAACACTGAAGTTACAGCAATTTCGTGTTTCACGGCGAGTTGATGAACTTTAATGCCACGCCATTCATATGGCGTTTGACGAAAAGTCACGGTAATCTTATGTCTTCATTGTCAATGTCTTGGGACCCATTTGATACAGTTTGACATGGTTGAGGTCAGTGTATGAGGAGAAATTCATCCAAGTGTAAGACAAGCAAAAAACAAGACATTTCCTGTTGCCACCAGGGGGCGCTGCGGATTTAAGTCATCATTTATGCATAGATGTCATCAGGCGGGGACTATTGTCTTACATGTCTAGTTTGGACTTGATTGGAACATGTATGTCCAAGATACAGATGCCCGTGTTTTGATGGCGTGTAACCAATTTTTAACGCCATGCCACGGTCACACGGTGTGATAAAAAAAAAATCCCTCAATCATTTTTTATCTCCATCTTGTTGTGATGACACTCATCTGAATTTGAAGTTGATCTGATGAAAGCCCTGGGACAAGTACGTAAAAGTAAAAATGTGGGATATTGCCAAAATGGCCACTAAAAGCAAAATGGCGGACTTCCTGTTGCGTTTTTCATAATGCTCCATTATTAGGGCTACAAGTGCTACAACGTGCAACGTTGTAGCACTTGCGGGCCCGAGCACCCGCACGTTGAAGCCTGTTGCGGTCGGTGGAGAGAGCGATCGATGACCAAGCGCACATCATCGATCGAGCATGCACTTCTCCACGTTGCATGCGTTTTGCGCTCTGCGGCAGTAGGTTTGCCAGTAGGTGGCGCCATCACTATTATTACGCACAGACATATATATCTGTTCATGTAGGCGCTCTGATGTAGCGTGAGCAATTTTGTGTCAATTGGACAATGTTTCCGCAACTTAATTTTCACACTGATCAATAGGTGGCGCTATGATCCTGAACTAATATTCATATATGGAGCTGTTCTATTCAGGATTGTGATCATAGGTCAGTAGTTTGGAGCCGGTTGGATAATGCAGAGTGGATTAACAAAGTACTTCCTGTTTCCTGGCGAATCAGTAGGTGGCGCTATGACACTGAGGAAATATTGACACATAGAGCTGTTCAGGCTTGGACTCTGACCATGTGACAGAAGTTGTGTAGTGATAGGACAATGCACAGTGGAGTTATGATAACATCGTGTCCTTTGGCGAAGGAAAATCCTTCGCCGCACATCAATGTTTACACGGTTTGAGGAAACGTCACAATTCTGACCATGATCTAATGACTTGACTGATCTGATTTGAGCTGTATATTGTAAATCAGCCAGGAGCAGTTCATCAAAGTATAAAACATGTCACTTCCTGTAGCCACCAGGGGGCGCTGTAATTTCAAGTCATAATTTCTGTGTAGATGTCATCAGGATGGCACCCTTGTCTTACATGTCTAGTTTGGACTCGATTGGACAATGTATGTCCGAGATACAGAACCTCGTGTTTTGATGGCGTTTAATCAAACTCAAGACGCCACGCCACGGTCACACGGTGTGACGAAAGGTCAATCTCTTAATCACTTTTTATCTCCATCTTGTTGTGATGGCACTGATCTTAATTTGAAGTTAATCTGATGAAAGCCCTGGGACAAGTGCATCAAGTAAAAATGTGGAATATGGAAAAAAATGGCCACTTAATCCAAAATGGCGGCCTCCCTGTTTGGTCAAGCATACCTATCCAAGATATTTTTTTGTTTGTTATGAAACGACACATGTCCCGATAGATTTGTATAAATGTCGGCCATCGTAGTGCCGGGGTTGCCCTATAGGGGGCGCTGGTCAGTTTTTTTGCCACGCCCATTTCTTAAAACCATATGAATATCTTCAGGGGGGGGCTGTTGTTACACACATGTAGTTTGAGAGAGATAGAATCATGAACACTGAAGTTACAGTAATTTCGTGTTTCACGGCGAGTTGATGAACTTTAATGCCACGCCATTTATATGGCGTTTGACGAAAAGTCACGGTAATCTTATGTCTTCATTGTCAATGTCTTGGGACCCATTTGATACAGTTTGACATGGTTGAGGTCAGTGGATGAGGAGAAATTCATCCAAGTGTAAGACAAGCAAAAAACAAGACATTTCCTGTTGCCACCAGGGGGCGCTGCGGTTTTAAGTCCTCATTTATGCATAGATGTCATCAGGCGGGGACTATTGTCTTACATGTCTAGTTTGGACCTGATTGGAACATGTATGTCCGAGATACAGATGCCCGTGTTTTGATGGCGTGTAACCAATTTTTAACGCCATGCCACGGTCACACGGTGTGATAAAAAAAAAATCCCTCAATCATTTTTTATCTCCATCTTGTTGTGATGACACTCATCTGAATTTGAAGTTGATCTGATGAAAGCCCTGGGACAAGTACGTAAAAGTAAAAATGTGGGATATTGCCAAAATGGCCACTAAAAGCAAAATGGCGGACTTCCTGTTGCGTTTTTCATAATGCTCCATGAGACTTTTTTTCATGACTGGTCACGATACACCTATATCCAGATTTTGATGAAAATCCGTTATGTGGAAACCTAGGGGCTGGTTCCAGGGGGCGCTGTAGAGCCATTTTGCCACGCCCAATTCCAATTACTCCAGAATACTAAAATATCCGCAGACCTTGAATTTCCTGCAAAGTTTCATAACTTTTTGAGCATGTCTAGACCCTGAAAAAGCCCCCCAAAGGGAAATAATAATAACTAGGGCTACGTTGTAGCACTTGCGGGCCCGAGCACCCGCACGTTGAAGCCTGTTGCGGTCGGTGGAGAGAGCGATCGATGACCAAGCGCACATCATCGATCGAGCATGCACTTTTCCACGTTGCATGCGTTTTGCGCTCTGCGGCAGTAGGTTTGCCAGTAGGTGGCGCCATCACTATTATTACGCACAGACATATATATCTGTTCATGTAGGCGCTCTGATGTAGCGTGAGCAATTTTGTGTCAATTGGACAATGTTAACACAACTTAATTTTCACACTGATCAGTAGGTTGCGCTATGACCCTGAACTAATATTTATATGTGGAGCTGTTCAGATCAGTATTGTGATCATAGGTCAGTAGTTTGGAGCCGGTTGGATAATGCAGAGTGGATTAACAAAGTACTTCCTGTTTCCTGGCGAATCAGTAGGTGGCGCTATGACACTGAGGAAATATTGACACATAAAGCTGTTCAGGCTTGGACTCTGACCATGTGACAGAAGTTTTGTAGTGATAGGACAATGCACAGTGGAGTTATGATAACATCGTGTCCTTTGGCGAAGGAAAATCCTTCGCCGCACATCAATGTTTACACGGTTTGAGGAAACGTCACAATTCTGACCATGATCTAATGACTTGACTGATCTGATTTGAGCTGTATATTGTAAATCAGCCAGGAGCAGTTCATCAAAGTATAAAACATGTCACTTCCTGTAGCCACCAGGGGGCGCTGTAATTTCAAGTCATAATTTCTGTGTAGATGTCATCAGGATGGCACCCTTGTCTTACATGTCTAGTTTGGACTCGATTGGACAATGTATGTCCGAGATACAGAACCTCGTGTTTTGATGGCGTTTAATCAAACTCAAGACGCCACGCCACGGTCACACGGTGTGACGAAAGGTCAATCTCTTAATCACTTTTTATCTCCATCTTGTTGTGATGGCACTGATCTTAATTTGAAGTTAATCTGATGAAAGCCCTGGGACAAGTGCATCAAGTAAAAATGTGGAATATGGAAAAAAAATGGCCACTTAATCCAAAATGGCGGCCTCCCTGTTTGGTCAAGCATACCTATCCAAGATATTTTTTTGTTTGTTATGAAACGACACATGTCCCGATAGATTTGTATAAATGTCGGCCATCGTAGTGCCGGGGTTGCCCTATAGGGGGCGCTGGTCAGTTTTTTTGCCACGCCCATTTCTTAAAACCATATGAATATCTTCAGGGGGGGGCTGTTGTTACACACATGTAGTTTGAGAGAGATAGAATCATGAACACTGAAGTTACAGCAATTTCGTGTTTCACGGCGAGTTGATGAACTTTAATGCCACGCCATTCATATGGCGTTTGACGAAAAGTCACGGTAATCTTATGTCTTCATTGTCAATGTCTTGGGACCCATTTGATACAGTTTGACATGGTTGAGGTCAGTGGATGAGGAGAAATTCATCCAAGTGTAAGACAAGCAAAAAACAAGACATTTCCTGTTGCCACCAGGGGGCGCTGCGGTTTTAAGTCATCATTTGTGCATAGATGTCATCAGGCGGGGACTATTGTCTTACATGTCTAGTTTGGACTTGATTGGAACATGTATGTCCGAGATACAGATGCCCGTGTTTTGATGGCGTGTAACCAATTTTTAACGGCATGCCACGGTCACACGGTGTGATAAAAAAAAAATCCCTCAATCATTTTTTATCTCCATCTTGTTGTGATGACACTCATCTGAATTTGAAGTTGATCTGATGAAAGCCCTGGGACAAGTACGTAAAAGTAAAAATGTGGGATATTGCCAAAATGGCCACTAAAAGCAAAATGGCGGACTTCCTGTTGCGTTTTTCATAATGCTCCATGAGACTTTTTTTCATGACTGGTCACGATACACCTATATCCAGATTTTGATGAAAATCCGTTATGTGGAAACCTAGGGGCTGGTTCCAGGGGGCGCTGTAGAGCCATTTTGCCACGCCCAATTCCAATTACTCCAGAATACTAAAATATCCGCAGACCTTGAATTTCCTGCAAAGTTTCATAACTTTTTGAGCATGTCTAGACCCTGAAAAAGCCCCCCAAAGGGAAATAATAATAACTAGGGCTACGTTGTAGCACTTGCGGGCCCGAGCACCCGCACGTTGAAGCCTGTTGCGGTCGGTGGAGAGAGCGATCGATGACCAAGCGCACATCATCGATCGAGCATGCACTTCTCCACGTTGCATGCGTTTTGCGCTCTGCGGCAGTAGGTTTGCCAGTAGGTGGCATCATCACTATTATTACGCACAGACATATATATCTGTTCATGTAGGCGCTCTGATGTAGCGTGAGCAATTTTGTGTCAATTGGACAATTTTAACACAACTTAATTATCACACTGATCAGTAGGTGGCGCTATGACCCTGAACTAATATTTATATGTGGAGCTGTTCAGATCAGTATTGTGATCATAGGTCTGTAGTTTGGAGCCGGTTGGATAATGCAGAGTGGATTAACAAAGTACTTCCTGTTTCCTGGCGAATCAGTAGGTGGCGCTATGACACTGAGGAAATATTGACACATAGAGCTGTTCAGGCTTGGACTCTGACCATGTGACAGAAGTTTTGTAGTGATAGGACAATGCACAGTGGAGTTATGATAACATCGTGTCCTTTGGCGAAGGAAAATCCTTCGCCGCACATCAATGTTTACACGGTTTGAGGAAACGTCACAATTCTGACCATGATCTAATGACTTGACTGAGCTGATTTGAGCTGTATATTGTAAATCAGCCAGGAGCAGTTCATCAAAGTATAAAACATGTCACTTCATGTTGCCACCAGGGGGCGCTGTGATTTCAAGTCATAATTTCTGTGTAGATGTCATCAGGATGGCACCCTTGTCTTACATGTCTAGTTTGGACTCGATTGGACAATGTATGTCCGAGATACAGAACCTCGTGTTTTGATGGCGTTTAATCAAACTCAAGACGCCACGCCACGGTCACACGGTGTGACGAAATGTCAATCTCTTAATCACTTTTTATCTCCATCTTGTTGTGATGGCACTGATCTTAATTTGAAGTTAATCTGATGAAAGCCCTGGGACAAGTGCATCAAGTAAAAATGTGGAATATGGAAAAAAAATGGCCACTTAATCCAAAATGGCGGCCTCCCTGTTTGGTCAAGCATACCTATACAAGATATTTTTTTGTTTGTTATGAAACGACACATGTCCCGATAGATTTGTATAAATGTCGGCCATCGTAGTGCCGGGGTTGCCCTATAGGGGGCGCTGGTCAGTTTTTTTGCCACGCCCATTTCTTAAAACCATATGAATATCTTCAGGGGGGGGCTGTTGTTACACACATGTAGTTTGAGAGAGATAGAATCATGAACACTGAAGTTACAGCAATTTCGTGTTTCACGGCGAGTTGATGAACTTTAATGCCACGCCATTCATATGGCGTTTGACGAAAAGTCACGGTAATCTTATGTCTTCATTGTCAATGTCTTGGGACCCATTTGATACAGTTTGACATGGTTGAGGTCAGTGGATGAGGAGAAATTCATCCAAGTGTAAGACAAGCAAAAAACAAGACATTTCCTGTTGCCACCAGGAGGCGCTGCGGTTTTAAGTCATCATTCATGCATAGATGTCATCAGGCGGGGACTATTGTCTTACATGTCTAGTTTGGACTTGATTGGAACATGTATGTCTGAGATACAGATGCCCGTGTTTTGATGGCGTGTAACCAATTTTTAACGCCATGCCACGGTCACACGGTGTGATAAAAAAAAAATCCCTCAATCATTTTTTATCTCCATCTTGTTGTGATGACACTCATCTGAATTTGAAGTTGATCTGATGAAAGCCCTGGGACAAGTACGTAAAAGTAAAAATGTGGGATATTGCCAAAATGGCCACTAAAAGCAAAATGGCGGACTTCCTGTTGCGTTTTTCATAATGCTCCATGAGACTTTTTTTCATGACTGGTCACGATACACCTATATCCAGATTTTGATGAAAATCCGTTATGTGGAAACCTAGGGGCTGGTTCCAGGGGGCGCTGTAGAGCCATTTTGCCACGCCCAATTCCAATTACTCCAGAATACTAAAATATCCGCAGACCTTGAATTTCCTGCAAAGTTTCATAACTTTTTGAGCATGTCTAGACCCTGAAAAAGCCCCCCAAAGGGAAATAATAATAATAATAATAATAAAAATCCTTACAGATTCAATAGGGCCTCTCACCATTCGGTGCTCGGGCCCTAACTAGGGCTACGTTGTAGCACTTGCGGGCCCGAGCACCCGCACGTTGAAGCCTGTTGCGGTCGGTGGAGAGAGCGATCGATGACCAAGCGCACATCATCGATCGAGCATGCACTTCTCCACGTTGCATGCGTTTTGCGCTCTGCGGCAGTAGGTTTGCCAGTAGGTGGCGCCATCACTATTATTACGCACAGACATATATATCTGTTCATGTAGGCGCTCTGATGTAGCGTGAGCAATTTTGTGTCAATTGGACAATGTTTCCGCAACTTAATTTTCACACTGATCAATAGGTGGCGCTATGATCCTGAACTAATATTCATATATGGAGCTGTTCTATTCAGGATTGTGATCATAGGTCAGTAGTTTGGAGCCGGTTGGATAATGCAGAGTGGATTAACAAAGTACTTCCTGTTTCCTGGCGAATCAGTAGGTGGCGCTATGACACTGAGGAAATATTGACACATAGAGCTGTTCAGGCTTGGACTCTGACCATGTGACAGAAGTTGTGTAGTGATAGGACAATGCACAGTGGAGTTATGATAACATCGTGTCCTTTGGCGAAGGAAAATCCTTCGCCGCACATCAATGTTTACACGGTTTGAGGAAACGTCACAATTCTGACCATGATCTAATGACTTGACTGATCTGATTTGAGCTGTATATTGTAAATCAGCCAGGAGCAGTTCATCAAAGTATAAAACATGTCACTTCCTGTAGCCACCAGGGGGCGCTGTAATTTCAAGTCATAATTTCTGTGTAGATGTCATCAGGATGGCACCCTTGTCTTACATGTCTAGTTTGGACTCGATTGGACAATGTATGTCCGAGATACAGAACCTCGTGTTTTGATGGCGTTTAATCAAACTCAAGACGCCACGCCACGGTCACACGGTGTGACGAAAGGTCAATCTCTTAATCACTTTTTATCTCCATCTTGTTGTGATGGCACTGATCTTAATTTGAAGTTAATCTGATGAAAGCCCTGGGACAAGTGCATCAAGTAAAAATGTGGAATATGGAAAAAAAATGGCCACTTAATCCAAAATGGCGGCCTCCCTGTTTGGTCAAGCATACCTATCCAAGATATTTTTTTGTTTGTTATGAAACGACACATGTCCCGATAGATTTGCATAAATGTCGGCCATCGTAGTGCCGGGGTTGCCCTATAGGGGCCGCTGGTCAGTTTTTTTGCCACGCCCATTTCTTAAAACCATATGAATATCTTCAGGGGGGGGCTGTTGTTACACACATGTAGTTTGAGAGAGATAGAATCATGAACACTGAAGTTACAGCAATTTCGTGTTTCACGGCGAGTTGATGAACTTTAATGCCACGCCATTCATATGGCGTTTGACGAAAAGTCACGGTAATCTTATGTCTTCATTGTCAATGTCTTGGGACCCATTTGATACAGTTTGACATGGTTGAGGTCAGTGGATGAGGAGAAATTCATCCAAGTGTAAGACAAGCAAAAAACAAGACATTTCCTGTTGCCACCAGGGGGCGCTGCGGTTTTAAGTCATCATTTATGCATAGATGTCATCAGGCGGGGACTATTGTCTTACATGTCTAGTTTGGACTTGATTGGAACATGTATGTCCGAGATACAGATGCCCGTGTTTTGATGGCGTGTAACCAATTTTTAACGCCATGCCACGGTCACACGGTGTGATAAAAAAAAAATCCCTCAATCATTTTTTATCTCCATCTTGTTGTGATGACACTCATCTGAATTTGAAGTTGATCTGATGAAAGCCCTGGGACAAGTACGTAAAAGTAAAAATGTGGGATATTGCCAAAATGGCCACTAAAAGCAAAATGGCGGACTTCCTGTTGCGTTTTTCATAATGCTCCATGAGACTTTTTTTCATGACTGGTCACGATACACCTATATCCAGATTTTGATGAAAATCCGTTATGTGGAAACCTAGGGGCTGGTTCCAGGGGGCGCTGTAGAGCCATTTTGCCACGCCCAATTCCAATTACTCCAGAATACTAAAATATCCGCAGACCTTGAATTTCCTGCAAAGTTTCATAACTTTTTGAGCATGTCTAGACCCTGAAAAAGCCCCCCAAAGGGAAATAATAATAACTAGGGCTACGTTGTAGCACTTGCGGGCCCGAGCACCCGCACGTTGAAGCCTGTTGCGGTCGGTGGAGAGAGCGATCGACGACCAAGCGCACATCATCGATCGAGCATGCACTTCTCCACGTTGCATGCGTTTTGCGCTCTGCGGCAGTAGGTTTGCCAGTAGGTGGCGCCATCACTATTATTACGCACAGACATATAGATCTGTTCAAGTAGGCGCTCTGATGTAGCGTGAGAAATTTTTTGTCAATTGGACAATGTTTCCGCAACTTAATTTTCACACTGATCAATAGGTGGCGCTATGATCCTGAACTAATATTCATATATGGAGCTGTTCTATTCAGGATTGTGATCATAGGTCAGTAGTTTGGAGCCGGTTGGATAATGCAGAGTGGATTAACAAAGTACTTCCTGTTTCCTGGCGAATCAGTAGGTGGCGCTATGACACTGAGGAAATATTGACACATAGAGCTGTTCAGGCTTGGACTCTGACCATGTGACAGAAGTTTTGTAGTGATAGGACAATGCACAGTGGAGTTATGATAACATCGTGTCCTTTGGGGAAGGAAAATCCTTCGCCGCACATCAATGTTTACACGGTTTGAGGAAACGTCACAATTCTGACCATGATCTAATGACTTGACTGATCTGATTTGAGCTGTATATTGTAAATCAGCCAGGAGCAGTTCATCAAAGTATAAAACATGTCACTTCCTGTAGCCACCAGGGGGCGCTGTGATTTCAAGTCATAATTTCTGTGTAGATGTCATCAGGATGGCACCCTTGTCTTACATGTCTAGTTTGGACTCGATTGGACAATGTATGTCCGAGATACAGAACCTCGTGTTTTGATGGCGTTTAATCAAACTCAAGACGCCACGCCACGGTCACACGGTGTGACGAAAGGTCAATCTCTTAATCACTTTTTATCTCCATCTTGTTGTGATGGCACTGATCTTAATTTGAAGTTAATCTGATGAAAGCCCTGGGACAAGTGCATCAAGTAAAAATGTGGAATATGGAAAAAAAATGGCCACTTAATCCAAAATGGCGGCCTCCCTGTTTGGTCAAGCATACCTATCCAAGATATTTTTTTGTTTGTTATGAAACAACACATGTCCCGATAGATTTGTATAAATGTCGGCCATCGTAGTGCCGGGGTTGCCCTATAGGGGGCGCTGGTCAGTTTTTTTGCCACGCCCATTTCTTAAAACCATATGAATATCTTCAGGGGGGGGCTGTTGTTACACACATGTAGTTTGAGAGAGATAGAATCATGAACACTGAAGTTACAGCAATTTCGTGTTTCACGGCGAGTTGATGAACTTTAATGCCACGCCATTCATATGGCGTTTGACGAAAAGTCACGGTAATCTTATGTCTTCATTGTCAATGTCTTGGGACCCATTTGATACAGTTTGACATGGTTGAGGTCAGTGGATGAGGAGAAATTCATCCAAGTGTAAGACAAGCAAAAAACAAGATATTTCCTGTTGCCACCAGGGGGCGCTGCGGTTTTAAGTCATCATTTATGCATAGATGTCATCAGGCGGGGACTATTGTCTTACATGTCTAGTTTGGACTTGATTGGAACATGTATGTCCGAGATACAGATGCCCGTGTTTTGATGGCGTGTAACCAATTTTTAACGCCATGCCACGGTCACACGGTGTGATAAAAAAAAAATCCCTCAATCATTTTTTATCTCCATCTTGTTGTGATGACACTCATCTGAATTTGAAGTTGATCTGATGAAAGCCCTGGGACAAGTACGTAAAAGTAAAAATGTGGGATATTGCCAAAATGGCCACTAAAAGCAAAATGGCGGACTTCCTGTTGCGTTTTTCATAATGCTCCATGAGACTTTTTTTCATGACTGGTCACTATACACCTATATCCAGATTTTGATGAAAATCCGTTATGTGGAAACCTAGGGGCTGGTTCCAGGGGGCGCTGTAGAGCCATTTTGCCACGCCCAATTCCAATTACTCCAGAATACTAAAATATCCGCAGACCTTGAATTTCCTGCAAAGTTTCATAACTTTTTGAGCATGTCTAGACCCTGAAAAAGCCCCCCAAAGGGAAATAATAATAATAATAATAATAATAATAATAACTAGGGCTACGTTGTAGCACTTGCGGGCCCGAGCACCCGCACGTTGAAGCCTGTTGCGGTCGGTGGAGAGAGCGATCGATGACCAAGCGCACATCATCGATCGAGCATGCACTTCTCCACGTTGCATGCGTTTTGCGCTCTGCGGCAGTAGGTTTGCCAGTAGGTGGCGCCATCACTATTATTACGCACAGACATATATATCTGTTCATGTAGGCGCTCTGATGTAGCGTGAGCAATTTTGTGTCAATTGGACAATGTTTCCGCAACTTAATTTTCACACTGATCAATAGGTGGCGCTATGATCCTGAACTAATATTCATATATGGAGCTGTTCAGATCAGTATTGTGATCATAGGTCAGTAGTTTGGAGCCGGTTGGATAATGCAGAGTGGATTAACAAAGTACTTCCTGTTTCCTGGCGAATCAGTAGGTGGCGCTATGACACTGAGGAAATATTGACACATAGAGCTGTTCAGGCTTGGACTCTGACCATGTGACAGAAGTTTTGTAGGGATAGGACAATGCACAGTGGAGTTATGATAACATCGTGTCCTTTGGCGAAGGAAAATCCTTCGCCGCACATCAATGTTTACACGGTTTGAGGAAACGTCACAATTCTGACCATGATCTAATGACTTGACTGATCTGATTTGAGCTGTATATTGTAAATCAGCCAGGAGCAGTTCATCAAAGTATAAAACATGTCACTTCCTGTAGCCACCAGGGGGCGCTGTAATTTCAAGTCATAATTTCTGTGTAGATGTCATCAGGATGGCACCCTTGTCTTACATGTCTAGTTTGGACTCGATTGGACAACGTATGTCCGAGATACAGAACCTCGTGTTTTGATGGCGTTTAATCAAACTCAAGACGCCACGCCACGGTCACACGGTGTGACGAAAGGTCAATCTCTTAATCACTTTTTATCTCCATCTTGTTGTGATGGCACTGATCTTAATTTGAAGTTAATCTGATGAAAGCCCTGGGACAAGTGCATCAAGTAAAAATGTGGAATATGGAAAAAAAATGGCCACTTAATCCAAAATGGCGGCCTCCCTGTTTGGTCAAGCATACCTATCCAAGATATTTTTTTGTTTGTTATGAAACGACACATGTCCCGATAGATTTGTATAAATGTCGGCCATCGTAGTGCCGGGGTTGCCCTATAGGGGGCGCTGGTCAGTTTTTTGCCACGCCCATTTCTTAAAACCATATGAATATCTTCAGGGGGGGGCTGTTGTTACACACATGTAGTTTGAGAGAGATAGAATCATGAACACTGAAGTTACAGCAATTTCGTGTTTCACGGCGAGTTGATGAACTTTAATGCCACGCCATTCATATGGCGTTTGACGAAAAGTCACGGTAATCTTATGTCTTCATTGTCAATGTCTTGGGACCCATTTGATACAGTTTGACATGGTTGAGGTCAGTGGATGAGGAGAAATTCATCCAAGTGTAAGACAAGCAAAAAACAAGACATTTCCTGTTGCCACCAGGGGGCGCTGCGGATTTAAGTCATCATTTATGCATAGATGTCATCAGGCGGGGACTATTGTCTTACATGTCTAGTTTGGACTTGATTGGAACATGTATGTCCGAGATACAGATGCCCGTGTTTTGATGGCGTGTAACCAATTTTTAACGCCATGCCACGGTCACACGGTGTGATAAAAAAAAAATCCCTCAATCATTTTTTATCTCCATCTTGTTGTGATGACACTCATCTGAATTTGAAGTTGATCTGATGAAAGCCCTGGGACAAGTACGTAAAAGTAAAAATGTGGGATATTGCCAAAATGGCCACTAAAAGCAAAATGGCGGACTTCCTGTTGCGTTTTTCATAATGCTCCATGAGACTTTTTTTCATGACTGGTCACGATACACCTATATCCAGATTTTGATGAAAATCCGTTATGTGGAAACCTAGGGGCTGGTTCCAGGGGGCGCTGTAGAGCCATTTTGCCACGCCCAATTCCAATTACTCCAGAATACTAAAATATCCGCAGACCTTGAATTTCCTGCAAAGTTTCATAACTTTTTGAGCATGTCTAGACCCTGAAAAAGCCCCCCAAAGGGAAATAATAATAATAATAATAATAATAATAATAATAATAATAATAATAATAATAATAATAATAATAAAAATCCTTACAGATTCAATAGGGCCTCTCACCATTCGGTGCTCGGGCCCTAATAAAAATCCTTACAGATTCAATAGGGCCTCTCACCATTCAGTGCTCGGGCCCTAACTAGGGCTACGTTGTAGCACTTGCGGGCCCGAGCACCCGCACGTTGAAGCCTGTTGCGGTCGGTGGAGAGAGCGATCGATGACCAAGCGCACATCATCGATCGAGCATGCACTTTTCCACGTTGCATGCGTTTTGCGCTCTGCGGCAGTAGGTTTGCCAGTAGGTGGCGCCATCACTATTATTACGCACAGACATATAGATCTGTTCATGTAGGCGCTCTGATGTAGCGTGAGCAATTTTGTGTCAATTGGACAATGTTAACACAACTTAATTTTCACACTGATCAGTAGGTGGCGCTATGACCCTGAACTAATATTTATATGTGGAGCTGTTCAGATCAGTATTGTGATCATAGGTCAGTAGTTTGGAGCCGGTTGGATAATGCAGAGTGGATTAACAAAGTACTTCCTGTTTCCTGGCGAATCAGTAGGTGGCGCTATGACACTGAGGAAATATTGACACATAGAGCTGTTCAGGCTTGGACTCTGACCATGTGACAGAAGTTTTGTAGTGATAGGACAATGCACAGTGGAGTTATGATAACATCGTGTCCTTTGGCGAAGGAAAATCCTTCGCCGCACATCAATGTTTACACGGTTTGAGGAAACGTCACAATTCTGACCATGATCTAATGACTTGACTGATCTGATTTGAGCTGTATATTGTAAATCAGCCAGGAGCAGTTCATCAAAGTATAAAACATGTCACTTCCTGTAGCCACCAGGGGGCGCTGTAATTTCAAGTCATAATTTCTGTGTAGATGTCATCAGGATGGCACCCTTGTCTTACATGTCTAGTTTGGACTCGATTGGACAATGTATGTCCGAGATACAGAACCTCGTGTTTTGATGGCGTTTAATCAAACTCAAGACGCCACGCCACGGTCACACGGTGTGACGAAAGGTCAATCTCTTAATCACTTTTTATCTCCATCTTGTTGTGATGGCACTGATCTTAATTTGAAGTTAATCTGATGAAAGCCCTGGGACAAGTGCATCAAGTAAAAATGTGGAATATGGAAAAAAAATGGCCACTTAATCCAAAATGGCGGCCTCCCTGTTTGGTCAAGCATACCTATCCAAGATATTTTTTTGTTTGTTATGAAACGACACATGTCCCGATAGATTTGTATAAATGTCGGCCATCGTAGTGCCGGGGTTGCCCTATAGGGGGCGCTGGTCAGTTTTTTTGCCACGCCCATTTCTTAAAACCATATGAATATCTTCAGGGGGGGGCTGTTGTTACACACATGTAGTTTGAGAGAGATAGAATCATGAACACTGAAGTTACAGCAATTTCGTGTTTCACGGCGAGTTGATGAACTTTAATGCCACGCCATTCATATGGCGTTTGACGAAAAGTCACGGTAATCTTATGTCTTCATTGTCAATGTCTTCGGACCCATTTGATACAGTTTGACATGGTTGAGGTCATTGGATGAGGAGAAATTCATCCAAGTGTAAGACAAGCAAAAAACAAGACATTTCCTGTTGCCACCAGGGGGCGCTGCGGTTTTAAGTCATCATTTATGCATAGATGTCATCAGGCGGGGACTATTGTCTTACATGTCTAGTTTGGACTTGATTGGAACATGTATGTCCGAGATACAGATGCCCGTGTTTTGATGGCGTGTAACCAATTTTTAACGCCATGCCACGGTCACACGGTGTGATAAAAAAAAAATCCCTCAATCATTTTTTATCTCCATCTTGTTGTGATGACACTCATCTGAATTTGAAGTTGATCTGATGAAAGCCCTGGGACAAGTACGTAAAAGTAAAAATGTGGGATATTGCCAAAATGGCCACTAAAAGCAAAATGGCGGACTTCCTGTTGCGTTTTTCATAATGCTCCATGAGACTTTTTTTCATGACTGGTCACGATACACCTATATCCAGATTTTGATGAAAATCCGTTATGTGGAAACCTAGGGGCTGGTTCCAGGGGGCGCTGTAGAGCCATTTTGCCACGCCCAATTCCAATTACTCCAGAATACTAAAATATCCGCAGACCTTGAATTTCCTGCAAAGTTTCATAACTTTTTGAGCATGTCTAGACCCTGAAAAAGCCCCCCAAAGGGAAATAATAATAATAATAATAATAATAAAATATCCGCAGACCTTGAATTTCCTGCAAAGTTTCATAACTTTTTGAGCATGTCTAGACCCTGAAAAAGCCCCCCAAAGGGAAATAATAATAATAATAAAAATCCTTACAGATTCAATAGGGCCTCTCACCATTCGGTGCTCGGGCCCTAATAAAAATCCTTACAGATTCAATAGGGCCTCTCACCATTAGGTGCTCGGGCCCTAATAATAATAACTAGGGCTACGTTGTAGCACTTGCGGGCCCGAGCACCCGCACGTTGAAGCCTGTTGCGGTCGGTGGAGAGAGCGATCGATGACCAAGCGCACATCATCGATCGAGCATGCACTTCTCCACGTTGCATGCGTTTTGCGCTCTGCGGCAGTAGGTTTGCCAGTAGGTGGCGCCATCACTATTATTACGCATAGACATATATATCTGTTCATGTAGGCGCTCTGATGTAGCGTGAGCAATTTTGTGTCAATTGGACAATGTTTCCGCAACTTAATTTTCACACTGATCAATAGGTGGCGCTATGATCCTGAACTAATATTCATATATGGAGCTGTTCTATTCAGGATTGTGATCATAGGTCAGTAGTTTGGAGCCGGTTGGATAATGCAGAGTGGATTAACAAAGTACTTCCTGTTTCCTGGCGAATCAGTAGGTGGCGCTATGACACTGAGGAAATATTGACACATAGAGCTGTTCAGGCTTGGACTCTGACCATGTGACAGAAGTTTTGTAGTGATAGGACAATGCACAGTGGAGTTATGATAACATCGTGTCCTTTGGCGAAGGAAAATCCTTCGCCGCACATCAATGTTTACACGGTTTGAGGAAACGTCACAATTCTGACCATGATCTAATGACTTGACTGATCTGATTTGAGCTGCATATTGTAAATCAGCCAGGAGCAGTTCATCAAAGTATAAAACATGTCACTTCCTGTAGCCACCAGGGGGCGCTGTAATTTCAAGTCATAATTTCTGTGTAGATGTCATCAGGATGGCACCCTTGTCTTACATGTCTAGTTTGGACTCGATTGGACAATGTATGTCCGAGATACAGAACCTCCTGTTTTGATGGCGTTTAATCAAACTCAAGACGCCACGCCACGGTCACACGGTGTGACGAAAGGTCAATCTCTTAATCACTTTTTATCTCCATCTTGTTGTGATGGCACTGATCTTAATTTGAAGTTAATCTGATGAAAGCCCTGGGACAAGTGCATCAAGTAAAAATGTGGAATATGGAAAAAAAATGGCCACTTAATCCAAAATGGCGGCCTCCCTGTTTGGTCAAGCATACCTATCCAAGATATTTTTTTGTTTGTTATGAAACGACACATGTCCCGATAGATTTGTATAAATGTCGGCCATCGTAGTGCCGGGGTTGCCCTATAGGGGGCGCTGGTCAGTTTTTTTGCCACGCCCATTTCTTAAAACCATATGAATATCTTCAGGGGGGGGCTGTTGTTACACACATGTAGTTTGAGAGAGATAGAATCATGAACACTGAAGTTACAGCAATTTCGTGATTCACGGCGAGTTGATGAACTTTAATGCCACGCCATTCATATGGCGTTTGACGAAAAGTCACGGTAATCTTATGTCTTCATTGTCAATGTCTTGGGACCCATTTGATACAGTTTGACATGGTTGAGGTCAGTGGATGAGGAGAAATTCATCCAAGTGTAAGACAAGCAAAAAACAAGACATTTCCTGTTGCCACCAGGGGGCGCTGCGGTTTTAAGTCATCATTTATGCATAGATGTCATCAGGCGGGGACTATTGTCTTACATGTCTAGTTTGGACTTGATTGGAACATGTATGTCCGAGATACAGATGCCCGTGTTTTGATGGCGTGTAACCAATTTTTAACGCCATGCCACGGTCACACGGTGTGATAAAAAAAAAATCCCTCAATCATTTTTTATCTCCATCTTGTTGTGATGACACTCATCTGAATTTGAAGTTGATCTGATGAAAGCCCTGGGACAAGTACGTAAAAGTAAAAATGTGGGATATTGCCAAAATGGCCACTAAAAGCAAAATGGCGGACTTCCTGTTGCGTTTTTCATAATGCTCCATGAGACTTTTTTTCATGACTGGTCACGATACACCTATATCCAGATTTTGATGAAAATCCGTTATGTGGAAACCTAGGGGCTGGTTCCAGGGGGCGCTGTAGAGCCATTTTGCCACGCCCAATTCCAATTACTCCAGAATACTAAAATATCCGCAGACCTTGAATTTCCTGCAAAGTTTCATAACTTTTTGAGCATGTCTAGACCCTGAAAAAGCCCCCCAAAGGGAAATAATAATAATAATAATAATAATAATAATAATAATAATAATAATAATAATAATAATAATAATAAAAATCCTTACAGATTCAATAGGGCCTCTCACCATTCGGTGCTCGGGCCCTAATAATAATAATAATAATAATAATAATAAAAATCCTTACAGATTCAATAGGGCCTCTCACCATTCGGTGCTCGGGCCCTAACTAGGGCTACGTTGTAGCACTTGCGGGCCCGAGCACCCGCACGTTGAAGCCTGTTGCGGTCGGTGGAGAGAGCGATCGATGACCAAGCGCACATCATCGATCGAGCATGCACTTCTCCACGTTGCATGCGTTTTGCGCTCTGCGGCAGTAGGTTTGCCAGTAGGTGGCGCCATCACTATTATTACGCACAGACATATATATCTGTTCATGTAGGCGCTCTGATGTAGCGTGAGCAATTTTGTGTCAATTGGACAATGTTTCCGCAACTTAATTTTCACACTGATCAATAGGTGGCGCTATGATCCTGAACTAATATTCATATATGGAGCTGTTCTATTCAGGATTGTGATCATAGGTCAGTAGTTTGGAGCCGGTTGGATAATGCAGAGTGGATTAACAAAGTACTTCCTGTTTCCTGGCGAATCAGTAGGTGGCGCTATGACACTGAGGAAATATTGACACATAGAGCTGTTCAGGCTTGGACTCTGACCATGTGACAGAAGTTGTGTAGTGATAGGACAATGCACAGTGGAGTTATGATAACATCGTGTCCTTTGGCGAAGGAAAATCCTTCGCCGCACATCAATGTTTACACGGTTTGAGGAAACGTCACAATTCTGACCATGATCTAATGACTTGACTGATCTGATTTGAGCTGTATATTGTAAATCAGCCAGGAGCAGTTCATCAAAGTATAAAACATGTCACTTCCTGTAGCCACCAGGGGGCGCTGTAATTTCAAGTCATAATTTCTGTGTAGATGTCATCAGGATGGCACCCTTGTCTTACATGTCTAGTTTGGACTCGATTGGACAATGTATGTCCGAGATACAGAACCTCGTGTTTTGATGGCGTTTAATCAAACTCAAGACGCCACGCCACGGTCACACGGTGTGACGAAAGGTCAATCTCTTAATCACTTTTTATCTCCATCTTGTTGTGATGGCACTGATCTTAATTTGAAGTTAATCTGATGAAAGCCCTGGGACAAGTGCATCAAGTAAAAATGTGGAATATGGAAAAAAATGGCCACTTAATCCAAAATGGCGGCCTCCCTGTTTGGTCAAGCATACCTATCCAAGATATTTTTTTGTTTGTTATGAAACGACACATGTCCCGATAGATTTGTATAAATGTCGGCCATCGTAGTGCCGGGGTTGCCCTATAGGGGGCGCTGGTCAGTTTTTTTGCCACGCCCATTTCTTAAAACCATATGAATATCTTCAGGGGGGGGCTGTTGTTACACACATGTAGTTTGAGAGAGATAGAATCATGAACACTGAAGTTACAGTAATTTCGTGTTTCACGGCGAGTTGATGAACTTTAATGCCACGCCATTTATATGGCGTTTGACGAAAAGTCACGGTAATCTTATGTCTTCATTGTCAATGTCTTGGGACCCATTTGATACAGTTTGACATGGTTGAGGTCAGTGGATGAGGAGAAATTCATCCAAGTGTAAGACAAGCAAAAAACAAGACATTTCCTGTTGCCACCAGGGGGCGCTGCGGTTTTAAGTCCTCATTTATGCATAGATGTCATCAGGCGGGGACTATTGTCTTACATGTCTAGTTTGGACCTGATTGGAACATGTATGTCCGAGATACAGATGCCCGTGTTTTGATGGCGTGTAACCAATTTTTAACGCCATGCCACGGTCACACGGTGTGATAAAAAAAAAATCCCTCAATCATTTTTATCTCCATCTTGTTGTGATGACACTCATCTGAATTTGAAGTTGATCTGATGAAAGCCCTGGGACAAGTACGTAAAAGTAAAAATGTGGGATATTGCCAAAATGGCCACTAAAAGCAAAATGGCGGACTTCCTGTTGCGTTTTTCATAATGCTCCATGAGACTTTTTTTCATGACTGGTCACGATACACCTATATCCAGATTTTGATGAAAATCCGTTATGTGGAAACCTAGGGGCTGGTTCCAGGGGGCGCTGTAGAGCCATTTTGCCACGCCCAATTCCAATTACTCCAGAATACTAAAATATCCGCAGACCTTGAATTTCCTGCAAAGTTTCATAACTTTTTGAGCATGTCTAGACCCTGAAAAAGCCCCCCAAAGGGAAATAATAATAACTAGGGCTACGTTGTAGCACTTGCGGGCCCGAGCACCCGCACGTTGAAGCCTGTTGCGGTCGGTGGAGAGAGCGATCGATGACCAAGCGCACATCATCGATCGAGCATGCACTTTTCCACGTTGCATGCGTTTTGCGCTCTGCGGCAGTAGGTTTGCCAGTAGGTGGCGCCATCACTATTATTACGCACAGACATATATATCTGTTCATGTAGGCGCTCTGATGTAGCGTGAGCAATTTTGTGTCAATTGGACAATGTTAACACAACTTAATTTTCACACTGATCAGTAGGTTGCGCTATGACCCTGAACTAATATTTATATGTGGAGCTGTTCAGATCAGTATTGTGATCATAGGTCAGTAGTTTGGAGCCGGTTGGATAATGCAGAGTGGATTAACAAAGTACTTCCTGTTTCCTGGCGAATCAGTAGGTGGCGCTATGACACTGAGGAAATATTGACACATAAAGCTGTTCAGGCTTGGACTCTGACCATGTGACAGAAGTTTTGTAGTGATAGGACAATGCACAGTGGAGTTATGATAACATCGTGTCCTTTGGCGAAGGAAAATCCTTCGCCGCACATCAATGTTTACACGGTTTGAGGAAACGTCACAATTCTGACCATGATCTAATGACTTGACTGATCTGATTTGAGCTGTATATTGTAAATCAGCCAGGAGCAGTTCATCAAAGTATAAAACATGTCACTTCCTGTAGCCACCAGGGGGCGCTGTAATTTCAAGTCATAATTTCTGTGTAGATGTCATCAGGATGGCACCCTTGTCTTACATGTCTAGTTTGGACTCGATTGGACAATGTATGTCCGAGATACAGAACCTCGTGTTTTGATGGCGTTTAATCAAACTCAAGACGCCACGCCACGGTCACACGGTGTGACGAAAGGTCAATCTCTTAATCACTTTTTATCTCCATCTTGTTGTGATGGCACTGATCTTAATTTGAAGTTAATCTGATGAAAGCCCTGGGACAAGTGCATCAAGTAAAAATGTGGAATATGGAAAAAAAATGGCCACTTAATCCAAAATGGCGGCCTCCCTGTTTGGTCAAGCATACCTATCCAAGATATTTTTTTGTTTGTTATGAAACGACACATGTCCCGATAGATTTGTATAAATGTCGGCCATCGTAGTGCCGGGGTTGCCCTATAGGGGGCGCTGGTCAGTTTTTTTGCCACGCCCATTTCTTAAAACCATATGAATATCTTCAGGGGGGGGCTGTTGTTACACACATGTAGTTTGAGAGAGATAGAATCATGAACACTGAAGTTACAGCAATTTCGTGTTTCACGGCGAGTTGATGAACTTTAATGCCACGCCATTCATATGGCGTTTGACGAAAAGTCACGGTAATCTTATGTCTTCATTGTCAATGTCTTGGGACCCATTTGATACAGTTTGACATGGTTGAGGTCAGTGGATGAGGAGAAATTCATCCAAGTGTAAGACAAGCAAAAAACAAGACATTTCCTGTTGCCACCAGGGGGCGCTGCGGTTTTAAGTCATCATTTGTGCATAGATGTCATCAGGCGGGGACTATTGTCTTACATGTCTAGTTTGGACTTGATTGGAACATGTATGTCCGAGATACAGATGCCCGTGTTTTGATGGCGTGTAACCAATTTTTAACGGCATGCCACGGTCACACGGTGTGATAAAAAAAAAATCCCTCAATCATTTTTTATCTCCATCTTGTTGTGATGACACTCATCTGAATTTGAAGTTGATCTGATGAAAGCCCTGGGACAAGTACGTAAAAGTAAAAATGTGGGATATTGCCAAAATGGCCACTAAAAGCAAAATGGCGGACTTCCTGTTGCGTTTTTCATAATGCTCCATGAGACTTTTTTTCATGACTGGTCACGATACACCTATATCCAGATTTTGATGAAAATCCGTTATGTGGAAACCTAGGGGCTGGTTCCAGGGGGCGCTGTAGAGCCATTTTGCCACGCCCAATTCCAATTACTCCAGAATACTAAAATATCCGCAGACCTTGAATTTCCTGCAAAGTTTCATAACTTTTTGAGCATGTCTAGACCCTGAAAAAGCCCCCCAAATGGAAATAATAATAATAATAAAAATCCTTACAGATTCAATAGGGCCTCTCACCATTCGGTGCTCGGGCCCTAACTAGGGCTACGTTGTAGCACTTGCGGGCCCGAGCACCCGCACGTTGAAGCCTGTTGCGGTCGGTGGAGAGAGCGATCGATGACCAAGCGCACATCATCGATCGAGCATGCACTTCTCAAAGTTGCATGCGTTTTGCGCTCTGCGGCAGTAGGTTTGCCAGTAGGTGGCGCCATCACTATTATTACGCACAGACATATATATCTGTTCATGTAGGAGCTCTGATGTAGCGTGAGAAATTTTGTGTCAATTGGACAATGTTTCCGCAACTTAATTTTCACACTGATCAATAGGTGGCGCTATGATCCTGAACTAATATTCATATATGGAGCTGTTCAGATCAGGATTGTGATCATAGGTCAGTAGTTTGGAGCCGGTTGGATAATGCAGAGTGGATTAACAAAGTACTTCCTGTTTCCTGGCGAATCAGTAGGTGGCGCTATGACACTGAGGAAATATTGACACATAGAGCTGTTCAGGCTTGGACTCTGACCATGTTACAGAAGTTTTGTAGTGATAGGACAATGCACAGTGGAGTTATGATAACATCGTGTTCTTTGGCGAAGGAAAATCCTTCGCCGCACATCAATGTTTACACGGTTTGAGGAAACGTCACAATTCTGACCATGATCTAATGACTTGACTGATCTGATTTGAGCTGTATACTGTAAATCAGCCAGGAGCAGTTCATCAAAGTATAAAACATGTCACTTCCTGTAGCCACCAGGGGGCGCTGTAATTTCAAGTCATAATTTCTGTGTAGATGTCATCAGGATGGCACCCTTGTCTTACATGTCTAGTTTGGACTCGATTGGACAATGTATGTCCGAGATACAGAACCTCGTGTTTTGATGGCGTTTAATCAAACTCAAGACGCCACGCCACGGTCACACGGTGTGACGAAAGGTCAATCTCTCAATCACTTTTTATCTCCATCTTGTTGTGATGGCACTGATCTTAATTTGAAGTTAATGTGATGAAAGCCCTGGGACAAGTGCATCAAGTAAAAATGTGGAATATGGAAAAAAAATGGCCACTTAATCCAAAATGGCGGCCTCCCTGTTTGGTCAAGCATACCTATCCAAGATATTTTTTTGTTTGTTATGAAACAACACATGTCCCGATAGATTTGTATAAATGTCGGCCATCGTAGTGCCGGGGTTGCCCTATAGGGGGCGCTGATCAGTTTTTTTGCCACGCCCATTTCTTAAAACCATATGAATATCTTCAGGGGGGGGCTGTTGTTACACACATGTAGTTTGAGAGAGATAGAATCATGAACACTGAAGTTACAGCAATTTCGTGTTTCACGGCGAGTTGATGAACTTTAATGCCACGCCATTCATATGGCGTTTGACGAAAAGTCACGGTAATCTTATGTCTTCATTGTCAATGCTTCGGGACCCATTTGATACAGTTTGACATGGTTGAGGTCAGTGGATGAGGAGAAATTCATCCAAGTGAAAGACAAGCAAAAAACAAGACATTTCCTGTTGCCACCAGGGGGCGCTGCGGTTTTAAGTCATCATTTATGCATAGATGTCATCAGGCGGGGACTATTGTCTTACATGTCTAGTTTGGACTTGATTGGAACATGTATGTCCGAGATACAGATGCCCGTGTTTTGATGGCGTGTAACCAATTTTTAACGCCATGCCACGGTCACACGGTGTGATAAAAAAAAAATCCCTCAATCATTTTTTATCTCCATCTTGTTGTGATGACACTCATCTGAATTTGAAGTTGATCTGATGAAAGCCCTGGGACAAGTACGTAAAAGTAAAAATGTGGGATATTGCCAAAATGGCCACTAAAAGCAAAATGGCGGACTTCCTGTTGCGTTTTTCATAATGCTCCATGAGACTTTTTTTCATGACTGGTCACGATACACCTATATCCAGATTTTGATGAAAATCCGTTATGTGGAAACCTAGGGGCTGGTTCCAGGGGGCGCTGTAGAGCCATTTTGCCACGCCCAATTCCAATTACTCCAGAATACTAAAATATCCGCAGACCTTGAATTTCCTGCAAAGTTTCATAACTTTTTGAGCATGTCTAGACCCTGAAAAAGCCCCCCAAAGGGAAATAATAATAACGAGCACCCGCACGTTGAAGCCTGTTGCGGTCGGTGGAGAGAGCGATCGATGACCAAGCGCACATCATCGATCGAGCATGCACTTCTCCACGTTGCATGCGTTTTGCGCTCTGCGGCAGTAGGTTTGCCAGTAGGTGGCTCCATCACTATTATTAAGCACAGACATATATATCTGTTCATGTAGGCGCTCTGATGTAGCGTGAGCAATTTTGTGTCAATTGGACAATGTTAGTACAACTTAATTTTCACACTGATCAGTAGGTGGCGCTATGACCCTGAACTAATATTTATATGTGGAGCTGTTCAGATCAGTATTGTGATCATAGGTCAGTAGTTTGGAGCCGGTTGGATAATGCAGAGTGGATTAACAAAGTACTTCCTGTTTCCTGGCGAATCAGTAGGTGGCGCTATGACACTGAGGAAATATTGACACATAGAGCTGTTCAGGCTTGGACTCTGACCATGTGACAGAAGTTTTGTAGTGATAGGACAATGCACAGTGGAGTTATGATAACATCGTGTCCTTTGGCGAAGGAAAATCCTTCGCCGCACATCAATGTTTACACGGTTTGAGGAAACGTCACAATTCTGACCATGATCTAATGACTTGACTGATCTGATTTGAGCTGTATATTATAAATCAGCCAGGAGCAGTTCATCAAAGTATAAAACATGTCACTTCCTGTAGCCACCAGGGGGCGCTGTAATTTCAAGTCATAATTTCTGTGTAGATGTCATCAGGATGGCACCCTTGTCTTACATGTCTAGTTTGGACTCGATTGGACAATGTATGTCCGAGATACAGAACCTTGTGTTTTGATGGCGTTTAATCAAACTCAAGACGCCACGCCACGGTCACACGGTGTGACGAAAGGTCAATCTCTTAATCACTTTTCATCTCCATCTTGTTGTGATGGCACTGATCTTAATTTGAAGTTAATCTGATGAAAGCCCTGGGACAAGTGCATCAAGTAAAAATGTGGAATATGGAAAAAAAATGGCCACTTAATCCAAAATGGCGGCCTCCCTGTTTGGTCAAGCATACCTATCCAAGATATTTTTTTGTTTGTTATGAAACGACACATGTCCCGATAGATTTGTATAAATGTCGGCCATCGTAGTGCCGGGGTTGCCCTATAGGGGGCGCTGGTCAGTTTTTTTGCCACGCCCATTTCTTAAAACCATATGAATATCTTCAGGGGGGGGCTGTTGTTACACACATGTAGTTTGAGAGAGATAGAATCATGAACACTGAAGTTACAGCAATTTCGTGTTTCACGGCGAGTTGATGAACTTTAATGCCACGCCATTCATATGGCGTTTGACGAAAAGTCACGGTAATCTTCTGTCTTCATTGTCAATGTCTTGGGACCCATTTGATACAGTTTGACATGGTTGAGGTCAGTGGATGAGGAGAAATTCATCCAAGTGTAAGACAAGCAAAAAACAAGACATTTCCTGTTGCCACCAGGGGGCGCTGCGGTTTTAAGTCATCATTTATGCATAGATGTCATCAGGCGGGGACTATTGTCTTACATGTCTAGTTTGGACTTGATTGGAACATGTATGTCCGAGATACAGATGGCCGTGTTTTGATGGCGTGTAACCAATTTTTAACGCCATGCCACGGTCACACGGTGTGATAAAAAAAAAATCCCTCAATCATTTTTTATCTCCATCTTGTTGTGATGACACTCATCTGAATTTGAAGTTGATCTGATGAAAGCCCTGGGACAAGTACGTAAAAGTAAAAATGTGGGATATTGCCAAAATGGCCACTAAAAGCAAAATGGCGGACTTCCTGTTGCGTTTTTCATAATGCTCCATGAGACTTTTTTTCATGACTGGTCACGATACACCTATATCCAGATTTTGATGAAAATCCGTTATGTGGAAACCTAGGGGCTGGTTCCAGGGGGCGCTGTAGAGCCATTTTGCCACGCCCAATTCCAATTACTTCAGAATACTAAAATATCCGCAGACCTTGAATTTCCTGCAAAGTTTCATAACTTTTTGAGCATGTCTAGACCCTGAAAAAGCCCCCCAAAGGGAAATAATAATAACTAGGGCTACGTTGTAGCACTTGCGGGCCCGAGCACCCGCACGTTGAAGCCTGTTGTGGTCGGTGGAGAGAGCGATCGATGACCAAGCGCACATCATCGATCGAGCATGCACTTCTCCACGTTGCATGCGTTTTGCGCTCTGCGGCAGTAGGTTTGCCAGTAGGTGGCGCCATCACTATTATTACGCACAGACATATATATCTGTTCATGTAGGCGCTCTGATGTAGCGTGAGAAATTTTGTGTCAATTGGACAATGTTTCCGCAACTTAATTTTCACACTGATCAATAGGTGGCGCTATGATCCTGAACTAATATTCATATATGGAGCTGTTCTATTCAGGATTGTGATCATAGGTCAGTAGTTTGGAGCCGGTTGGATAATGCAGAGTGGATTAACAAAGTACTTCCTGTTTCCTGGCGAATCAGTAGGTGGCACTATGACACTGAGGAAATATTGACACATAGAGCTGTTCAGGCTTGGACTCTGACCATGTGACAGAAGTTTTGTAGTGATAGGACAATGCACAGTGGAGTTATGATAACATCGTGTCCTTTGGCGAAGGAAAATCCTTCGCCGCACATCAATGTTTACACGGTTTGAGGAAACGTCACAATTCTGACCTTGATTCAATGACTTGACTGATCTGATTTGAGCTGTATATTGTAAATCAGCCAGGAGCAGTTCATCAAAGTATAAAACATGTCACTTCCTGTAGCCACCAGGGGGCGCTGTAATTTCAAGTCATAATTTCTGTGTAGATGTCATCAGGATGGCACCCTTGTCTTACATGTCTAGTTTGGACTCGATTGGACAATGTATGTCCGAGATACAGAACCTCGTGTTTTGATGGCGTTTAATCAAACTCAAGACGCCACGCCACGGTCACACGGTGTGACGAAACGTCAATCTCTTAATCACTTTTTATCTCCATCTCGTTGTGATGGCACTGATCTTAATTTGAAGTTAATCTGATGAAAGCCCTGGGACAAGTGCATCAAGTAAAAATGTGGAATATGGAAAAAAAATGGCCACTTAATCCAAAATGGCGGCCTCCCTGTTTGGTCAAGCCTACCTATCCAAGATATTTTTTTGTTTGTTATGAAACGACACATGTCCCGATAGATTTGTATAAATGTCGGCCATCGTAGTGCCGGGGTTGCCCTATAGGGGGCGCTGGTCAGTTTTTTTGCCACGCCCATTTCTTAAAACCATATGAATATCTTCAGGGGGGGGCTGTTGTTACACACATGTAGTTTGAGAGAGATAGAATCATGAACACTGAAGTTACAGCAATTTCGTGTTTCACGGCGAGTTGATGAACTTTAATGCCACGCCATTCATATGGCGTTTGACGAAAAGTCACGGTAATCTTATGTCTTCATTGTCAATGTCTTGGGACCCATTTGATACAGTTTGACATGGTTGAGGTCAGTGGATGAGGAGAAATTCATCCAAGTGTAAGACAAGCAAAAAACAAGACATTTCCTGTTGCCACCAGGGGGCGCTGCGGTTTTAAGTCATCATTTATGCATAGATGTCATCAGGCGGGGACTATTGTCTTACATGTCTAGTTTGGACTTGATTGGAACATGTATGTCCGAGATACAGTTGCCCGTGTTTTGATGGCGTGTAACCAATTTTTAACGCCATGCCACGGTCACACGGTGTGATAAAAAAAAAATCCCTCAATCATTTTTTATCTCCATCTTGTTGTGATGACACTCATCTGAATTTGAAGTTGATCTGATGAAAGCCCTGGGACAAGTACGTAAAAGTAAAAATGTGGGATATTGCCAAAATGGCCACTAAAAGCAAAATGGCGGACTTCCTGTTGCGTTTTTCATAATGCTCCATGAGACTTTTTTTCATGACTGGTCACGATACACCTATATCCAGATTTTGATGAAAATCCGTTATGTGGAAACCTAGGGGCTGGTTCCAGGGGGCGCTGTAGAGCCATTTTGCCACGCCCAATTCCAATTACTCCAGAATACTAAAATATCCGCAGACCTTGAATTTCCTGCAAAGTTTCATAACTTTTTGAGCATGTCTAGACCCTGAAAAAGCCCTCCAAAGGGAAATAATAATAACTAGGGCTACGTTGTAGCACTTGCGGGCCCGAGCACCCGCACGTTGAAGCCTGTTGCGGTCGGTGGAGAGAGCGATCGATGACCAAGCGCACATCATCGATCGAGCATGCACTTCTCCACGTTGCATGCGTTTTGCGCTCTGCGGCAGTAGGTTTGCCAGTAGGTGGCGCCATCACTATTATTACGCACAGACATATATATCTGTTCATGTAGGCGCTCTGATGTAGCGTGAGCAATTCTGTGTCAATTGGACAATGTTTCCGCAACTTAATTTTCACACTGATCAGTAGGTGGCGCTATGACCCTGAACTAATATTTATATGTGGAGCTGTTCAGATCAGTATTGTGATCATAGGTCAGTAGTTTGGAGCCTGTTGGATAATGCAGAGTGGATTAACAAAGTACTTCCTGTTTCCTGGTGAATCAGTAGGTGGCGCTATGACACTGAGGAAATATTGACACATAGAGCTGTTCAGGCTTGTACTCTTATCATGTGACAGAAGTTTGGTAGTGATAGGACAATGCACAGTGTAATTATGAAAACATCGTGTCCTTTGGCGAAGGATGATCCTTCGCCAAACATCAATGTTTACATGGTTTGAGGAAATGTCACAATTCTGACCATGATCTAATGACTTGACTGATCTGATTTGAGCTGTATATTGTAAATCATCCAGGAGCAGTTCATCAAAGTATAAAACATGTCACTTCCTGTAGCCACCAGGGGGCGCTGTAATTTCAAGTCATAATTTCTGTGTAGATGTCATCAGGATGGCACCCTTGTCTTACATGTCTAGTTTGGACTCGATTGGACAATGTATGTCCGAGATACAGAACCTCGTGTTTTGATGGCGTTTAATCAAACTCAAGACGCCACGCCACGGTCACACGGTGTGACGAAAGGTCAATCTCTTAATCACTTTTTATCTCCATCTTGTTGTGATGGCACTGATCTTAATGTGAAGTTAATCTGATGAAAGCCCTGGGACAAGTGCATCAAGTAAAAATGTGGAATATGGAAAAAAAATGGCCACTTAATCCAAAATGGCGGCCTCCCTGTTTGGTCAAGCATACCTATCCAAGATATTTTTTTGTTTGTTATGAAACGACACATGTCCCGATAGATTTGTATAAATGTCGGCCATCGTAGTGCCGGGGTTGCCCTATAGGGGGCGCTGGTCAGTTTTTTTGCCACGCCCATTTCTTAAAACCATATGAATATCTTCAGGGGGGGGCTGTTGTTACACACATGTAGTTTGAGAGAGATAGAATCATGAACACTGAAGTTACAGCAATTTCGTGTTTCACGGCGAGTTGATGAACTTTAATGCCACGCCATTCATATGGCGTTTGACGAAAAGTCACGGTAATCTTAAGTCTTCATTGTCAATGTCTTGGGACCCATTTGATACAGTTTGACATGGTTGAGGTCAGTGGATGAGGAGAAATTCATCCAAGTGTAAGACAAGCAAAAAACAAGACATTTCCTGTTGCCACCAGGGGGCGCTGCGGTTTTAAGTCATCATTTATGCATAGATGTCATCAGGCGGGGACTATTGTCTTACATGTCTAGTTTGGACTTGATTGGAACATGTATGTCCGAGATACAGATGCCCGTGTTTTGATGGCGTGTAACCAATTTTTAACGCCATGCCACGGTCACACGGTGTGATAAAAAAAAAATCCCTCAATCATTTTTTATCTCCATCTTGTTGTGATGACACTCATCTGAATTTGAAGTTGATCTGATGAAAGCCCTGGGACAAGTACGTAAAAGTAAAAATGTGGGATATTGCCAAAATGGCCACTAAAAGCAAAATGGCGGACTTCCTGTTGCGTTTTTCATAATGCTCCATGAGACTTTTTTTCATGACTGGTCACGATACACCTATATCCAGATTTTGATGAAAATCCGTTATGTGGAAACCTAGGGGCTGGTTCCAGGGGGCGCTGTAGAGCCATTTTGCCACGCCCAATTCCAATTACTCCAGAATACTAAAATATCCGCAGACCTTGAATTTCCTGCAAAGTTTCATAACTTTTTGAGCATGTCTAGACCCTGAAAAAGCCCCCCAAAGGGAAATAATAATAATAATAATAATAATAATAAAAATCCTTACAGATTCAATAGGGCCTCTCACCATTCGGTGCTCGGGCCCTAATAACTAGGGCTACGTTGTAGCACTTGCGGGCCCGAGCACCCGCACGTTGAAGCCTGTTGCGGTCGGTGGAGAGAGCGATCGATGACCAAGCGCACATCATCGATCGAACATGCACTTCTCCACGTTGCATGCGTTTTGCGCTCTGCGGCAGTAGGTTTGCCAGTAGGTGGCGCCATCACTATTATTACGCACAGACATATAGATCTGTTCATGTAGGCGCTCTGATGTAGCGTGAGCAATTTTGTGTCAATTGGACAATGTTAACACAACTTAATTTTCACACTGATCAGTAGGTGGCGCTATGACCCTGAACTAATATTTATATGTGGAGCTGTTCAGATCAGTATTGTGATCATAGGTCAGTAGTTTGGAGCCGGTTGGATAATGCAGAGTGGATTAACAAAGTACTTCCTGTTTCCTGGCGAATCAGTAGGTGGCGCTATGACACTGAGGAAATATTGACACATAGAGCTGTTCAGGCTTGGACTCTGACCATGTGACAGAAGTTTTGTAGTGATAGGACAATGCACAGTGGAGTTATGATAACATCGTGTCCTTTGGCGAAGGAAAATCCTTCGCCGCACATCAATGTTTACACGGTTTGAGGAAACGTCACAATTCTGACCATGATCTAATGACTTGACTGATCTGATTTGAGCTGTATATTGTAAATCAGCCAGGAGCAGTTCATCAAAGTATAAAACATGTCACTTCCTGTAGCCACCAGGGGGCGCTGTAATTTCAAGTCATAATTTCTGTGTAGATGTCATCAGGATGGCACCCTTGTCTTACATGTCTAGTTTGGACTCGATTGGACAATGTATGTCCGAGATACAGAACCTCGTGTTTTGATGGCGTTTAATCAAACTCAAGACGCCACGCCACGGTCACACGGTGTGACGAAAGGTCAATCTCTTAATCACTTTTTATCTCCATCTTGTTGTGATGGCACTGATCTTAATTTGAAGTTAATCTGATGAAAGCCCTGGGACAAGTGCATCAAGTAAAAATGTGGAATATGGAAAAAAAATGGCCACTTAATCCAAAATGGCGGCCTCCCTGTTTGGTCAAGCATACCTATCCAAGATATTTTTTTGTTTGTTATGAAACGACACATGTCCCGATAGATTTGTATAAATGTCGGCCATCGTAGTGCCGGGGTTGCCCTATAGGGGGCGCTGGTCAGTTTTTTTGCCACGCCCATTTCTTAAAACCATATGAATATCTTCAGGGGGGGGGCTGTTGTTACACACATGTAGTTTGAGAGAGATAGAATCATGAACACTGAAGTTACAGCAATTTCGTGTTTCACGGCGAGTTGATGAACTTTAATGCCACGCCATTCATATGGCGTTTGACGAAAAGTCACGGTAATCTTATGTCTTCATTGTCAATGTCTTCGGACCCATTTGATACAGTTTGACATGGTTGAGGTCATTGGATGAGGAGAAATTCATCCAAGTGTAAGACAAGCAAAAAACAAGACATTTCCTGTTGCCACCAGGGGGCGCTGCGGTTTTAAGTCATCATTTATGCATAGATGTCATCAGGCGGGGACTATTGTCTTACATGTCTAGTTTGGACTTGATTGGAACATGTATGTCCGAGATACAGATGCCCGTGTTTTGATGGCGTGTAACCAATTTTTAACGCCATGCCACGGTCACACGGTGTGATAAAAAAAAAATCCCTCAATCATTTTTTATCTCCATCTTGTTGTGATGACACTCATCTGAATTTGAAGTTGATCTGATGAAAGCCCTGGGACAAGTACGTAAAAGTAAAAATGTGGGATATTGCCAAAATGGCCACTAAAAGCAAAATGGCGGACTTCCTGTTGCGTTTTTCATAATGCTCCATGAGACTTTTTTTCATGACTGGTCACGATACACCTATATCCAGATTTTGATGAAAATCCGTTATGTGGAAACCTAGGGGCTGGTTCCAGGGGGCGCTGTAGAGCCATTTTGCCACGCCCAATTCCAATTACTCCAGAATACTAAAATATCCGCAGACCTTGAATTTCCTGCAAAGTTTCATAACTTTTTGAGCATGTCTAGACCCTGAAAAAGCCCCCCAAAGGGAAATAATAATAATAATAATAATAATAAAAATCCTTACAGATTCAATAGGGCCTCTCACCATTCGGTGCTCGGGCCCTAATAAAAATCCTTACAGATTCAATAGGGCCTCTCACCATTCGGTGCTCGGGCCCTAACTAGGGCTACGTTGTAGCACTTGCGGGCCCGAGCACCCGCACGTTGAAGCCTGTTGCGGTCGGTGGAGAGAGCGATCGATGACCAAGCGCACATCATCGATCGAGCATGCACTTCTCCACGTTGCATGCGTTTTGCGCTCTGCGGCAGTAGGTTTGCCAGTAGGTGGCGCCATCACTATTATTACGCACAGACATATATATCTGTTCATGTAGGCGCTCTGATGTAGCGTGAGCAATTTTGTGTCAATTGGAAAATGTTAACACAACTTAATTTTCACACTGATCAGTATGTGGCGCTATGACCCTGAACTAATATTTATATGTGGAGCTGTTCAGATCAGTATTGTGATCATAGGTCAGTAGTTTGGAGCCGGTTGGATAATGCAGAGTGGATTAACAAAGTACTTCCTGTTTCCTGGCGAATCAGTAGGTGTCGCTATGACACTGAGGAAATATTGACACATAGAGCTTTTCAGGCTTGGACTCTGACCATGTGACAGAAGTTTTGAAGTGATAGGACAATGCACAGTGGAGTTATGATAACATCGTGTCCTTTGGCGAAGGAAAATCCTTCGCCGCACATCAATGTTTACACGGTTTGAGGAAACGTCACAATTCTGACCATGATCTAATGACTTGACTGATCTGATTTGAGCTGTATATTGTAAATCAGCCAGGAGCAGTTCATCAAAGTATAAAACATGTCACTTCCTGTAGCCACCAGGGGGCGCTGTAATTTCAAGTCATAATTTCTGTGTAGATGTCATCAGGATGGCACCCTTGTCTTACATGTCTAGTTTGGACTCGATTGGACAATGTATGTCCGAGATACAGAACCTCGTGTTTTGATGGCGTTTAATCAAACTCAAGACGCCACGCCACGGTCACACGGTGTGACGAAAGGTCAATCTCTTAATCACTTTTTATCTCCATCTTGTTGTGATGGCACTGATCTAAATTTGAAGTTAATCTGATGAAAGCCCTGGGACAAGTGCATCAAGTAAAAATGTGGAATATGGAAAAAAAATGGCCACTTAATCCAAAATGGCGGCCTCCCTGTTTGGTCAAGCATACCTATCCAAGATATTTTTTTGTTTGTTATGAAACGACACATGTCCCGATAGATTTGTATAAATGTCGGCCATCGTAGTGCCGGGGTTGCCCTATAGGGGGCGCTGGTCAGTTTTTTTGCCACGCCCATTTCTTAAAACCATATGAATATCTTCAGGGGGGGGCTGTTGTTACACACATGTAGTTTGAGAGAGATAGAATCATGAACACTGAAGTTACAGCAATTTCGTGTTTCACGGCGAGTTGATGAACTTTAATGCCACGCCATTCATATGGCGTTTGACGAAAAGTCACGGTAATCTTATGTCTTCATTGTCAATGTCTTGGGACCCATTTGATACAGTTTGACATGGTTGAGGTCAGTGGATGAGGAGAAATTCATCCAAGTGTAAGACAAGCAAAAAACAAGACATATCCTGTTGCCACCAGGGGGCGCTGCGGTTTTAAGTCATCATTTATGCATAGATGTCATCAGGCGGGGACTACTGTCTTACATGTCTAGTTTGGACTTGATTGGAACATGTATGTCCGAGATACAGATGCCCGTGTTTTGATGGCGTGTAACCAATTTTTAACGCCATGCCACGGTCACACGGTGTGATAAAAAAAAAATCCCTCAATCATTTTTTATCTCCATCTTGTTGTGATGACACTCATCTGAATTTGAAGTTGATCTTATGAAAGCCCTGGGACAAGTACGTAAAAGTAAAAATGTGGGATATTGCCAAAATGGCCACTAAAAGCAAAATGGCGGACTTCCTGTTGCGTTTTTCATAATGCTCCATGAGACTTTTTTTCATGACTGGTCACGATACACCTATATCCAGATTTTGATGAAAATCCGTTATGTGGAAACCTAGGGGCTGGTTCCAGGGGGCGCTGTAGAGCCATTTTGCCACGCCCAATTCCAATTACTCCAGAATACTAAAATATCCGCAGACCTTGAATTTCCTGCAAAGTTTCATAACTTTTTGAGCATGTCTAGACCCTGAAAAAGCCCCCCAAAGGGAAATAATAATAATAATAATAATAATAATAATAAAAATCCTTACAGATTCAATAGGGCCTCTCACCATTCGGTGCTCGGGCCCTAATAAAAATCCTTACAGATTCAATAGGGCCTCTCACCATTCGGTGCTCGGGCCCTAATAATAACTAGGGCTACGTTGTAGCACTTGCGGGCCCGAGCACCCGCACGTTGAAGCCTGTTGCGGTCGGTGGAGAGAGCGATCGATGACCAAGCGCACATCATCGATCGAGCATGCACTTCTCCACGTTGCATGCGTTTTGCGCTCTGCGGCAGTAGGTTTGCCAGTAGGTGGCGCCATCACTATTATTACGCACAGACATATAGATCTGTTCAAGTAGGCGCTCTGATGTAGCGTGAGAAATTTTGTGTCAATTGGACAATGTTTCCGCAACTTAATTTTCACACTGATCAATAGGTGGCGCTATGATCCTGAACTAATATTCATATATGGAGCTGTTCTATTCAGGATTGTGATCATAGGTCAGTAGTTTGGAGCCGGTTGGATAATGCAGAGTGGATTAACAAAGTACTTCCTGTTTCCTGGCGAATCAGTAGGTGGCGCTATGACACTGAGGAAATATTGACACATAGAGCTGTTCAGGCTTGGACTCTGACCATGTGACAGAAGTTTTGTAGTGATAGGACAATGCACAGTGGAGTTATGATAACATCGTGTCCTTTGGCGAAGGAAAATCCTTCGCCGCACATCAATGTTTACACGGTTTGAGGAAACGTCACAATTCTGACCATGATGTAATGACTTGACTGATCTGATTTGAGCTGTATATTGTAAATCAGCCAGGAGCAGTTCATCAAAGTATAAAACATGTCACTTCATGTAGCCACCAGGGGGCGCTGTAATTTCAAGTCATAATTTCTGTGTAGATGTCATCAGGATGGCACCCTTGTCTTACATGTCTAGTTTGGACTCGATTGGACAATGTATGTCCGAGATACAGAACCTCGTGTTTTGATGGCGTTTAATCAAACTCAAGACGCCACGCCACGGTCACACGGTGTGACGAAAGGTCAATCTCTTAATCACTTTTTATCTCCATCTTGTTGTGATGGCACTGATCTTAATTTGAAGTTAATCTGATGAAAGCCCTGGGACAAGTGCATCAAGTAAAAATGTGGAATATGGAAAAAAAATGGCCACTTAATCCAAAATGGCGGCCTCCCTGTTTGGTCAAGCATACCTATCCAAGATATTTTTTTGTTTGTTATGAAACGACACATGTCCCGATAGATTTGTATAAATGTCGGCCATCGTAGTGCCGGGGTTGCCCTATAGGGGGCGCTGGTCAGTTTTTTTGCCACGCCCATTTCTTAAAACCATATGAATATCTTCAGGGGGGGGCTGTTGTTACACACATGTAGTTTGAGAGAGATAGAATCATGAACACTGAAGTTACAGCAATTTCGTGTTTCACGGCGAGTTGATGAACTTTAATGCCACGCCATTCATATGGCGTTTGACGAAAAGTCACGGTAATCTTATGTCTTCATTGTCAATGTCTTGGGACCCATTTGATACAGTTTGACATGGTTGAGGTCAGTGGATGAGGAGAAATTCATCCAAGTGTAAGACAAGCAAAAAACAAGACATTTCCTGTTGCCACCAGGGGGCGCTGCGGTTTTAAGTCATCATTTATGCATAGATGTCATCAGGCGGGGACTATTGTCTTACATGTCTAGTTTGGACTTGATTGGAACATGTATGTCCGAGATACAGATGCCCGTGTTTTGATGGCGTGTAACCAATTTTTAACGCCATGCCACGGTCACACGGTGTGATAAAAAAAAAATCCCTCAATCATTTTTTATCTCCATCTTGTTGTGATGACACTCATCTGAATTTGAAGTTGATCTGATGAAAGCCCTGGGACAAGTACGTAAAAGTAAAAATGTGGGATATTGCCAAAATGGCCACTAAAAGCAAAATGGCGGACTTCCTGTTGCGTTTTTCATAATGCTCCATGAGACTTTTTTTCATGACTGGTCACGATACACCTATATCCAGATTTTGATGAAAATCCGTTATGTGGAAACCTAGGGGCTGGTTCCAGGGGGCGCTGTAGAGCCATTTTGCCACGCCCAATTCCAATTACTCCAGAATACTAAAATATCCGCAGACCTTGAATTTCCTGCAAAGTTTCATAACTTTTTGAGCATGTCTAGACCCTGAAAAAGCCCCCCAAAGGGAAATAATAATAATAACTAGGGCTACGTTGTAGCACTTGCGGGCCCGAGCACCCGCACGTTGAAGCCTGTTGCGGTCGGTGGAGAGAGCGATCGATGACCAAGCGCACATCATCGATCGAGCATGCACTTCTCCACGTTGCATGCGTTTTGCGCTCTGCGGCAGTAGGTTTGCCAGTAGGTGGCGCCATCACTATTATTACGCACAGACATATATATCTGTTCAAGTAGGCGCTCTGATGTAGCGTGAGCAATTTTGTGTCAATTGGACAATGTTAACACAACTTAATTTTCACACTGATCAGTAGGTGGCGCTATGACCCTGAACTAATATTTATATGTGGAGCTGTTCAGATCAGTATTGTGATCATAGGTCAGTAGTTTGGAGCCGGTTGGATAATGCAGAGTGGATTAACAAAGTACTTCCTGTTTCCTGGCGAATCAGTAGGTGGCGCTATGACACTGAGGAAATATTGACACATAGAGCTGTTCAGGCTTGGACTCTGACCATGTGACAGAAGTTTTGTAGTGATAGGACAATGCACAGTGGAGTTATGATAACATCGTGTCCTTTGGCGAAGGAAAATCCTTCGCCGCACATCAACGTTTACACGGTTTGAGGAAACGTCACAATTCTGACCATGATCTAATGACTTGACTGAGCTGATTTGAGCTGTATATTGTAAATCAGCCAGGAGCAGTTCATCAAAGTATAAAACATGTCACTTCATGTTGCCACCAGGGGGCGCTGTGATTTCAAGTCATAATTTCTGTGTAGATGTCATCAGGATGGCACCCTTGTCTTACATGTCTAGTTTGGACTCGATTGGACAATGTATGTCCGAGATACAGAACCTCGTGTTTTGATGGCGTTTAATCAAACTCAAGACGCCACGCCACGGTCACACGGTGTGACGAAAGGTCAATCTCTTAATCACTTTTTATCTCCATCTTGTTGTGATGGCACTGATCTTAATTTGAAGTTAATCTGATGAAAGCCCTGGGACAAGTGCATCAAGTAAAAATGTGGAATATGGAAAAAAATAGCCACTTAATCCAAAATGGCGGCCTCCCTGTTTGGTCAAGCATACCTATCCAAGATATTTTTTTGTTTGTTATGAAACGACACATGTCCCGATAGATTTGTATAAATGTCGGCCATCGTAGTGCCGGGGTTGCCCTATAGGGGGCGCTGGTCAGTTTTTTTGCCACGCCCATTTCTTAAAACCATATGAATATCTTCAGGGGGGGGCTGTTGTTACACACATGTAGTTTGAGAGAGATAGAATCATGAACACTGAAGTTACAGCAATTTCGTGTTTCACGGCGAGTTGATGAACTTTAATGCCACGCCATTCATATGGCGTTTGACGAAAACTCACGGTAATCTTATGTCTTCATTGTCAATGTCTTGGGACCCATTAGATACAGTTTGACATGGTTGAGGTCAGTGGATGAGGAGAAATTCATCCAAGTGTAAGACAAGCAAAAAACAAGACATTTCCTGTTGCCACCAGGGGGCGCTGCGGTTTTAAGTCATCATTTACGCATAGATGTCATCAGGCGGGGACTATTGTCTTACATGTCTAGTTTGGACTTGATTGGAACATGTATGTCCGAGATACAGATGCCCGTGTTTTGATGGCGTGTAACCAATTTTTAACGCCATGCCACGGTCACACGGTGTGATAAAAAAAAAATCCCTCAATCATTTTTTATCTCCATCTTGTTGTGATGACACTCATCTGAATTTGAAGTTGATCTGATGAAAGCCCTGGGACAAGTACGTAAAAGTAAAAATGTGGGATATTGCCAAAATGGCCACTAAAAGCAAAATGGCGGACTTCCTGTTGCGTTTTTCATAATGCTCCATGAGACTTTTTTTCATGACTGGTCACGATACACCTATATCCAGATTTTGATGGAAATCCGTTATGTGGAAACCTAGGGGCTGGTTCCAGGGGGCGCTGTAGAGCCATTTTGCCACGCCCAATTCCAATTACTCCAGAATACTAAAATATCCGCAGACCTTGAATTTCCTGCAAAGTTTCATAACTTTTTGAGCATGTCTAGACCCTGAAAAAGCCCCCCAAAGGGAAATAATAATAATAACTAGGGCTACGTTGTAGCACTTGCGGGCCCGAGCACCCGCACGTTGAAGCCTGTTGCGGTCGGTGGAGAGAGCGATCGATGACCAAGCGCACATCATCGATCGAGCATGCACTTCTCCACGTTGCATGCGTTTTGCGCTCTGCGGCAGTAGGTTTGCCAGTAGGTGGCGCCATCACTATTATTACGCACAGACATATATATCTGTTCATGTAGGCGCTCTGATGTAGCGTGAGCAATTTTGTGTCAATTGGACAATGTTAACACAACTTAATTTTCACACTGATCAGTAGGTGGCGCTATGACCCTTTACTAATATTTATATGTGGAGCTGTTCAGATCAGTATTGTGATCATAGGTCAGTAGTTTGGAGCCGGTTGGATAATGCAGAGTGGATTAACAAAGTACTTCCTGTTTCCTGGCGAATCAGTAGGTGGCGCTATGACACTGAGGAAATATTGACACATAGAGCTGTTCAGGCTTGGACTCTGACCATGTGACAGAAATTTTGTAGTGATAGGACAATGCACAGTGGAGTTATGATAACATTGTGTCCTTTGGCGAAGGAAGATCCTTCGCCGCACATCAATGTTTACACGGTTTGAGGAAACGTCACAATTCTGACCATGATCTAATGACTTGACTGATCTGATTTGAGCTGTATATTGTAAATCAGCCAGGAGCAGTTCATCAAAGTATAAAACATGTCACTTCCTGTAGCCACCAGGGGGCGCTGTAATTTCAAGTCAAAATTTCTGTGTAGATGTCATCAGGATGGCACCCTTGTCTTACATGTCTAGTTTGGACTCGATTGGACAATGTATGTCCGAGATACAGAACCTCGTGTTTTGATGGCGTTTAATCAAACTCAAGACGCCACGCCACGGTCACACGGTGTGACGAAAGGTCAATCTCTTAATCACTTGTTATCTCCATCTTGTTGTGATGGCACTGATCTTAATTTGAAGTTAATCTGATGAAAGCCCTGGGACAAGTGCATCAAGTAAAAATGTGGAATATGGAAAAAAAATGGCCACTTAATCCAAAATGGCGGCCTCCCTGTTTGGTCAAGCATACCTATCCAAGATATTTTTTTGTTTGTTATGAAACGACACATGTCCCGATAGATTTGTATAAATGTCGGCCATCGTAGTGCCGGGGTTGCCCTATAGGGGGCGCTGGTCAGTTTTTTTGCCACGCCCATTTCTTAAAACCATATGAATATCTTCAGGGGGGGGCTGTTGTTACACACATGTAGTTTGAGAGAGATAGAATCATGAACACTGAAGTTACAGCAATTTCGTGTTTCACGGCGAGTTGATGAACTTTAATGCCACGCCATTCATATGGCGTTTGACGAAAAGTCACGGTAATCTTATGTCTTCATTGTCAATGTCTTGGGACCCATTTGATACAGTTTGACATGGTTGAGGTCAGTGGATGAGGAGAAATTCATCCAAGTGTAAGACAAGCAAAAAACAAGACATTTCCTGTTGCCACCAGGGGGCGCTGCGGTTTTAAGTCATCATTTATGCATAGATGTCATCAGGCGGGGACTATTGTCTTACATGTCTAGTTTGGACTTGATTGGAACATGTAAGTCCGAGATACAGATGCCCGTGTTTTGATGGCGTGAAACCAATTTTTAACGCCATGCCACGGTCACACGGTGTGATAAAAAAAAAATCCCTCAATCATTTTTTATCTCCATCTTGTTGTGATGACACTCATCTGAATTTGAAGTTGATCTGATGAAAGCCCTGGGACAAGTACGTAAAAGTAAAAATGTGGGATATTGCCAAAATGGCCACTAAAAGCAAAATGGCGGACTTCCTGTTGCGTTTTTCATAATGCTCCATGAGACTTTTTTTCATGACTGGTCACGATACACCTATATCCAGATTTTGATGAAAATCCGTTATGTGGAAACCTAGGGGCTGGTTCCAGGGGGCGCTGTAGAGCCATTTTGCCACGCCCAATTCCAATTACTCCAGAATACTAAAATATCCGCAGACCTTGAATTTCCTGCAAAGTTTCATAACTTTTTGAGCATGTCTAGACCCTGAAAAAGCCCCCCAAAGGGAAATAATAATAATAATAATAATAATAATAATAATAATAATAATAATAAAAATCCTTACAGATTCAATAGGGCCTCTCACCATTCGGTGCTCGGGCCCTAATAATAATAACTAGGGCTACGTTGTAGCACTAACGGGCCCGAGCACAGGCAATTTCAAGTCTGTTGCGGTCGGGGAAGAGAGAACGTTCGATGACCAAGCGCTCGTCTCAGCGTTGCATGCATTTGCGCACTGCTGCGATATAAACGCTTCACTTCCTGTAGCCAGCAGGTGGTGCTATGATTTTAAGTCATGGTGTCTTTGTTGATGTCATCAGGTCGCGCTTCTTGTCTTACATGTGTAGTTTGAACTCGATTGGACCAAATATGTCCAAGATACAGAAGCTTGTGTTTTGATGGCGTTTAGTCACATTTTGACGCCTCGCCACGGTCACACGGTGTGGCGAAAAATTTATCTTTCAATAACTTTAGATCTCCATCTTGTTGTGATGACACTCGTCTAAATTTTCAGTTGATCTGATGAAAGCTCTCCAAGAAGTACTTGAAAATAAAAAACATGGAATATGGTCCAAATAGAAAATGGCGGGGTTCCTGTTGCGTTTTTCAAATTGCTCCGAGCGCGTTTTTTGTGCATCTGGTGATGATACACAACTGTCTTCAATTTCGTGAGGATCAGTGAATTCTAAATGAGGTGTTTCTCCATAAATGAGGGGAAGCTCCGTTGGTTGCGCTGTTGAGCCATTTTGCCACGCCCATTCTTTAAAACCATCTGAATATCTTCAAGGGAGGGGGGCTGATGATACACACATGTAGTTTGAGGGAGATGGACCCATGAACACGGAAGTTAAAGCGTTTTCGTGTGTCATGGCGAGCTGATGTGACGCCCCGCCACAGTCAGACAGTGTGACGAAAAGTTGTTTCTTTGATAACTTTAGATCTCCATCTTGTTGTGATGACGCTCGTCTAAATTTTCAGTTGATGTGATGAAAGCTGTACGAGAAGTATATCAAAGTAAAAGATTATGGAATATGACCAAAATGGCCACGAAATCGAAAATGGCGTGCTTCCTGTTGCGTTTTTCATATTGCTCCGAGCGCGTTTTTTGTGCATCTGGTGATGATACACAACTGTCTTCAATTTCGTGCGGATCAGTGAATGCTAAATGAGGTGTTTCTCCGTAAATGAGGGAAAGCACCGTTGGTGGCGCTGTTGAGCCATTTTGCCACACCCATTTCCAAATACCCCAGATTACGTAAATTTTCACGAGGCCCATAATCTGCCCTATAGATGTTGAATGCATTCTGTAGTGAGAACACATTCAAGCACATGTCCTACACCTCCATGAGAGGGGGGAGGGGTGAGAAGGGGGAGGGATGAGAGGGGTGAAAGGGGGTGGGGTAAGATGGGGGCAGGTTGATCTGAGGAGGTCTGTTTTAGACAGAGTAAAAAGGTGCTGTTTTAAATTATCCTTGGGGTATTTTTACCAAAATATTTTACAGACATTTCATTAAGACCCCAAGGAACCATATCAACTGTGTTGAAATGGAAATAATATGTCCCCTTTAAAGCGAATATGTCCCCTTTAAGCGGTTTCGTGTGTCATGGTGAGCTGATTTGACGCCCCGCCACAGTCAGACGGTGTGTCGAAAAGTTGTTTCTTTGATAACTTTAGATCTCCATCTTGTTGTGATGCCACCCGTCTAAATTTTAAATTGATGTGATGAAAGCTCTCCGACAAATAAATCAAAGCGCACGATGTACAAAAACAAGACATTTCCTGATGCCACCAGGGGGCGCTTTCCTTTTAAGTCATGATTTCTAGGTAGATGTCTTCCGGTCGCGACTCTTGTCTTATATGTGTAGTTTGGAGTCGATTGGACAAAATATGTCTAAGTTACAGAAGCTTGCTTATATTGGCGTTTAGTCGAACTTTGAGACCTCACCACGGTCACACGGTGTGATGAAAAGTTTAAATATTGATAACTTTAGATCTTCATCTTGTTTTGTAGAGTCTCATCTAATTTTTAAGTTGATCTGATGAAAGCTCTCCGAGTAGTACATAAAAACATAACACATCTTAAAAACAAGACATTTCCTGTTGCCCCCAGGGGGCGCTGTGATTGTAAGTCACAATTTCTGCACCGATGTCTTCTGGTCGCGATTCTTGTCGTATGTGTCTAGTTTGGACTCAATTGGACAAAATATGTCTGAAATATGGAAGCTTGTGTTTTGATGGCGTTTCATCAAACTTTAACGCCACACCACGGTCAGACGGTTTTGCTAAAACGTAATCCTTCAATAACTTTAGATCTCCAATTTGTTGTGATGACGATCGTCTAAATTTGAAGTTGATCTGATGAAAGCTGTACGACAAGTACATCAAAGAAAAAATATGGAATATGACCGAAATGGCCACTAAAGTCAAACTGGCGGGCTTCCTGCTGCGTTATTCATAATGCACTGATGGACTTTTTTGTGCATCTTGTCATGAGACACAATAGTCTATGTTTTTTTTGAGGATCGGTGAATGCTAAATGAGGGGCTTTTCCGTAGGTGGCGCTCTTGAGCCATTTTGCCACGCCCTTTTCAAAATACTTCAGAAAACGTAAACTTGCGCACATTTGTAATTTACTGTACACTTTAGAAACTTTTTGAGCACGTTAAAGCCCTCAAAAAGCCAATTCACTGAGCGAAGAAAAATAATAATAATAACTAGGGCTACGTTGTAGCACTAACGGGCCCGAGCACAGGCAATTTCAAGTCTGTTGCGGTCGGGGAAGAGAGAACGTTCGATGACCAAGCGCTCGTCTCCACATTGCCTGCGTTTGCCCTGTGCGGCAAGGAAGATCGCTCCACTTCTTCTGGCCAGCCGCTGGTGCTGAACTAGAGGTAAGTAACCTTGAAACTATCCAACATAACCTATTGCTTTATCTATCATCATATGCTTACATGCCTCAAGTTTTTTGTAATATGTAATTGTTATAAAAGTTACCGTTTATTTATCACGTCTAATGAACAGATTGAAGCAAGATAACTCGACAGTCTTGTTTTGGTTGTGACATTATTTTTTTTAATGAGTTACTATCAATACGCTACACGTGTACGTTTCATGTGATAGTAACTGTTTCACCAATATTCTGATACAGGATGGTATATCCGCCATTACTATTTTCACATTGTTTATTTAGTCTGTCATGGAGTTGTAGAGTGAATTAGACAGTAGTGATAACATTATAATGTCCACACATCAGTGTTGTAAACACTTCTCCAATTAATTATATAATTATGTTTTCACACTGAGGGAAGTGGAGAGACTTGATGTGGACTGTTATCAACAGCTCTGTGGGAGATCATCACCTTGAATATTACAGATGAGGTAGAAAGACATTTTATCTATGTGTACAATGTTGTATTTCTTTGTCACGTTTTATCAAAAGCGATTTAAAGTATGTGCATTTAACCATTAGGATACAAACCCAGACCCTAGTACATCGGTTCTAGCTGAAATAAGTAGTGCTTCATAAACAACACAAAACATTCATAACAGTACGCTTCTGCTCCTCATTAATGCAGCTCCTGATGTCCCCAGCAGCAACATGGTGGAGATCTGCAGCTTCATGCTGGTCAACTGGAAGACAACTGATTAAGATTAAAAGATTAAGATTAAAATCCATTTATTCATCCCAAACACATGCACAGACATGCAAAGGCACACTCATGCAGGTAGGGAAATTTAATCGCTGCTTTTTACCCATCTGGTGCAGGACACACAGAGCAGTGAGCGACCATGTACGGCGCTCGGGGGAGCAGATGTTGGGGGAGTGAGGTGCCTTGCTCATGGGCACTAGAGAGGGTAGGGAGACTCTTGGATTTTTGGACAGATCAATCCAGGTTCGACTTTTGTTGTCTCTCCATGGAGTCGAACCAAAGACGAACCAGAGACCTTCTCTGCCCATAGTCCAAGTTTCTGCCACTCGACCACCGCCTCTCCTCATGCATCATCAAACTAGTAATCTACACATCACTCCATGCGTTGCTCCCTTAACTACAGATGGCCTGCGAATGTCATGGAGTTTTACAGTGAATTAGACAGTTTAGGTATGATTTTAATCTCCACACATCAGTGTTGTAAACAGTTCTCAAATTAATTATAGAATTATGTTTTCACACTGAGAGAAGTGGAAAGACTTGATTTGGACTGTTATCAATAGGTCTGTGGGAGATTATCACCTTGAATAGTACTGATGAGGTAGAAAGACATTTTATGTATTTGTACAATGTTGTATTTCTTTCAGCACTTTTATCAGAAGGGACTTAAAATATGTACATTTCACCATGAGGATATAAACCAAGACCACAGTACAACAGTTCTATCTGAAATCTGTTGTGCTTTATACACAACACAAAACATTCTTTAACAGTGCGTTTTTTCTCTTCATAGATGAAGAACTGCAGCACCTGATGTCCTCAGCAGCAACATGGTGGAGATCTGATTTGATACACTTTAGATAAGAACCCAGTGTTTTATATTTCTGCTTTGCCATAAGAGACAGAACATGGTCATCACAGCTGTGTCCTTCAGGCTCGTCTGTCCCTAATAAAATGATAGGAAACATGAAAGTGATCGTCATTATTGTAGAGGAAGAGTTACATATGAACAAAGTGTGTAATCTTATTTTCTGTGGGTATTCAACTGTGTATTTGAATATGCTTTTGGATTAAAACGTGCACTACCATGACAATGAATGTTTTTAATGGAGCTATTTCACATTAAAAGTATTGCATTATAATTTAATACATTATGTATTATGTGCAATACTTTGATTGTTTTTAAGTAATGAAATCAGGTCTGTACCTGGAGTCAGTGTTCAGTCTGGTTGGATTCAAGTTGTGTGTCAAGTTGGACCTTCTAGAGGAACATCAAACCAATACACAGATATGTAAAGTCATACATGGGCCAGGTTAAGTAATTAACAGACTTTTAAATGGTAAAAATAAAATATTAGTTCAAAGTTAATCAGAGCATAATCATTTCAGATTAGGAAATAGGTAGTGCATATAAGCCCACAACTCTGTATGACACTGTCTGTTCTAGTAAAGGTACAAGGCTATGACTTACTCATATTTACCAAAAGAATTCAGTGAAGTCTGTCTGAGATTAACGATTTAAATACTGAAGGTGGGAGACACGGTTATTTTTCACTGTAACACGTGACAGGACATCAACACCGTGACTCTGAATAAAGAGCCTTAAAAGACGTAGTGCTCCTTTGAACAGCTGCTCTTACAATGTGTAGCAAGTGCTAAATCTCCATTAGTATAATAGTAACAAAAATCACCCTTAAATAATTGAACATATATTTTCCATGTGAACCCCTTTAACACAGTTCAATTCAGGAGCAAAATATAATTTATACAGTATTTATTAGAGCTAGTATTAGTAAACAGATCAAACAAATGCAGTACAACACATCACACATCCACAGTGTCTCTTTTGCTTATCATCACAGTCAGTCAGAAGTGTCCGTTTAACTTACGTAGCAGTTGAGAGATGCTTCGTTGGAGCTAGCAGGAGCTAGCTCATAGCCAGTGCTGCTGTTGAGAGCGGCAGAGTTCACACAGGAAAAGACACAACGGGAGAGGGGAAAAAAGCTTTGAGTCCCACACTCTAACCTGCTGAGCGAACAACGTCCACAGTGACTCCGCCGCCGTCCTCTCATCCAGACTCGCCAACCGTTCTCCGGTTCTTCGTGATACACAGCTCCGCAGCTTGTGACGACGTAACTTTTTCAGAGTCTCATGAGGCGTTCGCTTGCAGCTGTGTTAAATGCAGCTTCGTTTGTCATGGCGAGTTGAAGAAGTCTGCTGCAAAGCTATGAATAATCCGCATGATGAAAACTCACAGCAATGTTATGCCTACATTATCAATATATTGAGACCCATGTGACACAGTTTGACATGGTTTAGCAAAGTGAATGAGGAGAAATACATCCAAGTGTGAGACGTAACAAACCGAAAGCGGTCTCATGCTGCGTTCATGGTAACTCTGTTAAAATGGGTTTCATTGGTCATGGTGAGCTGATGAACTTTGATGCCACGCCATTAACAATCTGCATGATGAAAAGTCACAATAATGTTATGCCTACATTATCAATATCTTGAGACCAATTTGACACAGTTTGACATGGTTTAGTAAAGTGGCTGGAGGGAAATACATCAAAGAGTAAGATGACCAAAACAAGACATTTCCTGATGCCACCAGGGGGCGCTTTCCTTTTAAGTCATGATTTCTAGGTAGATGTCTTCCGGTCGCGACTCTTGTCTTATATGTGTAGTTTGGAGTCGATTGGACAAAATATGTCTAAGTTACAGAAGCTCGCTTATATTGGCGTTTAGTCGAACTTTGGGACCTCACCACGGTCACAAGGTATGATGAAAAGTTTAAATATTGATAACTTTAGATCTTCATCTTGTTTTGTAGAGTCTCATCTAATTTTTAAGTTGATCTGATGAAAGCTCTCCGAGTAGTACATAAAAACATAACACGTCTTAAAAACAAGACATTTCCTGTTGCCACCAGGGGGCGCTGTGATTGTAAGTCACAATTTCTGCACCGATGTCTTCTGGTCGCGACTCTTGTCGTATGTGTCTAGTTTGGACTCAATTGGACAAAATATGTCTGAAATATGGAAGCTTGTGTTTTGATGGCGTTTCATCAAACTTTAACGCCACACCACGGTCAGACGGTTTTGCTAAAACGTAAACCTTCAATAACTTTAGATCTCCAATTTGTTGTGATGATGATCGTCTAAATTTGAAAGTGATCTAATGAAAGCTGTACGACAAGTACATTAAAGAAAAAATATGGAATATGACCAAAATGGCCACTAAAGTCAAACTGCCGGGCTTCCTGTTGCGTTATTTATAATGCACTGATGGACTTTTTTGTGCATCTTGTCATGATACACAATAGTGTATGTTTTTTTTGAGGATCGGTGAATGCTAAATAAGGGGCTTTTCCTTAGGTGGCGCTCTTGACCAATTTTGCCACGCCCTTTTCAAAATACTCCAGAATACGTAATTTTACGCCGCCTTCGAATTTGCTGCAAACTCCTACAACGTTTTGAGCCCATTAAAGCCCTCAAAAAGCCAATGAGTTTAAACAGAGAAAAATAATAATAATAATAATAATAATAATAATAATCATTTCAATTTCAATAGGGCCTCCCACCGATTTCGGTGCTCGGGCCCTAATAATAATAACTAGGGCTACGTTGTAGCACTAACGGGCCCGAGCACAGGCAATTTCAAGTCTGTTGCGGTCGGGGAAGAGAGAACGTTCGATGACCAAGCGCTCGTCTCCACATTGCCTGCGTTTGCCCTGTGCGGCAAGGATGATCGCTCCACTTCTTCTGGCCAGCCGCTGGTGCTGAACTAGAGGTAAGTAACCTTCAAACTATCCAACATAACCTATTGCTTTATCTATCATCATATGCTTACATGCCTCAAGTTTTTTGTAATATGTAATTGTTATAAAAGTTACCGTTTATTTATCACGTCTAATGAACAGATTGAAGCAAGAAAACTCCACAGTCTTGTTTTGGTTGTGACATTATTTTTTTTAATAAGTTACTATCAATACGCAACACGTGTACGTTTCATGTGATAGTAACTGTTTTCACACTGAGAGAAGTGGAAAGACTTGATTTGGACTGTTATCAATAGGTCTGTGGGAGATTATCACCTTGAATAGTACTGATGAGGTAGAAAGAGATTTTATGTATTTGTACAATGTTGTATTTCTTTCAGCACTTTTATCAGAAGGGACTTAAAATATGTACATTTAACCATGAGGATATAAACCAAGACCACAGTACAACGGTTCTATCTGAAATCTGTTGTGCTTTATACACAACACAAAACATTCTTTAACAGTGTGTTTTTTCTCTTCATAGATGAAGAACTGCAGCACCTGATGTCCTCAGCAGCAACATGGTGGAGATCTGATTTGATACACTTTAGATAAGAACCCAGTGTTTTATATTTCTGCTTTGCCATAAGAGACAGAACATGGTCATCACAGCTGTGTCCTTCAGGCTCGTCTGTCCCTAATAAAATGATAGGAAACATGAAAGTGATCGTCATTATTGTAGAGGAAGAGTTACATATGAACAAAGTGTGTAATCTTATTTTCTGTTGATATTCAACTGTGAATTTGAATATGCTTTTGGATTAAAACGTGCACTACCATGACAATGAATGTTTTTATTGGAGCTATTTCACTTTAAAAGTATTGCATTATAATTTAATACATTATGTATTATGTGCAATACTTTGATTGTTTTTAAGTAATGAAATCAGGTCTGTACCTGGAGTCATTGTTCAGTCTGGTTGGATTCAAGTTGTGTGTCAAGTTGGACCTTCTAGAGGAACATAAAACCAATACACAGATATGTAAAGTCATACATGGGCCAGGTTAAGTAATTAACAGACTTTGACATGGTAAAAATAAAATATTAATTCAAAGTTAATCAGATCATAATCATTTCAGATTAGGAAATAGGTAGTGCATATAAGCCTACAACTCTGTATGACACTGTCTGTTCTAGTAAAGTTACAAGGGTATGACTTACTCATATTTAACAAAAGAATTCAGTGAAGTCTGTCTGAGATTAACGATTTAAATACTGAAGGTGGGAGACACGGTTATTTTTCACTGTAACACGTGACAGGACATCAACACCGTGACTCTGAATAAAGAGCCTTAAAAGACGTAGTGCTCCTTTGAACAGCTGCTCTTACAATGTGTAGCAAGTGCTAAATCTCCATTAGTATAATAGTAACAAAAATCACCCTTTACATAATTCAACATATATTTTCCATGTGAACCCCTTTAACACAGTTCAATTCAGGAGCAAAATAAAACTTATACAGTATTTATTAGAGCTAGTATTAGTAAACAGATCAAACAAATGCAGTACAACACATCACACGTGCACCAGCATGCAGTCTCAATGTCGCTACGGAATTGACTCTGCAAAGTCAGTCCACAGTGTCTCTTTTGCTTATCATCACAGTCAGTCAGTCAGTCAGAAGTGTCCGTTTAAATTACGTAGCAGTTGAGAGATGCTTCGTTGGAGCTAGCAGGAGCTAGCTCATAGCCAGTGCTGCTGTTGAGAGCGGCAGAGTTCACACAGGAAAAGACACGAGGGGAGAGGGGAAAAGAGCTTTGAGAGCGTCCCACACTCTAACCTGCTGAGCGAACAACGTCAACAATGACTCCGCCGCCGTCCTCTCATCCAGACTCGCCAACAGTTCTCCGGTTCTTCGTGATCCACAGCTCCGCAGCTTGTGACGTTGTAACTTTTTTCAAAGTCTCATGAGGCGTTCACTTGCAGCTGTGTTAAATGGATCTTCGTTTGTCATGGCGAGTTGAAGAAGTCTGCTGCAAAGCTATGAATAATCTGCATGATGAAAACTCACAGCAATGTTATGCCTACATTATCAATATATTGAGACCCATGTGACACAGTTTGACATGGTTTAGCAAAGTGAATGAGGAGAAATACATCCAAGTGTGAGACGTAACAAACCGAAAGCGGTCTCATGATGCGTTCATGGTAACTCTGTTAAAATGGGTTTCATTTGTCATGGTGAGCTGATGAACTTTGATGCCACGCCATTAACAACCCGCATGATGAAAAGTCACAGAAATGTTATGCCTACATTATCAATATCTTGAGACCAATTTGACACAGTTTGACATGGTTTAGCAAAGTGGCTGGGGGGAAATACATCAAAGAGTAAGATGACCAAAACAAGACATTTCCTGATGCCACCAGGGGGCGCTTTCCTTTTAAGTCATGATTTCTAGGTAGATGTCTTCCGGTCACAACTCTTGTCTTATATGTGTAGTTTGGAGTCGATTGGACAAAATATGTCTAAGTTACAGAAGCTCGCTTATATTGGCGTTTAGTCGAACTTTGAGACCTCACCACGGTCACACGGTATGATGAAAAGTTTAAATATTGATAACTTTAGATCTTCATCTTGTTTTGTAGAGTCTCATCTAATTTTTAAGTTGATCTGATGAAAGCTCTCCGAGTAGTACATACAAATATAACACCTACCAAAAACAAGACATTTCCTGTTGCCACCAGGGGGCACTGTGATTTTATGTCACGACTGCTGTGTTGATGTCTTCAGGTCGGGACTCTTGTCTTACGGGACTCTTGTCTCACGTTTAGTTTGGAGTCGATTGGACCAAATATGTCTGAGATAGAGACGCTCGTGTTTTCATGGCGTTTCGTCACACTTTGATGCCACGCCACGGTCAGACGGTGTGTCTAAAAGTTGTTTCTTTGATAACTTTAGATCTCCATCTTGTTGTGATGCCACCCGTCTAAATTTTGAATTGATGTGATGAAAGCTCTCCGACAAATAAATCAAAGCGCACGATGTACAAAAACAAGACATTTCCTGATGCCACCAGGGGGCGCTTTCCTTTTAAGTCATGATTTCTAGGTAGATGTCTTCCGGTTGCGACTCTTGTCTTATATGTGTAGTTTGGAGTCGATTGGACCAAATATGTCTAAGTTACAGAAGCTCGCTTATATTGGCGTTTAGTCGAACTTTGAGACCTCACCACGGTCACACGGTATGATGAAAAGTTTAAATATTGATAACTTTAGATCTTCATCTTGTTTTGTAGAGTCTCATCTAATTTTTAAGTTGATCTGATGAAAGCTCTCCGAGTATTACATACAAATATAACACCTACCAAAAACAAGACATTTCCTGTTGCCACCAGGGGGCACTGTGATTTTATGTCACGACTGCTGTGTTGATGTCTTCAGGTCGGGACTCTTGTCTTACGGGACTCTTGTCTTACGTTTAGTTTGGAGTCGATTGGACCAAATATGTCTGAGATACAGACGCTCGTGTTTTCATGGCGTTTCGTCACACTTTGATGCCACGCCACGGTCAGACGGTGTGTCTAAAAGTTAATTCTTTGATAACTTTAGATCTTCATCTTGTTGTGATGACACTCGTCTAAATTTTTAGTTGATCTTATGAAAGCTGTACGACAAGTATATCAAAGTAAAAAAAATATAATATGCCCAAAATGGCCACTAAATCAAAAATGGCGGGCTTCCTGTTGACTTTTTCATAATGCTACTTGAGGCTTTTTTGTGCATCTGGTCATGATACACAACTGTCTTCATTTTCGTGAGGATCAGTGAATGCTAAATGAGGGGCTCTCCGTAAATGAGGGGAAGCTCCGTTGGTGGCGCTGTTGAGCCATTTTGCCACGCCCTTTTCAAAATACTCCAGAATATGTAAATTTACGCCGCCTTCGAATTTACTGCAAACTCCTACAACTTTTTGAGCACATTAAAGCCCTCAAAAAGCCAATGAGTTTAGGAGCTGAAAAATAATAATAATAATAATAATAATCATTTCAATTTCAATAGGGCCTCCCACCGATTTCGGTGCCCGGGCCCTAATACTAAAAATCCTTACAAATTCAATAGGGCCTCTCACCATTCGGTGCTCGGGCCCTAATAATAATAATAAAAATCCTTAAGAATTCAATAGGGCCTCACACCGATTTCGGTGCTCGGGCCCTAATAATAATAAAAATCCTTAAGAATTCAATAGGGCCTCACACCGATTTCGGTGCTCGGGCCCTAATTACATTTAAACCCGTATTATCCATAGATATAAAGAACAAATTCTTTATAAACCAGATCTCCATTGAGATCGACCACCTTGTCGATAGCGCTGCAGACTCATTACGATTAACATTAGATTCAATGAGCCTCTAAAAAAGAAAAATGTCAAACATAGTAAATTAGCTCCGTGGTAAAATTCCCAGACAAATGAGTTAAAACAATTATCAAGAAAACTAGAAAGGAAGTGGCGCTCCAGCAACCATGTTGAAAATATCATATACTAGAAGAATAGTGTTAAAGAATATAACAAGGCTCTCCACAAAGCAAGAGCTGCCTACTATTCAAAACTAAAGGAAGAGAACAACAACCCCAGGTTTCTCTTCAGCACTGTAGCCAGGCTGACAGAGTCACACCTCCACCAAACCCAGTATTCCTCGATCCCTAAATAGCAATATCTTTATGAACTTTTTTAATGACAAAATTCTAACTATTAGAAATAAAATCAACCATCTCCTGCCCTCAATTGGCACTAATACCCTCCCAACAACAGAGATCTCAGAAACGGCTGAGAATCCTTCCGATTACTTACATAGCTTCTATCTGATCACCCATGATCAGTTTACCAAAATAATCTCAGGTTCTAAATCAACAACCTGTATCTTAGATTCCGTTCCTACAAAATTACTAAAATAAATTATACCCCTAATTGATAGTTCGTTACTTAACACAATCAATCTGTCACTATCATCAAGTTATGTACTACAGTCTTTTAAAATAGCTGTAATCAAACCCCTACTCAAAAAACTCACCCTAAACCCAGGGGTTTTAGCCAATTACAGGCCAAGAGGCGGTGGTCTAGTGGCAGAAACTTGGACTATGGGCAGAGAAGGTCTCTGGTTCGACTCCACGGAGAGACATTAAAAGACGAACCTGGATTGATCTGTCCAAAAATCCAAGAGGATTCTCCCTACCATGTTTAGTGCCCCTGAGCAAGGCACCTTACTCCCCCAACATCTGCTCCCCGAGCACCGTACATGGTCGCTCACTGCTCTGTGTGTCCTGCACCAGATGGGTCAAAAGCAGAGGTTAAATGTCCCTACCTGCATGAGTGTGCCTTTGCATGGCTGTGCATGTGTTTGGGACTAATAAATGCATCTTCATCTTAATCTTAAAATCTTAATCTTAATCCCCTTCATGTCTAAAATCTTAGAAAATGTTGTAGCCAATCAGCTGTGTGAGTTTCTCCAGGAAAATGAAGACTGTCAGTCGGGGTTTAGAGCCAATACAGAGACAGCCTTGGCAAAACTCACTAATGACCTTCTAATAGCCTCAGATCAGGGATTTGTGTCTGTCCTCGTTCTGTGAGATCTCAGTGCAGCATTCAACACAATTGACCATCAAATTTTATTATAACAATAATCAATAAAACCTGAACAAAGTAATCAATTAACTAAACTTCGATCATGTCTCAAGGTCATAACAACCTGAATGACCCGCAATTTTCTTTTATTAAACTCAGATAAAACAGAGGTTATAATACCTGGCCCCAAACACCTCAGAGATACATTATCTAATGATATAGATGCACTAGACGAAATTGCCCTTTCTTCCAATGAAACAGTCAGGAACTTGTGAGTGATCTGCGATCCTAATTTAATAGTCACTTAAAAAAAATTGTAGGACCGCCTAATATCTCAATAATCTGACATTTCCTTTCGGAAAAAGATGCAGAAAAACTAGTCCACGCCTTTGTTACATCGAAACTGGACTATTGTAATTCATTATTATCAGGCACCAGCAGTAAGTCTTCAAAGACTCTGCAGCTTGTCCAAAATGCCGCAGCACGTGTCCTGACGAGAACCAAGGAAAGAGAGCACATTTCTCCAATATTAGCATCGCTAAACTGGCTTCCGGTTAAATCTAAAATAGAATTTAAAATTCTCCTCCTCACCTTCAAGGCCCTTAATAATATAACGCCTTTTTACCTTAAAGAGCTGTTAGTACATTATCAACCCAGTAGAGCACTCCGCTCCCAGAATTCAGGTCTACTTGTCGTCCCTAATGTCTCTAAAAGTAGAGCAGGAGCCAGAGCTTTTAGCCACCAAGCTCCTCTGCTGTGCAATAACTTTCAGTTCGGGAGGCAGACGCCATCTATTCGTTTAAGAGTAGGCTCAAAACCTTCCTTTTTGATAAAGCTTATAGTTAGAGCTAATTAGTGTGGCAGAACATAACTTGTTATTTTTTCTAAACTAGGAAGCGTTAAGTCTAAAAAGGCATAGAGGTATTGATAGCTGATCTACTGAGTGGGCCACATAGTTTTCATCGTACTAGCATACAAACCAGTAGCCAGTCAGATTTACCTTGAGCCTCTGAGATGTTGACCGTCATAAATGCATGCATTTAATCTTGATGATGTTTTCCTACACGTGGCATCTATTGCACTTCTCTCCGTCCTGTGAGAGGGATCTCTCACATGTAACTCTCTCTGAGGTTTCTAGGTATTTTTACCCTGTAAAAGTTTTTTTTGTAGTTTTTCCTTATTCTTGCTGAGGGTGAAGGACAGAGGATGTCACACCATGTTAAAGCCCTATGAGACAAATTGTGATTTGTGAATATGGGCTTTACAAATAAAATTTGATTGATTGATTGATTGATGACGCCATGTTGTGACACGCAAGCCTTTACATCGAACCACAATAGCCATTTTGTTAATTATCTAGATGTTACCCCTTAGTCACCTGATTAAACACATCAGTTTTCATTATTATGCAGATGACACTCAAGTTTACTCCAGATGTAATGTTTTCACTTCTAAAAGGTTTCACAGATATTGAAATTGGATGGCACATAAACTTCAGCTGTACCGATAAAGGACAGAAATACTTCTGATTGCTACCAACTCCTCACATACCGAACTCACAAACCTGCTAGGCCCTTACTCACATATCATTACTCCTCACTGTAGTAACCTTGCGGATACGCAAATGCTGCCCTCCTGGTTATTCCACAGTCCAGGCTTCTACATAAAGGTGACAGAGCATTTGCCATTCATGCCCCCAGACTTTGGTACAAACTGCCTGAGGAGATCAGGATGTTGAAATGTATTACCTTGTGTAATACTCTTATTAAATAACTCTTTTATAACCAACCTTCCTGTAATCCTCTCTTTCCGTCCCTGTTCGCACATCTACTCCAAGATACTATCGGCCTCACCAATCACCGGTCTTCACCGTAATCTTTCGCCTCTTATCTATCCCCCTGTTGCATTCTCCTCTGCCTTCTCTTTCACCCATACCCACTGGTAGCGGTGGTGGTACAGGTACTCATCACCCCAAAATGGAGTTTTTCTACCCTCTTCGACATTTTACCCCTTCGTCTTTTGAATTTCATGCTGTGACAGGTACTCATAATTGCTGTTCTCTATCGTTCACCAGGTCCTTTCGGAGATGTCTAGGAATTCCTCTTATAGAACATCCTGGAAAATGTCCCTCTACTTCTTCTGCTCTCTCACTCAGTCCTTCCCCTCCTACTTACAAAGCTGGTAACCACTTTGACGATTATTTTCACCTCAAACTGCTCTAAATCTCACTGTGATCCCACTTAATGTCTCTGACACTTCTCAAGATTTTTATTATCAAATGCACAACAATAACATTAAGCAGTTGCTGGCAGTGAAATGCTTGAGTCACAGGCTCTCTTATAGAAATGCTCAAGTTCTTTATCTCAAGTTCTACTATCTCACAATCTGTCAACCCTACCACATTAACTCTGTACCTGTCTGTCACAACATTCTCGCTCCCTCCTCTCTGACCTCCTCTTTTTTAGAAGCCCTCCCTTCATCTGACTATTTTTCACTTATGCATCCTAACTTAAAATCCACCCCCCTCAGAGTTGTCATGTAATCAGAACTTAGTGATTGAGACTAAAAACGTTTTATTAAACAGGCTGTAAACAGGTTTAATTCTGCTCTAGAGTCAGGCTTTTTAACATGGGACTCAATGGGAATTGACTCCTTCTTGGAGCCAGCCTCAAGTGGCCACCCAGCGAACTGCAGCTTTTTGCACTTCCGTATTGGCCTCATCGTTCAGCCCGGAATGTTGCCCATTGGGTACACCAAATGAAAATATCTCACTGGGGATTTTAGTGAGTTCAGTGAACTCTAAAATTAAAATTAACTTTAACAAGTTTAATTAAAAGTAAACACTAAAATCATTTATTCCACAATAACCGCAGAAAACAGCTGTTGTAAGCTGAATGCATGTAACTCATGTCACATGCATAATGCTGTTAACAGGGATTCAAGCATTAGTTTGAGACAGCTCTAAAGTAATAATAATAATAATCCCTTGTAATAAGAATACTGTAGGTTTTCTAGTTGCAATTACTATTCATAATTTGTGTTTTGACAATGAATAATAAGTAAGGTTTAACTTAATAGTGCTTGCTCAGAGAGTCAGGTCAGAGGTTTTTGTAATATACCGCAAATGTAAAAATGACCCTCTTGCACTTGTATCAATTTTAATTCATTGATGGGGCTATTGTGATCTACACTGTACAGAGGTTTTATGTAGATATTGATGTATAATATTATTATCATACTTTGATTAAAATAATCTGTTTTTCAAATGATGTATTTGTGTCTATGTATTCTTGTTGATACACTGGTAGAACAAGGTCAAAGTTCTGCTTATCACCATAAGCTGACCTGAACATCTACTCTGAGAAAAGTAGTAATACTGAGTAGTTTAGTAGTCTGTATATTGTTCTAAATCTGTATAGTGCAGGCTTCGTTATTACTTTGCCTACAGGATGAGTAAAAATGTTTTTAGAAACACTGAATATTATTTATTATTATAAATATCCTCTCCAGTACTGCCTGAATTTCAAATATTGTAGAGGTGTGGTTTAGATGATTTAATAGCCATTCATTTTCTAGTGAGACATCTGTGACCCACCGAAATTATCACTAGTTCCATCCTTGCCACCCCATTGAAGGATTCCTGGCTCTACCACTTATGGTGCAACCTGGTGGAGTACTTTTTAAAGTGTTATAAAAGGGTAAAGCTTTACTCAGAAGCTCCACAGTGAAACGTATAAGCTCCTGTGTCAACAGTGAAAACTTACAATTATTATTGTTCTTTTTTATTTTTTTTATAGATATAAATTGCCTTTCCTCCTCTAGCCTCCTGTAATTGAATCTTTTTGTTTAACATTGGTTATTCAATAGCTATCCAGGTCGGCTCCTGTGCAACAAGTATCATCAGTTATTTTCAGTCTTGGTGTCAGGGCCATCGGCTATTTACAACATATTAAAAGATTATGATTACCTGTCATTAATGAATAGTAGTTTGGATATGATAAACTTGGGAAGTCCGGCGTCATGTAGTCCACCTTCACCCCATTGCCCACAAGCTCTCGAAATCCGGGCAGCGCGTGCAAGTCATCCATGTAGTCATAACGGAAGCCATCGATAAGGAACACGAGCAACGGACGGACTGCAGCACACCGATGCCCCGCTCCCCACGGCAGTAGCAGCGGTAGGATCAGTCGCAGAGACCGCGTGAGCTTCTGTTTTGCGGACATGATGGTGTGGCCTCTTTCTGTGTTTACTGTGTGTGTCGGATGTCCGCAAACACTGCAGTAAAGTGAGCCCTCATATGCGAAGCCAGCCGCCACTCGGGGTTTTTTTGCGCGTCTACCAGTGCCTCATACGGTAAAGCGGTATAGATAGTCGGAGCGCCTAAAAAGTACGAAAACACAACTATATTTTAGTTATAGTCTCTCATTTGATTGTTTATTTTTGTATCCTCATGCCGTATCTCTTCAGGTAAACTATGTATTTTTACTGCAAAATAAAGGGCAAATCTGTGAATGTGGCCCAATGTATTCCTAATGTAACCATATTCAAATCAAAATCAAAATCAAATCAAAGTTTATTGTCACATGCACCAATGACAGCGTCATCGGAGCAGTGAAATTCTTGTGACATGGCAGGCAACATCTACGCCATAAACGCCTTACAAAATAGAAAAATAACATACTATATAACATAACATAACATATAACATATAACTTCTTGGATTGGATTGGATTAAATGTATTGTCATTACACAGAGTACAAGTACAGAGGCAAGGAGTGGGGAATATTAAATTAAATAATATGAATATATGTATAACATATAACAGTCAAATGAAGCAGCAATTTACAGGGTGAAGAAGGGGGAATATTAAATAAAATAAAATGAATATATGTATAACATATAACATAGTCAAATGAGGCAGCAGTTTACAGGGTGAAAAAGTGGGGGATATTAAATTAAATAAAATGAATATATGTGAAGCAAGTATATTTGTATGAGTGGGGGAGCAGACTGTAAATGGTGACTGTTCAGAGGGTCAGTGTTGATTGTTCAGATCTTACGGCCTGGGGGAAGAAGCGGTTTTTGAGTCTGGTAGTCCGTGCAGCTGGCAGCAGTGTAAGAATACCACAGCCTGGGTGGCTGTGGTCCTTGATGGTCTTCCGTGCTTTTCTCAGGCATCTTGTGTTGTAGATACCTTGCACGGAAGGGAGATGGCAGCCGATGATACTGTGTGTTGCCACAGAGTCCTGCGTGTATAGGGAGTACAGGAGGGGGCTAAGTACGCAGCCCTGAGGGGCCCCGGTACTCAGGGTCAGTGTGAGGGAGGTGTGATTGTCCATTCTCACCAACTGGGGTCTGCTCGTCAGGAAGTCCAAGATCCAGTTGCACAGGGGGGTTTTAAGACCCAGGCTCCTGAGCTTGGGGACGAGCTTGGCAGGTGCAATTGTGTTGAACGCAGAGCTGTAGTCCACGAACAGCATCCTCACAAATGTGTTGGCCTTTTCCAGGTGGGAGAGGGTGGTGTGTGCTGTCAGGGCGATGGCATCGTCCGTGGATCGGTTAGGGCGGTATGCAAATTGGAAGGGGTCAAGGGTGTTCGGAGGGGTCGAGCAGATGTGGGATTGACCAGCCGCTCGAAGCACTTCATGATGGTGGAGGTCAGTGCTAAAAGGTGGTAGTCGTTTAAGCAGGTGATGGATGATTTCTTAGGTATGGGGATGATGATGTCCTGCTTGAAGCAGGTGGGTACTGTTGAAAGATGTAGGCAGAGGTTGAATATGGAGGAGAATACCTCCGCTAGCTGGTCGGCGCACCTCCTGAGGACGAGGCCTGGATCTCCATCGGGCCCAGATGACTTTCGAGGCTTCACTCTTTGAAGCTCTCATCCTCACGTCAGCCTGGGTCAGGGACAGAGTGTAGTCGTCTCAGTCCTCGGCCAGTCTTGCGGATGGAAGGGTGTTGCATGCCTCAAACCGTGCGTAGAAGGTGTCTAGGTCATATTAGCCCTATTGAAGTCACCAACAACAATAGAGACTGCATGAGGGTGTGCATCCTCAAGTCCATTTATTACGCCGTACAGATCGTCTAGCGCACGTTTTGTCTGCCTGCGGTGGAATGTAAACAGCTGTTATTATAACGGAGCTGAATTCACGGGGAAGGTAAAAGGGCGAACTTTTATCGATAGCAGCTCCAGGTCTGGTTAGCAGCGTGTTGAAAGCGCAACAACATCCGAGCCCCAGCGAGAGCACTCCGGTAAGTTGAGAAAAACTCCCAACTTCCCAAAAGTGCCAGTCGATCAAACTGCATGAGCGACAGTGCAGTTTGTACAAAAAAAAGAAAAAAAGAAAAAAATGTAATAAACATAAAACTGCGTAGTGCATGCGGAGCCATTGCAACCTTTCTCTACTGCGCATAAAGATACATCACTTGGAAGCTGATTAAAAATATTCCTTAATAGTCTACTACCATGTTGAAGTGGAATGAGTCTGTGAAAACAGGTGGTTTCGTCTAAATTTGTATGTGGACATTGCTTATATATGGCACAGGAATCCACCGGAAATTACACAACCTATCAAGGAATATTTTTAAAATCCAAATATGTATATTGGGCCACTTTCACAGATTTCCCCTTTAATTTTCTCAGTTACTACATGAAAACGTGTATGAGTATAGCAAGAGACACCACTAACAGGAATCCACTCAAAGTCAATTGTAATCTCTCAAGGAATTTTTTTAATCAGCTTCCAAATATGGTAACATTAGGAATACATTGGGCCACGTTCACAGATTTGCTCTTTAATTTTCTCAGTTATTCTGCAGTAAAAATACACGAAAATGTGTATGAACATAGTCAGAGACAACACTAAAAGTAATCCACTCGAAGCCACATATCACCTCTCAAGGAATATTTTTAATCATCATCCAAAAATGGTTACATTAGGAATACATTGGTCCTTTTTTACAGATTTGCCCTTTAATTTTCTCAGTTATTCTGCAGTAAAAATATACGAAAATGTGTATGAGCATAGTCATACACACCACGAACAGGAATCCACTCGAAGTCAATTGTAACCCCTCAAGGAATATCTTTAATAAGCTTGCTACTATGGTTACATTATGTATAAGAAAAAAATTAAACAGACTTGCCCTTTAATTTGCGGTAAAAATACATGATAATGGACATGAGCAGATACGCCATGAAGATTTAATAAAAACAATCCAATAAAAAATAGTTGTTGTTCGTAATAGTTGTTTTTCGTAATTTTTGGCCGTTCCAACCAACCATGCTGTTTTACCGCAAAGTCAGAAGTAGACGCGCAACGAAAACCCGAGGGGCGGCTGGCTTCACACATGACGGCTCACTTTACTGCAGTCCGCAACTACTGTGGGAGGACTACGGTTGCACCAGCCTTCACCCGGAAACACACGCTTAAACCGTGCAAAACTCGCCCCAACTCATTTCACGTTGCGCCTTTTTTTCAATACGTTTCAAGAGCGTTTTAGAGTGATTTCAGAATAAAGGCAAACTTCCTGTTGGCTTATGAAACGTCTCATTAGGATGCGACTTGGTCTGACTTGATCCGCCTACATGATCTGGGGTGGAGTAAAAAACGCAGACTCATGTCACACTTATTACTTCTCGTAGTGACAGTGAGACAAGAACAATGATCAGCTTTTTTCTTTGCAGATATAACGGTTGCTTTGGAAATCCCCCTGTTTTACACAAAGAAAAATGAACAGCAAAGTTGAATGAAAACTTTCTTTCAGCCGAAAAAATAAAACTATACTGTAAAGTGGCCATGTTTAAATACAGACACTACCTGCGGGAAGAAGCTAAAATTCATCATCAGATGACTAAACACAGAGAACTCTTTCTTCTTTAGGATCACCACAGTAGAAGTACAAAATAATGAAAAACATGCGAGAGAGCTTCCAGTGACATATGGAGTAGGGGAGAACCGGGTAATTTGTGACATCGAGGGTCATGTGAGACCCCCGTATCTAGGCAACGCAACACATTTGTGGTCATTTGACCATTATGCTTTCAAGCAATGAAATCAATATGAGAAAAATATTTTTAAACCAGTTTAGGGCGTTTCCTATAAAACTAATTAAATGTTTAGTCTCTGTAATAAAATTTTATGGTCAATTGTGTCTAATGCTGCACTAACATCTAACAGAACGAGACCAAACATATATCCCTGATCTGAAGCTACTGGAAGATCTTTAGTGACATTTGCCAAGGCTGTCTCTGTGCTGTGATTAGCTCTAAACCAGACTGAAAGTCTTCATATATATTACTTTCCTGGAGAAACTCACACAGCTGATTGGCTACAACTTTTTGAAGGATTTTAGACAGGAAGGGGAAGTTGGATATTGGTCTTTAGTTGGCTGAAAACCTCTGGGGTCTAGGGTGCTTTTTTTGGGAAGGGGTTTGATTACATTTAGTTTAGAGGACTCTGGTACACATACTGATGATAATGACAAATTGATTGTTCTCAATAACACACTATCAATTAGGGGCAGAATTTCTTAGGAATTTTTAAGAGACTGGTTTAAGAGAGAGAGAGAGTAACTGGCTTGTATAAAAGAGAGAGCGACAGACTTGATCAGTAGCTGGCGCTATCGCTAACACTGCATACAAACTAATACAGGAATGTGATGCAGAGCCATTGTAGTTCAACAATTCCCCCATGAAAGACAAAGAAAAAAAACAATGTCTAAGTCCCACCCACACTTGGACTTGGACCAACAATCTCTGGGTTTTTACCCCTCTGCCCTACTAACTGGACCACCTATAGTAATTAGTATCACCTGCGGAGTAGTCTAAAAAAAGATCTCACTCTCCCCTTTTCTCCTCTTGACCCCCTCTTCAGCTTGTGTGACTTCACTAACGACGCAGCTGTGACACAGAGACAGTGACAGATTGGACCTGAGGAGAAGGTCCCGAACAAAATGCTCTTATTCAAAATCTATAACTCCTATCCGTGAAATAAAAAAACAGATAATCACAAGGTTTGGACCAACAAGTACATATCTATATCATTATTTAGAGCCAAACAATGAGGCCATGCGAGCAGTTTAGAAACATAGTTCTCATTTCATAAATCTCCTCCTTTTGCTATCATTAGTTTTAATTGAAGAGACATTTTTCCAACCTCTAGCACCGTCATCAAACAAATACTTGTGACTCAAAAACTATAAGCTACAACCAGATGCATTAATATATTTGTCCAAAAGTAATTTTTGGCTTCTGTTGGTTTTGAAGTCATAACCAGTGGGTCACTGAGTCAGCAGCAGATCCACTAATCCAATCACATTGACTTTAGATATCATTGACAGTTGATTATTTAAAGAATTCAACTGTTCCCCCTGAAAGGCAAAGAAAAAAATTCAATGTTTGTATCTTACCCACACTCAGACTTGAACACGCCATTTTGAGTTACTGTCCCTCTGCTCCTCTGATTGCACTACCTGCAGTGTTGATTACCACCTGTGTAGTCTAAAAATAGATCTGACTGTCCCCTTTCACCCCTCCCTCTGCGTGTGTGACTCGCTGATTACGACAGCTGCGACGTGAGAGGGAGACATCAGAGCTCAGGAGAACCTCCCGAACAAAAGGCTCTAATTAAAAATCTATAACTCCTATCCGAGAAATGACACCGTGAGAACCACAAGGCTTGGACGAACAAGGACATATCTATGTTATTGTTTAGAGCCCAAAAAAGAGCCCATGTAGACAGTTTAGAAACATACTTCTCATTTCATAAATCTCCACCAAACAAATACTTGTTACTAAAAAACTATGGGCCGGTTTCGGAGACAAGGCTTAAGCCTAGTCCCAGACTAAAATGCTGTTTGAGCTGGTTTAACTGAAATTCTTAAAATAGTCGTGGATTAAGCCTGTTCTGGATTAAACAAAGCCGATTGCAAAATTGAGCATTAGAGCTACTCCAGGACTAAATTGGACTGAATTGAAGCTTAAAACAATCTGCCAAGGAGGCAGGTTTAACTCCCGCTTAGTAGGCTAGGCTACTGTTTGTGAAACTGAGCTTGGATTATTTGGGAGCATGGACTATTTGGAATGTCTAAATGAGGACCAACATGCACGACAAAGGCCAGCCAGACGAATACTGCTGGATAGGAGTGATCCATTGAATCAGTTTGATGAAATAACTTTTCGAGACCGCTTTCGTATGCACAAGGAAAATGCATTGGAGATAATTACTTTGCTTGAGCCTAGACTTTCCTCTCTGTCTCAAAGAGGAAGGCCTGTGTCCAATCAACTGCAAGTTCTGATCACTTTGAGGTTCTTGGCATGTGGAATCTTTCATCGTGAAACTGGTGATTTGTGTGGTGTCAGTGAACCAACTGTATGTAGAATAGTTCACAAATAGTTCACTGCAGTGCCATTTGTGAACTGAGGAGTCTTTACATCAAGTTCCCTGATGCTGCTGGGCAAGCCAACTATAAAGTGCAATTCTATGAATATGGGCACTTCCCAGGAGTGATTGGCTGTATAGACGGATGTCATGTTCCCATCAAGTGTCCATCAACTCCTGATGCAGAGGAATACAGGAATCGTAAGAAATGTTTTTCAATCAATGTTCAGGGTATATGCACTCCTAATTTGGAGTTTTCAAACATTGTTGCCCGTTGGAAAGGTGCAACCCATGATTCAAGGATTTTTCTCAACTCTTCATTGTGTGCACAATTTGAGAGAGGACAACATAGTGGACTACTACTTGGTGATAGTGGATATGGTCAGAGTAACTATTTATTCACACCACATTTAAATCCCACAACAGCTGAGCAGCAAAGGTACAACAGAGCTCATATCCGTACTAGAGGGATGATAGAGCGTATGTTTGGAGTATGGAAAACTCAATTCCAGTGCTTACGAAATACGCTTCGTTTCAAGCCAAGAAGATGCTGCAAAGTGATCATTGCTACAGCTGTGCTGCACAACTACCTGAAGCAGCATGGCTGTCCTGATCTGCCAATGGAAGATCAGGATGATGCAGATGTGCCCATGGTGGCAGAGGCAGCCAATGACCAGCGAGGACTTGCCGACAGAGCTGCTTTCACAGTGCAGCACTTCAGCATTTTTTTTGGAGCATAGCCCTCTCTCCCAATTTCATATCTAGTTCAACCTCTAGAATTCTCATTTTCATTTCATGTTCTTCTTTTAAATATTCAATTTTACGCTCATGAAATTCTCTGGCTAACTTTTCATGCATAGTTATCTTTTTTGGTCTCTGATGGATGGTAGCAGCTTCATCTCCCAGGGGTGCCATAGCAGATGTGGAGGGTTCAGGCTCGTTGTGAACTGGCTCTTGATTGGTTTCCTCTGGAAAAAAAGACCACTGTTCCAAACTCAAATCAACTAATATGGTCCTGTAACCAATTTACTTCCTAAGGTATATTTACCATTTGTGCTCAGTTCTCCATGTTCACTGTCCAAATGGTTATTGTCTGGTATACTATCCAGAGGTTGCTGGTGCTCTATTATACCAGACAGCAAGTCACCCAATTCATCACATGTGTCCTTTATTGGTGGTCCACCACCTGTAATACATCACTCTCTTCTGCTTGCTGCATTCTCTTTTTTTAATCCCAGTTTAATGTTCTTCCATAGAACCTATGAAGGCAGATATCATTCATTAGTTTTCTTTTTTGATGTCACAAAAATAGTAATATGGGAAATCTGAAATACTGGTACTGATAAGGCATAATAAAAATAAGTTTGTCTCCTGATAATTTAGGTCATGGTGGAGAAATGATTTTATTTTATATTTCTTTCCCCCTCACATATAGGTATGGATTTTCCTTTGTGCAACATATCTTACTCTACCACCATGTTTAACATGCATATGCCCCTTTAAAATAGGTTACTATCCTTTTAAACAGGATATTCATTCAATGTGAATGCTACAAGCAGCAGGAGTATTGTATTTGGGTAGGCCATAAATAAGCAGGGTATAGGCAACAGGAAACAAACACATATTTTTGTGCCTAATAATGAAGATTAACTCACCTGCAGTTGTTGTACTGTTCTTGTGGTGACATCTTCATTTGCATTGAATTCATTGCCAATTGCAGTCCAAGCACTTCTTTTCTTCTGTTCAATAGCAGCAGTATGGATTTTGCTTTCAATGACTGGATGGTTCGATACAATTAGTTTTAGTAGTGTTTTTTCATGCTCACTATAATTTTTGGAGCGAATTCTCTTTGCCTCTGCCATTGTGTTGTCTCAAAATTCACTGCAAAAAGGGTGTTTCATACTCCATTTCAGGTTTTCATGAGCACAATTGGACCAACAGCCTGTGCTTCCACTTAGTCTAATGAGGCTTGAACCAGGTGTTCTCATTAAGCTTACTCCAGGACTCCATAGTCTCAGACTAACTAAGCCAAATTTATGCCATGTTCATGCAAGCCACTTAAATAGCCAGGATTAACTAGTCTGATTTAGGCCTACTCCAGTCTTGATTTAAGCCCTGTCTCCGAAACCGGCCCTACAAGTCCTATCTTGAAAATTAACACATTGACTTAAGATATCATTGACAGTTGATTATTTAAAGAATTCAACAGTTCCCCATTGAAAGACAAAGAAAAAAACTCAATGTTTGTATCTTACCCACACTGGTACTGGAACACGCCATTTTGAGTTACTGTCCCTCAGCTCCTCTGAATGCACTACCTGCTGTGCTGATTAACACCTGTGTAGTCTAAAAATAGATCTGACTGTCCCCTTTTCCCCCCCTCCCTCGATATTTCCTCGATTTTTCGATGCGGATATAAGCACAGGTCCGAGAGATTTGAGAGTGACATGTCTGCGAAGGAAACAATCTCACAACCTCAAATATCTAAAAATTAATAATAATCCCATCTTTAGCAAGGAGGAAACGAGACACAATTCTCTAACAGTATTGTCACACTTTTAATGCTCGAGCATGGTACATACAACAGAGTTGAGTTTGTCATATGCACCCAGACAGAAGACAGTGGTTGGTATTTATACATTTGGCTAACCCACCCATTTGGGAGGGGGTGGTTAAACAGTTAATGACATGCAAGAAAGGCAGCAATTCAAACATCTTACTGTCCATCTGCTCTCAGACCCCTGGAGTGTAACATCTATTTCCTAGATCCCTTCTTTATGTTTACACCCACAATAAATCCCCCGTGCTGTAAAGTCTTTGTAAGGTGAATTTGTAGGTGAGAAAATTATAGGAGATCAGTTGGTGGAGCAACATCCTGAGTTTTCAGGGATACTTTGGCTCATCTTTCTATACATCAAAGTGGCTCTTTACATCAATCATTTGCCTGAATAGTTAATTACTATCACACTGTGTCCAGACTAATTCAATTACTGTGACTGGAGTACTCAGGCCCACACTCATTCAGTTCATTAGGAAAACAGCATTATCAAAGTTACATTTGTTAGAGGATTCATCATGATCAATCAAAGTCTCATCTCATTTCATCTCATTTTCATTTTCGTCGGGTCGCGGGGGGACCAGCTCAAGCAGGGGGCCCCAGACTTCCCTTTCCCGGGCCACATTGACCAACTCTGACGGGGGGATCCCGAGGCGTTCCCAGGCCAGTGTTGAGATATAATCTCTCCACCTAGTCCTGGGTCTTCCCCGAGGTCTCCTCCCCACTGGACGTGCCTGAAACACCTCCCAAGGAAGGCGCCCAGTGGGCATCCTTACCAGATGCCCGAAACCACCTCAGCTGACTCCTTTCTAAGTAAAGGAGCAGCGGCTCTAATCCGAGTTCGTCACGGATGGCTGAGCTTCTCACCCTATCCCTAAGGGAGACGCCAGCCACCCTTCTGAGAAAACTCATCTCGGCCGCTTGTACCCGTGATCTCGTCCTTTCGGTCATCACCCAGCCCTCATGACCATAGGTGAGGATAGGAACGAAGATCGACTGGTAGATCGAGAGCTTTGCCTTGCGGCTCAGCTCTCTTTTCGTTACAACGGTGCGGTAAAGCGAACGCAATACCGCCCCCGCTGCTCCGATTCTCCGGCCAATCTCACGCTCCATAGTACCCTCACTCGCGAACAAGACCCCAAGGTACTTGAACTCCTTCACTTGGGCTAAGGACTCATTTCCTACCCGGAGTAAGCAATCCATCGGTTTCCTGCTAAGAGTCATGGCCTCAGATTTAGCGGTGCTGATCCTCATCCCAGCCGCTTCACACTCGGCCGCCAGCCGATCCAGTGAGTGCTGAAGGTCACAGGCCGATGATCCAATGAGGACCACGTCATCTGCAAAAAGCAGTGACGAGATCCTCAGACCACCGAACTGGATTCAGGAGTTCCTCAAAGTGTTCCTTCCAACGTCCGACAACCTCCTCAGTTGAGGTCAACAGAGTCCCATCCTTACTGTACACAGCTTGGATGGTTCCCCGTTTCCCCCTCCTGAGGTGCCGGATAGTCTTCCAGAAACACTTTGGTGCCGACCAAAAGTCCTTCTCCATGGCCTCTCCGAACTTCTCCCACACCCGCTGCTTGGCCTCCGACACGGCAGCAGCTGCAGCCCTTCGGGCCTGTCGGTACCCTTCAACCGAGTCAGGAGTCCTCCAGGATATCATATCCCGGAAGGCCTCCTTCTTCAATCGGACGGCTTCCCTGACCACCGGTGTCCACCACGGTGTCCGAGGGTTACCGCCCCTTGAGGAGCCTAAGACCATAAGGCCACAGCTAGCCGCCGCAGCTTCAGCAATGGAGGCTTTGAACACCGCCCACTCCGGCTCAATGGTGTTCCCAGTTCACCCGCACTACTCGTTTGGGCTTACCAGGTCTATCCGGAAATTTCCCCCACTCCCTGATCCAACTCACAACCAGATGGTGGTCGGTTGACAGTTCCGCCCCTCTCTTTACCCGAGTGTCCAAAACATGCGGCCTCAGATCAGATGACACGATCACAAAATCGATCATTGATCTTCGGCCTAGGGTACTCTGGTACCAGGTACACTTATGAGCACCCTTATGTTCGAACATGGTGTTTGTTATGGATAATCCATGGCTAGCACAGAAGTCCAATAACAAACGACCGCTCGGGTTCAGATCAGGGAGGCCGTTCCTCCCCACCACGCCTCTCCAGGTGTCTCCATCGTTGCCCACGTGGGCGTTGAAGTCACCCAGCAGAAGTACGGAGTCCCCTACTGGAGCCCCATACAGGACTCCATTCAGGGTCTCCAAGAAGGCCGAGTACTCTGAACTGCTGTTTGGTGCATACGCACAAACAACAGTCAGAGTTTTCCCCCCTACAACCCTTAGGCGCAGGGAGGCGACCCTCTCGTCTACCGGGGTAAACTCCAACACCGCGGCGCTCAGCCGGGGATTTATGAGTATCCCCACACCCGCCAGGCGCCTCACGCCCTTGGCAACTCCGGAGAAGAATAAAGTCCAACCCTTATCCAGGAGTACGGTACCAGAGCTGAGACTGTGCGTGGAGGTAAGCCCCACCAGATCTAACTGATAGCGCTCCACCTCCCTCACAAGCTCCGGTTCCTTTCCCCACAGCGAGGTGACGTTCCACGTCCCCAGAGCCAGCTTCTGCCGCCCGGGTCTGGTCCGTCGAGACCCCTGACCTTCGCTGCCACCCATGTGGCTGCGCACCCGACCCCAACGGGTCTTCCCACAGGTGGTGGGCCCATGAGATGAAGAGAGGGGGGGTGCCACGTAGTTTGTTCGGGCTATGCCCGACCGGGCTCCGTTGCAAACCCGGCCACCAGACGCTCGCCATCGAGCCCTCCGTCTGGGCCTAGCTCCAGACGGGGGCCCCGGGCTTCCTCCGGGCTGGGTCCCATCTCCTCTTGTATCGATATTCATTGAGGGTTTTTGAACCATTCTTAGTCTGGCCCCTCACCTGAGACCACTCTGCCATGAGAGACCCTACCAGGAGCACAAGGCTCCAGACAACACAGCCCTCAGGTTCACAGGGACACGCAAAAACCTCTCCACCACGATAAGGTGACGGTTCAAGGAGAGGATCAATCAAAGTCACATTTTACATTTCCCTTACAGGACCTCCGTTTGGGGATTTGAGAGCAGTTTTAGTGCACCGTGGGCACCTGAAAATGCCTCTTTGTGGGAGGAGAAGCGTCCCAAACTTTTTGGAAGAATGTATAAGAACTAGAAAATTCCCCCTGCCGAGAAATTTCGAATGGGTGCCTACAATTTGCCGGTTCCAGACTAAATATTTTTGTTTTTGGGGAAGAGAGACAGTATCTGTCAATTTGAGAGACAGAGAGAGGGAGAGAGAGAGAGAGAGAGAGAGAGAGAGGGAGAGGGAGAGAGAGAGAGAGACAAACAGACAGACTGGATGCTTTAAGAGAGAGAGACAGACCCATAGAGAGAGAGATAGAGCGACCCAGAGAGAGAAATAGAGAGAGAGAGAGAGAGACTGGTTTAAGAGAGAGAGAGACTTGATCAGCAGGTGGCGCTATCGCTTACACTGCATACACACTCAAAGATCTTCAGGACAGAGAACTGATCATGTGACAGGATTTTGGCGGCGATTGCTGAAACTTAATTTTCACACTGACCACTAGGTGGCGCTATCACTATCACTGCAAATGCACCAATATATATGTTCAGGTCTGGAAACTGATGAAGTGTGTTCAATTTGGGGTGATTGCACAAACTTCATTTTCACACCGACCATGAGGTGGCGCTATCACTATTAGTGTGTATGCAGTAATAGTCTTGACTTGATCAGGTCAGGGCTCTGATCATGAGACAGGATTTTGGGGGTAATTGATTAAAACATAATTTTCACAACGACCACCAGGTGGCGCTATCACTATCACTTCATACACACTAATACAGGAATCTGATGTAGAGCCAACACATTGTAGTTCAACAGTTCCCCCCTGAAAGACAAAATCTATGTTCAGGTCCCGCCCACACTGTGACTTGAACCATCAATTTCTGGGTCTCTATCCCTCTGCCCTACTGACTGCACCACCTAAAGCAGTGATAAACATTGGTGCAGTAGTTTATTTATAGATCTCACTCTCCCCTTTCCCCATTTGGCCCCCCTCCTCAGCGTGTGTAACTCGCTAATAACCGCAGGTGTGCGAGAATGAGAGGGAGACATCAGACCTGAGGAGAAGGTCCCGAACAAAATGCTCTAATTGAAAATCTATGACTCCTAAGGGGAGAGTGAGATCTATAAATAAACTACTGCAAATAAACTACTGCACCTGTGGTGACTTCCTCTGTGAAGGCCTTCTCATCGTCGCCAGGTGATCAGGCCTATGACAGTCGTGTCATCAGCAGACTTACTGATGGTGTTGGAGCTGTGGGTGGCCAAGCAGTCATGCATGAACAGGGTGTACAGGAGAGGACTGAGCACACAGCCCTGGGGGGCACCGGTGTTTAGAGTCAGTGTGGAGGATGTGGGGCTGCAAATCCGCACCGACTGTGGTCCGCCCATCAGGAAGTTCAGGATCTTATCACAGAGGGCGACTGTACTGTAATCAAGTGTAGTCAATGAACAGCATTCTCACATTTGTGTCCCTCTGGTCCAGATGGGAGAGGGCAGTGTGAAGGATGAGGGAGATGACATCTGCAGTCAACCTTTATAGCCTGTAGGCAAACTGAAGAGGGTCCAGAGAGTTAGAGAGGGAGGAGGTGATGAAGGATTTGACTAGCCGCTCAAAACAATTCATGATGGTGGAAGTGAGTGCTGCTTGGCGGTAATTGTTCTGACAGAGGATTTTTGTTTTTTTGGGAACAGGGACAATGATGGTCTCCTTGAAACATGCAGGCTGGAGCAGTGACAGGTTGAAAATGTCTGTGAACACATCTGCCAGCTGATCTGCACACACCTTGAGAGCTCGGCCATCAGGTCCAGGTGCCTTGCGTGTGTCGATCTGGTTAAGAGATCTCCACATGTCTGCCCTGGATAATAGAGGGGGGCAGCAGGCCTCTTGGATCTCCACAGCCAGGGAGCTACTCTCAAAGCATGCTTAAATGATGTTCAGATCCTCTGGGAGAGATGCAGACACTACATCAGTCTTTGCTTTGTAGTCAGAGATGGTTGTGGAAGAGTAAGAACAAGACTTTCAAATGAGATGTAGCTTAGTTTAGGTTTTTGAGACTGGAGTTAAAAATAGCAGCAACTCCATCTTCTTGGCCAAATTCTCGGGCAACGGGTGAATTAACATGATTGGGGGAGTAGATTCATTTAGACTGACCTATTCATCGAAAGCAGCCAGATCTCAGTGAGAGACACTAAATCGTTTTTTTTTTTTTTTTTTTTTTTTTTAATCTCTATGGGTTTGTGGTTGTGTGACTGATCTAGAAGGAGCGCAGAGAAGTGTTAAGCACTGCAGCTCTGCTTCCTGGTCTCAACTCTGGGTTGTCATGTTATAGACTGAGTAATATTCCTAGATAAGAGAGATGCCCCATCCCAAGTGGGATGTTTGCGTCTCTCCTAACAAGACCAGGTTTTCCCAAAAAGTTAGCCAATTATCAACAAAGCCCACACCATTACAGGACCCAACCTCGACAGCCAGAGGCTAAAAGACAACATGTGGCTAAACATGTCATCACCTGTTGTGTTAGGGAGCGGGCCAGAGAAAACTCCAGTGTCCAACATCGTTTTTGCAAAAGCACACACTGACTCAACATTAACTTTAGTCACCCCCGACATACAAAGCCGGGATTCGTTGCTGCCCCAGATGCAACTGTAGAACCTTGTTACCTCATTAATTTATTTGAAGCTCCTTCTATTTTATTTCTCCCCTCTTATCCTCCTCCCCCCTATCTCTATCTCTTCTCTTACTTCTTTTCAACCTGTCAGATGGCCGCCCATATTAAGTATGGTATAATCTGTGGATTGTTTATTGCACAAATTTGTCATTTGCACAGATTATTGAGATATTCATTCAATTGATGCTTTGACTGTATGTTAGTGTCTCTGAACCACCCTGGAAACTGTATGTCCTTATGTTTCTGTCCATTGTCCACCAGTGTGTCAGTGTTTGTGTATGTGTGCGGGTTTTTACAGTTTGTGTTTTATGCGTTGTACATCAATTTAACCCTGCCAGTTAGTCCACTGTCTTTACAAAAATATTCTAATCGTCACAAATTATTAGTATAGCCAAAGCTTAATGATATTTTTTAGGTGTTGGCACAACTTATGGAAAGCAATACAGGATTTGTTCACGTTCAAACTAGCATTTTGAGCATTTAAATTCACCAACACAACAGCATAGGACATACTTGACGATACTTTTAGTTCCAATGAAATGATAATATAGTGACAGACAGGTGGACAAGAATGATCAGATTTGAACTACGTGCTTAGTTGAAGGAAATCCTGTAAGATCATAAACTCTAAAACATAATTCTTATCCTTCAAGCTCACCAATTGCCAAACAGCGGTTTTTAAACATTTTTTTTTCTTCACATTTATGTAACACAGATCAATACTACTCTGGTAAAAAATAACATTCATTCTGAAAAAGTCCTAGTCATAGTACATGGAATTGCGCCCCGGGCGAGACCCCCATCGTGCGAGAACTTAAGAGAATCAATGCACACAATTCTGCTAAACACAGTTTATAACATAAAAGTGGCAAAAATATATACAATCAGATATAGAAAAAAGTTAACAAGAGCAGAGATACATTAATATAGAATATTAAGAATAATATACAAATAAGAGCAGAGATACAATAATATAAAATATTAAGAATAATATACAAATACAATATAGAATAAATAATCACACGTAAGAAAATCTAATTATTACACAATTACAGTAAGAACAGAAAACACATACTAAAACTAAAACTAAAATTTAACCTTTCTGGCCTTCCTTGATGCAAAATCGTCAATAATGTAATCATATGAAATCTGCTCCCCTATTGATGATTGATACTGATGAAGGCCGGCAAGGCCAGTCAGCCGTTCTTGAGACATGATCTCTGTGCCTATTTTGCACAGTTGCACTTGACAATCAACAAATTTCCCATCCCCCAACACTGTCACTCGTCCAGAATTTATGATTAAACCAATTCACCTTGCCCTTGGTGACCGCATAATCGTTCCCTGTTCCCCCCCTTATCCGTTCCATTTTAGGAGACCCAGATGTGAACTGTCTCCCGCGCCCCCTCCCCTTCCCCCTTATCATCCAGGGTTCAAACCGAACGCGGAAGCGCCGCGCTAATGATATCACATACTTTTGCCGCTATCAGCCTACAGTAAAAACGGCATTTAATCATTTTTTTCAAGCATTTACTTACTTGCTGCTCTAACATTAACTGCAACAGTGTCCCAACATTTGTCTTTATTGGTGTTGTCTTTATACAACATGTATGAACTTTGCTTCTCCACTCCAATTATTAAATAATGTCATCCATGTTGAATAACTTCTCCACTGTTTGCTCCATCCAATGTCCGATGTCGAGGTTAAATTACGTATTCTCCACTCAAGCATAGGTGGAGAATACATAGCCCCCCCTCTCTCTATAGATCTATATGACTGCTTGTGTGGCTGTAGTAGTGGATGGTGTAAGGGAAATGCAACATGTGACCATAATATAATCATGTTTATTTCCCCTTTGATTGATCATGATTGAATATCTAACAATGTAACCTAGATCATACTGTTTCCTGTACTAATGAATGAATCTTGGCCTGATTACTCTAGACACTTTAACGTGATTAGTCTAAACACAGTTACCTGATTACTCCAGACACAGTATTCTGATTAGTCTAAACACAGTAAACTGATTAGTCTAGACACAGTAGCCTGATTATGCTGTTTTCCTGTATAACTGAAGGAAATCGACCTGATTGCCTAAAACTAGGCATTGTTTGTATTCATGTGATCAGAAGATCTCATCCATTGACTGTTTAACAACCCCCCTCCCGAATGGGAAGGGTTAGCCAAATGTATAAAAACAAACCACTGTTTACTATCTGGGTGCATATTAGAAACTAAACTCTGTGGTATGTACCATATCAAATAATTCATCAATATCGTTTTAAATCATTTTTCAGTGTGTCTCCTTTTTCGCGATACGCTCGCGTCAAGCAGAAAAAATGGTGCTAGGCAGCCTTGGCGGCTTCAGCATCCGGTGTTACCAGCACAACGGTTTAACATGAGAGTGGATGGGAGCCAGCTGTTTTTTAAGGCTTGCCGCTGCGCTTACGCCACGCTTTGGAATCGCTTCCGCATCCAGTGTGAATCCGGCGTCACACAGCATCAAGCAGGGGAGCCTGCAGTTGCAGGGGGCGCCAATTTTAAATTTAGGACTAGTTTTCTGACAGTTTATATGCTGGTTTATCAATATGAGAAACTTGAAATGACTTAAGGACTGTATGAAAAGGCAAGGGCTTGAAATGGAACTGATGTGAGGACACTGCAGGACTCAAGACGGGCAACAATTGACAAACATGTTAATATCATAAATTTATGAATATTACAAATTATCATTGTTGTACTGCATGGTTGGCTCACGGAATGATGGTACTGGGTTCAAACGCGATTCTGTGGAGAGTTAACATGTTCTCCCTTTGTCTGTGTTGTTTTTTTCTGGGTGCCATTTCGTCCCACAGTCTAAAGACATGCAGGTTTATAAGATACTCAGAATCAGAAGTCAGAATGTATTTATTGCCAAGTAGGTTTACACCTACCTGGAATTTGCTCTGGTTGTTGGTGCATACAACGAACATGAAAACATAAAAACACAATAAATACAACACACATAAGAAAAACAATATATAAAATAAAAATATATAAAAGATAAAATATATATAAAAAGTAAAGTAGAAAGTGAAATGCAAAACAGGGGAGCAATGTCAATTTGCAATATGCAATGTAATGCAATATAATATAATATGTGTTAATGTAACACATCCTTGAGGTGTGGGGGCAGGTTAAAAGTCCAAGTCATGTGGGGGTCCCGGGCCTTGTTGATAAGGCCAACTGCAGCCGGGAAGAAGCTGGTCTTGTCTCGTGAGGTTTTGGTCCTGATCGACTGCAGCATCCTGTGACCCGGGTGGGAAGATACTGCCACAATCTTGCCTGCACGTCGCAGGGTCCTAGAGGCAATAACATTTCCCTTAAAAATATAAAAACATGTTTACCGTTACAAGCAAACCCATGGTCAGATAACTGCCTTTTTTTTACCTCAAATTACATGAAAACAAACCTTGAGCCATTTGCTTTTCAGTACCTTCTTTACTGGGTAATACTTCTCTCCTCCAGTGATTGAATGTTTGCTTCTGAAAGAGAAAAACAAGTCTACACTTACTCTCAATCTGACCTCATATATATTAATATTAGCATTGTTGCACATTTTGATAATCAATTGTCAGTGAACATCCTTATACTCATACCTAAGCTATGCATTCATCACATGGAGCATCATGGAGATCATGGGACCCTTCTTGAAACGCTCACATACTTGGTGTGAGAATCTAGGGCTTCAACAAGTAATCAATTAACAGTTGACTTCCTGTGCAACAAAAAATAATTAGTGTTTTGGTTCAAAAGGGTTCCTTCCCGTGCGCTTTTAACTTTACATGATTCCCCTTCTCTTTATCATCAGCAAAAATAATATGATTATATTGATGACAAGCAACATTTCACATCATTATCCACTGATGACTTCAAACTAGGGTTGTCAAAGATTATTGTGGCCAAGATTATTGCGCTAAAATGTTTTAACGCAGTTAGCCCAACTTTGTTTACTTCCGGTGTGCGTTTATCCCTAACACGAAACCACCGCGTGCCTGCAGTCAGATAGCTAGGAGAGCCTGAGTTGAAGATGGAGACAGCTGAGGACTAAGCAATTCAAACACAGCCCGTCCAATGATCGAGAGTTGAGAGCACAGAAAACTGCACAAGGAAAGCAGGAAGAGTTGCTAGTTCAAGATGTTGCCACCCGGTAGAATTCTGCCTTGGAGGTGATCAAACAGATCCAGCTAGACAAGGGTCCGCTTGCTGCTACCCTGGCTCAGCACAAGACCAACATCTGGATGTTGACTGCACCAGAGCTGGCTAAACTGGAGAAGTGGGAGCGGCTACTCGAACCATGCAAGCAAGTCCACTTTTTCCGTCCTCTCATGTGCATTTTTTTGTCTTCCTCGAACTGTGTGTGTGTGTGTGTTTGTGCACGTGCGTGCATGTTCATGTGTGTAGGCCTATTTACTCTCTTCCTCTGCTACTATTTTCTGCGTGTGGCCTAAGCTACTCCTCTCCCTGTCTTCTCTCATTCCATCTTTGTCTCTGCTCTCCCTTTCTTTTCGATAGGGCCTATATTCGTACTCGACGTCTCCTACCCCCACTCTCTCTCTCTCTTTCGCTCTCTCTCTCATATCATCTCTCTGTTTTGTTTGCATGTGTGCATCTTCATATGTGTAGGCCTACTTATACTCTCCCTTTGCTAATGTTTTCTTAGTGTGGACTACTCTGTACTCTGTCCCTCAGATTGTAGGCTATGTCTGTGCTCTCCCTCTGACAGTCTTTTTCTTTGAGTAAGGCCTATATTCTACTCTATGCTCCCTCTCTCTCTCTTCACTTATGCTTCCACTCTGCTAGTATTTTATTTTTTTTCAGTTTCCCTATCCTATGTGTGTGTGTATGCATAAAGCTTACAAGTGATGGTTTTAAGGCTCTTATTAAAACATGCCTGCACCTTTTATTGCAGACATGTGATTGAACTACTGGGAGGAGAGCAGTATGTTTCCTGTTCAGTGGTCTTACCAGCCTTGTGCCACCAGTCCAGGGTGATGAAGTCATCTGATGATGATCCCATCTACGTGGTGAAATTCAAAGACACCTTTACTGGAGACCTTGCCAATCGCAAAGAGAATACCAATCTGAAGATGCTGAAGATTGCGACAGTGTCTGAACCCAGGTTTAAGGACTTGAAGTGCCTCCCGAAAGCGGAAAGAGGTGAGGTATGGGCTTTACGGCGCAACTTGATGCTAAAGGACAAAGGTGGGATGGTTTTTGCACCTTTGAGAAGAGAGACAGAGGATAAAAAAAAGCAGAGGATGTCTTCCTTCTTGTTCATCAATCAATCAATCAAATTTGATTTGTATAGCCCATATTCACAAATCACAATTTGTCTCATAGGGCTTTAACATGGTGTGACATCCTCTGTCCTTAACCGTCAACAAGAGTAAGGAAAAACTACTAAAACCCCCTTTAACAGGTTTAAAATATGTAGAAACCTCAGAGAGAGCCACATGTGAGGGATCTCTCTCCCAGGACTGACAGAAATGCAATAGATGTCAAGTTTACTATATATTTGTGTATTAATATATAAAGCAGTCCTGCTGCAATCAAAGTCTATGGTCAGCAGCCAGCAAGATCATGATCCACCATAAAAATCCTGTGTATCATGTGTCATAAATTCCCTTTGCACCTTAGTGTCCTCAGGTGTTTTTGCCTTGTAATCTATGATACTGGCCGAATTGGGTACACTGAGGCTCAAAGTAAATCTGACTGGCTACTGGTTTGTATGGCAGTACTATGAAAGCCATGTGGCCCACAAAGGTAGATCAGACCTCATTACCTCTATGACTTTTTAAACGCTTTCCATTTTAGATCATAGGACAAGTTCCGTTCTGCCCCACTAATTAATGCATACCGCCAGTTAATGTTATCGACCTTCTAGACCTTTAGCAGCATAACTAATTAAAAAGACACTAAGAAACATTCCACCCCAGTCAAATGCATGTGTTCTTTTTTGTTAAGCTTTATCATCGTTGTAACAAAGCGATTATAATTTTGAAAAAGTACAGACTGATGGAGGAATGTAGTGATAAATGTCACCAAATTACTTCAATTAAGTTGAATTTAAGTAAAGTTTAAAAAAACAGATATACAGAAATAAATGTTGCATGTTTTAATATATCTGTTTACTACCATCATTGTTGTGGAAATCATTGTTAATAATTATTGTGAGAAATAATTAACATTGACGTTATCAGACACAGTCTCTTCACATATATTATTATTATTATTAAAAGGTGATCTTTGCAACTTTGTTATTCAGGAAGTTTGTATCAAACAATTAGCCTTTTGTACTACTCAGTACCTTTGAAGTAGCTCTCAGTTTCAAAAAGGTTGGTGACCCCTGCTATAGACCATCTGAGAGCACATTTCTCCTGTGTTAGCATCGCTACACTGGCTTCTAGTTAAATCTAGAATATAATTGAAAAATCTCCTCCTCACCTTCAAGGCCCTTAATAATATGGCGCCATTTTACCTTAAAGAGCTGTTAGTACCTTATAAACCCACTAGAGCACTCCGCTCCCAGAATTTAGGCCTACTTGTCGTCCCTAAAGTCTTTAAAAGTAGAGTAGGAGCCAGAGCTTTTAGCCATCAAGCTCCTCTGCTGTGGAATAAACTACCACTTTCAGTTCGGGAGGCAGACACCATCTGTTCGTTTAAGAGTAGGCTCAAAACCTTCCTTTTTGATAAAGGTTATAGTTAGAGCTAATTAGTGCTTGTTCCATTTTATGACACATGACACACAGAGCTTCTTTTTCCAGCTTCTCCTTCCTCTTCTCCATCCCTATCCCCCTTCTCCGGAATCCTTTTGCTTTATCACCCGCAGATCCAGGGCCTCTGTGGCCGCACCATGGATTGCGGTTTGTGGATCGCGCACCGGGGGTCGCGGTGGTGGTTCCAGTGTGGCGGATTCTGTGTCGTGTGGGCTGATCGTGGTGGTGGTGGCGGACCCTGTGTGGCGGATTCTGTGTGGTGTGGGCTGATCATGGTGGTGGTGGCGGACCCTGTGTCGCGTTGGCATTGGGTACGGGCATTGGACCAGGACCATGGCGGCGGCTCGTGGTGGGTTGCGGTGGACGGTGACTGAGGACTGGAGTGGCGTTCTGGTCTGGATGGTGGATCGTGGTCCTGCTGGTTGCTGACCATGGACTGTGATTGCAGCGGGACTGCTTGGCCTTTCATGTTGGAGTTGTCCTTCGGGATGCTTACCCTCATCAAATGCTGCTAGAGACTTTAATCTTTAATCTTGAAGACTTTAATCTTGATGATGTTTTCCTGCACGTGGCATCTATTGCACTTCTGTCCGTCCTGGGAGAGGGATCCCTCACATGTGGCTCTCTCTGAGGTTTCTACGTATTTTTACCCTGTTAAAAGGGTTTTTAGTAGTTTTTCCTTACTCTTGCTGAGGGTTAAGGACAGAGGATGTCACACCCTGTTAAAGCCCTATGAGATGAATTGTAATTTGTGAATATGGGCTATACAAATACAATTTGATTGATTGATTGATAACTGGGTTACGGGGTTACGCAGTGGTGTGCACCGAGCCCTCAGGGGCTGGAATCCCACCCCAGCCGGCGTGCGCCTGCCCTCACCTTTCACTTTCAATGCGTGCGTCAGACTCCTAGGTCCGTGTTCCAAGACGGGTCGGACCCCAGTTATGGTGGTTTCATGTTGGTATCCGCCGCCACCACGCCTCCCCACCCTGAACGTCATCCAGGGCGGAGGGGCTTGGCGGCGGCGGTGAAAAAAAAGGGGGGGTACGAAGTTATTATGCTATGATTTTACTGGTCTGGCCCACTTGGGATCAAAGTGAGCAGTATGTGGCCCTTTAACTCAAATTAGTTTGACACCCCTGGTGTAGAACTAATGTAAATAGAGTTAAAGGACATTGTGCAACACTGAGATAATATTTTTATGTGCGTTGGCCGCCAATTGCTGTGCTGTGCTTTTCTTACATTTTTATTGTTTCTTAATAAATACTTATTGAACCAAACCAAGACCGGCTCTTCTCATATTTGGGATAAAAGAACAAAACAGTATCCTGACAGAATAAGTCATCTACCAGCCAAGGAGTGTATGTGTACAGAAATTCAAAGGCTGAAGTCTGATGACACTGCGATAGTAAAAAGGATTAAAACAACACTGGGATGACAACAGCTCCCTGAGCAAGTATGAGAACAAGAAACACCTAATCTATAGTGTGTGATATTTAAAAAAAGGCAATTTCAGCCCAGTAAGAGGCAGCTTCTGTGCAAGATGCAGTAACAAAACTTTACAGGTGTGTAAAGATAAAACTGGATGCTGAGTAACAAGATAGTGTGGTACAACCCGTGATTACTGAGTTCTCATGTAATAATTTTGTAATAATTACTAAGTGCTCAGTCAGTGTGAAATCCTAGACTTTCCATCAAATGCATCATAGATGGGACTAAATAGCCCTTTCTTAATGTTTGCCAGTTTAACCTATTATACAGCATATTATAGACAGTCATTAGATTCTATAGTCCAACACTGTCTTTATTAAAAATTGTTACCATAGCCATCACGGACCAATATACATCATACTATAAGGATTGAGATGGGTTTAGGGACCTGATTCAAATAAGTCAAGTAATCATGAGCTTGAAAAGGTGAAAAAGAAATACCCCCTTGCTTGTTGTGTGGTGGTGAGGACGAGTTCACATGATCTCTGTTGGAGGCCCTGCCATAAAGTGCTATTCTGCTACTTCCAGATAAACCTAAATGCCATCGACTGACCATCATAGAGCAGCACAATCTACACAGTTTTCATTTCAATACATATTCCACTCAAAATGCACAACGTTTTTTGCTGGTTTAACATCTCAACTTAGAACAGTGTCTCTCTGAAAATCTACATTAATGTGACAGACCCATCCGTTCCACTGGCTGCAGTTGCATCATGTCTTTAAGCAGTCATTCACACCCCTAGTGGAGTTTGGTTTTTATTGATCAAGTGTTTACTGGAATGTGGGTTAAAGTTTCATCAGCAGATTACAGAAGAATGCAACTACAATTACTGCTGTAGATTTCATATGGAATGAATATAATGACATTCATCATTTTTTTTCTTTTTTTCTTTCTTTGAATGACTGTCACTGTACAACATGTGTGTCACCACATTTTGTGTAACAAATCCAATTGTTATATGCAAGTGGTCATTACATGCCTCCCCAAATGCAAATATAACTTCGAAACATGTCCCACCTGTGTTTCTGCCATCAACTTTCTTGAATGTATCAACCCATCATTTTCTGATTTGCTCTTCTACAAATTCATAATGAACCAAAAACCTTTTACACTTCTCATAATAACATAAGAGATCTTTAATTTGGCTGCTGCATTAGCAAGTGCCTGTGCTACCATGAGGTACTGCGTTCTTGCACTATGGTCCATAATGTTGTTACCGTTCAAGCAGACAGTCAGACTTCGTAGTTTCAACAGCAGTTGTGGCATGCAAAGCAGTTCTTTTACTCTTTAGTCTGTGTACCTGTCATTCAGAATCTGTTCCGCGGGAGAAGGACTTTTGAGAGCATGTTCATGCATCCCCCATTGCCTTCATACACTGTATGAACATTAGGTTTAAGTCTAAATTGGGCATGTCATTAAATAATAAAGTTGATGACAAATGTTTAATAACACCATTCATATATTGTGTCTATAAATGATTGTGTGTGTATTATTTTGTGTAAGGTAGTTTAACATATTCATGGGAAACAGCTTATAGTGAACATGTTTGTCCAGGGACAAATTTATCACCATAAGCGGCTAATTACTATAACCTAACTGCGTAGCTTCTGTAAGATAGTCCCAGAACTTCAGGTAAAAGTAATGGCGGTCTTTAAGATAATGTTCGATATCAAATCGCTCATTCATGTATGCAGACACACACGATGCATGAATCTGGGATTCATCAATATGTTCTTGTGATCAAATTGTTCGTACTCTGCGAACAAATCCTCAGACCATGCAAACGAATAAATGATGAAGGCCTGACTGTCCTGAAAAAGATAAACACACACCCTTTTGACTAAATGCATCGTATATTCAAACTACATTTATGTAAATAAAAATTGTAAATAGATAGCAATCATTTGATTTACTAATACATTGAGCAAATGTATTAAAAATACTATGAAATGTATGCCCTTTCATCCTCATCATCTCTATAAAACATGCTGACTTTATAAATGTTTCTTGATAAAAGGGGCGTTAAGTCATAATCTGCGGAAATAACTTCTGTGTACAGGAGTGTGTGTTCGTCTGTCCCACACACTGATACTCCCATGTATTGAGTTATTAGTTGATGATGTCGGACCACGACTCCGGATCGTTCAGCTCACTTTAACCCTGATGTCCTCACTGTGCGCGTCACGTTACATCTCGTGTTGTGTATCAGGTTTACATGTCTTAAAACACAAAGTACATGTTAGTCATGTAAGTGTACTTATAACTTGTGTTCATTGCTGTATTTTATTGCTAAAGTGTAAAGTGAGCACAGGTCTGAGGAGTGAGGAGGAAACAAACTCTGACAGAGACCAGACCTTTAAAGGTCCAGTGTGTAAGATCTAGGTGAAAGGGCTATAGTGACAGTGATTTGTTTTATAGTAAATTAAACAAATTGTTGTTTAATTAACCCTAGAATGGGCCCTATATATTGAAATACTATATATTTACATTAGAGGGGTCCTCTTCATGGAGGCCGCCATGTTTATTGTAGTAGCCCAGACTGGCTAAACTAAACACTATTTGTGTTTTAATGAAAACTGACGTTTACCATAGGTTCTCTTTCATGTTTGGAAGGGGAGGATGAGGTGAGAGTTATTCGGCTGCAACATGCAACTTCACCACTTCATGTCACTAAAATCTACACTCTGCAACTTTAATTAGCGTCTGCCATGATCCCAAAGCAGCGGAGTCCACACCTGCTACAGTTTTAAGGTTTATCTGTTTGAAATGGCTGCCATTTGTGGTGGTCAACACTGTTCTTAAATGAGTAAATTCTTTCATCACAGCTGTGCGCATAATTTATTAATTCGGCATCTCTCTCTCACACACACTCACACACTGTGAGGGCCCAGCCAGTGAGCAGTGCCCCACATGGCTGAGGACAGCCAGACAAAAGAAATCAAGGGGTGTGGTGTTGGATGGGTCGGTACTACTCCAGAGGATCCTCATAGGGAACTCCTCTCCTCCCAGGTGGCTCTGATTGTCACTCACAGGTGGAGTGAATCAGCCAGGCAATCAGGAGCCATCTTAAAAACCTCAAACAAAGGAGTGAGAGGCCCTGAGTTGCAGAGGAGTGAGACCCAGACGCTTTTGCCAAACAGTCTCAGGGTAAGAGGCCAGCGGCCTGCCTCTTTGTTGCATAAAGAGGAATAATTGCTGTCTCTCTCTCTTGTTGGATCAGGAATAGCCCGACGGAGCCCCAGATGCAAACTGCCAACCGTTCTGAGTTACCTTTGGACGCCCTCCTCCTTTTTCCCCTCAATTTATGAATAAACCTCTTATGTTATATTCACCACAACCCCTGCTTCTGACTGCTCTTTTTCCGGTTTGTGTACCCACTGTTTGCTTTTGCAAAGCCAGGCTCCCACAACACACACACACAATGTGACAGCACAAATGTAAACTCACAGCGGGTAAAAACAACAAAATTTGTGAACTTAGACAACATATGGAGAGGTGGAGGAGATGGCGGGGTCTTTTCTTTCGGCATTGCAGAGCACGAATGACAGAGAAGAGCAGTAATTAATTGACAGACGCAGAAAAACTGTAAAAAAAAATGTTTAAGGTCCAAGCTGTTGTACGAGCCACATCAGTCGTGGCTGTAGTTACTGCAGTATTCATGACAGTTTTACGACAGGCTGCAGGGAAGGGTTTTGTTATATGTGCGTTACAATGAAGTTAAATGTTCGAACTGAAGTCGCTGCTTCAAGTCATTCGAATTAACATTGGCGACGATTGAGTTTCCGTTCCCAACCCCTTCTCTGTTCCATGGACTCTCTTGCATGAATCGTTTGAAACATTCATAGCGGCCATTGGATTAACGGATGCTTGTGATGACCAGCAGAGAGTGTCAGGCGTGTTGGTTTATCCTAAATAAGAGAAGAGCCGGAAATATTTAAATATTTATTGAGATGCAATGAAAATTGAACAACATAGCTATGGACAATTATCACAGCCTAGGCTAATTAAGTTAGCAATAGGTAGTTAATAATGGCCCAGAACAAAAGGGGTTTGATATAGTTATAACAGTAGATTTAATATGATTGGTTATGAAAGATTGAAGGGGAGTCACCGCAAATCAATTTGGTTCTCCCTTATTGGTCCACAGCTGTAGTCCCCCGCCTCTTGTCAAGGAATCCAAGAAGTGACAAGAAGCCGCTCTCTGTGAAGCTACTACTACTCTGATAGTTGCTAAGCAAAATGTTCTCTTCATAAAAGGCCTTCACACAGTGATGCCATGTAGGCCATTGGCGAAAGGAATATGAAGTTCCTGCTATATTCAAACAATGTGCACTTGGTGTAAACATTAGGATCCTCGAACCCAAAACAATGAGACAAAACCATGTCAACAAAGTCACTCTGTCCAACCTCCAGAACTTTATCAGACAGCTGCTTGAAATATATGTGAATGAGTCTAAGGGAATAATGGTTTAATGCCAAAAGTTAGAATTCAGAACGATTATAAGATTCATTATTAACAATATGCAGCAAGGGTTATTTATAAATCATTTGTATAAAGGCCTTATATATGGCCCAACTGCTCATGCCCCCCCCCCCCCTTTAGTTGCAAATAGTTTCAGTCAGACCCAAATACCAGCCAGAATTTAAATTCCTAACAAGAGCCTACCTCAATTCAGCTAAACAAAAGCTCTCAGTGGGGGGAGGCACTGGCCTATGTCCGGGCGTGTGAGCAGTGACAAATGTACTACCACCAGGCCCTGGGGTGAGGGTGAGCGCACCTGGTGAATGCTCTTCCTTTCTTGGCTGCCCCGATCCACTACCGGACAATACCGGGGTAACACCACACTCCACTACTGGCAGTTCCCCAGAGCGGAAATGTTGTGTATGAGCCACACCAGTCGTGGCTGTAGTTAATGCAGTATGCACAACAGTTTTACGACTGTCCCCATTTTCTATGTATATTCTTGTTGGAATGGATAGATAAATGACAGAAAGCAGATATATACATTTAACATTTGTTTTAAAGTCCAAATGACAGTTATTGAGATTGAAAAATGCAATAAAATCAAACTAAAACATACCAAACCATAATTAAATTTGTCCGTCTCTTTGCTATGCCTCTGAGCAAACTATATATATTTTTTAATCACAATCAAACATAACCTTTATCCTAGCCTTTGCTCTCTGTTTTTTTTAGCTAGTATAGGATTGTTTGAATAATACTTTTATCTTCTTTTTTTAAATCAAACAACTAAGGCAAACCTTTACACAATTAAATGTGAATGTGAAATCTGAACCCATCTGCAGAAGCAGTGTTGAGCCAGTTCACACTTAAAAAGAACGTGTACCAAGTTCAGTTCATGCAAATAAAATTGAACTAGGTATCAAACACACACTCGAAGGCCTCTTTATGCTTCTCCGAGTCCGTTGCGGACGGAGGCACGGACGTATCAGACGGACACTATTTGATTTATAGCTCTACGAGCCTTTTTGTTCTGAAAACAATTCACCGCCAGAACAGTAGTTGGCGCAACGGAAGTCGAGCTTAGAGAAGCCTACCTCATGTGGTATATGGAAGAAGTCTACGCTGGTTTATTTACGTCCCCCCGGCTCCTCACACACAGTGAACGATGGCAACAAACAGAAAAAGGCTGTAGATGACGCGACAGTTTTTGCTGAAATAAAGTGACACCCAGCGGGTCAACATGCTTATGGTATCGTGTCTTAGCGCAGCGGTTCCCCGGTCTTGTTTCCAAACTGCGTTGCTAATTCAACATCTGCAACAGCTTGAAGCTACACGGAGGCAGCTGTCTTGCCCCCAGCTTCCACACACAGTCAGCACGGACACCCGATACTAACTACTACCAAGTGTTTGCTTCTAACCTGACGGTGTTTGAGAAACAGTGTCATGAGAGCCGTGGGATTAAAGTCAGCGGGTTTTTGCGCTGTTCCCACCGCAGTTAGCATGGTGGCTAGCCCGCTATCCCCGTTATCAAAGTTCGTTATAACCGTATGTGACCGTACACACATGCCGTAAGTGCTTTAACCAGCCACCGTCAGCCGCTGGCTTAACACAGTTGTCACATTAATCATAGAGTCGTAGTTGTGATTTAGGTTTATTGTGATTTAGGGAATGAAACAGGTTTGAGGTCCGGAAATGATGTCGTCCCGAAATGCTGGCGTTAGCGGACCAATCACAGCCAAGAGCTATCCGTGGGTCTCCGCCATGCCGACGTGTAGTTAGAAAAATCAGAGCAATGATCTCACTTTGTGCGTGCGTCGCTCTGAGCAAGTGACTGGGGTATGAGTACACAGAGCGGGTCATTCAAAAAAAGATTGTGTTTAATCCACAAATTAATCATCAGGCGGTAATTTTGACAGCCCTATGTATATTGAATAAAGATGTTTATTACAATTGCTATAGTTATTTAATATCGAATTCACTCTATGAATTAATTAAGTTGCATCTCTGTACTGCCACAACACAGGAATTTCCCCTGAGTAATCAATAAAGTATTTTTTATTAAAAACACACCTGGCCTGCTACAATAGAACAGTAGTGAAAACATCTGTCAGTGAACATTAGAACACTCGCTTGAATGGCAGAGATTATTTCTGGCAACCAACAGAAAGTTGAAACATGATACATCTTCATCTGTTGAATTAGCAGTCAAGAGGGGGGCCAGAAATGTGGAAAATATTAAATAATTTCAAATCAAATCTTATCCCTGGAGCTGGTCCTCAGGTTTCCTGTTAAGCTGGAGGAGATTTAAAGTTAAAACTGGAAAGAATGTTTACACAGTTCCGATGGTCATCGTCACATTAATGGTGCAGAGGGTAAAGCCTAGGTAACAGGTTATTCATTTGAATGTTTAAGCACCAAAATCTTGCATTTTGGAGGGATGATTCATTCAATGAGAATTTGTTTGCTACATTTTACAGGGTACCTCTTAGTGGAGAATGTTAAGTTGGATTAGTGTCAAAGTGTGTACCATTAGTAACAGTGGTCAGCAGAGCAGCATCTCTTAAATATGTACACCTAGTCACACATAGTTAGATGTACTGATCTGGAGCAGCTAGAACAAGAGTGGAAAAAACATGACCTGAGATTACAGATTATACAAATATAACAGACACACATACACACATTTGTACAGCTATTTTAGTGTGGACACTTATTAGCATAGTGCATTCCCTAGCCCCTTACCTTAACCATCCAAACTTAATGCCCAACCCAGGGCAGGGGTTGGCATCCCGCGGCACTTCAGCCCCTCTGCAGTGGCTCCCTGTACAGTGTTGTGCATGTTGCGCATTTTTTTTGCTAACGGTAAACTTAACAAATCACTTTTTATATATCACTCAGGTTCATCATAAGAGTTTGATATTTTTCTTTGTTGTAACAGGTAAAAATATCAATATAATTTCACGTTTTTTTGTTGTTCTTTAATTTAATAAATGCAACAAAATATTGTTTATATATATAAAACCCAGCGGTTTTACCACAAATTTGAACATCGGCCAATGATATCTGTGAAAGTAAAGTTTATTACCGATACGCCGATATCAGTAAACGAGGCGAATATCGGCCTCTACCGATCGCCCGATACATCGGTGCATCACTACTATATATTTAACTTTATGTGGGGGAAAAGGGGGCCAAATTGCTCTTTCGATAACAAAGGTTGCCTACCCCTGCTCTAGGGGTTACTTTAACCTACATCTAATTCTAACTCTAACACTGAAACCAGTCTTAACCCCCAGCCCATTATAGGGGGGGTCACAAAGTGAGGACCCGGCCAAAATGTCGTCACTTTCCTAAAATATCTTCACTCGATGGGTTTTAAACTCAAACTGGTCCTCACAAGATAGCTGTACAAGAGAGTGCGCCCACACACACGCCCACACACAAACACCAATGTATGTGAAAGAACATAACAGCAGTGTAAACAAGAGGCTGTACAATGACTGCCCAGTGGCCTGTTTATTTATGTGAGTATGTGTGTTTAAACAGGTACAGTTCCACTGGCTAAATCCATTTGTTCGTCTTAAGGTGTAACAGTCCTCGGGTTGGAACTTAAATTTTCTGGCCATTGTCCATTGGATTTCAGCATCCCGCCCAGCCTTTATTTCTGTCCCTAGACGCTGGTGATTGATGCAAGGCAGGCGCTGGGCTTCTGGAGTTTCTCTGGTTGGGTGCTGGTAGGTTCTGTGATGTTACGGAAGGAGAAGGGGCGACCGTTGCCAGTAGTGATGCTGAGGTGTCCAGGACTCAATGCCAGGTTCTGACGACGGTTACTCTCCACTATGGAAGAGGTGTTAGATGCTAGACTCTCCCTTGTTCTGTTAAGAGACAGAGAAACTCAGTGACAAATTGTACAACACTGAAAAAAGCACTAAAAGCTTCCCCTTCTGCTGGAAATAAAGCATAGGGAAATGAAAATAGGAGTCCAGATCCCCTAGCCCTAACTTCTATGTAGAAGCTGGATGGAACTCTTTTCTACAGCTTCAAAACAACTTTATGGCCATCAACTCTTTATCCAATTTTTGTTTGTGATTTCCATGTTCTATAATGCTGCATATTTTTGGGATGTACAAGAGGATGTAACAGGCAAAGATAAGATAAGACACTTATACTAAACTCAAGTGGAATTTAGAAATGATAATAGGAGTTAGTAATATAGAATAAGGCACATGATATCAAACATAATACAAAAAACTGTAGTATCACACATAAATATACATTTTGCAGTGTTGGTATTGTTTCTCAGTTTCCGTAAATCAGGGGTCCTCCCTGCAGAATGGGGATGAGTTAAACAAGACAGACTTAAAAAACCAAAACATATAAGGATATAAACTTGAGGAAGACATACCCACCATCCCCACTTGGGGTGAGGGCGACACTTATTAATATACATAAAATGTTAGGCAATTTTTCACATCGAACACAAAAATGTCAACACAATTATTATTACTACTACTACTTGTGCTATCTATAATAACAGAATTACTGATTACTGCAGTATAATTTCCATTATAACCACAATTCTGACAGAGCTTAAATATGACTGTTACACCACTGTTCCTGGCCTCTTGTGTCTCTCTCTCCCTCTTTTATCTAGCTACTCCCTGTTAAAAGTTTTTTGCGGGACATGATAAGTTCTTGCAAAACCCAATGCAGTCTTGTCTGAGGCTAAACATCATCCACTTACCTTAAAATAGATAAAACAATTTAATGCTTAGAGTGACAAAAATTAACAAAAACTACACTGATAAATCAAACTACAGTATCAGTTCTAAATGTTTGTTTGTGTATCCACAAGTTCTCACCGTGGAGAATTGAATCCACTGTCAACTGTGATGGAGCTGGAGTCCATACTGTCCAGTCTAGCAGAGTGGGCTGACTGCTGGTTCTGACTGGACTCTGGAAGCCTCTCTTTAGCACTGGGGAAGGTGAGGGTTCTTTCAAATCGCCTCTGTAGGTCCCTCTCCTTCTCTCGCTCCAGGAGCCACTGCATGGTACCTGCTGCACCCCCTCCCATCCCAACAATGCCTCCTCCAGCCTTCTGGTCCTCTCCTCGACTTTTGGTCCCACTCTCCTCAAGTTCATCGTCATCTGAGACATTGTAATAGTCGAATGATGCCTCTGCAGTACTGGTCGTGGGTTCAAGCCCCTGTGGGGGGTCAGATGCTGTGGCCATCAAAGGTCTGGGCGCATCAAAGGCCTCCTGGGAATCGAGTACATCGCAGGATGAGGACAGGGTAGAAGAGACAAGGGCAGGGTTTTTTCTCAGGGAGCTGTAGCCAGGCAAATGTAGGCCAGGAAGAGGTTTGAAGAGAGTGTCTTTACTAAATATCTCTTTACGTTTCTCCTGACCAAAGGAGGCACTGTGGGGAGGCCGTCCATTTGGAAGGGCCGGGTCAGGGTTAGTGAGAGGTATAGGAGGCAGACTGCCACCTTTAGGTCCCACCCATTTGTCCTCCTTATGGTCTGTCAGGTGGGGTGTCTGTCTGTCTGTCTTCCTGTTAGAGTTACCTACTTTTAATCCATCATGGCAACTTTTGCTCAGAGTTCCCAGTGGATTTGCTGTTGTGATAACAGCATCAGAGGAACCAGAGCAATGAAAGTAATCATCAGGAGCAACAGAAGTGGGCAGGGGTTTTGGTGAGTATGCTGGAAGGTTGTCCCTGCTCTTATTCCTCTCTAAGCTCCTACCAGCATCCAGCCCCAGACAATCCCCAGCAAGCTTAGCTGAGGTGGGTGTGGAACGAGAGTAGTGAGAAGAGCTCTGATTCGCTCGCAGGGTACCATCATCAGTATAGTAACGGTTCCGGTCATCATAATAATCAGGTGGTGCGATCAACCCTGCTCCAAGCTGTCCCTTGGAATTGTCCATGGATCTGGAACGTTCCTTGGCCTTGTCACTCCTTTCATTCCTGGATTTTCTCTCCTGGGTGTGCGAGTGTGAGCGGTGGACTTTGGAGTGGTGGGCTGATGGGCCATGGCTTGGCTCTGGGAAAGGCATTTCCGTTCTTCGCTTAGCAAGCTCTCCAGACACATCCCATTCCGGTGTGATAGGCAGGTGAGAGGTGTCTAGAATGTTGGGGTTGCTGTGTGCAAGGTGAAGCCGAGCCCGCTGTCGCTCCATGGCCAGAGCGTGTTCCCTTGGTGACCGAGCCAGTGAGGATGAGTAGGCTCTATAGTCCCTGTCAGCCAGCTCTAGGTGGGATGCATCACTTGGCTCACCATGCAATGCCCTTGTTTTACTATGTGAGCGGCTTAATTTGGTCTGTGACTGCTTCCTGTGTCTACCTCCACTTCTCCTACTCCTAGAGCTCTGATTGGCTGATGAGGCTTTACTTCTTTGAGCACGCTCTTCTTCAAGACGCTTCATGACAGCTGTGTGCCTGGCAAGATTCTCAACAGTAAGGTCAGGGTTGATTCTGCGGATAATCTCCATCTCTACATGACGTGGCAGTTGGCTGGGCACCTCCTCATCACGGAGTGGCCACTCATCAGGGGGGAACTGTGCTGAGAAGGTCGCAAACTGCTTGGTCTTATCTTTCTTAAAGCTCAGACGGAACAGCTTCAGACCAAACTTACGACTGCCTGTACCACTTCCTCCACTGGTTTGTTTCTCTATCTCTGCAGTTCCTCCTCCTCCTCCACCTCCCCCATTGCCCCCCCCCCTGTGCTTGGTTAGAGTTTCCGTCTTGAAGGTGAACCCGAGGGTGCTGCGGCTTTTTTCTGTGGCGCCTCCTGTTTGCTGGGGAGGTGTTTGTGAAGGGTTTGGGGATGAGTACACTTCCCGATGGTCTTTGGGGAATCGGCACTGTAGGTTGGTGTGTTGGCTTGGAGGGTCGTCTCCATGGTAAGTGTTGCTGTAAAAAGAATCTCCACCTGCACCCCCGCCTGCACTATGGTTTTGGCTAGCCTTAATCTGTGTTTTATCATGCACGCCTCCAGAAGTGGATGGGGTGACGGTGCCAAAGTGAGGTGAGGTGCACTGTGTCTGCTGATGTTGCTGGTGTCGGTCAATGGATCTCTCGTCTAAGTGGTACCACTTGGAGCTGGTTCGGATTAGGCTCGGTGTGATAAAGTAGGTCTGTGGGGTTACAATAAAATATCCGTCTGTTGCTGGGTAGATCTTCCTCTCATGGACCAGCATGCTTAGTGTGTGGTGCAAAACCTCTTCTGTTGGCGTAGGAACACCTAAGAACAATATATAATAACAGGCATTTAGAGCAGAGGCATTTCTCACAGGTAATTAGATTAAACTGCAAGCAGTCATACCTCGGAAGATTTATAACTGATAAAATGTAAAATTCCAAGATTTTGTAAATCCTGTGCTGCCAAAGGTACACACAGTAATACCAATAAATAACCAGATTAGATGTATTCAACATTTGTTTTGTACCTCATTATGTGGTGACAGTTGCCACGCGCAAATAAATGTATGTGCACTAAGAAGTATAAAAATAAGTTAGATTTATTGCAAAACAATGAATGTCAAAGGACATCAGCCAATTCGGGGGTCCTTCATGTGGCCCAGGACACAATTGTGTTCACTCAGCAAAGAAGTGTGGCCACATGCATATCAGATCACCTTTGAATGTGGTCCGAGTGATCAGAACTCAGCATTGAGTATACATTTGGGTGCATTCGCACATATACTAAGAGCTGTCCAATTGTGATAAAATCACTCAGATATTAATACCAAGCCTGAACGGGGATTTCAGATGTTGAAGCATCTGAAAATCAATTTCTGATGGGACTGTTTCCAACGATTTGTGTAACTTTCTGAAAATAATAATCCTATTCAGTTGACATCTCGAAAAGTAAAACTTTTCCGATTCACTGATATTGTTTGGGTTTTAGGAGTAGTCTTTGGTTGTGAATGCAGTGAATTCAGGATATGTGATATGTTAGAAATTTGTAACAGTTTGCAGCACACAGACTCACCTGTTGAAGGTAATCTCTATGAGTAATACACAAAATAACCAGGCAAAAGTTTGCAAGGTTGGATTGGTGATAAATACCAAAAAGAAAAGACCATATTTCTTTACAGACGGAGAAACACCTCAATTATGTAAGATTATGAATTGTATTGTGAGAAATGTCAGAATGTGATAATTTCAATTAAGTGGTTGAAGGAATGTATGACTCGGTATACAATTAATATAATAATAAAATTAAGTAACAAAGGGTGTATCCATGGGACAAAAGTAAATCGGAGTCTATCCAAGTATGCCCAGCAACATGTTTCTTAACTGGATTATTACAGAATAGTTCATTTCACTCTCCTTGTTATCGGTTTGTTAGAAATAATTTTGAAGAAAGGATAAAAAGAATATTTTGTGCATTAAAACTGTTGGGTTATAGCATTTTCTAATGAGGTACACAGGCACTAATTAGCGATTTATGAAACAGTGAGGAGTGTGTGTACATTTTTTGACAAACTACAACTCTCATTGTGTCTCTACGGTCGGTTTCTTCGCATTTTGTCCTGCTCTCTCCTCCTTTGTGTCCCCTTCACAGCCCCCTCTCTGTCTCTCTTCAAAATCTCCAGCTGTCTCTCTCTTTATCAGTCTGGAGGTATTACTAGCAGTTACATCATAACAGCCTTTCAGCCCAGCCAGAATGACGCACTGCCATGCAGACAGACTGACAATCTGCACACATGTTTGTGTGCATGCGTGCATATGTATACACACACACAAAGTGTTTGTCTATACCTCTTCATCCCAAATTTGTTGATTAGAAGAAAAACCAAGCAGAAAGAAAGAGGTTGAAACATAGAGTTAGGCTAAAGGGCAGGTTTATCCTGCCCTGTGGTCATGTTTTAAAGTGTCGGAGAGCGACACAAGAATTGCAGTTTGCAAGCAGTGTTTAGCCAAAATATCTAGAGGGGGGTCGTCCGCAAAGACCTTTGGCACTACTGCCTTAATTAACCACCTTAAAGCCAAACACCCCGAGCAGCATGCTCAGTTTGAGCGAGCGACGGCTGCAGTAGCATCAAAGAGGAAAGCTCCGAGCAGCACCCACACTCCGTCCGTGGCCGCGGTCTTTCAAAAGACAAAAAAGTTCGCAAAGGACAATGCCAAAGTTAACACAATCACGTAGAAGGTAATGGAGTTTAATGCTTTGGATGATCAACCGTTTAGTGTTGTGGAGGACATCGGCTTTCGGAGACTTGTGGAGCACATTGAGCCCCGTTACACGATACCAAGCGGGCGGTATTTCTCGGACGTGTGCTTACCTGAGATGTACGTGAGCGTTGCAACTCGCGTCCACGAGCTATTGGCTAAAGATAAAGATGTTAACCTCAGCTTCACGACAGACATATGGAGCTCGGATGTCAGCCCCACCAGCATGCTGAGCTTAACAGCACAGTGGGTCGATGCAGATTTCAAGTTACAAAATATAGTGCTTCACTCACAGGAGTTCAGAGGATCACACACGGCAGTAGCCATCTCTGATGCATTTGCCAGGATGTTTCAAACTTGGCATATCGACCCATCAAAAGTGCATGCAGTCGTGAGTGACTGCACGACTGCATGTACCCAGGGCCGGCCCTAGCACATTTGGCGCTCTAGGCAAGCTTCACCCCTGGCGCCCCCCCCAAAAAAAATTAATATTTTTTTCAAAACGATTTTCCACGAAAACGTATACAATTATTTCTTTCTTCGTCGAAGTTGCTTGGACACACACACTCTTACCATAAGCCTCAACGTAATAGCATGTTCCGACAACACCAAGGAGGTACGTACCTCGATTTTTGCCTCATTTTACACTAATGTTGTATTCATTTTTTTTATGTCAAAATATTGGTTGGAGATATATGTTATGGGTCCCAAGATTGATAGCACAGCAACAACGTATATCTGTAGAATACAGAATGAATGCAGCAGCAGTAACGACAGAAAGCCTTCAGTTCCTCATCCAGACTGCATCTTATTCAAATTAAACACAATTTCAAGTACAAGCATTTCTCTGAGTGTAACTTCATTTTAAAGTGCATAAAACATACATTCAATTATTATGGTGTCTCTTTCCTCCAAACATCTTAATATACATTATCACTCATAAAGAAATATAAACATTTACAATATAGACCTATTGAACATTAGCTTATAACTGGTATTTATAAGGCACAATAATAATTCATGAATTAATTACAGAGTCTGTGTGTGTCGGAGCTGAACTACACACTGTAAAGTAAACAATATACTATCGCGACCCGCCTGCAAGACGACGCGCAGGTAAAACAAACCTAAGGCGAAGGTAGCCCCTCCCACCTGGTGCGCGAGCGTCTCCCCTCACTGCCCAGTGGAGTTTCTGAGTTTAACCAGTCTAAGTAGATAATCAAAATGACATAATATGTCTCAATGACACTCGTGGTGATCAAGCGAAGCTTCAGGAGCTAACGTAGGTGACTCTCACCCACTACTAACCTGTAGAATACAGGATGGATGCAGCTGCAGTAAAGACACGGAGCATTCACTTCCTCATCCAGACTGCACCTGACAGGTGTGCGGACGTTACCCCCAAAGAGACAGGACGGGGTGCAACTGCTTCGTGCCAAACGTTCCACCTGAGTGCTGCTGTCATTTACTGATTTCTCTAGTGAAACTACTTAAATTACTGTTAAAGTGATTAAATACAATATTTTGGGCATACCACATATAAAAGGGGGCGCCAAAAATTCAGCCTAGGCGCAGTTTTTGGCGCCCCCCTCTGAGTGGCGCCCTAGGCAACCGCCTATGTCGCCTGTAGGAAAGACCGGCCCTGCATGTACCTGTAAGTGTTTGATGTTACAAGCACACTTGCTATTTACCTCAGCCTTTACATTATTGTTTACATTATAGCCTACTGTTACTTAGTAGACTTGTGCCAACTTTTGCACAACATGTCAGAAATGTTAAATAAACATTTACTTTCTTTGAAAATCATGTCTATGTATTTTATTTTTGCAAATTAAAAAAAAAAAATAATGAAAAACTTAACAACCACATTCGGTATTCGGTATTCGGTATTCGGCCAACCGTTTGATTATTATTCGGCTTCGGCCACAAATTCTCTATTCGGTGCATCCCTATAATATACCAAAGTTAATTAGGAGGAACAACAGATACAAATGATTGATACTGTCAGAGATCCGACTCTGCACTCTCACCTATTTCCCCCATCCCCCACAAAATCCAAGAACATCCTTATGATAGTGCTGATAACTACATTATGGGATATGCAGTTTATCTAAAAGTCAAACCAAATGGCATTAAAAAAGAACAGCACTCTTTGGCCCCCTTTCTTTTAGTTCTCCCTTTCTCTCTACCACACTAGATAGTCTGTCCCTTTCAGAATGAGCCTCAGAAGATATCCTATTTGCATAAGTGGGAGCTCACCATCCATAAACAGTTTACAGTTTTTGGCAGGCAGGTAGGAGTCAGGATTAACTACGATGACATAATTTGGAGATATACTCTAAAGTAATACTTACACTAAATTATGGGAAAATCCAAATAAAGAAAGGACAGAAATGTGCTCAACCCCCATCAGGTTTTGTATTTTACACCTGATTATGAGGTTTTTCCTGAGTCCAATCTCTGGTGTCCCATTAGACGTGCGCCAGAGGACCCTTGTGGGGATCCCTACTGCCATGACATCACAGGGACTATAAAGCACATCTCACATCTCTACTCTGTGCCTTTCCACCACTGCAATATTAGTTGTTTTAGGAGAAAGTAAATGGGCTTACACTCTCTCAGTAGTAGGGCTGCTTGATTAATCGAAATTTAAACAATCTCCAAACTACTATAATCGAGTAGAAACAATTATTTGGTGTTTTTTTTCGAGTGTTAGGGTTGCACAATTCAGTCCTTCCCCCAAAGCATTCAGTGGCCCAGCTGACTGTCACTCACTCTCAAGCAGCTGTAAAGTGAAAGAGGTGAGTTGTGTGTGTGGTGACCGCCGGTGAAAAAACAGCGCGAGTGGAAGAAAAGGAAAGGCAGCCCCGTTTGATCGATAAAAAGAGTCGAAAAACTTAGAGCAACACTAAGACCATGTAGCGGCTGCTGCTGTGCCCCGCACCGCTATTCTCAAGCGCGCTCCCGCCTGGCTGTTAAACCTGGTCAGCACGGACCCGCATTTCTCCGCGCCGGTCAGTCGGTCAGAGTGTTAGGGTTGCCATCATTAAGGATTTGAATAACCGGGCACCGATATCCTGGTTTCACGGAGGAATAAGACACGCAGCCGTCATCTGTGTTTACCGGAACCGGAAGTGATTAAAAAAATAAAGCATAGACTTCAGAATAAGGGCACATATTAATAACGTTTGAATAATCGTGATTTTGATATTGTCCAAAATAATCGTGATTATGATTTTTCCCATAATCGAGCAGCCCTAGTGTTAGGGTTTCAATCATTGAGCGTTTGAATGACCGGGCACCGATATCCTGGTTTCACGGAGGAATAAGACACGCAGCCGTCATCTGTGTTTACCTGAACCGGAAGTGATTCACTTTATTGCGCATGCTCAAGTCATTTAAAGAATAAAGCATAGACTTCAGAATAATCGAGCAGCCCTAATCATTAGCACATCTTAAGTATACAAATGTGTTATAATTTCCCTAATACATTTTGAGGAGTTTTAAATTATAAATGCTCAAGCCTTAAATATACTAATGTAAATGTACTTGCGCTCTATAAGTGATATATTTCAAAGTATATTATAAATTTGTAGTATATGTAAGTGCATTGTTAGTTCACCCTAAAGTAACCCTTACTTGCATTTGTTTAAAAAAATATTTATAGGATATTTGCACCTAAAGTACTTTTCAGATTAAAACCAAATTTAAAGTCTGAAAATTGATTTTTCATTTCAAATTCGCAAGAATGTAAGTATTGTGGACTAATTTACATATACTTCAACATATAGATGAAGTCTAATAATGTTATGCACTCAGGGAGGGTAAGTAGGTGGCAGTTGGCCTGTGCTCTCCTCTCCCCTCCCCCACCCCTGAACTGTTGACCTTTGTGCTTCAGATACATTGGTTCTGAACAAAATACTGCAGGACTGAATAGGCAGAACAATTGCATTTTTATGTTACATAAAAAAATATATATATATAACTATTGAGGATGTAGGGATCATAATTATGAAGGCCCAATCTAAAAATATTGCAAACAATTTTCACAATAAAAAGTCCGGTTGAAGATATGCCCATCCCCCAACCCATTCATTCTCTCAACAGCCTTGCAAACCCTTTCCCGTTGTTAACATAAAATAATAATATTTTGGTGAGTTGTGTCTCATCTCCTCTCCCAGAATGAGGCGGAATGCACACTCACACACTAATATTCTTAGTTTGCGATTATCTGTGCATGACAGGCTGCACCCAACAATCTGTTGAAGGACTGGGAGGGGGAAAAACGTTCCAAATGTTAAATATTTATTCAAGAGCAGTTTTGTTGACAGAGCCACATAGTCCATTTTATTCATAATTTTGGTGGTGTGTGGTTTTTATATTTATGTTTTATTTATTTAGGATATTAAAATAGCACTACTTATCCATCTATTCTTCTAACTCTGAGGAGCAATGATTTCATGAGATCTTTGCAAATAAAAGTATAACCATCATAACAACTAGTCTGTCAGAGCTGAAACTCTGAGGAGCAATGATTTCATGAGATCTTTGCAAATAAAAGTATAACCATCATAACAACTAGTCTGTCAGAGCTGAAACCTGAGGGAACACAACTGTACCTGGTCTCTCTCTCTTCCTTCTCCCCCCATCTCTATCTTCTCTCCCCTCTTGTCCACCAATCTTTCCTCTCCTCCCCATTTTTCTCCACTCACCCCAACCGGTCGAGGCAGATTTCTTGACCTGCTATTAAGTGCTTTAAGATAATGTATATTCGGATTTGGCGCTATACAAATAAAATATAATTGAAATTAATTTCTTAATAATCATCATTGGCATATCCAGAGCCATTCTCAAGCATCAGTAGGCATAAACTGATGGCTGGCTGTTGCTTGGTGGTGGTGTGTAAGCTGGTATTACCTGGAAAACATGTCTGCAGGTGTTCAGTTAGGGCCTCCTGACTGACAGGCCTATGGGCAGAGTTCATCGCGGAGATAGCCAATAGCAACACCTCTCCCAGAGGAAAGAACTGCGATTGGCTGATGGGGGACATACTGATGGGTGACACATCACCTGTGAAAAGACAGAAGCCAGACAGTTAAGCTTAATGTTGCACTTACACTTGATACCTGACCCTGTTGCATTGCAGGATAAGGCATCCTCCATATGTCATGTCATCACTCTAATTCGCGATTTCCTGTCACATCCCTACTTCTATCTACCCAATAAGCAAAATCTTGTCAACAATTACAAGAAAGAATATCAAATTAAGATATCCTATCTCTTTTTCTGCCAGATCATCTAAATACATAAGAGCCAAATTCTGCAATGAAAAGATGCTATAGCTGAAGTTTAGGTGCATGCCATTGCCTGAAGTGCACCTTTCTAATGAATATTTGACAAGGCAATGCAGTCCATAACTGTGATTGGTCAGTTTGATAGCATAGCATTTCCTTCTACACATATCTAACTGCTCATTCTTCATTCTGACGTTTTTAGTTGAGTTGAATGTAGGGCTGCAACTAATGACTATTATGATAATTGATTACTCTGTCGATTATTTCTTCGATTTAATCAATTATTAATTAGACAAAAAATAGAAAAGCTACATTTATATGACAATTCCTGTTTAGATATCTACGACTTTTCATAAGAACAAAAAAGTGAGTTGCACTTATATGTAGCACTCAAAAGGAGCAGCAAAAGATATTTGATGACACAGCTTATAAAGGTTTATATATAGTTATACTTTATATATACATATATAAACTATAGCTTGTTGCATTTATGAAATTATAGAACAGCAATAAAGAAAACTGTTGACATTTCATGGATATTTTTACCTGTTATAACAAAGGAAAAACACCAAACTCTTATGAAGAGGAGAACAAAATACAAGTGTAGGCCTACTTGAAATAAATTAAACATAACTATGTAGGCCTATTTGAGTCATCCCCATATTTGTGGGAAATGTATAAAATAAGAAGTAGCCCACTTTGAAATAAATGAAATATTTAGCTGCAGCCTAATAGTTTAAAAAAAATATATTTTAGTTGACGAAATATTAAAATAAAAAGTGAGAGCAGGTCAGACTGGAGGCGGACACAGAAACTGAAGCTTGGTACAAACCAACTGCAGCTCCTGCTCAAGAAGCTTCTGCGCTGATCTCTGAGCAGCTGTGTCCTAGCCTCAACAGAACTACCCAACAATTCCTACTATTCACAGAAAAACTCAAAATGACGTTGATATTGCCAAGTTAAATCTGGATGGTCAAACTTGATGAAGAAAAGTTCTAACGCCCTAACTCCAGAATGCTATGAAGAGTGATCAGATGAATTGCAATAAATTGCAAGTCCCACTTTGCCACAAAAATTAACTAAATCCCCAAAAAGCCATTTCCACTGCTTTCAGACCTGCCAAAGAAGGACTAGCTGACATCATGTCAGTGCTTCTCTTGTTAACACAGCTGAGAGTGTCGACAAGGACAAGGCTGGAGATCACTCTGTCATGCTGATTGAGACAGGAGAGCAGACTGGAAGCTTTAAAAGGAGGTTGGTTGGTGCTTGAAATCATTGTTCTTACTCTGTTAACCATGGTTACCTGCAAGGAAACAAGTGCAGTCAACATTGCTTTGCACAAAAAGGGCTTCACAGGCAAGGATATTGCTGCTTGTAAGATTGCACCTAAATCTATAATTTTCCCCGGATCATCAAGAACTCCAAGGCGATAGGTTCAATAGTTGTGAAAAAGGCTTCAGGGCAACCAAGAAAGTCCAGCAAGCACCAGGACCATCTCCTAAAGATGATTCAGTTGCAGGATCGGGGCACCACTAGTGAAGAGGTTACTCAGGAATGGCAGCAGGCAGGTGTGAGTGCATCTGCACGCACAGTGACACAAAGACTTTAGGAGGATGGCCTGGTGTCAAGAAGGGCAGCAAAGAAGCCACATCTCTCCAGAAAAATCTTCAGGGACAGACTGATATTCTGCCAAAGGTACAGGGATTGGACTGCTGTGGACTGGGGTAAAGTCATTTTTACTGATGAATCCCCTTACCAATTGTATGGGGCATCTGGAAAAAAGCTTGTCTGGAGAAGAAAAGGTGAGCGTTATCACCAGTCCTGTGTCATGCCAACAGTAAGCATCCTGAGACCATTCATCTGTGGGGTTGCTTCTCAGCCAAGGGAATGGGCTCACTAACAATTTTGCCTAAGAACACAGCCATGAATAAAGAATGGTACCAAAACATCCTCAGAAAGCAACTTCTCCCAACCATCCAAGAACAGTTTGGTGACAAAGAATGCCTTTTCCAGCATGATGGAGCACCTTGCCCTAAGGCAAAAGTGATAACTAAGTGTCTCGGGGAACAAAACATTTTGGATCCATGTCCAGGAAACTCCCCAGACCTTAATCCCATTGAGAACATGTGGTCAATCCTCAGGAGGTTGGTGGACAAACAAAAACAAACAAATTCAAAGCATTGATTATGCAAGAATGGGCTGCCATCAGTCAGGATGTAGCCCGTAAGTGAATTGACAGCATGCCAGGGTGAATTGCAGAAGTCTTGAAAAAGAAGGGCCAAGACTGCAAATATTGACTCTTTGCATAAACTTGATGTAATTGTCAATAAAGTCCTTTGACGCTAATGAAATGCTTGTAATTATACTTCAATATACCATAGTAACATCTGATAAAAAGATCTAAAAACACTGAAGCAGCAAACATTGTGAACTTCAATACTTGTGTCATTCTCAAAACTTTTGGCCACAGCTGTACACATAAATCTTCCATCTACCTATCTGTAGCATATCCACGAAAGATGGTCGAGACTTTCAACTGATGTTTTCAGGTTTATTTGAAACTTCCCTAAACAACACCTTTGTGAAGTTACAGATTCATAACAGTAAGTCTGCGTCTTCGGTTTCTCCCGACATAATTATCTCAGGAAACCTAGCTTTATTTTTAAAATGTTTTCAACTGAATGCAATACGATTCCGTACAATGTAGCCTCGACCGGAAAATAAGAGAGATGGGTGGAAAAGAGGGTAGAGCAGAGCAAAATATATGGGTATGGGAGAAGAAGGGGAGATTATCTTCCCTCTCAGTTCGTTTGCATCACAAATGTTTTTTGGCCAGTCTGTCTCTTCCACTAAATTATTTTCTCTGTCCTATCCTAATATGACTTATCACAATAATTTCTGGAACAATATATCATCCAACAAAACAAGTTCTATGGAAATCCAGCTCCCCACTGCATTAAATTTGCACTTGCAAAAAATTCAGACTGTGTCAAAGCAATAACGAGCGACATAGATGTTTTCATATCAGCAAATATCCAACTGCCCAAGCCCTGTTATGAAATTCCCTCTTGTCTGCATTTCAGCCAGCAAGTCACATCATACCATCCCTTTATAAATCTCTGTCACTAGCGTGAAAGTGTTCTCCACATTGACATTGCTAATACCAGCAGGACCACTGTGGACAAGTTAATTATTTTTGAATTAAAAAAATGGAAATAGTCATACCATATAATACATACACTGCATGCTGCAATTTAAAGGGATAGTTCACCCAGAAATGAAAATCAATAATTTCTCTACTCACCCCTATGTCGATGGAGGGGTAGGTGAAGTGTTTTAGTTCACAAAAAACTTTTATAAAAATTACTTAGGTAATACAGAAACATCCATAGCTAACCAGGGTTGAATTAAACGAAAATGGAAAATCAGTTTAATGATTTCAGTTCCCCTTCTACTGTACTGAAAACATGCCAATCCGTGACTTCAAAACCGAGGTACATATTGAACCGTGATTTTTGTGTTGAGTTAGACCCCTAACAGAGACACGTTCACAACAACAGCAGGCCAATACATTTTTAAAGTTAAATGTAATGCTCTTTAAGACCTCTATATGACTGGGTTCACACAACGAATTCTCCTGAATTTCCACGGACTATATACTAGGAAGCCAGGCGGAGAAAGTCCATAGAAACTACGGAGCCTTTAACTCTAACTTTAACATTTGCGTTCACAATTCCTGAACATGAACACAGCAAGAGCAAAACAAGGAATAGACACAAGCGAAGATGTTAAGAGTTTTTAACTATAAAGGCAGACGCCAGTATTTTGTATAAGAAAGCATGTAATCTCCGCAGCAGAATTACTATGATACGTCCTGCCCCTGCCTGCTGGTCCACCCCTCAATTGAATGGTTCGTAGAGTTCCCATGTTGTGAACGTGTCTAAACGGAGTATATCCTGCTTGTTAATGTGTGAGAGAAGTCCGGACCCATTTGTGAGGACATGTCCAGAATTCATGTTTGAAAATGGCTATAGACCATAATGTAGTCATAATTACTGTGATGACGTACTCATAATGTAGTACGTCATCACAAACACTTGGTCTGAAAACTCAATAAAAGGCATTAACTGTGGACTTTGAGAGTTGCTGGTCAGAACGCATCGGCACAAGTATATCTGCTCGTAAGAGGAGGAGGAGAGGACGTAAAGAGGAGACATTTTGTGGCAGCAGCAGGCGTTAGATTAAAGCAATGCTCCCTCCATTTTCACCCCACAGACAGACAAGAGCTTACAGGACGGGGAAAATAGTGCAGAGGAAGAGACAGGCTGGCAAAACACACCTGTGATGCAGCGAAAGGGAACAGTGGTGAGATAATAAAAAGAGCAAGAATGTTCAAGCATGCATCGTCCATGTCTCTCTGTGAGCAGTGGTAGTAAACAATTAGCAATGAGCCTTTGTCTACCATGTTAAACCACACCCTCCCCCTTTTTGTCATGCTCGCCCTTCACTGGCTGCCTCCCTCGCTCTCTCACCCTTCATTTAGGTCTCCTACTTTTCTTCAATTCCTCATTCTTTTTCTAAACCTGTTTTCTCTCTGCTATAGCACATTTCCATCTATCCTTATCTCACACTGTCTCGCTATGTTAAGCTATGACGCTAAGCTACCAATACTAACGAGAAATTCCTACTACATGCTCGCCAATGAAGACAGACAGACATAGACTCATACCTTGGCAGCTAGTATCAACTCCTTTACTAAAACCAAAGTCCACTGGTGAGCTTTTCAGTGTAGCTTCTGATGGCAGCGTTGCTCTGTCTGTCTCACACACGTACTCTGCCCAGCCCCCCACCTCCCCCTCTTACTCTCGCTCACACACGTAGTATGTAACCTCTCCCTCTCATACACACGCGCGCGTGCAAACGTCGTCATTCTCGGTTCTCACCCTCTCAAACACAAATATGCGTTCAGTCTAAGGATACCCATAATCCTTTGCGCCACACAAAGACAAGGGGGTGTGACCAATCAAACACTGCCTCACTCTGAACCGTGTTTTTTTCTTATATGGTCAAATAATTGTCAATCTTTTCTAGGGGTACCATCATTTTTGTCCGGGCCATTTTCACTTGTTTTCTTTTTTAAATGGTTCTGTTGAACCACAATTCAAAAGCAACGTCTTATTTGTATTAGTTATTTTCAGTACATTTTTATTTATTATTACTTTTGTCTGTTTCACGTTATTTCAGTGACCATTGTGGATTTTTCTTTCTTTAACGGAAGGGTACCAACAATTTTGTCCACGTGTGTATATATATAAAAAATAAATCAACAAATGAAGAACCACGCAAGTAACAAATCATTTTAATGAAAAACAACTCAAATTTAGAGTGAATACTGGAGACTCTCAACTAAAGCTATGATAGTTGGAGGCATTCCTGCATAATTACCCATCTCTGAACCTGCTTTTATCTTTAGTTTTTTCAGTTACAGCAGTTTCAGTTCCACAGCTTCTCCTTTCACAAACTCCTCTTAAAGGGGACCTATTATGCTTTTTCTTACTTTCAGAGGAACTGGATTGTCAGATTAAAGGTTATCAGCTTCCAAAAATTGGGGAAATGCATGTTGGAATAATCTCATTGAGCCACAGGGAGCAGCGTGTTTCTTTTTTGGACGCCTGCTTTCCAACTGTTTTTTCCACCCTCTTGTTAATCTGACGTCAGATTACCTAGGACTTGCATATTTAAGCATCTGATCCAGGTAATGGGAACATAAAAACACCCACTCAGCACAGGGACACACCTCTATCTGCTCAGTCTGCTTGGCTCAGAGGTGTGCAATTGTTTGCCTTTCGTAGAGAAAAAAAACACCAAGAAAGAATGGCTAATCTTTATCTTTGCTGGCCAAAAACAGGCAAATGCTGCTGTCTTTAATCACGCAACTTCACAGAGAACTCTTTCATCGACAACATGAACCTGGATTTACAGTTAGCCTTCTGCTGAAAAAAAGGACGGGTCCCTTGGTACAAAGGCCCTGCCAGGGACCCAGAAATGCAAGTCGTAAATAACATATCAGTTAAATGTTTGTTTTGCCCAGTCAGTCTTAATTGCTTCTGAATACATTTTCAGTACAGAGAGTGTGAATTTGCAATGTAATGTAGCTGCAGTTATCTTTATATTGATATGCATAAACGTAACACATTATTTTTACAACAGCGGTAAATGAACCAAAGTTTTTATTCAGATAGTTGTTTGCATATGCTAAACTTGCTCTTAAGAAGCTATTGGGTAGGGTAAGGAGATACGGGCAAATAAGGCTGTGTAGATTTCATTGTTGTCGGTGAATGGATTAAAATAATTTGACTGGTGAATTCACACTAAGATTAGGCATGATGGAGACGCAGGACAGCATGTAGCTGTTTACTCCTGTGCACACGTTTGAAAACATCTAGGATATCATCATTATTTCCAGCGTGTGAGAAAGTGTCTTAAACAGACAAGAGATGATATCACACCATGTCAGGATAAAAGGTGCAAACAGATTTACCCTGCATATTAGTCAACAATGGTGCAGCTTCTGATACAGCACAGTAACAAAATAATATTACTTAAATTACTTTATGAAATAAAACTGTTGTCTACACCTGTAAAGAAACCACGGCTTGAATTTCTGGAATAAAAGGAGTGTATGACGCTGAGTTGTAACCACACACTTGACCTTATATTATAGTACGGTGTCGGAATTGAACATTTAACAGTTCTTCCGCGCAATCAAGCTCTATCAGACCATAATTTAATAACCTTCGATTTTTCAATAACTGAATATATGCCAATAATAAAAGACTCATTTTCTAGATGTCTACCTGATAGTGCTGTAGCTAAATTTAAGGAAATAATTCCAATTACATTTAAACCCGTATTATCCGTAGATATAAAGACCAAATTCTTTAAAAACCAGAGCTCCATTGAGATCGACCACCTCGTCGATAGCTCTGCAGACTCATTACAATTAACATTAGTTTCAATAGCCCCTCTTAAAAAGAAAAATGTCAAACATAGTAAATTAGCTCCGTGGTATAATTCCCAGACAAATGAGTTAAAACAATTATCAAGAAAACTAGAAAGGAAGTGGCGCTCCAGTAACCGTGTCGAAAACCTCATAGACTGGAAGAATAGTGTTAAAGAATATAAAAAGGCTCTCCACAAAGCAAGAGCCGCCTACTATTCAAAACTAATAGAAGAGAATAAAATCAACCCCAGGTTTCTCTTCAGCACTATAGCCAGGCTGACAGAGAGTCACACCTCCACCGAACCCAGTATTCCTTGATCCCTAAATAGCAATATCTTTATGACCTTTTTTAATGATAAAATTCTAACTATTAGAAATAAAATCAACCATCTCCTGCCCTCAATTGGCACTAATACCCTCCCAACAACAGAGATCTCAGAAACGGCTGAGAATCCTACAAATTACTTAGACAGCTTCTCTCTGATCACCTATGATCAGCTTACCAAATTAATCTCAGGTTCTAAACCAACAATCTGTATCTTAGATCCCATTCCTAAAAAATTACATCAAGAAATTCTGCCCCTAATTTATAGTTTGTTACTTAATACAATCAATCTGTCATTATCATCAGGTTATGTACCACAGTCTTTTAAAATAGCAGAGGTATAGGGGTTATCAAACCCCTTCTCAAAAAACCCACTCTAGACCAAGAGGTTTAAGCCAATTACAGACCAATATCTAATCTCCCCTTCATGTCTAAAATCTTAGAAAAAGTGGTAGCCATTCAGCTGTGTGAGTTTCTCCAGGAAAATAAGATATATGAAAACTTTCAGTCGGGGTTTAGAGCCAATCACAGTACAGAGACAGCCTTGGCAAAAGTCACTAATGACCTTTTAATAGCCTCAGATCAGGGACTTGTGTCTGTCCTCGTTCTGTTAGATCTCAGTGCAGCATTCGACACAATTGACCATCAAATTCTATTACAAAGACTCAAACAGTTAATTAACATTAATGGAACCGCCCTTAACTGGTTTAAATCGTACTTTTCTGATCGCTCCCAATTCGTGCAAATTAATGATGAGACATCTGTGCGCACCAAAGAAAACCATGGTGTTCCCCAGGGCTCTGTGCTCGGCCCAATTTTATTCTCATTATATATGCTTCCACTAGGAAACATTATCAGGACACACTCGGTAAATTTCCACTGCTATGCGGATGACACCCAGTTATACTTATCAATAAAACCTGAACAAAGTAATCAATTAACTAAACTTCGAGCATGTCTCAAGGACATAAAAACCTGGATGACCCGCAATTTTCTCTTATTAAACTCAGACAAAACAGAGGTTATAATACTTGGCCCGAAACATCTTAGAGATACATTATCTAATGATATAGCTGCGCTAGACGACATTGCCCTTGCTTCCAACAAAACAGTCAGGAACTTGGGAGTGATCTTCGATCCTGATTTATCCTTTAATAGTCACTTAAAACAAATTTCTAGAACCGCCTTTTTCCACTTGCGTAATATCTCTGAAATCAGACATGTCCTTTCGCAAAAAGATGCAGAAAAACTAGTCCACGCCTTTGTTACATCGAGGCTGGACTATTGTAATTCATTATTATCAGGCTCCAGCAGTAAGTCGTTAAAGACTCTACAGCTTGTCCAAAATGCCGCAGCACGTGTCCTGACGAGAACAAAGAAAAGAGAGCACATTTTCCTGTGTTAGCATCGCTACACTGGCTTCCAGTTAAATCCAGAATAGAATTTAAAATTCTCCTCCTCACCTTTAAGGCCCTTAATAATATGGCGCCATTTTACCTTAAAGAGCTGTTAGTACCTTTTAAACCCACTAGAGCACTCCGCTCCCAGAATTTAGGCCTACTTGTCGTCCCTAAAGTCTTTAAAAGTAGAAGAGCCAGAGCTTTTAGCCATCAAGCTCCTCTGCTGTGGAATAAACTACCACTTTCAGTTCTGGAGGCAGACACCATCTGTTCGTTTAAGAGTAGGCTCAAAACCTTCCTTTTTGACAAAGCTTGTAGTTAGAGCTAATTAGTGCGCCAGAACGTTACTAGTTCTATTTTATGACACATGACACACAGAGCTTCTCTTTCCAGCTTCTCCTTCCTCTTCTCCATCTCTGTCCCCCTTCCCCGGAATCCCTTTGCTTTATCACCCGGTTTGTGGATCGCGCACCGGGGGTTGCAGTGTTGGATCCAGTGTGGCGGATTCTGAGTCATGTGGGCTGATCGTGGTGGTGGTGGCGGACCCTGTGTGGCGGATTCTGTGTCGTGTGGGCTGATCGTGGTGGTGGTGGCGGACCCTGTGTCGCGTTGGCATCGGGTACGGAAATTGGACCAGGACCGCGCTGGACGATGACTGAGGACTGGAGTGGCGTTCTGGTCTGGAGGGTGGATCGTGGTCCTGCTGGTTGCTGACCATGGACTGTGATTGCAGCTGGACTGCTTGGCATGTCATGTTGGGGTTGTCCTTCGGGATGCTTACCCTCATCAAATGCTGCTAGAGACTTTAATCTTTAATCTTGAAGACTTTAAGATTGATGATGTTTTCCTGCACGTGGCATCTATTGCATTTCTGTCCGTCCTGGGAGAGGGATCCCTCACATGTGGCTCTCTCTAAGGGTTTTTAGTAGTTTTTCCTTACTCTTGCTGAGGGTTAAGGACAGAGGATGTCACACCCTGTTAAAGTCCTATGAGATGAATTGTAATTTGTGTATATGGGCTATACAAATACAATTTGATTGATGATTGATTGATTGATTAAGTCATATTGTTGTTCTCCCTCCCTGCCTGGGGGTGGTACTGTTCCCCTGCTCTGTGTTTTTTCTTTGTCTGTGTTCCTGGTCCGGCAGATGATTGGAGGATGGGCTGGTTGCCTTTGTCTTGTCTTTTTCATGGCTCTAAACAAGGCCGTGCATTTGTTTGCTGCTCGTCTCTTTTGGATATAGGGAAGTTAGTTTGGTGTTAGAGATATTTGTTTGTTTTTTTGACTGTGCTCTTCCTGACGTTTTGTTTACTACTTGGTAGATCAAAGATATCACCTATTGTTTTGGACTGCAGTTCTGTTGTACATGGGAGTTGGGTAAGAGGGGAGCCTACTTATGCACTGGGCGTAACAAGGAGGAAGAGGATGAAAAAAATCTTTCAAATATCCCAGTGCTTCCTGGTGAATCAATGACAGAGCCATCTCAAATAAAGGGAAGGTGCTACTCTTACAAATTTAGTTTGTGGGTATAATTTAATTAAGCAATTATTTTTGTTCTGATCCGATAGTGGAGTTGAGCCGAATTGTAAATACAAAAGATGTAAAAAAAATAAATTGTGTTTGAGAGCTGCCTTAAAGACCTCTTCCAGAACTACCCAGTAGGGATGGGCATAATCAATCGACAATCGATTATTGATCATTAAGAATTATGTCGATATTATTTTTTATCGACGGAAAAACTGGATTTCGCTATATTCGAGTTGCCCTGAAGGCAGCACAGTGAGGATTTTAGCAACTGGAGGAAGAAGGCCGGAGCTAGCTCAGCTGCTCAGCTTCATGTCCGCACATTGACCCTCAGTCCACGGGGATGGGAACCCGGACAGACCCGGGTCTGGGTGAGGAGTTCCGGGAGTGAGGACGTGACAACAACCGGACTGAGAGGTCGATAACCGCCAAATCCAGCTAGCTCTCTCTCTCTCTGCTTAAGAGTACAGCAGCGCATCTTTTCAAGTGTAACCATTGAAGGGATCCTTTTTAACTGCCACAAGAGTCGTTCATCTTGTAATAAAGTTCTAAATGAGGTAACACGCTGTGTTTTTTTACTATTTTCACTGCATTTTAATATAGCCTATAAATAGTGAATTTTAATATAAAAATATTAATGATTAATCGAATGCCCATCCCTACTACCCATTATGCAAGCAGGAATGTAAGCTCCAACGGTGGAGACGGGGACATTTTGTCTCCTCTAGTCAGCTATGCCCAAACTGCCAGTAAACCAGGAAATGGCAGAGTCAGGGGAAGCACACCTGTCGGAAATCTTCAGCTAATTGCTGCCATTTATTTTACTGGTGGATCCTTCATCTAAACAGACAGGTGTTGTAGCATGCTAGGATGTTTCTGAAACCAACAATTATTCACAAGTGGAAGAAGGAACAGTTATTGATTGAAGCATTTAAAACAAAAAAAACAAAATTGCAGTGGGTGGATATATGAGGACAGACTTACCAGGTGAGGAATAAAACATTAATAATTCAATGGTTTTACTTCAGTATACATGTCACATGCTTTGTAAATGATCTGCACGCACGCACACATGCAGAATAGAACTATATAAATATCTTTGTGTGAAAAAAAGCAGTGACACACGTAGAAGACAACAACAAAGATTTCTAGACAGTTTGTGGTGATAAATGGTAAATGGCTTTGTATTTATATAGCGCTTTTCTAGTCTTGATGACCACTCAAAGCGCTTTACAGTACAGCTCTACATTCACCCATTCACACACACATTCATACTGTGCATCTATTCGCAGCACTTAGTTATTCTATTGGGGGCCATTCGGGGTTCAGCATCTTGCCCAAGGACACTTCAGCATGCAGATCGGTCAGACTGGGGATCACTCTACCCCTCAGCCACAGCCGCCCAGCTCTGTAGGGTTTTGATTGTGGTTAAACTCTACAACAAGATGAAACAAGCTGCCTTGAGGTGTAATGCGTGGTGGTAGAAGTTAGGAGCATCAGACAAGCCGGGATCTTTGGTTCAAGAGCTCCGAATTTTGTTTATGTAAAAAAAGGGGTTAAAATAAGACCCACATGTCTCATCAAAAGGACAAAGAAGGCTGGCCAACAAAGAAGTCACATAGGTGCAGCAGACATTAGCAGTCGAGCAGAGCAGAGAAGACCAGACAGTCAATCTGACCCCCTCTTTCTCTATCCCTCACTGACCTCTCCCCTGGCTTTTTCTAACATGGCCTCTGCCCTCCGTCATTACACAGTGACACTCCCATAATGATTTACAAACATTTACAATGTGTATAAAGAAGAGTTCAACATTACTCTCTGTTCTTTATACACATTGTAAATTACTAATACATGAAGAAAATGCATTAACTGAAGAAATACTAATAACTAAGCAAAAAAGTCCCTTCTAACAAGGTAATTGGCAACTGCTGGACTCTGGTGGCTGAATTCATATCTGTGCGCTCCATGAAACACACACCCCGTAAGTAGACATCAAAGAGTTAAAAAGGGTTAAAATATAAAAGCACAATATAACGTCCTGCTGCACTCTGCTGCTCCCCCTCTCACCTAAATAATGCAGAGGATTAGTTGCTGTTGTGAATGTGTCTGTGCATATTACCTCCCACTGCATTGTGCATGTGTGAAAGGCAGACTCTGGGTTAACTCTGGACCCACTTTTCTTGTGATGACTGAAAAAACCTTAAGAGATAAATGTGAGGTAGAGCATTCAGCTACCAGGCTCCTCTCCTGTGGAACCAGCTCTCACTCTGGGTTCAGGAAGCAGACATCATCTCTACATTTAAAGTTAAACTTAAAATGTTCCTGTTCGATAAAGCGTGTAGTTAGGGCTGGATCAAGTGAGCCCTGAGCCATCCCTTAGTTTAAAATAAGCCAAGATTTACTTATTATCTTACTCGCACATAGAGTTAAAGAATCAAACATCCACCCAATTATTATCTCAGACAATGCTCCAATCACCGTTAAAGGGGACATATTATGAAAATTCCGTTTTTGTAGTGCTTCTACATGTTAATTTGGGTATCTGGCATGTCTACCGTCCCAAAAACTCTGAAAAAAAACAACTCTCGCGATTTGTTGTGGTTCCTCTATGTCACAAACGATACGCTAGAGTGCGTCGAATGGGATTACGACCGAAATAAACGTCATAGTCACATCATGCCCATGTAGGGAGTCTCGCTACATGGCCTTCTACCTCGCTAACCGTCAGACATTTAAGTGGTCGCATAAATAAGGGACCCCCGGGACAGCTCTAAAGTGTGGAAGGATGATGCTACTGCGCCAGCTCAAGCTCCCACTGCTCCCACTGCGGGGCTGCGCTGGGGAGCTGGGGCTCTCGCAGCCAGGCTCACCGAGGGTGAGGGGGGCGGGGCACTCTAAACAGGTCAATTTGAGGAGGGCTGTTTTAGACAGGGTAAAAAGGGTGCTGTTTTAAATTATCCTTGTGGTATTTTGACCAAAATATGTTACAGACATTTCATTAAGACCCCGAGGAACCATATCAACTGTGGTAAAATGAAAGACCTAGATTTAATAAAGTATTTTTTAAATGAATGGTCAAACGTTTCAGCAACTTATAACACCACAGACATAATGCACTCTTTGAGAAATAGCAAAAGTAGTTTTAAGTGGCAGAATAATAGCATATTCCACAAAGAGAAGAGGAAACTGCAAGATAACATTGTCTACAGCTAGGGGTGAAGAGACTGGATGCCGTGGCCTCTCAAAGAAATAAGCAACAAAGACTTACTCGGAACCAAACACATACCTAGTAACCTCCTCAACAAACAAAAATTCAAATACAAACTATTCAGACCATCAACTTTTCAAATTCACTAAAATTGAGTCAATATTGAGTCAGGGTCATAGTGCCACCTAATAATTTACTATGAAACAGGAAGTTCTTTAAAACTCCACTGTGCATTGTCCAATCAGAAACAATATTTAAACCTATGACCACAGCCCCGGCCTAAACAGCTCCACATGTCAATATTAACTCCGGGTCATAGTGCCACCTACTGATTCAAAATGATACAGGATATTTTTTAAACTCCACTCTGCATTGTCCCATCGGTACCAAAACTAAAACCTAAGATCGGAATCATGGCATGACCAGCTATTAGGCCCCAAAATCATGTCACACGATCAGAAACCAGGCCTTATCAGCTTCATATGTCAATATTGAGTCAGAGTCATAGCACCGCCTACTGAATCACTGTGAAAATATAAGTTTTTGTAAATCCACTAAGCAATTTTCGAGCAAATTAGGCCAGAAAACACACTGAAAATCGATTTTAAACGATATAAGTGATACATTATATTCATGATTAAATATACATCCCATACTTTCGATTTCTCAGCTGTTCTCCTGGAGTTTCATTTCCCTGATTTTTGCCCCCACATGATGAAATGTCCCCATCTTCAATTACGTACTTAATCCACACATTTGTCAGTTGTGTCTAAACCGACAAAGACACACAAGCACATACTCTCTTGTGGGGGTTGGCAGCTACTATCATTCATCTCATCTCATCATTTACCCCTGAACATACGTAGGGAAATGCGCTTTCTGTGTGAACAGCCAGGAGGCTGCTTGCACAGAATCTGCGCTTACGCGTCAGGTGTGTCCCTGACGTACACGCTCTGGTGTTACCTCTATGTGTTAGACTGTGTGTGCATCTGTTTACAGTCCAAAAGTTCATGGGGATGCATGACAATTTGCGTGTGTATTGGTGGGTGCCATTCTGAAATCTCGCCTAGGGGGCCAACATTGAGGGCCGGCCCAGGGCCTGCCTTGAAAGAGAATGTCTTGTGATTAGAAGGTTGAAACACGGCTCATATGCTAAGGTACACAACTGAGAATATGTCACTAACATCCGACAAAATCTGACGACATCAACTGTCAGTAGGCATTAATTAGTGAGGTATAACGTACGAGGGAGATTCTCCCTCTTGTCTTATATTCTGTAGGGACCTAGTATTTGATTTAGATTAGATGATTAGATTAGATTCAACTTGATAGTCATTGCACAGTACAAGTACTTATATAACGAAATGCAGTTTCGCATCTAACCAGAAGTGCAAAGAAAGGCAGAGTATTGTGCATAGTGAAATATGTAAATAAATAAGAAGTACAGTAAGAAATATAAATGGAATATGAAGCGTATTAAGAGGTATGGTATGATATAAGAACGATGAATACACTATGAGGAATATAAATATATATATAAATATGAATATACTACAGGTGGGATATTACAGTAGTAAAGAAAATAACAGTATAGTGCAAATTATCAAATGTTGATGTTGTGCTGTTCTAAATGATCCTTGTGGTATTTTGACAATTTTTTTACAGACATTTCATTAACACCCCAAGGAACCATATCAACTGTGGTGAAATGGGCATAATATGTCTCGTTTAATATATTCCGTGATGTAGTGTGTGAGGCTCTCAATGTCCTCCCTATGACCTTTGCAAAGTTCTTCCCACAAAGTTGACTCAAAGCAGTCCTTCAAATCCAGTTTCGTTGGACCACTTACTCACTGCGAGTTACAGCTGGTTTTGTTGGTGTCGGCATAGAAATAGTCCAGTATTTAATTGTCTCTGGGGTGGAATGTAACGTACTGGGTTACGTGTGCTCCAAGACTCCTCAGACTGGGAACGCACAGGCCCCGGGGCCCCCACTCACTCACACAGAGCCACCATGATAACGACACAGTTAGGCAGAGATAAGAGGAACAGAGCCTGGCCAGTTAGTCAACTTTGTTGAAGAACATTAGTCACAATAAGTGAAAATACAGGGTTTCAATATGGTCTGCTGATAAGCGGTTGGTTTGTACCATGCTGCAGTTTCCTATTTTCTCCCTCCACACTCCAACATTATCAACACTGAACATCACATAATGGTCGATGCCAAAACATCAACATTGATCAAAAATCCTCTCTCTCTCTCTCATGGTCACAGTGAAACTAGTGATGTGATGAGTGTTTATTGGTTAAAGTAATAGAGTTGAGGAGGACACAGAAACTCCAGCTTGGTACAAACCAACTGCTCTGATCACTGAGGAAATGTGACATGAACGTTCATGTTCAGCATAAGAAAATTGATTTGTTCATTTCATCGTTCATGAATCACTGCACACGCATTCATGCACAACACTGTACAGAGAGCCACTGCAGAGGGGCTGAAAAGACCCATGCGCCTCCAGAGCCGCGGGTTGCAGACCTCGGAATAGAATGTGGGGGGACACATGACACATGGAGCTTTTCTTCCCAGCTTCTCTTTCCTCTTCTCCCTTCTTATCATATGAAATAACTTGTCATTGTTACGGACTTAACCCTTTCCCCATAGTCCTTATGCCTTATCTTTGTGATGTTCTCCATTACACCCGGCATTTATTGCACTTCTGTCCGTCCTAGGAGAGGGATCCCTTACATGTGGCTCTCTGAGTTTTTTTTCTCGTTTTTCCTTACTCTTGTTTAGGGTTAAGGACAGAGGGTGTCCCATCTTGTTAAAGCCCTATGAGACTAATTGTGACTAATGAATATGGGCTATACAAATGAAATTAGATTGATCGATTGACTGATGTTTTCCTAATATCGTGCAGCCCTAATCGTCACAACATATGAGGACCTGATGAGTACATCAAGAGGATGCATTTAAACATAATGTCAACATTTGTGTACGCTCAGAACACGAGCCAGGACAAATCTAATTTGGGTTGTGGGTTGTTTTTCTGATTTATGTTTTATTTATTGAGAATATTATTCAATTTTTTATTCTAATTCAAATGTAAAACTGAATATTCTTAAGAATTAAAAGTTCATTCAGCTTTGAAAGGGTGTACTTGCAGGATTATGCTCTAATATTATAATTATTTCAGTTTACAGCTTTAAAGAAATTTGTAAATATGTTGAGCCCAAAGTGTGTTTTGAGGCCGAGATTAGAATAGAATAGAATAGAAAGATTTGCATATTCTGTTCCTGTATTAAACACTTTGAAGAGTATTTTAGAGTCCGATTTTTGGCAGGGTTTCATGTAAGGCGATCCTAGTGATGATTCCATGACAGATGTTGTCTATGACAGCCATGATGGTAAGGTGTTTAAATTCAACAAATGTTTTCAGGAAAACCCAACTTGTCTTAATCTGGTTTTATACCAGGATGCATTTTAGGTGGTTAACTCTTTAGTTTCTGCAAAACTGAAGGGTACTTCTCACTACTAAATTGTTCGATCACGTGCAGCTGGCTTTGTTGTGTAGAGAGAAGGACTTCAACGACTTTAGCCATGCCAAGGTTTCCCCAGAGTTGCTTGATGACTTTAATGTACTGGAGAAAAATGTGATCACATTGGCAGAAGAAACTGTTGTTAAGGGAACTATTTAAAGTTTCTTCTGCCATCAACAGGCCACAGCACTGTCCAAGAGCGAGAAGATGCACAATGCATTGTCATAAAGGATTTACAGAGACAAGTGTACCAAGAAGAGATTAAGTTGTTCAGCAAAGGGAATCGTCTTCCATCTCAGAGTGAATTATATCAGATGGATGCTTTCCTTGACCAAGATGGAATCCTCAAGGTGGGAGGAAGACTAAAAAACGCATCTCTCCCTTCCTCACAGAAACATCCAGTGATAATCCCACAGGATCATTCCATTACCAAGATGATAATTGCACACAATCATGAGTAGGTCAGACATCAAGGGAAGTGTCTTACAATTAATCAATCATCAATCAATCAAATTTATTTGTATACCCCAGATTCACAAATAACAATTTGTCTCATAGGGCTTTAACATTGTGTGACATCCTCTGTCCTCAAACCTCAACAAGAGTAAGGAAAAACTACTAAAAAAAACTTTAACAGGGTAAAAATACGTAGAAACCAGGATGAAGTGGCCAAAGCTGCGGCCCTGGATCTGCGAGCGATAAGTCAAAGGGACTCCGGGGAAGTGATCAGGTCAGAAACATGTATTGATGAGATTAGAATTACTTTGATTTGATAATGATTTGAGAAGAGGAAGGAAAAGCTGGAAAGAGAAGCTCCAATGATACAGGCCGAACTTGAGCGTAAACTGAGGCTCAAGGTCAATCTGAGTGGCTACTGGTTTGTATGGCAGTACCATGAAAGCCTTATGGACCACTCAGTAGATCAGACATCAATATCTCTATGCCTTCCTATTTTAGAACATAGGACAAGTTACGTTCTGCCGCTCTAATTAATAGCAGTTGATGTTATTGATCTTCTAGACCAGGTGTTCTCAAACTTTTGCAAGCTGGGCTCCCCCAAAGCTGGTAAGGGGTAGTTGCTCCCCCCCCCCCCCCCCCCCCCCACCGCCCTCAGCTACAACACAATCTATATATAGATAGATAGCTTGGAGACAGTGCTATGCTTGGAGATGGTGGATTGTTGTTGCTGGAGGCCATCACGTTTACCTTTTAAAGAAGTCCACAGGCTTCTCTTGTCGAGGTGCCTTTTTAATTTGCATGGCTTCATGCTGTCATTTGCCAGCACCTCGGCACACAAAACACACTGACGACGTTGCTCAGTCGTGCCAGTGACGGTGAAACCAAACTGCAAATAGCTCTCGTTATATTTACGAAGCTTTGGCTTCTTCGCAACTGGCGCATCGGAAGCCTGACTTTTACGAATCAGAAACTTGTCCATAGTTGTGTTTGTTTGCTGAAACAGTGTGTGTGATGTTAATAAAGTTCTAATTGCAACGTCGTGGTCTTGTGAGTGCGTTTGTAGGTGAGGCTGTGAGCGCCCCATGCACACAAATACTGAATAAGGCTGTGCTAGGCAATGGTTCCTAATAAAACGAACAGTACACAATGTAGACAGGCACAGCACAGAATAGTATTCAAGTGCTGGTGTTTTATTTGTTGCAACACGGTGGATGATTGAAGATGTAAAGGTAGGTGTTAAGGTGAAAAGGGCTAGCTGCCGTTGGAAGAAGTTAACTAGCTAGAAGGCTAGCTCTTGGGGCTATGAGCTTCTAAAAAAGACTGTGGAGCAAATTACTCCTTAGATTAGGCTACAAATAGGCCTGCTGCAAGTGCATGAAGGCATTACTAAGGAAGGAGTGAATCTTTAAAAAGACTGTTTATTAAGCAATGAATATCTGATTATAGAGGAAACAAGAGAAATCGCACAAACTCTGCAGGGTGTCGTCTCAGTGAGGGTGAGCGCTGACCATGCCTGCAGTTACTTTTATACTCGGAAGCGTACGTGCAGCTCTCATTAAAATTATAACACTCCTCTTTTGATGGGCGGATCAGGAACGAAACAGTATTTGATTAGTTTGTGTCAGTCCAGCCCCTTGCTTTCGCCACTGAGGGAGCTTTCACTAACCAGTGACAGGTCGTCTGTCGTTTTTTTTGTTTTTTTTTTACTGTGACATTGCGCCCCCCCTGGAGAGTGTCCGCGCCCCCCACTTTGAGAATCACTGTTTTAGACCAACAGCAGCATAATTAAGAGCAGGTCAAAGACAAGCCTGGACCAGCTCTAACTATAAGCTTTATCAAAAAGGAAGGTTTTAAGCCTACTCTTAAACGTACAGATGGTGTCTGCTTCCCGAACTGAAAGTGAGAGATATTCCACAGGAGTGGGGCTTGATGGCTGAAAGCTCTGGCTCCTACTCTACTTTAGGGACAACAAGTAAGCCTGAATTCTGGGAGCAGAGTGCTCAAGAGGGTTGATTAGGTAATAACAGCTAACAGCTCTTTAAGGTAAATTGGCGGCATATTATTAAGGGCCTTGAAGGTGAGGAGGAGAATTTTAAATTCTATTGAAGATTTAACCGGAGGCAGTGTAGCGATACTGGAGAAAGGTGCTCTCTTTTCTTGGTTCTTGTCAGGACACGTGCTGCAGCATTTTGGACAACCTGCAGAGTCTTTAGCGACTTACTGCTGAAGCCTGATAATAATGATTTACACTAGTCCAGTCTGGATGTAACAAAGGCTTGGACTAGTTTTTCTGCATCTTTTTGTGAAAAGACATGTCTGATTATTGAGATATTACGAAAGTGGAAAAAGGCGGTCCCAGAAATGTGTTTTAAGTGAGAATTAAAGGACAAATCAGGATTGCAGATCACTCACAAGTTCCTGACTGTTTCATTGGAAGCAAGGGCAATGTCGTCTAGCGCAGCTGTACCATAAGATGATGTATATATAAGGTGTTTAGGGCCAAGTATTATAATCTCTGTTTTATCTGAGTTTAATGAGAGAAAATTGCGGATCATCCAGGTTTTTATGCCCTTGAGACATGCTCAAGGTTTAGTTTATTGATTACTTTGGTCAGGTTTTATTAAAAAGTATAACTGGGTGTCATCCGCATAGCAGTTGAAATTTACAGAGTGTTTCCTGATAATGGTTCCTAGAGGAATTGGGCCAAGCACAGAGCCCCGTGGAACACCATGCTTAACTTTGGTGCACACAGATGACTCAGCATTAATTTGCACGAATTGGGAGCGATCAGAAAAATAAGATTTAAACCAGTTCAGGGCGGTTCCTTTAATGTTAATTAACTTTTTTAGTCTCTGTAATAAAATGTGATGGTCAATTCTGTTGAATGCTAAACTTAGATCTGACAGAATGAGGACAGACACAAATCCCTGATCTGAAGGTATTAGAACGGGGGGGGGCAATTCATTTTCCCGAGGGGCCACATGAGAAACATGGACAGTTGTGGAGGGCCGGACAAATAAGCTGAACTCAATTCTACTCATATTAATTTGATAAGTTTCTACAGGTAAGAGTAAATATTATGGTTAGGCAATGAAAAAGTGAGGCAGGCAAAGTAATAACGCCAACAATATATCACTTTAATCAACATTTACAAGAACAGCTGTGAACAAAATATGACATTTTTTTGCAGTATTCCAAAGATCAGCTTCAAATTAACTGTATACAAAGTGCTATTACTACTTGCATATAGTCTAATCACCCCAACTGAGGTGGATATGCGAAGGACAGCTGACAGGTGATCATCAGTGAGAGAGGATCTGTATCTGGATTTGTTAAACTTCATCACAGAAAACGTTTGTTCACATATGTCAGTAGATCCAAGGAGAACTAACATCTTCTCAGCATGCTTCCTCACGAGTGAAAAGTTCTCCTCCTTGAGAGAAGAATACAAATCCAGCAGTGATGCTGACTTAAAGTGCTCTGCCAGCAGTGTCCCTGTGGAGGTGATCCATTGATGGTGGGGCTTCTTTCAGTGATGGCATGTGGTTGAGAAAGTTACCCTCCAACTGGCTTGAAAGAAACTGCAACTTTCTCATGAAAGCCTCACCAGGCTGTACATTTCATGTGCACATAGGCCCTTGCCTTGCAGTTTGGTATTTGGCTCATTCATTAATGCAGTGACATCAACAGCAAATGCAAGATCTTCCATCCAGTACCTGAGCTCTGGGATGTCCTTGCCTTTCTTTTCACAAAACTCTTGAATCTATGCTCTCAGGTCCCATACACTTTTAAGCTCTTTGTCCAGACTGATCCATCTGACAGCTGTGTGGGAGCCTATGTCCCCATGTTCAGTCTCATGCTCCTCCAACAGTGCAACAAACTGTCTGAGATTCAGCTCTTGCCCTGATAAACTTTACTAATTCAGTTACAACATCAGTAACATGATTCATTTTGAGCACTGACTTACACAACACTTCCTGATGTATAATACACAGGGTTCATACACATTTTGACCCAAGGATTTCCATGACTTTTCCATGACTTTCAATAACTTTTAACCAACTTTCCATGACCAAACATTGTGTGATCTCAGTGTATACACATGGAAAAGAGACTAAATTTAGTATTTAAGCTATCAATGAGAATTTCAAAGCATACAGTAAACCTTGAATTACACAAATGAATGAGTCAATAGTTTGATAGACGTATGTTGTAACCCATGGCATGTACTTTTCCATTTGTAGCCAAGCATGGTTAAATCTACACTTCCCTGGCGTAGTGCATTATCTCCCCTGCTTCCCCTCGAACACTTCAATTAGTACGAGAAAGAAGGCCTGCTTATATTTAAAGCGCATTTCCTTTATAAGCATTTGAATTAATTAAAACTCATCGTAAATTAACAATATGAAAATATGAATATAACAAATTTCCATGACACCTGCCAGTTTGTCCCATTTGAGTCCCAGCTTGTCCCAGCATGCAGTTACCTCCGTGAACACATCACTCCCAGCCGTCGTCCCTGTTACTGACCCATCACTGCCAACTCCTCAGTGAAGTCAAAGTCTTTCGTCTTCCCACGAACACAGATGAGGAACTGGGCTGTGTCGCGGTCATCACAGCTCTCATCCAGAGCCGAGGAGAGAAAGTCCAATCAGCCTCTTTCTTTAGCAGCTGAAGCTCCAGACTTCCCGCGATGTCCTCGATCCTTCTCGTTACGATCCGTCTGTGAAAGTCTCTCCGTGCTTTGACTCGTAATGGCGGTTTAAATTGTAATCCTTAAAAACAGCGATCTTTTCTCTGCAAACTAAGCAGACGGCTTTCCCTTTGACGTCAGTAGATAAATACTTAGCACTCCACGTCTCATTAAAATCCTTCTTGTCTTAATAACGTGGGCTGACATGTTTGCGGGCTAACAGCTAACTCACATCTCTTCTTAACTCCATTCGCCAACACGTCACTCGCTCGCGGGCATTCAGGATGTACGTCAGGTAAATGTAAAAAAAAAGGCGCCTTCAAAGTAAAATAAATGTTGTTGTATTCTTTGCATGTTCACTTATTTACGTATGATTCCCTAATATTCCGTTGACGTCACGCGGGCCGGTCACAGACAGCCAAAGGGCCAGATGCGGCCCGGGGGCCGTACAATGCCCAGGTCTGTATTAGAAGGTCATTAGGGACTTTTCCAAAGGCTGTCTCTGTGCTGTGATTAGCTCAAAACCCAGACTGAAATTCTTCATATATATTATTTTCCTGGAGAAACTCACACAGCTGATTGGCTCCAACTTTTTCTAAGATTTTAGACAGGAAGGGGAGATTAGATATTGGTCTGTAATTGGCTAAACCTCTGTAGATGTCTGGGTCGAGGATGGGTTTTTTGAGAAGGGGTTTGATTACTGCTATTTTAAAGTACTGTGTTACATATCCTGATGATAATGACAGATTGATTGTGTTCAGTAACGAACTATCAATTAGGGGCAGATACAGGTTGTTGGTTTAGAACCTCTGATTATTTTTGGTAAACTGATCACAGGTGATCAGAGAGAAGCTGTCTAAGTAATGGGAAGGATTCTCAGGCATTTCTGAGATTTCTGTTCTTGGTAGGGTATTAGTGCCAATTGAGGGTAGGAGATGGTTGATTTTATTTCTAATAGTTCGAATTTAATCATTAAAGAAGGTCATAAAGATATTGCTATTTAGGGATCGAGAAATACTGGGTTCGGAGGAGATGTGCCTCTCTGTCAGCCTGGCTACAGTACTGAAGAGAAACCTGGGGTTGTTTTTATTCTTTCTATTAGTTTTGAATAGTAGGCAGCTCTTTATTTGCAGGGGGCCTTTTTATATGCTTTAACACTACTCATCCAGTCTAGGAGATTTTCAACACTGTTGCTGGAGCGCCACCTTCTTTCTAGTTTTCTTGATACTTGCCTTAACTCTTGGAATTATACCACAGAGCTAATTTACTATTACATCTTTCTTTTTTAGAGGCGGTAGAACTAGGAGCCGAAATATCTGCCCCTCTCTGAGACTGTGGAGAATCAGCAAAAAAAATTAAAAATAAGATGACTAAGATGTTTGAAGAGATGAACTACAATAAGACGCCAGGAAAAAAATTGTTTATACAACCTATTACATGCAGCGTACAGACATCAACGAGGGGACAAGCATCCAGAAACTCAGCCAAGAGTGGCCATTTTTGTTAAAGGAAGCTGGTATAGCATAACACTTCCAAGAACTTGGTGAGAGTCTAATGGAGTCCTTCCTTGCGAATGTGTATAAAAGGGGCTGATGCCTCTGAAACTTCCTCAAAAGTGTTGATGCTGGGGATGGGACTATACAGGAGTTTTCATGTTCGACTACTAATAACGTTTTTGAACAATTAATCGATTATTTGCTAAGGCATGACCCCCCCACTGTGGCTGGCCATGCAGTTGCATCGACGGACTCGTTTTGGTTTATGGTTCCCCAAGGGTTGCGCGTGTTAATTCCCCGCCAGAACACTAGGCGGAGTAACGTGTTTTGTCGAATACAAAACACACAAAGAAGAGATGTCTTCTGTTTATTTACAGCGCCACTGCGGCTCCTCATAGCCTATTTCTGGCGGACAAATCGGCCAGTCAGTGACGGGTTATACAAGTGGTCATATTTTCGGATCTCTTCTGCCAAGTGCTCTTCTATCTGGTCCATATTCGTTCTTCTAAATCTTCCGTGATTTCTGCCAATATTATAGGAAATGAAACCGGAAACCTTCGGGGCTGAGTGAGGCTCGCATCGCTTTGTCATATAGTTAGAAAAATTGGCGGACGCATGCAAGCTGGGGGACGCACAAGAGATTTTACACACCGTCCTGTCACTGCACTTTACTTATAACATTTCATACAAACCACTACAGCGAAAGTGCAAATAATAATAATACCCTCAGGAGCACCTCCGGTGGGAGGCCCTATTGAAATTGAAAAGATTATTATTAGGGCCCGAGCACCGAAATCGGTGGGAGGCCCTATTGAAATTGAAATGATTATTATTATTAGGGCCCGAGCACCGAATGGTGAGAGGCCCTATTGAAATTGAAAGAATTATTAGGGCCCGAGCACCAAATGGTGAGAGGCCCTATTGAAATTGAAAGGATTATTAGGGCCCGAGCACCTCCGGTGGGAGGCCCTATTGAAATTGACTGGATTATTATTATTAGGGCCCGAGCACCGAAATCGGTGGGAGGCCCTATTGAAATTGAAAGGATTATTATTAGGGCCCGAGCACCGAAATCGGTGGGAGGCCCTATTGAAATTGAAATGATTATTAGGGCCTGAGCACCGAATGGTGAGAGGCCCTATTGAAATTGAAAGGATTATTAGGGCCCGAACACCGAAATCGGTGGGAGGCCCTATTGAAATTGAAATGATTATTAGGGCCCGAGCTCCGAAATCGGTGGGAGGCCCTATTGAAATTGAAATGATTATTATTATTATTATTAGGGCCCGAACACCGAAATCGGTGGGAGGCCCTATTGAAATTGAAATGATTATTATTATTAGGGACCGAGCACCGAAATCGGTGGGAGGCCCTATTGAAATTGAAAGGATTGTTAGGGCCCGAGCACCGAAATCGATGGGAGGCCCTATTGAAATTGAAATGATTATTAGGGCCCGAGCACCGAATGGTGAGAGGCCCTATTGAAATTGAAAGGATTATTATTGGGGCCCGAGCACCGAAATCGGTGGGAGGCCCTATTGAAATTGAAATGATTATTAGGGCCCGAGCACCGAAATCGGTGGGAGGCCCTATTGAAATTGAAATTATTATTATTATTATTATTTTTCTCTCGCTTACTAGAATTGGCTTTTTGAGGGCTTTAACATGCTCAAAAAGTTTTAAAAGTTTGCAGTAAGCTAGAAAGTCGTGAAAATGGACTTATTCTGGGGTATTTGGAAGTGGGCGTGCCAAAATGGCTCAACAGCGCCACCAACGGAGCTTCCCCTCATTTAGCATTCACCGATCCTCACGAAAATGAAGACAGTTGTGTATCATGACCAGATGCACAAAAAAGCCTCAAGGAGCATTATGAATAACTTAACAGGAAGCCCACCATTTTTTATTTAGTGGCCATTTTTGGCATATTACATGTTTTTTACTTTGATATACTTCTCGTACAGCTTTCATCAGATCAACTAAAAATTTAGACGAGTGTCATAACAACAAGATGAAGATCTAAAGTTATCAAAAAATTAACTTTTAGACACACCGTCTGACCGTGGCGTCAAAGTGTGACGAAACGCCATGAAAACACGAGCGTCTCTATGTCAGACATATTTGGTCCAATCGACTGCAAACTAAACGTGAGACAAGAGTCCCGTAAGACAAGAGTCCCGACCTGAAGACATCAACACAGCAGTCGTGACGTAAAATCACTGCGCCCCCTGGTGGCAACAGGAAATGTCTTGTTTTTGGTAAGTTATATTTGTATGTACTACTTGGAGAGCTTTCATCAGATCAACTTCAAAATTAGATGAGACTCTACAAAACAAGATGAAGATCTAAAGTTATCAAAATTTAATCTTTTCATCATACCGTGTGACCGTGGTGTGGTCTCAAAGTTCGACTAAACGCCAATATAAGCGAGCTTCTGTAACTTGGACATATTTGGTCCAATCGAGTCCAAACTACACACATAAGACAAGAGTTGCGACCAAAAGACATCTGTGCAGAAATTGTGACTTACAATCACAGCGCCCCCTGGGGGCATTAGGAAATGTCTTGTTTTGGTATGTCTTACTCTTTGATGTATTTCTCCCAAGGGACTTTGCTAAACCATGTCAAACTGTGTGAAATGGGTCTCAAGATATTGATAATGTGGGCATAACATTACTGTGAATTGTCATCATGCGGATTATTATTGGCATGGCATCAAAGTTCATCAGCTCACCATGACAAACGAACTCCATTTTAACGGAGTTACCATGAACGCATCATGAGACCGCTTTCGTTTTGTTACGTCTCACACTTGGATGTATTTCTCCTCATCCACTTTGCGAAACCATGTCAAACTGTGTCACATGGGTCTCAAGATATTGATAATGTAGGCATAAGATTGCTGTGATTTTTCATCATGATGATTAATGGCTTGGCCGCAGAGTTCATCAATCTCGCCATGAAAAACGAAACGCAATTTAACACAGCTGCAAGTGAACGCATCATCAGACTCTGAAAAAACTTACAACGTCACAAGCTACGGAGCTGTGGATCACGAAGAACAGGAGGACGGTTGGCGAGTCTGGATGAGAGGACGGCGTCGGAGTCACTGTGGACGTTGTTCGCTCAGCAGGTTAGAGTGTAGGACGCTCTCCACGCTCTTTTTCCCTCTCCCCTCGTGTCTCTTCCTGTGTGAACTCTGACGCTGCTGTTCTCAATAGCAACACTGGCTATGAGCTAGCTCCAGCTAGCTCCAACGAAGCATCTCTCAACTGCTACGTAAGTGAAACGGACACTTCTGACTGACTGACTGACTGTGATAATAAGTAAAAGACAGACTGTGGACTGACTGTGCAAAGTAGAGTGCGCGGCACACACTCTAAGAACAATTCCGTAGCGACATTGAAACTGCATGCTCAACAGCAGCACTGGCTATGAGCTAGCTCCTGCTAGCTGCAACGAAGCATCTCTCAACTGATACGTAATTAAACAGACACTTCTGACTGACTGTGATGATAAGCAAAAGAGACACTGTGAACTGACTGTGCACAGTAGAGTGCGCGGCACACACTCTAAGAATAATTCCGTAGCGACATTGAGACTGCATGCTGGTGCACATGTGATGTGTTGTACTCCTATTTGTTTGATCTGTTTACTAAAACTAGCTCTAATAAATACTGTATAAGTTATATTTTGATCCTGAATTGAACTGTGTTGAAGGGGTTCACATGGAAAATATATGTTCAATTATGTGAAGGGTGATTTTCATTACTATTATACTAATGGAGATTTAGCACTTGCTACAGATTGTAACAGCAGCTGTTCAAAGGAGCACTACGTCTCCTAAGGCTCTTTATTCAGAGTCACGGTGTTGATGTCCTGTCACGTGTTTCAGTGAAAAATAACCGTGTGTAAATAACCGTGTGTACTACCTTCATTGTTTACATCTTTAATCTCAGGCAGACTTCCCTGAATTATTTTGTTAAATATAAATAAATTATAGCCTTGTAACTTTACTAGAACAGACAGTGTTCATAGAGAATTTGAAAATGATGTATACTACCTCTTTCCTAAGATGAAATGATTATGATCTGCTTATTTTTATGTTTCCTATCATTTTATTAGGGACGGACGAGCCTGAAGGACACAGCTGTGATAACCATATTCTGTCTCTTAGGGCAAAGCAGAAATATAAAACACTAGGTTCTTATCTAAAGTGTATCAAATCAGAAAGCAGAAGCTACACATTGTTCTAATAAGTGTTTATTTTTTTAACAAACCACAATGAATATAGAAGATGATGCAGTCATCCTCGTGTTGAACAGCATGAAGCTGCAGATCTCCACCATGTTGCTGCTGAGGACATCAGATTCTACAATTCATATATGAAGAGAAGAAACGCACTGTTAAAGAATGTTTTGTGTTGTGTATGAAGCACCACAGATTACAGATAGAACCGATGTACTAGGGTCTGGGTTTGTATCCTCATGGTTAAATGCGCATATTGTAAGTCGATTTTGATAAAAGTAGAGAAAGAAATACAACATTGTACAAATATATAAAATGTCTACCTCATCTGTAATATTCAAGGTGATGATCTCCCACAGAGCTGTTGATAACAGTCCACATCAAGTCTCTCCACTTCCATCAGTGTGAAAACATAATTATATAATTAATTGGAGAACTTTTTACAACACTGATGTGTGGAGATTATAATCTTATCTAAACTATCTAATTCACTCTACAACTCCATGACAGGCTAAATAAACGAGGTGAAAATAGTAATGGTGGATATACCAGCCTGTATCAGAATATCACATGCAACTTACACGTGTAGGGTATTGATATTAACTTATTAAAATAAAAAATAAAGTCACAACCAAAACAAGACTGTGGAGTTAACTTGCTTCAAACTGTTCATTAGACGTGATAAATAAACGGTAACTTTTATAACAATTAAATATTACAAAAGCCTTTGTGCATGTAAGCATCTGATGATAGCAATAGGTTATGTTGTTGTATAGTTTGAGATTACTTACCTCTAGTTCAACACCACCGGCTGGCTACAGGAAGTGGAGCGATCATCCTTGCTGCAGAGCTTAAAACGCACGAAAGGTAGAGACGTGCGCTTGGTCCTCGATCATTCTCTCTTCCCCAACCGCAACAGACTTGAAATTGCCTGTGCTCGGGCCCGTTAGTGCTACAACGTAGCCCTAGTTATTATTATTATTAGGGCCCGAGCACCGAAATCGGTGGGAGGCCCTTTTGAAATTGAAATGATTATTATTATTTTTTTTTTTTCTCCCGCTTACTAGAATTGGCTTTTTGAGGGCTTTAACATGCTCAAAAAGTTTTAAAAGTTTGCAGTAAGTTAGAAAGTCGTAAAAATGGACGTATTCTGGGGTATTTAGAAGTGGGCGTGCCAAAATGGCTCAACAGCGCCACCAACGGAGCTTCCCCTCATTTAAGGAGAGCTCCTCAATAAGCATTCACTGATCCTCACGAAAATGAAGACAGTTGTGTATCATGACCAGATGCACAAAAAAGCCACAAGGAGCATTATGAAAAACTCAACAGGAAGCCCGCCATTTTTGGTTTAGTGGCCATTTTGGGCATATTCCATGTTTTTTACTTTGATATACTTCTCGTACAGCTTTCATCAGATCAAATTAAAATTTAGACGAGTGTCGTGACAACCAAATGGAGATCTAAAGTTATTGAAAGATTTAGTTTTTGCAAAACCGTCTGATCGTGGTGTGGCGTTAAAGTTTGATGAAACGCCATCAAAACACAAGCTTCTGTATCTCAGACATATTTTGTTCAATCGAGTCCAAACTACACACAAACGACAAGAGTCGCGACCTGAAGACATCGGTGCAAAAATTGTGACTTACAATCAAAGCGCCCCCTGGTGGCAATAGGAAATGTGTTGTTTTTGTTAGTGTTACAATTTGACTCACTTCTCGAAGGGCTTCATCAAATCAACGTAAAAATTTGATGCATGTGTACAAAACAAGATGAAGATCTAAAGTTATCAAAATTTTAACTTTTCATCAATCTGTGTGACAGTGGTGAGGCTTATAAGTTTGATAAACAAAATGAAAACACCATGTCTGTAGTTCATGGTCCTACACTGCTCTCTGGTTACTTAATATTGAATTTCACCTGCAGTGCCAATATTCTGGCACCAGAGGGCATCCTAAGACCATAGTTTGATCAAGGCTCAAATTGTGACTCCTGACAGAGCCATTTCGTCCCCTCTTCCCCCAATTTAAATCTGTCTGGAGCCGCACAACATATTTGATAACACAGGTCATAAAGTTATATATATACATATATATATATATATATGTATATATATAGATATACAATATATACAAAAACTATAGTTTGTTGCATTTATTAAATAATAGAATGACAATATAAAAAACTGTTGACATTTAACTGCTATTTTTACCTGTTACAAAATAGGAAAACACCAAACTCTTATGAATTGGAGAACAAAATACATGTGTGGGCCTAGTTTGGATTAAACTAAACACAGAACTCAGCTTTTGTTCCTCATCTCCAGCTTGGTACTTTTCAGCAGATGCTGTGAGCTTGCTCTGGAAATATCTTTCAACATTACATTTCTTATTGTTTGCTAATTCCTCGCCACATATCAAGCATACATGTAAGACAGCATCGGTGGCAGTGAAAGCAAATTAATCTGTCCACGCAGAATTAAACGCTAGTTTCCTCCCAGACTTTTCTTTTCTGTGATTTATCCATGATTAGTTTACCGAGGCCGGGGGTCGGAACTATAGATTAGCGACCTGCAGGGAAGAGCGCTGGGATGTAATAGGATGTGACGCATATTTTAGTTGCTGAAATATTAAAACAAAGTGTGAGAGCAGGTCAGACTGGAGGCCGACACAGAAACTGCAGATCGGTACAAACCACCTGCAGCTTCTGCTCTGATCAAGAAGCTTACGCGATGATCTCTGATCAGCTTAGACCAGAGAAACTCGTTGTTTTCACTGTTTCCACTATAACGCACTTATAGGGTAACTTGGAGAGGGTCTGTGTCTGAACCTTGTCCCCTCACTACTGGGGTCCCTCAAGGTTCTGTCCTAGGTCCTCTCCTCTTCTCTTTGTACACCAACTCCCTCGGCTCTGTCATTCAATCGCACAACTTTTCCTACCATAGCTATGCTGATGACACCCAACTAATCCTGTCTTTTCCCTGATCAGAAACACAGGTAGCAGCATGAATCACTGCCTGTCTGACCGACATCTCTCAGTGGATGTCTCAACACCACCTGAAGATTAACCTTGACAAAACTGAACTTCTTTTCCTTCCAGGGAAAGACTCTCCCATCCACGACCTGACTATTAACTTTGACAACTCTGTGTTAACCCCCACTCAGACGGCTAGGAACCTGGGCGTAACACTCGACAGCCAACTCTCACTTACTGCCAACATTTCTGCAACAACACAGTCCTGTAGATTCAAGCTGTACAACATCAGGAGAATACGCCCCCTTCTCACTCAGAAGGCGGTGCAGGTTCTGGTCCAGGCTTTGGTCATCTCACGTCTAGATTACTGTAACTCGCTCCTGGCAGGTCTACCTGCTACTGCCATCCGACCTTTGCAGCTCATCCAGAATGCAGCAGCTCGACTGGTTTTTAACCAACCTAAATTCACTCACACTACTCCTCTCCTCCGCTCCCTTCACTGGTTACAAGTGGCTGTTCGCATCCGGTTCAAAACACTAGTACTTGCGTACCATGCTGTGAACGGATCCGGTCCAGTCTACATCCAGGACATGGTCAAACGTTACACCCCACCCCGTTCACTCCGCTCTGCTTCGGCCAATCAGCTCGTTGCTCCCTCACTGCGAGCTAAACAATCATCAAAAACACAACTGTTTTCCGTCCTGGCTCCTAAATGGTGGAACGAGCTCCCCATTGACATCTGGACATCAGAAAGTCTACACATCTTCCGCCGAAAACTAAAAACATACCTCTTCCGACTTTACCTTGAATAAATAAAAAATAAAAAAATAAAAAAAAAAAAAAAAAAAAAAAACACTAACAACTTTTTGAAACTAACACTTTAGTAGCACTTAAATGGCACTTACTTATAGCACTTTGTAGTTTTGCTTTATTTGAAGAAATTGTATTTTCTTGATTCTTGTCGTCCTTGGTATGTACCCTCGGGTTTGAATGCACTTATTGTAAGTCGATTTGGATAAAAGCGTCAGCTAAATGAAATGTAATGTAATGTAATGTTTCCACTGTTGAGAAGCAGCCGGTCAGTCACTGAGAGGCTGCTCCACGTGAACGAGCTCCGATCTCACTGTGTCACTCTGAGCGAGTGAGCGTGGGCTCAGGGCGGGGGGCGGAGCCCCGGATCTGTGTGTGTGTCCACTATCTGGGAGCGCGCACCCACACACACACACACACATTCACCCACTCCTGGTATTTCATGATGGCCTGATACGATGATTATTTAAAAAATGAACGTGAACGCTACATTCACTCACATTCATTATGTGAAAGAACTGATTCGTTAAGTTCACCGTTCGAGAAAAATATGCGCAACATGCACTGTACAGGGAGCCACTGCAGAGGGGCTGAAGAGCTGCAAGCGGCTCCGTAGCCTATGTTACATCTATTGACAACATTAGGACTCACCATCACGAATGATGCCATATGATGAATATGAGCGCAACAACACTGCTATAATACATCACTGCTTAAAACACTGCATTTATTGAACGATTAAAAAAATCACATGATACAGCTTGTCACACAAATCCAGCTTTAAATGTTACTGTCATTTGTCTATTGCAGACGAAAATTAGCTGCCTGCAAATGAAACTGATTGCCCCCAACCACTTGGAACAAGGAACAGATGCCAACAAGAGCATGATTTAGTAGAAGACATCAAGACTAAATATCATAGCGCCACCTGCTGGCTACAGGAAGTGAAGCGTTTGTTGCTGCAGAGCTTAAAACGCACGCAAGGCAGAGACTTGCGGTTGGTCATCGATCGCTCTCTCTTCCCCGACCGCAACAGACTTGAAATTGCCTGTGCCGTTAGTGCTACAACGTAGCCCTAGTTATTATTATTATTATTTTTCCTCGCGTAAATGAATTGGCTTTTTGAGGGCTTTAATGTGCTCAAAAAGTTGTAGGAGTTTGCAGTAAATTAGAAGGCAGTGTGACGTATTCTGGAGTATTTGGAAATGGGCGTGGCAAAATGACTCAACAGTGCCACCTACGGAAAAGCTCCTCATTATCATTCACCGATCCTAACCAAATTGAAGACTATTGTGTATCATGACTAAATGCATAAAAAAGTCTATCAGTGCATTATGAAAAACGCAACAGGAAGCCAGCCATTTTAGACTTAGTGGCCATTTTGGCCATATTTTACTTTTTTACTTTGATGTACTTCTCGGAGAGCTTTCATCAGATCAACTTAAAATGTAGACGAGTGGCGTCACAACAAAATGGAGATCTAAAGTTATTGAAAGATCAACCTTTTGCAGAACCGTCTGACCGTGGTGTGGCGTTAAAGTTTGATAAAACGCCATCAAAACACAAGCTTCTGTATCTCAGACATATTTTGTCCAATCGAGTCCAAAGTAGACACATAAGAAAAAGTTCGCGACCAGAAGACATCTGTGCAGAAATTGTGACTTACAATCACAGCACCCCCTGGTGGCAACAGGAAATGTCTTGTTTTTGGTACGTGTTACAGTTTGAAGTACTTGTCGTAGGGCTTTCATCAGATCAACATAAAAATTTGATGAGTCTCTTAAAAACAAGATGAAGATCTAAAGTTATCAAAATTGTAACTTTTCGTCATACGTTTCATGGTCTTACACTGACCTCTAGTGGATTTATATTGCCGGCACACCTACTTGTACCGCAATATTAAGTCACTAGAGGGCAGTGTAAGACCATGGTTTGATCAAGGTACAAATTGTGTCACCTAAGGCAGGGGTAGGCAACCTTTAATATTGAAAGAGCCATTTCGTCCCCTCTTCCCCCAATTTAAAGCTGCCTGGAGCGCACAACATATTTGATAACACAGGTTATAAAGTTATATATATATAGTTATACAATTGTAACCCAGGTTAAAAAAGGAACATGATTTATTAAATAAATTAGTGAACAAATAATTGAATAAATATTATTAAAATTTACCTGTGTTTAGTTCATATTAGTTATAAAAATCCATTATATTTGATCTGATTGAAATCTTTTACTAAACACTAAAACAAATATCAAAACTAATACATAAGGACCCATATTATTAGTTGTGAGAGAAGTTTAATGTGCACTGTTGCTTTAACAAAGCACAGTTGCATGAGCCAAGCACAGCACGTGTTTTTCCTGGGATTTACAGACTGCCCGACGTGATTGTAAGATCGTCTGAACGTGTTAATACACACTGAACTAAACTTTCCCTCATTTGAAGATTTGTATATATATAATGTGTGTTATATGTTAGCTGTATTTTAATGTTTTGTATGGTATATGTCTGTTATTATATCTAAAACTACTCATTTTTTTCCTTTTGTTATATAAACCAAATCCGGCATTCCAACATATTCTATGGTCTGGTGTGTTCATTACTGTTACGGCTCCAGGATGTTAGCTTGCTACGTCTAGGGGGGGAGTAGGGGAACCATAACACATGTTACTGTTAGGCTGACTCGGAGAACAACAAAACAGGGCACAACAGCAAACTGGATAAGTAAGTGTGTTTTATTTAGCCAGCGATTCCGCCAAGGGGAATAGGGAACTATAAGCGGAGCCAAAGCAAAGAAAACAAGATAAAGTGACAACTAACTAGTGCACACATACAACCTAGCTAATACATACAGAGGGTGGCCCCGCTCCTAACCTGATGTGATAACAGAGTATGGTCTACGTGATGGCAATGTAAACCCAAGGGTGTCTTACCTATTCACCTAAACCCCGGTGGCATCTCACAAACAAAAGGCAACAGCCCCACACAGCCCACACACAGGCAGACAATGGCCTCCCCACATGGAGACAAAACAGGTGCAAGTTATCAAGGCCTGACGACACTGATTGGCCAACAGACAGCTCCCAGATTGGACAGGGGGTTGGACGATGGTGGAGGAACAGCCAATGGTGTGAGACCTACAGAGAATGAGAGGGGAGACACAGGAAAACAACCACACACGTAACACCCCCACCCATAAGAGCAAACATCACACACGAGAAAGGGCATCCGCACACATATTCTCGGAGCCCTTCTTGTGACGAATCACCAGGTTGTACCCCTGCACAATCAGCGCCCACCGCATGAGGCGCTGGTTCTGATTATACATCCGGTGGAGAAAAACCAGCGGATTGTGATCCGTGTAGACCACAATTGGCCTAGAACTCGATCCCAAATAAACTTAAAAAAAAACTGGAGTGCCATCAGCAAAGCCAGAGCTTCCTGCTCAATAGTAGAGTACCGTGTCTGGCACTCATTGAACTTCCGTGAGAACTAGCAGACCGGATGGTCCAGCCCGTTGGAATCCTCCTGGATAAGAACGGCACCGGCACCTACATTGCATGAGTCTACCTCCATCTTGAATGGCTTCTCAAAGTCAGGAGCCACCAGAACAGGGGTACTACATAGCAGAGTCTTAACAGAAACAAAAGCGTGTTGGCAATCTGGAGACCACGCAAACGGGACCAAGGGGGTCAGCAGACTAGTCAGAGGGGCGACAACAGAGGAAAAATTCCTACAGAACCCACGATAATACCCAGCCATACCCAAGAAGCGGCGCAGCTCACGCCGGGTGGTTGGCACTGGGAAGGCAGTGATAGCAGTCACCTTAGCCTCCACAGGGCGCACCTCACCACCCCCAACCTGTTTACCAAGGTAAGTAACGGTAGCCCTACCAAACTCACATTTTGCCAAATTCAGCGTCAAGGAAGCCCTCGCCAAACGCTGGAACACTGTTGTCAAGGTATCTACATGAGCAGCCCAATCACACGAATACACAACCACATCATCAAGGTAAGCAGCACAGTGTGGGACGTCAGCTAAAACAATATTCACTAAGCGCTGGAAAGTGGCAGGTGCATTCCGCATCCCAAACGCCATCACTGAGTACTGCTGAAACTTGTCTGGAGTGACAAATGCGGAGATCTCCGAAGCACGAGCAGTAAGTGGGACTTGCCAATATCCCTTTAACAGATCCAGCTTTGTCACATACCGGGCAGACCCAATGGTGTCCACACAATCATCAATACGCGGCAACGGGTACGAGTCAGGAACCGTGACTGCGTTCACCTTCCTATAATCCGTACAGAAACGGAACGTGCCATCAGGCTTGGGTACCAAGAGGCATGGTGAACTCCAAGGACTAGAGCTCGAAGACGGCAGACTATTCTCTACTAAATAAGACACCTCCTGCGACATGATCAACCTTTTCGTAGCGTTAATGCGGTATGGATGCTGCTTGATAGGTGCTGCACCTCCCACATCTATATCATGCTTCAAAACGTTGGTCAGGGAAGGAACATCACCGAACAGACAAGGGAACCCACGTATTAGGGCTACCATGTCAGCCCTACGTTCCTCATCCAGATAGGCCAGATGCGAGTCAAGAGATGACAGCATCCGAGAGTTCAACAACCGAGGGGTCTGTTGAGGAGCACTCCGCAACTCCAATCCATCCTCGTCACCCTCAGGAACCTGGTAGGAGCCTGGAACCAATACAGCTGGAACGGCAGACTTGACTGTGGGACCCGTAGACCCTTCTACGGAGTCCTCAGGAGGAGTAACTTTTGCATGATACAACTTAAGCATGTTAACATGGCAAACTCTTGTCTTGCGCCTCCGATCTGGGGTCTGTATGACATAATCTGTGTCACTCAACTTCCGTCCCACACAATAAGGACCGGAGAAACGGGCAGAGAGGGAGGATCCGGGAATGGGAAGCAGAACTAGAACCTGGTCACCCGTCTGCAGTGAACGTGGGACAGCCTTCTCATCAAAGTGACGCTTCATCCGCTTCTGTGAGGCGGACAGAGCTTCCCTAGCGAGGGCACAGGCACTGTGCAACCGTTCACGGAACCGGCTCACATAAGTTAACACATTTTGAGAAGAAGCACTACCCGAGATAAGCTGGTCTTTCAGAACTCTGAGAGGGCCGCGTACCGTATGTCCAAAAACAAGGTCAGCCGGACTAAACCCTAAGGACTCCTGAACAATCTCACGAACCGCAAACAAGGCAAAAGGAACACCCTCATCCCAGTCTCTCCCGGTCTCGAGACAGTACTTTCGCAGTATGGATTTAAGCGTTTGGTGCCAACGTTCGAGGGCACCCTGAGACTCAGGGTGGTAGGCACTGGAAACTCTGTGTGTAATAGACAAAGATGTCAGCACCTGCTCAAAAAGGTTAGAAAGGAAATTACTTCCTTGATCAGTTTGCACCACTTTCGGGAGCCCAAACGTCGAGAAAAACTTAACCAAAGCCTTGACCACTGCCTGAGCAGTGATTTTCCGAAGGGGAATAGCCTCAGGATAACGTGTAGCAACACACATAATCGTCAATAAAAACTGGTTACCAGTCTTAGACTTAGGCAATGGGCCAACACAATCAACTAACACGTGCTCAAAAGGCTCACCTAACGCGGGTATCGGACAGAGAGGAGCGGGTGGAATAACCTGGTTTGGTTTTCCTGTGACCTGACAGGTATGACAAGTACGACAGAATGCAGCTACATCACGTTTCAGTCCAGGCCAAAAGAAGTGCCTTAGAATCCTGTCATAGGTTTTCGTGATACCTAAATGACCAGACCATACGTGACTATGAGCAAGTGATAGAATATCCTGTCGATATGCAACAGGCACTACAATCTGATAGATCACACTCCAGTCACGTTCTGAATCAAGAGATGAAGTCCACTTACGCATGAGAAGAGCATTATCTAGGAAGTAACCCACCTTACCGTCGATATCCCCACCCGGAGTAACAGCCTTCCCATAACACTGCTCCAGTGTAGAATCTATCTTTTGCATAGCAACCAGCTTATCACGAGTTATCGGTAGAGGCAATGGGTCGAGACTAAAGCCAGCACTCTTAACGGCACTGTTCTTATCAGGCTGTGGAGGGGGCACAGAGGTAGAACCAGCAACCTCATTTACGTCCCCCACTGGGAAAAGAAAGGAGTCAGACAGGTCAACCACATTACTCAATGGTCGGGACTGCGCCCGTGTAACAGCCCCCACCGGAAAAATCCCAGGGAATCTCTCGGCTAACTCATCCTCAGCGTTAGCTTCGGGACAGTCCAATATGTCCCATAACCTGCCTTTTACCGGCAGGTTATGACATACCCCGACTTTGAAAATTCCACTGACTAAATCACATTTTAAATGTATCAGGTGCAAGGGGACTGGCACAAACCCCATCTCTAAGCCCTGAACCAAAACACTGGAACCACAGAATGAATCACTTGACAATGGCACTGCATCAGAGAGGATAAATGACTGGGCCGCCCCAGTGTCACGGAGAATCTGAACCTTTTGCTGTTCCTTTGGATCACCGGTCAGTGACACGAGACCACTCAAAATGAATGGTTTGTAGCTGGGGTCAGGAAGGTCAGAAATAAACACATTCGGCATAACTGCCACAGAGCGAGAAACTGTACTTATCAACCCAACCCCCTTTGGTTGTTGAACGGGCGGTGGATGATTTCTCATACGAAGCTGACAGTCAGCAATTAAATGGCCAAATTCATGACAATAATAACACTCCCGTTCCTCCCTAGAACGTAAAGGTAGCGAAACTGACCTGCGAAACTGAGTGGTTGGAGAGGTAGAGAACGAATAAGCGGGCTTGTGGGTGAGTACAAACTCGTCCGCTAATACAGCTGCCTGGGACATTGACACCACTTTTTGCTCATTCAAGTATGTTACTATACGTTCTGATACACTATTCTTGAATTCCTCCAGCAGGACTAATTCTCGAAGAGAGGAAAAATCTGTAGTTTTAGTGGCGGTGCACCACCGATCAAACAAGGTGGACTTCTCTCGAGCAAACTCCATGAAAGTACGATCAGGAGACTTTTTGCAACTCCTAAATTTTTGTCTATATGCCTCAGGTACTAACTCATACGCACGAAGAACAGTGGTCTTAACAATTTCGTAATCTAGACTGTCCGCCAACGAAATGGACGCCAACACCTCCTGAGCTTTACCAGTTAGTTTACACTGAAGCAAGAGGGGCCACACCTCTTTAGGCCACTGCATAGAAACTGCGATGCGTTCAAACACACCAAAATAAGAATCGATTTCCGATTCCCGGAACTGCGGAACCAACGCCATTTGTTTAGTCACATCCAATGTGCAAAATGAGCTAGCTAGTGGAGAAGAGAGGGTGGTTTGGGGTGATCGTGCTGCACTTGCAGCCTCCAATTCCAACCTCCGTAGTTTCACCTCCTTCTCTGCCTCAATCCGTCGGATCTCCAGATGGTGCTCACGCTCAGCTTGCCTCTCTCCACGCTCAGCCTCCATTTGCAAGCGGGCCAACCTTACTTTCAGACGGGCGTCCTGAGACGACATTAATAAAGTAGGTGACAACGGATTAAAGCGTGGTAAGGTAGCGGGTGGCTTAGCCTCTGCCCCAGCCTGCATGTCCTCCCTATCATCACTACAAGGAGAAGCCACATTCACACCAAGCACCTCCTTGCCCACCAGCATATCCACGACACACTCCTTAAGTCTCGCTTTGAGCAGGGTCCCCTGAACTGGAAACTCAAAATGAGCCGCTATGGCATATAAATCAGCCTTCCGGCATCTGTCAATTCGATCCATAGACGGATCAGCCAAAAAGACACCCAAATCAAAAGCCTCCATAACGAGCCCTACAGAAACAACTACTGCCTATCTTATACACACAAACCAGCTACACTATGTGCACACCTGCATCGAACACCTCACAGCCAGCCCGACGTGGAGTCCTACAATGAGGATCCTGGACGAGCCCCCAAATATGTTACGGCTCCAGGATGTTAGCTTGCTACGTCTAGGGGGGGAGTAGGGGAACCATAACACATGTTACTGTTAGGCTGACTCGGAGAACAACAAAACAGGGCACAACAGCAAACTGGATAAGTCAGTGTGTTTTATTTAGCCAGCGATTCCGCCAAGGGGAATAGGGAACTATAAGCGGAGCCAAAGCAAAGAAAACAAGATAAAGTGACAACTAACTAGTGCACACATACAACCTAGCTAATACATACAGAGGGTGGCCCCGCTCCTAACCTGATGTGATAACAGAGTATGGTCTACGTGATGGCAATGTAAACCCAAGGGTGTCTTACCTATTCACCTAAACCCCGGTGGCATCTCACAAACAAAAGGCAACAGCCCCACACAGCCCACACACAGGCAGACAATGGCCTCCCCACATGGAGACAAAACAGGTGCAAGTTATCAAGGCCTGACGACACTGATTGGCCAAAAGACAGCTCCCAGATTGGACAGGGGGTTGGACGATGGTGGAGGAACAGCCAATGGTGTGAGACCTACAGAGAATGAGAGGGGAGACACAGGAAAACAACCACACACGTAACAATTACATTTATAATTATATTGTTTAACCATTTTACTGCTCCCACGAAACCTAGACTCTGGTCCTGTTATCACTACAACTAGTAGTAAGTGTTCCACAATATATATAAAAACTATAGTTTGTTGCATTTATTAAATAATAGAACGACAATGAAGACAACTGTTGACATTTAACTGCTATTTTTACCTGCTACAAAATAGGAAAACACCAAACTCTGACCATGGCGTGGAGTCAAAGTCTGATCACACGCCATCAAAACACGAGTGTCTGTATCTTGGACATATTTGGTCCAATCAACTCCAAACTAGACATGTAAGACAAGAGTCGCGACCTGATGACATCTACAAAGACACCATAACTTAAAATCATAGCGCCAACTGGTGGCAACAGGAAATGTCTTGTTTTTGGTAGGTGTTTTATTTTTATGTACTACTCGGAGAGCTTTCATCAGATCAACTTAAAAATTTGATGAGACTCTACAAAACAAGATGAAGATCTAAATCAAAATTTAAACTTTTCATCATACCGTGTGACCGTGGTGTGGTCTCAAAGTTCGACTAAACGCCAACAAAAGCGAGCTTCTGTAACTTGGACATATTTTGTCTAATCGACTCCAAACTACACATATAAGACAAGAGTCGCGACCGGAAGACATCTACCTAGAAATCATGACTTAAAAGGAAAGCGCCCCCTGGGGGCATTAGGAAACGTCTTGTATTGGTAGGTGTTACTCTTTGATCTATTTCTCCCCAGCCACTTTGCTAAACCATGTCAAACTTTGTCACATGGGTTTCAAGATATTGAAAATGTAGGCATAACATTACTGTAATTTTTCATTAAGCAGATTCTTAATGACGTGGCATCAAAGTTCATCAGCTCACCATGACAAACGAAATCCACTTTAACGGAGTTACCATGAACGCATCATGAGACGGTATTGTTTTGGTCAACTCACACCTGGAGTTATTTCTACTCAGCCACTTTGCGAAACCATGTCAAACTGTGTGAAATGGGTCTCAAGATATTGATAATGTAGGCATAAGATTGCTGTGACTTTGCATCATGCGGATTATTAATGGCTTGGCAGCTCTCCATGACAAACAAAACTCAATTTAACACAGCTTTAGAGCAGAATTAAACCTGTTCACAGCATTGCTCAAACTTTAGTTTTAGTATAATAAGCGATATAGATGTTTGAAATTAACGTGACGTCACAGCGACGCGCGCACACTGCCGCTGGTGCCGTGCTGCGGTTTCAGCTCAATGGACTGAGCAGCACACACTCATGAGAATGTGCGGGGCTCCCACTCACATATTGTATGAGAAACACGGTTTGAAGTTCTGCTTGTTCTCCTGACGGACACGTTAAAGACGTCTGCGCTCCTGTTTCTGTGGTAAGTCACGTTTAGTATTTTATTTAGATGTGTTCGAAGTGATTGCAGGGTGTCTTTGAATCAGGCGTGCTAGCTTAGCAGCGCTAATCCAGAAGCTACATACCAGCTGCGAACGGGTTTGATGCGAATGCCAGCTGTTACCGACACACCGCCATGAACCCAGGTCCACCAAGCAGAGACAAGCGTTAATTTATAAGGATGAATCTGAGACAGGAGACTGTTTGTCGGCTTGTTAGTTAGCTTCGCTAGCCCTAGCAAAGCTAACTGAAACCTGAGAAACCTGAGTGTTTAAAGTCACATCTGCATTGCAAGAGCAGCTGTTCAAAGGAGCATTACGTGTCCTAAAGCTTTTTCTTCAGAGTAGTGTTGTAACGTGTTACAGTGAAAAGTAACCGTGTCTGCCACCTTCAGTGTTTAAATCGTTAATCTCAGACAGACTTCACTGAATTCTTTTGTTAAATATGAGTAAATCATATCAGCCTTGTAACTTTACTAGAACAGACAGTGTCATACAGAATTGTAGGCTAATATGCACTACCTATTTCCTAAGCTGAAATTAATATGATCTGATTAACTTTGAAGTAATATTTTATTTTTACCAAGTAAAAGTCTGTTAAGCAGTTAACCTGGCACAAGTATGACTTTACATATCTGTGTATTTGTGTTCAATGTTCCTCTAGGATGTCCATCCTGAGACACAACTTGAATCCAACCAGACTGAACACTGACTCCAGGTACAGACCTGTTTTCATTACTTACAAACAATCAAAGTATTGCACATAATACATAATGTATTAAATTATTATGCAATACTTTAAATGTGAAATAACTCCATACTGTACATTCATTGTCATGCTAGTGCACGTTCTAATCCAAAAGCATATTCAAATACATAGTTGAATATCCACAGAAAATGAGAATACACACTTGTTCAAAAGTAACACTTCCTCTACAATAATGATATATTTTATGTTTCCTATCATTTTATTAGGGACAGACGAGCCTTAAGGACACAGCTGTGATGACCATGTTCTGTCTCTTATGGCAAAGCAGAAATATTAAACACTGGGTTCTTATCTAAAGTGTATCAAATCAGAAAGCAAAAGATACACATTGTTCTAATAAATGTTTATTTTTTTAACAAACCATAATGAAGATAGACATTAACTCTTATCCATGACACTTAGCAATGACTGCCATCACTAAACTGTTGCAGGCCATCTTTAGTTAAGGGAGGAATTTAGAAGTGTTGTGTAGATTATGATGATGATGATGCAGTCGTCCACGTGTTGACCAGCATGAAGCTGCAGATCTCCACCATGTTGCTGCTGAGGACATCAGGTGCTGCAGTTCTTCATCTATGAAGAGAAAAAAACGCACTGTTAAAGAATGTTTTGTGTTGTGTATGAAGCACCACAGTTTTCAGATAGAACCGTTGTACTGTGGTCTTGGTTTGTATCCTCATGGTTAAATGTACATATTTTAAGTCGCTTTTGATAAAAGTACTGAAAGAAATACAACATTGTACAAATAGATAAAATGTATTTCTACCTCATCTGTAATATTCAAGGTGATAATCTCCCACAGAGCTGTTGATAACACTCTACATCAAGTCTCTCCACTTCCCTCAGTGTGAAAACGTATTATAGAATTAATTTGAGAACTGTTTACAATACTGATGTGTGGAGATTAAAATCATATCTAAACTGCCTAATTCACTCTAAAACGCCATAAAAGGCTTAATAAACGAGGTGGGAATAGTAATGGTGGATAGTCTAGCCTTTAACAGAATGATGGTGAAACATAGTTAATATCACACGCAACTTATGTTGTGCCCTGAAAAGGGGAGATGTTAAAAAAGTGACTCGGACACGGTGTTTCCACTGCGTCAGCATCATCAAGAATTTGTTTATAATTTACAGAATCAATTTACACAGTTACAACAGTTTTTTAATATAAAATACTAAACAATGTCATACATTTTCTTACTATTCACTTAAATGGACAGGTAACAATATATGGAAAACGCCTATTAATCCTTAAACATTAACATAAATTATTGGCCAAAATACCAAAATATCTTAATCCTTATTATTTACACCCATAAACATAGTGAACATTAACCACACACAAACACATCAGCAACATCATACTTTCTGTTTGTGTGTCTGGCTGAGCTAAACATGGTTACCATGCACACAACATCTGTTGCACTCATGCTACCCACGTGCTGCTCCCTCTAGGGAGAGAAGACGACAGCCTCCACGCGGCCTCCCCTGCAAGTAATGAGATATGGTGCAAGACCAGCTCATGAAACTAATGTCGCCACCCAATCGTCACGCTGTCAGATCAGGGCGCAAGAGGCCGGGGGGACGCAAGCTCACGTCAGGGCGGGCAGCCATCACGACCATCGAGCGCCAGGCACTGGCAGTGCTCCAGCTAAATGTCGAGGGCCTCACCACCGCCGAACTGGACATCATACACCACCTCGCCGACTCCCATGAAGTCGCGGCCGTCCTCCTTCAGGAGACGCACTGTGGAAAAGCAGACTTTCTCAGGTTGCCCGGGTTCCACCTCGCCGCTCCATCCTCAGCAGGCAGCACGGGATGGCCACCTTTGTCAGGTCTGACCTCAGCTGGACAGCCACAGGCCAATCCCCTCCAGGCACTAGTCTCGAGTGGATGTCCACGAGGATACAGACAACAACGGTTGTGAAAGTGTACAAGCCCCCACCATCTGTACTGTCCACATCAGCCCTCCCAATTACCCCGGCACCGGCCATCTACGCCGGGGATTTCAACTGCCAGCAAACCGACTGGGGATACTCCCACACAACACCGGATGGGGAGACGCTGAGCAAGTGGGCCTCCAATGCCAACGCCCATCTCATGTTTGACCCCAAAGAGCCACCAAGCTTCTACTCCTCCAGATGGAACACCTTCACCAACCCAGACCTCGCCTTTGCTGTGTTCCACAGTAAGGACCCGATGCCAGAGAGAAGGGTCATTGACAGGTTCCCCCGATCACACCACCGACCATCTGTCATCAGAATACCATCACTGGTGCAGCCGGTCGCAGGGAAGCCTGTCAAAAGATGGAATTTCCGGAAGGCCAACTGGCATGCTTTTTCTGTTGACACAGAGAGAAGATCTGTCACCCTCCCGGACCCAGACACTCCTAATGTGGATGCTGCATATGCAGCCTACTGTGAAGTGCTGACAGGGGCAGCGAAGAAAACCATACCACGAGGCTACAATGAAAACTACATCCCGGGTTGGAACGAGGAGTGCAACCACCTCCTGCGAGCCCACTAGCAGGCTAGCTCAAGAGCTGAAGTGGATGCGACAGCAACGGCACTGCTTGAGAAGCTGGACACCACTCGCAGGGCTAGATGGACAGAGGTCGTCGAGGCGATTGACTTTACCCACTCCAGCCGTAAAGCGTGGCAGACCATAAACCAGCTCTCAGGAAGAAGTACACCGCCTCCCAAGTGCCCTGTGACAGCAAACGCCATCGCAGCCCAACTCCTGAAAAATGGCCGCTTCCCAGACGCAGACAAAGAGTTTGCCCACTCAACATCCCACGAGGTATCCAGTCTCTCTAGGGCGGCCAGGGTCAATGCCAACCTGTCAGGAGATTTCACACCAGCTGGGCTCAAGGACGCTATGGCCAAACTCAAACAAGGCAAGGCACCAGGCTCCGACAACATCCACCCAGAGTTTGTGATCCACCAGAGCGAAATAACTTCCGCCTGGCTGTGTGCTTTCTTCTCTGCGTGCCTCCGGAGGTCCAAGCTCCCAAGGGCATGGCGACGGGCTGCTGTCATAGCCCTCTTGAAACCCAACAAACCTGCGGATGACCCCAAGTCCTACAGACCAATCTCGTTGCTGTGCGTCCCTTTTAAAATCCTGGAGAGGATGATACACAGCCGAATTGAGCCAGTAGTTGACTCACAGCTACCGAGGGAACAGGCTGGCTTCCGCCGGGGCAGGTCTACAGTGGACCAGGTAACCCTTCTCACACAAGATCTCGAGGACAGCTTCCAGGCCAAAACCAAAGCTGGGGTGGTACTACTGGACCTGACTGCTGCTTACGACACCGTCTGGCACCGCGGACTCCACCTGAAGCTGCTGAGAACAATCCCGGACCGTCATATGGTCAACTTCATCATGGAGATGCTGTCAAACCGCAGCTTCATCCTCCAGACCAGTGACGGCCAGCGCAGCAGGCTCAGGAGGCTGAGAAACGGGGTCCCACAAGGGTCGGTCCTCTCACCGATGCTCTTCAACATCTACATCTTTGACCTACCGGTGACGACATCTAGAAGGTATGGATACGCGGATGATCTAGCCATCATGCTACACCGGCCCACATGGAAGGCGGTTGAAGAGGGTCTCAATCAGGACATGGACGTCCTGGCTGCCTACCTTCGAAGCTGGCGACTGCAGCTCAGTAAGGGAAAGACTGTATCAGCAGCATTCCACCTCTGCAACAGGGAAGCAAGAAGGGAGCTGGAGATCTCAGTGGACAACAAACCCCTGGAGTTCCAGCAGGCCCCAAAGTACCTGGGCGTACGCTTAGACAGGACACTGTCCTACAAACAGCATTTGGATGAAGTGAAGGCTAAAGTATCAGCAAGGGTCTCACTCATCCGGCGCCTAGCTGGTGCAACCTGGGGGGCCTCGGCCAAGGTTCTACGTATCTCCACACAAGCCCTCGTATTCTCTGCAGCTGAGTACTGTGCCCCAACCTGGAGTAGAAGCCCACATGCCAAGAAGGTCGATACGGCCATCAACAATGCCTTCCGGATCATAAGTGGCTGCCTGAAACCCACCCCTGTGTCCTACCTGCCAGTCCTAGCAGGAATAGCGCCAGCCGGCCTACGGCGAGAGGCTGCTACCCTCGCCCTGGCAAGTGGCCCAGGAACACAGCTGGCACCTCCTCCATGAAACCACCACCATGGCAACACCTCCAAGCAGACTCAAGTCCCGCCACCCATACAATCAGGCCGCACAAGAGATGCTTATTTCCATCCCGGAGGATTTGACAACCAAAGCCTGGCTGGCAGCGGCATGGAAGCAGGAGTGGGAGTCAGCAGGACAGACATGCCTACACCATTACATCCAGGATCCTGGAGGTGGCGTTGAGGGAAAAGATCTACCTCGCCGGCAATGGACCCTCCTGAACCGCCTTCGCACAGGGGTTGGCTGCTTCAAAGCGTCCATGAAGAAGTGGGGCCTAACAGACAGTGCAGCGTGTGAGTGCGGGGAGCCTGAGCAGACTGCCGACCACATCATCACCACCTGTCCCCGGCATAGACCACCCTCAGAGGAGGGCCTCTTCCAAGTGGGACCTGAGACGAGGGAGTGGCTACACGACACGAAGTTGGACATATGAAGACGATACACGAAAGAAGAAGCTACTCCCTGCCTGCCACTAGAAGAGCATAGCTACATAAACGTGTTAACTAACTGCACAAACACACATTCAACAATCAAAATAAATCTTATCTTACAACAAAACAGCTCAATAACACATTCACAGACCATAAACACTCATTTCCTACCTGAAAAGGGGAGATGTTAATAAAGTGAGTCGGACACGGTGTTTCCTCTGTCAGTGTCATCAAGAATGACACCGTGCCCAGAGCTCCCCTAATCCAGCCTCTGCAGGTATATCCAATCGATCAGCAGATCGATCAGCAGATCTCTCAACCAGGCTATACTAATGGAGTGCAGATTAACTAATCTCTATCACACACTTGAATATTATTTAAACCACTTCTTTAGAAGTAATGTTAGAAGAATTAAGTTTAATAACATGCAACTCTCTGTTTGACACTTGACAAAACTAAAACGGCACTATCATTCATTTTGACTATCTACCACACTTACACGTGTACCGTATTGATATTAACTTATAAAAATATAGAAAATAAAGTCACAACCAAACACACGAATCGGTAGTTAACTTGCTTTAATCTGTTCATTAGACGTGTTAAATAAACGGTAACTTTTATAACAATTTTATGTTAAAAAAAGACTTGAGGCATGTTAGCATATGATGATAGATAAAGCAATAGGTTTTGTTGTTGTATAGTTTCAAGGTTACTTACCTCTAGTTCATAGCGCTCTCGCTGGCTACAGGAAGTGGAGCGATCATCCTTACCGCAGTGCGCAAACGCATGCAGCGCTTGGTCATCGAACTTTCTCTCTTCACCGACCGCAACAGACTTGAAATTGCCTGAGCTCGGGCCCGTTAGTGCTACAACGTAGCCCTAGTTAGGGCCCGGGCACAGAAATCGGTGGGAGGCCCTATTGAAATTGAAATGATTATTATTAGGGCCCGAGCACCGAAATCGGTGGGAGGCCCTATTGAAATTGAAATGATTATTATTATTATTAGGGCCCGAGCACCGAAATCGGTGGGAGGCCCTATTGAAATTGAAATGATTATTATTATTATTAGGGCCCGAGCACCGAAATCGGTGGGAGGCCCTATTGAAATTGAAATGATTATTATGATTATGATTATTATTATTATTATTATTTTTCTCTCGCTTACTAGAATTGGCTTTTTGAGGGCTTTAACATGCTCAAAAAGTTTTAAAAGTTTGCAGTAAGTTAGAAAGTCGTGAAAATGTACGTATTCTGGGGTATTTGGAAGAGGGCGGGCCAAAATGGCTCAACAGCGCCACCAATGGAGCTTCCCCTCATTTACGGAGAGCCCCTCATTTAGCATTCACTGATCCTCACGAAAATGAAGACAGTTGTGTATCATGTCATCATGACCAGATGCACAAAAAAGCCTCAAGGAGCATTATGAAAAACTCAACAGGAAGCCCGCCATTTTTGATTTAGTGGCCATTTTGGGCATATTCCATGTTTTTTACTTTGATATACTTCTCGTACAGCTTTCATCAGATCAACTTAAAATTTAGACGAGTGTCATGACAACAAAATGGAGATCTAAAGTTATCAAAGAAACAACTTTTAGACACACTGTCTGACCGTGGCGTGGCATCAAAGTGTGACGAAACGCCATCAAAACACGAGCTTCTATAGCTCAGACATATTTTGTACAATCGAGTCCAAACTAGACACATACGACAAGAGTCGCGACCAGAAGACATCGGTGCAGAAATCTTGACTTACAATCACAGCGCCCCCTGGTGGCAACAGGAAATGTCTTGTTTTTGGTACATGTTACATTTGGAAGTACTTGTCGGAGAGCTTTTATTAGATCAACTTAAAAATTACTTGAGTTTCATCACAACAAGATGGAGATCTAAAGTTATCAAAGAAACAACTTTTTGACACACCGTCTGACTGTGGCGTGGCCTTAAAGTTCGATGAAACGCCATGAAAACACGAGCGTCTGTATCTCAGACATTTTTGGTCCCATGGACTCCAAACTACAAATGTAAGACAAGAGTTCCGACCTGAAGACATCAACACAGCAGTCGTGACTTAAAATCACAGCGCCCCCTGGTGGCAACAGGAAATGTCTTGTTTTTGGTACGTGTTATATTTGTATGTTCTACTCGGAGAGCTTTCATCAGATCAACTAAAAAGTTTGATGAGTGTCATCACAACAAGATGGAGATAAAAAGTTATCAAAGAAACAACTTTCTGACACACTGCCTGACCGTGGCGTGGCGGCAAACTGTGATGAACGCCATGAAAACACAAGCTTCTATATCTTAGACATATTTGGTCCCATCGACTCCAAACTAGACATGTAAGACAAGAGTCGCGACCTGATGACATCTTCAAAGACACCATGACTTAAAATCATAGCGCCACCTGCTGGCTACAGGAAGTGAAGCGTTTATTCTTGCTGCAAAGCTTAAAACGCATGCAAGGCAGAGACGTGCGCTTGGTCATCGATCGCTCTCTCTTCCCCGACCGCAACAGACTTGAAATTGCCTGTGCTCGGGCCCGTTAGTGCTACAACGTAGCCCTAGTTCCTATTATTCTTTGTCACAATGAATTGGCTTTTTGAGGGCTTTATCATGCTCAAAAAGTTGTAAAAGTTTGCAGTTGGTTAGAAAGTTGTGTAAATTTACGTATTCTGGGGTATTTGGAAATGGACGTGGCAAAATGGCTCAACATCGCCACCAACGGAGCTTCCCCTCATTTATGGAGAAACACCTCATTTAGCATTCACTGATCCTCACGAAATTGAAGACAGTTGTGTATCATCACCAGATGCACAAAAAACGCGCCGGAGCATTATGAAAAACGCAACAGGAAGCCCGCCGTTTTCGATTTGGACCATATTCCATGTTTTTTACTTTCATGTACTTCTTGGAGAGCTTTCATCAGATCAACTGAAAATTTAGACGAGTGTCATCACAAGATGGAGATCTAAAGTTATTGAAAGATAGTTTTTTCCGGCACACCGTGTGACCGTGGCGAAGCCTCAAAATGTGACTAAACGCCATCAAAACACGAGCTTCTGCATCTCAGACATATTTGGTCCCATCGACTCCAAACTAGACATGTAAGACAAGAGTCGCGAACTGAAGACATCTATACAGAAATCTTGACTTAAAATGACAGCGCCCCCTGATGGCAGCAGGAAATGTCTTGTTTTTGGTACATGTTACATTTAGTTGTACTTGTCGGAGAGCTTGCATCAGATCAACTTAAAATTCACTTGAGTGTAATCACAACAAGATGGAGATCTAAAGTTATTGAAAGATTGATTTTTTCGTCACACCGTGTGACCGTGGCGTGGCCTCAAAGTTTGACTAAATGCCAACAAAAGCGAGCTTCTGTACCTTGGACATATTTTGTCCAATCGACTCCAAACTACACATATAAGACAAGAGTCGCGACCGGAAGACATCAACCTAGAAATCATGACTTAAAAGGACAGCGCCCCCTGGGGGCATTAGGAAATGTCTTGTTTTGGTACGCGTTACTCTTTGATGTATTTCTCCCCAGCCACTTTGCTAAACCATGTCAAACTGTGTCACATGGGTCTCAAGATATTGATAATGTAGTCATAACATTACTGTGACTTTTCATCATGCGTATTATTAATGGCTTGGCAGCAGAGTTCATCAGCTCTCCATGACAAACGAAACTCAATTTAACATAGCTTTAGAGCAGAATTAAACCTGTTTACAGCTGTATTTTTTTTTAACTCCCTAGTTTAAGCGATATAGATGTTTGAAATTCACGTGACGTCACAGCCACGCTCGCACACTGCCGCTGGTGCCGTGCTGCAGTTTCAGCTCAATGGAGTAAGCAGCACACTACTCATGAAACTGTGCGGGGCTTCCACTCACATATTGTATGAGAAACACGGTTTTAAGTTCTGCTTGTTCTCCTGAGGGACACGTTAAAGACGTCTGCGCTCCTGTTTCTGTGGTAAGTCACGTTTAGTATTTTATTTAGATGTGTTCGAAGTGATCGCAGGGTGTGTTTGTATCAGATGGTTAGCTTAGCAACGCTAGCCTGGAAGGTAAACACAGCTTCGAACGGGTGAAATATCTGCCGTTCTACGCGAACAGGAGATATTACCGCCACACACCGACATGAACACGTCCACCGAGCAGAGATAAGCGTTAGTTTATGAGGATGACTCTGAGACAGGAGACCGTGTGTGTCCGGAGAATTAGCTCTGTCACGATATCTAATGGTATAAAGTTGGTTTCACAAACAGATTTATTGTGATCAACTGAAACCTAAGTATTTAAAGTCACATCTGCATTGTAAGAGCAGCTGTTCAAAGGAGCATTAAGTGTCCTAAAGACCATTTCATATGCTGAAATGATTATGATCTGATTAACTTTGAAGTAATATTTTATGTGAAATAACTCCCCCCGCTGTACATTCATTGTCATGGTAGTGCAAGTTTTAATCCAAAAGCATTTTCAAATACACAGTTTTATATCCACAGAAAATAAAAATACACATTTTGTTATATTATTTTATTAATTACAGACGAGCCTTAAGGACACAGCTGTGAGACCATGTTCTGTTTCTCATGGCAAAGCAGAAATATAAAACACTGGGTTCTAATCTTAAGTGTATCAAATCAGAAAGGAAAACATACACACCGTTCTAATAACTGTTTATGTGTTTAGCATACTATAATGAAGTTAGAAATTAAGTCTTATCCATGACACTTAGAAATGACTGCCAACAGTAAACATTTGCAGGGCATCTTTACCCAAGGGAGAAATGCATCTTCCTGTTGACCAGCTTGAAGCTGCAGATCTCCACCATCTTGCTGTCATCAGGACACACCATCAGGATGGATGCCATTCAAGGAAAAGGAAAGTAAGGATATTGCTGTGTTTATTTTTTTAACCTACTATAATGACGTTAGAAATTAACTCTTAGCCATGACACTTGGCAATGACTGCAAACACTAAACATTTGATATTTGCAGGCCATCTGTAGTTAAGGGAGAAACGCATGAAGTGTTGTGTTGATTATGATGATGATGTGGCAGTTGTCTTCCTGTTGACCAGCTTGAAGCTGCAGATCTCCACCATCTTGCTGTCATCAGGACACACCATCAGGATGGATGCCATTCAAGGAAAAGGAAAGTAAGGATGTTGGTGTGTTTATTTTTTTAACCTACTATAATGAAGTTAGAAATTAACTCTTAGTACTACAGTATGATCTGTCTATAGCCATTTTCAAAGATGAATTCTTGACATGTCCTCACAAATGGGTCTGGACTTTATCTTTCACACATGAACAAGCAGGAGATTCTCCGCTTAGTAGGGCTGCTTGATTATGGAAAAAATCATAATCCCGATTATTTTGGACAATATCAAAATCCCGATTATTCAAACGATTATTAATATGTGCCCTTATTCTGAAGTCCATGCTTTATTTTTTTAATCACTTCCGGTTCCGGTAAACACCGATGACGGCTGCGTGTCTTCCTCCGTGAAACCAGGATATCGGTGGCCTGTTATTCAAACCCTTAATGATGGCAACCCTAACACTCTATACCGACTGACCGGCGCGGAGAAATGCGGGTCCGGTCTGACCGGTCTGAACAGCCATGTGGGAGCGAGCTTGAGCATAGCGGTGCGCGACGCGGCCGCTACATGGTGTGCTGCTGCCCTCCCTGCTTTTTCACTCGTGCTGTTTTTTTCACCGCCGATCACCACACACAATTCGCCTCCTTAACTATACTGCTGCTTGAGAGGGAGAGCCAGTCAGCTGGGCCGCTGAATGCTTTGGGGGAATGAAAGTACTAAAGAACTGAATTGCGCATGCGCAATTCAGTTCTTTCGGAAAAAAAAAATGCGCAATTCAGTTCTTTCGGAAAAAAAAAAATCAAATAATCGTTTCAAATAAATTATAGCAGTTTGGAGATCGTTTGACCCCATTATCGTAATCACGATTAAATTTCGATTAATCGAGCAGCCCTACCACTTAGACACGTTCACAACATGTGAACTCTACGAAGCATTCAAGGTAGGGGTGGACCAGCAGGCAGGGGCAGGACGTATCATAGTAATTCTGCTGCGGAGATTACATGCTTTCTTATACAAAATACTGGCGTTTGCCCTTATAGTTTAAAACTCTCTTAACATCTTCGTTTGCGTATATTATTTGTTTTGCTCTTGCTGTGTTCATGTGCAGGAAGTGTGAATGCAAATTTCAGAGTGAAAGGCTCCATAGTTTCTACGGACTTTCTCCGCCTGGCTTCCTAGTATATAGTCCGTAGAAATTCAGGAGAATTTGATGTGTGAACCCAGCCACACAGTTCCAGCGCCTCCTTAGAAAGTCATCACAAATCAAAGTAATAAAGTTCATAAAAGGACAATTCATTTGCTGCAAAGTATTAAGTTTGCGGGCGGTACAGTTAAGGCTCATAGGAAAATTGTCATGCACAGTGTGAAAACATCTTTAAAACTTAAGGACTGAGAGTTTTATTTTTCTAATAACAAAACACAGATGGGTGTATATATCTTCTATGCTGAATATTAAGTACAATTACAAATAGCAACAACAATGGTAATAACAATAATTGAAAATAATTGAAATAAAATTGTGTGTGTATTTGTGTGTGTGTCCCTGCTCATCTCTGTCCTTCACACACAAACTGAGAATCACATGTTTTTAACTATTAATTGATGGTTCGAATCATGACTCCGGATCGTCCTGATCACTTGAACCCTGATTTCCTGACTGTGGGCATCACGTAACGTCTTGTGTTGTGTAGCAGGTTTAAACATGTGTCTCATAAACTATAGAGCGAATCGAATAAACACAAAGTAAGTGTCAGTACTGTACATGTACTAATAACTTGTGATCAGTGATAATTGTTAAAGTGTAAAGTGAGGTGTAAAGTGACACTGTTCTGAAGCAGCAGTGTTATAATTATTCAGCGGTGGAAACCTGTTAAAACAATGACTCTGCATCGATATAGTCATTTATCCGCTGTTAGTTTTGTCTGTCAAAATATGGATCAGATGAGTTCTATCGACGTTACATCGACATGTCTTAAATATCTATTGAGGAAAAGTTATATCTCAATAATTATCAATATCGCTTTATTGCCCAGCCCTAGAACTGGGCCAATAATCAGTTCACAATAACTAATTTTAGGGGTTGGATTTAACCTTCAAACCGGGCATAGTAGTCAGACACATCCAAATACCGTCAAAGGCATGTGCTGGACCTATAGAAGACAGCAGTCCGCACACTGTAGCTCCCCTTAAGTGCAATTTAAGGTTTTTGTATTCTTTTATTTATTTTTTAAGTTAGTTACTCACAAAATTTTTAAGACCAATTTTTCTTCTGCTTGAGCAATTGTTTTTGCAAAATAACAGTACTTTTATTGGATTACAGTTTTTGGCTACTCCACACAACTCTGTCCCCCACAGTATCTCTACATCTGAATGATGTGAAGACCGGTTGAAACTGACAGCTTTCAATAATACAGCTATCTGTGTGGGAGAGATTAAATGAAGAACAGAGAGGAAGACAACAGAGAGGAGCAGAAAGAAGAGGAAAACAAAGAGGAGCAGGACAGGGAAGAATATAGAGGAGGAGAACAAAAGGGAGCAGGTCAGACATAGTAAGGAGCACAGAAAGTAGGAAAAAGGAAATGGTAGTCTCTTTTCATCCTTTTGATTTGTCAAATTAAGGAATAACATCAAACAAAGTCAGGTATTTACAGATAAAGCTCCCTTAAAAAACAAAAAGAAACCACCCTAATTTCTAAATCCTGCCCACTGCCCTGCCATCGGCCAAATGACATTATTCCAATTGCTAGCAGAGTCTATATAAACATGTCATGTATTCATATATCAATTGAAAAATTACTTTTTTCACGTTGTGCCATATACAGCCATGAGCAGAAAGTAGCAAATTCTGTGCATTAAACAAACCAATGACCCAGTAATTTTGCACTCCATCCAGCAAAATCTTCCATTTTGAAAATTAAAATAAAACTTAAAACAAAAATGTGTCTTTAATGATAATTGTAAAAGTAAATCAACCACTTTAAATTATTATAGATATTGCTGTATTTTATAGCCTACTGGCTCTGTTCGCCTTTGATTCAACTGTTCAAAGACCACGATATTTTAGGACATCTAATTATAACCAATGACAGGCCTGACTATGAAAATGTAGCCAAAATAGGTGTTTGAGTGTCCTTTCATTTTTAAACCATTGTCAAATTGCAAGAAAAATGTGGATACTTTGATATACTTTATATACTATACTGGCACCAAATTTATTTTTACGGTATTCTTATGGTATTTTCATATTAATTAAACGGCAAAATGTATTTCCTTCAATGGTAAAAAATTGTATTTAAGCAGTAAAATACGGAATCATACTCCAACCTTAACGATAAAATCAGAATGACAAACAATTTAGTGAATCAGACTGATCAGATTTGTAATATCCTTAATAAGCCTTGAATTCCCATCACTGAGTTTTGATGTATTTGTTTTTGGTCACTGAATTTCAGTAAAGTGTTTTTCACTTTTATTCTCAATAATAATAACAATAATAATGGATTACATTTATATAGCGCCTTTCATGGGACCCAAGAACACTTTAAATATTTCTCTGAGGTAAGAAACAGAAGAGAAAAGAAATAACGAATAATACAAAACAGGATAGAAATAAACAGCAGGGTGGAGCATTAACTGAGGCCAAATGCCTTAGTGAAGAGGTGCTGCTTGAGTTTTTTTTAAGATGTCGAGAGATTCTGTGTTGCGTATTTCGGCAGGGAGGGAGTTCAAGAGGGTGTGGGCTGCGACACAGGTCAGTTAAACATAGTGGGGTTAGGGTGTGGAGGGATTTATAGGTGAGAAAGGGGATTGTGTATTTAATACTGGTAAATTATAATAAAGGTATTTATCGGGGGAGGTGAATGAGGGCCGTTTTGATGTGCTGCCAGGGCTTAGTGTGGCTGAGAACCCTGGCAGCGGAGTTCAGGATGTTGTCAGGTACACCGGACAGGACTCAAGTACAGTGGGGCGGCTGTGACTGAGGGATAGAGTGGTCATCCTCCAACCTGAAGGTCGGTGGTTCGATCCCCAGTCTGACCCATCTGCATGCCGAAGTGTCCTTGGGCAAGATGCTGAACCCTGAATGGCCCCACTTAGAATAACAAAGTGCTGTGACTAGATGCACTGTGTGAATGGGTGAATGTAAAACTGTATTGTAAAGCGCTTTGAGTGGTCATCAAGACTACAAAAGCATTTACAATTTACAGTAATGACAAATTGTGATTGGTAAATATTGGCTATGCAAATAAAATTTGATAGATTGATTGAAACGCTGGAGTCTGGAAATGTTTTTGAGGAAAAAGAAGGCAGATTTGGTGACGGAGTTGATGTAGGATTGGCAGGAGAGCGTGTAGTCAAGAATGACTTCCAGGTTGCGGACCTTTGGGGATTGGAAGATTGATCAGCCGCCAATGATCAGGAAGTCATCTCCAACCTTCTGGAGCAGAGCCTTGGGGGACACAACCATGAGCTCAGTCTTTTACTGTTCAGTTTGAGAATGTTTGCTCTATTCCAGATTTTAATGTTCAAAATTAAAAAAAAGTATATATCTATTCAAGTTGTTCAATTTCAGATGCCAAAATTTGAGTTTTCTAAAATTCATATTAAACATCCGGGATACAAAGGATAAGCAATCAATTGTATCAAATCAGACCAAACCTCCGGCAGACCAAGTCAGGGTTCTTGTGATCATGTAATGCCAATGTGTGCGCAAGAGAGGTTCACTTCTCAATCACATTTACAATGATTCTGTCGTCATTAGTCAATGAAGAGGTTTTAACACCTACACGTTTACTGTTAGTTTGTTTTTAATACGGCCCGAGCACCGTGCAAGGACATTATTGCTTTAGCTTTGACTAATAGTTTCAAGTCCACCGGGTTTAAGACCTGTTCTACAGTAACAAACAGACTGTATCGGTAACAACAGACACAGAGGAGTTGATGTCCGGTTTGTTCGCTGGGTAAACTCTTAGTTTTAGGGCTGTCAAAGTAAACGCGTTAATCTATGAGATATTGTGGCCGAGATTCATGCGATAAAATATTTTAATGCAGTAAACGCAACTTTGTTTACTTCCGGTGTGCGTTTACCCCTGACACGAAACCGCTGCATGCCTACAGTAAGTTAGCTAGGAGAGACCGAGTTGAAGATGGAGAGAGCTGTGGACTGAGCACTTCAAACACAGCCCATCAAATGATCGAGAGTTGAGAGCACAGCTAGCTGCACAAGGACAGCAGGAAGAGTCGCTAGTTCAAGATGTTGCCACTCTGAGGAATTCTGGCTTGGAGATGATCAAACGTATCCAGCAAAACAAGGGTCTGCTTGCTGCTACCCTGGCTCAGCACAAGACCAACATCTCGATGTTGACTGCACCGGAGCTGGCTAAACTGGAGAAGTTGGAGCGGCTACTTGAACCAGTCCTCCCATGTGCATTTTTGTCTGCCTTGAACTAACTGTGTGTGTGTGTGTGTGTGTGTGTGTGTGTGTGTGTGGACTACTCTATACTCTGTCCCTCAGATTGTAGGCTATGTGTCTTTGCTCTCCCTCTGACAGTCTTTTTCTTTGAGTGAGGCCTCACTCTCTCTCTCCTAGTATTTTCTTTTTTTCTGGTGCCCTGTCCTGTGTGTGTGTGCATGTGTGTGAGAGTGATTATTTTAAGGCCCTCATTTAAAAATGCCTGCACCTTTTATTGCAGACATGTGACTGAAATACTGGGAGGAGAGCAGTATGTTTCCTGTTCAGTGGTCTTACCAGCCCTGTGCCACCTGTCCAGGGTGATTGATTAATCTGATGATGATCCCATCTATGTGGGATCAAAGACACCTTTACTGCAGACCTTGCCAAATGCAAAGAGAATACCAATCTGAAGATGCTGAAGATTGTGACACTGTGTGACCCCAGGTTTAAGGACTTAAAGGGCCTCCTGAAAGAGGAAAGAGGTGAGATGTGGGCTTTACTGCGCAACCTGATGCTAAAGGACAAAGGTATGATGCGCTCTGCACCTGTGAGAAGAGAGACAGAGGATCCAAAAAAGCCACGGATGTCTTCCTTCTTGTTGGCCTACTCTGATACAGATTAAGAGGAAGAAGATTCCTCCTCTTCTTCCTCTGACAAAATTCTGGACCATTACAGAGCGGAGCCAAAATTGCAGATGGGGGACTGTCTACTAAATTGGTGGTCAGGAAGGCAGCACACACATGAGAAGCGTGCAGGAATAGCAAAGAAACACCTGTCAACCCCAGCTACCACAGTGCCCTGTTAGCGGCTGTTCTCACTCTCAGGTCATATTGTCCAGAAGAGGAGAGCAGCATTGGCTCCAGAAAAATGGGAACATGCTTGTCTGTCTCAGCAATTGGCTGAAAGTCAAAGATGATTAGGCACAATTCAGTTAAAGTAGCATAATATGTAAGTGTTTACCAATGTGACATTAAGAGTACTCAATTGTAAACAGTTGGGACTGGACAACTTGAAGCCTTGGATTAATTATGAATTCTATAAGAAACATTTAATGCTGTTAACACTTAAAAAGTGTGTATTAGATATACAAACCCTTTTGTGTTTACTTAACCTCTGATATTTATGATTAAACTGTACTGAGTAAATCCTACTTTGACTACGGATGACTTGCCTGGTTTTTCCACATTTACGTCTTTCCTTATAATAAATCAAACAGGCCACTTTGATGAATTAATGTGATAAAAGTTTGTTATAAGACACAAAATCAAAGTTTTAACTCATATCTTACCTTTCAATAATTGATTTGCTTTAAAACCAAAATATAAAAGGCCTCTGATTAATTTCAAATTCCAACATCACGTTCATCAAAGTGTTCTTGTATGATGCAATACTGTGTACTAAGAAATTTTTTACCATCCTCACATTACTCTATATCTGTACAGGAGAATCTAATTCCACAAATTCTCCCTTCTCTCTCAAAGCAGTACCCAAGGTCAGGTCATATATGAAGGGCCAACCAACAGTGCATTGTACCTTATATGCTTAGCGACTTTCAGATCTAATTTAGATGCACCAGACAGAGAGGCACCAACTTCAACTCTAAGCAACGTCAACTCTTTTGCGTATTACACGAGTGGCAAGATGTAAGGAGACAATAAGGTTTCTCTTCAGCACTGTAGCCAGGCTGACAGAGAGTCATACCTCCACCGAACCCAGTATTCCTCGATCCCTAAATAGCAATATCTTTATGACCTTTTTTAATGATAAAATTCGAACTATTAGAAATAAAATCAACCATCTCCTGCCCTCAATTGGCACTAATACCCTCCCAACAACAGAGATCTCAGAAACGGCTGAGAATCCTACCTTACTTAGACAGCTTCTCTCTGATCACCCGTGATCAGTTTACCAAAATAATCTCAGGTTCTAAACCAACAACCTGTATCTTAGATCCCATTCATACAAAATTACTTCAAGAAATTCTGCCCCTAATTGATAGTTCGTTACTTAACATTATCAATCTGTCATTATCATCAGGTTATGTACCACAGTCTTTTAAAATAGCTGTCGTCAAACCCCTACTCAAAAAACCCACTCTAGACCCAGAGGATTTAGCCAATTACAGGCCAATATCTAATCTCCCCTTCATGTCTAAAATCTTAGAAAAAGTTGTAACCAACAGCTGTGTGAGTTTCTCCAGGAAAATAATATATATGAAGACTTTCAGTCAGGGTTTAGAGCCAATCACAGTACAGAGACAGCCTAGGCAAAAGTCCCTAATGACCTTTTAATAGCCTCAGATCAGGGACTTGTGTCTGTCCTCGTTCTGTTAGATCTCAGTGCAGCAATCGACACAATTTAGCTGCACTAGACGACATTGCCCTTGCTTCCAATAAAACAGTCAGGAACTTGGGAGTGATCTTCGATCCTGATTTATCCTTTAATAGTCACTTAAAACAAATTTCTAGGACCGCTTTTTTCCACCTGCGTAATATTTCAAAAATTAGACATGTCCTTTCACAAAAAGATGCAGAAAAACTAGTCCACGCCTTTGTTACATCGAGACTGGACTATTGTAATTCATTATTATCAGGCTCCAGCAGTAAGTCGTTAAAGACTCTACAGCTTGTCCAAAATGCCGCAGCACGTGTCCTGACGAGAACAAAGAGAGGAGAGCACATTTCGCCAGTATTAGCATCGCTACACTGGCTTCCAGTTAAATCTAGAATAGAATTTAAAATTCTCCTCCTCACCTTCAAGGCCCTTAATAATATAGCGCCTTTTTACCTTAAAGAGCTGTTAGTACCTTATAAACCCACTAGAGCACTCCGCTCCCAGAATTCAAGCCTACTTGTCGTCCCTAAAGTCTCTAAAAGTAGAGGAGGAGCCAGAGCTTTTAGTCATCAAGCACCTCGGCTGTGGAATAATCTACCACTTTCAGTTCGGGAGGCAGACACCATCTTTTCGTTTAAGAGTAGGCTCAAAACCTTCCTTTTTGATAAAGTTTATAGTTAGAGCTAATTAGTGCGCCAGAACGTTACTTGTTCTATTTTATGACACATGACACACAGATCTTCTCTTTCCAGCTTCTCCTTCCTCTTTTCCATCCCTATCCCCCTTACACGGAATCCCTTTGCTTTATCACCCGCAGATCCAGGGCCTCTGTGGCCGCACCATGGATTGCGGTTTGTGGATCGCTCACCGGGGGTCGCAGCGGTGGATGGTGACTGAGAACTGGAGTGGCGTCTGGTCTGGATGGTGGATCGTGGTCTGGATGGTTGCTGACCATGGACTGTGATTGCAGCGGGACTGCTTGGCATGTCATGTTGGGGTTGTCCTTCGGGATATCTACCCTCATCAAATGCTGCTAGAGACTTTGATAATTGATGATGTTCTCCTACACGTGGCATCTATTGCACTTCTGTCAGTCCTGGGAGAGGGATCCCTCACATATTATTATATTTTAAGATGAACAAACATTCATTTTATTATGAGTACAGTCCAGTGTGAAAATAAATAATTAACAATGTTGAAATATTGTGTTCACAAAACTATATTTGTGAACATCCAAAAAAGTTAAAAATACTTATTGGAAATTTGAATACTGGTAGCAGTGGGAAAAAATACAAATAAATAATTTCAATGTAAAAAAAAATTCACAACTAGGAATTCAAAGGTTTTAAAATGTAAAAAGTGGATGAGACTCATTTACTTCCATATGCCTATATCCCTTTACCATAATAGTATAAAAAAGTTCTACTGTATTTATTACGGTGAAGTTCTGGCAACCAAAGCTGGCAACCGCAGCTGTCAGTTTTATTACAGTGTAGAACTAAGCATCAACTACTTTTGATTAGCTAAGCAGCTAATATTGAACTTAGGGCAAATCTCCCATGTACTGGCCAAATCGAGACAGAAGTAATAGATCTGATGATCACCCAACTAAAACCCAACAAGCTTAAGAATGAGTTAATCCAGCGACCTAATTAACACAGAATTAATGACATAAATAAATGCATGAATTGCTTGAATAAATTAACCTATGCTGCACAATTCATCTTATGACAATTTTTACAATTGCCTGTGCAATTATTTAACTGCAAGAAGCTACGACTTAATTATGTAAAAAATGTGGGGGGGGTGTATATCAGTTGTTCTCTCATTACATGTTCACTAACGATGCACCTCAATTGGCCCTCCCAGCTCATTACTCAAACATAACTCAGCTCTATATCACTGTTATGAACAAACACTCTGTAGTAAAGGACTCGTTTAGAACTCCTTTTCACTATCATGAGTTTATTTCTTCTATGGCATCTGAATGTGAAACTGAATGCGATATGTTATATGGACACAAGTATTGGGACACCTACAGGAGCGTTTTATGGCATCTCATTCTAAATCCATAGGCATTAATAGCTACAACAGCTTCCATTCTTCTGAAAAGAATGAGTGTGTCTGTGGGAATTTTTGCCCATACATTAAAAAGAGAATTTATGAGGTCAGACACTGATGTTGGACGAAAGGGCCTGACTTGCAATCGCCAAAGATGTTGATGAGGTTGAGGTCAGGACCCGTTTGGGTTAGTCAAGTTGTTCCACACCAAACTCGCTCTAGGTCTGTAGCTATCGATTATTTTAGTAATCCAGTATTCTATTGATTAATCAAGTAATCGGATAAATAATACATTTGTACCAAGCTGGAGTTTCTGTGTCCACCTCCACTTTGCTCTCACTTAAACTAATAAACACTCCTCACTAGTTATCAGGACCCGATAAGTACATGAAGTAACTTAGTGTTTCTTTGATTCCAGAGTTTATAAGGCTGTATGTAAACATCATGAAAATTACTCGTCAACATTTTGTGCTGAGTGCAACACGAGACGTGACGCTCACAGTCAGGAGTCAGTGGTAAAATGAGTGGACAGCACACAGACATGATCCGACACCATCGATTCATAATCAAACACATGACCGAACTTGAAACTTGTTCTTCTTAAGTGTGATCAGGCTCAACACTGCTTCTAAAGATGGACTCAGATTCTTATTTTACATTCACATTTAATTGTGTAAAGATTTGGTTGTTTGTCTGATTTAAAAAGAAATTAAGTTTTATTCAACCATCCTATACTTGTTAAAAAATAAATTAATAAACATTGGCTAAGATGCCTCAATTGTTTAGGATAAAGATTATCTTATAGTTTGATTACATTTTTTTTGGTGTGGTAATGTTTTAGTAAGATTTTATTTTAATAACTATCACTTGGACTTGTCATCAACAGAAAAAACAAATGTTAAATGTATATATCAGCTACCCTGTGTTTGATCTGATTAAAACATTTTTTAGTTTGATAGCCCTAATTGTAAGCAATTATTTCTGTTATCTTGGTTCCTTTGTAATGCACAGAGAGCCAATAAACACAGAATCGGCAGTAGTATATGGAATAAATTAAGGTTTGAGGCAAAGTATTTGAATCGATTATTTACATTAACCTTAAATCCAACATGTAATCCACATTAAGGCTAAAAACACAATGTAAATGACCTCGTTTCGAGTCAAATATACAGTGCTGTGAAAAAGTATTTGCCTCCTTCAAGATTTTTAATTTTTTGACATATTTGTCACATTTAAATGATTCAGATCATCAAACACATTTTTATTTTAGACAAAGATAACCCAAGTAAATAGAAAATTCAGTTTTTAATTTATGATTTCATTTATTAAAGGGAAAAAAGCTATCCAAACCTACCTGGTCCTATGTGAAAAAGTAATTGCCCCTAAACTTAATTACTGGTTGTGCCACCCTTGGCGGCAACAACTGCAATCAGGCATTTGCGATAACTGGCAATGAGTCTTTCACATCGCTGTGAAGGAATTTTGGCTCCCTCATCTTTGCAGAATAGTTTTAATTCAGACACATTGTAGTTTTTTTTTAGTATGAACGGCTTGTTTAAGGTCATGCCACAGCATCTCAATCGGATTTAAGTTCTGACTTTTTTTATCGATTTCAGATGTGGACGTGCTGGTGTGTTTTTGATCATTGTCTTGCTGCATTACCCAAGTGCGCTTGAGCTTGAGGTCACCAACTGATGGCCAGACATTCTCCTTCAGGATTTTCTGGTAGAGAGCAGAATTCATGGTTCCATCAATTATGGCAAGTCGTCCAGGTCATAAAGCTGCAAAGCAGCCCCAGACCATCACACTACCACCACCATGTTTGACTGTTGGTATGATGTTGTTTTTATGAAATGCTGTGTTGGTCAGCAGTGGCTTTCGCCTTTGAACTCTCCCATGGATGCCATTTTTTTGCCCAGTGTCTTTCTTATTGTTGAATCACGAACACTGACCGTAACTGAGGCAAGTGAGGCCTGCAGTTCCTTAGATATTGTTCTCGGGTCTTATTTTGAGTAGGCCGGCCACTCCTGGGAAGGTTCACCACTGTTCCAAGTCTTCTCCATATGTGGATAATGGCTCTCACCGTGGTTCACTGAAGTCCCAAAGCCTTAGAAATGGCTTCTTAACCCTTTCCAGACTGATACATGTCAATAAGGGCTGCCACTAACAAATTTTTCTATCAATTAATCTGTCGACTATTTTACCGATGCGTCGATTAATCTAAACGATTGATTTTCTGCCCAAAAAAATCGAATCGACCATTTTATTTCATTTCAAAAGCGCCACGCCATACTGCGCGGCACCAAGGAAAGCCAGTCGCCTCCTATCCACCCCCCTGTTAAACCTTTGTGCGGTTCACATGGGCATCGATGCGCCGCGCGCCCAGCACCGACGGTTTCGGCGACGAGTCTGTCGTGTTCGCTTAATAATGTGCGTGAGACAGACTGTGTAGTAATGTTGACTTCTTTATTCGGGTCCTCACTTCTGTGTCTGACCCTGCCCCCCACATTCACGGCCTCCTCCTATTGTTCCACAACATACCAACATAGGGGCTTCCTATTAGCTAAACCTACATGTCAATCAACTGTTGTGAATAACATTGAACGAGGCCACGGCCTATGTTTTTCGCTCGCCGCAGGCCAGGAAACACACTGGAAAATGATTTTAAACGATATTAATGACATATTTTATATGATATAAATGATCAAATATGTTTTAATTTCCCCAATTTTCCCAATCACATAATTAAATGACCCCCTCTGCCCATCCGCTACAAGCACACAAGCATATAGACAGAGAGAGAAAGAGAGAAAGAGAGGGGTGGGAGGGCTATGAAGACCCTCATCATCATCACGGGTTACATACAACAACAAGTAGAGAAAGCAGAATCGTTGGCTGACCAGCGCTGATAAATGCGCGTACCGTGTGAACAGCTCGGCGCCTGCGTGCTTCAGAATAGCGCTGCGCAGTGCAGCGCCTTGGCGTCCGATGTAATTCAGTCCTTCCCCCAAAACATTCAGCAGACCAGCTGACTGGCTCTCACTCTCAAGCAACAGTAAAGTGAATGAGGCGAGTTGTGTGTGTGGTGATCGGCGGTGATGGATTTTTTTTCCATAATCGAGCAGCCCTAAGGTAAATTCATAATTTGTGTGGGTCCGACGCGTCGGTTTAAAATGTTGATATCGACGCATTTTCAGCGTCAATAGTCGACTAATCGCAGCAGCCCTAATGTCAATTACTTTGTTTCTGATCTGTTTTTGAATTTCTTTAGATCACGGCATGGTGTTTCGCTTTTTGAGATATTTTAGCCTACTTCCCTTTGTCAGACAGGTTCTATTTAATTGATTTCTTTATTCAAAAGGTCTGGCAGCAATCAGGCCTGGGTGTGGCTAGTGAAATTGAATTCAGCTTTCCCAAAAATGTTGTTAATCACAATTCATTCATGATTTATCATGGGGTGGCAATAACTTTTTCACATAGGGCCAGGTAGGTTTGGATAACTTTTATCCCTTAATAAATGAAATCATCATTTAAAAACTGCATTTTATATTTACTCTGGTTATCTTTGTCTAATATAACAATTGGTTTAATAATCTGAAAAATTTAAGTGTGCCAAATATGCAAAAACCTAAGAAACCAGGAAGAGGCAAATACTTTTTCACGTAGATGTCGGGGCTTCCGGACACTTGAATGACACCATAAAAGCAGTATGAAGGCATGTTATGATTTTTCTGTTGTTTAATTACGATTGGAGAATGACTCACCATTGACTTCAATTGAATTGGATTCTGCTCCAAGCAAGTTTCCCCCCCATCCCCCGAGACTATTGATATAGGGGTGAGTAGATAATGAGTGAATTTTCATTTTCGGATGAACTTTCCCTTTAAGCTAATGAAACTACAATGGCATATAAACTCAATGGAACTACACAAGTGGACACATCTGGGTCTATTGATCATATTTTAACATGACATAAAACAGAATAGACACTTTTGCTTGAAGAATTACATAAATTATTTATCAGTTAAAAAATAGCCCCCCCTTTTGTTCTGTAAAATTTGTAAATAATTAATTAAATATTTGCAGCTTTAGCCTAACTGGTAACAAAGTAAACATTAGCTGCTATCAGATATGTACTGGGCTCTGCATTTCCTCCGTATTTTCTCCGGAGGAGGTGCATGTATGAACGCAAATGAAACGAGTGAAACGCTCCACAGTTTCTACAGACATTATCCACCTGGCCAACTAGTATAAGGTCCGTAGAAATCCAGGAGAAGTCATTGTGTGAACACGTAATCACGAACAAGTAAGGGGGTTGATGACACTTCTAACACGCTACTTCCTAAAAAAAGAAAAAAATCAACTAACAAACAAAACGAAAACTAATATCTCCCAGTGAAAAAGCTGTGACAAACGTAGAAAACACTGACGAAGATGTCAAGAGAGTTTTGTTGACTGTGTCAGGCTGATGTTAACATGATCATGTCATCTACGAATCGGAGATAATAAGTCACCTGTCTCTGTCTGCACCACCTCTCTCCTGAATAACGCAAGAGATTTGTTGCTGTTGTGAACGCGTCTGTGCAGTTAACTTTTCGCTGGGTTGTTAGGCAGACACTGGGTAAACTCCGTTGCCAAAGCTGTTGATTTTACCTGGAGCTCATGTCTGAAAAACGCTTTAGAGTTCAGTGTATGACCGTGAGTGAGCAATAGAGTGTAGCAACCACAGGAATCAATACACGTTTAAAGGACTTCAGCTAAGACCTGATTCATCTCATATTAAGAACAACTAAGGCATTCAACATATGTTACAGCGGGTTAGTAGCTGTGCAAGTCATGAGGCCTGACTTGACAAAAGATCTTTTTAGTTGTACTGCCTGTGAAATTCACATCATAAATACTCCAAAGTTAAGACTAAAATCATCATCGTCCCCACCTACATAATTCTCTCTTTCCATTTCACCTTAAAATTGGTAACTATAAAGCCATATGTCATGTTGTGGGTCTATGTGACTTATACATTTGACAAAAGAAAATGTATTAGTCTAGTTCTGAACATGAGCAGGTATAAAGGGTAATTAAAATGTAGAAAAGCAGCACCCAAAATAATTATATGGTACCAATGAAATACCACCCACCTCTGCGTTTTTAATGACAGTAGAAAATATATTTCTCTATGATGCAACTGCTTCTTAAATTTTTCAGGCACTGACATTTCCGTTTTAAAGTCTGGATGCAAGAGAGAAATAGTCCAACAGACTAAGGTTTTGATGTTAGCATCAAAATCTGGGTGCTGAAAGGCAGTAGTATCCCACAGTCTTAATGAAAACAAACGCAAACGCTTGGGGAAACGAGTGGGCCCAACCTTAAGTAGACATCTGAGTGTAAAGGCCTTACCAAGGTATTTGATGGTGAATCCCCGAGGAGGATTGAGGTACCTCCGCATCCATCCATCCCTCAACACCTCCAGATGGTCCTCTTTCCCCTGGATCAGCAGCACATGTTCGTCTATCCAACCCAGGAAGAAGGTCTCGGACATAGCGTCGGTAATCCGTTGGTTCCACACACGTTGCTGGGTATTTTCTGCTTTGAAATCGGCAAATATATCATAGCCTGTGTGGTGCTTCGGCAATTCATCGCTCTCTGATACCCCGGCCGCCCCCTCTGCTTCCCCAGTCTCGACCCTGGAAAGCACTATTGCCAGGGAATGGGGAGCTATCTGCAAGAAAGTCTCCATTATCGCGTCGAGCTTTACAGGTTTTCCTCTTGCAGTCTTCTCATTGCATTTTCCGATGCGAGACACAGTGATCCTTGGTGGAAGTAAGACCATCCATATTAGCTAGCACCGTGTAAAGCGACAATCAACGCTCTTCAGTTCAGACTACCGACATGTTTCCACCAAGCTAGTCCGTTAGCTCCGAAGCATTACACTGAACATCCGTGCACCTTTCAGGTCCTTCTTCTTATACAGACGTGATGTATCAGTCCGTTACCACACCTGTATTTACTGGAGATCCCCGCTAAGCACTGCCCACCACTAATGAAAGCTGACATTTGCGATTTTCAATGTAAACCCTGATATTTACGTTAAGTGTCTGACATTACAGTTAGCTAACTGGATGCTAATGTGGAAATTAATTCACACGCAACAGATGCAGCCAGCCCCCTCTTCTCATCGCCGATCACAAACCCTTGCTCTTGGGACACCTGTATGTTTGTTTGCTGCTTTTAAGGTTAATAAGCAGGCGATGTCAGCAGCCGTGGGAGAACGGTGTCTTGCTGTGGCCTGCCACGCTCTTGTCCAGTGCAGGCGAGCATTGCAAGATGCGGGACCTTCTCAACTAGATTCAGGTATGATGACGGCGACTATTTGGAGCTCTGATACGGAGTGGTAATTATACAAACCGCATCTTATTCTTCTTCTGCGGAGTCTGTTGAATTTTTACGGTGGTTGGCAAACGACTTTTAGGTGCATCAACGCCCCCTTCTGAGCCGGAGTTTGGATCAGAATATTTTTCAGTCTACAAAAAAAATACAAAAAAAACAGCCTTGTTTCCAGCAATGTAATGTGATCTTTTTCCAATCTACTAATGATAATTTTTTTAAGCCTGCCTGACTTAATGCCCTGTTTACTTCACTCATCCTTACTATCTTGAGGTGCTTCTATATTTATATCTATTGTCCTTTCCCTCTGTCTCTTTTCGTCAAAAAAGCCTTTGCTAATAAGTCAGGTTTACCCTTTTGATAGCATTCCTAACAACTGCTTGTTTCCCTTTTGCACTCAATGAAATATTGAAAATTGTGTATATTCTTCAATACCTTGAATGTATTATTTCTATTTTTATTGAATTGGTGCATTCTTGATTCAACCATGGTACTATCTTTCTCCCTGTTTATTCCCACTTCTTGGAATTTTGTCTTTTGCTTCCCCAATAATAATGCTGCATAATTCTCTGCTGATGTCATCTTTTTTACATGCTTGCATTTTCTTCTGATAATAGTTTATATTTATCCTAATTTGCTCCTTGTAACTTCCATCGCCCTTCTCTATCATCCGAATCCATTTTCATTTCTACACCTACCTTTATGAATATTGGATAGTGCTTTCTTTGAATACTAAAAACAAGCTTTATCTGCTTACAACTGTTTAAGATAAGATGCATTTATTGATCCCAAACACATGCACAATCACAGGACATGCAGATTAGGGAAATTTGTCTTCTGCTTTTGTCTCATCTTGTGAACATATCTGGACACACAGAGCAAAGCCATGCACATATTTTATTTATCGATAATATTTTGTAACCGCTGACAATTTCATATTAAAAGTCTAGAATTGAACTGCTTTCCCACATTCGTCCTGATCCTGTATTAACCAGCTCATTCCGGCTTTGAAACATTTGTTCCTCTCGTTTCGTTATTATATATCTTTTCAGCCTCTGCATATGTCACATATCACTCCAATTTAACTTGTTAGATGATCACTGTTTATTTTCGAACTGAAAATACACCATAAGCTGCTCTGTGATTTCTTCAACGTTTGTGTGTGTCCATATCGCTGAGATTTAAAGCACCTCATTGGAGGAGGCACATATTCCGGACAAAACTCATGTGAGCCATGAGTTTCAGGGGTAAAATGTGAAGCAGTCAGATAGCAGCCAATCCAATACAACTGAAGATATTAGGGACTTTCATCATAACCAAACATAAAAAAACAACAGAAAAGAAACAAATTTAAAGGGCCCATATTGTGTAAAATAAACTTCTTTTACTATCCGTAATTACTTGAAGGGGGTCAGTAGCGACCCTTAAAGTATGAAAACCGTCACTCTGCGGACTTGTTAACTTAGTATATTCGAAAAAATATGTTATCTAAACCTCTCGTTTGTGCCCATTATATGACAGGCGCACTGGAGTTAAGCCATCCTTGTTTTTACCCCCGACTATTATTTGAGAGAAAACTGTAAACAATGGGACTGAATTGACCTCAATAGACTTTAAAGAATCATAGTATATCTTTATTGAATAATGTATTATGGTTTATAATTCATAAACTATACATGTCATCATAATGAGCTTAAACAGAGTGTTTCATTGTGCAGTAGTGAGCAAACATGGCTATTAGCCTTGTGGTAGGGTGGCTTAAACCTTCTGTTGTCCCTGCTTCCCCTGGCGGTTGTCCATGCTTCCCCTGGCTGTTGGCCCCCTCACATAGCCCGCCACATATTAGCACACCCATGTAGGGCAATAGACAAGTGAGCAGCCCTTGCAGATGTATTTGTTACACCCGCGGCACACGTGTGAGTTTTACAGTCCTTTTTCCTGGGGTATATCTGACAAATCCTCCTCTTACTTGCTTCGAGCAAGGCTGCTAGGGCATTGACTAGGGCCAGACAGTTTCCGCGCCTCCTTTGTTGTGATTGTAGTCCAGGACGATGACCGGTTTCCCTTTCTCATGGTTGCTGATGTTGGCCTCCGCGTGCCGCATGCTCAGGAGCACCGCCTTCCTGTTTTTCTTTGGCATGTAGCACACCAGAGTGGCGGTGGGCGTGAATGCGAACTTGGATGAGAACACCTATCCTCCCTTGACTGCAAGCAGCCTGGTCGGGAGCTTGGGTTTGTTCTTCCGAACTTTGCCGACCACTGTGATCTTCCTCTACAGGAGCTGCAGCGCAAGTTTGTAGGAGGAGAAGTAATTGTTGCACATGACGTTGGGAATGTGAAGTCCCTCTGTGACATCGAGAACTACCAGCAAAGCCTGGCCGCTCGGCTTTCCAGTGTTATCTTGCATCTTTCAAGCATAGCTGGATTTTGCATCGCAGGCCACCAACAATTTCATGTGTCTATTTGCAGCGCGTTTGTCTATTTGCAGCGCATGTGTTGTGTTGTGTTGTGAAATTGATGCTTCTGGTTTCTCAACTTGCATGCGTTTTGTCAACTTGCATGTGTTTTCTCAGGTTGCTGTTTGTTGAGCTCTCAGGGCCACCGTAGTTTTCTTTATTGTTGTTCTATAATTATATAAATGCAACAAACTATAGTTTAGTATAGTATAACTTTATATAAAACTTTATTGGCTTTGTTATCAAATATGTTTTGCGGCTCCAGACAAATTTTATTTAGGGGAAGAGGGTCCATTGTATTGCTTAAAAAGGCTACTGTTTAAGCATTTTAAGCACTTTATTTGTTGCACTTTTTTGTTTGATGGAACATGTGGTGGGAGGCTTTGATTAATGAAAATATTTTTCCCTAACTAATCTTGTGTAATTTTTTGCTGAACTTAAATCATTAAATGCTCTTAAGAATACAATTATTAAAAATATAGGTTAGGTTTCAGTTAAGAATTAGTTGAATACCATTGTAATCAAAATGTCAATTAATCTACCTTGGTCAAATCTTAAACAAAGGTCTATTAATTCAGCTATATTGTGGTACATAGACAGTCATTGAGGCACAACAATAGTTTTCTGGTTGAATGTTCAGCTCAAGTCTAGAAGGCCCTACAAGTCATGATCAGAGGAACATGAATCAGAATAAGTTCAGATATTGCACATCTTTAGCATACCATCCAAAAATCCACTAGAATGCAGGAAATAACATCTACTTAAACCAAAATTTCCTGGGGGTGGACCTTCAGCTATGTCTTCTTAGAATGTAACCAATGTTGTCCATCTACATTAGGCCGCCCCTATCAACAACTTCGGGCCCCATAACACCAGAATGCACAACATGGATACAACGGCAAATTCCAATTCACTGATATTTGAGCCACCAACGAGTGTGGCTGCGTGCGCTGCAAAATTTTAACCCCCGACAAAATCTCACTCCAAGGTTTTTTGAAAAGTTGGCAGCTCTGCTGATGTTTTATGTAGAAGAGTTGGGAAAGCTTCAACCTACTTAAAGGACCGATCGTATGCCCATTTTACCACAGGTGATATGGTTCCTTGGGGTCTTAATGAAATGTCTGTAACATATTTTGGTCAAAATACCACAAGGATCATTTTAAAAAGCAGCTTTTTACCCTGTCTAAAACAGCCCTCCTCAGATTGACCTGTTTTGAGTGCCCCCCCACCCTCCCTCACTCCTCCTCCTTAAAAAACTGGTCTACAATAAGTATTTGTAGTTCTTATAGCTTTGCATGTACAGATCTATTTCCAGATTTATAAAGGGACGCAACGGAGGTAACAAATTATCATATTGCACTGTATTGTTATCTTATTATCTTATTGATCCTCCTTCTACCACCTGTGATGGGCCATTCATGACAGTTGGCACGGGGATCGCAAAAAGACTGAACAACCTACTATCTTTATAATTTAATTAAAGGGCACATCGAATGCCCATTTTGCCACAAGTTGATATGGTTCCTTGGGGTCTCAATGAAATGTCTGTAACATATTTTGGTCAAAATACCACAAGGATCATTTAAAACAGCTCCCTTTTTACCCTGTCTCAAACAGCCCTAGAGAGGGTTAGCGAGACTGTGACGTCAGTTATGGTGGTAATACCATTCGGCGCACTCTAGTGTATCGTTTCTGACATAGAGGAACCACAACAATCAACGGGATATGATTTTTTCCAGGGTTTTTGGGACAGTAGACATGCCAGATACCTAAATTAACGTGCAGAAGCACTACAAAAGTGGAATTTCATAATATGTCCCCTTTAAATCAAACCAAAAGCATATCTTATTTTTGCAGCTTTCTTCTTTGCCAAAATGTGAGTTCTTGCAAGGGTGTACACTATCAAATACAATGTCATTTTCATAATTTTCATCCATCATGGGAATAAGAGTCTCTGGGTTTAGGAGTGCTGAAAGCTTAAATTTAAGATGAATGCTTGGGATTTAGCCAGATTAACAAACTGCTGTCATGTGCTGAGTAGCAGAACTGTTCAAGATGTGCAAAAAAAATTGTTCTCATTCCTGAGAGCAACAGGCCTGAGACAGACGCTGGTTTACCAAATATGTAACCTCTGGGCCTGCTCTGTGACCACAATCAGGAAGTCTCTGCAACAGCAAAATAGAGTAAGAGCGACACGCGTCCTGCAACAGGGAGACTATCAACATGTCACCAGCATACATCAAGACTGTGCTGCCACCAGGCAGGCTCAGGCCCTCAGGTCACACTTTACCACTATTGCATACACCGCCAGACCTTCTCTTGGACAAAGACAAGTACAGGCTGTCTGGGTGTAGTGGAATTAAGATAAATCTGTTCTCAAATTGGCAACTTTATAATACACTGAATCTGGCAGCAATGAAGCAAAAAATCGCATTAGTATCTGAACGATTAATTTCATTACTGGCTTGCAATTCCTGGACAAATCTTCAATAATCAGTTTGTTTTGGAATTTGGTGAGTATTGAAAGGATTGGTGGTTTCTACAACACACCTCATTCCATCAGATATTGCATCATGTCTGTTCTTGCTCTGAGAGGCAACGGATACTATCTAATTTCAGGTAGCTTAGCATTAGCATAGATTATTATTCTGCAGAAACAGATTTACTATGGTCAACTGAAACCTGAGTATTTAAAGTCAAATCTGCATTGTAAGAGCCGCTGTTAAAGTAGCATTACCTCTCCTAATGCTCTTTATTCAGAGTATTGGTGTCGATGTGTTGTAACGTGTTACAGTGAAAACTAAACTTGTCTGCAACCTTCAGTTTTTCCACGTTAATCTAAGGCAGTCTTCACTAAATTATTGTGTTAAATATAAATAAATTATAGGAAGAATAACTTTACTAGAATAGGCAGTCTCATAGAGAACCTGAGGCTGATGTCCACCACATATTTCCTAAGCTGAAATGACTATGATCTGATGAACTTTGAAGTAATACACTTTTATTTTTACCATGTAGCTGTCTGTTGAGAAGTTAACCTAGCACATGTATGACTTTACATATCGGTGTATTTGTGTTGAATGTTCCTCTAGGATGTCCAACATGAGACACAACTGGAATCCAACCAGACTCAACACTGAGTCATCACTACAACACTGACTCCAGGTACAGACCTGTTTTCATTACTTACAAACAATCAAATCAGAGTATTGCACATAATACATAATGGATTAACTAATATATGCAATACTTTTAATGTGAAATAACTCCATACAATACATTCATTGTCTTGGTAGTGCACAGTTTAATCCAAAAGCATATTCATATACATAGTTGAATATCCACAGAAAATATGGATACAAACTTTGTTCATAAGTAACACTTCCTCTACAATAATGCCATACTTTGATATTTCCTATCATTTTATCAGGGACTGACAAGCCTGAAGGACACAGCTTTGATGACCGTGTTCTGTCTCTTATGGCAAAGAAGAAAAATAAAACACTGGGTTCTTATCAAACATCTAAAGTGTATCAAATCAGAAAGCAGAAGATACACATTGTTCTAATGTGTCAATTTTTTAACCAACCATAATGACTATAGAAATTAACTCTATTATCCATGACACTTAGCAATTTCTGCCAACCTTAAACAGTTGCAGAAAACATGAAGCTGGTGCAGTCGTCCTCATGTTGACCAGCCTGAAGCTGCCGATCTCCACTATGTTGCGGCTGAGGACATTAGGTGCTGCAGTTCTTCATCTAATGAAAAGAAGACACTCAGTATAAAGAATGTTTTGTGTTGTGTATGAAGCACCACAGATGTCAGACAGAATCGATGTACTGGGCTCTGTGATTGTACCCTCATGGTTAAATCCACATATTTTAAGTCGCTTGGGATAAAAGTACTGAAAGAAAAAAACATTTTACAAATAGATAAAATGTCTTTCTACCTCATCTGTAATATTCAAGGTGATAATCTCCAGCAGAGCTGTTGATAACAGTCCACATCAAGTCTCTCCACTTCCCTCAGTGTGAAAACATAATTATATAATTATGAGAACTGTCTAAACTGTCTAATTCACTCCAAAATTCCATAACAGGCTAAATAAACGAGATGCAGTAGTAATGGTGGATATACCAGCCTGTATCAGAATATTTGTGAAACTTAGTTACTATCACATGCAACTTACACGTGTACCTTGAATACAGTAAGAAAAAGCAGATTTTCCAAACTCTGTGTGGATCTTTGGCACCTGCAGGGTAAACCATGTTGTTTAACACTGGTTAATTTCAGTTAATCAAATCGCCCATAAGATTGAGAGATGAAGATGTTAACGTTTTTTTTCCGATTCAACTGGAGGAGGAGAATAGGAGGGGGTTGACGCAATCCCTTTAGTACCCATTGTTAGTGGACAACTTCTTCCTGTTTTATCAGTTTAATACCGAAAACAGTGAGAGGAACTTATAGTTAATGGCTTTAAACCTTTCATACAATAGAACATGTTAGGGCTGGCAGAATGACAGGCGTGAACCCAAAAGCAAACGACAATGAGGCAGAGTGGGAATAAGCAAAGTTCGTGGTTTATTGGAACGTAGCAAGGGTCAGATACCAGGCAATCAGTCCGATGCAAACAAATCCAATAAGGAGCCGGCCAGAGATAATCCAGGGTAGACAGAGCAGTGGTCAGGAGCCAGGTAGTCAGTCCGAAGCAAACAAAACCGACAAGGGGCAGGCAGAAGAGGAGTCCAGAGAAAAAGCAGACAGGTCACGGTGGAGATCAGGCAGGAAAGGAATCAGGAGGTAAACACTGGACAGATTAGGCACGTACACACTAAAAGATCTGGCAGAGGACAAAGGGAACAGGCATGCAGATATACAGGGGAGACTAATGAGAAGATGGAAGACAGGTGCGTCAGTGGGTGGAGCCGGTGAAGGAATCAGAGGAGTGAGGAAGTGCAGAGCAGGAGGGGAGTGGCCGAGTTCTGAAAAGAGAAGGGAATTAGTAAACAAAAATTAACAGACAAACTAAAAATATTAATAACAAGGCGAATTCGTGACAGAACATGAGGCAAAGCAACCCGCAGAGAGTACTTGTTCATCTGCGTTACCTTTAATAAATTTGATTTATTTATTTAAGATTTTACATAATAATCTGTGCTTTAAATTTAGCTGATTTTGAACAGTAGTGATTATTATTCTCTATTTTCCGTAATAGAAGAGGAGAGTTTAAAGACTGTTTGTCTCCCCTGCTCTCCTTTGGATTTGAACTGGATTTTATCTGAATGGTAAAGTTTCTATATAGTATTTCCATTATCATTATGACACTCATCCTACTACATTTATTTACATAGCTTGTGCTGCAAAGATCAAGATAAAGATCACAATATACTGACACTTATGTCTGTTGATGCGTATGTACTTTTAATAATATAAAGGATCTCAAATCTTAATTCAACTCCCTTCATAGCACATTTCATTAGTTCCCTAAAGAATATCACACATTTTCTTATCTATCTTAAATCCTTGTGGGATGCTTTTTACACTTCAAAATCTGGTGCACATTAAAACATATCTAAATCAGTGCATTTGAAACACCTACTCAGACTAAAACATTTTCAAATAGGACATGTGACCTTTCTGATGCATTTGACCTCTTACAGTTTGATAGGATATTATTAAATGTGTGACTGTATGAGGTTTTTGTCTTTAGTCAGTGTATTAGCTACAGTAGATAGCAGTCAGCCGATCACAGTTAGAAGAAACACAGACAGGTACCAGCACAGAAGCTCAGTAATGAACTGCGGGTAGGGTCAGCAACAAACACATTTTAGACATTTAAAAAGAGTGCAGCCTAGATCCTTAGTTTTTTTGTGTTATTTTGCAACTTCAGTGTTTTAGGGACAGTTAAGATTTCCAAGGTCACACAATAATGCAAGCACAAATAATATGTGATTTCTCCTTAGGCATTTAGTTGGTCTTTTAATTTGCTAAAATACGTTTTTTGCTTACCCCGTCCATGGCACATCATTGCTTATATTCCATGCTGTTTCTCCACGTAGCGAATACACTGGCTATTGATAAGGACCTCATACAATCACACATAAAACTATCCAAATTAACCCCTTGAGGCCTTTAAGTATGCATATTTCAGCTAGCCTGCAATGCTTGCATAATTTGTAACCATTGCCATAACCAAACATACAATATTTACAAAGTGGCCTCATGCTCAACAGTGTGGCCATAACTTTATTACAGTTTCAAGAGCTTTCAGAAAATCACTCAGACAGTCTGACTAAACAGAAAAACGTGTACATCTGCAGAGATTATATTTTCAATGAAGTATTACTGTAAAGTGTAGAGAGCTTTGTAAGAAATACAGGATAGAAATGCAGTAAGTTAATTTCCAACAAATTCTGTTTTTTTAGGCCTTTGAGTAAAAGGTAAACATTTGCAATCAAGAACAATGGTCAGGGGTTGTGGCCTTCCCTTGCTGCATTTCCTTCAGATCTTAAAATCATGATGAGAGAAGTCATATTTGGCTTCCTTGCTGAAATGATGTCAAAAACATTCGAAATCTGAACTTTGAAGGCTATGGACTATTTTTAACTATTGACTATACCAATCAACAAGCTGGCCTAACAGCTTTTTGATTGGTACTGTATTTTAAATGTCAATTGTAGTAAATATCTTAATGATTAATGCAAATTAACATATATATTTTTTTTAAGCACACAAAGGGATATGAGTGGTTTGCCAATAAAGTATTTGTATGGATATTAAGTAAGTCTTAGGTTGGAAAAAAATATGTTTTTATTATTGTCAGAATAATAATCATCACAAATTTACCAAGTGTGGTCGTACAGTTTTATTAAATTCAATTAGATTTAATTTGTACATGTGCCAGCATTATAATAGCTAGCAAGCTAAGTTAATCCTAGCAAATTAGTCTGTGGCCTACTCACGCACTGACTTTAGAAGATGAGCTAACATGAATTTACAAGGTAAATTAAGCACACAACCTACCCCAGTGGCTTCACATCCATGAACTGTCTCATCAATTGAGTTATAAAATGATCTAGAGACATCTGTCCTCCTGGGTCAGGTGCTGCTGCTCTGGGCAGTGTCTAACCCATTGTGTGAAAGGAGCGCAAACTGTTCTCTTACATCACTGGCTGAGCAGGAAGGGGGTTTTTGAATTTCATTCCCATTACCCAAGTAAACTTTACTCTATTGCAGGGGTGTCAAACTCATTTTGGTTACAGGGCCATATACTGCTCACTTGATATCAAGTGGGCCAGACCAGTAAAATCATAGCATAATAGCTTCGTACCCCCCCTTTTTTTTTCACCGCCGCCACCATGCCCCTCCGCCCTGGATGACGTTCATGGTGGGGGGGACGTGGCTGCAGCAGATACCAACAAGGACCTAGGAGTCTGACGCACGCATTGAAAGTGAAAGATGAGGGCCGTCGCGCACCGGCTGGTGTGGGATTCCAGCCCCCAAGGGCTCCGTGGACAGCACTGCGAAACCCCTGGACCACTTTGAGTACCCCGTACCCCAGTTTGGGAACCGATGGTCTATGGCAGGGGTCACCAACCTTTTGAAACTGAGAGTTACTTCAAAGATACTGACTAGTACGAAGGGCTACTTGTTTGATACAAACTTCCTGAATAACAAAGTTGCAAAGATCACCTTTTAATAATAATATATGTGAAGAGACTGTCTGATCACGTCAATGTTAATTATTTCTCACAATAATTATTAACAATGATTTCAACAACAATGATGGTAGTAAACAGATATATTAAAACATGCAACATGTATTTCTGTATATCTTTTTTTTAAACTTTGCTTAAATTCAACTTAATTGAAGTACTTCTGGTGACATCTATTTTCTGAATTTCCCACGGGATTAATAAAGTATCCATCTATCATCTATCTACATTAATCACTAAATTCTTCCATCAGACTGTACTTTTTCAAAAATAGAGACAAATGTATTAAATTATAATCGCTTTGTTACAACGATGATAAAGCTTAACAAAAAAAGAATACATGCATGTGACTGGGGTGGAATGTTTCTAAGTGTCTTTTTAATTTGTTGGGTCCCTTACTGTCAGCTGCCAGAGTTTTCAGACCTAAAATACACACTGGTCTCTCCTCATGTCCTCCTTCATTCACTGTGAACCAAAGAGCAAGACAGGCTTCATCATACTTTCTTTTCAACTTGTTTTTTGAACACTGTGTCTTGTTTGTCCCTGACCAGCTGCTTCACGGCAACGAGCTCTGATCTCATGTGTGTGTCTCTGAGCGAGTGAGTGGGGGCGGAGCCCCGGGGCCTGTGTGTGTGTGCTGTCTGGAGACAAACACACACATTTCCGCTCCTGGTATTTCTTGCTGGCCTGATACGATAATGATTGACAAATCAACAGTTTTTTTATTTCAATTTTTTAATTTAGAGCATGCCTCGCATCCGGTGGGCCGAGCTGGACCCCCTGGTGGGCAGTATGTTTGACACCCCTGCTCTATTGTGTTGGGTCGTACAGTAAATACAGAAGAGTATTTCATATTACTTGGCGTGAATTAACAAAATTACTTAACAATATGAGGATTATATGTCATATGTTACTATGTTATATGATATGTGTTATTTTTTTATCCTGTATCCCGTCTATTGCGTAGATGTTGCTTGCCAGGTCATAAGAATTTCACTGCTCTGATGACGCTAAGTTATTTGGTTCATGTGACAATAAACTCTGAATTGATTTGATTTGATTTGAATTACTAACAAACTCCAAGTATCAGATTAAATAGCACACAACATTTTGAAGTAAAAGCACTTAAATAATATTTTATTGTAGAACACTCCACATAAACATTACGTAAGTGTAGTAAATTCCTCAAAACAATACTCACTCACTACAGGAATGTCAGCACATAGACATCATACTTTACTTCCTATTTATCACGTAATTCTTGTAGGCATTAAATTATAAGCATTTTATCACAAATATTTCTGGGTCTGGGAGCATAACGCTTAATTTGATCTAGTTTATGTAATCCCATCTGATTTTGATAAGTCATAACCTTATTTTTACTTTCTGGGGTAATTTGACCCAGCAACTTTCAATATAGAACCATTCTACTCACACATGAGCGCAGTTAAAGACAAAACATGCTGTAACTCTATCTTTTTATCTAGCCTATGACTCAAGCTGGCATTCCGGAGGAGAACATTGCTTCAGACTGGTCACCTTGTTTTGCTTGTATAAATCGTGGACTGATTTAATTTACTTGACACTTTTGATCTGCTTTCTGATCTATTTTTATTTTCGATTTTTTTTTAATTTTTCACATTTAAATTTTGACCTCGGCTGTGGACTCTTTTTTTCCCTTGTTTGCATATTCACATCAATTTGAAAACTAACAAAATTTGGCTCCTACATTAATTACATTAACAACCCGAAGTTGACCCTGAAATACCTGATGGACACAGGCTCCCTGAAAAACTTCCAATTACAACAAGGTTAAGGTGTTTGATTGTTTTTTTGTTTGTGTGTGAATGGGTGAATGTATAAATGTACTGCAAAGAGCTTTGAGTGGTTGTCAAGACTAGAAAAGCGCTATATAAATACAAAACCATTTACCATTACATTTTATTATAGATGACATTATTTATAAACAAATAAATCCCGCTCAATTGACATAGTATAGATTTCGTCTTGAATAGGTCATAATGAAAATGACAAAAATGGATAGTTTAAATATTTTTTACTCCTGTACTCTAATCCCAAAGTGCAGAATTCAAATACAATGAATGACAAAATATTTGGTGCAGCATAAAGCTCACCTGGTTGAGCTGCCACCCAATTGAAGATATGCCGCATCCGCAGCGGCCCTTTGCTGAATCTCCTCCCCAACACACTATTTGCTCCTCACACGGCTAGCTCACTCTCCTATCCATAATAGAGGCCACCCCCATAAAAATGTTTAATTAAAAAATTTAAATTAAATAAAAGTCCAATATATTCAAGTATTTCTTTGTTCTGACAGTTTATTGATCAATAAGCAGTATTAATTTGTTTAATTACATATTGTGCGCTGGCTGCTTACATTGCAGCCCCTCAGTAAGGACAACCAGAGCATCACATGCTACTGAAATAAGGATTTGTGCTTCTCAACTCTAGCCCTAGCATTGTCACAAGTACCAAACAAGAGCATACTGTTTCATATGGCCCATGGAATTGCTGATAAGCCCAACCCCCAAGAACAGTATTTCCAGGAATCCCTCTTTCTGATAGGTCAAGGGATTCCTGGGAAAACTGGACCCCAGGAGAGAGGAGATAAATCTTTTGATTTGATCCATTATTTTCCAGACACCAACAGCAATGGATCCATTCTTCACATGCAGCACTGCAGCTGTTGATTAGAAACGACCACATCTGTACTTTACTTTCCTTCTTCTGATAGTGCCACTTCAAAAATGGTTTCCGCATATACTGAGCCCCAAATTGCTCCAGACAGTTGTGCTGACAGTGTGTGAGTGTTATCTATTAGAGACCGTGCTGCACATAGATGCACTTTATGAATGTGTGTAAATGGGCCAAACTGCAAAAAAGTTATCTTCAAGTCTAGAAATCCAATTACAATTTAAACTGATATCGATTACATGTTAATTCATTAATCTGGAAGGATTCACAAGCTGTAATTTAAGGCTTTTCATTGCAATGGACAATTACAGAATTGGATGATAGAATAGAATAATGGAATAGAATAAGGGGTGCCTGGTTGATATATCTCTATGAGGCTATAAAGACTTACAAAGACAAGCAAAGTTTTAAATTGGATTTGTATGGTGCCAAATCATAACATACATCATTTCATAGCACACGTATAGTAAGGTTGAGACCTTAAATATTATAGAGAAACTCCCCCAATAACTGGAACAAACCTCTAGCAGAAACAGACGTGGGCGTACATCATCCTCGACTGGCATCATCATATAATTTCACATCATAATCCCTAACACAAGAAAACCACATATCTGGTACTTATGCACAGCATATATTAGTTTTGTATGAATATGTGTGTATGTGAATGGGTAAATGTGGATGGTAGTGTTAAGCACTGGTGGTAAGACTATAAGACTAAGCACTATATAAATAGTGTCCATGTACCATTTACCTGCTGATTGATGCTGTTACATGACTGTGGACATGCTCAGATTGATATTTCTGTCCTCCGTCCCGAGCTACAGTGCTTCATCTCAGACTACCAACTGACCAGAGATGCAGCACTGCACCATGGGCCATAGGGAAGAGAAGGACATCTACTGATAGAAGAAAAAAAATGGAAATAGCAGACAACGTAAATTTAGTGAGCTGAGACGGTTTAATAATTCCATGTGCTGCACATGGGCTGTCATTGGTGTAATTAAGTGAAACTTTCTACTGGTGATTTCCTATTGACTGAGTTTTCATTGAATTATTTGTATCTATATGACACTGGATTTAATTGTTGTCAGAATATGATGTAGAAGATGGGTATTTATCTTCCTCTATAATTATAACATCATTAGGGAACTCACTTATATAACATTACATAGGATTCAAATTTAAAATGAACATGCGCACAATAGCCAAAAATGGCGTATGCGAAATAAATCATAAGATTTAAAAACTTTGCAGATGCACGGCTGAAGGCAATGTTCGGTTTCAAAATCCCAGTCCACCTGGAAAAAAGGATACATATCCTGCCCTCTACACTCCCACATTCAACATAAATTGTCAAGCCAAAGCTCCTCAATGATTTACTTATGGTGAATCATGTCATCAACAAGCGAGAAGACCAACTTTTCCAACACCAAAATCGAGGTGCTTATGAGTGAGGTGGAGGTAGTGCTGCTACAGCTCATTGTTGTCAGTCTAACAATTTTATAATTTAAAAATCCCATCCAAAAGGGCATTATTGGGATATAACAGCAGCTTATACGTGATGTTTTGTTACTCAGTATTTAAAGACCTAATTGTTGAAAGACTCTGGACCTTGGAGACTGAAAAGAAGAAGTGGTGCAAATCGCTTTCACAGGTCTCAGTATATGTAATTGGAATATAAGTGGCATCTACTTTGGATTCATATCAAATGTACAGATGTTGTAATTGAACTCCCTTTCACAACACAATGAGAGACCTATAAAGACAGGAGCAGAAAGAGAATGCTCGGACTGTGTTCAGCTTGAAACTCCCAGTCTGCCCATATATGGTCTTTCATTTCTGGGAACATGGAAAAAGGGATTGCTGCTTTGGATAAACATTCCCTCCTCCAGGATGTGATTGCTCCCACTGATAGTTTGTCACCCCCACCATCCCCTACCCTTCTGGCTAAATACATTCCCTTTTCTAGTCACAGTGGGGAGGCAGCAGAGGAGGAGGGCGCCCTTTATTTAGTCCCTTTCCCTCTGCTCTGGGCCAAACAAGTCCATATTAAGAAGAAAGACCATCTCTCTCTCTCTCACACTCTCTCTCTCTCTCTCTCTCTCTCTCTCTCACACACACACACAAAACCACAGACCCACGTCAAGTCTTTTCTCAATGCCTTCCTGTGTGTGTGTGTGTGTGTGTGTGTGTGTATGCATACATGACACCAAGCTTCAAACTTACGATCATCATCTCCATGTTGCATGGTTAGTTGTGATTAGTATTTGTAAAGTGGGAAGATATTTATCCGTGTGAGTGTCTGAGAAAGTCGAGAAGTATTGCACTGTATTCAGGATGACATACTTACCAATTCCTCTAGCCTCTTCTTATCCAGGCATTGGCCACTCCTGTTCACTCTCCTCAACCCCTTGGAAATTACAAATGTTACATGTTCAGTCACAGAAAGATCTCTCTGAAAGACACTTTGGCTGCTTTCTATTTTTACTGTAGAGAGGTTTTCTTCCTAGGTGATTACAGGACACGTTGCAATTTAAATTGATGACAACATAAGACACATTTTACTATGAGTGGACCTTCTTATTAGCAACTGATTCGCCATGTTCCATCTTAATATGGAGAGCCTTCATATAATCTATACAATTATCGTTATAAAGATAATTTTGTGCCAGGTCCTGCAGCAGCCTAGCTGTGTGGCCATTCCATGAATACATCAGACCAACCATTATCAATCATTTACACTCCAATTTACACATATACATTCTGTTTTTAAAATATGTTACATTTACATCCTGAACCTAAAAACTTAGCACAACATGAGAGTGACATTGGCTATACTCTGCTACATCAACGTGCAAAAATAAATAAATAAAACTAATAGAACAAATCAAACAAAAGACCAACCACTTTATTCCCATTTAAAAAGAGCCGCTACCCAGGTACGGATGGTTTTAAATTGCATGCCAGGAATACTGTAAAAAGGAAAACATTCTCAGTAATAATACATTTAATTAAATTTAGTAAGGCAATGGAAATCAAATACTAGGACAATAATTATTCAAGTTGTGAAGCTCTCTGTTGTTTTGTATGTTTTAGCTAAATATGAAATGAGAATCAAAGTTTACTTGTTGGTTCAAAGAGAGGATCCTCAGATGTGGATTATGGCTTAACTGTGGAGCTGAGGTGTGTGCGGTTTGAGGGACACTCAGGCTCCACTCGCAAAACTCTGTTAAGCACCTGCATGTTTCACCCTAGTATCAAAACAGACGATGGGGCTGACAGTAGTTTATATGTTAGGGTTAGGCATTTAGTTATCAATCAATCAATCATCATATCAGCCCATATCAGCAATTCACAATTTGTCTCATAGGGCTTAAATAAGTGTTTAGGGGAGGGTAAACGGCTATGGACTGCATTACGCCGATGTGTCTGTGTTTGTGTGTGTATTGCTCTTACATGGTCTGTTTTGTTCACATCACCTGATGCCTGTTTCTCTGTTTCTAGGCATGAGCACACATAGGCAGCGCTCTGAGGGGACAGATGCAGTTAAGTGAGCTTGTGTGTATATTCTATGTGTAGGTATAAATCTAGCAGTTGTACTATTCTTTCTAAGCCTGGTATGTGTAGATAATTATGTCTATGATCCTTGTCATCTATGCTGGCTTAAGATGGAAAATTGTGTGAGACAAATGTCAGCCATACCACAGGAGGATCAGATTTACACGTTTTTTACCATTTAAGGAGAGCACAAAACCGAATCTACTTGCACCCTACCTCTTTCTTCGCAGTGTTCCAGAACGGATTACACAGAAACTGTAACTCCATAAAAATCACAGCACTAGTAAGTCTTCTTTTACTTTGTATATATGTGAGATTGTGAGTGTGAGTGTGTGTGTGTGTGTGTGTGTGTGTGTGTGTGTGTGTGTGTGTGTGTGTGTGTGTGTGTGTGTGTGTGTGTGTGTGTGTGTGTGTGTGTGTGTGTGCGTGCGTGCGTGTGTGTGTGTGTCTGTTAAGACAGGCTGTGATAACAGTCAGAGCCATCTCTGTTGTTGAGCCAAACATTGCCTAATATGGTCATATTTCTGTTTCTCCTTGGCTCTGTAAAACACACACAGGAAGCCCTTTCTCAATTTGTATCCATCTGTCTGTCAAACTACACACACACTCACACACACATACACACAATCTCATGTATGTAAAAAAATTATATTTGAATGTATATGTATGTATAAAATGATTTAATAGTGCAGTGACTTAGTAAGTGGTGTTGTCAAAGTTTCGTACACAAAGACACAGAAACAGTCATTGTACGACACAAAAATGGCAATGCTGAACAGGGAGTCAAACACTGGTGCTTGATCAGAGCTACAGGACCCTGTCATAGTGGAGTGCAACGCAGAACATTAAGGCTGTTATTAGGGGGTGCTGTAAGGAACTTAGAGAGGATTTTTGGTGGGAGTCCAGGGGCACAGGAAGTTATGGCTGTTATGATGGTTCAGTGTTTTAACACGACAATGATGAGAAATATACACTTGCTGAAAAGGAAAGATATCAAGTCAAGTAGGGGGCGGCTGTGGCTTAGGAGATGGAGCAGTTTGTCCCCTGACCAGAAAGTTGATCCCCATATTCCCACATTTCACAATCTGAAGGATCCTCGGTCAAGATACTTAACCATAAATTGCCCCTGACAGCTGTGCCAGCAGTGTATGAATGATGCACAATAGAGAAAGTGCTGCACATAAAAGCACTGTATGAATGGTAAAACTTTGGTTTAAAGTGGTTTGTGTGGTTATAAGAGTTGAACTGGTTGGGGGTTGTTTACATCTTCTGAGTCCGGGGTATTTTCATGAAGTCTTCCATGGGCTATGTCTTAACTCCTCTTGCTCCCCCTCCTTCTCCCATGTGAAACTGACCCTGGGAAACATGGATGGTCTCTTGGTCCCAGGGGAGGACCGGTGTTGATTATATATGGGTAGGTTATGTGAAAGTCTTCCTAACTTAGTGCCCTGACTACTCAGTAAATAAATAGAGCATTTCCTCCTCTCCTCCCTCTGCACTTTCTCATGTTCTTCCCAGTCATCAGCAGGACAGCAGCTCCTGACAGCTGGGGTGTTACAACACGTGTTTTAGTCACTGGACTTTTGGAAGCTAGACTTCTAAAATATGCAATGCAGTCCCTTTCCATCATCATTAACCCTTAACATTCAAGGTACCCTCTCAGTGCAAACTCATTTTGGAGGAAAAAGTAAGATCCGAATGCATAGTCCCAGCTGGTTGAAAGCCACAATTTACAGAGCTGTTTCCAGCAAAAGTCTGGGGAGAAAAAATTCACCCAACTTGCTGTACAGTCCTATTCCAATTAACAGTGTTTGCATATCTTGTTTTCTTTGTAAAGTACCTATTTCAGTTTTAAAAAAAACATTGTGTTGAGTGCATATCTGCTTTTGCATTATTACCTAAATGTTTGAAGGTTGATACCTGGTTTCAGGGTCAGGTAAAAAGGTTGGGGAAAGAGGCTCAGAATTCATTATGTCACAGTGTGTACATTTGTAAAAGGACCATTATGTATATGTGTGTGTGTGCATGTGCGTTCGTGTGTTGCTCTTGCCAGGTCTGTTTCTTCCACACCTTCTGATTCCCATCCCTCTGTTGGAGGATGAACTCGCACAGCTAGGGCTCTGTGGGAACAGATGGAATTAAGTAAGCTTGGGCTTATATTGTATGTGTGTGTATATGACTAGCAGTTGTTTCCTATTCTTTCTTATTATGTTATATATATAAACTGTTGTCTATAGTACCTGTTATAAATGTTGGCCTCCTGTTTGAGATGAAACATTGTGTGACACCAATGTCAGCCATACTTCAGGAGGGTACGTAACAGATTTTTGCTTTGTACTTAGAGAAAGCATAAAACCAAACCCACCCCACCCTACCTCACCTTGCACTGATTGTAAATTGTGTCTGTTTATGATCAGTTCAGTTGCTTTCAAATACTAAAGGGGTGGCTCGGTGAATGGCATTTAGTTAACCTTTTAGTTTTTGAATTTTACTTCCTGACTTTCTTGCCCTCCTTATCTGTTTGGCTGGCACTGAATCTACAAAACATGTACTTACGTAAAACTTAACTGTACTGAATTATGTCAGTACATATGCCAACTTAAATCAGCCCCTACAACCCCCCTATTCATTGTGACAACATACAGTGTCACTACATATCACACTGTGTAAGATGATTTAATAAAAACTGTTGAAGAATGTCCGCTTTTAGCATTGCTGAATCATGGCTGTATGAAGAAAAGCTAATATAATATGTATGTATACAGTATATCCAAGCTGAGACATTACATGAAATCATATCACAAAAATGATTTATTTTGGTGCTAACATATACATGTCCACGGGTATTGGCTAGTGCCCTTGGTTGGCTGGTTAATACAACTGAACTGTAGCAAAGGCTTGCGACATTGACCAAGTATTTGGATATTGTCCAAACCCCTACATTGCCATCACTGAACACAGTGCACTCTGGAACCACTGCTTTGGATTGACACCAAACTCAGTGTGGAGAACCTTCAGGGAAAAAACATGTCCGCTTTCACTCTTGTGAAACACGAGTAATCTGCGAAATCTCATACCTTATTAAGTCCTCTGCTCCAGGTCAGCTGAGGTGCTGCTCAGAGCTGCTTCACTCCTGGACATCTCTTTCTTGCCATCTCCACAGGCTGCATACTTGGTTTTCCTGGGTGAAATCAATCAGCTGCTGTTTGACTTGTTTGTCCGCTGTGGGGCTACTTCTACAACAGTGTTATATGGGTATCTAGCTAAGTTCTCTAAATTTAGTTTCAACCTTTCTTCACAGCTAGCAAAAGTTCAGATCCCACTAAAATAAGGTTGCTCGTCAGTGTGGGACATCCTCTGGTCTTTGTCTGTGTCTTTCTTATGAAGCAGATGGACCGCCAAGCCATGCATTCCTCTGTTACCTTGTATGGTCAATGGAGGGAGGGCTTCACACCAGAGAATGCCTCCTCCTCCAAACAGGACTGATTCGCCAATGTCAGAGAAAACCAAGAAGCCTTAACCAGTGACCTGTGGAGTCTGTGAAAGATGGAGGGACAGAAAAGACATGAAGATCAAAAGTAAAAATGAATGAATGAGATGCCAGAGTTCGGAGTGTATGCATGTGTGTGTGTGGTTGTGTGTGTGTGTGTGTGTGTGTCTCTGTCTGTGTCTGTGTATGTGACCTTGTTTTGGTTAACTCTACAGGAACCTTTACAGCTTAAACACTCACCTTGTCAAGATATCAAGACCTAATTCGGATTTAATTGATTTCATTTCAAATGATCTGGGTAAGGGAAGGGGTAAGATATGAATGATGGTTAGGTTGGGGTTTTACGATTTTGTTAATTTATTTTCCTTTCTTTCAGAGTGAAATTGAAAGATTAAAAGGTTTTGTGTAAAGTAAAAGAATAAATGTTAGAGTAAGTTTTTGCCCATCACCTATTTACACACATTACTTTTGAGTTTCGGTTTCTTGCTCAAGGACACTTAGGCATGTGGAATAGGGAAGACAGGGGTCAAACTGCTGTCCTTCTGGTTAGAGCAAAATTCAGCCAGATATTTTTTATTTATTTGTTTGGAAAGAGAATGTAGATATTTGAGACACTGAACTGAACAAAAGTCGGTCTGTCTCACTCCGGTCTGCAACGATTCTTTTTGTAGCTCTTCTGGCCCTCTGTAAAAAGTCACTGCAAGCCAATTGTCTAAGCTTCACCTTGATATCAAATTACTTTTTTGGGGGGAGGACAAGTTCCTATAATGCAATTGTCTAAATGGTATACCTGGATAATATGTTTCTTTTCCCATTGATAATTCTTTGTACTATGTGCTTTTTTATGCTGTATTTAAATTCAGTCATATCAGTACAGACCCTTTGCTTTTGTGAAAGCAAGAATAGCAATCTCTGTCTCCAAATAATTGCTCTCTTCCTGCATTCTATCCTTCCTTCTCTGTCTCCTGTTCTGCCTCTCTTTCTACGCCCCTTTTCTCCCCCTGAAGCAATTTAATAGCTTCCACATGTTACTTTGTTTTGCCGTCCAGTCAGCTGCCCGATTCAGAAAAAGCCCAAATTTAGAAGAAATATGAAAGTTGTCAGACACATATTTTAAACACTAGGGAAATTGTTCCCCCAACAACACTTTCCTAGTCTTGTGACCACTCAAAGCACTTTACATTTAATTTATTGTAATCATACAATATCATTCAAAATCATTCATATTATTTAATCATTATCAAAATATTTTCCAAGCAAATTCACATATACTTTACATTCGAATCAAACTTCCTCCGTTGTCAAATTAAAATACCTGTCTCAGGTGAAGCAGAGAAACACAGTACACTTCTCCTCACATTGCATCTCCCCTTCTCATTTGCTATGTATATGATCTATATAGTGTGTGCTTTGAGTTGCCGTTAAGTGTAGAAAAGCACTATTTACTCTTACCACAATGTTGTTTATGTTGCATGTACAGTACTTAACATATGTGATGTGGCTCTTGAAAACACTATGGCTACTTACTGGCTAATCTGTGGTTTTTGTGTTGACTGGCAAGCCTCACATGACCGGCAGTAAACAACTCTCATTGAAAACTTTAGGATATTGTTACATGCTGCTATTGCTTTGAATGGTATCTTCTTTGCTTCAATTTAAGATCAAATATGAGCTGAGTGATGAACAAAACAGTAGCCTAGGTTCAAACATTATCCAATTCTCTCTTAAATATTGTAGCACAGTGACTGGATTATTCAGACCCTATCTCTTGTGTCTTAATAAGGTAATGTTTGGAGATGGTTCACTGTTTACAGCAACTGACAACGCTGGGCTATTAGTGATGCACCCAAGCATGGACACAGACACACACACAAAGTCATTACTCTTTAATAAATGTACAATAAGCCCACATAAGGAGTAATCTTGTTTCCAGTCTGTTCCCTCAAACAGAGACAAGTTGCACACACGTATCTGCTGAAACTCATCTGCAACATGGACGGTAAAATGCCTTTTAAAGGATTTCAACAAATGTATTGGGGGGGGGGGCAGGATCACTCAGGGTTTTAAACATGCTAATCTTAACAATTAGGGGGCTAATGATAAACTACTGTGTTAAGTTTAAATGCAAAAGGGTTTGTAAAGTAAATATAAAAAATAAGGGTTAGGGAGTCTTCATGACAGTGGAGTCATGAAGAACTTACTGATGTCAGCTGCTATTATTGTGATCTGGAATCAAAGCACAGCCTTCCATATCAGTCTAGCCTTAGAAACAGATGGCTCTGTGCTGGGTCTGGCTTTAAATTTCAAGTCAACAATGATTGGTATGGCCTGTATTATGGCTTATGTATAGGGCATACCTGAACAAAACATGTACTAGGCTCCCCAATCTCAAGAAAGAAGTGAGACAGTGTCATGGTTTGTAAAAACTAAAACACAAAACAGCCGTTTTAATTCTTCAGATTTGAACAATGTCTAAAACCACATGTAAAAAGGACACGATTTTTTTAAAATAAAATAAACAAATGTAAATATTCGAACTAAGCCCTGGGAAAATATGAATCCTTTAAACAAAATCACCCTGCTGCTTAAATGGTGATTTAAGGTAACACAAGTCCCTAAAACAGAAATGACCAGACGTTTCAACATTAAAACATTAATTTACAATGTTTAAATCATATCTGACAATGAGCCGTTTCTGGGGCATTTTTCACTGCGAAATAAAGTCTTGCATCTTTATGGAAACAGCACAACAATTCCTACAAGAATATAGTAGAGTATATGGAGCACTCAAAAAGTAATTTGGGAACTATAAGGCAGTTATATTTACATATTTAATTAAAAATAAAGAAAATTGAAAATTTAATTTCTGTGATCATTTAAAAAAGAATTAAAAAAATTTAATCAATACATAAAACATGAATATAAGTTGACTGAAATCTTAGAAAAAATTGAAACATGTCGGGGGCTCCACATATTATGAATATTCAACAGTTCACATTTTTATAACAGTACAAAGTGTTTATTCATTAATGTTGGGTGAGACTCCTCAGTGAGGAACATCAAACAGTGGGTTGTAAATACTTGGGGCCTGCTAGACCAAGCTGAAACCAGTTTGGCCAGTTTTCAGTCTTAATTCACACTTTCCTCAGACAGCCTGGAGCCTCGCCTCAGTGGGGGAGAATCTCGGATGTCCGTCAGGGACCCCCACTGGGATCCTGAAACGCCCACTGAGGTCGACTCCCAGCCCACTAAGGTCGGAATCCTGACATTCTCATTGGCTGAGTGCCAACTGAACCCTATGACCACTTCCGGGGGAAGCAGGAAGTCCTCAGGTGGTATAAGAGTGCTGAGGTCCCAGAACTTTCAGGTTTTCACTCTCTTTTTCACCCCAGCACAGATGTCCCCACCAGGCCCTTACAGGTCTGACCAGAGGTTCCCGATGCTTAAGGAGGCAACTAACTCTTAACTCTTCCCTTTCACTCCACTGCTCAAGTTGTATTCGACCTCCAGAGGCCGAACTACACGACTCAGCAAGCTAATGGAGGCGATAAGACGTTTATTTGAATTCATTTCATTATTTTTCTTTTATCTCAGTCGACGTTTTTATTTTCAAAAGGACTTTTGCTGTTTTAACTTGAAAAGACCAAACAGGAAATTGCACGCGGAACAATCTCAGACTGTTTCACTTTCCCCACGGACTTTACTTTCTTTTCCCAACGATCTACAAACGGCTTCCACAGCCGTCCCCTGCAGAAGCGCGAGATTCATTCCGCTGAGGAGCACAAGCTCCACATCCCTGAAGAAGAAGGACGACGTTCATCCCGTCGTGGCAGCACGAGAAAATCCGCTGCTTGTCCGGTCCAGCGGCCGAGCACCGCTTGAGAGACCACGTGATTCACTGGCCCGACGCGCACGCACACCGCGAGGGTGGTACAGTAAGAGGCTTTATTGTCTTGGCAGATGTTAGTCTAATACGTAGCGTATTGTTTTAATACTTGAGTGTATTTGTTTTGTATGAGACCGCTGAGTCTCCAGTGTTTAACGGCGATTCGCCACTTCCGGTTTCGGCCTTGTGCCACAGTTTTTAAGCGCCGTGAGCAGCGTCTCCAGCTCATTGTGACCGTTTGAACAACTTTAAAGACACTTTACCGGTCAAACCTCAGCACACAACGCCGCTTGGGTGCTGAGTGGTAAAGTAAATGTAACTTGTCTCTGACGGTGCTTTTAAGAGCTTTGCTCTCTCCTTGTATGCTCTCTCTCTCTCTCCTTCCAAACCGACCTATACACACATCCGATCTGTATTTAGAATACAGTTCATGTAACATAGTTAAATCTATATTCAGAGAGGCTGGACAAATCTGGAAGCCATGCGGCCGAACGCCAAAGCAGAGACAAAGAATTCTCTTTGATGGTGTCATTAACATAAACTCCATTTTGAATAACGCAAGTTAAACCACCATTTTGAGTCTATTATTGCCACGCCTCCTCTCTCCCTCTCCTCCCAATCTGGCTCTAAATTCATAACGGCTCCGCCATCTTGTTTTGTAGTCAATCCGCTATTTTGAGAGTTTTTAGGCCTTGATTCCACGAATCATGATCGGCCGCTATCTTAGATGTGACGTCACCACGTGACTGCGTCATCGCCACGCCCCCTTCTTTTTCTCTCTCTCTCGCTCTCTCACACACACACACACACACCCACACAGACACAGAGAAACATTGATAGACACAGACAGATACACACACACAGATACACATAGATGAATACATGTGTTTTCTAAATTGTGATAAGCGGCTGCTGTTGTTATCTTTGAAATATGGGAGTTTGTTTAAATGATGAATCATTAAATAACACTAACTTTATTTCACATGCACACACATAGACACACACACACAGAGAGACCCTTTGACACAGACACACACACACACCGAGAAAGACATTCATAGGTAGACCGCCGGTTTTACATGTATTTTCTGAATTGTGATAAGTGCTGCTGCTGTGTTTATCTTTGAAATATCGGAGCTTGTTAAAATGATGAATCATTGAATAACATTATAACTTTATTTCCCCTTTTAATAAATGCTTTTGTAATTAAAGTATCTCTAGTCTGTGATTATTTGAGCATATGTATGTGATTGCAGCTGGATTATGATTGCCTGTGCTCGAACTTAGAAGCCTTCACTGTTAATTAAATAATTATTAATAATAAATATTGAGATTATTGATTTGACATTTATCATTATGAGACTGATATTTATAGATTGACTCGTTGGTCCCTGTTACCAGGGTGGTGCCCCTCTACGATAAGTTATGGCCTTATCATTTTTAATTATTTTTAATAAATAATATTTTATTATTTTAATAATCATATTTCATGATTATTAATAATTAGCCAACGTCAAGTCTACCTACTATTGCACAACATTAAATATATACAATGGTGGCCAAAATTATTAGAACAAGGCATATTTAAGAGGTTTCAGTTGTTTTTGTTGAATTGGCCATTAAAATACCCATTAAATGAATGAAATATCTATAAAGTCATCAATTATGCCCTATAAACCATAGAATAGAGCCATCATAAGAAGATTTAGGTCATTTTCCTTACAAAAAAACATGATAACGAGTGAGCAACGGGCTCGAAAGGTCCTTTTTTATGCTGGCTGGAGTTACCGCCGCATAGCCAAGGACATGCGGTGCAGTCCAAGCACTGTAAAATACACTTTAGACCGCCATGATGCCACCAATTCACACCAGAACCGAAAGGGGAGAGGTCATGCAAATCTGCGAAACTGTGGCGGAGTGTCCGGGTGCTCCAGCAGCGAGTACTTCACGTTCAACGTACCCGGGATATATTAAGATTGTCTGGTTTCACGAAAGGCAACACCATCTTTCCTGATAATCTTTACTACAAGCTGGTTATCGACTGTCCCAGCTAACTCTGGGTTTGTCTCTACAATTACAAGCGCATTCATGTGACTGAGGCAAAGTCGTTAATTATACGGTTAATTATCACTACTGTGAAACAAATTATATAAAAAGAAACTTCGATACCTGGCGGTCTCATCTGTAAAACAGAAAAAAAAAGTTTATGGTGGATATGAAACTCGATCTGTCAAGTGTAACGCCAAAGAGAAACTGTAAATAGGCAGAGACAATTTACCACTGTTATTATTGGGTATTTTTTCGTCTAATGACGACAGGAGAGACTTAAGTATTTATTTTGCCCTTAAAAGCTTCAACACTGTCAGGTATTATGTTGGAAATCAAAGGATCTTTGTTTGATTCAAATGAAGCTATAACAGTTGGAATGTATTTATATATTGTAATAATAAATTATAAAAGTGGAACCATTGATGGATGGTCTGAAATAGAAAAACAATTTTAGAAAGGTCTGTGCTGCTTTTATATTGTTTCTTACTTTAATGTGTCTTAAACTCTTTTGAACATGTCAATTTCCTGTAAATCCATTACTCTTTTTCCAGGGATCTGTACTTTAGCCGATAATAGCTTTTGATCTCATACCTCGAACGGAGCAGAAATAACCCTATTGTAATTACCCTGGAAAGAAACTAACCAGCTTGGTCCGATTGTGTCCCAGTTGTTTCAGATATGGCACTCAGTAGAAAAGTATAGTAATTATTTCTGCAAATGGCATCTTCTTTCTTCTATTTTCAATAATAAAGAATTGTTGATAGGAGGTAGACCAATTATCTTTTGTCATTGAAATGGGGGAGGTATTGATTTCTTAGGTGTATGTGCACCATGTTTGTGATATGACTCCAATAAAAAAACGTTGTAGCACTGGCGGGCCCGAGCACCCGCACGTTGAAGCCTGTTGCGGTCGGTGGAGAGAGCGATCGATGACTAAACGCATGTCTCTGCGTTGCATCCATTTTGCGCTCTGCGGCAGTAGGTTTGCCAGTAGGTGGGGCCATCACTATTATTACACACAGACATAAAGATCTGTTCAAGTAGCCGCTCTGATATAGCGTGAGCAATTTTGTGTCAATTGGACAATTTTACCACAAAGTAATTTTCACACTGATTAGTAGGTGGCGCTATGACCCTGAACTAATATTTATATGTGGAGCTGTTCAGATCAGTATTGTGATTATAGGTCAGTAGTTTGGAGCCGGTTGGATAATGCAGAGTGGATTAACAAAGTACTTCCTGTTTCCTGGCGAATCAGTAGGTGGCGCTATTACACTGAGGAAATATTGACACACAGAGCTGTTCAGGCTTGTACTATTTTCATGTGACAGAAATGTGGTAGTAATAGGACAATGCACAGTGGACTTATGAAAACATCGCCTCGTCTGGCGAAGGATGATCCTTCGCCAAACATCAATGTTTACATGGTTTGAGGAAATGTCACAATTCTGACCTTGATCCATTGACTTGACTGAGGTAATTTGAGCTGTATATTGTAAAGCAGCCAGGAGCAGTTCATCAAAAATATAAAACATGTCACTTCCTGTAGCCACCAGGGGGCCCTTTTTTTCATGACTGGTCACGATACACCTATGTCCCGATTTTGGTGAAGATCGAAAGAAGGGGAAACCTAGGGGCTGGTTCCAGGGGGCGCTGTTGAGCCATTTTGCCACGCCCAATTCAAATTTCTCCAGAATACTAAAATATCCGAAGACCTTGAATTTCCTGCAAAGTTTCACAACTTTTTGAGCATGTCTAGACCCTGAAAAAGCCCCCACAAGGGAACTAATAATAACTAGGGCTACGTTGTAGCACAGGCAATTTCAAGTCTGTTGCGGTCGGGGAAGAGAGAACGTTCGATGACCAAGCGCTCGTCTCAGCGTTGCATGCATTTGCGCACTGCTGCAAGATAAACGCTTCACTTCCTGTAGCCAGCAGGTGGCGCTATGATTTTAAGTCATGGTGTCTTTGTTGATGTCATCAGGTCGCGCTTCTTGTCTTACATGTGTAGTTTGAACTCGATTGGACCAAATATGTCCAAGATACAGAAGCTTGTGTTTTGATGGCGTTTAGTCACATTTTGACGCCTCGCCACGGTCACACGGTGTGGTGAAAAATGGATCTTTCAATAACTTTAGATCTCCATCTTGTTGTGATGACACTCGTCTAAATTTTCAGTTGATCTGATGAAAGCTCTCCAAGAAGTACTTGAAAATAAAAAACATGGAATATGGTCCAAATCGAAAATGGCGGGGTTCCTGTTGCGTTTTTCAAATTGCTCCGAGCGGGTTTTTTGTGCATCTGGTGATGATACACAACTGTCTTCAATTTCGTGAGGATCAGTGAATTCTAAAGGAGTTGTTTCTCCATAAATGAGGGGAAGCTCCGTTGGTGGCTCTGTTGAGCCATTTTGCCACGCCCATTCTTTAAAACCATCTGAATATCTTCAAGGGAGGGGGGCTGATGATACACACATGTAGTTTGAGGGAGATGGACCCATGAACACGGAAGTTAAAGCGTTTTCGTGTGTCATGGCGAGCTGATGTGACGCCTCGCCACAGTCAGACAGTGTGACGAAAAGTTGTTTCTTTGATAACTTTAGATCTCCATCTTGTTGTGATGACACTCTTCTAAATTTTCAGTTGATGTGATGAAAGCTGTACGAGAAGTATATCAAAGTAAAAGATTATGGAATATGACCAAAATGGCCACGAAATCGAAAATGGCGTGCTTCCTGTTGCGTTTTTCACATTGCTCCGGCGCGTTATTTGTGCATCTGGTGATGATACACAACTGTCTTCAATTTCGTGCGGATCAGTGAATGCTAAATGAGGTGTTTCTCCGTAAATGAGGGAAAGCACCGTTGGTGGCGCTGTTGAGCCATTTTGCCACACCCATTTCCAAATACCCCAGAATACGTACATTTTCACAAGGCCCATAATCTGCCCTATAGATGTTGAATGCATTCTGTAGTGAGAACACATTCAAGCACATGTCCTACACCTCCATGAGAGGGGGGAGGGTCGAGAAGGGGGAGGGATGAGAGGGGTGAAAGGGGGTGGGGTAAGATGGGGGCGGGGTGAGAGGGGGGCGGGGCCTTCAAAACAGGTTGATCTGAGGAGGTCTGTTTTAGACAGAGTAAAAAGGTGCTGTTTTAAATTATCCTTGGGGTATTTTTACCAAAATATTTTACAGACATTTCATTAAGACCCCAAGGAACCATATCAACTGTGGTGAAATGGAAATAATATGTCCCCTTTAAAGCGAATATGTCCCCTTTAAGCGTTTTCGTGTGTCATGGTGAGCTGATTTGACGCCCCGCCACAGTCAGACGGTGTGTCGAAAAGTTGTTTCTTTGATAACTTTAGATCTCCATCTTGTTGTGATGCCACCCGTCTAAATTTTAAATTGATGTGATGAAAGCTCTCCGACAAATAAATCAAAGCGCACGATGTACAAAAACAAGACATTTCCTGATGCCACCAGGGGGCGCTTTCCTTTTAAGTCATGATTTCTAGGTAGATGTCTTCCGGTCGCGACTCTTGTCTTATATGTGTAGTTTGGAGTCGATTGGACAAAATATGTCTAAGTTACAGAAGCTCGCTTATATTGGCGTTTAGTCGAACTTTGAGACCTCACCACGGTCACACGGTATGATGAAAAGTTTAAATATTGATAACTGATTGATTACTAATTGATCTTCATCTTGTTTTGTAGAGTCTCATCAAATTTTTAAGTTGATCTGATGAAAGCTGTCCGAGTAGTACATAAAAACATAACACGTCTTAAAAACAAGACATTTCCTGTTGCCATCAGGGGGCGCTGTGATTGTAAGTCACAATTTCTGCACCGATGTCTTCTGGTCGCGACTCTTGTCGTATGTGTCTAGTTTGGACTCAATTGGACAAAATATGTCTGAAATATGGAAGCTTGTGTTTTGATGGCGTTTCATCAAACTTTAACGCCACACCACGGTCAGACGGTTTTGCTAAAACGTAATCCTTCAATAACTTTAGATCTCCAATTTGTTGTGATGACGATCGTCTAAATTTGAAGTTGATCTGATGAAAGCTGTACGACAAGTACATCAAAGAAAAAATATGGAATATGACCAAAATGGCCACTAAAGTCAAACTGGCGGGCTTCCTGTTGCGTTATTCATAATGCACTGATGGACTTTTTTGTGCATCTAGTCATGATACACAATAATCTTTGTTTGTTTTGAGGATCGGTGAATGCTAAATGAGGGGCTCTTGAGCCATTTTGCCACGCCCTTTTCAAAATACTCCAGAATACGTAATTTTACGCCGCCTTCGAATTTGCTGCAAACTCCTACAACTTTTTGAGCACATTAAAGCCCTCAAAAAGCCAATGAGTTTAAACAGAGAAAAATAATAATAATAATCATTTCAATTTCAATAGGGCCTCCCACCGATTTCGGTGCTCGGGCCCTAATAATAATAATAATAACTAGGGCTACGTTGTAGCACTAACGGGCCCGAGCACAGGCAATTCCAAGTCTGTTGCGGTCGGGGAAGAGAGAACGTTCGATGACCAAGCGCTCGTCTCCACGTTGCCTGTGATTGTGAATTGCGGCAATATCGCTTCACTTCCTGTAGTCAGCAGGTGACTCTATGAACTAGAGGTTAGTAACCTTAAAACCAGTGTATAAAGTTCTTGAAAGCCATACTTGAGTAAAAGTACAGATATCTTACTTGAAAGTGACTTTGGTAAAAGTAAAAGTCACCCGTCAGAAAATGACTTGAGTAAAAGTCTTAAATTAGCTCATATTAAATGTACTTAAGTATTAAAAGTATCTGGTGTTGAAATTTACTTAAGTATCAAAAGTACAAGTACCAAAATTACAAATCTAAAGTACTTTTTATAGTCTATACAGACAGAAAACTACCAAAAATGTTTCTCCTCAAGATTTATTTCAACTGACTGAAAAATTATAACAATATGCATATAATCTATAATTTTACAAATTTTGAACCCTAGATACCGAGGTTCAAATAGTAATGGACCAGTGCATCTGAACTTCTAGAGACAACAAATAATCAACACAACAGAATAAACAAGTGCCTCTTGTGTCTGCCTAAGAACATTAATAAACCACAGTATAACAACTAAAACATTCTGTAAATATCACAAAACCTGGATCTTTCATAAGTAGCAGGAGTGATACACAATGCCCCTTCTGATAACTCAGTAACCGGAAACAAGTTCTAGGCACACAAATTAAGATAGTTTCTCTTTTGTTAACAGCTGCACTTTGCTAGTACAAATAAGAAAAACTCACTGGACAGTCTCGTTTTGCTGCCAAATTTCAGACCGAATAATAAAAGCTGAACTGAACCGAGCTCCTGCAGGAGAACCTGAATCATTATAAAGGGAATAAATGGATGGGGAATGTGCTGGTGTTGATTAAGTCCCTCCTCTTTGTACACACATCGCTATTCCTCATTGGATGGTTTAGTGAGGTCCTCGGATCGGCCCTGCCAGAGTCGGAGCGTCGAGAAGACGATCAAACTGGAATCTAGAGGAAGTCAATCTCGTAACAGGGTTCCTGATGGTGAACCTGCGGAGGGATCATGACCGGTACAGCCTGCTTGACCCCAGTCGACCAAGGCAGCACGACCAACCTGTGGACGCTGGGTTCTCGCGTGAGGGGGGTCTCGCGCGCCCCCCCCCCCCCCCCACGCCGTTGGACCTGCACATCTCCCGAGGCAGCTGGCACGCGAGTGAGCAAGAGAGAGAGGTGCGCCGTGCATACAGGCTCGCGTTGCGCCAACCTGTGCTGCTCAAGTAACGAGACAGTTTTGAGAATGTAACACAATGAAATACAGACATGGTGTTTTCATTTTGTTTATCAAACTTATAAGCCTCACCACAGTCACTCAACTGGCATAATAGTTAATTTACTACACAACTCTGTACAATGTTGTAATTCTATGCATTGCAAAATAACTCTGTACGATCAATAACTATATTGAAGTGTTTTTTAACCATATATTCTTTGTCTTGTCAAGACGGTGTTCTCAGATGCCGACAGTGGATCTTACAATGTTGTGGTAACGCAATGGCATTTTACTGTAGAGGACTTGATGATGATGACCCCAGTGTACCGGTCATAGCATTTCAATCACACTGTTATTCAAGTAAATGTAATTGATTTCTATAGACATAAATGTCCCTTCTAATAACTCAGTAACCGGAAACAAGTTCTAGGCACACAAATTAAGATAGTTTCTCTTTTGTTAACAGCTGCACTTTGCTAGTACAAATAAGAAAAACTCACTGGACAGTCTCGTTTTGCTGCCAAATTTCAGACCGAATAATAAAAGCTGAACTGAACCGAGCTCCTGCAGGAGAACCTGAATCATTATAAAGGGAATAAATGGATGGGGAATGTGCTGGTGTTGATTAAGTCCCTCCTCTTTGTACACACATCGCTATTCCTCATTGGATGGTTTAGTGAGGTCCTCGGATCGGCCCTGCCAGAGTCGGAGCGTCGAGAAGACGATCAAACTGGAATCTAGAGGAAGTCAATCTCGTAACAGGGTTCCTGATGGTGAACCTGCGGAGGGATCATGACCGGTACAGCCTGCTTGACCCCAGTCGACCAAGGCAGCACGACCAACCTGTGGACGCTGGGTTCTCGCGTGAGGGAGGTCTCGCGCCCCCCCCCCCCCCCCCCCCCCCCCCGCCGTTGGACCTGCACATCTCCCGAGGCAGCTGGCACGCGAGTGAGCAAGAGAGAGAGGTGCGCCGTGCATACAGGCTCGCGTTGCGCCAACCTGTGCTGCTCAAGTAACGAGACAGTTTTGAGAATGTAACACAATGAAATACAGACACGGTGTTTTCATTTTGTTTATCAAACTTATAAGCCTCACCACGGTCACTCAACTGGCATAATAGTTAATTTACTACACAACACTGTACAATGTTGTAATTCTATGCATTGCAAAATAACTCTGTACGATCAATAACTATATTGAAGTGTTTTTTAACCATATATTCTTTGTCTTGTCAAGACGGTGTTCTCAGATGCCGACAGTGGATCTTACAATGTTGTGGTAACGCAATGGCATTTTACTGTAGAGGACTTGATGATGATGACCCCAGTGTACCGGTCATAGCATTTCAATCACACTGTTATTCAAGTAAATGTAATTGATTTCTATAGACATAAATGTCTTTTCAATAAACAAGCACCATGATATTACATAGACATATTAATCGTTTGTCCATTCACTACAACATCCGAAGACATGTGTCATCTGATTTTTATTATTGCAAATACAAAGTCCCTATAATGTCATATATGTAATCTCTTCAAATGAAATGTTTTATGCATTAAAACAATACAGCGTTGTCCTTGCTCTCATATTTGTGTATGGCATACATCCTGATAGTGGCTCCTGATGTTGTCAATGGATCTGACAACTTCTGATGTCAGGACTCAGTGCCATCTTAATGAAGTGGACATTATGATGACAACACCAGCTGACTGTTCACTGGTGTTAGCCTGTTGACACAGATGAAACCCAGCAGTCAATAGGCTCGCAGATGGAGTCCCATTTCCATCATGGCACTGTAGTTGCTAGGCAGATTTCATGCGGCAATTTGAAGGTGTCTCAGCTCTGCCCCCTAAGCCAAAGTTCACTTTGGACAATGTGATTCATGCCTAGTTGTGGTTACATGACAAAACGCTTGAGTTTGTGCAGTTGCACCCAGAATAGAGAGGGACAGAGCAGAGACGGACGACAAGAGAGATGCTCATTTCCCAGAGCAAGAACACTGATTGAAACCACACAAAATATTAGACTCCAAAACAAGACTGTAAAGCTTGTAAGTCAAGTTTATTCACATACACATTCAGGCTATATTGCATATAAAATCCAATAAATATAGTTTTCCACAAAGGACAGATGTATTGGACTTTCTTCACAACAGCGCCATCTACATGTGGTGTTCCAAATGTAGAAACACCACTGAACTAATTCATATCAATCGCAGACTACATATGTAATGTTGAAGTACTTGTCCATTAAATGCAACCATTTAGACAAATGACATGGTTAGTTTGATTTTTGTACATATATTGGGATAATATTTTAATATCCCACAAATAACTAATGTGACAACCAGTGTAAACACAGTTCTTCAATTAATTGTATAATTATGTTTTCATACTGAGGGAAGTGGAGAGACTTGATGTGGACTGTTATCAATAGCTCTGTGGGAAATTATCACCTTGAATATTACAGATGAGGTAAAAATACATTTTCTCTATTTGTACAATGTTGTATTTCTTTCCCTACTTTTATAATAAAGTGACTTCAAACATGTACATTTAACCATGACGATACAAACCAAGACCACAGTACAAGGGCTCTATCTGAAATCTGTTGTGCTTCATACACAACACAAAACATTCTTTAACAGTGCTGTTTTTGTCTTCATAGATGAAGAACTGCAGCACCTGATGTCCTCAGCAGCAACATGGTGGAGATCTGCAGCGTCATGCTGGTCAACACGTGGACGACTGAATCGTCATCTACACAACACTTCTAAATTCCTCCCTTAACTAAATATGACCTGCAGCTGTTTAGTGGTGGTGGTCATTGCAAAGTGTCATGTATAAGAGTTAATGTCTATCTTCATTATGGTTGGTTAAAAAAATAAACATTTATTAGAACAATGTGTATTTTTTGCTTTCTGATTTTATACACTTTCGAAAAGAACCCTGTGTTTAATATTTCTGCTTTGCCATAAGAGACACAACATGGTCGTCACAGCTGTGTCCTTCAGGCTCGTCTGTCCCTAATAAAAATGATAGGAAACACAAAATATATCATTATTGTACAGGAAGTGTTACTTTTGAACAAGTGTGTATTCTCATTTTCTGTGGATATTCAACTATGTATTTGAATATGCTTTAGGATTAAAACGTGCACCAGCATGACAATAAATGTACAGTATGGAGTTATTTCACATTAAAAGTATTGCATTATAATTAAATACATTATGTATTATGTGCAATACTTTGATTGTTTGTAAGTAATGAAACAGGTCTGTACCTGGAGTCAATGTTCAAACTGGTTGGATTCAAGTTGTGTCTCAGGCTGAACACCCTAGAGGAACATTGACCACAAATACACAGATATGTAAAGTCATACATGTGCCAGGTCAACTGCTTAACAGACTTTTACATGGTAAAAATAAAATATTACTTCAAAGTTAAATCAATTCAGCTTAGGAAATAGGTAGTGCATATTAGCCTACAATTCTGTATGACACTGTCTGTTCTAGTAAAGTTACAAGGCTATGATTTACTCATATTTCACAAAAGAATTCAGTGAAGTCTGTCTGAGATTAACGATTTAAAGAGTGTAGGTGGCAGATTCAGGTTTCAGCCCGGAAACTATTTAGCCTCCGGGCTAAGCTAACTAACAAACCGACATACAGTCTCCTGTCTCAGATTCATCCTTATAAACTAACGCTTGTCTCTGCTTTGTTGACCTGCGTTCATGGTGGTGTGTCAGTGACAGCTGCCATTTGCATCTAACACGATCGCAGCTGTTATATAGTTTACGAATTAGCGTTGCTAAGCTAGCAAGCCTGATTGAAAGGCACCCTGCGAATCACTGCGAACACATGGAAATAAAATACTCTACGTGACTTACCACAGAAACAGCAGCGCAGACGTCTTTAACGTGTCCCTCAGGAGAACAAGCTGAACTTCAAACCGTGTTTCTCATACGATATGGGAGTGGAAGCCGCGCACAGTCTGATGAGGCGTGTGCTGCTCACTCTATTGAGCTGAAACCGCAGGCACCAGGAAGTACCGCTCGTCCCTGTGACGTCACGTGAATTTCAAACATCTATATCGCTTAAACCAGGGAGTTAAAAAAAAATACACCCCCCTCAGAGTTGTCATGAAGGAAGAACTTAGCGATTGAGACTAAAACCAAAGTTTGAGCAATGCTGTAAAAGGTTTAATTCTCCGCTGAAGTTGGCCACCCTGTAAACACAATCTGTTAATGCATAGATAACACAAACCATTGTCTGACACTACCATCTAGTGACTAAATATTGCAGCACATCTGCCAGTTATAGGTGTTTTCATTCTTCAAACTGGAAGCCTCACTACGGTCACACGGATTGATGAAAAGTTTAAATTCTGATAACTTTACATCTTCATCTTGTTTTGTAGAGTCTCATCTAATTTTTTAGTTGATCTGATGAAAGCTGTCTGAGTAGTACATAAAAACATAACACGTACCAAAAACAAGACATTTCCTGTTGCCACCAGGGGGCGCTGTGATTGTAAGTCACAATTTCTGCACCGATGTCTTCTGGTGGCGACTCTTGTCGTATGTGTCTAGTTTGGACTCAATTGGACAAAATATGTCTGAAATATGGAAGCTTGTGTTTTGATGGCGTTTCATCAAACTTTAACGCCACACCACGGTCAGACGGTTTTGCTAAAACGTAATCCTTCAATAACTTTAGATCTCCAATTTGTTGTGATGACGATCGTCTAAATTTGAAGTTGATCTGATGAAGTGTCCGTTTAACTTACGTAGCAGTTGAGAGATGCTTCGTTGGAGCTAGCAGGAGCTAGCTCATAGCTAGTGCTGCTGTTGAGAGCGGCAGAGTTCACACAGGAAAAGACACGAGGGGAGAGGGGAAAAAAGCTTTGAGAGCGTCCCACACTCTAACCTGCTGAGCGAACAACGTCCACAGTGACTCCGCCGCCGTCCTCTCATCCAGACTCGCCAACCGTCCTAAGGTTCTTCGTGATCCACAGCTCCGCAGCTTGTGACGTTGTAACTTTTTTCAAAGTCTCATGAGGCGTTCACTTGCAGCTGTGTTAAATGGAGCTTCGTTTGTCATGGCGAGTTGAAGAAGTCTGCTGCAAAGCTATGAATAATCCGCATGATGAAAACTCACAGCAATGTTATGCCTACATTATCAATATATTGAGACCCATGTGACACAGTTTGACATGGTTTAGCAAAGTGAATGAGGAGAAATACATCCAAGTGTGAGACGTAAAAAACCGAAAGCGGTCTCATGATGCGTTCATGGTAACTCTGTTAAAATGGGTTTCATTTGTCATGGTGAGCTGATGAACTTTGATGCCACGCCATTAACAATCCGCATGATGAAAAGTCACAGTAATGTTATGCCTACATTATCAATATCTTGAGACCAATTTGACACAGTTTGACATGGTTTAGCAAAGTGGCTGGGGGGAAATACATCAAAGAGTAAGATGACCAAAATAAGACATTTCCTGATGCCACCAGGGGGCGCTTTCCTTTTAAGTCATGATTTCTAAGTAGATGTCTTCCGGTCGCGACTCTTGTCTTATATGTGTAGTTTGGAGTCGATTGGACAAAATATGTCTAAGTTACAGAAGCTCGCTTATATTGGCGTTTAGTCGAACTTTGAGACCTCACCACGGTCACACGGTATGATGAAAAGTTTAAATATTGATAACTTTAGATCTTCATCTTGTTTTGTAGAGTCTCATCTAATTTTTAAGTTGATCTGATGAAAGCTGTCTGAGTAGTACATAAAAACATAACACGTACCAAAAACAAGACATTTCCTGTTGCCACCAGGGGGCGCTGTGATTGTAAGTCACAATTTCTGCACCGATGTCTTCTGGTGGCGACTCTTGTCGTATGTGTCTAGTTTGGACTCAATTGGACAAAATATGTCTGAAATATGGAAGCTTGTGTTTTGATGGCGTTTCATCAAACTTTAACGCCACACCACGGTCAGACGGTTTTGCTAAAACGTAATCCTTCAAAAACTTTAGATCTCCAATTTGTTGTGATGACGATCGTCTAAATTTGAAGTTGATCTGATGAAAGCTGTACGACAAGTACATCAAAGAAAAAATATGGAATATGACCAAAATGGCCACTAAAGTCAAACTGGTGGGCTTCCTGTTGCGTTATTCATAATGCACTGATGGACTTTTTTGTGCATCTAGTCATGATACACAATAATCTTTGTTTTTTTTGAGGATCGGTGAATGCTAAATGAGGGGCTTTTCCGTAGGTGGCGCTCTTGAGCCATTTTGCCGCGCCCTTTTCAAAATACTCCAGAATACGTAATTTTACACCGCCTTCGAATTTGCTGCAAACTCCTACAACTTTTTGAGCACATTAAAGCCCTCAAAAAGCCAATGAGTTTAAACAGAGAAAAATAATAATAATAACTAGGGCTACGTTGTAGCACTAACGGGCCCGAGCACAGGCAATTTCAAGTCTGTTGCGGTCGGGGAAGAGAGAACGATCGATGACCAAGCGCATGTCTCTGCCTTGCGTGCGTTTTAAGCTCTGCAGCAACAATAAACGCTTCACATCCTGTAGCCAGCAGGTGGCGCTAGGATTTTAAGTCATGGTGTCTTTGTAGATATCATCAGGCCGTGACTCTTGTCTTACATGTCTAGTTTGGAGTTGATTGGACCAAATATGTCCAAGATACAGACACTCGTGTTTTGATGGCGTGTGATCAGACTTTGACTCCATGCCATGGTCAGAGTTTGGTGTTTTCCTATTTTGTAACAGGTAAAAATAGCAGTTAAATGTCAACAGTTGTCTTTATTGTCATTCTATTATTTAATAAAGGCGACAAACTATAGTTTTTATATATTGTATGACTATATATATATATATATATATATATATAACTTTATAACCTGTGTTATCAAATATGTTGTGCGGCACCAGACAGCTTTAAATAAGGGGGAAGAGTGGTCGAGCACAGGCAATTTCAAGTCTGTTGCGGCGTGTGATCAGACTTTGAAGCCAGGGTGAGACAGTATGACGAAAAGTTGATTTTTTTGATAACTTGATGTCATGTATTAAATCATGCTTGTGTTGGCAAGTGGTTGGGGGCAATCAGTTTCATTTGCAGATAGCACATTTTCGTCTGTAATAGACAAATGACAATAACTTCTAAAGCTGAATTTGTGTGACAAGCTGTATTATGTGATTTTTTTGGTCGTTCAATAAGTGCAGTGTTTTAAGCAGTGATGTATTACAGCAGTGTTGTTGCGCTCATATTTATTGTATCGCAGTGTTTGTGATGGTGAGTCCTAATGTTGTCAATAGATATAACAACAAACAATGATTTCAGATGTTGGATTGTGAACATGTGACGCGTGATGCTGGTTGCATTTGCTTCAGTGGCGATTTTGCCCTGAAATTTCGGGTGTGGGAATTTTGTATGATATCATGTCACTATCAGAAAAATAGAGGTCGCTGATTATTATAAGCAGTAGGCCGATATAGACCAGTAAGATATACTATGGGCTGCATTTTGAGTGCCAGCAGGGAGCAAAAATCCAATGTCATTGACACTGCACATGTATTAGAGTCGGCGCGACACAAAGATGTTGTCTATAATACAGCATTACAGTAAAATGATTGCAACAAAGTGAAAGGATTAGACAGACACAAAGCTTCACATCAATGTCAACATCAATACTGTGAATAAAGAGGTTTAGGAGACGTAGTGCTACTGGAAACAGCTGTTTGTAAAATGCAAATGTGACTTGCAAGTGGTGTGTCCATGTGAACAGTATAAGCTTGGGCAGTTGAGCCCAGAGTAGAGAGGGACAGAGCAGAGACGGATGGCAAGAGAGAGGCTCGTTTCATAGAGCAAGAACACAGATAGAAATGCATGCAAATCAAGTGACTTCAAATCAAGAGTATAATGCTTGTGAGGCAAGGTTATGCGAACAAACATTCATGGTACTTTGCATATAAAAGCAAATCAAATATATTAGTACACAAAGGACAGATGTAATGAACGTTCTGCACAACAGCGCCATCATTCTTCTTTTTTTTTTGCATTTCAATTCCGTCCCAATCAATCAATACAATTTTATTGTATAGCCCATATTCACAAATCACAATTCGTCTCCTAGGGCTTTAACATGGTGTGACATCCTCTGTCCTTAACCCTCAGCAAGAGTAAGGAAAAACTACTAAAAAGTCTTGATGCCAGACGAACTTAGCCCCGCCCACAACATTTGAGGTCGGGAAGTTCGGTCTGGAGTCGTTCCGTTGAGGAGAAATTATGCCCGACCGGGCCAATCAGATTGTCAGGGCGAGCTTTATACGACGATGGACAGATGATCAACGGTAACCACGTCAGCAAAGGGCCCTTGGGTTGAATTCGTTTTCAACAAACATGCCTGCCGGGACATGCATGCCTGAGAGCTGAGATGTGTAGATGCTGCCATTGAGTCTGTTTTAGAAGACATCGACAGCGCATTCATTTTGAAAGAGGAACAGAGAACGTGGAGGCGAGACCAAAGCACCGCGCTAATCCCTATCGCGCCGGCGCTTGGCTGTTCACAACGGACACTGAAGCGACGCTGAACCGCCGGGCAGCGCTAATAATATCATCCGTTGATCCAGTAGATTAAAGCATATACTTACTTGTTGCTCCAACATTAAGCAACAGCGTCCCAACATTTGTCTTTCTTGGTGTTGTCTTTATACAACATGTTCCGAGGATCATACAACTCAGTGTTTCCCCTACCGTTCTACTAGGGGGGCGCCCCGCCCCGCCAACGACACCTCCCGCCCCCCCTGGAAGATCAACTTAATTATTTATTTTATTTTTTATTTTGTAATAAAGCGCCAGATCGCCAGAGGTATGTTATGTCTGTCTCTATATGGTCGCGCGTTTAGATCTCTGCTCTCTGTATCGCGCACGGCGGAGTTCCATCCAGATGCGCGCACACACTGACACGTGCGCGCCCACACAGGTGAGCAACCTCCCACCAGCGGACAGAGAGCATCTGAGAACATGTCTCATGAACCACCTGAGAAGCAGCTAAAAATATCCGTGTTTTTTAGACGCTCCCAGGTTTATGATGGTAACAGCCACTCTCCTGCGAGTAGCAGCCGGAGGAGCTCTCCTGCTCCGGGTCCAAGTGCAGAGAAGAGCCCAAGTGCTGCACGCCCTGCCCCAGACAAGCATCTGTCCGGTCACCATCGGATTTGACCCACTTTGGCTGTTAGACGGGAAATACTCCCCCTGGCTGTACAAGACTGATCTCGGTAAGACGGCGAAGCGCAGCATCGCGAAATTCTCAAGCGCGCAGGCGCCTGGCTGTTAAAACGGGACGCGCATTTCTCAGCGCCGTTCAGCCCGCGATTCTGCTTTCTCCGCTTGTTGTATTTAACCGTGAACGCACCTCGCCTCCCCTCCATTGTTGCCAACTCCTCAGTAAGGAAAGTATCTATTGGCTCTCCTAAAAGTCGCTGAGTGACGCCATCGACTAATTTGCATAATGTAGTGGTCGCTGTAGGCCATACAAAAAGTGAGAAAAAATAAATATGTTGAGAACTACAAATAAGCTTTATTCTACAGAAGAGTATTACATTCACTAAACTAAAAAATAATTCTGTTTTTCTGTGATAATTATCTCTGAAATTCCGAGATAAATTCCCAATGAATAAAAAATTTAAAATGAATGCAATACGCTTCCGTATTCTTCTGTTGATTCTGTTTTTTTATCTTGCCATTGAAATATGCCATCACTTCTCAAAATAACTTCATGACTTTAATGCTGTATCTAGACCCACATATATAAGTAAATTTTTTCCTGTATTATTAAATGTTAGAATATCAAATTGAATCAAAAGGCTGTTATGTGGGGTGGAACTGCTAGCTCTACGTCCAGCCCTCCGCCTTTATCCGGGCTTGGGACCAGCAAAATGATTCAAAAGAGACACTCTGGCAGAGCTAGTCTCCATAACACCAGAAAAAGTCACTAGATTTGTCGCTAGTAGCTTTCGCCATGAGAATTTAAAAAGTCGCCAGATTTAGCGACAAAGTTGCTAAGTTGGCAACAATGCTCCCCTCGCAACCTCAGCCTGAACCCTTATTAACCCCGCTGTGTCTATTCATAATAGCAACAACATAAACCATATCAATGTTTTAAGAATCTGGTTAGGGAAGGGATGACATTACCAAGCAACACTTTAATCTATCACTGCTTAATCTATTCTCATCTGACCATTATTCAAAACCGGCAAATCTTACGTGAAAAGATTTGTAATATAGATGGAAGTTTCAAAATGGTAACTTAACACAAACGAGGGTTATGGCGAAGTGCTCGATTCTTACTAGTCCTGTTTGATTGCTGTGCTAACAGTGATTTCAGGTGGTAGAGAAGTCGTTCAGCTAATAGAATCTCGACTTTCGTCTTCTTTCACTTCATGCGCATGCTCCATGATGCTTTACATCGATTTGAACCACTCTGCTCCAGCGTTTCTGTGTTTTCTTGACAGGGCTTCGTGATAATTCTAGTTTGGTTCAATGTACAATTCAGAAATTCAATGTACAGTTCAAAATCATTAAAAGAAACACATTAACTTCATGACTCCTTTAAGTTTTTGAGTCCGTGACTACTACCCCCTCCCCCGCCACCACCGCCGCCACCGCCCCCCCCCCCCCCCTCCAAAGCTGTAAACCTAGGGGAAACACTGCAACTCACTGTACTTCTCCACTTCAATTATTGATTTAATGTCATCCATGTTGAAGAACTTCGCTGTTTGCTCCGTTAAATGTTGGGTGTCGGGGGTAAATTACGTATTCTCCACTCAAGCCTATGTGGAGAATACGTAGCCCCCTCTCTCTCTCTTTTTATCTGTATCACTGCTTGTGTGGCTGTAGTGGATGGGCAACTCCAGGACAACAGAAGGGGACTTCAAAGTATGGGATGCATATTTGATCATTTATATCATATAAAATATGTCATCAATATAGTTTAAAATCGTTTTTCAGTGTGTTTCCTGGTGCGATACACTCGCGTCAAGCGCAAAAAATAGACTCGACGCCGAAACGATCGCTGCACGGCGCTTCAGCAGCTTTGTTGCAGCGCGGCGCTTCAGCCTCCGGTGTGACCCGCACAAAGTTTTAACATGGGAGTGGATGGGAGCCAGCTGTTATTTAAGGCTTGGCGCTGCGTTGAAGCGTCGCTTCAGCATCCGGTGTGAACCCGGCGTTAGTAAATAACTCACAATGCGTTGCTTAACATACGTCACATACTACGTTGCTCTGATTGGTTGTAGGTCTATCCAATTGAGCGAAGAGGAATTTTATTTCCTGGTCAGTTGAAACACGCCCCATAATCACAGCCCAATGGAGCGGTCTCAGACTCACATTCTGACTAGAATTATGAGTCTGACAACGTCAGGCTAACTAAAAACCCTTTTAACAGGGTAAAACTACATAGAAACCTCAGAGAGAGCCACAAGCGAGGGATCCCTCTCCCAGGACGGACAGAAGTGCAAAAGATATCAGGTGTAGGAAAACATCATCAAGTTTTTAGCAGCATTGATGAGGGTAAACATTTTGAAGGATAACTTCAATTCTATATGTCAAGCAGTCCAGGAGCAATCAAAGTATATGGTTAGCAGCCAGCAAGATCATGATCCGCCTTCGAGATCCACTACAGTCCACAGTCAGTGTCCACTGCCGCTTATTAGAATCCATCATTAGCCACCTACCTCGGTCGTAGTCCACCACCATTATATGATGCCAACGCGACATTGGATCCTCGATTACCACTACAATCACCCCTGCACGATATAGAATCCGCCATACTGGATCCACTATTGCGACATCTGATGCCCGATCCACAATCGTAATCCATGGTGCGGCCAAAGCCGGCCTGGATCTGCGGGCGTAAAGCAAAGGGACTCTGGGAAGGGGTCAAGTCAGTAACATGTACTGATGAGATATGGCTTACTTCGATGTGATAGGGATGACGAAGAGAAAGGAGAAGCTGGAAAGAGAAGCTCCGTGTGTCATGTGTCATAAATTCCCTTTGCGTATTAGCGTCATCTGGGTTTTTTGCCTTGTAATCAATGATACAACGTTACAGGCCGAACTTGGGGGTTCACTGAGGCTCAATGTAAATCTGACTGGCTACTGGTTTGAATGGTAGTAGGAAAAGTTACGTTCTGCCGCACTAATTAGCTCTAACTATAAGCTTTATCAAAAAGGAAGGTTTTCAGCCTACTCTTAAACAAACTGAAAGTGAGAGATTATTCCACAGGAGAGGGGCTTGATAGCTGAAATCTCTGGCTCCTACTCTACTTTTAGAGACTTTGGGGACGACAAGTAAGACTGAATTCTGGGAGCTGAGTGCTCTAGTGGGTTAATAAGGTACTAACCGACATTAAGGTAAAATTAAGCAATATTATTCAGGGCCTTGAAGGTGAGGAGGAGAATTTTAAATTCTATTCTAGATTTAACCGGAAGCCAGTGTAGCGTTGCTAATACTGGAGAAATGTGCTCTCTTTTCTTGGTTCTCGTCAGGACACGTGCTGCTGCCTTTTGGACAGGCTGCAGAGTCTCTAACGACTTACTGCTGGGGCCTGATAGTAATGAATTACAATAGTCCAGTCTCGATGTAACAAAGGCGTGGACTAGTTTTTCTGCATATTTTTGCGAAAGGACATGTCTAATTTTTTAGATAAGGCTGTCCTAGATATTGGATTTAGGTGTGAATTAAAGGACAAATCAGGACCACAGATCACTCCCAAGTTCCTTACTGTTTCATTGGAAGCAAGGGCAATGTCGTCTAGCGCAGCTATATCTTGAGATAATGTAATTCTAAGGTGTTTAGGGCCAAGTATTATAACCTCTGTTTTATCTGAGTTTAATAAGAGAAAATTGCGTGTCATCCAGCTTTTTATGTCCTTGAGACATGCTCGAAGTTTATTTAATTTATTACTTTGACCAGGTTTTGATGACAAGTATAACTGGGTGTCATCCGCATAGCAGAGGAAATTTACAGAATGTGCCCTGATAATGTTTCCTAGTGGAAGCATTTATAATGAGAATAAAAATGGTCCGAGCACAAAGCCCTGTGGGACGCCATGGTTAACTTTGGTGGGCACAGATGACTCATCATTCATTTGCACGAATTGGGAGTGATCAGAAAAAAAAGGTTTTAAACCAGTTAAGGGCAGTTCCATTAATGTTAATTAACTGTTTAAGTCTTTGTAATAACATTTGATGGTCAATTGTGTTGATCACACAGCTGATTGACTACAACTTTTTCTAAGATTTTAGACATGAAGGGGAGATTAGATATTGGCCTGTAATTGGCTAAAATCTCTGGGTCTAGGGTGTTTTTTTTTTTTAGAAGTTGTTTGATTACAGCTATTTTAAAAGACTGTGGTACATAACCTGATGATAATGACAGATTGATTGTATTAAGTAACATAATAGTAAGGTTCTCTGGGAACCTTTGAATTTATATGACTGGGGGGAGTAGATTAATTTAGACTGACATATTCATCAGGATCCAGCCACGTCTCAGTGAGGGACGATAAATCTAGGTTGTAATCAGAGATTAGTTCATTTAATAAAATAGCCTTAGTTGAGAGTGATCTAATGTTTAAAAGACCACATCTAAAAGTCGTAGTGTCCTGTGTTGTTTCAGAGGTTGTTTTAATTTGTATTAGATTTTTGTGTGGAGTTCTCGCTCTGTTATTGTTTAATTTAGATAATGTAATGGGACGGTGGACAGACACAATCTCTTTGGGGTTGTGTGAGTGATCCAGAGGGAGTGCAGAAAAGTGTTTAGCACTGCAGCTCTGCTACCTGGTCCCAACTATGGGTTGTCATGTTATAGACTGAGTAATATTCCTAGATAAGAGAGCTGATCCATCCAAAGTGGGATGCACACCGTCTCTCCTAACAAGACCAGTTTTTTTCCAAAAAGTTAGCCAATTATCTACAAAGCCCACACCGTTTACAGGAAACCACCTCGACAGCCAGCGGTTAAAAGACAACATGAGGCTAAACATTTCTCACCTGTTATGTTAGGCAGAGGGCCAGAGAAAATTACTGTGTACGACATCGTTTTTGCGAAAGCACACAACGACGCAACATTAAGTTTAATGGCCTCCGACATGCCAAGCCGGAGGGCGTTGCTGCCAACGTGAATTACGATTTTATCGTATTTACGTTTAGTTTTAGCCAGCAACAGTTTAGATTCAATGTCGCCGGCTCTGGCCCCTGGGATACAATTGACTATGGTCGCTGCAGGTTTTGCTAACCTGAAGTTTCTCCGAACCGAGTTGCCAATAATCAGTGTTTGTTTATCAGCCGGTGCCTCGCTGAGTGGAGAGAATCTATTTAAACCGTGAGCTGATGGCTCTTTAAACGTGGGCTTTTTAAGACTAGCACTATGCTCCCTCCGGACCGTCACCCAGCCGCCCTGGGCTACCTGCTGCACGGAATAAGTTGAGGGACTGCTAGTTGAGGCTAAGCTACGTGCTAAGACAGGGGGCATTGCGGCGGCTAAGCTAACTACAATGTTGGGCAACAGCCCAGTGAGTTGACCAGAAAATAGGTTATAAAAGTGAGGCCTGTGAGCCAAGATGAAGCCAGCTAAAGTTTCCCTCTAAGATCAAGCATGGAGATTGTATCTTCTGATGGTAACTTAATCCCTGGGGTTTCCCCAGGAACCCCTGCTCTGCTCCTGGCCGCTCCCACTCTCCTTTGACCTCTGACACTCAATTGGCTTAAAGCCAGCATCATCCCATGACCACACCTCAAGGAGGCAGGACCTCTCAGGTAGACTAAAACCACTGAGACCTCAATAATCGCTGCCTTTCCCAATTCCCTGAAGATAGAGCTGACCTTTCCAGTTAGTTGATCCGGAGGTATTTTTAGGGAGCAATTACAGACGTTTGTTTTATTTTCATTTTTCTTTATTTCTTTATTCAGTCAATGACTTTGATAGAGACTATTTTTGTTTTTAACTTGAAAAGGCCGCGCACAGAAACTCGCTCGCAGGCCAAGCTCAGAGACTTTCTTTCCCCAATCCACAGCTGCACCACAGCTGATCATCCCTGCAGAAGAGACGAGGCAGAATTCCGTCAGAGAAGGACGAGGAACACAACACAGACGATTCGGCCCAGCGCTGACCTCCGTTGCAACCACGAGACCCACCAGAGCACCGCTTAAGAGGCCAGGACTTCACTCATTTGTTTTCCAGGAATCCGCCCGTGCGTGCACACATCCTGAGGTTTAACAAGAGATTCACTGGACTTCCGGATAATCTGCGCGCCACGCGCAGGCAACACCGCGGAGGTCACAGTAAGAGGCTTTATTGTCTGGGCAGAGACTAGTTTAAATACTTAGCGTGTCATTTTATTTGAGTGTTTTGTTTGTTTGCACATCGATAATCTGTTTTAAGCTGTGTAACGCACAACGAACGGAGACGTCACATCAGGTTCCTTTGTCTACTGTGTTTTGAGAAGCGCGCGTAACAAGCTGGCGCTTCCTTTTAACGTGTTACCGTCAGAGATATTGTGCAGAGATTTACATCTGTTAAAAGATAAATCTCACGTAACTGGACTGTCCGCTTCACTGGAAGTTTGTCTCTGACGATGTTTCTGATGTCTTCCTCTCTCTATCTCTCCCTATCCCTCTCTCTTTTCTCCTAAACCTGTTTTTACACACATCCCGACCTACACTTACATATTTCATGTGGCATAGATAAATCTAGACTAAAAGAGAGTAAATTTACGTATTCTGGAGTATTTGGAAATGGGCGTGGCAAAATGGCTCAACAGCGCCACCTACGGAAAAGCCCCTCATTTAGCATTCACCGATCCTCAGGAAAATCAAGACAGTTGTGTATCATGCCCAGATGCACAGAAAAGCCTCAAGGACCATTGCGAAAAAGTTAACAGGAAGCCCGCCATTTTGGATTAAGTGGCCATTTTGGTCATATACCATATTTTTACTTTGATGTACTTCTCGTAGAGTTTTCACCATATCAACTTAAAATTTAGACGAGTGTCATCACAGAAATCGTGACTTAAAATCACAGAGCCTCCTGGTGGCAGCAGGAAATATCTTGTTTTTGGTACATTGTACACTTGGATGCATTTCTCCTCATCCCCTTTGTAAAACCATGTCAACCTGTGTCAAATGGGTCTCAAGACATTGATAATGTAGGCTTACGATTACTGTGACCTTTCATCATGCGGATTATTAATGGCGTGTCATCAAAGTTCAACTTGCCATGACACACGAAATTGCTGTAACTTCCGTGTTCATGGGTCCAGCTCCCTCGAACTACATGTGTGTAGCAACAGCCCACCCCTGAAGATATACAGATAGTTTTAAGGAATTGGCGTGTCAAAATAACTGACTAGCGCCCCCTAAAGGGCAGCCCCGGCACTACGATTGGTCTACATCTACAAAAATCGATAGGGACATGTGTCTTTTCATGACAAAGAAATAAGTCTCTTGGACAGATATGCTAAACCACACAGGAAGCCCACCATTTTGACCATATTCCACACTTTTACTTTGATGTACTTTTCGTAGAGCTTTCATCAGATCAACGTGAAATTTAGTTGAGTGTCATCACAACAAGATGGAGATGAAAATGTATTAAAAGATCGATTTCTTGTCTCACGGTGTTACCGCGGCGTGATGTCAAAGTTTGATTACACGCCATTAAAACATGAGCTCTGTATCTTGGACATATTTGGTCCAATCCAGTCCAAACCAGACATGTAAGACAAGAGTCGCAACCTGATGACATCTACAAAGACACCATGATTTAAAACGATAGCACCACCTGCTGCCTACAGAAAGTGAAGCGTTTTTCCTTGCTGCAGTGCCCAAACGCATGTAACACGGAGACGAGCGCTTGGTCATCGAACGCTCTTTCTTCACCGACCGCAACAGACTTGAAATCGCCTGTGCTCGGGCCCGTTAGTGCTACAACGTAGCCCTAGTATTAAATATTGAGATTATTAATATAACTTATATCATTTGAGACTGATATTTAAAGATTGAATTGTTGGTCCCTGTAGCCAGTGTGGTGCCCCGGGAGAATAAGCAATGATTACAGATCGTATTATTCTTAATTGATAATTTTATTGTTTTCATTAATTAGTTTAACTATTATTAATGGATAACCGTATAATTTCTAATTAATTGTTTTACTACTCTTAATTAATAGCTTTATAGTTTTAATTATTTTTAATGAATAATTTTTATTTTAATAATCATATTTCATGATTTCATCATTAATTTGCACAATTCAAATCGATCTGAAAAATAGGATTTAAACCGGCTTAGGGTGGTTCCTTTAATGCTAATTTACTGTTCTAGTCTCTGTAATAAAATGTGATGATCAATAGTTTTGAACACTGCACTAAGATCTAACAGAACGTGAATAGACACAAATCCCTGATCTGAAGCTATTAGAAGGTCATCATTAGTGACTTTTGCCAAGGCTGTATTCGTGCTGTGATTAGCTCTCAACCCTGACTGAAAGTCTTAATATACATAGCTATCCTGGAGAAACTCACACAGCTGATTGGCTACAGCCTTTTCAAGGATTTTAGACAGGAAAGGGAAGTTGGATATCGGTCTGAGGTTGGCTACAACAGCCGGGTCCAGGATGGATTTTTTAAGAAGGGATTTAATTACAGCTAGTTTGAAGAACTGTGGTTCATATCCTGATGATAATCATAGATTGATTATATTCAGTATATTACTTTTTGTAAGATTTACTTACTGTAAGAATGGGATCTGAGATACAAGTTGCAGGTTTAGACGATAAGATTATTGTGGTCAAATGATCAAGCGGATCGGAGAGAAGTTTTCTAGAATAATTGGGATTCCCAGCTGTTCCTGAGATTTCTGGGCTTGACGATGTATTCGCGTCAACTGAGGGGTGGAGATGGCAGATTTTTTTCTAATAGTTACAATTTTAACATTGAAGAAGTTTATAAAGAAGGTGGGGTTGTCCTGCTGTTCGTGCAACGCAGTCTATGGACCTCCAATCGGGAATCACCTACTCAAAATGAGTGCTAAAACGTTCAAGGTTAATTGCTCAGTATTTTTTCTATTGACCTTTGTGGTAAAGTTGTGTTCTTAGTTTGCTACGAACATTCAATTCAATTATATTTGTATATCGCCATATCAAAATATACATTTTTTCAAGGCACTTTACATTGTAAGGTTGAGAGCTTAAAAATGCGTCTCTTCGTGGCTGTATCGAAAGACTATAACTTGAAGTGTCACTTCAAATAAGACAAAACAACCAGAAAATACTTTTAAATTATGGAGGAACTGGCATCCATACAATCAATGAAAGGGACAAAAACTGGTAAGGCTTTATTTGCGGACGCAATTTCATGCATGCAAAAGTAAGGACTACATGGAAAAGGTTGGTCGATGTTACAACAGACAGGTGTCTTAAATTAACCTGGAAAAAACATTGGCCATTAAGGAGGCTGCAAGATAGAGTGTCTGAGATTAACCTAGAATATAAGCTATAATTTTTGCACTGTAGTATTTGTCAAAAGTTAGACATTTATTCAGGACGAGCATTAAATCACAGCCAATTAGTTGAGCTGTTGGAGGAGCACAAGACTGTTTACTAGGGCTGCGCCTATCGACATTTGTTTTATCTACTGTTTTTTATTAATCTAATGAAACATTTTTTGATTAATCGAAAGATTCCTTTTTATTATTCGATTAATATGATATAATTTATCAAACATTTAAATTAAAAAATCTGTGTCATTTATATTTATTTAATAATCTTCTCTTAAATACAAACAAATCTGACAAAAACAAAGTATGCGCTGCAAGGAATATTTCCACAACAAAAAATAGCCTGTTCGGAACTGCTTTTACAGGTCCATATCTCTCCAATATAAAATTAGTGGAAGAGCTTGTCCATTTAAGTAAATGTCAATGTCAATATCAATTTTATTTATGATAAGAAAGATAAAATCAGCTGCGATGAAACGTACTCAACTGAAAGCCTGTGAGAACAAGTGTGTTTTTAATAGTTGATTTAAGTTGTGTTAAAGACGGGGCAGATCTAATGTGAAGTGGTATGTTGTTCCACAGGTTTGGGGCGGCCACTGCGAATGCGATCTCCTCTTGTTACTAGTCTTGTCTGAGGTTTGTCGAGGAAAAAAAACGATGCCACACGATGATGTGCGCCGCAAGAGGATGTGCGCCGCAGGGCGATGAGCACCGCAGGACGATGTGCGCAGCAGGAAGATGTGCGCCGATGTGCGCCCCAGGACTATGTGAGCCGATGTGCGCCTCAGGATGATGCGCACGATGATATGCGCAGCAGGATGATGTGCGCCGATGTGCGTCCCAGGAAATTGTTATGTGAACCGGCAGGATGATGTGCCCTGGATGATGATGTGGGCCGTACGATGATGTGCACCGCAGGATGATGTGTGCCTCACGATGATGTGCGTCGCAGGATGATGTGCACCTCAGGACGATGTTCCCTGCAGGACGATGTGGCTGCACGATGATGTGTGCCTAAGGATGATGTGTGTCGCAGGACGATGTGCGCCACAGGACGATGTGCGTCTCAGGATGCACGATGATGTGCACCCAATGATGATGTGCGCCGCAGGATGATGTGCGGCAATGATGTGCGCCTCACGATGATGTGCGCCCAAGGATGATGTGCGCCGCAGGATGATGTGCGCGATGTGCGCCCCAGGTTGATGTGCTCCGCAAGATGATGTGTGCCAATGTGCGCCCCAGGATGATGTGACGTGCGCCGCACAATGATGTGCCGCAAGATGATGTGTGCCGCAAGATGATGTGCACTGCACGATGATGTGCGGTGATGATGTTCGCCGCAGGATGATGTCTGCCGCACAACAATATGAGCCGCACAATGATGTGCGCCCCAGGATGATGTGCTCCGCAAGATGATGTGCGCCAATGTGCGCCCCAGGATGATGTGACGTGCGCCGCACAATGATGTGCGGTGGGGATGTGTGCCGCAAGATGATGTGCACTGCACGATGATGTGCGGTGATGATGTTCACCGCAGGATGATGTCTGCCGCACAACAATGTGAGCCGCACAATGATGTGTGCCAAAGGATGATGTGCGCCGCAGGATGATGTGCCCCGCAGGATGATGTGAGCCGCAGGATGATGTGCACCGCACGATGATGTGCTTCCATGGATGATGTGCTCTGCAGGATGATGTGCGCCGCAGGATGATGTCTGCCGCACAACAATGTGAGCCGCACAACAATGTGAGCCGCACAATGATGTGCGCCGCACATGACGATGTGCGCCCTAGGATGATGTGCGCAGCAGGACGATATGCGCCGCAGTACGAAGTGCACCGCACTCATGAGGTTCTGTCATTTGCCAGCACCTAGCCACACAAAACACACTGAGGACGTTGCTCAGTCGTGCCAGTGACGGTGAAACCAAACTGCAAATAGCTCTTGTCATATTTGCAAAGCTTTGGCTTCTTTGCAACTGCCGCATCGGTTGCCTGACTTATACGAATCAGAAACTTGCGCTCCGTGCGCTCTGTGGCAGGGTCACGTTCTCTGCAGCGATATGATGATACACGCACAGTGTTATTAAGATATTAAGATAATATAGATAAGAAGATATTATTAAAAACGATTAATGACTCGGCTCTGTAACTTCACTGTTAAATAGAATCTGAACGTAATTTGCTGTAAGTTGTATTATATATTTTTAAATAAGAGACTCGGGTGGAGCAGATATGTCGCGCGAGCAAAACTAAGATGTTGGTTTTAATGTAAATGATTAATTGGATCAATAATCTGGCTTCAGTGCACCACCTGATGTCTGCATCGCCACCTTCCCGTCTCCAAACCGTCCGTACACATGGGTCAGAGTTTGCTTAGAAATACGCACATTTTCCCGTCAAGTCTGTTTTTATAAATCCCAACTTTGGCGTGAAAGGTGGCGTACGCACATTTCAGGACCCGTTTTGTGCGTACGACGGTTATAAATCCGACCCAAGGTACTTCATGACGGCCTTATACGATGATATTTAAAAAAAATATTACTTTTGCCGGGCTTGGATGTTTTTCTTGGTAAGATACGGCTTCTGTATGCCACCCTACTCCATAGCCCAAACATACGAAGAATAAGGGAGATTGTTGTCACATGTAGTAAACAGCCAGTCCTTGCCAGAGATTCCTGCAGCTCATTTAATGTTGCTGTAGGCCTCTTGGAAGCCTCTCTGACCAGTTTTTTCATCAATTTTGGAGGGATGTCCAGTTCTTGGTAATGTCACTGTTGTGCCATATTTTCTCCACTTGATGATGGCTGTCTTCACTGTGTTCCATGGTATAACAATTGCTTTGGGAATTATTTTGTACCCTTCTCCTGACCGATACCTTTCAACAATGAGATCCCTCTGATGCTTAGGAAGCTCTCTGCGGACCATGGCTCTTGCTGTAAGTTGCAACTAAGAGAATGTCAGGAAAATCCTACTAAAACCGCTAAACTGTATTTGGGATTAATCAGAGACACTCTAAATGATGGCAGGTGCATACTGACTACTATTTAACATGAGATTGAATGTGATTGGTGAATTAGACAGCCACATCCCCAGTTGTAAGAGATTGTGCACACTTATGCGACCACATTATTTTAGTTTTTTATTTTTATTTTTCCCCCTAAAAGATTTCAGTTTCTATGTTCAATTGATTTGTTCACGTTAAAGCTCACATTAAAGGTGGAAAAAGTTCAGACAGGATTTATCTTTGTCTCATTTGTTTACATAACAAAAAACTTGCATTTTAACAGGGGTGTGTAGACTTTTTATATCCACTGTAGATATTATTCTGCTGATTTTACAATATATTCATCTTCTATGTCTTCCTAACTATGCAGAAAAGTTTATAAAATCTCTTGTCAGAGTTGTGGTATCCATGTTCACTGGAACATCTTCCACGTCTTTGTCTGCTATTGCAAAATTTCGCATCATGCTTATAGACGCTTGCCATTTAAAACAACTTAACGGTAGGGTATATAGGGCATGACCTGATAGCTCATATACTGATTTTATATTTGAAATCATCGGAGGCCAATTATTTTTCCAGAGTGCTACATGAGAAACCCAGATTGTGACCAGGCCAAACTAATTTTATAATACCTTAACCTCTATTGTTATTACGAGATTTTATTAAACTAGGGATACGTTATAGCACTAACGGGCCAGAGCAAAGGCAATTTCAAATCTGTTGCAGTCTGTGAAGAAAGAGCGTTCGATGACCAAGCACTCGTCTCCGCGTTGCATGCGTTTGTGCACTGCGCCAAGGATAAACGCTTCACTTCCTGTAGCCAGCAGGTGTCGCTATGATTTTAAGTCATGGTGTCTTTGTTGATGTCATCAGGTCGGGACTCTTGTCTTACATGTGTAGTTTGGACTCGATTGGACCAAATATGTCCAAGATACAGAAGCTCGGGTTTTGATGGCGTATAATCAGACTTTGACGCCACGCCACGGTCACATGGTATGAAGTAAAGTTAAAATTTTGATAACTTTAGATCTCCATCTTGTTTTGATGACACTGATCTAAATATTAATTTGATCCAATGAAAGCTTAACGACAAGTGCATCAAAGTAAAAATGTGGAATATGGGCAAAATGGCCGGCTTCCTGTTTGGTTAACCATATCTGTCCAAGAGACTTATTTCTTTGTCATGAAAAGCCTCATATCCGTATCGATTTTTGTAGATGTAGACCAATCATAGTGCCGGGGCTGCCCTTTATGAGGGTGCTAGTCAGTTATTTTGCCACGCCCATTCCTTAAAACCATCTGAATATCTTCAAGGGGGGGCTTTTACTACACACATTGTTGGGGTAGACTCCCCAGTGGGTTGTAAATACTTGGGCCCTGCTAGGCCAAGCTGAAACCAGTTTGGCCAGTTTTCAGTCTTAATTCACACCTTCCTCAAACAGCCTGGAGCCGACGGTGAGGACAAAGGATTGTAAAACTTTTGGAGGGAAAACATTCTCCAGCAGGCCTGAGAATCTCCCCCTGGTGGTTGGAAAATGTCCTGAAGAGCCTTCAGGACCCCCGCTGAGTTCCAAGCCCCGCCCACTGAGGTCCAACTCTGACAATCAATTGGCTTAAAGCCAGCATCATCCTATGACCAGCACCTCAAGGAGGCAGAACCTCTCAGGTAGAATAAAACCACTGAGACATCAATAATCGCTGCCATTTTTACCCTGCTCTGAAGACATCACAAGGCCCCTTCGGGGCCTCCCAGCTGTTTTAGTTGCTAAAGGGGGTAACCTTAACTTCTAGTTTATCAGCCATTTTTACCCTGCTCTGAAGACATCACGAGGCCCCTTCGGGGCCTTCCAGCTGTTTTAGTTGCTAAAGGGGGCAACCAGAGTTATTTTCGTTCATTTCTTTCATTTTCTTTATCTTAAGTTTGATCTTACTTTGATAGAGACTATTTTTGTTTTAACTTGAAAAGACCAAACAGGAAATTGCACGCGGAACAATCTCAGACTGTTTCACTTTCCCCACGGACTTTACTTTCTTTTCCCAACGATCTACAAACGGCTTCCACAGCCGTCCCCTGAAGAAGAAGCACGACGTTCATCCCGTTGAGGAGCAAGCAGAATCCGTTCCTATTCGGCCCAGCCGACGCCGCTGCGACAGAGGAACCAGCGCAACAGAGCTTGAGCGGCCACGATTATTCACTGGACTTCGGAAATATCCGCGCGACACGCGCATGCAACACAGTGAAGGTCACAGTAAGAGGCTTTATTGTCTGGGCAGATGTTAATCTAATACGTAGCGTATTGTTTTAATACTTGAATGTATTTGTTTCCGGTTACGGCCATGTGCCATAGTTTTTAAGCGCCGTGAGCAGCGTCTCCAGCTCATTGTGACCATTTGAACAACTTTAAAGAGACTTTACCGGTCAAACCTCAGCACACAACGCCACTTGGGTGCTGAGTGGTAAAGTAAATGTAACTTGTCTCTGACGGTGCTTTTAAGAGCTTTGCTCTCTCCTTGTATATTCTCTCTCTCTCTCTCTCTCCTTCTAAACCGACCTATACACACATCCGATCTGTATTTAGAATACAGTTCATGTAACATAGTTAAATCTATATTCAGAGAGGCTGGACACATCTGGAAGCCATGCGGCCGAACGCCAAAGCAGAGACAAAGAATTCTCTTTGTCTGAAAATCCCTTTGTGTAATTCATGTGACGACCACCAGTGTGAGCTCCGGCCACATGGTGTCATTAACATAGACTCCATTTTGAATAACGCAAGTTAAACCACCATTTTGAGTCTATTATTGCCACGCCTCCTCTCTCACTCTCCTCCCATTCTGGCTCTAAATTCATAACGGCTCCGCCATCTTGTTTTGTAATCAATTCGCCATTTTGAGAGTTTTTAGGCCTTGATTCCACGAATCATGATCGACCGCCATCTTAGATGTGACGTGACTTCGTCATCGCCACGCCCCCTTCTTTTTCTCTCTCTCTCTCTCTCTCTCTCTCTCACACACACTCACACACACACCCACACAGACACAGAGACACATTGATAGACACGGACAGATACACACACACAGATACACATAGATGAATACATGTGTTTTCTAAATTGTGATAAGCTGCTGCTGTTATCTTTGAAATATGGGAGTTTGTTAAAATGATGAATCATTAAATAACACTAACTGTATTTCACATGCACACACATAGACACACATACACAGAGAGACCCTTTGACACAGACACACACACACACCGAGACAGACGTACATAGGTAGACCGCCGGTTTTACATGTATTTTCTGAATTGTGATAAGTGCTGCTGCTGTGTTTATCTTTGAAATATCGGAGCTTGTTAAAATGATGAATCATTGAATAACATAACTTTATTTCCCCTTTTTAATAAATGCTTTTGTAATTAAAGTATCTGTAGTCTGTGATTATTTGTGCATATGTATGTGATTGCAGCTGGATTATGCCTGTGCTCGAACTTAAAACCCTTCATTGTTTATTATATAATCATTAATACTAAATATTGAGATTATTAATATAACTTATATCATTGAGACTGATATTTTATTGATTGACTCGTTGGTCCCTGTAACCAGGGTGGTGCCCCACGACAATAAGCAATGATTACAGATTTGTATTATTCTTAATTAATAATTTTATTGTTTTCATTAATTATTTTAACTATTATTAATTGATAACCGTATAATTTCTAATTAAATGTGTTACTATTCTTAATTAATAGCTTTATCATTTTTGATTATTTTTAAGAAATAATTGTTATTTTAATAATCATATTTCATGATTATTAATAATTAGCCAACGTCAATTCTTCTCCTACTATTGCACAACAACATGTAGTTTGAGGGAGCTGGACCCATGATCACGGAAGTTACAGCGATTTCGTGTGTAATGGCGAGCTGACTTTGATGCCAAGATTAATAATCCACATGATGAAAAGTCACAATAATCTTTTGGCTACATTATCAATGTCTTGAGACCCATTTGACACAGTTTGACATGGTTTTGCAAAATGACATGACAAGGTTTTGCAAAATGGATGAGGAGAAAGCTTTTTGAGCACATTGAAAAATGCTCAATAACCCTTACAATTTCAATAGGGCCTCCCACCGGAGGTGCCTGGGCCCTAATAAAACATTGGGTGTACTCTGACTTCAGCATTTATTAGGGCCCGAGCACCTCCGGTGGGAGGCCCAATTGAAATTGTAAGGATTATTCTGAGCGTTTTTCAACATGCTCTAAAAGTTTTAAAAGTTTGCAGTAAAGTAGAAAGTGGTGAAAATGTACGTATTCTGGAATATTTGGAAATGATCGTGACAAAATGGCTCAACAGTGGCACCTATGGAAAAGCACCTAATTTAGCATTCACTGATCCTCATTGGCTGGCATGCACTGTTTATCAATGGTAGGAGCTGCTTGAAAGTGGTATTCTATTGTCAGACTGTTTACGAAAAGTACTACCGTAAATCAAAAAATGTTCCTCTTTTAATCGAAAAAACATGTAAGAAACATAGCACGTTAATTTAAGGAATGTAAAGATTTTTCTCTGAATGCGTTTGATGCATCTGAAAGGACAATCTCTCCAATAAAGGATATATGGACCTATGATTTAAAAACACAACTAACTGTACTATGAGATGAGATTAAATCAATGTAAAGAAAAACAGTGCACCTGGTGAATAAGAAGAGTAGGGTTTAAAATGACAAACAACTTCTCCAAAAGTTTCATAATAAACTATTCAGACAGCTGAGATGTTGATGGCTGTGGGCGTTGTGGCTGTTAAATGCAGTGAATGAAAACAAGTTGTGCAATAGTGCCTCCTGCTGGCATATAAAACATGATTGGATTTATGGAACAATATAAGCTTTAGGCTTATCAGTACATTGAAAAATATACAATCACTTCAGAAAATTCAGAAAATAGATAATTGAAAGATAATACTGTGACCCCCATGCAATCATATAGAGGGGGGTAGAAAACGGGCATGTACGATGAAAGCAACCAGTTACTTGTTAAACATTTCTCGTAAATCATAAACATATGCCTTGCATATATCTGGTCGCTTTCCTAACCAGACATGATCTAAATCGATTTAGTTTTTTCTCTGGGTATCTGATAATCAAATGTGCCCCCTGTATAAACTGAAAACATTGTTTCTCAAGACATATTCTTCTGTTTTGGACAGGAAACTTATTAAATCAAACACCCCACAACACAGACCATACAATTTGTGTGTATCTATTGTTATAAAGTTGTTCTTAAAAGTGTAAATGGAATTTGATATTCTCTGCACCATGCTTCTCCTTTCCTACCATCATGGTTTTTCTCTCACATCATTCCTTGACCTTGTGACGTATTGAGTCGGGGTCAAGGAATAGTGATCAAGAAAGGAGATTATTATGACTTTCCGAATGCACCCACAATCAATACTCGGATGTGGATGAACGCTCTTTTTTTTGTGTGAAGGGAACTCAGGTTTCAAAGTATATACATTTGTAAATCTTTAATGATATGAGGATAACTCCATACATGGTAATTCAATTCTGATACAGAAATAAGACAACAAAGGCAAAAGTTATTTACTGTTATTTTATTTTATTTATCTGAAATAATCTTGTTCTTCCTTTATAAACATATGAACACCATGGAAGCATATCATCAACCATGACATCTGTACATTTGTCAATACACTAAGAAGTACAGTCTTTAACCTGTACACTGCACTTTCTGTTTGTTTTCAACAAAGATGTTCATCTGATGCCAGAAGAAAAGTAATCTAACCCATTTGGGCTACTAATCCTTCAAACACATTCCAAAAGGTTGATGCTTCAGTTCATGTTCTGTTTACTGTGCTGGAAATGGACCCTCACAATCTGTAATAATGTACATAGCTTAAATCAAACTGTCTGATTTAATTCAATGATTGACAGACATCAGAAAAGAAAAATAGTAACAATTAAATAAAAGAAAATTGGAATCCAATTTCAAAATTCAGAACTAATATTGTTAACAGGGTCTGGGTCGATGATAATATAGAACAGATAAGCTAACGGTAGATTCAGATGTGTTCATTCTTATATTTGCAGGCTGAAATAGCAACTCCAACGTCAAGAATTGATCCACTGCTTTTAGCCTGAGTCAGTGGAAACTCAGCATGTCAATGTGCTAAAGACATGTCAGACATGTTATGTTTGCATGGCCGAATAAGAATGTGAGCTTCATGTTGGAGCAGATCTGATTCATAACTTCCAATGGACAGGAATTGGCTATAAGATCTAGTTCCCTAATCTCTATCCAATGGGTCAAACGTGCAAGAAAACTAATTTAAAAGTCAAAAGTTCACCCACAACAGTTCTAATTTCTCAGCTCCATTTTGACTGAATATCCCTTTTTTCTTTTTCTTGCTGGTCTAAAAACAAAACAGAGCCACCAACATCTTAGTTGACGGAAAAGAATCTGAGGAAAACTTAATTAAAAAGTATGGTTTGTTTGACATTTGTGTCTGGCGATCAGTCATGAGTGGAAACAAGATAGGCAGCCCGTCTCTGTGAGTCTTCTCCGTAGTAGCATGATAAACAAATAAGAGCTGACAGCTGGGCTTATGCCTGAACAGCACAAAGAGTCAAGCCTTTATTTGGAGCAATACTATACTGGAGAACTTGCTCATTTTGAAAGCCACAGTTTTTATTCAAATAATGACATAATACAGTTAGATGATCAATTTCTTTGAAATGGCTGAAAAGCGATTGATACCAGCAACACCCAGTGCATTACAAATGTAGTTACTCCTCATCCATGAAGCTAAGTAATCATGTTCGATACAGTTTGTAAGGACACAGCAGTGTTCTTCAGATCCCACATTGTGTCTTCACAAAACCAAATCTTTCGTCAGTCCGGAGCTCAAGCCATAGCCTGCAGCAGGACTGTCATTGCATGGATCCCACTTAAGTCCTATATAGGAGTGGTCTATTGTCTAGATGTAATCATCATCCACAGGTTCTCCTGGTGTATCACAGTGATGAAGGAAGACGACCACTACTCTCTGAAATACTCCTTGTTTGCTCTGTCGGCGCTCTGAGATCTCTTCCCCGATGGTCTCCATGCAGATGTCAGCTGACAGCTGGCCTTTTCGCCGTGGGGCATAGATGGTGGCTAACAAACAACATAAAACCATAGAAAAATATTTTAAGGCCTCTATGATAAATATTGTGTACATTGAGAGAACAACTAAATGGAGAGCCTACTAGACCAAAGATGCATTGACTGTACTCACTGCTTTCATCATCTTCAAAGTCATAGCGGGCATAGCTGTTGGGAGCAGCTGCTCTGAGTGTTCTCAGCCAGGGGAAGTCAGTTATCATGCTGTAGGGAGCCCCATCCACAATTCCTGAAGAACATGACAGGAGACATTAATGAAGAGTAAGAATCTTGGACTCATGTCTCCAGACTGTGAATTGATGGGTGGTCTTTTAAAATATCAACTTGTCAGTTCACATCCCTTCAACATCCCATCATGCTCTGTGGCATGTATACAAATACTAGGCAAGGCTAGTTGATTCTGAATCAAAACAGAGGAGGTTGAAAATATAGTGTATCATATAACCTATGTGGGTCTGTCCTGTGAGTCGTTATGTTAAGCAATCAGGTTGTGGACCCACACCCCGACCATATGGTGGGTCGTTAGGTACCTCCGAGTCAAGGTGTGAATGGTTGTTGATACCTTTAGGTTGTAGATCCACCCTGATGTTGTGTGAGTCGTGGTTATAGATAAGGGCCAACCAACAGTGCATTGTTGTGTCTATGTTGAGGGTCTTTCATATCTAACTCAAATGTGCCAGACAGGGAGGCACCAACTTCAACTCTTTTGCGTATTTCACTAGTGGCAAGGTGCAAGGACACAAGGCTTAACTACCCAATAGGATGCGAACGCCTACATGTAACTATGAGAGTGACACCAATTCTAGCCATTCACAGATGTGCTGTTAGAATGGGTGACGCAAGTAGAGGATGATATATGGGGATACTTGGAAAGACATCTTCAGACATCAGCTGCTGCCTGAGTTCTCCTCTCATCAGCTTCCAGGAAAGTTCCATAACAATTAAGAAACAACAACCTGGGTAAAAATCAAAACACAGGAAGTCGAAGCCTTCTCCGAACACACCCATGCAGTGTGAGATGGTGGATTGTTGTTGCTGGAGGCCATCACGTTTACCTTTTAAAGAAGTCCACAGACTTCTCTTTCAAGTTGGGGTGTTTGGTGTCGAGGTGCCTTTTTAATTTGCATGGCTTCATGCTGTCATTTGCCAGCACCTCGGCACACAAAACACACTGAGGACGTTGCTCAGTCGTGCCAGTGACGGTGAAACCAAACTGCAAATAGCTCTCGTCATATTTGCAAAGCTTTGGCTTCTTCGCAAGTGGCGCAACGGTTGCCTGACTTTTACGAATCAGAAACTTGCACAGAATAGTATTCAGAATCCAAATCAGGTTTAATTGGCCAAGTAAGTTGTACAAACAAGGAATTTGACATGGTGAAGTGGCTCTCAATGTTCTTACATAGAATACACATAACAGAAAACAAAACAAACAATGCGATGGTCTAAGAAAAAGAAAGAGATGAAGTGCAGGGATAAATATTGAATGGTATGAGTATTACAGTTGTACAGTGAGGGTGAAATAAATAATATAATTATATATAATTACAATATAATATAACTTCGGAGTATTTGTACAGTGGTTATTATAAAGAACCAGGGTTATTGCACAGTGCCACTTTGGATTGGCTGTTCAGGAGTGAGACGGCGTGGTGTGCTGGTGTTTTATTTGATGCAACACGGTGGATGATTGAAGATTTAAAGGAAGGTGTTAAGGTGAAAAGGGCTAGCTGCAGTTGGAAGAAGTTAATTAGCTAGAAGGCTAGCTCTTGGGGCTATGAGCTTTCTAAAAAAGACTGGAGCAAATTACTCCTTAGATTAGGCTACGAATAGGCCTGCTGCAAGTGCAGGAAGGTATTACTAAGGAAGGAGTGAGTCTTTAAAAAGACTGTTTATTAAGCAATGAATATCTGAATTATAGAGGAAACAAGAGAAATCGCAGAAACTCTGCAGAGTGTCGTCTCAGTGAGTGTGAGCGCTGACCATGCCTGCAGTTACTTTTATACCCGGAAGCATACGTGCAAATCGCGTTCAAATGATAACACTCCTCTTTTGACGGGCGGATCAGGAACGAAACAGTATTTGATATGTTTGTGTCAGTCTAGCCCAGGGGTAGGCAACCTTTACTATCGAAAGAGCCACTTCGCCCCCTCTTCCCCCAAATTAAATCTGTCTGGAGCCGCACAACATATTTGATAACACAGGTTATAAAGTTATATATGTATATATATATAGTTATAAAATATATATAAAAACTATAGTTTGTTGCATTTATTAAATAATAGAATGACAATAAAAAAAAGCTGTTGACATTTAACTGCTATTTTTACCTGTTACAAAATCACCAAACTCTTATTAATTGGAGAACAAAATACATGTGTGGTTCTACTTTGGAATAAATTAAACACAGAACTCAGCTTTTTTTACTCATCTCCAGCTTGGTACTTTTCAGCAGATGCTGTGTGCTTGCTCTGGAAATATCTTACAACATTACGTCTCTTATTGTTTGCTAATTCCTCGCCACATATCAAACATACATGTAAGACAGCATTGGTGGCAGTGAAAGCAATGTAATCTGTCAACGCAGAATTAAACTCTATTTCCCTCCCAGACTTTCTTTGCTGGGATTTATCCATGATTAGTTTACCGAGGCCGGGGGTCGGAACTATAGATCAGCGACATGCAGGGAAGAGCGCCGGGACGCATATTTTAGTTGCTGAAATATTAAAACAAAACGTGAGAGCAGGTCAGACTGGAGGCCGACACAGAAACTGCAGATCGGTACAAACCACCTGCAGCTTCTTAGGCGCTGATCTCTGATCAGCTGAGACCAGAGAAACTCGTTGTTTTCACTGTTTCCACTGTTGAGAAGCAGCCTGTCAGTCACTCTCAATGTGTCTCTCTGAGTGAGTGAGCGGGGCTTAGGGCGGGGGGCGGAGCCCAGGCTCTGTGTGTTTGTCGGCTATCTGGGAGCGCGTACAAACAAATACACACCCACATACACATTCACCCGCTCCTGGTATTTCATGATGGCCTGATACGATGATTATTTAAAAAATGAACATGAACGTGACGTTCACTCACGTTCATCATATGGTAAATGGATTTGTATTTATATAGCGCTTTTTCTAGTCTTGATGACCACTCAAAGCGCTTTACACTACAGTTTCACATTCATCACACAAACATTCATACAGTGCATCTATCCCAGCACTTTGTTATTCTATGGGGGTCATTCAGGGTTCAGCATCTTGCCTAAGGACACTTCGGCATGCAGATTGTTCAGAACCGCTGACCTTCAGGTTGGAGGACGACCACTCTACACCTCAGCCACAGCCGCCCATGAAAGAACTGATTCGTTAAGTTAACCGTTCGCGAAAAATATGCGCAACACGCACTGCACAGGGAGCCACTGCAGAGGTGCTGAAGAGCCGCAGGTTGCAGACCACTGGTCTAGCCCCTTGCATTTCACCACTGAGGGAGCTTTCACTAACCAGTGACAGGTCGTCGGCCGTATTTTTTTTTTTTTTTGGTCTGTGACATTGCGCCCCCCCCTGGAGATCGCATCCATCTTCTCTGGCCAAAATACACACATTATAAAAGGTGTAAGTGTAAGGGATCCCTCACATGGGGCTCTCCTGGAGGTTTCTACATATTTGTACCCTGTTAAAGGGATTTTACTAGTTTTTCCTTACTCTTGTTGATGGTTTAGGGCAGAGGATGTCACACCGGGTTAAAGCCCTATGAGACAAGTTTGGATTTGTGGATATGGGCGATACTAATACAATTTGATTGATTGATCAATTGATAAGTGAACCGCTGAGTCCTGGCCTGAGGAACCAATCACATGGTGAAGGTTGCGGGCGACACAACTCTGGTGGTTCTCATCACCATTCACAGCTTCACTGAGAGGACCCAGACGACCCACTACCTAGTAGGGGGATCAACTATCTGACAAAAGTTTGACAAAAGGACTCCTACCATAGGTACAGTATTCAGAAGATGTTCTGACACCTTTTTCAGACACTTTGTGCTGGTTTTCATTGAATTTGTCAAGTGGCTGCCGCACACGGTCTGTTCAGCCTCCTACCCGCTGGAACAAGGTATTGGAGCCTCCGTTGCCGCACCACCAGACTCAGAAATAGTTTCATACACCAAGCTGTTAGGAAGCAAAATTCTCTCACCTCACTCCCCCCAGCCATATCCTCCAGTCTGAAATCCCCCCCACCCCCCTAAAAACACTCAGGACTCTACAACAAACTGTCTCTTGTACTGTTTGCACTTTTATCACTTAATCACTACGTTTACACTTTAGAGCAGTGGTTCTCAACCTTTTTTCAGTGACGTACCCCCTTTGAAGAAAAAATTCTGCCGAGTACCCCCTGACCAGCGCAAAGCATTTTTGGTTGAAAGAAAGATGTAATGTGATTTATTAATCCTTGTAACTAGACACATTCAAATTTAAAACTCCATCAATTTCCATAACATTGCTCATTTGTAGTGGTCTCTCTTGAACTATTTGGAAATAAAAAGATGTAAAAATAACTAAAGACTTTTATTATTATCTCATCTCATCATCTCATTTTCATCCGCTTATCCGGGGTCGGGTCGCGGGGGGAGCAGCTCAAGCAGGGGGCCCCAGACTTCCCTTTCTCGGGCCACATTGAGCAACTCTGACGGGGGGATCCCGAGGCGTTCCCAGGCCAGTGTTGAGATATAATCTCTCCACCTAGTCCTGGGTCTTCCCCGAGGTCTCCTCCCCACTGGACGTGCCTGAAACACCTCCCAAGGAAGGCGCCCAGTGGGCATCCTTACCAGATGCCCGAACCACCTCAGCTGACTCCTTTCTAAGTAAAGGAGCAGCGGCTCTAATCCGAGTTCCTCACGGATGGCTGAGCTTCTCACCCTATCCCTAAGGGAGACGCCAGCCACCCTTCTGAGAAAACTCATCTCGGCCGCTTGTACCCGCGATCTCGTCCTTTCGGTCATCACCCAGCCCTCATGACCATAGGTGAGGATAGGAACGAAGACCGACTGGTAGATCGAGAGCTTTGCCTTGCGGCTCAGCTCTCTTTTCGTTACAACGGTGCGGTAAAGCGAACGCAATACCGCCCCCGCTGCTCCGATTCTCCGGCCAATCTCACGCTCCATAGTACCCTCACTCGCGAACAAGACCCCAAGGTACTTGAACTCCTTCACTTGGGCTAAGGACTCATTTCCTACCCGGAGTAAGCAATCCATCGGTTTCCTGCTAAGAGTCATGGCCTCAGATTTAGCGGTGCTGATCCTCATCCCAGCCGCTTCACACTCGGCCGCCAGCCGATCCAGTGAGTGCTGAAGGTCACAAGCCGATGATCCAATGAGGACCACGTCATCTGCAAAAAGCAGTTACGAGATCCTCAGACCACCGAACTGCAACCCCTCCCCACCACGACTACGCCTCGATATCCTGTCCATGTATATCACAAACAGGATTGGTGACAAGGCGCAGCCCTGGCGGAGACCAGCATCCACTGAGAACGAAACTGACTGGCTGCCGAGGACGCGAACACAGCTCTCGCTTTGGGAGTACAGGGATTGGATGGCCCTGAGGATAGACCCCCTTACCCCATACTCCCGCAGCACCTCCCACAGTTTCTCCCGGGGGACCCGGTCATACGCCTTCTCCAGATCCACAAAACACATGTAGACCGGATGGGCATACTCCCAGGCCCCCTCCAGGATCCTTGCGAGAGTGAAGAGCTGGTCCGTAGTTCCACGTCCGGGGCGAAAACCGCATTGTTCCTCTTCAATCTGAGGTTCGACGATCGGCCGAACCCTCCTTTCCAGCACCTTGGAGTAGACTTTACCAGGGAGGCTGAGAAGTGTGATGCCCCGGTAATTGGCACACACTCTCTGGTCCCCCTTTTTGAACAGGGGAACCACCAACCCGGTTTGCCACTCCTTTGGCACTGTACCCGACTCCCACGCGATGTTGAATAGGCGTGTCAACCATGACAGCCCCTCAACACCCAGAGCCTTTAGCATTTCTGGCCGGATCTCATCAATCCCTGGGGCCTTGCCACTGCGGAGATGTTTGACCACCTCAGTGACCTCCACCAGGGAAATTGACGATGAAACACCATCAACCTCGAGCTCTGCCTCCAACATAGAGGGCGTGTTATTCGGATTCAGGAGTTCCTCAAAGTGTTCCTTCCAACGTCCGACAACCTCCTCAGTTGAGGTCAACAGAGTCCCATCCTTACTGTACACAGCTTGGATGGTTCCCCGTTTCCCCCTCCTGAGGTGCCGGATAGTCTTCCAGAAACACTTTGGTGCCGACCGAAAGTCCTTCTCCATGGCCTCTCCGAACTTCTCCCACACCCGCTGCTTAGCCTCCGACACGGCAGCAGCTGCAGCCCTTCGGGCCTGTCGGTACCCTGCAACCGAGTCAGGAGTCCTCCAGGATATCATATCCCGGAAGGCCTCCTTCTTCAATCGGACGGCTTCCCTGACCACCGGTGTCCACCACGGTGTCCGAGGGTTACCGCCCCTTGAGGAGCCTAAGACCCTGAGGCCACAGCTAGCCGCCGCAGCTTCAGCAATGGAGGCTTTGAACACCGCCCACTCCGGCTCAATGCCCCCAACCTCCACAGGAATGCCAGAAAAACTCCGCCGGAGGTGTGAGTTGAAGATACCTAGGACGGGGGCCTCCTCCAGGCGTTCCCAGTTCACCCGCACTACTCGTTTGGGCTTACCAGGTCTATCCGGAAATTTCCCCCACTCCCTGATCCAACTCACAACCAGATGGTGGTCGGTTGACAGTTCCGCCCCTCTCTTTACCCGAGTGTCCAAAACATGCGGCCTCAGATCAGACGACCCACTACCTAGTAGGGGGATCAACTATCTGACAAAAGTTTGACAAAAGGACTCCTACCATAGGTACAGTATTCAGAAGATGTTCTGACACCTTTTTCAGACACTTTGTGCTGGTTTTCATTGAATTTGTCAAGTGGCTGCCAATTAATCTGCACTTTAAAACACTGTGTTGTATGTGTATGGGCATGACTCTATTACCCTCCAGTGTATAGATGTCCCTGCCCCAAGGGTATCTGGGATACTTCTTGACATCTTCTTCTGTCCTGGTGGCTTCTGGGAAGAACTCATACTTAATTAACTCTCTGGGGGAAAGACAAACAAACACAGCGATCAGAAGATGGAGACAAAGATAATGTTCTGAAATAACATTTGTCTCATACTACAACAATGTACGAGTGACCAAACATTAATAATGAGTTAAACTTTGCGTGTAATTAGATTGGTTGTTACTAGGGTTGCAAAATTCCGGGAATATTCAAAGTTGGAAACTTTCCATGGGAATATACGGGAATATATACAGGAATTAATGGGAATAAACTGGAAATTTGTTGGGTAATCTATACTAACTGTATTTACCTTTAATATACAGACATAAATATAAACGTTTTATTTTGTCATATGCTGATTTGAGCCCTGAGGAAACTTAGGGTACTTGACTATATACTTCTGCATCTTTGTGTCATTCTTAACATAGGCCTTACCACAGAATTTGCAAATGTACACAGCCTTTCCTTCTACATTGGCTGGGGTGAAATGTCTCCACACTGGGTTTGTACCCTCGGTGTTGAATGCAATTATTGTAAGTTGCTTTGGATAAAAGCATCAGCTAAATTAAATTTGACCAGGAGTGTGGTGTATAGGGCTCGAAAGGGCACATGATCTCCCTTCGGTTTTTCGCATGGCCCTGTGAGCCCTTCTGTAAAATGAGCGGATCAAGGAAACGAAAAAGTGGACAATGAGTGCCGAGTGTTTAACACAGAGTGGACAACAAAATATTTTTTCACTGAAGACCAATCGAAGGCTGTATGCCTCATATGCCGAGAAACTGTCGCAGTTTTCAAGGAGTACAACATCAGCCGACACTTTGCTAAGAAGCATGCTAACTACGCTAGAAAGCAGTCAACTTAAGAACGGGCGGCTACGGCTCAGAGGATGGCGGCTAATTAACAGACTCCGCAACATTTTTTTCACCGACAAACTGCGATTCAAGAGTCATCTACCAAGGCGGGTTTTGTTAAATTGCCTTGCAAATAAATGCTTTGCTACTTGTTAAAGGCCAAATCATTTCATGTGAGGATTTTTCCATTTCATCTATATTAGTTCACAACAACACTCCATCCATCTGGTCGGGCCCCTCTGTCAAATTTTAGAACCCATTGTGGCCCGCGAGTCAAGTTTGCCCGACCCTGATCTAGATGAACAGATGAACCATCCTTGATCAGCATGCTAATATATTTTTCCCAGTATTATCATCGAAACTTACCTGACTAGTCCTGCACACTACAGAAGGCCTAAATAGCCCTGCTGTAGTGTGCAGGGTTGCTGGGAATGATGTGCGCATGTGATGGAAGAATGCACAGTGTAGGGTTAAAATTCAATAGGCAGCATGTGCTGCATTCCATACATCTTTAAAATAGAGTTTTGAATTATGTTTTTATTGCTTAGTGCTTAATTTCCGTTTTTTTTTTTTTTTCAAAATTCCCCAATTCCCCAATTCCTGAGCCCAATATTCACATCGAAAGTCTCCGAAAGTTTTACCCCTTTGCAACACTAGTTGTTACAGATCTCTAAATAAGAAGGCAATTTTGTGAGTATGATTATCTCTTTGCTCAACTATCTATTTAATCAAACATGCTTCATCTGTCCATCTCTTGTGTGTCCATGCATCTTCCTAGTTCATTTAGTTTACATCTACATGGTGAAAAATAAAATCTTGGCCAATACCGATATTTAAAACAAAAATCTGGCCGATGGCAGATACCGATATGATTTATTTTGTTATTCATTCACCCTTTTATGCCAGAAAAATTATTAAATAATTATTTAAAAAAAAATGTCAGCCCTTTATCACTGTTATCTTTTAATGAGCACATATTGAATCAGATTCATGAAACAATCTTTAATTTAACTAAACTTTATTTAACAGAGACATTTTATGCCCATTTTACCGCAAGTTGATATGGTTCCTTGGGGTCTTAATGAAATATCTGTGGCATATTTTGGTCAAAATACCACAAAGATAATTTAAAACAGCACCTTTTACCCTGTCTAAAACAGCCATCCTCAGACTGACCTGTTTTGAGTGCCAATAGTTACTCCCACCGTTTACATTCATTGAATTTGTTCACTTTGACATTCAGAGCACTGGGCAGAAATCACATCGTCAACACCCACCATGGGCCTTCGTTTGCTTTGTTTTAATTAAACAGTCGAATTCCCCTGGTCAGCGCCAGTTCTGAGGCAGCTTCTAGGCACCAGCCGAGGCGCAGCGCCGGAGAGGGCCCCGGGGCGAACGGAGGGTTCCCCCAGCGGGCGCTGTAGCTGAGGTGGTCCCCAAGAAGGATCCGACACCCGTCCAGAGTCGCCGACGCCGACCGCCGCACCCGGTCCCCTCCAACGCCCCGCCTTCTGCACCTGACGATGGACACCGCCCCGTGGTTCAAGAGAAAGAAATCCCCCACACCAGCAACACTGTGAGGTGCCGGGGCCGATTTCCCACCCCCCCCTAAAAAAAACTTGGTGTGCCGCACACCTAGCCTCCGGCGGCGTGGAGAGGAGGGTGACGGGGCGACTGCTCCCCCAGCTGCGGCACGTGCCCAGCGGTTTTACCACAAATATGAACATCGGCCAATGGTATCGGTGAAAGTCAAGTTTATTACCGATATGCCAATATCATTAAACGAGGCGAAAATCGGCCACTACCGATGTTCGACCGATACATCGGTGCATCACTAGTGAAAACTGCTCATTTATGTATGCTTTCCTAAGGAATTACACATCAAGTTGAACACAGCAATGTATCTTGAATGTAAGTTCAAACCCACAGCTGAGATATTATAGGTGGTGACTTAGTGGGAAATGAGTAAGTTCTCTAAGGTGGCATTGTATTAGAATGCATTCTACTGAGAGCTGTTTCTATTTTTCATCATCCTTCCTCAGATGCATCTGTGCATGTGAACAGTGCAACAACTGAACATCATAACCATCAGAAAAGTATTTTTCCTGCAGGTACAATCTCTAAGTAGATTGTAGTTGATTGCATAGGTGTTCCAAAAAAAGTACCAGCGGACGGTACCTATAGGAGCGAAAAATGACATGGCTTCCCAGTTCTTAATGGTAGAAGTCTAATGATTTGGTGAGATTTGAAAAGGGATTAAGCAGTTTCTGTGGATTAGTGAATCCCCCCTTAAAACGTCTAAACTAAACAACTAGAGATCTGTCTCTCTTCTTCCTTTTCTCTCCAAAGCACTCGGGCGTGTTATCTTTACCTACCATCATTGGAACAACCTTCTTAATCCCTACCACTAAACTGAAACTGCCCTCCAGCCCATCTCTCCTCTGTGGTCCTCATTCTAGACCTTTCTGCTAAATTTAATAAGCTGAACCACTGGATCCTTATTTTCTCCTCTTTGGGTGTATCAGGCTCTGCACTCTCCCTACCTCAAAGACTGTACCTTCCAGTTAACTTGGAGAGGCTCTGCGTCAGAACCTTGCCCATTTACTGGAATCCCTCAAGGTTTCGTCCTGGGTCCCCTCCTTTTCTCTCTGTACACCAACTCTTTCGACTCTGTCATTCACTCATCTTCGCTCATATTCACTTCACTGCAAGGGACAGCTAGCCTCTCAACAAAGTCATAACTGTTTGCCGTCCTGGCTCCAAAATGGTGGAACAAGCTCCACATTGACATCAGTAATGCAGAAAGTCTACACATCTTACGCTGCAGGCTGAAGACACATCTCTTTTGACTACGACTTGGTTAAGAAGGTGTCTAATAACCATCTACATCTGTCTGTGTTTATATTTATTAAATTAAGTTGAGTTACTATTAGGGGTGGGCAATATATTGAATATACTCAATATATCCCGGCTTTTTCCACTTGAGATGGTATTAAATGTCAAGTGAATGTTTTAAGACATCAGTGTGAAATTCTTTGTTGTTTCACATCTCTCGCTCTCTTCTGATACCCCTCTCGCAGCAGACAGCCAGTGTTGTGCAAGTTCAAACAGCTCATGACCTAGTTCAAAGTTCAGTTAATACAAGTAAACATGAATAGTTCACGTTCATAGTTCACCATTTAAATTCTGAACTAGTTCATATTTCAGTTAATGTCATAGTTAAAAAGGTGGGAAGTGGGAGTGAAAGACTTAACTTGTTTTTTAAGAAAACTGTATCCATCACTAACCCTTGCCTTAAACTGTACTTCATACATTTTTTTTTTTTTTTATCATTGCTAATTTTGCCTGTTTATTTATTCATACCCTGCAAACAAAGGGCACAACAAATCATAGTGCTATGCCTTGCTATGAAACCAATTAATAGGCAAGACCTTAAATTCTATAATTTTAATTGATAAAATAAATGTGTTTAAACTGTGTGGGAACACGTTCTACAGAGTAGAAGCTGCAATTGGTTTGTATCGTGCTGGAGCTTCCTGTGTCCTCCTCCACTCTCCTGCTGACCTGCTCTCACTTTAAGTGATAAACCCTCATCAAGTATTAGGACCTGATTAGTACATGAAGTTTACTAAGTGTTTGTGAGACTGAATTTAAACATCATGAAAAATTATTCGTTTGCATTTTGTGCTCAGCATAACACGAGACGTGAAATGCAGGACTTGGTGTTAAAGTGAGTGAAACTGATTTATGATCCAACACCATCGACTAATAACTAAACACATGATCGTAAGTTTGTCATCTAAATCATCCTAATAAAAAGAATTGAATAAATTAACGTTCATTTTTGGCACTTTGAACTAAGTTCAACATTTAAAAAATAAACTATGACCGTGAACTAGTTCACTTTCATTTGCATGAACTGAATTCTGAACTAGTTAGTTTTAATTGTGTTAGTGGGAGCGTATGAAAAAGCAGGGGGATTACTAGGTTTTATTAAAACATCACCATTTGGATTCCTTCCATCATAGGAAGGAATACAACTTTGAAATTTTACAAGGAAAAAAGGAACCACTCTCAATGCTGGAAGATCAACCAATATTAGATTGTTATGAATTTAATTTGCAAAATGAATCTTTCTGGAGCTGATCCGTGCAGAAGATCATAGCGAAGTTTGATGATTGCTTTAGCAGTCAGCTTCTAAATCAGTATAAAAATACAGCTAATTCAAAGCATTAAGATAATATTTTCTGTTCACTAAAGAACATTTTGTAACAACTACAATTACCGCACTGCAGACACTCTGTAATCAATTCATCAGTGAGTCCAAGTGAATTGAGCCGGATGTAACGAAATTCCCTACGGGCAGTTGTAATATGTCACATTCACAGTAAATTTGAAGACGTTCCCTAAAGCTGAATTTAAGGGATGGAAAAGATGTTGAAGAAAAACCTACTTAAGGCCACCGTGACCTTGACCCTTGATCTTAGGCTGCCAAGATGAAATCCAAGCTAAAATGATTACTTGTGCCAAATGTGAGAGAATTCCCTCAAGGTGTTTTGGAATCGTGCACTTTTCAGAGCTGTTGAGTGAAGAACAGTTTTTCAACCAATTTCATCTTTGCAAACAAGGTGATGTATGTGTTTACCTGGGAGTCACACACAACGGACCACTCACAGTTGAAAGCCTGTTAAACAATAGAGTTAGGACCATTCCAAGGGCCCAGCACAGATGAGGGCTCTCAAAGAAGACTATTATTGTTATTATTATGAGTAAGTTAATATAATTAGAATTATATTTTCTATTTACAGCGTATGTGTTTGTGTATTTGAGAAACGGAGCAAGAGAATGAGAGAGAGAGAGACTGCCAATCACGTGAAGTTCTTTACATTAACTTTTAATAGCCTATAACTACAGTCCTTTTGAAGTTTCTTGTGTGACTAATGAAGTTCCTTTAATAAAAGTAGTCCTACATAAATACCAGTACTATACAAATGAATGGATTCAGTGAACAGAAACGCTGAAGAGCTTACATTTTGAAAAAGGGTACAGAAAGTGTTGCAAACATTTATGTTTGGCTTCTGAAATTTAAGTCGTTGGCCCAACTGCGGGGAGAAAAAAGTAAAGAAGCTGAAAATGTAAACGATGTAACTTCACTGATCTTCAAAAGATCTATTTATATAAAATAACACCCCATCAAAAACCGGATACCTATACAAGCAGGTTAAACTAACCATCCATTTTCTAATTCTTATGCATCCATCTCCAAGCAGCATGTTATGAGTAATGTTCACTTTTGTGTTTAAAAAAAGGTTTTTATTTGAATTGTCTAGCTCTATTGCACAACAAATTACATTCGTCACTTTGAAAATGTATATATATATGGAGTGGTTATCTAGCTCATTTGGGGCTGTTGAAGAGTAAAATGCGTTTTCCAGGTTGGTGGTTGGCTTAGGTCAGTATTATATTCTTTCATAGGGCACAAAATGTCCAGTGGGTTAGGGTTCTATATGCCTTTGTATATAGAACGGTGAAGAGAAACTAGAAATTTCCTCCTGCCGAGAAATTTCGAATGGGTGCCTTCTGCGTCCGGGTCGAAAATAGACTTTCTTTTTTTGTGAAGAGAGACAGACTGGCTGCTTTAAGAGAGAGAGAGTGGTACACCACTAGGCACCCATAATAAGAAGTATACAGAATAGTAATATGTAATGCTTTGCATGGCGCGTTGCCTCTAGGGCTTTGCCCTGCAAAGCATGGACCTAGTGGTGCCAGCCACTAGGCGGCACCCATAATAAAACCATAAGCGGGTAGGTGGCTATGCCACTTCTTTCTTGAAGTTGTTTGATTGGGTTGGGAAAGTACGCTGTTTAATGCAGAGGTGTAAAAAGTACTGAAATATTGTACTCAAGTAAAAGTACCTTTACTTTGATGAACTTTTACTAAAGTACAAGTAAAAGTACCCATCTAAAAATCTACTCAAGTGGGGCCGCTCTTATACAGTGCAAAAAAGGACAAGGGGTCATAAATCCAATTAATTAAAGGATAATCTTTACAAATATAAGTGCAACACATTAAACATGTCAAACATTAAAAATTTAACATGTCAACACAACATTTAATAACTGCCCCTCGGGACCGTTGTAAATGAGGGTCTTATTCCTCAGTGTGTTTTCCGAGGCTTAAATAAATAATCAATCAACTTTTGGGAGGACATGTCAAGACATCAACCACATTACAGTTAAAATAAAAAGTTTAAATGCCGCTGTCCCACTGTATATTTAAACTTTTGGTTAAACTTTGGTCCACCTTTAGAGCACTAGTCTAGAAACATCTTGTTGAGTTTGAGCGGCAGCTGAATTTCAAGGTGAGTAGAGCTAATCCAGGGTATCTGTGCAATGAACAGCAGCACAGCTGAAGAGTTGCTTGCAGGCGGCCGAGGCAGGTAGGCCAGTGTTGAGTTTCAGGCAGTGTTGTGCATGAACGAGTTCATGCATGGTGAAACCATTTTAAATGTTGTACCTAAGCGTTTGTTGTGTTCATTCAGCCAGAGAAGTATTTTATGTTTTCCGTTTTTGGAGATATCTAGTGCTAGCGGATTTAGCGGAGGTGTACCGCAGTCATCTGGCAAGCTAACGGGCTGCTCAGAGAGCCACCTAGCAACCCGGACGATTGTGGTTCCCCAGTTGCGCAGCCTACGTGGGAGCTACGCAACTGAATAGCACCGATAGCTACCACGAACACGAGCGGTTCCATTCAGCCTCGTTGGACGACCATTTAGCTACGTGTGGATGCTAGCGGACCTACTGAAGGCAATATTATCGGGGTGGTCATGAGTAGCCATTATTGGGCGAAAAATAATCCAGTTATCAGGCCTGCAATGTGGGGGGTTGAACTGATCGTTTTATTTGTTGTTTTCCAGTGCCGGCTTTTGTATTTTCTTTTATACCAGTATGATGTTCCTGTTTGTAACAGGTGATTGTTATTCCATGTGAACACAAAGTTTTTCTTATACTAGGGAGATGTTTGTGACAGTTATTATTCTGTGTGGTTTATTATTAGTTACCTAATGATACGTCAGTTTTAAATGTGAGATGCTGTTTGTTATTCAGGGCCTAAATATAGTTTAAAAAGCCTAAATATAACTAAATCTTATTTCTGGTAGCAAATCATCACTATATCAACTACATGCCTGCCTTGGTTAAATAAATTCTATGTAAATAATTGACAGTGTGTTATGGACTCCACTCACTTCCATTAGCAGGAGTCAAGCTTGCATTGAGCCCCAAATGTGTTAGGGCCAGGCCTGTGTAGCGCAGTGATTCTCAAACTGTGTGGTGCGCCCATAACATCTGGTGCGCGCGACCGGGAGGGGAAAAAGATAGCCGAACTAATGTTTAGACGTGCGCATCTCTGTAACGACGGCCCAGAGAAATAATCGCTCGTTCGCCGTAGCAAGGGGTCGGAACTTATAACTCTGCAGCCGCGGGTTGCTCTTCAGCCCCTCTGCAGTGGCTCCCAGTTTTGTGCATGTCGCGCATATTTTTCGCGAACAGTAAACTTTACAATCAGTTTTCATATGTTGAAAGTGCACATGAGGGAACCTCATCCACTCTATGCAGCATCTGCCACTGCAGTGAGAATTGCCTTGCGCCTTGAACTATGTTTTTTTTTTACTCAGTAACAGATGTAATTCCAATGTAGCGAAGTACAATACTTCAGTCAAAATCTACTTAAGTAAAAGTAAAATTACCCATTTAAAAAACTACTCAAAAAATTACAAAGTACAAAAAAAAACTACTTAATTACAGTAACGTGAGTAAATGTAATTCGTTACTTAACACCTCTGGTTTAATGAAACACAAACTACATATAACATGGATAGGTATTACTGTTGGAAATTACAGGGCTCATTGCAGCTCCATAGCTGACCACTTTGCAAGACTCGGAATTGTGTGGCCCTGTCGAGTTTTTCTCTCTACAGTCGCCGAAGTTCTTGTTCATTGAGGGAACTGGTGGGTTTCTCTATTCATTCTAAGGTCTTGATCTATTTATGTTATGATTTGGCCCTTAAAATTTTACTGAATTAAATACATTTAATTTAATTCATTCATCTTTTTGTCATGGACTATTATTAATATTCAGCGTAGAAGATATCAACGCCCATCTGTGTTTGACGATTAGAAACATAAAATTGGCAGTGTCTTAGTACTAAAATTTTAAAGACATTTATATGGTAGTACACTGTGTGTGACAATTTTTCCATCAGCTTTATATGAACTGTTGGCAATCGGGGCCATCCCGGTACCCGTCCAGGGGTGGGTGCGCCTTTTCTGGAGCCTGGCACAAAATAGAACTGGCTTTTATTTCAAACTTTGCTCCCATTGTCACCCACGGATCATCAGTCTGTGCTAAAGCAACCTCGGCAAAGTAGGACCACTATCCACATTGGAACAGAGCAGCCAAAGTTATTTGGCATGGTTGCGTTCAGGTGTGGTAATGGTGGTGAAGCCTAGCAGCCAGGTAACTTCAACCAGCCGAGCGAATGAATGGAGAACTTTAGGTTGATTGTATTCAAAATCCTGATAACCTAGGCTAAAAAGTCTTCAACCCAGTACAATATATTATTTACAGGGTTCGTACGGTCATGGAATACCTGGACAAGTCATGGAATTTAAAAAAAATGTTTTTCCAGGCCTGGAAAAGTCATGGAAAAAAATAATCTCCCTAAAGTTTTGGAAAAGTCATGGAAATTTGTTATATTAATATTTTCATGTTGTTCATTTTAGGGATGGGCATAATTAATAGACGATGAGTTTCGTTATTACATTATTTTTTTATGGATGAAAACTATTGCATGTTCGCTATGTGGCAGGACGTCGGAATATCCGAGTTGCCTTGAACGCAGCACAGTGAGGATGTTAGCAGTTGGAGAAAGCAACCCGGAGCTAACCTGCGCTGCTCGGCTTCATGTCCGCACACAGACCGTCAGTCCATGCAGAGGGGAACCCGGACAGACCCGGGTCTGTGTGAGGGGTTCCGGGAGTTAGGGCGTGACAATAACTTGACTGAGAGGGCGAGAACAGTCAAATTCAGCTAGCTCCCAACAGGGCTTAGTTAGAGTACAGCAGCGCATTTTTTCAAGTGTTACCAGTGAACGGATCCTGTTTATCTGCCCCAAGAGTTGTTCATCTTCGAATAAAGATCTCAATGAGGAAACACGCTTTGTTTTTTCTATTTTCACTGCATTTTAACATAGCCTATAAATAGTGAATTTTAATATGAAAATATTAATGATTAATCGAAAATCGATCGTTAATTCTCCCAACAATCGATTAAGACAATTTAATCGAATGCCCATCCCTAGTTCATTTACGCTGAGTTTAAATAATTCATATGCTTTTAAAGAAAAACGCTAAAATATAAGCAGGAACTTGGGTACTTGGGTTTGTGTAATTTAAGGTATACTGTATGCCTTGGAATTCTCCTTGTTAGTTTGAATACCACATTGTCACTTTTTCGCGAATACACAGAGATTTCACAAAATGTTCGGTCATGGAAATTTGGTTTAAACGCATGAAAAAGTCATGGAAAAATCATGGAAATCCATTGGTCAAAATGTGTATGAACCCTGTATTTAAAACTACCATACTATAAGATGTGTAATGTAAAAAGTAAAAAGTAGTCAATTTTAGAAGAGAGCGGCTGACAGACCTGAAACACTGACAAATGAGCAGTGATGTGAGGATCGAACCCAACCTTTCAGATTTTAGTACTTAGCATAGCAACTTGACCTCAACCTCAACTCAACTTGAGAAACAAGAGGGTACGCTGGCGCACACTGGCTGCCGCTCCTCTTGACACTTTGTTACCGCTCCTGTGATTTATGTGACTTTTTAAAACTTTTTTATTCAGCGGACTTTGGATTAATAGAGCCTACCTGCTCTACTGGAGTCCTTATTCTGTGATGACTCGGGAGCTGGGGCTCGCCAGCCTGTGGTCGTTGCCGGATGGCGCGGCTTGTTTTGTGTCCTGTCTTTTACATTGGTGCTGGCAATGATCTCATACACCGCTTCGCAGCTATGGCGTTGGCGCCGCTTCATGGCTCCGTCCGACAAAGGGTTTAAAGCCCTCTGTCACGAGTGTGGGATTTTGAAAAACAGACCTCCCTACATCCATAGAGGCTCCCGCTGCGGCTTCAACGTGAAATCAGGAAACAGAGCAAACCTCGGAGTCATCGTTGGAAACATCGCGATACTACCCAATACCAGGCAAAATGGAAGACACGGAGTGGATTACAGTGTATTACGGAGCTTTCAGGGATTTCCACCCCGACCTCTGTCTTTTACCACCATGGAGCTGCTAAACGCACAATCCCTCACAAATAAATCCCTCCTCATATACAAACATATTCTGGACAAAGGGCTTGACTTCATGTGCCTAACCGAAACCTGGCACAAACCAGGGGACTACTCCGTGCTTAATGAAGCATGCCCCCCTGGCTATAACTACATGGAGAAGGCACGCAGCTCTGGTCGTGGTGGTGGACTAGCCGTCATGCACCGGGCTGAGCTAAAACTGTCTCCTCTGCCAATGCCTGATCTTTCCTCTATGGAATGCCTGGCCTTCAAATGCAAATCTCCATACTCCATGACAGTGCTTCTCATATACCGTCCTCCAAAACCAAACCCATCTTTTCTACCTGAGATAAGTGATCTCCTTACCTCCCTCTGCACTATGTCAACTAACATTGTCATTGTTGGTTTAAATATCCATGTCAACAACCCCTCCTGTCAGTTTGCAGCAGATTTCCTGAGTGTGCTTGAGTGTCTTGGGCTGCAGCAGCATGTTGAGGTTCCTACTCACACCAAGGGGCACACTCTTGATCTGGTTATCACTGACTCTGCTTCCATCAATAACCTACAGGTCTATGATCTTGGTGTGTCCGACCACAAAGTGGTCTCAGTGGCCTTAACTTTTATGCTGCCTACTATTAGACCTAGGCGTCGGCCACTATGACCATGGATCTCCAGCTCATCACCTGCCCAGCCTCTGCATCAATGGATGAATTAGTGGAACTATACAATACATCACTGAGAAGTGTTTTGGATCTCCATGCCCCTGTCAAGTCACGTGAGGTCAATTTCTCACGCTCCGCTCCCTGGTTCACACATGAGCTAAGGAAAATAAAAACAGCTGGGCGTGCCCTGGAACGACGCTGCAGACACACTGGGCTCACTGTCCATAAACTGGCCTACCGTGAGCATCAAAGGGCCTAATCCAACTCCCTTAAAGATGCTCGCTCACAGTTCTACTCCGGGGTAATCAATAAAAACCCTGGCAATTCCAAACAGCTTTTTTCCACCATAAGCTATCTCCTGAAACCACAACCACCCTCTTCAACTGAGGCTACAGAGGAGCAATGCAACAGCTTCATTGACTTTTTTAGATCAAAGGTCAACACCATTCGCTCTCTGATGTCCAGCTCTCCATCTCTGCTTCCCTTCGACACCAACACCTTATCTACGAGTGTGCTGTCTCCTCTACATCTCGCTGAGGTTCAGGAGAGCCATGTTGAGGCAATCCTCAAAAAAATGAAATCCTGTACCTGTATCCTGGACCCCATTCCCACTGCTCTGCTAAAGTTACATATCTCCACTCTCAGTCCTTTCATCACCAAGGTTGTTAACCTTTCCCTTCAGTCTGGCTGTGTCCCACCTACTCTCAAGGTTGCTGTCATCCGTCCCCTTCTCAAGAAACCCACCCTGGACCCGGAGGTTCTAGCAAATTACAGGCCTATTTCCAACCTTGCCTTCCTGTCCAAGGTGTTAGAGAAGGTGGTCGCTTCTCAACTTCAGGACCACCTCAAACATAACAACTTGTTTGAAAAGTTTCAGTCAGGATTTCGTTCAGCCCACAGCACTGAAATGGCTTTGCTCAGGGTTACAAATTACCTGCTGATGACAGCCGATGCAGGATCACCCTCACTCCTCATCCTCCTGGACCTGACTGCTGCATTTGACACAGTGGATCACACTCTCCTCCTAGAGCGCCTCTACAACGCTGTTGGACTATCAGACTCTGCACTCAAGTGGTTTCAGTCCTACCTCTCTGGCAGAACTGAATATGTCTCACTGGGAAGATGCAAGTCCAGACTGCTCCCTGTCTCCTGTGGTGTTCCGCAAGGGTCGGTCCTCGGCCCCATCCTATTCATTATTTACATGCTTCCCCTCGGTCGTGTCATCAGCAAACATAGGATGTCCTTCCACTGTAATGCTGACGACACACAGCTTTACATCAAAACTGCCCCTAACCCCTCTGTAGCCATTTCATGTCTCACCGCCTGTCTTGGGGAGATAAAAGACATGGATGAGCAGCAACTTTCTCCAGTTAAACAGTAGCAAAACTGAAGCCCTTCTTGTTGGCACTCCACACCAGGTTCAGTCATCCTCCATAAATCAGCTCACCTTCGACGGTCAGGTCATACCCCTCTCCTCCACAGTCACTAATCTGGGAGTTAGGTTTGATCCTCACCTGACCTTTAATGACCATATAAAACACCTGTGCAAAACCTCCTTTTACCATTTCAAAAACATCTCCAAACTCCGCCCCACTTTAACCCTGTCAGATGCAGAGAAGCTTGTCCACGCATTCATCTCCTCTAGACTGGACTACTGCAATTCACTTTTCACTGGGATCACTGGCAAGAACATCAAAAAACTGCAATACATCCAAAACAGCGCTGCCAGGATCCTGATGAGAGTCCGTAAATATGAGCACATAACACCAATTCTACACTCACTCCACTGGCTCCCTGTCTCAACCCGGATTGACTACAAAGTCCTACTCCTCACCCATAAATGCATAAATGGACATGCACCTCCCTACCTACAAGAACTCATCACTCCCCAAACCTCCACCCGCACCCTCAGATCTACAAGTAGCTCGCTCCTTCGGGTTCCCAACACCAAGCTCCGCACCATGGGCGACCGGGCCTTTTGCTCAGCAGCGCCCCGCCTATGGAACGGTCTCCCTGACCACCTGAGGGCAACACAGACCCTGGACTCTTTTAAGACTGGTCTAAAAACCTTTTTATTCAAAAAGGCGTTCTTACTTTGAGTTTGAGTTTTTAGGAATTTGATTTTTGATTTTTAACTATGTACTTGTGGCACTCTGAGATTCTCGGATAAAGAGTGCCTTACAAATAAAATGTATTATTATTATTATTAACTTGTCTCCTCCATTCCTGCCCTGTTCGGAGAGAAACTTGACTTTAAATGATGTAAAAGGCAGTAGAGACTCACACTGAGTCATACTGAAAAAAACATCATACAGCATTATCACTATATTCTGACATGACTAAACAGAGAAATTAATATGCCAAGACTTTTGAAAAACAATATCTACAACCATGTACATTTGTACTTATTTAAGATTGTGTTAATATATACCTGCATTACGGGAAGTTTTCATTCAAAAATATTTTAAAAAGATCATCCTTTTCTTTTATGTGAATGTCGCAAATTTGATATGGTGTTGACTTTTGTTTCATTATCATTATATTATTGTCATTAAAAAATGATAAAATTATAATTTTCATCAATGACATATCATTCAAATTTAATACTTCATATAACGGTTTGAGCATCAGTACTTTTTGAACATTTTAACATTACCCTAGTAATACTGATTACTGTGATAATTTTGCTCACTATAATAATGATATGAAATTGTCATAGTGCAATAAAAAAACTATGTTAAGGAGATTGACTACTCCATTGTGCACCGGATGGAGCAAGAGTGTAAATGAAGTGCTGAACACATCCCAAGCCTTGTGTGTTTGGGAGTTCCAATTAGTATTAGTCAAACCATGACAACAACTATTTTCAATGTGGAAACTACACTACCAGTTAAACATTTGACTCTGCCATCTCTTAGAAAAGTAAACACATCGTAGGGTCAGGGATTCAATTTCGCAAAGGGACAGAGAAAGCAGGGAGAACAAACACTGCCTGGCAAATATTGGCCATAAACTGACACAAAGGTAGACTTATTTGTGAAATACGACTCACTGGCTGATGTTGGCTATCGTGTCCATCCAGCTGCGAATGCGAACCTTGTTCCTTATGTTTGGAGGGTTGCTGAATTCGTGCACTACAGCAATGTGGTAGGGATATGGTCCCTGGAAAAGCTGACGCTCCAATGCCACTGTGTCAATCTGAAGACGGGAGAAAAATAATAACAGTGATCCAACAAGGGATGACAAAAGATTCCTACACAGAGGGACCCTCATAACAATTTATGTTAATTTTTTAAGATTACCAACCCGATGCATAGGGCGCATATAGATGATGCGGTTCCGCTCAGGAGGCATTCTCAAAATTTGATCCAGGACCTGTTCCATGTCCAACTTCTTACATTGAGCATAGTCAAACCTGTTCACTATGGGGGCACTTTCTACTCTCAGCTGCTTCAACACTCGACATCTAGTGGCTGCAGAGGGAAGAAACACAAAGAGACAGCGCAGTGAGTGATTAAGCATAGAGACTTAGGATAAATGCTGCGAGTTATGTTAAACTCAGTGAATGTGACTGCTTATATAACTTTATTCTTGAGTCCATTAATTAACACAGTAAACAGAGAAGCCTGTACTGAAGCAGGGTAATGAATGAATAAATGTTCTCCCTAAATGGACTTTTGTCAATTTAAATACTCATGAACTATTGTCTTGGTGCCAGCTGTTGCAGAAGTTCTTCATACGAAAAACATCCTGAAATACTTCCTGAAGCAGCTGTGGAACAGTTTAAGCTCCTGAACCGAGCAGGGGAACTCACCAAGCTCTCCTCTCTTCATCAAACTCAGGTAAATCATCTTTATTTACTTTTAAAGAAGTAAAAGTAGTGTCAGATCATCATTGAATGGTTTGGATTCCATCTTTCTTTTCTCAAGGCATAATTCTCTATGATCTTTATAATTTATTCGCTAACGCACATCTTATTTATTGTGAATAAAGCATTAATGTGAAATAAAGCTCAGAATTATTCAAGAAAAATGAAGACAACTTTATTTAAATAAGGAACACTTGTTCAGCTATTAGTTAATTTATAAAGATTAATAATTCAAAAAAACATCACTGAATCATCAAATATCAGTGTTACCATGAATGAACATCATCTTGGGGCAGTCCTTGAGGACCAGTTCTGTGATTCCACAGTTGGTTAGAGTGATGCCCACCAGGTTCTTGCTCCTCAGAGATAAAATCTGCAAAAACAAAAAGGCATCTCCGAATGTTGGTTACACTTACAGAAGATTCCTTGGTTTGCAGAAGTAATGTCCTCTACAAACATGTTTAACAGAAAAGCAAGAAAAAACTAAGTCAGACTTATGTTTAATGATGATATTTTTGAGCCCCAACTGTAACAGACTACCACCCTCCAGTGAGGGAAAACTGTTTTAACTTAAAAAAATCTGGAGTAATCCAGTGATTCAAATCCAGTCTTTGAGTTCAATTTTAGACGGGTGCCACGTGGAAAGAAGTGCCTATAAAATCTAGATGAAATAAATACTTAAAATTATGTCCCACTATTGAGCAAAATAAAATATATAATTCTAAGGCTATCATTCTGGGGTAAAGTGATTACAGTTGAAATGGTAGTAGCTTCTAAATTTAATTATTTATCTACAGTGTTGGGCAAGTTACTGAAAATTAGTAATTAGTTACAGTTACTAGTTACTTCTTTTAAAAGTAATTGAATTACTTCACCAGTTACTGTATATCAAAAGTAATTAGTTACTAGGGAAAGTAACTTTTAAGTTACTTATATGTCTGCTTTTCAAATGTAATGAATATGAATAGTACTGAACAGTTAAACACAATAAACATATTTTTTGTAATCAACAGGGCAACACGCCTTCAAATAAAGCAGTAGTACAAAAATCCCTTTTAATACTTAACTTAATACAAAATAACTGTCTCAGTCATTTAACAGTGTTTTTTTTACCACATTAGGCCCAATGAAATAAAAGTGAGGAGAAGCTTCTCAAACTTATGATCTGAGAGCCTATTTCCTCTTTGGAGAGAGAATCAGCTCACCTTGCGTAACTGCCTGTAGCTCTCACGGAGCGGACAGATTTAATAGACACGCCAACACTGTCAGTGTTTCCCCTAGGTTTACAGCTTTTTTTGGGTGGGGGGGGGGGCGCGGAAGCTCTCTGTCCGCTGGTGGGAGTGTGCTCACCTGTGTGTGTGCGCATCGGGATGGAACTTCGCCGTGAGCGATACAGAGAGCAGATGAGAAATCTAAACGCGCGACTATGTGGCGGAGGCGTGGGGGGGGCGAAAAAAAGAAAAAGAGCTGTTACGTGCGCCGGAGCGTCCTCATGACTGCCTCTTATCCAGTGCGATCAACCCACACTTCCTTCGCGGTCGACCAGTAGATCGCAATCGACTTAACGCAAGTAACGAACTCATTTAAATTTCAGTAATTGTAACTGCGTTACTTGATTTAAAAAAATACCTCGTTACATGCTCGTTACCGCTAAAAGTAGTGGAATTACAGTAACGCGTTACTATGTACTGCGTTACTCCCAACACTGTTTATCTATAATGCTCCCTTGGAGATTTCGGAGTTTATTGAAAAGCAGTATTACAAAATTATTGGAGATTGAGTAGGACCTTACAAATCAATATTATAATAAGGTATCAAAAAAGGGAAAAACATCAGAAAAGCTATTGGGGGAAATGTACAGAATATAAAATGCTACACCGATAAAATATCTGAAAAATATTGAGGAATTGGGTGGGTTCGGCTCTACCATTACAACCACGATTTTGTCTTTGAAGAAAACTTTTGTTAAACATTCTAGTCTGAGTTTGAACTGTTCTCATTAATATCAGATATTCATCGTGAGAGATAAGCTCTCACTATTCATACATTTCCCCCTTTGTTTGAAGTGCACATGACTTATCATAAATATTCTCTCTCCATGGTGTACTCCAACTAAATATACTCATTAAAAAAGCATTTTGAGTAGTTATATCCTCGTTAAAAAACATTATTAACTTAAAATAGCTAGTGTGGTGATATATGCAATACATTTTCTAAAGTGCAGTCTGATATCTCCTAAACATGCTGAAGTTAAAAATAGAAACTGCTGTCATACTAAGAATACTAAGAATTGTTAGGTGTCAGAGATCATAGGCCAAACGTAATTGCTTTTGATAACATTCAAAATATGGAAAAGTAGGGGGAGATAGACAATTAGATTTAAAAAAAAAAAAAAAGGGGGATGGAGACACCCATTTCCTGATTGGATGAAAAGACATAGCAGAGATGAAGGTGGACAATATAAGCGATGGTATCAAGGTTTAGCCTTAAGTTGGGTTCCGGAGCCTGCTCGGCGTAACCTCCTGTGAAAAATAAGCTCCATTTTATTGAACTTTGAGCTTCTCTAGTGAAATGTTTTGAAACTGTAGTGATACTAATAATTCTGAAATCTATTTGTATACGCGTTGCAATAGAAGTCTAGACTTAGAACCTGGCCCAGTGCTAGACTTTTAAACTCCAACACAATGATACCTGATTAAGCAAATTCAGTATTTAAAAAATGTATCTTATCGATACGTATTGCAAAACTTGAAGAATCCTAAATGTCCCATGGCAAGAGAATGATTGATGCAATTTCAGATTTTTTTTTCAAAAACAAACGCTCAGCCTTAAATTGAATTTAAATATCCATGGCTCTGTTATATTTCATTTTATGCTAAAAGCGGATCATTGTCTAATGTGTAACTTAGCTATAGTGTAACCGCTATATGGTATGCTCCCCTGCTTTGTTGCACAAAAAAATGAATACAAAATAAAACTAGGGCTACGTTGTAGCACTAACGGGCCCGAGCACAGGCAATTTCAAGTCTGTTGCGGTCGGGGAAGAGAGAACGTTCGATGACCAAGCGCTCGTCTCAGCGTTGCATGCATTTGCGCACTGCTGCAAGATAAACGCTTCACTTCCTGTAGCCAGCAGGTGGCGCTATGATTTTAAGTCATGGTGTCTTTGTTGATGTCATCAGGTCGCGCTTCTTGTCTTACATGTGTAGTTTGAACTCGATTGGACCAAATATGTCCAAGATACAGAAGCTTGTGTTTTGATGGCGTTTAGTCACATTTTGACGTCTCGCCACGGTCACACGGTATGGCGAAAAATTGATCTTTCAATAACTTTAGATCTCCATCTTGTTGTGATGACACTCGTCTAAATTTTCAGTTGATCTGATGAAAGCTCTCCAAGAAGTACTTGAAAATAAAAAACATGGAATATGGTCCAAATCGAAAATGGCGGGGTTCCTGTTGCATTTTTCAAATTGCTCAGAGCGCGTTTTTTGTGCATCTGGTGATGATACACAACTGTCTTCAATTTCGTGAGGATCAGTGAATTCTAAATGAGAGGAAGCTCCGTTGGTGGCGCTGTTGAGCCATTTTGCCACGCCCATTCTTTAAAACCATCTGAATATCTTCAAGGGAGGGGGGCTGATGATACACACATGTAGTTTGAGGGAGATGGACCCATGAACACGGAAGTTAAAGCGTTTTCGTGTGTCATGGCGAGCTGATGTGACGCCCCGCCACAGTCAGACAGTGTGACGAAAAGTTGTTTCTTTGATAACTTTAGATCTCCATCTTGTTGTGATGACACTCGTCTTAATTTTCAGTTGATGTGATGAAACCTGTACGAGAAGTATATCAAAGTAAAGGATTATGGAATATGACCAAAATGGCCACGAAATCGAAAATGGCGTGCTTCCTGTTGCGTTTTTCATATTGCTCCTAGCGGGTTTTTTTGTGCATCTGGTGATGATACACAACTGTCTTCAATTTCGTGCGGATCAGTGAATGCTAAATGAGGTGTTTCTCCATAAATGAGGGGAAGCTCCGTTGGTGGCGCTGTTGAGCCATTTTGGCACGCCCACTTCCAAATACCCCAGAATATGTCCATTTTCACGACTTTCTAACTTACTGCAAACTTTTAAAACTTTTTGAGCATGTTAAAGCCCTCAAAAAGCCAATTCTAGTAAGCAAGGAAAAATAATAATAATAATAATAATAATAATAATCATTTCAATTTCAATAGGGCCTCCCACCGATTTCGGTGCTCGGGCCCTAATAATAATAATAATCATTTCAATTTCAATAGGGCCTCCCACCGATTTCGGTGCTCGGGCCCTAATAATAATCATTTCAATTTCAATAGGGCCTCCCACCGATTTCGGTGCTCGGGCCCTAATAACATAAAAAAAATGTATAGTCTGTACCGTGCATACTAAAGTATTCACCCGCCTGGATATTTAATGATAAAATAAATGACACTTTATAAATTGATGACTTTAAAACTATAGTGTAACATCATAAACAATTGTCTACTGTAAGGTGTGTGTATACCTGTACATGGTCATCCTCAGTGACTGGGTCTGAGGTGCTGGTTGATTTGTCAGCCATTCGTTTCCTTCTCACTGCAATTCGAGGCCTGGCTCTTGAAAGATCTTCACAGCATACACAAAAAAATATCAACGATTCAAAACTTAATATTAAGCCTTCTGCCAACTCACAGGCCACACACACATAATTTATGTTACAGCATTAAGCAGGTGCTAAGACTCTTTTAGGCAGCATTATGGTTCGTCGATTTGAGTTTTTCGTCTTATGATGGAATTATCAGAAATGTTGGAGAGTAAGCTTTCTTTTCACTTTACTACGCTTTGTTTTGCGATTCTTTATTGTTTAGGGTTATTTGTTTTGAGGATGGCTATTTTTTCCTCCTTAGGGGTATTTGGTGTTTTGAAAATACGTTTTACCACCCAATTGCTTTCTCGTCAGCTCCTACGAAAAACCAAGGGCTTGTTGGTTGTTTGTAAGCAAAAGTTGAAGTTTGATATTATTGGTTCCTGGGCTGATATTGATGGAGAGATTGCCATTGCTAAAATTGGTTTAGATGGGAAAAACATTGCATTGACCTCTGCCTATGAACACTTTTGATGCTGGTTTCTATGATCTTTTAACCAAAATTCTGCAGAGTCACACAGATTTCCACCTGGTTCTTGGTACAGATTTCAATGCAGTATGGGACTGTAATATTGAAAGAACAGGCAAAGCTGAGAACAGTGACCAATGTCCTGCTTCTGTTCATCAATCAAATTTTATTTGTATAGCCAATATTCACAAATCACAATTTGTCTCATAGGGCTTTGACATGGTGAGACATCCTCTGTCCTTAACCTTCAACAAGTGTAAGGAAAAACTACTAAAACCCCCTTTAACAGGGTTAAAATATGTAGAAACCTCGGAGAGAGCCACATGTGAGGGATCCCTCTCCCAGGACCGACAGACGTGCAATAGATGTCAAGTGTAGAAAAAAATCATCAAGATACAAGTTTTAGTAGCATTGATGAGGGTAAACATTTTGAAGATTAACTTCAATACTATATATCAAGCAGTCCTGCTGCAATCATAGTCTATGGTCAGCAGCCAGCAAGATCATGATCTATAATGAAGATCGTATTCACTATAGTCCACAGTCATTGTCGAATGCCGAAAGCTAGGATCTATCATCAGCTGCCACCTCGGTCATGGTCCACCACCATTATCTCACTACAACACGTCAAAGAATCCGCCATTCCCACTATGATCAGCCGGCACGACATAGAATCCACCACACTGGATCCACCACCGCGACCTGACACGCAATCCAAAAATCGCAATCCATGATGATGTAGCTACAGCTGTGGCCCTGGATCTGCGGGCGATAAGGCACAGGGACTCCGGGGAAGGGGCCAAGTCATAAACATGTATTGATGTGATATGAATTACTTTGATGTGGTAAGGATGGAGAAGCTGGAAGAAGCTCCGTGTGTCATGTGTCACAAATTCCCTATGCACCATCAGGTGTTTTTGCCTTGTAATCAATGATACAGGCTGAACTTGCTGGTACAATGAGGCTCAAGGTAAATCTGACTGGCTACTGGTTTGTATGGCAGTACTATGAAAGCCATGTGGCCCACTCAGTAGATCAGACCTCATTACCTCTATGCCCTTTTAAACTAAACGCCTCCTATTTAAGAACATACGACATGTTAAGTTCTGCCGCACTAATTAATGCATAGCGCCAGTTGATGTTATCAACCTTCTAGACGTAAAGCAGCATAACTAAGGGCAGGTCTAAGACTGGACCAGCTGTAACTATAAGCTTTATCAAAAAGGAAGGTTTTAAGCCTTAGATTATTCCACAGGAGAGGGGCTTGATGGCTGAAAGCTCTGGCTCCTACTCTACTTTTAGAGACTTTAGGGACGACAAGTAAGCCTGAATTCTTGGAGTTCTCTAGTGGGTTGATAAGGTACTAACAGCTCTTTAATGTAAAATGGCGCCATATTATTCAGGGCCTTGAACGTGCGGAGGAGAATTTTAAATTCTATTTTAGATTTAACCGGAAGCCAGTGTAGCGATGCTAATACTGGAGAAATGTGCTCTCTTTTCTTGGTTCTCGTCAGGACACGTGCTGCGGCATTTTGGGCATGCTGCAGAGTCTTCAACGACTTACTGCTGGAGCCTGATAATAATGAATTACAATAGTCTAGTCTGGATGTAACAAAGGCGTGGACTAGTTTTTCTGCATCTTTTTGCAAAAGGACATGTCTAATTTTGTACATATTACGCAAGTGGAAAAAGGCTGTCCTAGAAATTTGTTTTAGGTGTTAATTAAAGGACAAATCAGGATCAAAGATCACTCCCAGGTTCCTGACTGTTTCATTGGAAGCAAGGGCGATGTCGTCTAGCGCAGCTAAATCATGAGATAATGTATCTCTAAGGTGTTTAGGGCCAAGTATTATAGCCTCTGTTTTATCTGAATTTATAAGAGAAAATTGCGGGTCATCCAGGTTTTTATGTCCTTGAGACATGCTCGAAGTTAAGGTAATTGATTACTTGGTTCAGGTTTAAATGACAAATATAACTGGGTGTCATCCACATAGCACTGGAAATTTACCGAGTGTGTCCTGTTCTGATGCACTATATCACTAAGCAGCCCTCACCGGTAGGGTCGATACTTGGTGCTTAGTAAACCCTTCTACAAAGAAAAGATATAGATATATATCTTTTTCAAGAATACATTTTCATGTGCAACCAAAGTCCAATTCCAAAATGCTTAAAACATCTTTTATGTACTATGCGATTTGATTTAATAAATATTTCCACGTCCAGATATAATTCTGCCAGAGTTCTACCTTGCCTTTTGGTCCTTGCTCAGTCAATTGTTCTTGGATATGATAGGTTTCAATTATGTGTATGGGTTTATTCCCGGTCCATAAGTTTCATTAATAATAATAAAGTAATGCACTAGCAACATTATAGGGTATGTCACTTTAAGATGTGTAACCTCTCTGTAGTATGTTTTGGAGGTACATCTCCTAACATGTGGGGTGACACACTATCTTGATTAATTTAGGTGTCTCCCCAATTGCATGATTGTGTCTGTGCATGTGTTTGGGATAAATAAATTTATCTTGTATCTTTATTATCTGCCTCTGATTAGTCAGTATAGAGATACATAACGTTTTCCAAGGTTTTGATTGATCAAGAGGTTATGACTAAAGGAGAGCAGGTAAACTATGGAGGACACAATGGGGTCTTTTGTCACAGTGTGTGTTTCTCCTAATGTGGCTACTAGCTATATTAGAAGTATATATATCCTAAGTGTCTGTTACAGCTGTTAACATGACAAGTGTTCTTGGACTGTGTGAGGTCACTCCTGCGTTTGAGCCTTCTTTTTAGCCACTTAGAATTCAGCTAATGCCATGCTAGTTCTTAAAAATGTACGTGGGAGCCGGACAGGAGCACCAGATAGCGCATTGTGTGACCTTAGAAGTATTGGTTGCACCACTGGCTTCGAGGGAGACCAGCCGTCACTGTTCTTCTTGGCCAGTGGGACTTTAGCTGCTGTCTGTCACCTGTCTTCTGAGTAAGGAGGATGCACTTTTGGTGCTGAGTGAGCAGCCGACTGTGTCATCACCTCTAAGAGTAAGGAATCCATACGTACTGCTGTAAGTGCACTTAGCTCTCTCGTGCTCTCAAGCTAAATTCAGGCCTGCATCAGGGTTATAGCTGTGTTTTATTGCCGGCATTTTGTTTCTCTTTTTATTAGCATTTGTTTTGCTCTTATACAAATTCACCAGCCCTGAGTGGCTGGCAGTCGAGACGTCCCCGTCAAGGTGCTGCATCTTAAATACATTGGACGCAGCATCACACTTGATACAAACAGCTTTTCACCCTTCACAACAATAATAACTAAATAAAAGTAGGGCTGCATGTTCAAATAAAAGGGCTTAACTTCAGAAAAATAAAATAAAGGTAGATCTATAATTTAAATTTTCTGTTCCACATCTTGACTCGAAAGTCTCAAAGAATGTTACAGACAATAAATCTCAACACATCTCAACAATTGAATAGTTTTAGAATCACTTTCTTCCCCTCTTATATCCCATTCCCACTTTTCTCATCTGTTTCTCTCCCTTTTTCCGTCTCACTCATGTGTCTCTGTCTCACTCCTCTGTTTCTCTCCATTTCTCCTCTGTTTCTCTCCCTTTCTCCGTCTCACTCCTCTGTTTCTCAACTTTCTCTCTCACTCCTCTGTTTCTCTCCCATTTCCGACTCACTCTGTTTCTGAACTTTCTCTGTCTCACTCCCGTTTCTCTCCCTTTCTGTCTTTGATTGGCTGAGTAGTATCACGTGGGATAACTTAACTCGCATGCAATTGGTCTGTGCGTTTCCTCATCCGCTAAACTACCTCTGTAAAGACTACAAAAGCTGCGACGGTTACAAATAGAAGTGTCCCGTCAGGTTTAAAATCATAACCTTCTTTATTGGCTGTAAGCCTGGGTCCGTCCGGGACGGCTTCTGGGTCCGCTTGTTAGTGACCCCTGGTCTAGGGGATGGATTGGGATGTTAGATTGGTTGTGAAGGTGTTCCTAGGTCATTTTTCTGAACTACTGCTCTTTAAAATTGTCAGATTTCACCTTCTCACCTGAGTGGGCGTGTGAGTGTGAGAGCTGACAGCAACCTCAGCCTTCCAACATTCCAACAAAGAGAAAGGAGCTTTTTTTTAAAGAAATTTGTCATTTGTTTAGTTTTATTGACCTGCATAGGGTAGTTATGAAGGATTAGTGACCACTTTGCATTTCTCAGCTCAAAAGTAACACAACTGTTGTTTTTTTCAACAAACTTTGAAACTGTGCCACTGCTTTTTTCTTGAGGTTATGAAGACTGATGAGTCTACGGCAAGTTAAGTCCAGGTTACATATTAACATGTGTCTGAAGTAATCTCTTACCCCTCTTAGAGACTTAACATACAGCTGAGGGGAATTAGGAAATCAATTAATTGGATGGCTGCACACAAGAATTAGTTAACACTGGAATGGGCCTCACGTGCACTGATATGGAAGCACAAGCCCAGACCCTTGCAACTAAACATGATACATTCATTTAACTCATGTCAGTGCACACATCAAGTGTGTTCTATGTTTGTAACTTCAGTCTTACCTGTCTCAGGTACCAGGGGTACAGAGGACATACGTGTGCAAGAACGGGTCAAAGGTCTTCTAGGAACAAAGTTCTCGTCTCTGGCATGTTTTGAACCTGAACCAGTATCAGGAACATGTTGGCTTTCTCGCTTTCCAACCAGTGCTGGTCTCCTAGAAGCATGGTCTACAGCAGCACCTCTTGGCTCTAAACTGGCAGGACTAGAGCTCAGTCGGATCCCAGAATCCCTTGTGCTCCCATCCAGTGCTCCAGAGGGGTTTTCAGTGGTTGTAATTGTTCTATGGCTCATCCCCACAACCACCCTCCCACATCTATCGACCTGCCTGGATGTGGCTGCTCCAGCTCCATTTCTGACCACAGATTCAGTCACTTGCCTCAGCTCAGTCCTTGCTGCTGCCCCAGTACTTCCAGAGCTCTGTTCTCCCCAACTGGCAGCTCTTGGAGTGGTCTCCCGGGACTCTGTAGTGATTCCCTTACTGCTTGTCCTCCTGCTGTTATCAGCTGCAGCTTTCATATCTGCCTTGATCTGCTCACTGGTCACCTGACAGCTCTTCTCACAGCTGCTGTCTGACACCTGAACCTTTTTCTTGTCCATTGACACTGATATAGCGACATTGTTGCTTCGCCGCAGAGGAGTCTTTCCTTTACCTGAGAACAATCAGGCACACAGAAACACTTTTGTTAATCTGGTAAGGCCACCACAAAATATCTATTGTCCAGAAATAGTTCATCATAATAAATTCAACTTTGAAACTTAGATGATCTCTTTTCAGCTACATCTGATGCAGTTACAATTTGCACATTAAAGAAACCTGAGAGCAAACATTGAAACTCACTATGTCACGAGAGAAGTTCTGCATTTGGCTGAGGTATAAGCATTGTTGTTGATAAAAAACTATTTAAAAGAATAAGCGGACAGCTCTGAAGCACAAAGGGAGAAAACTTCAGATGTGTGTGGAGCAATGACGAGAGTGGAACCTTCCTTACATCAATATATTAAACAAAAGTTTCCATCATCTCCAGAAATTGTTTCATTATCTGAGCATTGACTGCAGCTCTTTTAATCAACTCATCATCTTCTGCAGTAGTTTCATGGCAGTGAATTGAGAAATACCTTTCCCAGCTGTTAGAAATAATAAATAATAATAATAAACCAAATTTACATTAGTGGATGGAAACACATTCATTAGCATTTTGTGGATTTCTTTAAATTTGTTTTCATTTTGCACTACAATTGGATGGACACTGGCTACTGTTGTGATTAACTGGTTTGTTCTATATTGTACTGACACCTTCTGTAAAGGATGCTGGTTGCTGCAAACAGGAAGCTGGCATCAGCCTTGAAACAAGACCTTCCTCTTCCTCACTGTCGGAGTCTGAGATGACCAGCTGGGGCTTTGGAACCACAGTACCAGCCGTTCTGCAATGCTGGACTAAACCACTGGGACCTGGATGTGCAAAGGACATCAGTTTCTTATTGATAAAATGGTGATGAAAAGTGTAGAACACAAAAATTATTTTAACATCTGCTTATTCTGAACAAAAAGCAGCACCAAACCTGCTTGCTCTTCATCAAGAGGTTGCCGTGTTCCAGCAGGACAACTGTTCCCTGGAGCTATGTCAGCCTCGTCCACTATCATCCCCCCTTCTTCTACTTTCACCTCTATCTGTGGTTCAGCCTCCATGTTGTCTTCCTCCAAGATCATCTCCTCCTCCTCTTCTTCTTCCTCATCTTCCATACCATTTACTTCAACCGGAGCTGTGAAACAAACAAATCTTTTTTTTTTTTTTGAGAACTTTGAGAGGCTCTCTCTCAAAGCTCTCAAAAAAATAAGAACTTCCTGGACTCAAACTGAGTTAGCTTGAGGTGATCTTTGGACCTGGATACATGTGGATACAAAATTACACAGAACTGCAAGGCTCTCTCTTTAAAGCTATTAAAATGCCTTTCATATAAAAAAAAATTTTAAAAAATCCATTTTGCGATTCGGCCAATAGAAAACTGCCACTCAGACATGGAATGTGGCTTAAAGGGAATGGGCAAATAAAAACTCCAGGATATGGTAATGTTTAGCTCATGTTGATCACAAAATATTCAAAGCATTATAAAAACAAAGAATTAGGATGAAAACACCTCTAGGATTATTTTATATTCCATTTCGGCCACTAGATCCCTTTCACGAAAAAATCTTTCACACTTGACCTTTAAGCCTGGGTATTTTGTAGCATGTCATTTATGGATCCCAAAATCTTCCTGTTTAGTCAAGGGTTTTGGTTACCTTTTCGGATGTAAACAGGGATGTGGCCAATGCCAAAATTCTGCTAGTCTGTCCTGGAAATGTTTTTTGTTCTCCCGAGGATAAAACTTGGCAACTAGGACAACGTCTGGTCCAGTTGAACCCCCGCAAGGCAGCTGGACCAGACGCTGTCTCCCCCTCTACACTGAGGCACTGTGCGGATCAGCTTTCTCCATTGTTCAAAGCATTATAAAAACAAAGAATTAGGATGAAAACACCTCTAGGATTATTTTATATTCCATTTCGGCCACTAGATCCCTTTCACGAAAAAATCTTTCACACTTGACCTTTAAGCCTGGGTATTTTGTAGCATGTCATTTATGGATCCCAAAATCTTCCTGTTTAGTCAAGGGTTTTGGTTACCTTTTCGGATGTAAACAGGGATGTGGCCAATGCCAAAATTCTGCTAGTCTGTCCTGGAAATGTTTTTTGTTCTCCCGAGGATAAAACTTGGCAACTAGGACAGCGTCTGGTCCAGTTGAACCCCCGCAAGGCAGCTGGACCAGACGCTGTCTCCCCCTCTACACTGAGGCACTGTGCGGATCAGCTTTCTCCATTGTTCACGGACATTTTCAACACCTCACTGGCTGAATGTGTTGTACCCGCCTGCCTGAAAACATCCACCATCATCCCCGTTCCCAAGAAGCAGAGGATCACAGGCCTTAATGACTACAGACCAGTCGCCCTGACCTCTGTAGTAATGAAGACCTTCGAGCGACTCGTGCTGACCCACCTCAAAACTATAACCAACCACCTCCTCGACCCGCTGCAGTTTGCCTACAGAGCCAACAGGTCCGTAGACGATGCAGTCAACATGGGACTCCACTTCATCCTCCAGCACCTCGACTCCCCCAGCACCTACGCCAGGATCTTGTTTGTGGACTTCAGCTCCGCATTCAACACCATCTCTCCAGCTCTTCTCCGGGACAAGCTGACCCAGCTGAGCGTGCCTGACCCCACCTGCAGGTGGATCACCAACTTCCTGACCGACAGGAAGCAGCGCGTGAGGCTGGGGAAGCTTGTCTCTGACACCCGGACCATCAGCACTGGAGCCCCTCAAGGTTGTGTGCTCTCTCCTCTCCTCTTCTCCCTCTACTCCAACAACTGCACCTCCAGCCATCCCTCTGTCAAACTCCTGAAGTTTGCCGACGACACCACCCTTATTGGATTAATTTCCAATGGGGACGAGGCCGCCTACAGAGAGGAAGTTAACAGCCTGGCTTCCTGGTGCAGCCAGAACCACCTGGAGCTGAACGCTTCAAAAACTGTAGAGATGGTGGCAGACTTCAGGAGGAGCCCAGCCCAAACCGCCCCCCTCACCATGTGCGACTCCCCAGTTAAAACAGTGGAGTCATTCAGATTCCTGGGGACGATCATAGCACAGGACCTGAGGTGGACGGAGAACATCACCTCCATCACCAAGAAGGCCCAGCAGAGGATGTTCTTCCTGCGGCAACTGAGGAAATTCAGCATGCCGCGGAAAGTGATGGTTGAGTTCTACACAGCCATCATTGAGTCCATCCTCACCTCATCCATCACCGTTTGGTTCGCTGCCTCCACTGCCAAGGACAAGGGCAGACTGCAGCGGATCATTCGGTCAGCTGAGAAGGTCATCGGCTGTGACCTGCCGGCTCTCCAAGACCTGTTCCACTCCAGGACCAGAAAGAGAGCAGGCAAGATCATCGCTGATTCTTCCCATCCCGGTCACCACCTGTTCCAGAGACTTCCATCTGGGAAAAGGTTCCGGGCCGTCAGGACTAAAACCTCGCGTCACCTGAACAGCTTTTTCCCCATGGCAGTGGGGCTCACAAACAAGCCCCCCCCATCACACTGACTCTGCTGACCCCCCCCCCCCCACCCTCGCACATAATTTATAACACTACATTATTGGCACTACCACCAATCTTTGCACCTTAAAACCGCACACAACACATTTACTGTATATATTATTTTTTCGATATTGTTGTTTTTTATATTGATGTTTATATTGCTCTATATTGTTGTTTTTATATTGTTGTTTGTAAAGTGCACCAACCACACCAAGGCAATTTCCTGTATGTGAAAATATACAAGGCAATAAAAAGAATTCTGATTCTGATTCTGATTCTGATTTAGTCTGTAGATTGCAAATGTTGTTATACAGTTAATGTCATGATTGATGTTGAATTACTTTAGAGTTGTACAGTCCATAAATGCAGTTGTCTGCTTGACATTTATGTGGTGGTTGAAGTGGTTACATTTGTAGGACCCTGAAGTTTTGGGCCCAACCAGTTTGTTGGGTGGTAGGTTTAAGATGGCTTTGTACCAGTTTATCCTGCATTGTTGAGCATCTCCTGAAATGGAACAATGGTGGGTCGGGAAGATCTTGCGTAACATTTTATTGATACCCCAATTTGCAGTTGTAATGATAACCCAATTTTCAACCAATACAATTTGTTTATTTTGATAATAAACCAAAATAAACAAATTTTGGTTTTTTATCTGTTTAATGTTTTCTGCTTCTGTACTGTGTGTTGTGACAAAAAACAATCTATCTTTTTTCATTTCTCTTAGAAGTAACCATTTTCAAAGACAATCAAGGGCATACATGTAAACTAATGAAACCTTCAGACAGAATTACAATACTACATGCCAACTGCTTCCATCCACAGTTGCTTAAAGACAATTTGCCTTTTGGCCAGTTTCAACAAACATGTAGAATGTGTGACAAACACATTTCCAGGAACAAGGCTAGAGTAACTATATGCTCCAAATAGCATGCACATTGGCGAAACCTCTAGACCAGGAGTGTCCAAACTGCGGCTCGGCATTTCATTTTGAATTGTGTTAAAATATAATATATTAAAAAAAAAAAATTTAGTAGCACTTAAATGGCTCTTACTTATAGCAAGAAATTTTACTTTCTAAATTCTTGTTGTTCTTGGTTTGTACCCTCGGAGTTGATGCACTTAAGGCCCGCGCATGCTTCTGTGTTTTCAGAGACATGCAAGCAGGGGTACTTGCATGTCTATGGACTATCAGTGACCTAGGCATCAACTCTTTCCTCTGCAACTGGATACTGGACTTCCTATCCAACAGACCCCAGTCTGTTGGGTTAGAGAACCACACCTCCTCAACCCCTATCCTGAACACCGGCATGCCACAGAGCTGTGTGCTGAGTCCTCTCCTCTACTCCCTCTTCACCTATGACTGCACATATGTACATGGTTCTAACACCATTGTCAAGTTTGCAGACGATACAAAGGTGATTGGCCTCATCAGCAACAACGATGAGTCAGCCTACAGAAAAGAGGTCCAGCATCTGGCGGAGTGGTGCACTGACAACAACCGGGCTCTCAACACCAAGAAGACCAAAGAGCTCATTGTGGACTTCAGGAAGAAAGATGGCACACACACCCCCATCCATATCAACGGGACGGAGGTTGAGCATGTCACCAGCTTCAAGTTCCTGGGTTTCCACATCTCTGAGGACCTCTCTTGGACTGTCAACACCTCAACCCTGGTCAAGAAATCACACCAGCAACCCTTCTTCCTCAGGAAACTGAAGAAGGCCCATCTGTCTCCTCAGATTCTGGTGAATTTCTACCACTGCACCATACGCACAATACTCTGCCATTTACTGCCTTTTTTTCGCACTTCTGGTTAGATGCTTAACTGCATTTCATTGTATAAGTAATTGTACTGTGCAATAACAATAAAGTTGAATCGAATCTATGGTCCACTGTATTGCACTTCTCAGCCCTGACTTGCCAGCTGTCCCTCAGAACGCAACCATGTCCCTCAGAAATTGCCACGCTGCCATGCACCCCCACCCTGTCAACAGTCTGCTCCAGGGCAGGGGGAGTGGCAGACGTTAAAACTGTGTTAACCAAACTGCATTATGATCATTGTACAACACATCGTCAAAATTCTGTGATGGGGAAAATCCTGTCGCTAAACTAGGCTAAGGCTGCTCGTGTTAGGCTGTATATGGGTGAGCTTGGGGGTGTTCATGTTTATAATCACATTTGCTAATCTGTCGTTCTTTGAACTCTCTGAAAAGTTCGGGGTGTCTGTCTGAGAGGTGCTTAGCCATATTTGACGTGTTGTCTCCCTTTGCCTGAGTGGATTTGAAGCATGTTTTACAGATGGCTCTCTGTGTGTTGATGGACTTTCCTTCACAGTCTGCTTCGAGGCTGAAGTTCTTCCAAATCTCACTTCTGGCATCTTCTTTTTAACCAGCCGAGGAGGGTCTGCAAGAGCTCCTGCACATGAGCCATGTCTCCCCTGAGATCACCTGCTGTGAGTGAGGGCTGACTGTTGCATGTGTGAGAGGTGGGCAGCCCCGCCCTTGCAGTCGATGCATGCAGGTAGCCTGACAGGGAGTGGAACCGATAGTGCTTGCGTGCTATTTTTATGAAGCACCGGTTCTAAATAAATGCAAAATCGTATCGTTAGGTTAAGTAAGGGTACCGTGGTACCTTTCTAGTATGGATACACTGTGTAACATTAATTGGTACACAGCCATCTTCTACCGTACACCCGACAAACATGGTTGGGTCTAAAACCTACCTTTAACCACTGCACAAATGTCAAGCAGGCAATTATGTAATGTACAACCCAAAAGGAACTCACCATAAATCATTACCTAAACTGTAAAGCAACATTTGTAATCTACAGACTAGAATGTCCTATTTGCCAAGTTTTTTTTCCCCATCAGGAATAAAAAAAAGTTCCGGGCCAGACTAGCAGAACACAAATATGCCATACAAGTATTTGGCATTGAGCACGTCCCTGTTTCTATCTGAAAAGGTGATAAAGCAGACTTTAACCTGAGGACGCTCCATAAATTACAGGCTACAAAATACCCAGGGTTAAATGAGCTTTTGTATTATATTGTTTTTTGATAAAAAAAATGTATAATCCTAACCAGTCATTGTTTATATTATGCTTTGATGATTTTGTGATGAACATGTTGAGCTAATCATCACATTAGCTGTTTTTATGTGTCCACATCCTTTAGGCCACAACTCCATGTCTGATTGGCAGTTTCCTATTGGCTGCATCGCACTACAGAAATTAACCATAGTTTAAGGTGATCTGTTTAACTCCCTGACAAAGGCTAGATGAAGAAAAGTTACATTTTTTGAGGTACAAATGACCATGATGTGACAATAAATGCACTTTTTTAGCTTCAAAAGAGAGCCTTGGAGTTTTTTATAATCTACAAAAAAGGGGTAAAATTATTTACATTCTTTAACCAAGCAGATAATATCCTTTCCCTGTTTGTTCATCTGAATATTAACATGCTCTCAGAATTTGCTGACATCTTTTTCGTGACTGAACAATAACAGAGTGATGTGTTTGTGATGATGTGATGTTACAACAGTCAGTGTACATGAATGACATCACATTTTCTTATTTCATCTTCACTAATAAGTTTAGACGAGTGAGCTATTTGTAAGAGAAAGCCAAAGCTGCTGTGTTCTAATTGCTGTTATTCCACTGACTAACAATGAGTTGGAACTTGCCATTATGCTGCTGAAGCTGGTTCTGCTGCTGCCTTTGATTGTTGTTGACAGGTGGGGGGGCCGGGGGCAAGTTGGCCTCATTATTGTGGTGGTGGTGGTTGTTGTTCTCATTGTCATTGTTGGAGTTCTGGTTGCTCACCAATGCAGAGGACACGCCAATACCAGTTCCTGCACTCAGGCCCACTCTGGCACATCCCTAACATACAAACATAATATTTATTATGCATCAGCACATGCAACAACCTTATTAAGCAGTTTTAGGTATGAGCCACACATCAATTATTCACATGAAATTGTTTTGATTTTTTTTGTTTATTGTTGTAACCTCTGCCAAGGAGGTTATGTTTTCCTCTTGGTTTGTCCTCATCTCTGTTAGTAAGCAGGATAATGTAAAAACTACTGGAGGGATTAACACAAAAATAGTGGCAACTAGGACATATTCACTCATTATCTACTTAACACCTTGATGGCGGAGGTATGTGTGAAAGATTTTGGGGGTTAACAACGTCGCAGCTAAATCAAATACAATTAAATTAAATTGTGACCAATTCTTCAAACGTAAATAACAGAAAAATATATAATATGTCTCCATACTGCTCCTTTTAGTGATCAAATTCAAGTTGAAACTAGGTCATTTAAACCATGTGTTTAGCCTAAATGTCCTCTGATATCCTCCACTGGAGCTTAGTTTGCGCGTAGATCACAACTAACATTTCGGCTTAAAACATGCTGTACCCCTGAAACTCCAAAAGTGTTTTAAAGGACTCAATAACCTCACCCACCCCGCCATCGGAATAATGGTGATGGTGGTCCATGTTTTTTATTTTTTTTTACTGATTTCAAACAAATGCAAATGAAAACATAACCTCATTGTCAGAGTTCATAATTTTTGGATCTCGAGTGAAAAAAAGGGAATGTTTAAGGGAGTGATATTTATGAAATAGTCCAATATGATGCATATCCAAATAAAAATCCCCCTCTAGTCAATTTAATTGTGGTTTCCTGAGGAGACTGTCGGGCTCATTCTAGTTGTTAACTATAAAAGTCAGTGTTAATCTTATCTAAATACAAAGGCCTTCAATGTGAATAAGAAGGTTGTAGATTGAACTTGAATTTTCTGTGGTAAAATTTCAGTTTTAATGTCTTCAAAGGGGAAATATGACCGCACTATACCACCGAGCATTCTCATTAAGGTCTGAAATGATATCCACTTAAACAGAGCACTGTTTAAGTGTCTTCGTATTACTGGATCTAAGTGCTGTTTTAGACACGTGAGAGACAGAAAATCCTTCAGTTAAACAAAGATAAACCTCAAGAAAATGTTTCTGTGAACAAGGAAGATCATTTATAATTCAGGTTCTATTAAGCAAAAAAACACAAATCAAGGCAGACATATTGGTGTAGTCATGGACTCAAACCACAATTTTCGATAACATTAACGGAATAGTTCAACCATGATGCTGATGGTGAGATTCTGCTCCTTGTATAACAATATAGAGTGAACTAAAACCTCTATAAAATTCAAAATTCACTTTTGAATGGAAGTGCCTTTTCAACTATTTAAATGACATGCAGTGCTGTTATTTATTTACATAGTTATATTAGAAATGTTTGCAAACTACCCCATGAGAAATAATATGAAGATATTTGCAAGTACTATTGGCCCATTTTTGGTGTAGTCTTAAATGTCACTGTTTATAATACACACACTTGACCCCATGTTGGACGGGCTGCTTTAAAAGAAAAATACTATATCCTCTTCTCCAGTCACCACTGCCCCACTGTATGCATGTATTTTTGTATACATTGCATATCAGCTTTTCAGGGGTCTCTTAAAGTGACAGTTCACCCAGAAATAAAAATTCACTTTAAGGCCCAATTCCATTTCACCCCTTGGCCCTAGCCCTTAGCCCTTACTCTTTGTTTTGCGTAGGGTTAGGACCCAAACAAAGGGGTACCAAGAATGCCTTGCAAATCATCTGTAGGCTAAATTATAATAATGATGAGTAGTTTAATATAATTTCAATGTACTATAGTCATTTTTTTCACTACCTTAAAAAAAAAGAGATTGCGAGCGCACTAGCGTTAGCATGCCAGTGAGCTTTTTTTTTTGCATGATAATCCCATATTTGCCATAATTTAATGTCGCATCCCCCCTCTTTGAAGACAAACGGTGCATTTGATCGAACCCGTGTTTATCTGCAATGTTACTGAACAGCTCTTCTAACAACACAGCATGCTGGCAGGCTTTTATACAGACCATTGCTAGCAGCCTGAAGCTGTGTGGTTTTGATTCATTCATGAAAAAATGCACAGCATTCATGTTTTTCAATTTCAAATCTCATTGATTCACCTGCATTAGCATAGATGTTATTTGGATATAATAAGTTAGTAACAGCAAACCATAAAATTTGTATAATTAAGATCACAACAATGTTATTACAATGACAGCCCTGACAAAACGACTACTGATGTAATGGCCTCTTGAAGGGCTGGCCTAATTCGTAGGGGAATATTTCCACCGCTACTCCTTGTGACTCCATTTCAAGTGGCAAGATAACCCTCAAAAACAAGGGGTAGGACGAAGGGGTGAAATGGGATTGACTATAACAGTCTGAATGAAGGTCTAAAGTCTCAGCACGATTTGGAGAAAAGGGTCCATGTTTTTTTATCTTCCATCCCCTTCACACTAAGGCTATGCTTACAGGTCTCCCTAAAAAATGGATGAGACAGTTGTTTCAAAATGCTGCTACTTAAGAGCTAAGAAAGTCACATCAGTCAAGTTAACAGATCCTTACACTAGCTACCTTTATGTTAAAGAGTTGATTCCAAAACTCTGCTGTGGATAAAAAAGAAAAGAATGGTTTAGGGCCAAAACACAGACTGCTTATTCATTAGGAACCATTCAGACCCTTCAGGTCATCTGGGATTAGCCAGCTTTCTGTTCCCAGAGTCAAAACTAAACATGGAGAAGCGGTGCTCAGTTTCTACGTTACACAAATGTGAAACAAACTGGTGTCCTGCAGCTCTTAGCTATTTTAAATCCGAGCTAAAGACATAATTGTTTTCAATACACTGTAAACTTTTGCTCTTGTATTTCTTATTTTTCTATATTTAGGTATTTAGTTTCCATCCAAATGCTGTTTTGGTATTATGTTGCCTTTAGATTTGGTCTTGATGCCTTGAATGTCATATATACACTGCTCAAAAAGTGAAGGGAACATCTAAGCGTCACAGCATAACACCAAGTCAGTTAATTCTAAATCGGTCCATTTAAGAGGCACAAGTGATTTGCAAATCACTTGCTCTGGTGCAAATTAAAAAAGGGACAACAGCTGCAATGGAGAGGCAAAACAAAAAACAACCAAAAAGGAAATGGTTTTGCATGTGGTGGCCACAGACAATTGCTCTGTACTTACCCTTCCTAACTGATTATTCTCTAGTTTTGTGTTCGGCTAGTGTCCTTGCCACTACTGGGGCAGCTGTGGGTGACAGGTAGAGTGGTTGTCCTCCAACCAGAAGGTCAGCAGTTCGATCCCAGTCTTCCTCATCTGCATGCCGAAGTGTCTTTGGGCAAGATGCTGAAGCCGAATTGCCCCTCTTAAGAACAAAAGTGCTGCTAAAAGATGCACTGTATCACGTATGTGAATGGCTGAATGACAAACTGTACTGTAAAGCACTTTGAGTGGTCATCTAGAAAATAAATAAATACAAACCAGTTACTACTGGTAGCATGGTGCGGTACCTGCATCCAAATTAGGTAGCACAGGTAGTCCAGCTCCTTTGGGGTGGCACATCCATACGTGTGGTCGCAAAAAGGATTTCTGTGTCTCCAAGCACAGTCTCAAGAGCATGAAGGTGATATTGTACCAGGAGACCGGCTGCTTCTCGAAGGGGCGTATCTTCTCTGTTGTGTAAGGAGGAACAGGAGCAGCACTGCCAGAGCCCAGAGAACAAACTCCAGCAGGCTACTGGTGTGCATGTATCTGACCAAAGTGTCAGAAACAGAATCCTTGAGCGTGGCATGAGGTCCCAACACTCATGGGACCTGTGCTCACAGCCTAGCACCGTGAAGCTCGATTGGCATTCTCCAATGGCGCAACATTCTCTTGTCAGATGAGAGCAGGTTCAGACTGAGAACATGTGACACACTTGAAAGAGTCCGAAGGAACCATTGTGAACGTTATGCTGTTTGTGACATCATCCAGCATGAGCGGTTCGTTAGTGGGTCAGTGATGGTCTGGGGAGGCATATAGTCTGAGGGTTACACAGACCTCTGTCATAGCCAATGGTTCACTGACGGCTGTAGGTACCAGGATGAAATTCACTGAGCAATTGTCAAACATTACGTTGGTGCAGTGGTCCCTGGGTTCCTCCTGGAGCAGGACAATGCCCGGCCTCCTGGAGCAGGACAATGCCCAGCCTTAACGTGGCTAGAGTTTGTAGGCAGTTCCAGGATGACAAAGCCATCGATGCCCTCACGTTTCCCTGACCTAAATCCAATTGAGCACCTATTGGACATTACGTATCGGTGCATTCGTCGCCGCCAAGTACCACCACGGACTGTGCAGGAGCTCACAGATGCCCTGATCCAGGTCTGGGAGGAGATCCCCGAGAATCCAATTGACATGCAGAGCGTGAATGCATGGCGCATGAATCACCAATAATCTCAGTAAGGCGGTCTTTTGTGATACGTACAGTGCATCCAGAAAGTATTCACAGCGCTTTACTTTTTCCACATTTTGTTATGTGCCTTATTCCAAAACTGATTAAATTAATTTTCTTTCCTCATTTCTAGTTTGCCAAAAGGCACTTGAAGGACTGTCAGACCATGAGAAACAAAAGTTTTTGGTCTGATGAAGCAATGATTGAACTCTTTGGCCTGAATGCCAAGCGTCATGTCTGGAGGAAACCAGGCACCGCTCATCAACTGGCCAATACCATCCCTACAGTGAAGCAGGGTGGTGGCAGCATCATGCTGTGGGGATGTTTTTCAGTGGCAGGAACTAGCGACTTGTCAGGATCGAGGGAAAGATGAATTCAGCAACGTAAAGAGGCAGTGCTCTGGACCTCAGACTGGGGCGAAGTATTATCTTCCAACAGGTCAACGACCCTAAGCACAGACATTCCCCATCCAACCTTATGGAGTTTGAGAGATCCTGCGAAGAAGGATGGGCAAAACTGCCCAAAAGTTGGTGTGCCCAACTTGTAGCATCATACTAAAAAAGACTTGAGTTGCTGCCAAATGTGCTTCAACAAAGTATTGAGAAAGGCTGTGAATACTTATGTACATGTGAGTTTTTTTTTCTTCACTTTGTCATTATGGGGTATTGTGTGTAGACTTTTGAGGATAAAATTAATTTGATCTATTTTGGAATAAGACTGTAACATAACAAAATGTGGAAAAAGTGAAGTGCTGTGAATACTTTCCAGATGCACTGTATATTGCACAAGATATTGCAATAACGATAGATTTTGTTATATCTCGTGCAGCCCCAATACACACTCTTGAGTCACATTGGGAGTTGCCATGATGAAATTCACGCAAGTTGGATCAGCCTGTGAGTAAATATTTTACTTAATTTATGGTGGTTTTGAATCAATCCCTCTATGGGTTGATGATTTCTATTGGCTTCTTAACATAATTTTGTTCTCAACAAATTATACAGTGGTTTAAGTGTTCCCTTAATTTTGTGAGCAGCACACACACACACACAATACCTTCGGTGGTTCTCTGAACATCTGGTCTAGACAGATAAACTCCAGACTGGGTAGTAACTCTATGAACTGGGAGAAGGATTCCAATTTGATTGCATGACAGCGAACAAGGGTGAGATCAACGAGACGGCTCCATCTGGACTGATCTGGGCAGAGAAATAGACAAAATATTAGAACTCTCTTTTATATATAATCAAACTGAGCTTACCACAAACATACTTATGTACGTGAATATTAAGGCTATGATAGTGTGCTTTACCTGTGATCCAGTGGTGAGGATTATGCAGGTGAGGACAGTTGTAGATGAGAAGGTATTTAATATTAGTGAACACCTCGTTCACAACCTTTATGCCAATATCAGTAATGATGCCTGGGTTTTCAATAACATCAGCCAGACCGTACTTCACAAGCTCCGAATGACTCATTTTACCTGCAATCAACACACAAACAAGCTTTTTTTCACACAACTGCAAATTTAACTCATAAGTTTCAAAATGTTGCATTTTTACTGCACTCTGGAGATTTTCTACCATTGCTACAGTTTATCAGTATGAAAACTTGTTCACAAATTTGCTCACAATGTTCAGAAAAAATGTACATGGGTATATTCAAACTGCAGGAGGACCCCGGGCGATATACAAATGGGTATCTCTAGCCTTTTGTCATACATTTTTTTTTTTTTAGAAAATACAAAAGCAAAGGGGCACTTTTTTTTTTAAAACTCCAAAATGTTGTCAGAGCCTTGTAATAATATTTGAGAGGAGGAACTAACACTGAAGCAGGAACTCATCCACGTATCCAAGATGAAGTGTCTCAAACTGCGGAAACTCTAGTTCAGCCATTTTTAGAGCTGAGAAAACTCCATCTTTAGTCAGTGAAGGCTGGATACGCAGCTCATGAAGCCTGTTAAAACACAATTAAATTGTTTAGAGAAGTGTTTGTATTACACAATTCTGACAACCTTTCTACGGTTAGCTGAAGATAAAAAAAAAACATTGAAGGCTTACTGTTTAATTACATGAATGTTCACCAAATTTATTTGTTTAAAGAAAACTCCTGAAATTTTCTTAAATATGTATATAGGATCACTATATGATAAATTGACAGAAATATATTATATTCATAACAATGTTTACATTAGTATAAGATCACCTGAAATCATTGGACCTAATGCAAGAATCATGCAGAAAAAGTTGTGCATTTGAATAATTTATGATTAAGAACTTGTCGCTTTCACCAATTCTCATGTATTTTGAGTTTTCTTACAAGCACAAATAGAAATGAGTGGTCCAGACCTTTCATAGAACATGTCCTGTTCCTTCTTTCAGTTTTACCTTTTCTCATTCTGTCAAATTAAGTGGTCGTGATAAATAAATCAGCAATGTGTTTTCACTAATGGATTGTACATTTCATTAGCCTGAAGCAATTACAAATAAATATATATTTATTACACCTCCTACTTACTTTGACATTATTATGTTACTGCAGTTTTACATTTTTTTAATTAGCCGGCTAAATGGCTAAAAAGACAACTGAAGATCGACGAACAATGACGATGGATAATATTGCCCAACCCTAGCTTGTAGTCGGCGCAAAATGTTTCTGGGAAATCTGAGCGGTAGACAGTGACATAAATGGTGACGCAAAGACGTGGCTCTAAGGAAGTTCTAGCCCATGGAAAAGTATATTGGTTCTGAAAAGGTTTGAAAGTTTAACCAGGAGTACAGACAAACTAAACACTGATTTTAGGGTTAGGGCTTTTTACATTTCAATGTTTCCTGAGGTTCACAGTCGTTTTCCTAGACACAATACTGGTATACTGAATAAAACCATTTGCCTGTTGCTTTAAAACATGATCTGCATATAAACAAGTTTTTTATTTCAGTTAGATAAAGAAACTGGCTGAGCACCTGCGAGCAGCAGTGATAATGAGGTAGCCTAAGTCCACCTCCAGAGCATTCTTACAGGCTCCAAACACGATGGTGTGGAGGTTCCGAAATCCTCCTAGGAATAAAAATACACAGTATAACAGAGAGCAAACCATTTATTTTACAGTTAATCAAATACTCTTAATTCATAAACTCAAATTCTGCTGTCATTTTCATAATACATATGACAGGGAAAGATGATTGAAATTAAGAAGAGCAAAAAAAAGCATGATAAGCATAAAGAGAAATGGAGAATAAAATGAGGTACACAATAAGAGTACTATATCTTTGTCACAGTCCTTTGGTATAAAATCCTAACCCAGATTCAAACAATTAATCATTAAAATTTATAATACTTTTGTTACACCAACTCTGCAGGCTGATTAGAAACGCACGCTATCCTCACCTGATCTCCAGCTATCCTCCACGACATGCTGGATCAGCCCTCCCAGAAAGGGAACTCTCACCAGCTCTAGCTGCTCCAGGTTCCTGGCTGATGCTAAACCAGTTACCAAGGGAACGTACTTTAGGGAGTTGGTTGGCCCTGCACAATTCCGCATGACAAAGGTTCTGAGGCTCACACACAGAAAATCCTTGAACGGCTGTGGTTTGGTGAGACGGACCCACTTCAGGTAAAGGTGGCGCAGCATCGAAACACAAGGAATCTCTGGGACATTAACACCTGCAACAAACATGCACAATTTGAAGAACATCATATACTCAACTGTGTATTTTTTTAAGTGCCAATGTTATGATCTTCAAAATTGTCCCTGTAGTGGTTAGTCACCCCACAGTAATAATGTTCTTGGTTTAAATCCTTGTTTGGCAGTAAGCCTTTCTGTTTGGAGTTTGCATGCTCAGCCCATGCCATTTGGTCTAACTGGGGTTAGGTAAAATGGAGACTTTCCGTTTGTGTGAATGTGAGCATGAAGGGTTTGTTCGTCTCTGTATGCAAGTCCTGTGATACACTGGCAACCTGTCCAGGGTGTATACTGAAATACTAAAGTTGAGAACGGCTTTATGCCCGACAACTTTGAAGAAAAACATGGATGGGGAGAAATTGTTCCTTTTTTGAAAATGTTAAAAAGTTCTGGGTTACAAAGGCCTTCTTTACCTCAGAAAACTAATTTGCATTACTACCTTGTTTTCTGTAAAACTTCTTTCATCACCAAGTAAGATGTGTCATACCCACCTAGTGGCTAGTTTGGCCCAGAGTTGTATGAGATAACTGAAACCATTGTTACAGCAGTGTCTACAGCTGATCAGTAGACCTAAGAACTTAACTCAACACCAACTGTAGCTGAACATTCAGAGCAGACTGTGCTTATTTTAGGGACCAGCCAAAAAACTTGGTGCAAACATAGACTGTATATTTAAAATGGACGTAGCTTCCTGCTCCAAAAGAAGACGGCTGTGCGGAAGTGCTTAAAATTGTATTACGGCAGCAATCCGGCAGGGGCTGGTTCAAACTGGCACAAAGAAATCTCTGGCTCCATAGACTGCTATTCAAAAACCCACAATTTCTATCGTTTTCACTCAGTTCTGTCATTATCAGTCGCTGAAGAGGATTTTTACATGACGCTTTTATTGTTTCTTTGTCTTTATTAGTGTCTGAGCACTGACGGAAACTAGTGCTTTTATTTTGATTATTAGTTTTGAATTCACCGGGTTTAAGGCCTTTTCTTCAGTAACAAAAGACACAGTACAGAGGAGCTGATATCTCTGGTATGTTACTTGAGTAAACCTGTTTCTAAAAGTTTTACAGACTTTATCTTCACAAGTGTTCACTGTGCTCAACAAATGTTTCTATGTGTTCTGACTAGTGCTGTCAGTTTAACGCGTTATTAACGGCGTTAATGCAAACCCATTTTAACGCCGTTAATTTTTTTATCGCGAGATTAACGCAGAGCTGCCAACTCTCACGCTTTCGCCGTGTGACACACGCTTTTGCATGTTGGTGGTTGACTGAGTCACATTAATTTTTTAAAACATCATCGTATCAGGCCGTCTTGAAGTACAAGGAGGGGGCGAGTGTGTGTGTGTCTGTGTGTGTGGTTCCAGATAGCGCACCGTAGCCCCACCCCCTGCTCCCGCGCACTCGCTCAGAGAGACACAGTGAGATCAGAGCTCAGTGACTCACTGCTTCTTAACTATGGAAACAGTGAAAACACAGAGTTTCTCTGGTCTCAGCTGATCAGAGATCAGCGCCTCAGCTTTTCGATCAGAGCAGAAGCTGCAGTTGGTTTCTACCGAGCTTCAGTATCTGTGTTTGCCTCCAGTCTGACCTGCTCTCGCTTTTTGTTTTAATATTTCGCCAACTAAAATATATATTTATAAGCTATTAGGCTGCAGCTATATGTTTTTATTTATTTCAAAATAGGGTACTTCTTATTTAATACATTTTCCACAAATATGGGGAGGACTCAAATAGCCCTACACAGTTCTGTGTTTAATTTGTTTCAAAGTAGACTGACACAAGCCTGTGTATTTTGTTTGTTTGTTATTTTGTTGCTTGTCTGTTCGAGAGGCCTGACTGCTATGTTCACAGCAAACTTGAATAAAAGACAATATTAAGCCATGGTTTAACTGCACTGTAGGCAACAAGAGTCCTTGTTTACCTGAAATATGCACAAAATTTTATTTTGTAGTGCCCTGTTTGGCAATGTTGTTTTTCAATAAAATAAAACATTTGCATAAATCAAGCCAATCCACTTTTCATGTTGATAGAGCATTAAAAAAAAAAAAAAAATGATGCGGAAAAATTAAATGAAGGGACATTTCGAATAGATACAAATTTGCGATTAATCGCAATTAATTTTGAGTTAACTATGACATAAATGTGATTAATCGCGATTAAATAATTTAATCTTTTGACAGCACTAGTTTTGACCGGAGAAGAGGAAACTGTAAACATGCTAGTTACTGTCACAGTGAACATGAACTACAATGCTAACCAAGCTATTTATCTGGTAACTTTGCAGTGCTGGGCCTACCAGTTCGCTCAGGGCTGCTCATCTGTGTTAACCAGGTGTTGAAGTCAAGCTAAATAAAAAGGTACATTAATCCAACATTAACATGACAACGTTTGTTTCTGCCACAACTGAAGGTGATCCAAGTCCAAGTCATGGTTTGTTAATCATCTGTACTTTCAACGAAAGTAGAAAAATTAAGGCAACACTTAAATCACACATCAGCTCTTGATGAATGAATTATTCAAGTTGAAAATCTTAAATGATATAATTTGTTGAGAACAAAATTACGTTAGAAAAGTCAATAGAAATCATCAACCCATTGAGGGCTGGATTCAAAACCACCAAAAATCCACTAAAATGTAATCACAGGCTGATCCAACTTGTGTAAATTTCTTATGGCAACGCCTAATGTGACTCAGGAGTATGTATTAGGGCTGCATGATATTTATAAAAACTATCGTCATCGCAATATCAACATGTGTGATATACTTTTGGTTTCTGACCAGCTCCGAGGGAGGGGCTGATATGCTGAAAAAATCGTAACGTAAATCAAAGCCTATTCGCTGTTAATAAAAGGGGGAGTTTCTTGGGCGCAGAGAGGTGCGTCCCATGGAAAACCTGCAACAACCAATTAAAGAGCAGCTTCAGGTTCTAAAGGTTTAAGGACCCACATTCACTTTCATCTGGCCGGCGCACCACACCTGGAAGTGTATGTATTTAGACAGAAATTACCCAAATACAATTTGAAACAATCTCTATTGAATGCTCACAGCCACTTACATTTACCACGTGCATTGTACAAGTGAACTATTATCATCGACTTAAATCATATTTTACATTTCCTCAATGCTTTTTTGTCTCAGGATGTTGGAGGGGGCGGTGCCCACAGCTCCCCATATTGACAAATTGCTGCCGCTTATTAGGATATAACTGTCCATTCAAAATCATGGTTAAGAACAGAGTTACAATTCATACTTGTAACTTATGCATCACTCACAGCTGAGCTTTACAGTTTTCTGCTATGAACTTTTACATAGATGTTTACAAAACCACTTCTTATTTTCACTGTGTCTGTTTGTATTTACAAAATGCTAATCTATTTTATACATTTAAAAAAAAGAGAGATGTATTTGTGAATCCCTTTAAAAACTCAAAATAATTTTGCCACCAATGTGAAAACCTACTTCAGATTCAAGAGAAGCTTTCTACAGGCCTGTGAGGATGAAGCTTATTTACATTCAGTATCTCATAAAATTACTCCTTTGTATTTCACCTGTAATGTGGAGGCAGAGGTAGAAGTGTAAATTTATTATGATGTCCTACTCACCCACTAGATGTAGAGTCTGAATCTTTGCAGTTAAGGGGATGGTCAGTTTGTTCTCATCAGGAATCGGAAAAGCCCCGTTGCGGTTGCGGAACTTTCCCAATATGTGAACTTGGGGCATATAGTTCCATATGGCTTCCACGAGTTCCAGGTGGGAAGTCTCCACGCCCTGACATGAGGTCAAATCATATTATTTTTTTATTCAACGAAATCTTGCAGTTTTCTCAGTGGACTCAGTTTGCTTAATTGTAAAGTAATTGCTCCTGTGTTATCCATTAATTACCTAGACGGGGGCAACCCTCTGTGACTTCAAATTAACTGATTAACATGTTTGACCATTTCCTACAACTACGACTTCCTATCTACGAGTACAAATTCCATTGCAACAGGTGCTAAGCTGTTTTGAGCCAAAAATACCTTATGGCCTCTGTCTTGTAGTGTATTTAAAGTTGTGTGCAGCGTTTTCCCATTAATACCCTAGGCATTGGAACTCAAGTTCTCATAACATGAAACATCTCTAACTCAAAATTTGTTCTACGGTCTGCACTCGCTCGCTCTGTCTCTCATAAACACTTAAAAGGTCTGTCTGTGAGACGGTGGATCTTCAAAACATTTCATTCATATTTTAACTGCCTGACTCCTTGCACGTCATCATCATACTTGTAGGTCAATTGTAATCAAATAAGACAAGACTAATTTACTCTGTGATTTGACTCTGTACCCTGCAGCATCGAGGAGACACTTTCAGTTCACAACTGAGTAAGTATTTCAAAAATGTTTATGTTTGAATTGATTGTAGGCACTGCCACTGATGAACAAAAATAAGTTTAATGCTTGCCTAGCCAGTGCGCAAGTTGTGTAATCAGTGCGTGCCTCAACACCATGTAAAACCGGTAACACTCACTATTGTGGCATCCCTATTATGTGATGAAGGTTTAGATTTTTACTCAGTTTCATGGTTATTCTCTACATTGAAATAGTGATATGTACCTAGTAAATGGTAACAAAAAAGGTCAACATTTTCCAACTTCTTCCTAAACATCCAAATTATACTTCAGCAGGTCATATATACCCTTTAATAATGGAGTAGATACCTAGCAGTTGAAAATATATATAGATTTAACGTTTATTTTTGGGTATAATGTTCTTTGTAAGAATTGTTACGCCCTTATTTCATATATTATAACCTCAGTACCTTTGACTACTGAAACCCTGTACAATGTATTATCCTGCACAGAATTAGACAGCACAACAAAAAATTTAATCTGGAGGTTAAAGAGTTTTTAAAACAGTTGTCATTAGTGTTCGGGTTTTCCTATTAACGCAGTTTACATGAGTTTCTGAAAGTTGAGCTGAACAATAATGAAAGTGACTGACTGGGATAATTAACGCAATTGGACCTACAATTACAATTTTTCAGAACTTCTCTAGTATATAATTCTCACATACTAACCAGCAGATTGGGACAAGCTTGTAGTGCCTCCAGGACTCCTGGTATACTGAAAGCCTCATAGCCTCGAACTCTTCTCTTCTCCAGGTATCGAGGGTGCAGGCCATATAGCTGCTCCAAATCTGGTATCTTCTTCAAGAGAAGAAGAAAGCTGCTGTCTGTAAAGCCTAGAACAGAAATCACAATAAACATGATTGGACTCTCTTAATAGCTGCTTTCAGACATCCACTGGACTCTGCAGTCCCTTCTTATTTTCTCGGGAAAAGGAGCATGCATGTGTGCACAAGTGAAGTGTCTCAGTCTTAGGTGAACCCTCTATAAATATTTGTGTTCATGTTTATATTTGTCTACAGCTCTAGTCAGATCCTTATCAAAGTTACACTGAATGACAAACACAATATTTTAACGAATACCAAACAAATCATTGTATTGTTCTCCTCCATATTGTAAATAACATTGAAATATTCACATTAAGGTTTTGAAACAGTATGTGAACTTCCACTAACATCAACATAAGCTGACCGGAGTTAGTATTTATTAAAACTGGAATCCAGTCAATGAAACCCGACTGGAGTGTAGGGCTACTCTGAAGTATTTATTAATTATCCAACTACTGTGTAGTAAGCTGAGGGTATGGTCAAACAACATGGTAAATGTATGTTATAGTTGAAAAATGTATGACTGTTATGCCCTAAGTAACATATTTATTACATATCACATTTGTATACTAGTGTCAACTGGATGCAGCCCTTTGTCTGTTTGTAGATGGGCTCAATTGTACATAACATGGACTGGATAAAGTATGTTTTATCTCTGGTGTAACATCTCTGCGTCTGGGCCCAGACAGCTTCACATCATCAAGGGGAAAATTAATCCCCAAGATCAGGGCCGGTCTTTCCTACAGGCGACATAGGCGGTTGCCTAGGGCGCCACTCAGAGGGGGGCGCCAAAAACTGCGCAGAGCAAAAAAAAAAAAATAAAAAAATTGTTTTTTGCGCCCCCTTCTCTATGTGGTATGGCCAAAAACATTGTATTTAATTACTCTAACAGTAATTTAAGTAGTTTCATTAGAGAAATCAGTAAATGACAGCAGCACTCAAGTGGAACGTTTGGCACGGGAGCAGTTGAACCCCGTACTGTCAGGTGCAGTCTGGATGAGGAACTGAATGCTCCGTGTCGTTCCTGCTGCTGCTTCCATCCTGTATTCTACAGGGTAGTAGTGGGTGAGAGTCACCTATGTTAGCTCCTAAAGCTTCGCTTGATCACCACGGGTGTCTTTGAGACGTGTTTACTGGTAAAACTTAGAAACTCCGCTGGGCAGTGAGGAGAGACACTCGCGCACTAGGTGGGCGGGGCTACATTCGCCTGTAAAGGTGTTTCTTTTACCTGCACGTCGTCTTGCAGGCGGGTCGCGATAGTATATTGTTTACTTTACAGTGTGTAGTTCAGCTCTAACACACACAGACTCTGTAATTCATGTATTGTTATTGTGCCTTATAAAGACCAGTTATAAGCTAATGTTCAATAGGTCTATATTGTAAATGTTTATATTTCTTTATGAGTGATGATGTATATTAAGATGTTTGGAGGAAAGAGACACCATAATAATTGAATGTATGTTTTATGCACTTTAAAATGCAGTTACACTCAAAGAAATGCTTGTACTTGAAATTGTGTTTAATTTGAATAAGATGCAGTCTGGATGTGGAACTGAATGCTCCGTGTCGTTACTGCGGCTGCATTCATGCTGTATTCTACAGATATACTTTGTTGCTGTGGTATAAATTTTGCGACCCATAACATACATGTCCAACCAATACTTTGACATTAAAAAAATTAATCTAACATTAGGGTAAAATGAGGCAAAAATTGAAGTACGAACCTCCTTTGTGTTGTCAGAACATGCTAGCACATTGAGGCTTATGGTTAGAGTGTGTGTGTCCAAGCAACTTCGACGAAGAAAGAAATAATTTTATAATAAGTTTTCGTGTGGGGGGGCGCCAGGAGTGAAGCTTGCCTAGAGCGCCAAATGTGCTAGGGCCGGCCCTGCCCAAGATTATGAACGTGTCCTACAGAATAATGTCAGGGTTTCGGTCCACCAGCTGAAGATCGGTTGATTGTAAACAGAATGACTTCAAAAAAAGGGATATCTACCAGCAGAATAAATCTAGTAGGAGCAAAGACCTTAACCCAGTAGATATACTGTGGACTGAGCTCAGAAGACATTCACACCAGACTTCAAAAACAATATTTCTGACCTGAAGCACTTCCAGTAGCTGTAACACTGGTTTTATTTTGGAGTCTTACCTGAAGGCATATATTCCCACCAATGACCAGCACATAGATCCACTACTTTTACTACTCGCAGGTACAACGTCACAGCTTCTCGTAGCTTTCTGGACAGACTCTCCATACACATGATGTCCTTCATGGGTAGGTATCTACAGCAAACAAACCAATTTTAAAAGATTGAAAACCTTTTGCAGTTTACTCACACACAGTTTGATATGTGTGTACTGTACAAACATGTATAATGAAGGGAGTTTTGTTCATCAAAGATTTTGTGATACTGTCCATACTGTCAAAATGTTCTGTCTAAAACCTCTGGGTGTATTTGAGCATTGTTGCAATTTTTTAGATGACTTGCATCAACATAATTAAGTACCTTAATTTTTCACAACGTTTCATTAAAAAGGGTTTAATTACAAACAGTTTTTTTTTTTCCTGTGATATAAACACCCTGCTTAACTACAGTGCAACCTACGGAGCTGACATCATACTCACAGTGATGGTCTTGCAAAATGCAAGACAATGAAAACACATATTGTAGGGTTCTATTCATATATATAATTTATGTTAAAGTAAATGACAGAATTGTAGGAGGACGGTGTACCTAAATATGTGACAGAGGACTTCATGGGACAGCTCGTTGATGTAGTCCTTGGGCTCACAGGGACAGTGGACCAGTTCCTCTCCACCGCTGCCCCCAACAGGCTGGAGTTTAGAGGCCTTCCTCCTCGGACCCATCGGTACTACCTTACGCCTCCGGCTTTTACACACACACACGCACATGCACCTCCTTCCTCCTGCAGCCTGGAGGATCTATTCCTCAAGCAATCATTCTAGACAGAGTATCACAGAAGATGGAAAGCTAATGGGATTGTGGGAGAAGGACACAAGGTATCACAGGTTGAGCATGTCATTCTAACATCTTTATCTAACAGATTATAGTTGAGGACACTTCCCCTCACAGTTGAAGAAGCTGAGGTGCCATGAGGAAGTATTTAAGGCAATCTTTCACTTTTGTCTTTCATCAAATGCAGACAACATTTAAATTGCACCTGTTAGTGACTGCATTATGCATTTCCATAACACTAGGCGTGGGAATCTCTAGGCACGTCACCAATAGATACCTATTCAGAGGGCTATTGTTTTAATATCAAACAATTATCAATGTAACAAAGAATTTTATTTTAAACACATGATAGATCTTTGTCAGTGTGAACACAAGAGGTGTGCATCTTCATTAGCCGCATTACACTGCTGGTCAACAGGAGATTCTGCACCTCTGATTTTTTCTAATCACAAACTTAGAGCTGATCTTTATAAAAACTTGCTGAATTTATATTTATGTTCCTGGATAACAGTATGGAGGACGATACATGACTTATGTATAAATAAATAAATGCATTCATAATTAAGTAAATAAATACAGTAATGTATAAATAAACATCTTAAATATATTTCCACATTTATGTATTTCTGTATTTCTGTGACTGTATGCTAATGAGAAAGGCAAGCCTAACCTCAAGTCTCATGCAGGATTGGTCACAGGAGTGTGATGATCCAGTCCTACTACGTTCTTATCCAAAGCAACTTACAATAAGTGCATTCAAATATGACGGTACAAATCCAGAACAGCAAGAATCATGTAAGTGCATTGCCTTAAAAAAAGCTAAACTACAAAGTGCTTGCATGATAGTGCAATATATAGGTGCATTTAGTGTAATATCAAACAATTTAGGCTAGGAAGAGGAATTGCCTCTTGCTTTTTTTGTATCTCCTTTTGTGTGTGCCTGTCCAGGCATAACCACTCTTCCAATCTCTAACATTACTGTAGCAATCTCATTGGCTAAAATTAACCAATTTCATTTCGGGCTACCAGAATATCGCTGCACTACAACACTATCTATTAGAACGGTTTATTCTATTTGATTACCAGTAGGAAGGTGAGAGCAACAAGCCATTACCAAATGATCCTCCACATAGTCAGTTATAGCTCTTTTAGCTCTTATTTCTCTGCTAGCAATTCGTATGTGTCCACAGCTAACAGACACTTTACTCTATTTACCATATGTTTCTTAGCAGCTAAATACTGTTTGTGAGTTGGCATTGGCGTTTACTTAGGTTGTAAGTTATACTGTTCCATTAAAGGGGTATTACTCTGAGAAAATAACCCTCATAATGGCTTAGCAATGTCATCAAGGTTATTTTCACTTGAGCTTAGACTTGAGTTTAGAAATCCATTACAGAGAGCATATACACTGCTCAAAGAAAAAAAAGGGAACACTTAAAGTCTCTACAGATGTACATTGAATCATTTGTAGAGAACAAAATAAGTAACAAGGGTCGATGGAAACCAAAATAAAGAACCCATCAAGGGCTGGATTAAAAAAATAAAATAAACTATTGAAATCAGAGGTTGATCAAACTTGCATTAATTTCATCACGGCAACTCATCATGTGAATCAGTAGTGTGTATGGCCTCAACGTGTCTGTATTCACTCCCAACAAAATCTAGGCATTCTCCTGATGAGGTTGCAGATGGTGTCCTGGGGGATCTCCCAGACCTGTTTCAGGGCATCGGTAAGCTCCTGGACAGTCTGTGGCGATACTTGGTGGTGTCGGCTACACTATACATAACGTTCCATAGGTGCTCAATTGGATGTAGGTAAGGGGAAGGTAATGGCCAGTCAGATAAGGAGAGCGCAATTGTCTGTGGCCACTACATGCAAAAAAGTTCCCTTTTTGGGGGTTGTTTTGCTTTGTCTCTCCATTGCACCTTTTGTCACTTTCATCTACACAGAAGCAGGTGAAATTGAATCAATCACGAATGCTTCATAAATGCACAGATAGATATCCCTTAAGTATAAGTGACATGGTGTTATAATAGGATGATGGAATATTCCCTTAATTTTTTTGGAGCAATGTTCTAATACAATGATTTAGGTGTCAACCAGGCATGGTGGTTGACATCGAAATATTAGTCTCAATTTAGGGGCTGCATCCTTCTGAGGACACCATCTATGCAGCCCCCCAAGACCGACCCCCTTCGAAGACTGAACTAAATTGGGAACGTCTGGTCTAGAGAGGCTTTCCGTAATTGGCTTCACAAGCTTATCCCGCTATTATATCATCTCACAAACAACACTTGAGACTATAAAAGTTGAGACATCAAAATTTTAGCTCTTGATTTTTAGATTGTTCTCCATCATCAGTATCACCAGGCAGCGTCTGATAATCCAAGATTTCTTGTGCAGCAGGACAATGAGCCATTCTGTACAGTCTGATCCTGGACAGAAACCTGATCTCAACATCATGGAGCCAGTGTGCGATCAAATTAAAGCTGCTTTCAAACATGCACTAAACTCTGGAATATCTCTGAACATTCTCTGCAAGTTTCTATCATGCGACAGAGGTAAAAAAAAATAAAAAAAATAATATAAATAAATATAAACATCTCAGGATACACGAACAAGACATTGAGGAAGATGTCAAGAAAGCTTTTAGTAATAAGGGTCGATGCCGGTGTTGATGTATCCACGGACAATGCTATCGCCCTGACAACACACACCAACCTCTCCCACCTGGATGTGAGGAGGCTGTTCGTGGACTACAGCTCCGCATTCAACACAATTGTGCCTGACAAGCTCGTCCCCAAACTCAGGAGTCTGGGTCTTAAAACCCCCTGTGCAACTGGATCTTGGACTTCCTGACGAGCAGACCCCAGGTGGTGAGAATGGGCAAACACACCTCCTCCTCACTGACCCTGAGTACCGGGGCCCCTCAGGGCTGAGTACTCAGCCCCCTCCTGTACTCCCTGTACATGCAGGACAGTGTGGCAACACACAGTTCTAACATCATCCTCAAATTTGCAGATGACACCACCATCCTGGGTCTCATCTCTAACAACGATGAGACCGCCTATAAAGATGAGAGATGAGGTCAGAGGCTTGGCAACATGGTGCCAAGAGAACAACCTGTCTCTTAACGTCTGCAAGACCAAGGCGATGATCGTGGACTTCAGGAAGCTGCAGAGGGGGGGAGTCACGGTCCGATACACATCGATGGAGCTGTAGTGGAGAGAGTCTCCGAGTTCAAGTTCCTCGGTGCGTTCTTCACAGATGACGTTACCTGGTCCAAACAAGCGGACTCTGTGGTCAAAACTGCACAAAAGTGCTTATACTTCCTGAGGAGACTCAAGAAGTTTGGCATGGCTGCAAAAACACTTACAAACCTTTATAGGTGAACCATTGAGAGCATCCTCTCAGGCTGCACTACTGCCTGGCATGGTAGCTGCTCCGCTGCTGATCGCAAGGCCCTGCAGAGGTTGGTGAAGACAGCGGAGCGCATCATTGGCTGCATCTCCCTTCCGTGCAAGGCATCTACAACACAAGATGCCTTAGAAAAGCACGGAAGATCATCAAGGACCACAGCCACCCACGCTGTGGACTTCTCACACTGCTGTCGTCTGGCAGACGTTTCCGGAGCATCCGAGCACGGACTACCAGACTCACAAACAGCTTCTTCCCCCGGGCCATTAGGCTTCTGAACAATCAACACTGACCCTCTGAGCAGGCACCATGTACATTCTGCTCCCCCACTCATACATATACACTTACTTCACATATATTAATTTTATTTAATATTCCCCACTTCTTCACCCTGTAAACTGCTGCTTCATTTGGACTTTTATCTGCCTATGTAATATATATATTTTTACTAAAGTCGGCTACTGAGTAGATGTTGCCTGCCATGTCACAAGAATTTCACTGCTCCGATGACGCTGTCGTTGGTGCATGTGACAATAAACTAAACTTTGAACCTTGAACTGTCAGCAAAAAACTGTGATCTCAACAGCAGAATTTATACATTAAATTTCTGAGATTTGTGTTGTTGTAAACATATCTGAGCCAAGAATCTCCTGCTGCGTTGTTCATGTATGAAAGGCTAACTCCAGACAATGTCCAGACCCAAGTGTGTGGACATCCTCAAAGGTTCATGTCTGAAATTGGCTTAAAAAAACAACACTGATACTGAACAACCCGCCTATCAAGTACCTGAGAGTGAACTGAGCCGAACTGGTGCTGGTGTAAAGAAAGAAGGGGGATCACAGTAAACACAGATTGGATTCCGGTTAACTGCACTTGGAAATTAAAGTAAGAAATACCAACTGATAATGACCTTACTTTTATATAATTTTTGGTTTTATTGTGCGATGATAATTCACATCAATAAACCTGAGAAGTGGTTATTGTTGATGTGAAGAAGGACCTTTGTCCTGACAGCTCGCTCTTAACGAAATACACACACTGCGCAGCAGAGGCTTCAAGCACACGCTTTATCCATTACAGGAGCACGTATGAGTAAGTGTTAAGGCTTTAGTTAATGATAGCAACATTACTTAGCACAAATGCCAACAGCAGAAGTCTAACAACAAAAAAGCTCCAGAAAGGCAGCTTAACGGAAACGCTGCAGCTACAAGACAAACAGCGGTTTGTTCGCCAATTAATCAAAGTTATTACACATGTCCAGAGACCAGTCAAAGTTACGTCTTCACCCAAAGATTTATATTAAACTGAAGACACAAACATGTCACACGCGTCTTCATGTTGTAAACTTCAGCCTGCTCTTTGTCAAAGCTAGCTCGATTAGCACAGTCCCAGCTAACATAGCACACAGAGGCAATCACACTGACTGAATGTGAACGGTGTATGGTAGAGCAGCTAACATACCTCTGTTTTTCTATCAAAGAAGTGGTGTTACTGTGTGAACAGCAGCTTAACTATGAAATAGTTGAGCTGCTGCTGCTGCTGCTGCTTCTTCTTCTTCTTCGAACTCCTCTTCTTCTGCTTCTTCTTCTTCTTCTTCTTCTTCTTCTTCAGACGCAGTTGGCAAATAGCTTATCGGTGCATTACCGCCACTGTCTGGAAAGGAGTGTCTGTCAGAATGGATGTTTAGCTCATTTATATTGTAGAGTTCTCTGTTTTGTAATAACCTGAGGATTGCCCTCTGTCCTGCATCAGCTGAATCCCAACATTGCTCTTGAACCCTAATGTTAATCTGTTCCTTTGGACTGTGTTTTTAAGTTTATGATATAACTCTGTTGCTATATTTATAAGTTAGCATGTAACTAATTTTAAATAGTTTTGTGTTAAATATTTACTTACACCGTGTTTTAATCTTCAGAACACTCAGAGACGTCAGAACATATGTGAGATGCTACATGAACTGTGATGAATAATTGCTCCTGGACTGTTTGCATCCTTCCTCCATCACCACCAGGGTGGCTGAGGGGTAGAGTGGTCGTCCTCAAAATTGAAGGTCGGCAGTTTGATCCCTGGTCTGAGCCATATGCATAAGTGTTCTTGGGCAAGATGCTGAACCCTAAATGGCCCCCCATAGATATCGAAGTGCTGTGAATAGATGCACTGTATGAATGTGTGTGTGAATGGGTGAATGTAAAACTGTACTGTAAAGTGCTTTGAGTGGTCAAGACTAGAAAAAGCACTATATTAATACAAAACCATTTAACATCATTATAGTCTAACTACACACAGTTAAACATTGTAAATATAGGAGCAGCTTGTGTTCCTCCAGGCCTTAGCTTATAGTAAACTGTAAGATTTTTATGAAATACTTCTTTACTAATTTGATATTAATAACAGGTATTTTACATTTTGGTTTTAATCAAATCAACCATTGATGGAGAAGATATGAGTTCATATTTTGCTTATGTGTCTTATGACAACCTTTCATGACAATGAAAACATTAATTAAACAGTGTCCTGTTTGATTTATCATAAGAGGTAAATGTGCAAAAACTAGACATCTGTAGTCAATGGAAAATGCACTCTGTACAGTTTAATCATAAATATCAGAGGTGAAGTAAACATCTGTTTACACATTTACAAAATATGTAAATGTAATACATACTTTTAAAGGGTAAACAGAAATAAACAATTGTTATAGAAGTCACAATTCATACAGGTAAACTTCCGGTTGGACAGTTTCACCAGGACTCTTTGTGTCACATTTGTAAACACCTTTGACTGCTAGTAGTGAATTAATTTGGTTAAGAAGGTAAGAAATGGAATCTGGAAATATAAACAAATCATGTCACAGCTCCTCTGTGTCCCCCAGTGCAGAGGCACAGCCAGGTACAGCTCACCATCACACATGCAGCTGAAGAATGGCACCAAAATATGCGGCTCCATACATGAGGTCTTCCTTCTTTTGGCACCAGTGATCTGATTGTTGGATGAGGTCCAGCTGTTTCACATCATCATCATCAACTTAAGCTTCAGTCCTTCAGCCTCTCGTGTACTCATGTAGGTTATTAAAACAAACAATAACACCCAGAGAGAAATAGAAAAAAATCATGAATGAAATAATTAGATTCAAGTAGATATAAAGACACTGGCACCAAGAAGACCAACAACCGTAGCCCAGGAGAAATCATAAAACTGAATGTAATCCTCAAAAACTAATCAAGTTAATTTACTACGTTTTTCCCCGTCAGTATCATCTGACAGCTTTTCTACATAAATACTTACCAATTTTTTACCTGATTAATTTTAGATGTACAACACTTATCACATCGGAGCGGCTGGTCCAACCATTCATCACCTCCTCCCTCCCTGACTCTCTGGACCCTCTTCAGTTTGCCTACAGGTCAAATAGGTCGACTGCAGATGCCCTCTCCCACCTGGACCAGAGGGACACATATGTGAGAATGCTGTTCATCGACTACAGTTCAGCATTCAACACCATCCTGCCCCTGAAGCTCGTCACCAAGCTCAGAGACCTTGGGCTCAACATCGCCCTCCGTGATTGGATCCTGAACTTCCTGACGGGCAGACCACAGGTGATGCGGATCGGCAGCACCACATCCTCCACCCTGACTCTCAACACCGGGGCCCCCCAGGGCTGCGTGCTCAGTCCTCTTCTGTACTCCCTGTTCACGCATGACTGCGTGGCCACCCACAGCTCCAACACCATCGTTAAGTTTGCTGATGACACCACTGTCATAGGCCTGATCACAGGCGACGATGAGAAGGCCTAAAGAGAGGAGGTCAGAGCCCTGACATCTTGGTGCCAGGACAACAACCTCCATCTCAATGTCAGCAAAACGAAAGAGCTGATCGTGGACTACAGGAAGAGACGAGGAGAAGAACACGCCCCCCTTTCCATCAACAGGGCCAAGGTGGAGCGAGTCAGCAGCTTCAAGTTCCTCGGGGTCCACATCACTGATGACCTGACCTGGACCCATCACACAGACTCCATCAGAAAGACGGCCAGACAGCAGCTCTTCTTCCTCCGTAGGCTGCGGAAGCTCCACATGGACTCCAGGATTCTCTGCAACTTTTACAGATGCACCATAGAGAGCATCCTGACTGGCTGCATCACCGCCTGGTATGGCAGCTGCACCGCCCTGAACCGTAAGGCTTTACAGAGGGTGGTGAAGTCTGCCCAGCAAATCACCAGGACAGCGCTACCATCCATAGAGGACCTCTACTCCCAGCGGTGCAGGAAGAAGAGCAGCCGGATTATTAAAGACCCCTTTCAGCCCAGCCATAAACATTTTTGCCTGCTGCCATCTGGCCGACGGTACCGCAGCATCCGGGCCCGCACCACCAGGCTCAGAGACAGTTTCCTCCCCCAGGCCATAAGACTTTTAAACTCCTCTGAACTGCAATAACTCCAAACTAGCACTGTGACATATTTGCATATTTGCACTTCTGTTGTTTTATTTTCTCTTCAGCTGTTCATATATATTTAGATATATACATTATTTCCTATTTTGATATTCTATTTTATACTATTTCTCTTATTTTATTGTATAGTGTGTAATTACTTGAGCATTGTTAGAAGAGAGCCTGAGACTCAAGCATTTCACTGCCAGCGACTGCTTAATGTTATTGTTGTGCATTTGACAAATAAAAATCTTGAATCTTGAACAAAACACACAAAAAGTTAATGCTACTGTTACCGCAGTAGTTACCTTAACATTGTGTTAAACTGAATTATCCCAATGTCCTGATGGACTTGGAAATGTACCTTTTTATTGAGTTTTTTTTTTATTTAAGTTTTTAACACCTGGTTAACACAGGTAATATATCCAGAAACCCGTGCAGAGCTTTTTTGAATTCTCTTTCTTACCCCCTCAAAGCCCTGGTGGATTCGGGGTCCGACGAGAATTTCATAGGCTCATATCTGGTGTCGGTGGGAACCTCAGCAAATGTCCATACTCTCAGTGGATGTCTCAACACCACCTGAAGATTAACCTTGACAAGACTGAACTACTTTTCCTTCCAGGGAAAGACTCTCCCATCCACGACCTGACTATTAACTTTGACAACTCTGTGTTAACCCCCACTCAGACAGCTAGGAACCTGGGCATAACACTCGACAGCCAACTCTCCCTTACTGCAACAACACGGTCCTGTAGATTCATGCTGTACAACATCAGGAGAATACGCCCCCTTCTCACTCAGAAGGCGGTGCAGGTTCTGGTCCAGGCTCTGGTCATCTCACGTCTAGATTACTGTAACTCCCTCCTGGCAGGTCTACCTGCTATTGCCATCCGACCTTTGCAGCTCATCCAGAATGCAGCAGCTCGACTGGTTTTTAACCAACCTAAATTCACTCACACTACTCCTCTCCTCCGCTCCCTTCACTGGTTACCAGTGGCTGCTCGCATCCGGTTCAAAACACCAGTACTTGCGTACCATGCTGTGAACGGATCCGGTCCAGTCTACATCCAGGACATGGTCAAACGTTACACCCCACCCCGTTCACTCCGCTCTGCTTCGGCCAATCAGCTCGTTGCTCCCTCACTGTGAGCTAAACACTCATCAAAAACACGACTGTTTTCCATCCTGGCTCCTAAATGGTGGAATGAGCTCCCCATTGACATCCGGACATCAGAAAGTCTACACATCTTCCGCCGAAAACTAAAAACACACCTCTTCCGACTTTACCTTGAATAAAAAAACAAAAAACAACTTTTTGAAACTAACACTTTAGTAGCACTTAAATGGCACTTACTTATAGCACTTTGTAGTTTTGCTTTATTTGAAGAAATTGTACTTTCTTGATTCTTGTCGTCCTTGGTATGTACCCTCGGGTTTGAATGCACTTATTGTAAGTCGCTTTGGATAAAAGCGTCAGCTAAATGAAATGTAATGTAATGTAATGTAATGTAATCCTTCCTCCTTTGTGCATTGTGGCAGCTGCCTTCTGGGAGGTGGAGTCCTGGGTAAAGGAGGCCCAGCAACCTGGCCAAGGTAACGGTCCTTCTAACCGCCTCTACGTTCTAGACTCCCTCAGATCCCAAGTACCTGTTTGTAGGCATGCATCCAAGCTAACCTGCCATCCCGTTGTCCAAAGAACCCTGAAATTCACCAAACAATGTCTTCCCTCATCGGCAAGTAACAAAACCATACTGACCATTGTGGACCGCTTTTCCAAGGGCATGCATGTTTGTTCCTCTCTTCAAACTACCTTCAGCCCTAGAGACCGCTGACCTCCTGACCGAGCACGGTCAGGATATCATCTCTGACCGAGGGCCCCAATTCGCATCCCATGTGTGGGGAGCTTTCTGCCGGGCACTGGGGGCATCAATCAGCTTGTCCTCCGATTATCTGATCCCAAACCAACTAACAGACCGAGCGTGCCAACCAGGATTTGGAAACGGCTCTAGGCAGTTGTGTAATTTTTTTCTCTTCAGCCTTATTTCAACGGACTGAAAATGTATGACAAAAATATATATATAATGTATAATTTACAACTTTTGAACCCCAGATGCTGAAGTTCAAGTAGTATTGGACTTGTGCATCTGAATTTCTAGGTAAAACAAAGAACCAATACATCAGAATCAGAATCATGTATTTATTTGGGGGTCCCAGGCCTTGTTGATAAGGCCAACTGCAGCCGGGAAGAAGCTGGTCTTGTGGCATGAGGTTTTGGTCCTAATGGACTGCAGCCTCCTGCCTGAGGGAAGTACTTCGAACAGATGGTGACCCGGGTGGTAAGGATCGGCCACAATCTTACCTCAGGGTCCTAAAGGCAAACAGGTCCTGTAGAGATGGCAGCTTGCAGCCAATCACCTTCTCAGAAGAATGGATGATACGCTGCAGTCTGCCTTTGTCATTTGCAGTGGTATCAGCGTACCAGATGCTGATACAGGAGGTGAAAATGGACTCAATGATGCAGGTATAGAAGTGCACCATCATTGTCTTTGGCAGGTTGAACTTCCTCAGCTGCAGCAGGAAGTACATCACCTGTTGAGCTCTTTTGGAGATGGAGCTACTGTTCAGTTCCCACTCGAGGTCCGGGGAGATGATGGTGCCCAGGAAGCGGAAGGACTCCGCAGTGAAGACTTGGGAGTCTCTCAGGTTGACGGGGTTTGGTTGGGCTGGGTTCCTTCTGAAGTCTACAACCATCTCCACTGTTTTCAGGGCATTGAGCTCCAGGTTGTTCAGATCACACCAGGTCACCAGATGGTCAATTTCCCACCTGTAGGCGGAATCATCCCCACCAGAGATGAGCCCAATGAGGCTGGTGTCGTCCGCTAACTTAAGGAGTTGACGGACTGGTGACTGGAGGTGCAGCTGTTTGTATACAGGGAGAAGAGTAGAGGGGAAAGAACACTGCCTTGAGGGGAACCAGTGCTTATGGTCCTGGTCCTCACATGTAGCCACCTGTCAGACAGGAAGTCTGTGATCCACCTGCAGGTGGTGTCAGGCACACTCAGCTGGGAGAGCTTGCCTGTAGCAGATCTGGAATGATGGTGTTGAAGGCAGAGCTGAAGTCCACAAACTGGATCCTGGCATAGGTTCCTGAGGAGTCCAGGTGCTGGAGGATGAATTGAAGGGCCATGTGTACTGCATCGTCTACAGACCTGTTGGCTCTGTAAGCAAACTGCAGGGGGTCCAGGAGAGGGTCAGTGATGGCTTTGAGGTGGAACAGCACAAGGCGCTCAAATGCCTTCATCACCACAGAGGTCAGGTCGACGGGCCTGTAATCATTTGGTCCAGTGATCTTTTTTTTTTAGGGGACAGGGATGATAATGGAGGTCTTGAAGCAGACTGGTACATGGCATGTCTCCAGTGAGGTGTTAAAAACAGAATAAACAAGTGCCTCTTGTGTCTGCCTTAGAACACTAATAGACCACAGTATAACCACTAAAAAAGTATTAACTGTAAATATCACTAAACATGGACCTTTCACTTTCTAATCAGTAGCAGGATTGATACACAATGCCCATGCTAACTCAGCAAAAGGAAACAGGTTCTAGGCACACATAATAGATAGTTTTCCACTTTTGTTAACAACCTCCACAGTGCTAGTACAAAGAAGAAAAGTCCCTACCCTTTGTACACATATCGCTACTACCCATTGGATGGTTTAATGAGGTCCTCGAGTTGGCCCTGCCAGAGTTGGTCACGTACCTGGCGAAGCGCAGAGAAGACGCTGAAACTTGACTATCTAGCGGGGAAGTAAAACTCGTAACAACGTTTCTGAAGGTGAACCTGCGCAGGGATCATTACCGCTACAGCCTGCTCGATCCTGGTTGACCAAGGCAGCGCGACCAACCTCCGAACAACCACTATTTATAATTAGGTCCCAAATTCAGCTCAATGTGTTTCCATCTAGCCTAATACTCAGTTGGGCACCAATGCACAATGTATCTCAGTTGAGAAGCGTAATAGTTCTCTCTGAGGTTTGGCAGTGATAGGCCTCCGTTTCCTTATAAAGAAAACTTTTAAACAACCCCTTTCATGAGGTGTGAGGATACATTTTTAAGATAGCCAAGTATGGACAACTAAGTTGTAAATTGAACAATACAGTATGTATTTTTGGAAAATATGAGGCCCTTATATAAACATTATTCTGAAAAGTTAAGTGTGAAATTAATTTAGTTTCCTGTCATGAACTGCTGGAGATGACCTTTTTTGGGTGACAAACATAACGAGAGGTCATAGTTGTATATAATGTGCTGTTAGACTTTGTGTATTATCAACATTACTAACTGATGCAGCTAAGCTTGCTGGTCTTGAGAACAGAGATGATTATACCTATACTAGTGTTCCAACTGTGTGTTGTAAAAGTAATCAAGGGATATTTACACTGTGTGTTTCATAATTTTCACTACTGCTTTTGAAGAGTTGTTACTTGTTAAAAGACAATTAAAAGGATTCATAAAAAGTTTATGTTTATGCCAAAACACTGATACAGATCATCTTGAGGCTTCTTCATATATCTGCTATTTTAATCAGCTAATAGCTAACATTGTACCATTGAGAAAAACATCTGAACTACTGGGACGATGGAATCGTGCTTGAACAAAGTAGTTTGTAAATCACATGTGCACCAGCCAATAAGACGTTACAAAGAAATGTACTAAACATTTATAAATGTGTACACAATCCACATAAATGAATGTATATAAAAGCCACACATACTAAATATATAATGCATTCCAAAGCCATGGGTATAAAATCCTCATTTATATGAGGTAGAGCCAGTCAGCCACTAACCAAACGGTTGGCGGTTTATCCCCGTCTCCACCATTCCGCATGCCGAAATGTCCTTGGGCAAGGGAATGTGATGTGAAATTTGACCTGGTGAGACTTCTGAAATAAAGAATCTGACAATAATGTTCTTTAAAGTATACTTTATTCATTAGAAGGAAGGTCAGACAATTATACAGCATGTGAAGAGCATTCTGCAGAGGGAATGACAAAGAAACATTCCCAGGCGTGTGCTTTTAATGTAGATTTGGTGAAGGGGTGATGTGTTTGTGTGTGAATAGCAGATGTGTGTGTTTGTGTGAATAGCGTGAGACAGGAGATAAGACACAGAACAAGGGCCTTTTTCAAGGTCTTCGTGGAGGAGGCAAGCACAGTGAGTTCAGATTTGTGGATCCTATGGCCCGGGATCTTTCGGAGACTGATACCTAATGCATCTGCTGTGATGCAGGTCATCAAAGGTCATTTTGGCAGTTACACAGCAAAAAATTAACATGAATATGAACAGATATAATAATATATATAGTAGCCTAATAGGGCAGGGTATGTGTGAAGCCTCTTGTCTTAGTTCATTCTGCTCTATCACATCCCAAAAGGGATTTCCACTTTATTTATTGGTTTTCACAATTGAAAATCAAACCTTGTACATACAGACGTATATTAACACATCACCCCCCCCCACCACCCAGGGGGACAAACAGAAAAGAAACAATTTAATAATAATTAAAAAAATAATAATATATATATATATATATATATACATCATTGTCATCAATAAAACAAACAAAAAAAAACCTGACAAAACATAAGGTGTGTGTGAGAGAACATTCATGTGGTTTTCATTAATGGTAAATGACAATATACTGTACATGACATATAGGACAAAACTTCACACTTGTTCAAGCAGGTATGTAATAAAAGGTTGCCATATCCTGCTGAAGTTATCATTAGGACGTCACAGAGTCAGTCTGATCTTTTCTAGCTTCAAGAGTTGTAGAGTATCTCTAACCCAATATTTATAGGAGGGCGGGGCAGCCTGTTTCCAATTAAGTAAAATTATTCTTCTCGCTAAGAGGGTGACAAAAGCAATGCGGTTCGATTGTGCCCTAGGAAGATGGTCATCCTCACATTGAATACCAAATATAGCCGTGAGCGGGTTCGGCTCTATTGGCCTTTTATGATCTTGGATAGGGCATCAAATATAGAGGACCAGTAACCATTCATTTCTGTGATTTGTAAATTCAGATCAGCCTGCCATGCTTCTCTCACCAAAAGGAACAATTTTAACAACTATTAAAGGACAGGGCTTAAAGTGAAGTATAAACATATTTTATGGTGGTAAGTGGTAAGCATTCTCTAATGAAATGTGAATTGTATGTGTTTGAAATACAATTAAATGTGTAAATCTGATCCTTTTAGCCATATAAAAGACTGTTTCCACAGCCACTGGTGAGAGACCTCTACCTGAGACCCTTGCAGCTGGCACGGAACAGCAACAAGGGGCAACAAATTATAGAGGGAAAAAATGTGGGGACCACAACTGATATTCCCCAATGTGACCAAGCCATTGACATATTTTCTACAACAGTTATCATTGCAATTATCCTAGCTAGTACCAACGCTTTGCAATTCACTGAGATGAGACACAATATTGCTTGAATTTTCCTGCGGGAAATGAATGAATCACCAAGCAGGCCTACTTCAGCAAGAAATAAAGTAAGCAGGCCTGTATTTCCATTATGAATATACACAATTAGCTACTTTTTAGCCTGATATCACTTTGGTTTCAAGACAATAAACTGGAATTTTATACAACAAACTGACAATTAAAGTTTCAAATACTGAAATTGGAAAGAGATTTAAGAATAAATTAAAAGACAGCAGTCATTCTCATCATAGTAATGTTTCATTTTTGATGTTTTCAAAGCTTGAATATAATATCTAATAAAAACTTTACAGACTTACTGAAGCATAACAATACTTACCGATCAAGAATGTATTCATCGAATGGATCTCTCACTTAATTAAGAAAGACATTTACATTCATCAAAAACAGAAATTGTAGTTATTGGCCCCAGTAACATACATTTGTACAACATGTTTTTATCAACTGACCAGAGTAAACAGGTTGGAACCAATCACCCCAGTAATAGCCACTGTTACATCCTGGCCTGGCCAAGGCAATACAGTAGGCTGAGTGTGTGAATGGTAACATGATGTACGTTTTCAGGTGTGTCAGTATGGATGGAGATTATAACAATATGGAGTTAAAATGCTCATATGGACTGACTAAACATATATATTATGTTTGATGACACTAATTATGTTGATATTAGATGGATGATGCATAACCTATACAGTAGTTTGCCAACCACCAATAATACTCAATACTTGTTTATTGACCAATGGGGTTCTCAAATCTCTAAATAAGCCTGCCCTATGCTACAAAGCTACAGAAATCACTTTTGGTCCACTTTCACTGTGATATTTGATGCAAAGGTGATTGCATGGAACTGAAAAAATAAAATTTGTGGCTCAAAGAGAAAGAAATATTCTGCAGGTATTCAATTGTCAAGCACATATTGACTTGCGGATGTGCAAATTTCATCCAAGACTTTACATTCTTTGTTATGGGTGTGTGAATGTATTTTTTTGAAACAAACTTGCTGCAGAAACTGTGGCAAAATGTTGTAGCATGAATTTCTTTATTTGATATTCAAAACATAGGACTTTTGCACCTGTAATGAAGAATTTGTAAAAGTGTAGGTGTTGTTTTTTATGGGTGAGAAAAAATATCTACAACCTTGCCACTCCTTAAGCAGGTCTCAGTTTATTTGGACCGAAATCACTTCAGATTATATTTGTTCTTGTTCTTTTTGTCCTATATGAAATATGTTATATTAATTAGCTGCTGCAATTTCTGTTGGAAGGGGTTTAATCTGGCACCAGGGGTGAAAGGGGGTACTTGGTGGAAAGCCACAATTGGATGGTGTAAAATATCATGGGCAGAGAATAGGAAACCATTACATATGACCTTCCTGGTTGACATCATAAATTATGTTATTAGATAAACATAACCTTTATGACAACCCCCGAAACCAGCCACGAGGTAATAAGAAACTAGTTAGTTGGTCAAATTGTTGCCAGCACTTCAAGTCTTTGGGATTGTTCAGATGTAAAGTGTGTGCTGATCTGCTGGACATCAAAGTATTTCTCCATGATCATTGAACCAGTACTGCATGATTCAGGTGTGTAAGAAATGTTCTCCCTGCAACCTAGCAAAGACTCAGTTTCTGCAACACCACAGCTTAAGAAGAGGAGAGTGAATGATTGGACTACTCAATTCTGCTGTAGAACGTTCTAAGGAGCCACCTTCACCCGTGCCAAAGCTGTCTTTTCATGAGATGGATGTGGATAATGCTACACTGATGGTAACTGAATATATACAATTTAGTGTTTTGACAAAGTGATAGCCCAGAAAAAAATTATTGTGTATCTTAACAACAAAAAACCTATAACTAAAGATAAAGAGTTTTATATAACAGAAAGTTAATATATCAACTTAAAGAATATATCAACTGCAAAAAAATGGCATCAAAACGGGGACAGAGCAAAACTGTGCAAAAGGAGCTGAATCAACTGCTCAGAGAAGCTAGGAAGAGACATATGGAGATCATTGCACAGAGATTCACAGCAATGAGCTCAAAAAACTGTGGGACACTATTAAGGCAATCATAAACATGACTCTGGCTAAAACAATTCTCTGACATCCAATGTTTTGAGAGGATTATGGTGTCATTTCTTCAACAGGAGGCTAAATAGTTTTTAGATCATCTTCAGTTTTGCGTACAAGCAAGGGTGTGGCACAGACTATGCTATTAATAGCAACAGAGATCTGATCAGTAAACACCCAGATAACCCCAAGGCTTATGCACGCTTACCATTTAACATTTTAACCATTTTAACATTTGAACACTCTGCAGCCTCACTTACTAATCCAGAAACCGAAACAGATGAAAGTTAATCCTTTTATTTTGAAATTGTATTTCTCCTTTTTAACAACCTGAACTCAGCATGTTATGGTCACATCGTATACTAACGATTGCACAAAACGCCACCCAGTGAACTACATCATAAAATTCTTGGATGATACAGCCATCCTCGGCCTTATAAACAAATACATCAGCCCATCAGTATATCATTCCAAAATTTAGGAATTTCTTACAGTGGTGTAAAAACAACCAATCCTGTCCTGAATATGGACATGACTGAGGAGATGATATATGACACAAAGGCCGTAGGTGATCCCAGGTCGGTACGGAAAAACAGTGTTCCCATAATGCATAAGCTGGAAGTCCCATGTTGACAGTATACTCAGGAGCAGAGGTATATGCTGTTATTTTATCAGGCTGTATTAGAGAGCCTTGTAAAATATATAATTACTGCCTGGTAGGGTAGCCCGACTACGCAGCAAAAGACACAGATCAACCGTCTGGTACCGACTGTCCAGAAAATTTAAGGGGTTAAAAAGCATCCATCCCTCCAGAAGATTTATGAGCAGTATAAGGGATGTGCAATATGTCAACTCTTTAGTCATATTTAATATAAAAAGATTGTGCAATGGAATATGTCATTATTGTCAGCAGATGTGTATATGTGAACTGTGGCATGTGTAAGGAAGTACTTTATTATAGGCCAATGTTTAAGGGATTTTATTTTTATTGTGTAAAACTGCAAGCTGCAAGAAAGCCCAAAGAAAATGTCTCAATGGGGACCATCAAGTATATCTTAACTTACATTTTGTTCTCAGGGTGGTGCTATTGCAAAAGCTAATAATAAAACAAGATATTTTGGCTTCTCAATCCTCATCATTTATGTTGATTCAGTTTTCCAACACAAAACTTGTGCCTAATGCTTCAATTCATAAGTTCCGCAAACACAGGAGAATGTTAACCTAAACCCAATTTCAAATTTGACTCAGAAAAAGTGGTATTATTTGACTGGTGGTGTCAGTGCAGGGTGTTTAAATGTCAATTTATCTTAAAACCTTGGTGCTTTTAGGAGTTGCTGGGATTCTTGCGGATGAGTACATTCTCACTCATAAATCTGCATTTGGTGAGAAGGTTTATGTGCAGGCTCAGTTAAATGATGGCAGGGTGAGACAATGGTCTATTTTGGTCTATTTAGATATTTATGCCAAAACACCAGGACCTCTCCCACTCACCATCCATATCTATTGTGTCTCGCATCAAATATATTATCTGATAAGTCTAAGTGAAGTCTTCTGTATAAACAAGAATACATTTTTTTCTTATGGATTTGATTCTCCACCAAATCAATCCAGAACTGTTCAAAACCAGTCGGTAATCATTTAATTCCATCTCATTCCTTATGTGTCGTGAAATTATTTCGTATTTGAAAATATCTGAACATGTCATTATGCAAAAAACAATATTGGATCTGAAGTTTTGAGTAAGCCCTAAGAGTCGTTCCCTCAAATAACTGGTTTATCTTGGTCAGACCTTTCCTTAGCCCCCTACTAAAGCCACTGTTGTGCCATAATGCATTAAACGTGACATCATAAAATGGTGTGCCTTTCGGCACTTTAGCCCAGGGGGGTACGTATCTGGAGATTGAAGGTCTTGGTGTTGACTAGTTTCTGTTCCCAGGCTTGTCGTACAACCATTTCCTTCACTGTGTAGTCCAGAAACATTACAATAATGGAGTGTGGTGGTGCAGAGTTGCCTGGCTTGAAATCCATAGATGTTTGTGCCCTCTCAATTTGTAGATTCATCTCCTGCGGCATCTACAGGAGATGGATGTTCCACCAAACCTCGCTTTCTTCTGGGACTTCTGGGATCGATTCTCAAGCTATTACGGCGCATACAGTTCTCAAAGTCATCGCACAGGGCGAACACGACACGTGTTTCTCAGCACATGGCGGCATCGGAGGTCAATATTTACCTAATTTTAATCATAGATAAGACAATTTTGGTGTAGTCACATGCCTTGTGAGCACAGGACTGCCCCCCCCCCGTCACAAATTTAAGAAACAGCAGAGACAAACACTGAGTAAGTAGTTAAGGCACTTTATGTCAGAAATTATCAAATATTCTCTCCTAATACAACCTGATAAGGCAACCAGACACCTCTGATGAATTAATCTAATGAATCTAGGGTTCAGGCTATTCTTCTTAATAGGGGACAAAAAATGTATTCAAGGTGTAGTGAACTGTAGTGAACTAATTGTGTGAAAACTGACACTCTGCCACCAGTGACCTGATAAATACAGCATTATTATGTGTGCAGTTGTTTTAAGAGAAATTAGCAGCATTAGCTTTCATTCAACATTTTTATATTTTGCAAGTTATAAATGAATGGGAAAAGTATGGTTGATTTGGTAAAACATTAATCCCTTCATCTAAAACACTTATAGTATTCAAATCCAGTAGGCTAATACCTCCACCCCACACAAACTAAGTTAAACCTGAGCAAAGAACCTCACTATGGTCTCAACCATTAAAGATACACACAAAACATTATACGAAATTGGCATTTTGCAGAGTACACACCTTTTGGCAGATGAGAATCTAGTATACATACAGGTGACGAGGGTCCTGCTGTACAGGCACATGGTGTTTTTATATGTTTTGATACACACCTATGACTTGACGGATCAGAGGTCAATTCATGGCTTAGAAAACAGTAATGCAGCATCGTTGCCTTGGACAGCACTCTGCTTATTGACAGAACTTGTGAAGTGGAAAACTTGTTCTCATGTGGTCACGTCTAACTCATCAGGAAGCTGCAAAACAGACAATACGTTTTACTAAAAGGAACCAAGGTATTGGATAAGCCAATGATAGGTAAAACGAGATCAAATTTCTCTACCTGTATGGGTATCCATGGTACTTGGCTCTGAAAATGGACAACAGCCAGCTGAAGAACAGCATCACCAGACAAATACCTGCTACACACATAACTGAGACACACACAAACACATACTGCATTTACAAGAATGAATCATATTTTTGAAGGTGCTCAACACCAAAACATTGATGTTTAAATGGGTCACCATCTCATAGAACGCTGCACACAGTTCTAAAATGAAAACACTAAACACAACTCAAAACATTAGAGGGGAAAATTTAAATTCTATCATCTACTCACCTCTCTGCCGCGGGGGGGGGGGCATCAGGTCATTCACATTGAGTTTTAAGCCTAAAAGTACACCAGAAGTGGCAAAACTAGCGGATATTAGCATTTCCATAGGAAGATATCAGCAGACAGTTAGCTTGTGGACACTTTGATGACACCACACAAGCAGTATGGAGACATATGGTTATTTGTTGTTTTATTATGTCTGAAAGACTCACCATTTACTTGGATTCTGCTCTAACAAAGTTTATCCCTGAGACTTCAGAAGTGTTTTTTGGACTCAAACACATCAACCAACCTACATCGGCATAGTGGTGAGAAGATGAGTGAATTTTCATTTTTGATTAAACTATCCCTTTAAAGGGTCCATATTTTAGATAGATAGATAGATGGATACTTTATTAATCCCGTGGGAAATTCAGATAGACTTACACCTTCTGGGATTTAATTTGAGGTATTGGTACCAGAAAGCTTTGGAGCAGCTACTACCCTTTGCCTCCACTTATTTATGTGAAGCCTCCTTCTCTGCAATGACTGTGATCAAAACAAAGCAAAGAAACAGACTGTGCCTGGAGAAGAGCTTGATCTCAGCAGTTGCTTCCCTGTCACCAAGAAAGACAAAGATCCTCGGTGAAGCACAAGAACAAGTTTCTCACTAAAATTTAAATGCAAAAGGACTCACTCAGTTCAATGCAACAATGTAATCTTCAGTGTTGACAGTTTGTAAATTTAAGATTAGAATTATTTTCGATCCTTAAAGATATTTAAAGATGATACATATTTTTATTTTTTTTATTTTGAGCTAATCTTTTATTTAAAATTAAATTAATGATTTATTTTTTGGGAATAAGTGTTTATCTATAATTACGTTCATGTGTTCAGTTTGACAACATATCTTTATTATCATCCAAAAAGAGGTAACTTTAAGTTGCTAAAAAAAATTATGTGCACAAATCTTCATTTATAATTGAGATAATTGCTTCTTAAGATATTTATATATCTTTCCAAATAGTGCCCCTGGAGGTTGGCTGCATAAGTTCTATATTGCAACATCCACCATTATGTTTATCAGAGATCTGAGAATCCACAGATAATCCCTGCGCCAAACCATGAAAGAAACATCAAGTACTGCAGAACTCTGCAGCCAATGGCTCTTGATAAGGAGGAAAGATCCCCCCCATTAGTTTCATCAGAATACCAAGAGATATCTTCAGGCCAGTGATGGAGATGCAGAAAGAGATAGGTGATTGTGCTGTTTGGAGCTAGATTCTTACAAAAACTAAAATATACAAAACATGTTTTATAATTACAAATATCAACAAACTAATATACACTGTTTAAAAAAAATTTATTTGCAACCTGATTGGGCTGCAGGTACTGCCTCCAGTAGAGACAATGACACTAGCAGAAAAAAAATAGAGAAGAATCAGTCAGGAAGGATAAGGAGAGATCAATTGTCTGTGGCCATCACATGCAAAACCATTCCCTTTTTGAGGGTAGTAGGTTTTTGCCTCAGCATTGGACCTGTTGTCACTTTTACTTGCGCCAAAGAGGGTGAAACTGATTCACTATCACTTGTGTTTCCTAATTGGACAGATTGAAACCCCTGGAAATTTAACTGACTTGGTAAGATACTGTGACGATTAAGTGTGCCCTTAATTGTAATGTGCAGTGTACTAAATCATTTTAATAAATTATGTTTCAGAAAAAAAATAGCCTTCATTTCATACAAATACAATAGAATATGTCCAACATGTATAAAGCATATTTACAATAAGTACAAAAAATGTATATCCAATTAAGAAAAAACTATATTATTAGGTACAAAGAAAAATATATTCCACAACTAAAACAAAACATATGTCACTTTTGGCAGAATCTTTCAGCTCTGAAGGTCCTGAGTAATTCACCCTCCAGGTCACAACAGCAAGAGTCACTGTGCGCCAATTTACAGGCACCAAGAAGTCAAGAGTCAGGAGATTGTAGTTCACATTATCTTCTGTACTTGTGGGATACATTTTTTTGTGCTTGTATGAAATGTTTAAGGCTATTGATTTCTGAAATATGTATTGTATATTGTATATTTGTTCTTTTGGTGTGTTTAGTATTTGCTACACAAGCTGTGTTTGCAGGTTAATGGTAGGTAATTATTAAAACATGCTTTGATTGTTTGTTGAATTTTGGCAAGAATCTACCTCCATCATTGATTGGTAAATAGTTGGGCAACCTTTGAGTGTACATTAAAATCTAAATGGAATAATGTGTGCGTATGTGTGTGTTCATACTCTTCCTCTTTCCAATGTCTATGTCAGACGTGGCAGCCTCACAAAGCAGCACAATTCCCATGGTAACAGCAGCATCTGATATTGATGTCAAGGTTTCAACAAGAAATGCACGTGATGCCTGACATCACTCTACTCAAACCATTACTGAGAGCCACTTAAAAGGCATGGAAGTTTGAGGATAGGGAGGTGAATAGCACTTACGATTTTAGCTTATTTTTGTCATATCAAGTTTACTTATCTTACCTCTGTTGTTTGACACTTGCGGGTCAAGTTCACAAGGGGCTGACAATAGCCTAATCAATATCAACAAGTTTTTTTTTTTTTTTGGCTTCTTTTTATTTGTATATTAAGTGACTTCGATTTCAGTGCATGGTGCAAGTGTGATGATGCATATGCGGTAGCAGAAGGATACTGAAGAGTAGGACGATGTGTGTCTCAGCCACAAACTGGGCCTGACTGCTGCCATGAATGTAACTCTGAAACAGTTCAATACTATTCTTAAAACAATTTCACATATAAGATTGTGAATGACGATATATTGCGGTGTGTTTCTGACATACAACTTGTCCGGTGCTAGGGTTCTTGTGTGCATAAGGTGGTCCTCTGATGTGGTTCCACATCTGGCCTGAAGTCATGATCAGGACAAAGCACTGAAAGGCACAAAATAAAACATTATAAATATCAGGATATCTGGGTCTGGAGACCTCACAATATTTACAAGTGTATTCAATTAAAATTCAGAGAGGCCCACATAAAGAAAATTTCCTCAAGCAAAGGTGCAGAACATCATAATGTTTTTGCACCATCAACTACTGGTGTAAAATCATAAAGTCATGAATTCTCGATAAAATGACAGTAATACACTGCAAACTTTCAAAAATGCATGCTGCTAAATGACACAGGGAAATATAACATTACTTGTTGCAGTATATTTACTCAATCTAGCTTTTATTGAAGTGTTTATATATTCTGAAATCAATTAGAAAATAATATATTACAAACCACAGAAAGTTTGAACATTATTCTCACTGCTGCTTTTGACATTCATTAAAATTATCTGGTTTTCAGTTTAGAGTGAAAAGTTGGTTTAATGAACTTTGTCAAGAACACCAATCCCTGAGAAAGGATTCAGCAAAGAAACTTAAAGGGGACATATAATGCCCATTTCACCACAGTTGATATGGTTCCTTGGGGTCTTAATGAAATGTCTAACATTTTTTGGTAAAAATACCCCAAGGATCATTTAAAACAGCACCTTTTTACTCTGTCTAAAACAGACCTCCTCAGATCAAGCTGTTTTGAGGGCCCCGCCCTCTCACCCCGCCCCCATCTTACCCCGCCCCCTTTCACCCCTCCCCCCTCTCATGGAGGTGTAGGACATGTGTTTGAATGTGTTCTCACTACAGAATGCATTCAACATCTATAGGGCAGATTATGGGCCTTTATGTTTTATTTATTTTTTATGCATGAGATATCAGTCATTTCTGCAATAAAATTATGTCTGAGGAATAAAATACATAAATTACTCTTCCCTATGTATTACTTTGCTAACTGCTGCTTACACGTGTCAATTGTTTACATGTTACATATCAAACATTAAAAGCACACAACTGTTTCTATAAACTTTTATTGTCAGAAAGACTGCTAGAAAGATTGCCACAGAGCTTTTTAATCATAGTTATTAAATGTACTGGCTGGGACAGAGGTAATAAATACAAAAAATACTAAGTATAATAAATACATTCATTACAAAAATACAATTTGTGCCATCAGTAGCTATACTGTAAACAAAGGAACACTTTATATTTGTGTGTCACCTTTTATTCTCTAAATACAATGTGAACTTTGCTCAGCCGTTACAGGTATTTGGCGTACAGAAGCTTTGTGAGCTGGTGTTGGGGCCCTCTGGGCCGGAGAATCAGGGAGGTCCTGCCCTCCTGCTCGGTGCTCCAGATACACAGAGTGTTCCCTGATGCTCAGGGAAGTTATACAGGGTTCAGACCTGCCCTTGATTGAAACTCGACACATAGCTGGCTATAACTTCCTGCTTGTCAGGTTTCTCATACTAGGCAGAGAGATCCTCAGGTTTTGAGATCTTCAGCACCTCATTCACATATGGGGCCGGGTCCTGAAAAACCTTGTGAAAGATGAGGTCCAACAGGTTATCCATGTAATCTGTAATACAAATTGGGGGAAAAGTTGGACATTTTGCACTTTTTTGTATTTATTATTTTCTTTTTATAATTATATTATTCTATTTATCGTGAAGACGATAAATAAATTAATTGATATGTTATTTATGTTTCACATACTGTTTGTACATTATTTGGCTTTTAAATAGAGCCTGTAAGAATCATGGAAGATTGCATCTGCTTTCACCGGCTTTGCTGTGCACTCGCCCTTCTTATATATTACATCTGTCCCCAGCCGACACACAGGACACACCTCAAACAGCTCCAGGAGGCAGTTTTCATAGACAATATATGTGGGTGTCTTATGAACAGGGTTGGAAGATTCCATCCTATTAGAACGACAAAGATTTCACCAAAAGGCTGCAACAGCTAAAAAAGTGTAGGATGGTAATCTGTGATTATTGAAATGTTTAGATTAAATATTGAGTCACTCACGTCACATCTTGTCCTCTCCCTCCTCCAAGCGAGGTCTCTTACAGCTGAGGTCCCAACACCGACATCAGTGCAGCACAGTTTTCTGTGTGCCTATGATAAAACAGACACAATATCCATGGAGTCACAACAAATGAGATGCTGTTACAACTTTAACACGGAGACACAATCAATGACCTGACGAAGTAACTGAGGGTAAACAAACCTGTACTTTTGTAGTGAGGTCGCAGTGTTTTCATAGAAAGCTGCGTTCCACGTGTGCGCATCTTAGGTTCGCCGTCTGGCATGCTACGTGATGTAGCCTGGCACCGTGAACAGATGTGCTTGCCTGAACACCAAAAGCAGCAATGTTATTCATGTTTGTACTACTGTCATGCATACAAGGATACAAGGACACATTCCCCAAACTAGGGCTGGTAATGAATAATCGTTCTATTCCCGCACATTATGACAACAACATACTCCGGTATCTTGAACGAGCGGCCATAGCAGCATCTGAAGCTGGAAGTTAGGTTCGTCAGTGTTGTGCTCTCCACGCTCTTCTTCCCCCCCCCCCCGATGGCAGCACTGGGCTGGAAGTTCGCTACGGCCGACACTCGTAGCAGCTTCTACAAACTTCCGTAGCTAACTTCAAGCTCCAGCAGCTACAACCGGAGATCTTAGCAGCTACTAAAAACATCCGTAGCTAACTTCAAGCTCCAGCAGCTACAACCGGAGCTCTTAGCAGCTGCTACAAGCATCCGTAGCTAACTTCAAGCTCAAGCATCTAAAAACCGGAGCTTGTAGCAGTTACTACAAACATCCGTAGCTAACTTCAAGCTCCAGCAGCTACAACCGGAGCTCTAAGCAGCTGCTACGAGCATCCGTAGCTAACTTCAAGCTCCAGCAGCTACAACCGGAGCTCTTAGCAGCTGCTACAAGCGTCCGTAGCTAACTTCAAGCTCCAGCATCTGCAACCGGAGCTTGTAGCAGTTACTACAAACATCCGTAGCTAACTTCAAGCTCAAGCAGCAACAACCGGAGCTCTTGGCAGCTACTACAAACATCCGTAGCTAACTTCAAGCTCCAGCAGCTACAACCAGAGCTCGTAGCAGCTACTACCGGGGTTCGTAGTAGGTGCTACGGCTCCTCGAGCGGAGGGGGGGGGGGGGGGGGGGGGGGCGCGTGGAGACCACAACACTCACGAACCTGCCATGGGATCACCGTTCACCGTGGACTCGCCAGCAGTCCTCGATTAATGAAAACTCCTGTAAAGTCTCTCCCTATCCGCCACCACTACATACTAGCCTCACACACACGGCACAACATGCTAACGGCACTAGCCTCCACACAAAATGTCTAAAAGAAGCGAATACCAGAATTATAAAAAAAAAAATACTTACATTTCCCTCGTCTTCAGTATTGCCATGGAAAGATGGCACCGACCCCTCTTTCAATAACAACCTTTTAGAGAATCCAGTGTTATATTGGCCCAGGTTGATAAAACAGTCTGATTCAAAGTGGTGGCAGAAACGTTGCCATCATATATGAACTCAATCCATCTCAATCTTGTGTCTTCTGAAGCTGGAGTCACATGAAGACATGTTTGCAGCCGACCACCGATTCATGCTGATAGTTAGATAATCCAAGTGTTTCCAAGGCTTGCAAGAATGAAATGGCGGTAACTATAGAATACTTTATATTCTATAAAGTGGGAGGGTCCATCTAGGGGTGGGTCGAGTGGTAGTGGGGGAGTGCATAGAGCTATGGGGGAATGTACTAAATGGGCATTTTTCGACTATGACGTCTATTTCGGGGGAAATTCCATTGGACGCACTTTAGCACATAGTTTCTGAAATAGAGGAACCACAACAAATCGCGGGAGTGATTTTTTTCCAGAGTTTATGGGACGGTAGACATGCCAGATACCCAAACTAATGTGTAGAAGCACTACAAAAGTGGAATTTTCATAATATGTCCCCTTTAAGTTTATGAATCACCTGCTGACCCCCTTTGGCCAGTTCCATCAGAATAAACTGCAGTGAGAGTAATATATCTGTTTTTTCAGGTTAAAAGCAGTTTGTCTGGATGAACAGCAACCCCTGTTTTGAGTTTCCTGTCAGAAATTAGCAGCTCCTGGTAGGGTCTCCCATGGCAGAGTGGTCTCAGGTGAGGGGCCAGACTAAGAATGGTTCAAAACCCTCAATGAATATCGACAAAAGAGGAGATGGGACCCAGCCCGGAGGAAGCCCGGGGCCCCCGTCTGGAGCTAGGCCCAGACGGAGGGCTCGATGGCGAGCGTCTGGTGGCCGGGTTTGCCACGGAGCCCGGTCGGGCATAGCCCGAACAAACTACGTGGCACCCCCCCTCTCTTCATCTCATGGGCCCACCACCTGTGGGAAGACCCGTTGGGGTCGGGTGCGCAGCCACATGGGTGGCAGCGAAGGTAGGGGGTCTCGACGGACCAGACCCGGGCGGCAGAAGCTGGCTCTGGGGACGTGGAACGTCACCTCGCTGTGGGGAAAGGAACCGGAGCTTGTGAGGGAGGTGGAGCGCTATCAGTTAGATCTGGTGGGGCTTACCTCCACGCACAGTCTCAGCTCTGGTACCGTACTCCTGGATAAGGGTTGGACTTTATTCTTCTCCGGAGTTGCCAAGGGCGTGAGGCGTCGGGCGGGTGTGGGGATACTCATAAATCCCCGGCTGAGCGCCGCGGTGTTGGAGTTTACCCCGGTAGACGAGAGGGTCGCCTCCCTGCGCCTAAGGGTGGTAGGGGGGAAAACTCTGACTGTTGTTTGTGCGTATGCACCAAACAGCAGTTCAGAGTACTCGGCCTTCTTGGAGACCCTGAATGGAGTCCTGTATGGGGCTCCAGTAGGGGACTCCGTAGTTCTGCTGGGTGACTTCAACGCCCACGTGGGCAACGATGGAGACACCTGGAGAGGCGTGGTGGGGAGGAACGGCCTCCCTGATCTGAACCCGAGCGGTGGTTTGTTATTGGACTTCTGTGCTAGCCATGGATTGTCCATAACAAACACCATGTTCGAACATAAGGGTGCTCATAAGTGTACCTGGTACCAGAGTACCCTAGGCCGAAGATCAATGATCGATTTTGTGATCGTGTCATCTGATCTGAGGCCGCATGTTTTGGACACTCGGGTAAAGAGAGGGGCGGAACTGTCAACCGACCACCATCTGGTTGTGAGTTGGATCAGGGAGTGGGGGAAATTTCCGGATAGACCTGGTAAGCCCAAACGAGTAGTGCGGGTGACCTGGGAACGTCTGGAGGAGGCCCCCGTCCTAGGTATCTTCAACTCACACCTCCGGCGGAGTTTTTCTGGCATTCCTGTGGAGGTTGGGGGCATTGAGCCGGAGTGGGCGGTGTTCAAAGCCTCCATTGCTGAAGCTGCGGCGGCTAGCTGTGGCCTCAGGGTCTTAGGCTCCTCAAGGGGCGGTAACCCTCGGACACCGTGGTGGACACCGGTGGTCAGGGAAGCCGTCCGATTGAAGAAGGAGGCCTTCCGGGATATGATATCCAGGAGGACTCCTGACTCGGTTGCAGGGTACCGACAGGCCCGAAGGGCTGCAGCTGCTGCTGTGTCCGAGGCTAAGCAGCGGGTGTGGGAGAAGTTCGGAGAGGTCATGGAGAAGGACTTTCGGTCGGCACCAAAGTGTTTCTGGAAGACTATCCGGCACCTCAGGAGGGGGAAACGGGGAACCATCCAAGCTGTGTACAGTAACGATGGGACTCTGTTGACCTCAACTGAGGAGGTTGTCGGACGTTGGAAGGAACACTTTGAGGAACTCCTGAATCCGAATAACACGCCCTCTATGTTGGAGGCAGAGCTCGAGGTTGATGGTGTTTCATCGTCAATTTCCCTGGTGGAGGTCACTGAGGTGGTCAAACATCTCCGCAGTGGCAAGGCCCCAGGGACTGATGAGATCCGGCCAGAAATGCTAAAGGCTCTGGGTGTTGAGGGGCTGTCATGGTTGACACGCCTATTCAACATCGCGTGGGAGTCGGGTACAGTGCCAAAGGAGTGGCAAACTGGGGTGGTGGTTCCCCTGTTCAAAAAGGGGGACCAGAGAGTGTGTGCCAATTACCGGGGCATCACACTTCTCAGCCTCCCTGGTAAAGTCTACTCCAAGGTGCTGGAAAGGAGGGTTCGGCCGATCGTCGAACCTCAGATTGAAGAGGAACAATGCGGTTTTCGCCCCGGACGTGGAACTACAGACCAGCTCTTCACTCTCGCAAGGATCCTGGAGGGGGCCTGGGAGTATGCCCATCCGGTCTACATGTGTTTTGTGGATCTGGAGAAGGCGTATGACCGGGTCCCCCGGGAGAAACTGTGGGAGGTGCTGCGGGAGTATGGGGTAAGGGGGTCTATCCTCAGGGCCATCCAATCCCTGTACTCCCAAAGCGAGAGCTGTGTTCGCGTCCTCGGCAGCCAGTCAGTTTCGTTCTCAGTGGATGCTGGTCTCCGCCAGGGCTGCGCCTTGTCACCAATCCTGTTTGTGATATACATGGACAGGATATCGAGGCGTAGTCGGGGTGGGGAGGGGTTGCAGTTCGGTGGTCTGAGGATCTCGTCACTGCTTTTTGCAGATGACGTGGTCCTCATTGGATCATCGGCCTGTGACCTTCAGCACTCACTGGATCGGCTGGTGGCCGAGTGTGAAGCGGCTGGGATGAGGATCAGCACCTCTAAATCTGAGGCCATGACTCTTAGCAGGAAACCGATGGATTGCTTACTCCGGGTAGGAAATGAGTCCTTAGCCCAAGTGAAGGAGTTCAAGTACCTTGGGGTCTTGTTCGCGAGTGAGGGTACTATGGAGCGTGAGATTGGCCGGAGAATCGGAGCAGCGGGGGCGGTATTGCGTTCGCTTTACCGCACCGTTGTAACGAAAAGAGAGCTGAGCCGCAAGGCAAAGCTCTCGATCTACTGGTCGATCTTCGTTCCTATCCTCACCTATGGTCATGAGGGCTGGGTGATGACCGAAAGGACGAGATCACGGGTACAAGCGGCCGAGATGAGTTTTCTCAGAAGGGTGGCTGACGTCTCCCTTAGGGATAGGGTGAGAAGCTCAGCCATCCGTGAGGAACTCGGATTAGAGCCGCTGCTCCTTCACTTAGAAAGGAGTCAGCTGAGGTGGTTCGGGCATCTGGTAAGGATGCCCACTGGGCGCCTTCCTTGGGAGGTGTTTCAGGCACGTCCAGTGGGGAGGAGACCTCGGGGAAGACCCAGGACTAGGTGGAGAGATTATATCTCAACAGTGGCCTGGGAACGCCTCGGGATCCCCCCGTCAGAGTTGGTCAATGTGGCCCGGGAAAGGGAAGTCTGGGGCCCCCTGCTTGAGCTGCTCCCCCCGCGACCCGACCCCGGATAAGCGGATGAAAATGAGATGAGATGAGAAATTAAGTAGTATGGTATTAGCCAGGAATATACACTACAATTCGGTACAATATATATTGACATATTAAGTGCCTTAATAAATGTGTATATTAAACAACTTCAATTTAATGTTACATGCATACGCCAAATTAAAATATACATTATCTCAAGGCATTTTAGATAGAAAATCAAGACTTAAAAATTTTGAGAAACCCAAGAGTTCCCACAACGAGCAGGCACTTAAGTTACTGTGAAGAGAAAAAACTCCCTGAAGTTAAAAGAAAGAAATTACCATGCTATAATTTATTAACAATATTTATTGTCCATTTTCACATTGAATCGGGGGGGACAATAGGGAGAGCAGAGGCTAAAAAGACCAGGCAAGACAACCATTCCACTTGCAAAGGTGGAAAACCTGAGGTAGGGAGAGCACATCAAAACAAGGTATAAATGTTCGAGTTCGAGTTGGACTTCAATGTCGGGGCTTACGGACACTTGGATGACACCACAGGAGCATTGTGGAAGCATTTTAGTTTTTTTGTTGTTGATTTTTAACGATTGAAGAAGCGTGCGCCAGTTACTTCAATTGTATTGGATTGGATTTAGCAGTGTTTTGTCAACATAAACATTTCACCCACGCCACCATTGGCTGAGTGGTGAGTAGATAAAGAGTGAATTCAAATTTTTAACTTCCTCTGAAATAAAACATCTAATATATTTTGGTCAATACACCCAAGGAATATTCCAGTGGGATGAAGTGCCACAACATCCTTTACAAGCCAGTATGAAGAGCTCGGTTCAGAAAGGCCTGTATAAGGGCATTGTAATGGCTCTTGCCTGTTAACCTCCATCAGTGAACCACAGGAGTCGCAAGTTGTAGTTTTACTTATAATTTTATTTTGTCTTTGCAGACATACACTTACGTCCTTGCGCACACATACACACACACACTGTTCCACTGTTGGGCCATACTCAGGCCGTCTTCGAAACGGTTTCTCTGTGAGTTCTCTTCAGCCCCAGTACTCAACTGCTGAAAAAGTTGAGAGTGATTAGCCAATAGAGAACACCTTTAAAAATCAGACTCCCTCCCTGGCACAATTCCCCAGACCACATCCCCACTCTCTCCCTCCTACGGCCAACGTTGATCACACCCCACTACAGCAGGCATGTTCCTTTAAATGCTTATAAGCCACTCCTACATCTATATGCTCGGAGGGAATGGGGTAATTTGTGATATATGCACACCAACATAGCTTTTTGTACAGGGGGTTGTTTTCACCCCTATCTGTCTGTATATTTGTGTAAAAAAAATTAAATAACATGTTCTTGCAGGAGTTAATAATACTGGGTGAATTCTTTCATCACCCATGGCTTAATTGGGTAGGCGGTAATTCTTAAGATATGCACATGGATCTCCAACCCATCCACCATCTTAGATTGTTTGGAAGGATAACAGATAATAGTTTGAAGAACCCCAGAAATAATAACTAGTGCTGTCAGTTTAACGCGTTATTAACGGCGTTAACGCAAAAACATTTTAACGCCGTTGATTTTTTTATCGCGAGATTAAGCAGAGCTGCCAACTCTCACGCTTTTGCATGTTGGTGGCTGACTAAGTCACAAAAATTTTTTAAAACATCATCGTATCAGGCCGTAATGAAGTACAAGGAGCGGGCGAGTGTGTGTGTGCGTCTGTGTGTGTGGTTCCAGATAGCGCACCGTAGCCCCGCCCCGCGCACCCGCTCAGAGAGACACAGTGAGATCAGAGCTCAGTGACTCACTGCTTCTTAACTATGGAAACAGTGAAAACACAGAGTTTTGTACTGCCTACCTTTTGCAGTTGGTTTCTATCGAGCTGCAGTATCTGTGTTCGCCTCCAGTCTGACCTGCTCTCGCTTTTTGTTTTAATATTTCGCCAACTAAAATATATTTTTTTAAGCTACTAGGCTGCAGCTATATGTTTTTTTTTTTATTTAAAAACATGGTACTTCTTATTTCATACATTTCCCACAAATATGGGGAGGACTCAAATAGCCCTACACAGTTCTGTGTTTAATTTATTTCAAAGTAGGCTGACACTTGCCTGTGTATTTTGTTTGTTTGTTATTTTGTTGCTTGTCTGTTTGAGAGGCCTGACTGCTATGTTCAAAGCAAACTTGAAAAAAAGAAAATATTAAGCCATGGTTTAACTGCACTATAGGCTGAGTCCTTGTTTACCTGAAATGTGCACTTTATAATTTTATTTTGTAGCGCCCTGTTTGGCAATGTTGTTTTTCAATAAAATAAACCATTTGCATAAAGCAAGCCAATCCACTTGTCCATGTTGATAGAGCATTAAAAAAAAAAAAAAAAATGATGGGGAAAAAATAAATGAAGGGACATTTAGAATAGATACAAATTTGCGATTAATCGCGATTAATTTTGAGTTAACTATGATATAAATGCGATTAATCGCGATTAAATATTTTAATCTATTGACAGCACTAATAATAACCCAATACTTACATGTACCTCTCTGGGGAAGAGGTAACCATTTAACTGGTTTCCTGCAATGACTACAAGATGTTAATTGGCAAGCACCCTTGCTTCAAGCCTTTGTTGACAACTGTGAAAAGTAAATAAAACAATAGTTAAGTGATGATACAAATGAGCAGAAAAAAAGACCAGCTAAAAACAAAATATTTAATTTGAAAGACAAAATAAAATGTAATCTTACATTTTTGTACAATTGTCTGTAAAGTTTTGGTCTGTTTATGTAGAAAAAGCATGCTAGGCTCAAGTCTGAGTAACTACAGTTAGGGTTAACTCTAGCCCTATCACTAAACATGCTGAGCCACCAGTTACCTGCTCAGCACTATGTTATTAAACTATAATCACTATGCAGTAACTAGAAACACAGCAACTGGATCAATTATTTTTTTCTGTTTATGGATTTTCAACAGTATAGCTATACTGATTACACTAGCCATGCTACCTGGCTACTAACCACCAGGCCCACTGAGGGGCCAAATAATAAACTTTATTTCCTCAGAGAGTCATGCCTACCAGAAATTGTGGTCCACCACAGCCTGTAGGGTAATCAAATCCCATCCCTTACTGTTGTAGTAGTTTGCAGTTTGTCACTCAAGAGCAATGATGGAAATGCGTGTCATCGTTGGAGCAAGCAGTTTAACCAAAAAGCATCTTCAACAATTTAAGTTTTATTAGCTAAATGTGAGTTGTTCATTTACATAACTTGGATGAAAATCAGACCATGTTTTAAGACAAACATAAACATAAATGCTGGTAATTCCTAAGGAGTCACATACTTTTATATATGTGTGTGTGTGTGTGTAAATACCAGTGCAGAGAAGGCCCAGACATTCTTGCTAAAGAGAAACTCCAAATTGTGTCTTCGTAGATATGCCATTCCTCCGATCACAGCCAGGAGAAAGCCCAGTAGGAGAGGCCCAGCGTAGTTGGGAGGACGAATAACTCGGATCTGCAACACATAAACATGACCAGCGGTGTATAAAGTACTTGAAAGACATACTTGAGTAAAAGTACAGATATCTTACCTAAAGTGACAAAATAATAGTCACAAGTAAAAAAAATGACTTGAGTGAAAGTCTTAAAGTAGCTCATATTAATTGTACTTAAGTATCCAAAGTATCTGGTGTTGAAATTTACTTAAGTATAAAAAGTACAAGTACCAAACTTAAAAATGCAAAGTGCAATATATAGAAGACATATAAAGACACAAAACAACCCAAAATTGTTCTGTTCAGGATTTATTTCAACTGACAAAAATATGCATATAATGTATAATTTTACAAATTTTGAACCCAAGATGCTGAGGTACAAATAGTAATGTACTAGTGTATCTGAACTTCAAGGGACAACAAAAGAACCAACGCAACAGGACAAATAAGTGCACAGTGCTAGTACAAAGAAGACAAAAATCACTGGACACCAAAATTTCAGACCGAATAATAAAGACTGAACTCCGAGAAGACGATCAAACTTGACTATCTAGAGGAAGTAAAACTCTTAACAAAATTTCTGAAGGTGAACCTGCGGAGGGATCATTACCGGTACAGCCTGCTCAACCCCGGTCGACCAAGGCACCCCGACCAACCTCCGGATGCTTAGGGTCTCGCACTGCCCCCCCGACGGCAAACACGGTGACCGGGCCTGCGCATCTCCCGAGGCAGGGGGCATGCGAGTGAGCGAGAGAGAGTGCGGCTTGTGCAAAGGCATGCGTTGCGCCAACCTCCGCTGTTCAAGTAATGAGCCAGTATTGAGAATATAAGAAGTAGAAAGTACAGAAATTTGTGATCAAATGTATCGAGTAACAGTAAAAAGTCGCCAGGAAATAAATACACTACTACAGCACAGATATGTGAAAAATCGACTTAAGTAAAGTAACGCAGTATTTGTACAATTGTCACTTCCCACCACTGAAAATGACATTTATCCTTAAAGGTATCCTTAAACAGTATATCTACAAGGCTGTGCTGAAGACATTTAATTTGTTGGTCTATGTCTATGTTTTTGAAAATAATTTCCCTCTGTAATTTAACCTTGCTGTATCCAAGAGTCATCCCATTTACATTATCCTGTTGGATTAATGCATGGTTACTGACTGATTTGTGTGAGTGTGAAGGCCTGGAATTATTAATTGGTCTCTTTCTTCTGGCTGTTTCCCGTTTGAGGTTTGCTGCAGGGGTTTTCATGCAACATCCACCATCAGGTGGCTTAAATATGTGTGGATCCACTGACAAGCTCTGGCCCGGCTCTAAAAGAAAAATCACACTCTACAGAACACTGCAGCCATGACTCTGGATCAGCAGGAAAGATCCCAACTAGGCCCGAGATGTTGGCGATATGGACCCAGTTCTGATCAAACTGTGTCGGGTCATGTCCCTAACATCCGCTGTTGGTCACTAACATCTGATAACATCAACTGGTTGTAGGCATTTATTAGTGCGATAGAACATACAAGTGATATTCTCCATCTTGTCATATGTTCTTAATGGGATAGCAATTATTGAAAAAGGCAGATAGGCAAGAATATCTGAGCTGAGCGGGCCACATGGCTTTCATTAAACTGCCATACAAGACGGTCATACATGTCTACATTTTAACAACCATATTCTCTATGAAATTTCATCAGACCTGATGCACCCGCAAATTTTGATACGTTATTGAGTACTATGACTTTCCCAAAAATGCAATCCATTTCTAAGAAAAAGAATCCACACAGCTTCAATAGGGTCCTTGCACTGTCGTGCTCGGGCCCTAATTACTTTTAGAAATCACTGCTGTAATTTTTTTGCATTTTCATACTGTCCAAACATGGGGGTTGGCGTTGTAGAAGCATTGATATATTTTGAGAAAAGCCATTAGATCAGCCTTTTGCCTGACCTTAATAATATTGACTTACACATTTTCTGTGAATTTGAGGAGGTTGACTTGGCATGGACTTTTTTTTAACTACTTTCTAGGCCCTAATTGATAAGCATTAAACTCTAAGTAGATTAAGAATTACCAAAAGGATAACCCATGCATTAAAGAAATAATACCAGGCATTGGGTAGTTTTTTAGGCATTAATGCACTAATGAACCAGATTTGTAAAAAAGTAACACCTTAATATAAGGGTACATATGTCTGAAATATCACTTTTCAGTGCTTTTGAACATTTACTTGGGTCCCCTTTGGATCGACGTGAGCGAAGCACACAAAATGCTCCATTGTTGGCTGCCTAGAGGGGCATGCATCTTTGATCCCATGGTGTGGAATACAAGTCCAAGAGTTAAAATGTGCTTAAGGAGATAATTTAATACCCTTGGATTTGTCCTTATCAGTCTACATACTACTAAAAAAACTCATTTTCTAAATGTCTACCTGATAGTACTTGTCGGTAAATTTAAGGAAATAATTCAAAATACATTTAACCATGTATTATCCGTCGATGTAACCAACAAATTATTTAAAAACCCTACCTCAACTGAGAATTACCATCTTGTCGATAGCTCTGTAAAGTCATTACGATTAACATTAGACTCCCTAGCGCCTCTAAGGAAGAAACGTGTAAAAAATAGTGAATTAGCTCCCTGGTATATTTCCAACACACATGAATTAAAACAAGGGTCAAAAAAATCTAGAAAGGAAGTTCTGCTGTGTCTGTTATCCTACCAGGAAAAAAACTTCTGATGGCTTTAAATGTGCTGATTCTCATGTGTCTCTTGCCAAATCCACCAATGACGAGTGACAAGACCTGCCTCCACGGGCGGCAAAATGTAACATAAGAGAAATGTTGAAACACACAGATGATCCATATGTCCAATACAATCCAAGTTTAAAAGTGTTGAGGGAAATGCACATTTGAAGGAATACATGACGTCACTGACATTCCTGTGCTACACAATGTTCCTTAAACCCTGATGGCAAAATCAAAACATTATTTAGGTTTAATTACAGGCATGCAACTAAGCCTGATCACACCAAAATCAGTCTGGCCTTGTCAACCACAATGTCCACTCAAACAAGAAGCGGTGGATAATTACACTAGTTTCTGTGGGTTGGGTAGTACTACCTGGACACAAGCCGGGACTTGATCAACCCCTGTTGGGCCCCCTGGGTGAGGGTGTCTGATTGTTTCCCAAAACGGCCCGCCAGCAAATTGGCTCGCCTCAAAAAAATTAAATAAAAAAATACAACTATTTATAGTAGCACTTAAATACCACTTACTTATAACACTTTGTAGCACGCCCCCCGGGCTAGGCGGCGTGAGTGGCCCAGACCTTCGAATTTGTTTCTGTATGTGGCCCTCGGGATAAAAAGTCTGGGCACTGCTGATCTAGCCTAAACTTTATTTAACGGAGACATATTATGCCCATTTTGATATGATTCCTTGGGGTCTAAATGAAATGTCTATAACATATTTTGGTCAAAATACCACAGGGATCATTTAAAACAGCACCCATTTTACCCTGTCTAAAACAGCCCTCCTATGATTGAACTGTTTTGGGTGCCAATAGTTACTCCTGCTGTTTACCCGAGCTTCATTGATTTTTTTCACTTCGACATTGAGAACATTGGGCAGAAATCACATCGCGTCTACCCCCACCATGGGCCTTCGCGATGCTTTGTTTAAATTAAACAGTCGGACTCTCACCAGTTCTAAGTCAGCTGCTAGGCGCCAGCTGAGGCGCACCGCGCGAACGGAGGGTTCAGGTATGTTCAGGGACATAATCAGTGTGAGTCTCTGCTGGGTCTACATCCTAAAAGTGGCACAAGCTCTAGAAGGGAATCTTTACTGGATGTACCATTTCACTGATTATTTTCGTGCTCGCCATAAAAATGCTGTGAAATCTGCTGAGGTTCAGTGCAGAGGGCCCCTAACCAAGTCCAGTGTCTGACCCATTAGGGCCTTCATAGATGACCTCACTGTGACAACAAAATCTGTCCCAGGCAGCAAATGGATCTGAAGGGCTTTGAGGACCTGATTACATGGGCTCATATGAACTTCAAGCTGGTGAAGTCCAGATTCCTGGACTTCACCACCAGTGCTGAAGAAATGAAAGATCACCAACAAGTTCTGGTTCGCACTTGGCAGCACCCAGATACCATTCGTCAAGTGGATAAGTCAGGCCTATCTTGCAAGTTCAAGGCCTGGATTTACCGACATGGCATCCTCCAACGTATTCTCTAGCCCGTCTTTGTCTATGAGGACCAGATCTCTACAATCGAGGGCTTTGAGAGGAGAGTCAGCAGGGACCGACGGAAGTGGCTGTGACTACCTGGATGTTTGAGCAGCATCACCCTGTATGGGCAGAGCAACAAGCTGAAGCTCCCCATCAGCAGCCTGAATCAAGAATTCATAGTGTCTGGAATCGGAGTCGAAGGTGTATGATGTGAATGTTGGCTGTACGATCTTAATTTAGGATTTACACCACATATGCTGCCTTACATTTTGTAACAGGTGCGAATGCCATTACATATCACTGCGAATTATCACTCTAATGCACAACCTTCTTTAAGTAGCAATTGGAATCATGACCTGGTCTTAGCATGTTAAAAATCATTTAAAATCAGTTTTCATAATACACTTTTACACTTCTTACCTGTACATCTGTTCTGTCTGCCACCCATCTAGCAAGCTGTTCAGCTGCAAAGCCTCGGACCTGCAGCTCATAGGTATCAGATAAGCGAGTTTTTCCTTTTGATGGGAAGTGGAGGAAGGTTGGAGCAGAATTCATATTCAGCTGAAACATACAGTCAAATTATTAATAAACGGAGAAGTGAAGTGTAATAGTTATTAATCAAATTCCATCTTACTGGTTGAACTTTGAATAATTGTATACAACAGAGAATTTGTTCCTTAATGCTTTTTTGTTAAACATTTAATATTGTGTAAGACATATTATGCTTGACCAAATTTCTATGGCAATGGACAATAATTAGGAACATTTATTTGAATCTGAAATCTCCAGTGCCGGGGCGTCCCAGCAACGTAATCAACAGTATCGATTACATATGAACGAATTACGCAGAACACGTTGCAAGGAAGGTGGCTGCGCACAGTCAAAGCATGGACTCACCCTGAAGAGTAAGCTGAAATAAAGAAAAATATTTGCCTATGATCATCTAGCATAGGTGGACACTTTTTCACCTGCGATGCTTGTTAGATGTTAATATTTATGTGGATTGTTAATGTTCTTTTTCAGATTGTGAATGGAGGTACATTATATATTAAGAAAAAAGAAGAAAAGGTGAAATTCTAACTAAATCTTTCATAAATTTGTTCTCAAATTAAGCACTCTACTTTAAGATGCCTTTTTCAAAACGCTTGATTTTTTTTTTTATGCGAAACTTATTTTACTTGAAACGAGAAATTAACATTTATTTTATTTTTAAGTACCCTTTAGTTAAATGTGAAAATTGATAATAAACATTGTTGCAATACTATTAAATTGTCTTTGCTTTATTGTATTTGTTAGTTTATCAGTATTTGACTTCATACAGACAAACTACTCTGCTACTTCAAGATTTTTTTTTTGATAGACTGAATTGATAGTTACTTGAATATTCACATAGCTTTTCATTTATTTTGCTGTTGGAAAGCTTACTTGAGATTGATATAGCAAACTCTTGCACTAATTTTAATTTGGAGAGATTTTGTATGGGCATGTCAAATTTTAGCAGTTCAGACTGTCAGATTTGTTTGTATTAAAGAAAATACATTTTTTTTTTTTTTTTTTTTTTTTTTAAAATGTATTTTGTAAATTCATTATTAAACTAGGGCTACGTTGTAGCACTAACGGGCCCGAGCACAGGCAATTTCAAGTCTGTTGCGGTCGGGGAAGAGAGAACGATCGATGACCAAGCGCATGTCTCTGCCTTGCGTGCGTTTTAAGGTCTGCAGCAACAATAAACGCTTCACTTCCTGTAGCCAGCAGGTGGCGCTAGGATTTTAAGTCATGGTGTCTTTGTAGATGTCACCAGGTCGCGACTCTTGTCTTACATGTCTAGTTGGGAGTCCACTAACCAGTGAGATCAGGTGCATTGTTTGGCTGAGCTGCCTGTCAACAGTTACACAGAGGGTGCTAATGAAGGTATGGCATATGATTAACAATGGGATCGCATTGGTGACAGGAATTTGCCTTACTATCTGAAAGACGTCTGATCCTTCATCAAAATCAACAGATGCAAAGAAGACTTTATTAGTAAAGGCAGAGGAATAACGCCAGGAGTTAGCCAGAACTTGGTATTCCTCATCAGCTTGTCTGAAATGAGATAAATTATTTGTAATTATTCCATTAGAATTAAAACAGCAGAAGTCTGTTGCTAGTGCTGCTGCTTCGTACCTGCATACCCCACACTGTCTCTGTGGCTGCAGAGCTGTAAACATGATGATCACAGAGTAATTTCTAGGAGGAGCCTTGACAAAGCGACGAAACTTATCTCCGTTCATCCTGATGACTGAACGCTTGGAGGTCCACTCCATCATCTGTGTCACCTTCTCTGACAGCAGAGTCTAAATAGGGCACACAAAGATAAATGCAAGCAAAAAACGATGAACCATCCTTGAATTACTAGCTTCACACATTGATATTGCTTTAGTAGGAACACACATCCAAGACAGAAATAATACAAAAGTAAAACAGCACTAGCAGAGCATATATAGTTCCATCTAGTCCAATACTCTATCATTCCATGTTAAAGAAAACAAAACAGATCGGCAAAGAAAACATAACTTTCTTTCTTCAAACAGCACATCAAGATTCAAGATCTGTATTGTCAAATGCACAACAATAACATTAAGCAGTCGCTGGCAATGAAATGCCAGCGACTGCTTAATGTCTTCTAGCAATGCTCAAGTAATTACAACCAAAAAAATAATAAAATAAATATATCTAAATATATATATTTACAGATTAAGAGAAAAATAAAACAACAATAGTGCAAATATGCCACGGTTGGTTTGGTGGAGTTATTGCAGTTCAGAGGAGTTTAAGGGTCTTATGGCCTGGGGGGGATGGAGGTTGTTGTCCTGGCACCAAGATGTCAGGGCTCTGACCTCTTCTCTGTGGGCCTTCTCATCGTCGCCGGTGATCAGGCCTATGACAGTGGTGTCATCAGCAAACTTAACGATGGTGTTGGAGCTATCGGTGGCCACGCAGTCATGCGTGAATAGGGAGTATAGGAGAGGACTGAGCACGCAGCTCTTGGGGGCTTCGGTGTTGAGAGTCAGGGTGGAGGATGTGGTGCTGCCGATCTGCACCGCCTGTGGTCTGCCCATCAGGAAGTTCAGGATCCACTCACGGAGGGCGATGTTGAGCCCGAGGTCTCTGAGCTTGGTGACGAGCTTCAAGCCTGAAACATGCTTCTGCGTTTTCACGGGCCCGTAAGCGCAAGAGCTCTTCCGGGTCCCTTACGTGCTTATGTATCCCTCCTTACGTGCTGACGGGTGTCGACCCCCTTTTCTAAAATTTACGGCAAAGCTCCGCAAGCTCACTCAGCCCGCAAGGCTGTGATTGGTCTGCTCTACATCCCTTCTGGAGCTGCATTTCCGGTTTCATGCCCCCATAATACCGGCAGAAATCACGGAAGATTTAGAAGAACGAATATGGACCAAATAGAAGAGCACTTGGCAGAAGATATCCGATAGTATGATCACTTGTATAACCTGTCACTGACTGGCGGATTTGTCCGCCAGAAAAAGGCTACGAGGAGCCGCAGTGGCGATGTAAATAAACAATCGACGAAGAAGAAAGAAGGCGTCTCTAAGGTCGTCTTCGACAAAAAGCATTACTCCGCCTAGTGTTCTGGCGCGGAATTGCTTTGTAAGACGCGCAACGGTTAGGGAAGCATGAATGAAAACGAGTCTTGCGCCACAGCGGCGTGAAAAGACGCAGACGCAGTCGCAGAAGCATGTTTCAGGCTTCAGGGTCACAATTGCGTTGAATGCTGAACTGTAGTCGATGAACAGCATTCTCACATATGTGTGCCTCTGGTTCAGGTGGGAGAGGGCAGTGTGGAGGATGAGGGAGATGGCATCTGCAGTTGACCTATTTGACCTTTAGGCAAACTGAAGAGGGTCCAGAGAGTCAGGGAGGGAGGAGGTGATGAATGGTTGGAACAGCCGCTCAAAGCACATCATGATGATGGAAGTGAGTGCTACTGGGCTAGTCATTCAGGCAGAGGGTTTTAGTTTCTTGGGAACAGGGAAAATGATTTTCTTCTTGAGACATGTGGGGACTACAGACTGGAGCAGTGACAGGTTGAAGATGTCTGTGACAACATCTGCCAGCTAATCTGCACACACCTTGAGAGCTCAGCCAGGGATGCCATCAGGTCCAAGTGCCTTGGGTGTGTTGATCCGGTTAAGAGATCTCCACACGTCTGCCCTGGATATGATGGGGGGCAGCGGTCCTCCAGGGCCTCTGCGATCTATACAGCCGGGGGGGTGCTCTCAAAGCGTTCATAAGCAGTGTTCAGATCCTCTGGGAGAGATGCAGACATTACATCAGCACTGCTGGTCTTGGCTTGGTAGTCTGTGATGGTTCTCAGTCCGGCCCACCTGTTCCTTGTGTTGGAGCCCTTGTAATGGGACTCCAATTTGTCCCTGTAGAGTCTCTTAGCACTGCTAATAGCAATCCTGAGCGCGTACCTGGATTTCCTGTATTCCTCCAGATGCCCTGAGATGTAGGCAACATACCGTGCTTTTAGTTAAGCACGTCACCATTAATCCAGGGCTTCTGTTTTGGAAATGTTCGTACAGAAATCCTTTTTACCCTTTTCGTGGATGGGTAACACAACTGGGCTTAATAATTACAATAGGCTTAGCATAGACTGTTCAATTATAATCATGTGATGTTAATAAAATTTGATTTGTGTTGTTGTGATATTTTGTAATAGGTTATTTGAAGTAAATGTTAGTTATATTTTTTGTTCAATGTAGTTTTAGTACAGTGTGTTTTTCTCGACAGTTGACCTTGATGAATATCAGATTATGTTTTATAATGTTTTTTTATTATTAATGACGAAAAGCAGGCCTTTGCAAAGGGTTTACACAATTGCCACTGATTGCTGTTATTGCTGGTATTACAGGCATGCATTATACTGTTCATTCTTGTAACCAACTACGCTTACCAACACTGTTTTTTTTACATATTTAATACTTTGTAAGGCCTACATTTTTATAAAGCTCTACACAGAATAACCTGACCATTTCTTAATTTCCATTGATTTATTTTATATTGAGGTATTTTCAAGCACACTTCTGATTGCATTATCTTAAAGATCTTTCAGAAAATGTGTAGATTCAGTGATAATCGTATCTGGCAAAGTGTTTTATGGTACAAGAAGTTCTGCTAGCATGAATCATCTCATTACAAAATTGTATGAACAGGTTATGATGAGTCGCAACAATCGCAAGTGAAACTGCAGTTAGCAATGCAGTGGTGTGAACCGACGTACGTTCAGTTCAGTGGTGACACTGCTGCCTATTCTATTAACGATTGCAAACATGACTTTGCGGTTAACACTTGACCATAGAGCTACGGTTTCATTTGAGCCGATTTACAAACGGTACCATTGTTTAGAAACTCAGTCTGATGGTGAAGATGTCTTAAACCCTCGTTGTTCACTTTGGGCTGTCCACAGCCACACATTAGCTGCTTTCTGTCTAATGTTAGCTTAGCAATCGGACTTCCAGAGTCATAGTCAACTTTGGAAACGTGTCCAGCATTGAAGGCAGAGCTTGTCATCTGTTATGTGCGCGTGTTATCACAGGCTTGTTACCTCTTTCTTTTTCTGGCCGTCAGCTGGCTCATGGTTGTGAATGAAGAAAACAAACAGGTAAATAAAAAGTTTCTTCAACATATCTGCGTTCCTCGCCCGCACTATGCCGTCTCCTGTCAGCTCATCATTGGTTAACTATAAGCCAATCACAGCGAGCTGGTGCTTTTTCTTCCCAACTTTATTCACACAGAGCATGTTGTCAGCATAGGGAAGGGCTGGAAACCGGAAACACCTATATACAGTTTATGGATGCCACAATAGGTGCGTTCGAGATGGACTTGGTCTGAGTGTGTCAGACTTTTAAGTCAGTGACACTCGAACAACGATCGATGTCTCAACATTTGTTTTTTGTTCCAAAATAAACGGATGTTAAGGAAATCCCCGTGTATTTTAACAAATAATACAAGTTAACAATGGCGTTGATTGAGAACTTTCTTTCAGGTGAAACCCTAACCCATGTGTTTAGTGACCATGTCAGAAAGAGTTGATCATCACATTGTCTTAAGAGATAAATAGTGATAACCTTTTTCTTTTTATTAATCAGCACATTAGAAAAACGAAATCCGGCACAAATGAAATAACATAATAGAAACAAATAGAAACTGAAGGATATGTACTTTCAGTGGATAGGTGGATAGGTGGATAAAATATATTCACACAATCAGATATGTATAATTACATATATATAGATATATGAACAGTTACCATGGTTTAGAAACTCAGTCTGATGGTGAAGATGTTTTAAACCCTCGTTGTTTACTTCCGGCTGTCCACAGCTACACGTTAGCTGCTTTCTGTATAATGTTAGCTTAGCAATCAGACTTCCAGAGTCAGAGTCAACTTTGGAAAAACTTGTACGTGAACTAGTTCATTTTCATTTGCAGGAACTGAATTTGGAACTTAGTTAAGGTCAGTTTTCATATTTCAACAATAAGAAAGAGACTGGGCAAAAATGGCACCCATGGCTTGCCATGGCAGAATTCAAAGGCGAAAGCCACTGCTGAACAAAATGAACACAAAAGCTTGTCATACCAACAGTCAAACATGGTGGTGGTAGTGTGATGGTCTGGGGCTGCTTTGCAGCTTCAGGACCTGGATGACTTGCCATAATTGAGGGAACAATGAATCTGCTCTCTAACAGAAAATCCTGAAGGAGAATGTCTGGCCATCAGTTCGTGACCACAAGCTCAAGCTCACTTGGGTTATGCTGCAGGAAGTCCACCACTGAATGGCTCAAAAAAACAAAATGAAGGTTTTGGAGTGGCCTAGTCAAAGTCCAGACCTAAATCCGATTGAGATGCTGTGGCATGACCTTAAACAAGCCATTAATGCTCGAAAACCATCCAATATTGCTGAATTCAATTAATTTGCTCTGGTTATTGGTGCATACAATGAACATAGAAAAATAAAAACATAAAAACACAATAAATACAACATACATAAGAAAAGCAATAAAAAGAAACAATATATATTTACTCACTATTTTCTTCTTATTTACTTCTTAATATTTATACAAAGTAAAATTGATTTAGACATAAACATATCTAAATACAAATATAATATATGTTAATTTAACACATCCTTGAGGTGTGGGGGCGAAATAAAAGTCTGAGTCAGGTGGGGGTCCCGGGCCTATGTTGCAGCCGGGAAGAAGCTGGTCTTTTGGCGGGCGGTTTTGGTCCTGATGGACCGCAGCCTCCTGCCCGAGGGAATAACCTCAAAGAGTTTGGGACCCGGGTGGGAAGGATCAGCCACAATCTTACCTGCACGTCTCAGGGTCCTAGAGGCAAACAGGTCCTGTAGAGATGGCAGATTGCAGACAATTATCTAGATCAAAGAATTCTGCAAAGAAGAGTGGTCCAAAATTCCTCCACAGTGATGTGAAAGACTCATTGCCTGTTATCGCAAACATTTGATTGCAGTTGTTGCCGCCAAGGGTGGCACAACAAGTTATTAGGATTAGGGGGCAATTACTTTTTCACAGAGGAGCAAGTAGGTTTGGATAGACTTTTTGACTTATTAAATGAAATCGTCATTTAAAAACTGCATTTTGTATTTACTCAGGTTGTCTTTGTCTAATATTAAAATTTGTGTGATGATCTGAATCATTTAAGGGTGGCAAAAATGTTATTTGTTTTTGCCGTATTTGGTCTGTGATGATTAATACAGAAGAAAAAAAGTTACATAACAAGAAGGTATTTGTAAGAAAATATTACAAATATAACAAATCTTTGTATGATTTGTGTATGTGCCAATTTTATTCTAACTTCACATTCTTTGTTAAAGGCCCTATATTTTACTGTCTATGGTCACAGGTGCCTGTCATTTGCACCACATTTACTGCAGCTACTGAAGAGAGATTTAAGTTTAATTTAAATATTGTGTTTTATTTGTGTGAGATAATAAAATCTAGAAGTTTGCATCTTTTAAAGCATATTTGTCTGTGACACAACATTTACAGAAACAGTGACTATCTTCTACAACTACAACTTCTGCTCAGTGATGTTTTGCACCAAAAAGACTGATGTTTTGGTTCATGATAGGTGTAATAATCAAGTGTAGTGGTAATGTTGGGCCTGCAGATGGCAGGGATTCTCATGTAAGAATTGGGTCACCGTAAAAAGAAGACGAAGAAGACGGAATCCGGAAATTATGACAAGATGGCGGAATGTGAAAACAACCACGAAAAAAAACAGCCGTCCAGTTTAGATACCCAGCGTCCTAATTTATCCGAGCTGCTAGACCGTGGGTGGAAGATATTCGAAGAGACGGATAGTACCAACCTCCCCCTGGGCTCTAGCAGCATCCAGGTGGGAGTGAAACGCGGCATTGGTATGTTAGAAGAAGCGTCAAGAATGGTGGCTCAGCTCGACCTGTTCAGTCGTAACGAGGAGCTGGAGGAGGTCGCCACAGCGGAACTAAAGTATCTACTGTTGCCCGCTCTCCTAGGAGCTCTTACCATGAAGCAGACCAGCAGAGAAAAACGACTCCAAATAGTCCAGACAGCCCGTGCTTACTTCATGGACTTCCTAAGAAGATGTAAAGAGTATAACATATCACACTTTAAAATACCAACGTCGCCGGAGAAAGACCCTAGCTGTGTCGAAGCTCCAGATGATGGATCTACTGCTGCCAAGGTGAGGAGTTCTTAGGTTACAAAGCACAATGGACACAGGAAACGCATTTAGCCATAGCTTTTGCATCAAAAAAGTACAACCTGGCTATAGTTTTCTGTACACTAATTTAATTTGCAATATGATTTAGCATATTGAGTTTAACACTGTAATGTGTCCGATTGCAAACCATACTTTTTGAAAGTATAACATCTCTTAATAAATTTAATTAGATTTAGCAAATTTCAGTTATTGATATATGAATATACTGCACTGTATTATTTAAAGAAAACATTTTTGATTATACAGATATTTTGTTAATACCATGAGTGAGAGTGAATAAGACAGAGAGGACAGTGCTTCAAATGAAAACATTTTAAAGGTGGAGGCAAAAGAAATTGCTTCTCCTAGTCAGATCGACTTCTTGAATCTTCTGAATGTATTTTCATCATACAAAACTTTAGGAACTCTAGAAATATTTGCAGAATATTCATATTTAAATATGATAATAGACCTACCTAGAAATATAAATATTATACAGTGTTAATCATAAGTGGTGTCCCAACCTCCACTCTGGAATATTATTTGGAAATTGAAGTCGTCTGCATACCTTTTCTTGAGGTCTTGGTGAATGGCTTCCTTGATGTCTTTAACAAACTGAGATGGCTTGCAGAAGCTCTGCGTTTAGAGGGGCTATCACAGACTGGCTTCAGAGTTTGGACCAATTCTTCGGCATGAGATACACTCCTGATCAAAATCTTAAGACCAGTTAAAAAATTGCATGAATTTGCATTTTGCACTGTTGAATCTTAGGAAGGTTCTAAGTAGAGTTTCAAAATGCAAAAAGAAGAAATGGGAACAAGAGCCCAAAAGTTGTGAGCAGGCAATTTATTGAAAACACATCTCACCTCTTTCACTTTACTGCTGCTTGAGAGTGAGAGCCAGTCAGCTGGGCCGCTGAATGCTTTGAGGGAAGGAGTGAATTGCGCATGCGTCTCTTTCGAAAAAAAATGCCAAATAATCGTTTCAACTCGATTATAGTAGTTTGGAGATCGTTTGACCCCATAATCGTAATCATGATTATATTTCGGTTAATAGAGCAGCCCTATATCACTGTATTTTTATTATTTCTATTAAGCTTAGATGTTACTTATGATGCTTAAATTGATCATCCTTTTACAATTCACCTTGCATAAAGGCGGCGGGTCATATGTTTCTCTTTAACATGGTTGATTTATCGCAGTGAGAGAGAGAGAGAGAGAGAGAGAGAGAGAGAGAGAGAGAGAGAGAGAGAGAGAGAGAGAGAGAGAGAGAGAGAGAGAGAGAGAGAGAGAGAGAGAGAGAGAGAGAGAGAGAGAGAGAGAGAGAGAGAGAGAGAGAGAGAGAGAGAGAGAGAGAGAGAGAGAGAGAGAGAGAGAGAGAGAGAGAGAGAAATAAAATGTGCTTCTTCTTCCAGTCTGTCCCCTGCCAATCAGACCTGGTTGCCATGGCAGCACAGAGACAAACTAAGATAGAGCGGTACCGTCAGAAGAAGGACCTGGAAACCAGACTGACACATGTACGACGAGCCATAGATAGCGGACTGGACGACGATGATGTCAACAGAGATTTTTACCTTCTGAATGTCCAGAGATGGGTGACCGTGTGTCTGGAGGAAATCGAGAGTATTGATCAGGAAGTGGAGATACTCAACAAGATGGATGTTCTAAAGCACAGTGCTGGCAAGCAACCAAGTCAGCCGGTCAGGCCTCCCATGAAACCATTCATCCTCACCAAGAATGCTTTACAGGTGTGTAGATCTTAGCTAATACTATGGTTTTATACCAACATTTTTATTGGACACATCTTAATATTCAGACTAGGTTAAAACATAATTTGGTATTTGTGAACACAATGACGTACATGATGATTGCCATGTAGAGCGGGAAGTGAAATATGATCAGAAGTGGTCACAGGAGGATGGATTTTGTTTTTAATGCCAGGTATAAGCAGTCTAACTTAGAGTACTGGAGATTTGATCTCTGAACAGGGCCTAAAACAGGTAAATTGAATTGTTGGAACAGCAGGACACTTGTGGACAAGGCTGCATTTAAACATCCCTCTCAGAGATGGAAGGTATCAGATCAGTGTTACAGGCAGTCATATTTGACAGTAAATTTGTCTCTCGTCCACAGGCTCAGGTTTTCGGGCCTGGGTACCCGAGCCTTCCCACTATGACAGTAGATGAATGGTATGAAGAGCACAGGAAACATGGAGTACTGCCTGATCAGGCAATATCCAAGAGGGATAACGTGGATGACGATGCTAATGCAACGGAGAGGGAAGAAGAAGAAAAAGAGAAAAAAGCTGAACAGGATGATGAAGAGTCTCTGCTGAAAGTCAGAAACTGGGACGAGTGGAGAGATACTCATCGCAGAGGTTATGGAAATCGCCACAACATGGGCTAACTGTTCCTAGCATTGTGTGTTTCCATCATTGTTCAACCTGCTCTTAATAAAAAATCTTTAGTGTGGATGTACTGAAAGGTGCCCAGTCATGATGCCTGTGTATCCCCCTCACAATGTTACTGGAGAATAAAGAATGATCAAACCATTCAAAACACCACCATCTTTTCATGGACATTATAACACAAGTTCTTGGGCCTTATATCGTAATTTTTTTTTAATTTTATTTCAATTGTTTCAGCAAAGTTGGCTTCTTCACTGAACAAACACAAGTGCTGGTAAATGAAGTCACCATCGGTAATCTTATTGCAAAAACATTATCATAGTACATTTTGTTCTTTAGTCTGGGAATGCTGTAGAATTACTGTATATCATTCTTGAGTTCATCTGAAATAACCTTTACTTAGATTGACTTAATGTCCGGTCTTAATAGCAGACCATCAAACAACGTTAAATTATCTAGATAAAGTGGCCACTTATGTGCATATTCTTCCAAGCATGAATTGTGGTAAGATAAAAATGTTTCAATAATCCTTTTTTCTGATATGAAAGAAATTCCATGATGTTTCGTTGTCTTTTAGTTTCTCAGATGGTCTTTCTTTCTTCAGGTGAACCCTATATCACGGGTATCGACTGCATTTGAATCATAGCAAATCTGTAAAAAATCATAATCATTTAAAAAACAGCTTAGCTTGTTTCAAGTAATGAACAGAGGCCGTTAATCATTTTCAATGTCATATATATATATATCATTTGTTAGTTGTGATTTTATTATCTTATGTGTTGTGTGCTAGAATCGTGATTTGTACAGTAACTAGCACCTATAGCTATATAGAAAATAAAAGTCAAAAGTACTATATTGGCCTCAGATCTAATGGAAAAAATTAATAAAGTAAGGTGAAATTGCAACTAAATTACTTAAGTAATGTGATCCCTCAAATTTGTATTAAAGGAAAAACGTAAATGTACTAAGTTACATTCCATTGTTTATCCCACATTAGTACCAATAAACAACAATAATAATAAAATGCTAAATTATTGGTCTAATTTATTCAATTTCAGTTCTAGTTTCCTAGTCTCCTAGTCAATATATAATATCGTATATGTAAAAATCAATGGCTGAAAACGGCTTATATTCGTCTATAAAGCAGAGGTCCGGATATTACACTTGCACAAGAAACGAGTAACAAACACGTTATCACATTTCTAGAAACGTTCTTATAAAAGGAATTTTTTTTTAATTGAAAGTAATAATATGAAAACTTGTTCTCATGTTGAGCTGCCAGAAAGCTTGGATTGAATATTAAATGGCTAGAAAGTGCTTTATATTTGTGCATCCGGGTCCACATGCAAGATGAGAGAATCCTAACCGGAAGTCCTATCACACCATGCTCAGGAAGGTTGAGTAATGGCTGAGCCCTGGAGTTGCTAGCTAACCTTGCAGAGCAGTCCTTGACGAGGCCAAGAGTTCTCCGTGTGCAACAATAGGTAACGTAACATTGAGTTGGGTCTTTTTCGTCTGTGTCAGTCCTCTGAGACCAGCCGTAATGAATAAGCAATGCTTATTAAGCACTGCTATGCAACTATGAACTTCGGACAACGGGTAAGTAATTGACATCGCTATCGGAGCCATGTGTGCTCTAGTTTGAAAGTTTTAAAATGCAGCGAGAGAGGAGTTAGAAAGGAATAGTCTTATAATTGTGTACATCCTCCCTCTGGTGCTGTACACAGCTCAGTGCTCTAGCCCAGTGGTTCTCAACCTTTTTTCAGTGACCTTCCCCCCTTTGAAGAAAAAATTCTGCCGAGTACCCCCTGACCAGCTCAAAGCATTTTTGGTTGAAAGAAAGATGTAATGTGATTTATTAATCCTTGTAACTAGACACATTCAAATTTAAAACTCCATCAATTTCCATAACATTGCTCATTTGTAGTGGTCTCTCTTGAACTATTTGGAAATAAAAAGATATAAAAATAACTAGACTTTTATTATTATCTCAATATAAATAAAGATTTGTGCACATCAAAATAATTATCAACTTAAAGTGACCTCTTTTGGGATCATAATAAAGATATGTTCTCAAACTGAACTCATGAACTTAATTATAGCTAAACACTTCTTCCCAAAAAATTAATCATTAACTTAGTTTTAAATAAAAGATTAGCTTAAACCATATTTTTTTTTATATTTATCATCTTAAAATATCTCCTTTAAGGATCGAAAAGAATACTGACAGGTAGCTTGTTTCCGCTTGCTTCTGGGAGGCTTTTCACATCGTGTCTTGAGATGACCTGAATTCAGAAAGTTTCCTCTTAAAAAACTCAGGTGGCTTAGCAACATGACTTTCATGTTTTGTCTGGAGATACCGCTGAAGATGTGGTGGCTTAATGCCACTGTTGGCTAATCTCTCCCCACAGAAAAAAAACAAAAAGTGTAAATAACCCAATCTATGTTAATGTTAATAATGGTGAAGTGTCTTTCTGTTATTTTATTGTGAAATATTTGTTCGCTTTAAGGTCATACAATTTCATTTCCGCTTTTGTATTACATGCTTTTATTTTGAAAGGGTACCGGTAGAGACGCGGACTTCTTGTCATGAATCATTAACTTAACAACGGAAAACTTTTACGTTTTAGCGCCCCTTCGAAGGGAAGGCTCTCTGCTCTGGTTTCACCTTCTTTGGCGCTTGTCCCTCCGTGTTTCAGCAGTATTGCTGCTGCACTTCAACTCGACTCCATTGTTGAAGTTTTCAAGGCAGGTGATGACAGGCGATGACAGGTGGCGTGTGCCAGGTTGGGTCAAACCATCGGTATGGGGGAGATTCTGTTTTTTTAGGATAATTAAATTGAAAAGCCTACTGAATATAAAATTTAGTTCATAAACTTACACTTATATTATTGTGAATATTTGTTAAGTAACAATTTTTCAAGGATTTTTGAATGGATGCTAATTTTAAATATAAAAAAAAAAAAATCCCAAGTACCCCCTGGAGTACCTTCAAGTACCCCCAGGGGTACGCGTACCCCTATTTGAGAATCACTGCTCTAGCCACACTCTGAGAAGGTACCTAATTTACGAACTTTGTTCATCATGTACGACGAATAAGGGTCCAACCAAACACTGCCCCTCTTTTGTTAAAATTACGGTACATGCGCTCTGTGCTGGTGAAGGTTGACGTGTCATTGATCACATGAAGCCTCATAATTTGGAGCTAAGGGTGCATTAAAGGTTTCATTGACCCATGCAAGGTTTGGAAAACTCACAAACCTTGCATGGGCACCTCTGTGATTTAAAAGGAAGTGAAGAAGATTGATAGAAAAATTTGAAATGATATTTCAAAAAACATTCTGTACCCGTAATAGTAGTGGTTGCTACTAGTCAGCCATAAATGTCATACAAGGACAAATTAGTTAAAAAGTTTGATTTAAAGTGACAATAACAATAAAAAAATTCTGTCAAGTCTCTGTGAATGAAATGACCTATCAGTAGCTGTTCTAAGAGTGACACTAACAGCATTGTTGTAATGTCAGACAGGAATAAATAATCATAAGTTATTAAAGTGAACTACTTGGCAAGCACAGAAATACCTTGACTGTGAACAGCTGATGTGTTATAATGCAAGTCTACCTAGAGCAGGAGTGGTCAATTGTTATTTTCCGGAGGGGCCAAATGAGAAATACAGATTGTTGCCAGGGGCCAATAAAATGTTGTCCCACCGTCGTATAATTTACCTCTAGATTGGTGAATGATGCCAACCCATATTTGCAAGCGACTTAGGGGTTAAAACGGTTAACCTCTAACCAGAAGGTCGGCGATTAGACCCCAGTCCTCCCCATTCTGAATGCTGTAATACGTATTTAATTAATCCAAAACTGCAGGATTATTACATTTACAGACCCCAATCTATAAAGACTAACAAAATAATAATAAAGAAAATGCTGAAAATATACTTTCCATAGAAAGGGATCTATTATACAGGGTTAATCATGTCACACACATACCTACCTGTATTTGTACAGGGATGTTTTGGTTCTGTCGGTCAGTCTGTGGAATACTAGACTGGGTTTAACACAAAGATCCAAGATCACAGCTCGAGTGAATCTAAATCAGCTGATGTTTCAGTTATCATCATGGGCCAATACCGACCCAATAATGGAAACCACGATTAAAATTAGATTAATTGCACAGCCCTAGTTCTACGTGTGATGATTAGAAAACATCACAGGAGCAGAGTGACTTGTTGACTAGCTTATTAATGCACCTCAGTGCAGTGGCGCTGATGAAGTATTATTATAAGCATTTCATAAGTGTCAAAGGATTTCATAAGTGTCAAAGGATTTTATTGACAATTACCATAGGAGAAATTATGCCTGGTTTGAAAGTGACCGGACCAATCAGATTGTCAGGGCGGGCTTTATACGATGATGGAACATAATCAACCACGTCATCAAAATGCGCTTGGGTTGAATTGGTTTTCAACAAACATGCCTGCCGCTGGAGAGATGAGATGTGTAGATGCTGCATTTGAGTCTGTTTTAGAAGACATCGACAGCGCATTCATTTTGAAAGAGGAACATAGAACTTGGAGGCGATGATAAAGCGCCGCCGCGCTAATCTCTATCGCGCCGGCGCTTGGCTGTTCACACTGGACACTGAAGCGACGCTGAAGAACGCTGAACCGCTGGGCAGCGCTAATAATATCACCTGTTGATCCAGTAGTATTCAAGCATATACTTACTTGTTGCTCCAACATTAAGCAACAGCATCCCAACATTTGTCTTTCTTAGTGTTGTCTTTAAACAACATGTTCCGAGGATCATACAACTCACTGTACTTCTCCACTTCAATTATTAATTTAATGTCATCCATGTTGAAGAACTTATCCGCTGTTTGCTCCGTTAAATGTCGGGTGTCGAGGGTAAATTACGTGTTCTCCACTCAAGCCTATGTGGAGAATACGGAGCCCCCTTCTCTCTCTTTTGATCTTTATCACTGCTTGTGTGGCTGTAGTGGATGGGCAGAGGGGGACATTTAATAATGTCATTGGTAAAATTAAAACTCCAGTAGCCTGACGTTGTCAGACTCACAATTCTAGTCAGACTGTGAGTCTGAGACCGCGCCATTGGGCTGTGATTAAGGGGCGTGTTTCAACTGACCAGGAAATAAAATTCCTCTTCGCTCAATTGGATAGACCTACAACCAATCAGAGCAACGTAGTATGTGACGTATGTTAAGCAACCCATTGTGAGTTATTTACTAACGCTGGGTTCACACCGGACGCTGAAGCGATGCCGAAGCGATGCTTAAACGCAGCGCCAAGCCTTAAATAACAGCTGGCTCCCATCCACTCCCATGTTAAAACTTTGTGCGGGTCACACCGGAGGCTGAAATGCCGCGCTGCGCCAAGGCTGCCTCGCGCTGTGCAGCGATCGTTTCGGCGTCGAGTCTATTTTTTGCGCTTGACGAGAGTGTATCGCACCAGGAAACACACTGAAAAAACGATCTCAAACTATATTGATGACATATTTTATATGATATAAATGATCAATATGCGTCACATACTTTGAAGTCCCCTTCTGTTGTCCTGGAGGTTTAATTTGACCAATGACATTATTAAATGTCCCCCTCTGCCCATCCACTACAGCCACACAAGCAGTGATACAGATCAAAAGAGAGAGCGAGGGGGCTACGTATTCTCCACATAGGCTTGAGTGGAGAATACGTAATTTACCCCCGACACCCGGCATTTAACGGAGCAAACCGCGAAGTTCTTCAACATGGATGACATTAAATTAATAATTGAATTAAGAAGTACAGTGAGTTATATGATCCTCGGAACATGTTGTATAAAGACAACACCAAGAAAGACAAATGTTGGGACGCTGTTGCTTAATGTTGGAGCAACAAGTAAGTATATGCTTTTAATCTACTGGATCAACGGGTGATATTATTAGCGCTGCCCAGCGGTTCAGCGTCGCTTCAGTGTCCGGTGTGAACAGCCAAGTGCCGGCGCGATAGGGATTAGCGCGGTGCTTTGGCATTGCCTCCACGTTCTCTGTTCCTCTTTCAAAATGAATGCGCTGTCGATGTCTTCTAAAACAGACTCAATGGCAGCATCTACACATCTCAGCTGTCCAGCGGCAGGCATGTTTGTTGAAAACAATTTCAACCCAAGTACACTTTGATGACGTGGTTGATTACGTTACCGTTGATCATCTGTCCATCATTGTATAAAGCCCGCCCTGACAATCTGATTGGCCCGGTCGGGCATAATTTCTCCCCAACAGAGCGACTCCAGACCAAACTTCCCAACCTCAAATGTTGTGGGCGGGGTTAAGTTCGTCTGGCATCCAGGCTAAAACTCCAGGACAGCAGAAGGGGAATTCAAAATATGAGATGCATATTGATAATTTATATCATAGAAAATATGCCATCAATATCGTTTAAAATAATTTTTCAGTGTGTTTCCTGGCGCGATACGCCCGCACAAATGTTTAACATGGGAGTGGATGGGAGCCAGCTGTTGTGTAAGGCTTGGCTCTGCGCTGAAGCATCGCTTTGGCATCGCTTCAGCGTCCGGTGTGAATCCGGCGTTAGTAAATAACTCACTATGAGTCGCTTAACATACGTCACATACTACGCTGCTCTGATTGGTTGTAGGTCTATCAAATTGAGACGAGGCATTTTTTTTTCTGGTTCGGTTGAAACACGCCCCATAATCACAGCCCAATGGAGCAGTATCAGACTCACATTCTGACTAGAATTGTGAGTAGGGCTGAACGATTTGGGGAAATAATCGAATTGCGATTTCCCCCCCCAAATATTGCGATTGTATTTAATATGCAATTTTTTTATTTTATCCCCCCCCCCCAAAAAAAACGTTATGAATAATTTAAATATGACCAACACAATATTAGATACGTTTACTGTACAATAATCTTTCCCATATTCTTATTTAACTGCTCATTACAGAAACAAGAACAAACCACATATTAGGAATGGGATTAAGGTCTGGGGGATTTCCTAGTCATGGACACAACATTTCGTTGTTTTATTCCCCGAGCCACTTAGATATCACTTTTGCCTTAATGCAAGGTGCTCCATCAAGCTGGAAAAGGCATTGTTCATCACCTAACTGTTCTTGCATGGTTGGGAGAAGTTGCTCTCGGAGGGTGTTTTGGTACCATTCTTTATTCATGGCTGTCTTCTTAGGCTAAATTGTTAGTGAGCCCAATCCCTTGGCTGAGAAGCAACCCCACAGATGAATTGTCTCATGATGCTTTACTGTTGGCATGACACAGGACTGATGGTAACGCTCACCTTTTCCTCTCCGGATAAGCTTTTTTCCAGATGCTATATACAACAACTTTTTTATTGTTGCTTTATTGGTTTTAGAAATGGCTCATATGAAAGCTAAAACCCTCCCAAATTATGTTTTAATATACTAAAATACATTTCATACAGTGATTCATACAATTTATTGATGAAGTCATCAGGAATAGTAAAGAAAGCAGTATTACATGCCTGCCACAGTTCATCAAGATTCTTTGGTTTCGTCTTCCATGCTTCCTCTTTCATTCTACCCCAGACATACTCAAAGATGTTCATGTCTGGTGACTGGGCTGGCCAGTCCTGGAGCACCTTGATCACCTTGATCTTCTTTGCCTTGAGGAACTTTGATATAGAAATGGAAGTATGCGATGGAGCACCATACTGCTGCAAGATTTGACCCCTTTTATGGTTGTGAATTTAAGAGGTAGCTAATACTTCTTGATATTTTAGGCCATTGTTATTGCCTTCCACCCTGCAAATCTCTCGCACACATCCATAATGGGTGTAACCCCAAACCATGATTTTTCCGCCGCCAAACTTAACTGCTTTCTGGGTGAATCTCGGATCCATGCAGGCTCCAGTAGGTCTCCTGCAATATTTGTGGCGGCTGTGATGTTATTCAACCGAACATTCATCTTAGAAATCCACCTTCTGCCACTTTTCCAGCGTCCATCCTTTTAGCAGGCTGTGGGCCACGGCAAATGCCACAGGTTTTTTTCATTGCCTTTTGTTTATTGCTGGTTTCTGGGCACTGATTCGACCATGGAGGCCATTTCGAGAAAGAATTCTACAAACTTTCCTGGTTGACACAGGGACTTGAGGTGAACAGGCCTGGTGGAGCTCTGCTGCAGTGGAAAAGGGTCTGGCCTTGGTTTTTCGAGCCAACAAACGGTACTCTCGAGCAGTTGTCTTCCGGGGTCTGCCGGACCTGGGCTTATCAAAAACAATTCCAGTCTCTTCAAATCTTTTTGTTATTCTTTGTACTTGACGCTGAGACGCATTGAAGGTGTCAGCCACCTAAGCAGTGGATCTGGTCTTCAGTATCTTGATAATCAATGCTTTGGTCTCAGGGTGAATCTTAGGCATGTTGTCAGAGGTCAAGTTGCAGTTGATTATTTTCACAGTGAGTCTCTTTAACACAATTCAATTCAAGCAACAAAATAGAACTTAAGTATATATTTGAATTTAGTATCAGCGAACAGAGACTAACCAAATATTACTTCAACACGTCATTTAAGTGCACTGCACCATGGTGGGCATGAAGTCCAGATATCGCAATGGAATTGTCAATAGAATTTGTGCCACGCACTTCGCTCTCTAAAGTCAGTCCACAGTGTCCATTTCACTTATCGCGCATCCGGTAGGGGAGATGCTTCGTTGTAGCCGTAGCAGGAGCTGTAGCAGGAGCTAATTTAAAGCAGAGTACACACGGGAGGAGACACGAGGGGAGAAGGGGAAAGAGCGTGGAGAGCGCAACACACTTTAATCTGCCCTGCGAAGGTTCACCGTGGACTCCGACGCCATCTCCCCCCCCCCCCCGCGCCTTAGCAAATAACCGAATAATTGTGCAATAACGTTATGAATATTCGCATATGAAAACTCCTTAAAAGTCCCATCCCTAGCGGGAGTGTGTGTGTCTTTTCGTCTATGTTACTCTTCACATGAACTAATTGCATGTATTTAGTTATCAATCGATGATGTTGGATCATGACCCGTTCCGCTCACTTGAGCACTGATGTCCTGACATTGTGTGTCACGTTACATTATGTGTCTCAAACTCAAGAGCGACCCCAACAAACACAAATTAACCGTCAGTCCTGTACGTACCCAAATATTCTTTTTTAAGTTATCAGTGTTTATTGTTAAAGTGTAAAGTGAGCAAAGGCCAGAGGGGGAGTGAGGAGGAAACAGACTCCGACAGAGACTCTGACACAGGACGACCTGAACTTTAATGAGTGTCTGTATGATCCTGCTCACCATTATTGGCACCCCTACATTTTTTGCATAATCTGTACAATATCTGCAGAAATAAAGCGAAATATACCAAATTTATATCATCAGGATCTTTTAACTGGAGGTCCAAAGTAGTTTAACAAAGAAAAATGTTTTTTCAACTTGCATATTGTCATTTCAAAGAAGAAAAATCATGTGCAGCAATAACTGCACCCCTGTTTAATGTTTGGTTGCACACCCTTTGGCAGTGATGACAACCTCCAAAAGTTTCTTGTAGCCATCTATAAGCTTCCTGCACTTCTCAACTGGTATGTTCTCCCACTCTTCCATTGCAATTTGTTCAAGCTCTTGAACGTTTGCAGGGTTCTTTTCCCCAATAGCAAATTTCAGCTCACCCCAAAGATTTTCAAAGGGTTTGAGATCGGGACTCATTGCTGGCCATTTTAAAACAGTCCATTTTGGAGAGGCGGTGGATTAGTGGCAGAAAGTTGGACTAATGGCAGAGAATCCAACGGTGGTCTCTGGTTCGACTCAACGGAGTGACAGCACAAAAACATACCTGGACGAACAACACCTGGATCTGTTCCCCACTGTTCAAGTGCCTATCTCCTCAGTGCTCCTGAGCAAGGCAGCCCAACACCTGCTCCCCGGGCGCTGTGCATGGCTGCCCACTGCTCTGTTAGTCCTCCTGTGTTCACCAGATGGGACAAAAGCAGAGTACAAATTTCCCCCCATTTTCATGTCGTGTGTGTAAATGTATCTACCTTATCTTCCCCCCTAACCATTCCTGCATGTTTTTTGGATGTGTGCTTTGTGTCTTTGTCTTGTTGGAGGACCCATGATCTTCGACTCACACGAATTCTCTCGACTGTAATTCTGTTCCTCTTTCAAAATGAATGTGCTGTCGATGTCTTCTAAAAAAGACTCAATGGCAGCATCTACACATCTTAGCTGTCCAGCGGCAGGCATGTTTGAGTCGTCTAGGTCCGCATCGTGATGCCTCTAAGAATTGAGAAATTTCTGCACCTCTGGTGAGAAAATAAATAAATAGAGGGCAAATCCCTACCATTAGATGCAGATCCTCCTACCTATGGTTACCTGCAGGTAAACCTACTGCTACTTCGATTCCGTGGTCCTGCTCCCTGAAAATATTTTTGTTGTTTTTGTTTGTCCTTTGTATGAACTGGATTGAACACACACACTCCCTCAGCTTTTTAAAAAATATATGTTAAGTTATAATCCCCCCAACCCCGACCCGAAAAAATAAAATTAATGTAGGTATGAACTGAACCGTGACTCAAAAACAAGGTCTGAACTGAAACATGGATTTGAAGAGTCTTTATACCCCTAGTCAATAGATATCTTTGCATCTTAGCAGCCATAAAGTAACATTTAAACTGACAAATTGAAGAATAAGAAGAGCTCATGCATCACAGCAGAGTCCTCAGGCCAGAAACCTGATAAAGTTACGACCCTAGTTATAAACGTAGCCTAAAGGGAAATCAAAGCCTTTGGCATGGGTCGGTTATTGGATTATTACCGGTCTTGGGGTTTACAAAGTGAGTATATGTCACTATTTTGTATTTGCTGGCTAATGTGGTTAACCATAAGGCTAGTTGGTTGGCTATAGTAAATTGATAATGGTAAAAGAGAGGCTGTCTGATAAGCAAAGCAACCGATTGCCTGGAAAAGAGTTGATGGGGCTAAGAAAAGTGCCCATAGTAATCAGTGTCAGTGTTGATGGTGAGTGTTGCAGGGAACAACAGAGTGGGCTTGAGGCCATGGTAGTAGAGCTCCAACATAACTTTGGGGTATTGGGAATGCTGTTCCATTACCACTGGACCATAGTTATCATAGGAAGCAATGGGGGCCTTTGGAATTGTAGCCTGACTATCCTGGCACAGGCCTTGCTGATGATCCTTTCCTTCAGCTGGTATTTATGCAGCTGGATAAGGATGGGGCTTGGTCTTGCCCACCCTAATTTTGTTAGAGTGTGTATGGTGGGCCCTGTCAGACTCCAGTGGCCCGTCCAGGATGTCAGCATCTAAAACTTCCATCAGTATCTCAAAAGAAGACTGCAAGATGAGGTTCTTCAATAGACTCCAGGGCGTGAGTGAATCTTAGGTTTTATGATGATTGCAGAACTTGAGTGGGCTATGGACACCATACCAAGTTCACCCTGCATTTCACAGAGAACTTCAGTTGTGGGATGTATTCTAGTCTCGTAGACTTTGCTGCTTTGTTTGGTGGTACGTGACGTTGTATCTATTGTCTTTGATTACCACGAAGTTCAATTGTAATTGTTTGGCTTTTCGTGAATGTTGGTGAAAGAAAAGTTACAAAAAGATAAAAGAGTGCAGGAGCCAGACTCTCTTTTAGCCATTCTTTGGAGTTTCTCCGGCCAGTGTTTAATTGGATAATCTCCTGATGCATTTTGTGAAAGGCCAACTCTGGTGAATGTTTTTGTATGTATCATTACATTACCTTACATTTCATTTAGCTGACGCTTTTATCCAAAGCGACTTACAATAATTGTATTCAACCCTGAGGGTACAAACCTGGAACAACAAGAATCAAGAAAGTACTATTTCTTCAAAAAAGCCAAACTACAAAGTGCCATTTAAGTGGTACTAAATATTTAGTTTACACTTTTCTTCAAGGTATAGTCTGAAAAGCTTGGGGAAAAATTCTTCCTATACTAATGCTGTGTAAATAATTTGGTTGTAGTGATCATTTACTTTGAAATTAATTTAGGCTCCTTTTTCTCCATTTTGTTTGCAGCCTACGTGATGATGACTTGAAACCAGTAGAAGAATCCAAGCTCAAAAAAACACTCATAAGGAAAACTGTCGGCGGTCAGTAAAGTGACTGGTTTCTGAGGTTAAACAACAGCCCCTTGTTCGACAGTGGCTTAGATAATTTTGGCTGTTATTACTGTTTGTATTTTATTAAAAAAACATTACCAGTGGGAGTTGCCATGTCTGTACAGTGACAATTTGTGGAGGAATACCTTTTTCTCTATTTTGTGCTTTGATGCACTAAAGAGTTATTCAATATAGATATTTCAAAGCGCATATTCTCATTTTGCCATACAAGTTTTTGTTGTGGAGTCTGAAGGATGTCAACTGAGCAATATAAAGGCCTATTGTGGTTAGACTAACATTTTCTAAACTTAAACAAAAATAAAAACTATCGCTATAGAGTGCTTTCTATAGTGTTTTCAAATTCAATCAAGATTTATTTGTATAGCCCATATTAACAAAGCAGAAATTTGTCTCATAGGTCTTTAACAAGGTGTGACCTCCTCTGTTCTAACCCTCAACAAGAGTAAGGAAAAACTCCCAACAAAACCACCTAAACTTGGTAAAAAGAACTTTTTACCACAACGAGAGCTTCATGTGAGGTATCCCTCTCCCAGGACGGACAGAAGAACAATAGAGGGAGAACCTCAGAAAGATAAGGGCATTTACAGCATTGATTAGAATAAACAGCTTGTAGCATAATGTTAGGTAAATTAATTGATGGATTATTGTTATTTCAAAGTGGGCTACTTCAGATTTTATGCATTTCCTACAAATATGGAGAGGACAAAAATAGGACTGCAAAGTTATGTTTAATTTATTTCGAAGTAGGCTGACACTTGCCAGTGTATTTTGTTCTCCTCTTCATAAGAGTTTGGTGTTTTCCTTTGTTGTAACAGGTAGAAATAGCAATAAATTGTCAACAGTTTTCTTTATTCTCATTCTATAATTTTGATAAATGCAAAACTAAAGTTTTTATATATATATACATATATAGTATAATTACATATATATAACTTTATAAGCTGTGTTATCAAATATGTTTTGCGCCTCCAGATACATTTTATGTGGGTGAAGAGGGGGCAAAATGGCTCTTTTGATAGTAAATGTTGCCTACCCATGGGCTACGGTACACTACTGTATTTAATTGGTACATGGTGTAAAAGTTAAAGAACCACTGCTCGAGAGCTAATCAAACAACACAAAGTAAAAGTCAGTCCTGTACGTTTCTTAATAATTTGTGATCAGTAATGGTGTTTATTACTTAAGTGTAAAGTGAGCGCAGCTCAGATGGGGAGTTAAGAGGAAACAGACTCAGACAGAGACTCGTGGATAACTTTGTGCAGTGGTGTACACATAACAACCTGCAGGTGGACTTTAGGAGGTCTCAGCCTCCTCTGCTTCCAGTGTCCATTGAGGGGGTCAGTGTGGAGGTGGTCAGTGTGGAGGTGGTCAACACCTTCAAATATTTAGGAGTCCATATGGACAATAAACTGGACTGGTCAGCAAACATGGATGCAATCTACAAAAAGGGTCAGAGCCGGCTCTAACCCTGAGGAGATTGAGGTCGTTCAACATCTGCAACAAACTTCTGCGCATGTTCTACCTGTCTGTTGTTGCCAGCGTCCTTTTCTATGCTGTTGTGTGCTGGGGAGGCAGCATAAATAAGAGGGATGCGGGGTGACTGGATTGGCTGGTGAGGAAGGCGGGAGCTGTTGTTGGCTCTGAACTGGACTGCCTCACAACAGTGGCAGAGAGTAGGACCCTGAGTAGGTTACGGACTATCTTGGACAATGAGCACCACCCACTTCACAGAACTCTCATACGACAGACAAGCTCATTCAGTGGCAGACTCCTGTCACTGTCATGCTCATCCGAAAGGCTGAGGAGGTCCTTTGTCCCCAGGGCCATTCAGCTTCATACACCACACAGAGGGGGGCGGGGGGACCGATGAGTCGACCACATTTGTGGAATCTATTGCACTTCTGTCTGTCCTGGGAGAGGGATCCCTCAAATGTGTCTCTCGCTAAGGTTTCTATGTATTTTTACCCTGTTAAAGGCTTTTTTGTAGTTTTTCCTCACTCTTAAGATCCATTAAAGATTAAGATCCATTTATTCATCCCAAACACATGCACAGACATGCAAAGGCACACTCATGCAGGTAGGGAAAATTAATCTCTGCTTTTTACCCATCTGGTGCAGGACACACAGAGCAGTGAGCGACCATGTACGGCGCTCGGGGAGCAGATGTTGGGGGAGTAAGGTGCCTTGCTCAGGGGCACTAGACAGGGTAGGGAGACTCTTGGATTTTTGGACAGATCAAATCAGGTTCGTCTTTTGTTGTCTCTCCATGGAGTCGAACCAGAGACGAACCAGAGACCTTCTCTGCCCATAGTCCAAGTTTCTGCCACGAGACCACCGCCTCTCCCTTTTTTTTTTTTTTTTTTTTTTCTTTTTTTTTGCTGAGGGTTAAGGACAGAGGGTGTCACACCCTGTTAAAAGCCCTGTTAAAGCCCTATGAGACGAATTGTAATTTGTGAATATGGGCTATAAAAATACAATTGATTGATATTCCTATATATTTAGATTTTTATATATATCTTTTTCTGCTGTTTTTATATATATACAGATTATATTTTATTGTACTATCCACTCCAGCAGCACATTAACACTTCAGAAGAACACTTTCCTACTGGGCACTGACATAATCACATAATTGCTTGTTTCTCCGGATGTGATTTATATATGTATGTCAGTGATGTGTTAAGTGTACAAGCTACTGGATGATCTGAATTTCCCACGGGATTAATAAAGTATCCATCTATCTATCTATCTATCTATCTATCTATCTATCTATCTCCTTTTAAAACAAACTCCATTGGAATACTTTTTTTGTTGAAGTTACAATTCAAATTAGGTTTGTCTTATTTACCTGATGATTTATTTCAAGACGTAAAATAAGACAAAGTTGTTAATTTCCCATTGGAACCAATTGCCCTTGATGAAGTTATATATAAAAGCCATTTAATTGTTTACAATTAATTGTTTACAATTAAATGTATTGTAACTAAGAAAGCCTTAACCGTGGTCTAGTGGCAGAAACTATGGGCAGAGAAGGTCTCTGGTTCGTCTCTGGTTTGATTCCATGGAGAGACAACAAAAGACGAACCTGGATTGATCTGTCCCAAAAATCCAAGAGTCTCCCTACCCTGTCTAGTGCCCCTGAGCAAGGCACCTTACTCCCCTAACATCTGCTCCTGATTCAGGGTTCATACGGTCATGGAAAACCTGGAAATGTCATCGAATTTTAAAATGTGTTTTTCCAGGCCTGGAAAAGTCATGGAAAAAAATTATCTCCCAAAAGTTTTGGAAAAGTCATGGAAATTTGTTATATTCATATTTTTATGTTGTTCAATTTTAGGGATGGGCATTATTAATCGACGATTGATTAATTGATCGTTAAGAATTTCGTGGATGACATTATTTTTTCATAGATGAAAACGATTGCATGTTCGCTATGTGGCAGGAGTTCGGAATATCAGAGTTGCCTTGAATGCAGCATAGGGGGAAGTTAGCAGCTGGAGGAAGCACCTCGGAGTTAAAGGGGACATATTATGAAAATTCCACTTTTGTAGTGCTTCTACACATTATTTTGGGTATCTGGCATGTCTACCGTCCCAAAAACTCTGGAAAAAAACAACTCCCGTGATTTGTTGTGGTTCCTCTATTTCAGAAACTATGTGCTAGAGTGCGTCCAATGGAGTTACGACCGTATTAACGTCATAGTCGCAACATGCCCCCCCACTACCACTCGACCCACCCACTTTTTAGACAGTCTATCGGTGTCCGGCAGCCATTTCATTCTTGCAAGCCTTGGAAACACTTGGATAAGCTAACTAGCAGCATGAATCGGTGGTCGGCTGCAGACATGTGACTCCAGCTTCAGAAGACACAAGATTGAGATGGATTGAGTTCATATACGATGGCAACGTTCCTGCCACCACTTTGAATCGGACTGTTTTATCAACCTGGGCCAATATAACAACGGATTCTCGAAAAGGTTGTTATTGAAAGAGGGGTCGGTGCCATTTTTCCATCGCAATACTGAAGACGAGGGAAATGTAAGTATTTGTTTTTAATAATTCTGGTATTTGCTTCTTTTAGACATTTTTTGTGGCGGCTAGTGCCGTTAGCATGTTGTGCTGTGTGTGAGGGGGTGGGGTCTAGTATGTAGTGGTGGGGGATAGGGAGAGACTTTACAGGAGTTTTCATGTTCGACTATTAATAACGTTATTGAACAATTAATCGAGGACGGCTGGCGAGTCTTAGCGAGAAGACGGCGTCGGAGTCCACAGTGAACGGTGTTCGCACGGCAGGTTCGTGAGTGTTGTGCTCTCCACGTGCTTTCCCCCCCTCCGCTCGCGTGTGCCTAGTAGCTGCTGAAGCTGGAAGTTAGCTACGGGTGCTTGCTGTAAGTAGCTGCTAAGGGCGCCGGCCGTAAGTAGCTGCTACGGGGCGCCGGCCGGCAGTAGCTGCTACGGGGCCCCGGCCGTAAGTTGCTAGGCTACATCACGTAGCATGCCAGACGGACCCACCAAAGATGCGCATACATGGCACGCAGCTTGCTATGAAAACACTGCGACCTCACTACAAAAGTACATGGTTGTTTACCCTCAGTTACTTCGTCATGTCATTGATTGTGTCTCCGTGTTAAAGTTGTAACAGCATCTCATTTGTTGTGACTCCATGGATACTGAATGTCTGTTTAATCATAGGCACACAGAAAACTGTGCTGCACTGATGACGGTGTTGGGACCTCAGCTGTAAGAGACCTTGCTTGGAGGAAGGAGAGGACAACCCAAGTTGTTGCAGTATGGACAAGAGCCACAGGATACTACCTATGATCCTGATGACTTAATCAAAGTCTTGAGTGAGTCAGCAGATGTGACGTGAGTGACTCAATATTTAATCTAAACATTTCAATAATCAGATGGATTACCATCCTACACTTTTTTAGCTGTTGCACCCTTTTGGTGAAATCTTTGTCGTTCTAATAGAATGGAATCTTCCAAACCTGTTCATAAGACACCCACATATATTGTCTATGAAAACTGCCCACTGGAGCTGTTTGAGGTGTGTCCTGTGTGTCGGCAGGGGACAGATGTAATATATGAAGGGCGAGTGCACAGCAAAGTCGGTGAAAGCAGATGCAACCTTCCGTGATTCTCACAGGCTCTATTTAAAATCCAAATAATGTACAAACAGTATGTGAAACATAAATAACATATCAATTAACTGCTGTCTTTAAAAGGTCTTCGTGATTTAAAGACCATTTATTTATCGTCTTCACGATAAATAGAATAAAATAATTAAAAAAATAATTATATAAAGAAAATAATAAATACAAAAAGTGCACAATGTCAGACTTTTTTCCCCAATTTGTATTACAGATAACGTGGATAACCTGTTGGACCTCATCTTTCACAAGGTTTTTCAGGACCCGGCCCCATATGTGAATGAGGTGCTGAAGATCTCAAAACCTGAGGATCTCTCTGCTAAGTATGGCCTCAACACCAGCTAACAAAGCTTCTGTACGCCAAATAACGGCTGAGCCAAGTTTACATTGTATTTAGAGAATAAAGGTGACACACAAATATATAATGTTCCTTTGTTTACAGTATGGCTACTGATGGCACAAAGTGTATTTTTGCAATCAATGTTTTTATTATACTTGGTATTTTTTGTATTTATTACCTCTGTCCCAGCCAGTACATTAAATAACTATTTTTAAAAAGCTCTGGCATCTTTCTGACAATAAGAGTTTATAGAAGCTGTTATGTGCTTTTAATGTTTGATATGTAACATGTCAACAATTGACACGTGTAAGTTGAGCAGTAAGCAAAGTAATACACAGGGAAGAGTAATTTATGTATTTTTTTCCTCAGTCATAATTTTATTGCAGAAATGACTGATATCTCATGCATAAAAAAAAAAAAACTTACTGCTCTATTCCTCTTGGACATAAAGGCCCATAATCTGCCCTATAGATGTTGAATGCATTCTGTAGTGAGAACACATTCAAACACATGTCCTACACCTCCATGAGAGGGGTGAGAAGGGGGAGGGATTAGAGGGGTGAAAGGGGGTGGGGTAAGATGTGGGCGGGCTGAGAGGGGGGCGGGGCCCTCAAAACAGGTCGATCTGAGGAGGTCTGTTTTGAAACAGAGTAAAAAGGTGCTGTTTTAAATGATCCTTGTGGTATTTTTATCAAAAAATGTAGACATTTCATTAAAACCCCAAGGAGCCTTATCAACTGTGGTGAAATGGGCATAATATGTCCCCTTTAAAATAAGCCTCCGCTGCTCGCTCGGCTTCATGTCTGCACACGGACCCTCAGTCCACGAGGAGGGGAACCTGGACAGACCCGGGTCTGGATGAGGGGTTCCGGGAGTGAGGGCGTGACAACAACCGGACTGAGTGGTCGAGAACCGTCAAATCGAGTTAGCTCTCAGAGGCTAGATGCTGCTCTCATCGGGGTTTAAGAGTAGAGCTGCGCATATTTTCAAGTGTAACCAGTCAACGGATCCTGTTTAACTGCCACAAGAGTTGTTCATCTTGTAATAAAGACCTCAGGAAACACACTGTGTTTTTTCTATTTTCACTGCATTTTAATATAGCCTATAAATAGTGAATTTTAATATCAAAATATGAATGATTAAGTGAAAGTCGATCGTTAATTCTCCCGACGATCGATTAAGATAATTTAATCGAATGCCCATCACTAGTTCATTTACGCTGAGTTTTAAATAATGAATATGCTTTTAAAGAAATACGCTAAAAATTTAAGCAGGCATACTTGGGTTTGTGTCATTTAAGGTATACTGTATCCCTTGGAATTCTCATTGTTAGTTTGCACACTACATTTTGTCACTTTTTCGCGTATACACCAAGATTTCATGTTCGGTCATGGAAATTTGGTTCAAAGTTATTGAAAAGTCATGGAAAAGTCATGGAAATCTATTAGTCAAAATGTGTATGAACCCTGCCGATTGCGTACATGGACGCTCACTGCTCTGTGTGTCCTGCACCACATGGGTCAAGAGCAGAGGTTAAATTTCCCTACCTGCATGAGTGTGCCTTTGCATGTCTGTGCATGTGTTTGGGACTAATAAAATGCATCTTAATCTTAATCTTAATATGAATATTCTATTTTTGAAATTAAATTGGAACTGGGATCTTGTGAATTGGAATTGAATGGTTTCTGGAAATAAATGGTGATATCAGGCTGACTGAATAATTGGCATACATTGACATATATAATTCAGCTTCCATATATAGTCCATCTTTAGATGATGGTAGTTTCTGCACATTCTCAATGAAGGACATCTTTCTGTGCAGATGCCTGACGCTGGTCCATGGGTGTGAGCCGTCTAGATGTAATTTATAGAAGGCTACTCCTCACCAAACTCTTCATTGGGGGATGGGGGAAGCCCGAAGACCTCAAAAGGTACGAGAACCAGACACCACAACAGAATTCTACCTTGACATATTGGCTGTAATGAACCATGGGATCATGTATAGAAAAATATATGAGAAATGAGGAATCTGACTCAACTCTTTCTTTAGATCTCCAAGTAGTCTATATCCAGCTGGAGATGTAGTTACTCCAGGATGTCCAGGGTCCAATCAGTGTTGTCCCCCTCAATTTTCTTAGGATTCAAATTCTTTGCCTCGAAGCTTCATTTCATTCTTATAACTATCTCACTACTCAGTGGTCACTGTGTTTCTCACTCTGTGAAGAGTGATAAAACATTTAGCTGGTGTATTTATGTATTTAAGCGGGTTGTGTCATAAAATTCCATTCATTTAAACAAAAATAGTAGATAGACAGCAATAATTTAATGTACTAATGCATTGACCAAATAAATTTGTAAAACTATGAAATTGACACCCTTTCATCCTCATCTCTATAAAAACCTGCTGAATTCATATTTATGTTCCTAGATAAACGGGGTGTTGCTGCAATGAAGTTAAAATAGCGCGTTAAGTCGTAATTGTGTGTGTGCGTGTGGGCACGCACGCACTACTCCGGATCGTTCCATGTCTCTTGAACCCTGTTGTCCTGACTGTGTGTCAGGTCACATCTCGTGTGGTGGGAAGCAGGAAATACAGACACAAACTAAACATCAGTCCTGTACATGATAACTAGTGATGAGTGCTGGTTTTTATTGTTTATAGTGTAAAATGAATACAGTTCAGAGGGGGAGTGAGGTGGAAGCTTCGATATGAGAGTCAGATACAGGATGAGTGGACCGTTCATGTGCATCCTGATCCTGCAGCGATGTTATAATTATTCAGCGGAGACTACATCGCAATGAATCTAAGAGAAATGTTCACGGCTCTAGTTCTCACCGCTATGCAACCGCCTCAGTTAATACAGCCCTGGCTTCATTCATTTTAAACATCGTAACTCCGGAGGTGTATCTTTCGTGTCTTCCACCTCTAACGCCTTTGATTCGCTGTTCTGAAATTTAAGTTGTGTGTTACCTTTAGGGGCCATCTGTTATCTCTCTGTTCAGCACACCGCTCTTTTCATGGAAAACAGATGTCCTTATATGGAGATGCTAATTTCAGAGAGCGGACATGCGCCTGTCAATTTAGAATTAAGAACAGGGTCATCCAGGTTTTTATGTCCTTGAGACATGTTCGAAGTTTAGTTAATTGATTACTTTGTTCAGGTTTTATTGACAAATATAACTGGGTGTCATCCGCATAGCAGTGGAAATTTACCGAGTGTGTCCTGATAATGTTTCCTAGTGGAAGCATATATAATGAGAATAAAATTGGGCCTAGCACAGAGCCCTGTGGAACACCATGATTAACTTTGGTGCGCACAGATGACTCATCATTAATTTGCACAAATTGGGAGCGATCAGAAAAATATGATTTAAACCAGTTAAGGGCGGTTCCATTAATGTTAATTAACTGTTTCAGTCTTTGTAATAACATTTGTTGGTCAATTGTGTCGAATGCTGCACTGAGATCTAACAGAATGAGGACAGACACAAGTCCCTGATCTGAGGCTATTAAAAGGTCATTAGAGTCTTCATATATATTATTTTCCTTGAGAAACTCACACAGCTGATTGGCTACCACTTTTTCTAAGATTTTAGAAATGAAGGGGAGATTAGAAATTGGCCTGTAATTGGCTAAAACCTCTGGGTCTAGAGTGGGTTTTTTGAGAAGGGGTTTGATTACCTCTATTTTAAAAGACTGTGGTACATAACCTGATGATAATGACAGATTGATAATGTTAAGTAACGAACTATCAATTAGGGGCAGAATGTCTTTAAGTAATTTGGTAGGAATGGGATCTAAGATACAGGTTGTTGGTTTAGAACCTGAGATTAATTTGGTAAACTGATCACGGGTGATCAGAGAGAAGCTGTCTAAGTAATGGGTAGGATTCTCAGCCGTTTCTGAGATCTCTGTTGTTGGGAGGGTATTAGTGCCAATTGAGGGCAGGAGATGGTTGATTTTATTTCTAATAGTTTGAATTTTATCTTTAAAAAAGGTCATAAAGATATTGCTATTTAGGGATCGAGGAATACTGGGTTCGGTGGAGGTGTGACTCTCTGTCAGCCTGGCTACAGTGCTGAAGAGAAACCTGGGGTTGTTTTTATTCTCTTCTATTAGTTTTGAATAGTAGGCGGCTCTTGCTTTGTGGAGAGCCTTTTTATATTCTTTAACACTATTCTTCCAGTCTATTAGATTTTCAACATTGTTGCTGGAGCGCCACTTCCTTTCTAGTTTTCTTGATAATTGTTTTAACTCATTTGTCTGGGAATTATACCACGGAGCTAATTTACTATGTTTGACATTTTTCTTTTTAAGAGAAATAAGGGGTCACGTGATGGCGGCGAGCTGAGCGGACGTTTCTGTCGGAGCTCCGTGCCACTCGGTGCTAATTTACCCATTATCCTGATAACATCCAGGCGCTACAAGACATTTTTGTTATGAGCGTGATAGGCTATGTCCTTGGAAAACTTTTGGCCAGTCTTTCGACGAGATGGGAAGAACCAGAGGTAATAAGGATAAAAAAGACCCCCCGTCCGAGCCCGGCGACGACACACAAGATGGCGACCTAGCCGAGCCTGATTCCGTGGATGGACTTGACCCTGCCCTTGCTAAAGCTCTGAACGTAATGACCTCCAACACTCTGAATATTGTAAACAAAATGAACATTTCCTAACCGAGTGGCGCGGCTGCTCGTAACGTGACTTTTTAGCGTTTCCACCTTATTTCGTTCGCCCCCGTATGGAGGACTTTTTCCTTTTTTTTGCATGCTTTTCATCATATGCCGTCAGTTCGCTATCTGTGAGTTTGAAAGCTGTTTGTATGGTGAACAGCCCCTGTTTATTTGGGGAACGACCCTCAGTTTGTTCTTCTTTGTTGTACATTTGTTATGTTTGTTTAGTGTAGTTCATGTGTTAAGCTCAGGACATGACATGTATGTAAGATTTTTGTGGGGGTATCAGTATGTTTCTATTCCTGACAGGATGAATATGGGCTTAACCCGCTCTGACTCTCTTATTATGCCCTGGTGTCAAATAGTGTCTTATGGCCATGTCTGATTTATATAATATTAAGATCTGTTCATGGAACGTCCGTGGCCTCCAAAAACCTGCCAAGAGGACGGCAGTATTATCATTTTTGAAAAAGGAAAGTGTTTCTATTGCATTCCTCCAGGAGACTCACCTGGAGGACAAGGATAATGCTAAATTGCTGAGGAGCTGGGTGGGGCACGTTTTTGCCACCTCATACTCCTCTTTCAGTAGGGGCGTTGCCATTTTGATTAGTAAAAAGCTGGCATTTAGGTCTCTTGAGTGTGTCGAGGACAGCCAGGGCCGTTATGTAATTGTTAAGGGAATACTCGCATGGAAAGAGGCAACATTCATGAATCTATATTGTCCCCCAGCTTACTCCCCTGATTTTCTTTCGAAGGCTTTTGCAGTTTTTATGGAGCAGGCCTCAGGTGACTCTTTTGTGGGAGGAGATTTCAATTGTCATCTTAATCCATCTCTTGACAAACTTCCATCTGACATTTCTCCCCCTTCTAAGCGAGCAAGGGTGCTCACTAATATATGTGTTGATATTGAATATTGTGATGTGTGGAGGCAGCTTCACCCTACTGATTCAGAGTTCCCTTTTTTTTCGGCCCCACATAAAAGCCACACCAGAATTGATTACATTTTTATCCCCTCCTCAAAAATGTCTCTTGCTTTATCATGTACTATAGGCAATATTGTGTTATCGGATCATGCCCCCCTTTATTTGGTGTATTCTCTCGCTGAGGACAGGGCATTGTCACGGTGCTGGAGATTTCAACCATACCTTCTCAAAGACAACAAGTTTATCTCCTATTTTACTTCAGAATTTAAGATTTTTTATTCTATCAACTCACAGATAATCCTTCTATCCTCGGGGAGACGTGTAAGATATACTCTTGTGGACTGATTATGTCTTTTGTTGCATCCAAGAGACGTGGGAAGAATGAACAGCGTAGACTTCTCGAATCTCGATTAGCTGAGCTGGAGAAAAATCATATATCTAGTCCGAGTCCGGATTTGCTTAATGAGCTGTTACACGCACGTACTGCACTGAATACTTTTCTCATTCAGGACTCTGAACAGTCCCTTAAATTTGCCAGGCAGAAACTATATGAGTTTGGGGACAAACCTGGTAGATATCTTGCTAATCTTGCCAAGAAGAGGGCAGATTCTCAAAATATTGTCTCTATTATTGATTCTAATGGTGTTAGATCATTTGATACTAGAACTATTAAAAAAAACTTTGCATCATTTTACTCCGATCTATATGGTTCTGAACAGCCTGACAATGCCTTGTCCCTTATGCGTCAGTTTTTTGCGGATTTAAGACTGCCCAAAGCTACGGATGATCAAAAATTACAACTAAATGCCCCAATTACTAGAGAGGAGAGGCTTCTTGCTTTGAAATTTATGCCGTCCGGTAAGGCCCCAGGGCCAGATGGGTTTGGCTCCGAGTTTTATAAAGAGTTTAGTGGTATTCTTTTAGACCCTCTGTTGTCTATGCTCAATCATTAATTTATGAATGGGATTCTGCCTCAATCCCTTAGGGAGGCCAACATCTCTCTCATCCTTAAAAAAGGGAAAAATCCGGACTGCTGTGCCTCTTACTTACTTAACTCTGACCAAAAATTGCTCTCCAAAATTTTGGCCTTGCGCTTGGAGAAGGTTCTGCCCCATATTGTCAAGGAAGACTAAACAGGTTTTGTCAAGGGCCAGAACTCCTCTGATAATGTGAGGAGGCTCCTTAACATCATTCAACTAACTCAGAACTGCAAGGACCCGGCCCTCGTGTTGTCTCTCAACGCCGAAAAGGCACTTTTCTGTCGTGTCTGAGCAGTTCTGTATGTTTTGTGTTATAAAAAATTGTAATAAAAATATTATAAAAAAAAAAAAATATATATATAGATATATTCTTTTTGGAATGCTGATAAATTTTTTTAGAGCAGAAATCTCTATTACAATATGCTAAATTTCATTAAGTCAATCAATCAATCAAATTTTATTTGTATAGCCCATATTCACAAATTACAATTCATCTCATAGGGTGTGACATCCTCTGTCCTTAACCCTCAGCAAGAGTAAGGAAAAACTACTAAAAACCCTTTTAACAGGGTAAAAATACGTAAAAACCTCAAGGACAGCCACATGTGAGGGATCCCTCTCCCAGGACGGACAGAAGTGCAATAGATGCCACGTGCAGGAAAACATCATCAAGATTTAAGTCTTCAAGATTAAAGATTAAAGTCTCTAGCAGCATTTGATGAGGGTAAGCATCCCGAAGGACAACCCCAACATGACATGCCAATCAGTCCCGCTGAAATCACAGTCCATGGTCAGCAACCAGCAGGACCACGATCCACCATCCAGACCAGAACGCCACTCCAGTCCTCAGTCACCGTCCACCGCCACCCACCACGAGCCGCCGTGGTCCTGGTCCAATGCCTGTACCCGATGCCAACGCGACACAGGGTCCGCCACCACCACCACGATCAGCCCACACGACACAGAATCCGCCACATAGGGTCCGCCAACACAACCACGATCAGCCCACGCGACACAGAATCCGCCATACTGGATCCACCACCGCGACCCCCGGTGCGCGATCAACAAACCGCAATCCATGGTGTGGCCACAAAGGCCCTGGATCTGAGGGTGATAAATCAAAGGGATTCCGGGGAAGGGGGATAGGGATGGAGAAGAGGAAGGAGAAGCTGGAAAAAGAAGCTCCATGTGTCATGTGTCATAAAATAGAACAAGTAACGTTCTGCCGCACTAATTAGCTCTAACTATAAGCTTTATCAAAAAGGAAGGTTTTGAGCCTACTCTTAAAGGAACAGATGGTGTCTGCCTCCGGAACTGAAAGTGGTAGTTTATTCCACATCAGAGGAGCTTGATGGCTAAAAGCTCTGGCTTCAACTCTACTTTTAAAGACTTTAGGGACAACAAGTAGGCCTAAATTCTGGGAGCGGAGTGCTCTAGTGGGTTTATAAGGTACTAACAGCTCTTTAAGGTAAAATGGCGCCATATTATTAAGGGCCTTGAAGGTGAGGAGGAGAATTTTAAATTCTATTCCAGTGTAGTGATGCTAACACAGGAGAAATGTGTTCTCTTCTCTTTGTTCTCGTCAGGACACGTGCTGCGGCATTTTGGGCAAGCTGTATAGTCTTTAACAACTTACTGCTGGAGCCTGATAATAATGAATTACAATAGTCCAGTCTTGATGTAACCACCAACAGCCAATCATATTTGCCGTAGTTTACCGTGCTCCAAGGGCTTATACTGAATTTTTAAAGGAATTCCCTGAGTTTTTATCAAACTTAGTCCTAAAGACCGATAAAATTATTATTGTTGGTGACTTTAATATTTATGTTGATAATAATAAAGATTGCCTTAGCGTAGCATTTATTTCAATACTAGACTCTATTGGTATCAGTCAGTGTGTGCACAAATCTACTCATTGTGGTAACCACACACTTGACCTTGTATTATCGTACGGTGTCGCAATTGAAAATTTAACAATACTTCCGCGCAATCCAGTTCTATCGGACCATAATTTAATAACCTTTGATTTTTCAATAACTGAATATATGCCACTAATAAAAAATTAATTTTCTAGATGTCTACCTGATAGTGCTGTAGCTAAATTTAAGGAAATAATCCCAATTACATTTAAACCCGTATTAGCAGTAGATATAAACAACAAATTCTTTAAAACCCTAAGCTCCATTGAGATCGACCACCTCGTCGATAGCTCTGCAGACTCATTACGATTAACATTAGACTCAATAGCGCCTCTATTCTGATATCACCGGATATGACGACATGCGGGTTAGTTGTCCTGCATTAGCGAACTACTGACAGCACAAATAATCACATTAATTGAAACCATGGAGCTCCTAAAAAAGATTTTTGCATTGCCCCTGGATGCAGTAAAGAGTCTTACAAAGTAAAAATTAAGGGAAGATTGTCCACTTTCATGTTTTACCACTCAAGTGCCAAGTGGTTATTCATAGTTGGTTAGCAGCAAATAACGGTAGAATCCTCCCGTTAGCCGCAATGCTAGGGTGTGTAGTAAGCACCTGCAACCTAACTACTAAGCCTAACCCTAAGACTATGTGGAGGAGAGGGTTTTTGAGGCAGATGTACTGGTGGTTACTCGGACCAACAAGCGGAAGTCTGAGGCTGCTCCCTCTGTGTTTGACTATTTGTCTTATAAGGTCAGGTGTACAAACCGTCTGACGCTTTGCGCTAGTGAAGACTTAGCTGCACGCCGTAGAGAAAATGAACAGAATCGCATATGCCTGGCAGAGCAGAGACAGGTACTTACCTACAGTTAACAAGCTTTCTAATTGGCCACCTAGCCTTAGACTCTGATTCTCCGCTTGAAGGTGCACTACACTCATATCTTACATTCCAGTGTCACTGCATTGAAAACCTCACCTAGTACAAAGGTTTTGAAATCAAAATTATACTTAAAGTGGAGAAATTGTATCTGTTGGGCAGCAGCAGCAGTTGTATGACAGAGGGGGACATTTGTGTTGAGGAGCTGGAAAATATATCGAGGGTCAGTGTGGGCACTGAAATAGGTGAGTGTCAACAGGAAAGGAATGTATCTAATACACAATACAGGAATAAAGGCACAATGACTAACAGACAACATATTTATTTACACAAGTCCTTCATCATAATCATGCTTATGGCAGACTAGTTGAGGAATTCACACCATCATCACACCATCTGAAGAATGGGAGGGGTCTGAGGAGGCCAGTTCAATGGAGGCGGGCTCAAATGCTGCATATGATGATGAAATCCAATGAGTGACATTAAAAGCATCAGTGATGAAGCAAATCTCTCTTGGGACAAAAAAAGCATTGTGTCCATACAGGAACTGTTAAAGCTTTTCTGTATTTCCCACTGGGAAGGTTGTGGCAAATATCAAGTCCAGCCACCTAACCTGAGGAAAAGAGGATTTGGATTACAGATTAAGACTGAATGCATTGATGGCCATGTTTACACTTGGAACTCTCAGCCTTTGGTCAGAGGTATGATGGAGTACAATGTTTTGATTCCTGAAGCTAGTTTCACCACTGGCAATGAGTGCAGTCCATTTTTTGTATTTTTGATCTAGGACACCATCAGTCTGGAAACTCTGTCTAAGAGGGAATGGTTTAACATTCTGAGGGTTTATGTCATCCCTGATGTTAACAAGGTGTGGACCAAACACATTGAAGCTGTGCTAGCTGCAGTGAATGATGAACCGCTGGTTGTGTGTGGAGATTGCAGATATGACAGCCCTAGCCACAATGCAACATTTGGAACTTACTCTTGTCTGGATATCAAGTAAAACTGGGTTGTCGTGACTCGTGCATGAGACTCTCAAAGTCACAGAAGTGAAGAACAGCTTTTGGCTGGAGGTTAAAGGTGAGAGGCTGTGATCATGGGGCGTGTTTCAACCGAACCAGGAAAAAAAATGCCTCTTTGCTCAATTAGATAGACCTACAACCAAACAGAGCACAAGTATGTGACATATGTTAACTAACGCATAATTGTTGAAGAAGATCAGTAAAAAAGAGTTTTGCCGGTGTTGTAAAAATTATTTAAGGATACACGGAGAACTTACCAACACAATCAGCATTTTTGAGAGAAGCAGTAACGCCGGGTTCACACCGGATGCGGAGGCGATGCCAAAGCGCTGCGCTAATCCCTAGCCCGCCGGTGCTTGGCTGTTCACACCGGATGCTGAAGCGGTGGGCAGCGCTAATAATATCACCCGTTGATCCAGTAGTATAAAAGCATATACATTCTTGTTGCTCCAACATTAAGCAACAACGTCTCAACATTTGTCTTTTTTGGTGTTGTCTTTATACAACATGTTCCGAGGATCATACAACTCACTGTACTTCTCCACTTCAATTATTAATTTAATGTCATCCATGTTGAAGAACTTCTCCGCTGTTTGCTCCGTTAAATGTCGGGTGTCGAGGGTAAATTACGTGTTCTCCACTCAAGCCTATGTGGAGAATACGTAGCCCCCCCTCTCTCTCTTTTTATCTTTATCACTGCTTGTGTGGATGTAGTGGATGGGCAGAGGGGGACATTTAATAATGTCATTGGTAAAATTGGTAAAATTAGAACTCCAGGACAACAGCAGGGGAATTCAAAGTATGGGATGCATAACTGATAATTTATATCATATAAAATATGTCATCAATATCGTTTAAAATCATTTTTCAGTGTGTTTCCTGGCACGATACGCTTGTGTCAAGCGCAAAAAATTGAGTCTATGCCGAAACGATCGCCGCAGGACACTAGGCAGCTGCAGTGCAGCGCAGCGCTTCAGCTCCCATACATGGCAGTGTATGGGAGCCAGCTGTTATTTAAGGCTTGGCGCTGCGCTTACGCGTCGATTTGGCGTCGCTTTGGCTTCACTTCAGAGTCCGGTGTGAATGCACGTACAAACAAGTTGTCCGTTTAGGATTACAATTCCACAACACATCAAACAAATTGTATCGCGTTTGTCGGCCCTGTAAGAATTTAATAATAAGGTTGGAACGCGACATTCCCATTTAAAAAAAATGGACAGACGACGAAGGAGACCAGGCTGAAGAAGCGTGTCCATCATTGTATAAAGCCCGCCCTGACAATTTGATTGGTCCGAAAAGCTTCTGTTCGGGCATAGTTTCTCCCCAACGGAGCGATGCCATACCGAACATCCCAACCTCAAATGTTGTGGGCGGGGCTAAGTTCGTCTGACATGCAGGCTAGCTTTTTACATGAAGGGAATTGGGACAATAAAATTAACCCCTAAAATAGGGATCCTACTCCTCATCCCTAGATGTCCACTGGCCCACAGAGTAAACTGCTGTGATGGAAACCTGAAAATAGAAGAGGCTGGAACACCACTTTCTGCAGAAAGGATCAACACAGAGAGTCACAGGGATCTCAGAGTGTTGATGGAGATCAGGCAAATGCTTATATAGAGGAACTAAGCCTGTTTGTCTGATTCAGTTCAGACTGGTTCTGTAGGCGTAGGTTAAGACAGGAATTAAGACACAGGAAATTTGATTTGCGTACATTTCTTTGAAGATAAAGCAGACGGAATTATGTCCTTGGACAGTCAATAAGTAATAGAAAGCTCATAAAGGTATTAAAAAGGGAATCAGGTTTCAGGTCACAAACGCTTCAGGTCATAATAGTCTCAGACAGGTATACAAAAAGATACTTTTCAAATACAAAATAGTTTTCCACCACTAGATATTTTAGATATTAGTATTTAACCTAAACAGATTGAACAAAAGTAGCAATTCTGTCTATGATAACACGAGTCAAACAATAATGCACCATACAATTAAAGAGGTATTTTAACTTGCAGAAGATTTTTGTTTAACTAAGTCTATAACTAATAACACCAGTCAAAGGAGGTGTGGTTCAAACAAGAGATTTCACTGGTGTTATAGTGTTTTATTAGCCTTGGTACGAGACCCAGCAGTCTTGTCTGCTTTACTTCTACTACTACTTCCACACTGATGACATTGCTAGCTTGTTAACATGAGGGCCTACAAGCATTATCTTAATGTAAAACAAATGGTATGATTGCCTTAATTAGTGTCATACTTACTGACATAGCCACCACTACGTTTAGTTCAAAGCACATATTAGGGAAGCATTACTTAAAGGATTTTGTTTGCTTGCGTTAAATGGTTGTATTAGCACAGGTCCTCTGCCGATTTCTCTCATTAGCTTCAACATGTAGGATAAAAATTCATTGTATTGCAAATCAACCTTTTCCTGGACTTCCTAGATTGCATTCACCTTTTGTCCTCACGCAGACCCCTTTGTTTGGCCAATTTAACTGTTGTTTTAGAATTACCTGGCAGGGGTCCAGAGTGCGACCATTTTAGTCCCACAGTGCGAATTCTCTCATCTTGTGCCGTGACCTTTGCTGGCAGAGCAGCTCCTCTCACAGAAGCGTTTCAGCGCCAGGCAGCGGAAAATTACACAAGTGAGGAATCAGAAATGATTATCAAATTTAACACAACTTACAATCAGAGGGGTCAAGTAACGAAGTACAAATACTTTGTTACCTTACTTAAGTAGAAATTAATCTAAACTTTACTGGAGTATTTATTTTTCAGACGACTTTTTACTTCTACTCCTTACAGTTTCACGCAAATATCTGTACTTTCTACTCCTTACATTTAAAAAATGGCCTTGTTACTCCTATTTAATTTTGGCTGGTTTTCATCCCTGTTTGTCATCGTTCAAAAACACACACAAAAAATAACCTTTTTTTTGTGAGACATTAAACCCCCCTCCTCCCTTCGGAGGAGCGAGCAGAGTTTGAGTTGGGTGCCAACTCGATGCTCAGTAGTACACATATGGTACTTTAATGTATTTACATAAAAAAATTCCCCTTACATTACTTTTACTTTGATACTTTAAGTAGTTTTGAAACCAGTACTTTTAAACTTTTACTTAAGTAAAAAGCCTGAGTTGATACTTCAACTTAGACCTAGTATCTATACTTCTACTTGAGTAATGAATGGGAATACTTTTGACACCTCTGCTTACAATATAGCACTAAATTCAAATATTGAATTGAACTTCCGGATCAATTGCCTGCCCCTGTGCTGTGTATTGTGCATCTGGGTTCTACACCGAGCTGGGGTTTTTTTGGGAAATATATTAAAAAGTTGCAAATTTTTTTATTTTTCCATCAAGTTACATTTAACAATATATATAGGACTTTTCTAGTGTTGATGTGAACTCAAAGCGCATTACAGTACAGGTCTTTACAGTTTGCATTCCCCCATTCATATACATTCATACAGTGCATCTAAGGGCAGAACTTTTTTTCTATTAGGGCCATTCTGGGCTCATATTCTTGCCCATGGACACATTAGACTGGAATCGAACTGCAAACCTTTTCGTTGGAGGATGACCGCTATCTCATCAGCCACAGCCGACCGACTACAAATAACCAAGTGACACTAATCTTAACCCACCAACAATAAAACCTCCCTCACTGGATAATTTTGTTAATTTAATTATTTTTTAATTACATCACACATTCATGGTTGTCCTGGATGCTGATCTCTGTAATGGCAACAACATAGTATTACTTCCTCTTTTGCCATTTTTCTACAAAGTAAAAGCACAAAGCTCATTTTGTTGCTGCAATGCCTTATATCTAGCGGAATTACAGAGCTTAATTTTGAAGATTGTGTGGATTTCCTAACAAACCTCTGAAATAGCATGAGATCATGCCGTTTATGCCAGTTGTTAATAATTATTATAATAATGATAATAGTTCTGATGACAATTACTTTTTTTACATTCATATTAATTAGATATAGATAATAAAGGATCTTTTCAAACAAGTACTATGTTGCTGTAATGAGAATACATTTTGTTGTGAAAAAGGATTTGAGAAGAACATTTGTTCTCCAATGGTAAGATGATGCTTTGGTTTCTTTATTCTGCCAACTGCTGCACCAGCTGCGGCAGGGAGTGAGCCCGCATCTGGCTACACAGCAGTAAAGAGATCTTTAACCTGAAATGTCTTTGTCCTGTGTACTCTATGCAGAGACAACCCACCCTCTAACCTCTATTTTTAAAGATTTCTCCTTGTGTTTTGCAGAATCTTTGAGTTCCGTAAGATTATTGGAGACAGAGAGAAGTGCAAGTCTCTTGTGCCTGAGGACTATCCAGTTTACATTAGCAAGGTTTTTCATCTTTTATCTTTTTATTTCTCACCAATACACAGTAACTGCTATTTGTATTCTCACAGTTGCTGTATGTTTGTTGTGTCTTTGTGTCCAGACAGAGGAGCACTCCGACTTTCATATCCATGATGGGTTCTTCATCTCTCCTCTGGAGCACTGGGTTCCTGGAATTCTGCCACCAGAGGCTCTCAAAGCCAGGTAGACAAAATACCTACTACGTTTCTACTCAGGTCTTCCTGAGAAAAGATGTTTGTCACACTAGACCAGTGGTTGCCAACCCGTAGATCGCGATCTATCGGTCGATTTCTCAAAGTCTTCACTCTTGATTCCCCAACACTCTGGACTCATTGGCTGTCGTCCAGTGTTAATTTCGTTGACGAAAACGATGACGAATTATATTCATTAACGACCCTTTTTCCGGGACGAAGACGAGACGAAGACGTAACGAAAATGAATCTTTGTAAATAAAAACTATGACTAAATCTGTTTTTTAACTTTCGTTGACGAGACGAGACGAAAATGTTGGTGGTTGACTAAGTCACAATAATTTTTTTAACATCGTATCAGGCCGCATGAAGTATCAGGAGCGGGCGGGTGAGTCTGTGTGTCTGTCTGTGTGTGTGTGTGTGTGTGTGCCTGTGCGCTCCCAGATAGCGCACCGGTCCCGAGGCTCCGCCCCGCTCACTCGCTCAGAAACACAAGATCAGAGTTAGTACATGTGAAGAAGCCTCTCAGTGACTCACTGCTTCTTGACTATGGAAACAGTGAAAACACAGAGTTTCTCTGGTCTCAGCTGATCAGAAATCAGCGCCTTAGCTTCTTGATCAGAGCAGACGCTGCAGTTGGTTTCTACCGAGCTGCAGTTTCTGTGTCCGCCTCCAGTCTAACCTGCTCTCACTTTTTGTTTTCACATTTAAAATTAAATATATATTTTTGAACTATTAGGCTCCAGCTATATGTTTTTATAGAAAAGGAGTTTAATGTGGCTATTAAATGTGACTAAAACTAGACTAAAATGGAATTTGTTTTAGTCGATTAAAACTAGACTAAAACTAAGAAGGATAAAAATGACTAAATGTGACTAAAACTAAAATGCATTTTCGTCAAAAGACTAAGACTAAGACTAAATCAAAAATAGCTGCCAAAATTAACACTGCCGTTGTCGCACCGCAGATAAGCTGTGTGTTGATTGTCTGTTTTTCACATGCGCTGTGTGTCTGCTAATAGCGGTGGAGTTGCAGGTTTATCTCCTGCATTTCCTTCAAGAACAAGTTGGTTTATGTACTAAAGTAAATTTCAGGACTCCACAGTATAAAGTGCGCATTTTTCAGTCTGTCGATAACAAGCAAAACCTCGTTGAAACAAATGAGTGGACTCAGAAGGTGAAACACTGAAGTGCTTTTACTTTAAAACGGGTTCGGAGTATGTTGTAAATACATTTGTTTCATAGACAAATAAACATTGTGGTTCACAGAAAAATGATCCCTCACCTGAGTTTTTATGTTTTTCTGATGAATTTATGTCACAAACAAATGGTTGCAACACTTAAAAGCACTCCACCGTTTTTGGAATCCACTCCCTTGTTTAACCCTTTTGTTGTTCCTGCTTCCCCCGGCTTTTGTCCGTGCTTCCTGCGGCTTTTGACCCCTCACATAGCCTACCACACATTAGCATGCACAAGCAGGGCAATAGACAAGTGAGCAGCCCTTTCAGATGTATTAGTTACACCCGCGGCACACAGTGTGAGTTTTACAATCCTTTTTCCTGGGGCATATCTGACACCTCTACCTCTTACTCGCCCCGAGCGGGGCTGCTGCAGCGGTGACTAGGGCCAGAGGCTCGAGTGGAGTGTTGTCGTCGTCAAGAGCTCTCTGTGTGGTGACAGCTTTCACAGACTTCACAACCGAGGTGGGCGCTTCCGTGCAGGGTATGCGCTCCCTTCGTGTAATGAACGGAGTCACAAGATCCTTTCCCAGCTGCTCGAAGAACAGACTCCGCTTGTTCCCTTTGCCCGGCCTCCTGCAGCTGTACGTACCGATCACCTTGGCTAGGTTGTCCACACCTCATTTGCTGTGGTTGTAGTCCAAGATGTCGGCCTCTGTGTGCTGCATGCTCAGGAGCACCACGTTCCTGTTTTCTTTGGGATGTAGGACACCAGAGTGGCGGTGGGCGTGAATGCGAACTTGGATGAGAACACCTCTCTTCCCTTGATAGTGAGCAGCCTGGCCAGGAGCTCTGGTTTGTTCTTCCAAACCGTAGCGACCATGGTGATCTTCCTCTCCAGGAGCTGCTGTGCGACTTTGTGGTCCCTCCGTGATATCGAGCACTACCCGCAACGCCTGGTTCTGTTCTTGGCGTCCACCGCTTGCCATCCGGTATAAACTTGCATCTTCCAAGCGTAGCTGGATTTAGCATCACAGTCCACCCACGAATTGATCCCTTATTTCGAAGGCTTGCTGGGCACGTACTATCAGAAAGGACACCGGCCTAGGGAGAAACAGAGGAGAAGAGAAGAGATGAGAGGAGAAGTGAGTCAGGCAATGAAGGTCTGCACTGGTCCTGATAATATAACTTAATAATAATTTTAAAAAAAAGAATAACCTCTGAACGGAACCAGTTGCTCTACCAAGGTCACTTCGGGCCCCAGGTTGTAGAGCCGTGGCAGCCGCACCACCCAGGCATGCTAGACCTCTCGCACAGCCGACAATTTGTCCGTGTCTCGTCTCGCGGCCATCGAAGTTCAGCAGATTGGAGAACGTGTGAGAGACTTTTAGGGGCATTGTGGCACGTCATATCGCCCGGCTTCTGAATAAGCAGCAGCATCACCCACTGGGTCATTGTCTTCTTCGTCGTAGTCGTGCCATCGTCGTCTTTGTGGTCGCCGTCGTTGTCTCCCTCCGTTCGTCGGACTGCTTCTCCTTCCTTCTCTCGGTCTGCTTCTCCTTCCTTCTCGGTCCGTTTTTCGGTCCTCTTCTCCATCTGTTTCTCGGTCTTGATTATTAAGAGATTACTAGATCCATTTGTGTGCTGTGGCATCAAAGTGAGTTGTCATTGTGTTTTTTTCAGTTTTCAGTTCATAGTTCCTAAGAGATGGCAGAAGAACAGACCAGTATGCATCCACTTGGCTGGGACTGGAGATCATGTAAGGCTCCTAACCTTTTTACCTCAACATAACTTGAACATCAAGGCCCTGTTTCAAACCTGGTATGTGATGAAATATTATATATTATGTCTTATTTGAAATAGTGATGGTTAGGGTTATGGGAATACCATGTACATTAGTGTAGACAGCCAGCCCCGTCAAAAGATTAAATACTAAGATTCTGCACAGGGCTGTCACTTTTTATTGGAAAATCATAACAAATTAATGTCATGACAAATTTGTTCATCCTTGATTTTTTTTCTTACAAGAGGTGATTTAAAATATTGTAATGTATTTTGAGGGTTAAGGGAAGAGGATGTCACACCTTGTTAAAGCCCTATGAGACAAATTGTGATTTGTGAATATTGGCTATACAAATAAAATTAGATTAATTGATTGTTTGATGATATTTTGTGTGTGTGTATGTGTGTGTAGTTTTTCTGGCGTCGGCGGACCTTGATGGCGAGGCCCATGATCAAAGAGGCCGGAATGGCTTCATTGCTTCTGGAGAACCCATATTATATCCTTCTACTGTCTTCTCACATCTGCCTCCTTCTTTTTTGATTTACTTTTTGGAAATTACTTTTCTGGACAACCCAGGTAGACTTTATCTCCACTTACTGATATACTAATTTGATCAACAGATATAGTGATGCACTTTCATCATTATGTGAGACTCTCAATAGAATTGTCAAAAAAAGCTGTAGCGAGATGTGTCTCTCTGTGGCAGCTCTCGTGCTGCCTTTTGAATCCAGGGAGAGTCAATTGGCCAGCTAATCTCAGCCATGTCAATCAACTCTCCTTGGTTCACCTGTAGGTGCTCTGCCGAGCTAACGCCACACAGATATTTAATGATATCCACCTGCAGCTTTCTAGACACTACAATGTCTAGTCCCCTAAAAGATATGCCCGTTACACATTTTTTTTACTGCTAAAAAAACTATAAAGCAGTTATACTGGTAACAAACTATGAACTGTTTTTGCCTCACTCTCAAAACAACCATTTGTGGTTTTAAACATAATATATCAGGAATGCCCAAATCAAATATCCTTACATATGACACAAACATTCGAATAGAATTTTGTTGTCAAAGGTAAAGGTCACTGTGACCTCACAAAGCATATTTTGTCTTATGAAGGAGATATCTCTGAAAACCTCGAAGGAATTCTTTCACAATTAGCACAAAACTACACTCCAAACTTGGATTTCAGTCTGGTTACCAAAGGTCAAAGCTGAAGGCCCTGGCGGCCTCATGAACTATGCTTTCCTGAACACGATATCGTAAAACCAGATTAAGAGAATGTCTTAGAATTTGGTGCAAAAGTTCAATCGGACTGAAAGATGAACTGAATAGATTCCATGGAATAGGTCAAAGGTCAGTGTCACAGTGCTGTCATCTCTCTGAGAATCTGATACGTTTGGTCTGGTACGTTTCCCTTGGACTCACAGATTTACTGATCAGACATTTCCCTTGGACTCACAGATTTACTGATCAGACTACTCACTGATTTACTGATTAGATTTAAGTGATTTTGAGGTGACTAAAAAATTTGTTTGGGCCTCTTGAATGTGATTTCTAAAGACTGCTTAGGGAAATTCTTTCAACTTTTGATCAGTTTCATGGACTCAGAGATTAAGTGATTAAGTTTCAGTTGTCTAAGGTAACAGTGACCTTATAGGAATCTGGAAAAAAGTATGTAGGAATATGCACATGGAAACGCTCTGGTTGTCAGGGACATACAACTGCAGTGTGGTAATTCTAGTTTTTCTTATCCTTGTGTCTACTCCTCTCCTCCTGTTTTCTTCCTTTTGATTGTTTTCTCAAAATGTGTGTTTGTTTTCTTTTAAATGCAACACATTTTATTCATACCACCCTCTATTATAAATAGGTGGTCTCTTTGTGACATCACAATGACCTAATCTGTGTTTTTTCCTTGATGTGACCAAGGTCCTACAGATATAGAGATTATTATACGGCTGTTTACAAAGGCTGTGTAGTACACCTCAGTACTTCAAATGACCATGTGTAAAATCTCCTGAGTACCGTTTGTGTTTGCTTTGGTACGACTACTGATGCAAACAATAAGAGTTTGTCGTGAGGAAACAAGGGTATGAATCAAGTATAAAATAGAATATTATCTGGCCTGCATCCGGCTCTCTTGGGACTGAATTCCAATCTGTGTTGAATGTTTTTATCTTCATTTAATGAATGCTATCTCTAACATATTTTGAATCCTTGACTATCCTTTTACATGGCTCTCGTAAACCTAAGGACCAACTGTAAGTTAACTCCCTTTAACATGATTGTGACTTGATCTATAACCCTTTTATCTGTTTACTGGGGTTTTAAATTCCTGACGTATATAACAGTTGACATCATCTTAACTAAGCACTGTTTGTCTCTGTATTCTTTTTCTTTATTGAAAATATGGACTAAAAGCTGAAAGAATTAGTTTATCAGGCTGTTGAGGATTATGCTCTATGGAGAAAATGGTTTTATTAGTTGTTGAAAGTACTTTGAAACTTACAGCTGATCTGTATATTTAGCAAAATATCTCTCCTACTTTGAAATTACATATGTATTGAGTGAAAGCCCTAATATGAATTTTGCTATGTTTACATAAAAATGTAAAACGCGTAATTTTGGAGCAGTAGAATTACAGCTTGCATTAGTTTTGAAGCTGATATTTATATTTAGGTTGATTTGGCGTTAACCAGATGTATTTGTGAGACACATCATGCACAAAAAATTACCACTGCTTTATGTTGTTCAAGTACACATACAATTACAGTGGCAAGATAATTATGTGAATCCTTTGGAATTACCTGGTTATCTGAGCTGAGATGTGTAGATGCTGCCATTGAGTCTGTTTTAGAAGACATCGACAGCGCATTCATTTTGAAAGAGGAACAGAGAACGTGGAGGCGATGCCAAAGCACCGCGCTAATCCCTATCGCGCTGGCACTTAGCTGTTTACACCGGACACTGAAGCGACGCTGAACCGCCAGGCAGCGCTAATAATATCACCCGTTGATCCAGTAGATTAAAAGCATATACTTACTTGTTGCTCCAACATTAAGCAACAGCGTCCCAACATTTGTCTTTCTTGGTGTTGTCTTTATACAACATGTTCCGAGGATCATACAACTCACTGTACTTCTCCACTTCAATTATTAATTTAATGTCATCCATGTTGAAGAACTTCGCTGTTTGCTCCATACGTAGTCCCCCCCTCTCTCTCTCTCTTTTTATCTGTATCACTGCTTGTGTGGCTGTAGTGGATGGGCAGAGGGGGACATTTAATAATGTCATTGGTCAAATTAAAACTCCAGGACAACAGAAGGGGACTTCAAAGTATGGGATGCATATTTGATCATTTATATCATATAAAATATGTCATCAATATAGTTTAAAATCCTTTTTCAGTGTGTTTCCTGGCGCGATCCTCTTGCTTCAAGCGCAAAAAATAGACTCAACGCCGAAACGATCGCTGCACAGCGCGAGGCAGCCTTGGCGCAGTGCGGCGTTTCAGCCTCCGGTGTGACCCGCACAAAGGTTTAACATGGGAGTGGATGGGAGCCAGCTGTTATTTAAGGCTTGGCGCTGCAGCGTCCGGTGTGAACCCGGCGTTAGTAAATAACTCACTGCGTCGCTTAACATACGTCACATACTACGTTGCTCTGATTGGTTGTAGGTCTATCCAATTGAGCGAAGAGGAATTTTATTTCCTGGTTCGGTTGAAACACGCCCCATAATCACAGCCCAATGGAGCGGTCTCAGACTCACATTCTGACTAGAATTGTGAGTCTGACAACGTCAGACTAGCTTTTTTCCACAGAGACGCCAAAATCCTAAAAAATGAAAGGTTCCTTGTAGAGACTTTAATTGGTTATAAAATGTCACCTGGTCATCATCTAAGTCGTTAGTACAGACCAACAATATGCTTAAGCTACTAACAAACAATTATAATTTTACACATGTTAATTAAGAGACATCCCTCAACATACACAGTACAGGCGGATAAAGTAAGGGAGACTTGGGCTGTGGCTAAGGACGTCCTCCAACCAGAAGGCTGGAAGTTCGATCCCAGTCTTCCCCATCTGGATACCAGTGTCCTTGGGAAAGATGTTGAACCTTGAATTACCCCTCATAATTTTTTTTTTTGCTGAAGTAGTGGATTATGCAAGTAGAATGATTCGAATATGTGGGATGATAAATGATTTACCTTGCAATGGTTAAAACACATTTGAACTGCTGTGAATTCAGGAGGATTACAGGTGCGTCATCTGTGAAGCATCATCAAATTGCTCAGAGATGATGACTAAGATAGACTTTCAGTGAATTCTTCTAAAAATTGATTTATTTCAGTGTAAAGTGAACAAGGACTTATTTGTGAGTGTTTTAGGTGGTCCTGTCTAAAGAATGTTTCAGACCTGTTTGTCATGGGAGGGGCATTGATCCTGGAGTCAACAGTGCTTCTCCACTGGCTGGAGAGAGGAGGATACTGGCCACTGGGAATGACTGGCATCTCTATGGGAGGATATGTGAGTCTTCAAAAAAGTGCACATTCTATGCTTTCCTTTATTAATAATTTTTAAGCAAACCTCTGCAATCCACCAGTATTACTCTTCATCCTAATCCTGAAAACCCATAGTCACCAGCACCTTATTTAACATTTATAACTTAGTAGAATTAGCATTTCCTGGTTAGCGTTATAATAATTTTGCACTCATTATGAAAAAAGTGAACCAACTCCTATCAAAGCAAAATCATGAAATCATGAATTCCCGATTCAAAGGCTCTCAATGCTTTACTCCCAAAGAACACATAATGACAATAGATATAAAAATGAGATTTATTGACAAATTTCTACAAGGACAGGAACATTTACAAGAGTAGTAACTCAAAGAACTGCAAAATGGAATAAATTAAGCATCTAAAATTATAGCAATGGAATTGAAAGATGATAATTTGAGTAATGTTGGAAGATGATATGTTTAAGTTAATGGTGAACAAATCTAGACCGGAATGCGCAAATACATTGTTCTGTGAAGGTAAATCTAGAGGTGATAATTCAGGTAACGACATCGACCCAATCATCAATAGCAGATTCGAATGATTGGGTTGAGCCTAATTAAATGAGTGTTGCAGTGCTGTGGAGTTTCTCTGCTCAAACTCACAGCATAATTCGGTGGCTGGTAACCTGCAAGTGGTTGCATGTGGGACTTAAAAGCGCATAAGAGAATGTAATTCAAAAGATAAACCTAGAGAAAAAAAGATATGAACTATGTGTAAAAATGAGAAAGAGATCAATAAAAGTAAAGTGAACAGCAAAAGTTTTGATGACCACAGCATAAATTCCGCACTTATTGAGTCACAGTCTTTTCAAAGCTGTAAGGATTGCGCAATAGTGATCTTACAAATATGTTACATGCATGTCCACACATAAAAACTATATAATATCAAATCTTACCAAGATCATATTTTTGTCTTTGTATCCAGATGGCATCCCTGGCAGTGACTAACTGGCCGAAGCCCATCCCTCTGATTCCCTGTTTGTCTTGGTCCACTGCCTCAAGTGTCTTTACCACGGTAACACACTCTTTCTATCTGGTAAAAAAAATTTCGTCATATTCTTGTGAACATGATAGCTCAAGATGTCTTGGGGAGATTTCTTCAAGGTTGGTACTAATATTCAATGAAACTCGTGTATGAACTGATATATATATATATATGTATCATTCTTTGACCTGAATAGAATTTGGTGGTCAAAGGTCAAAGATCACAGTGACCTTATGTAAATCTTGAAAAAAACCTGCACTTGTTCTTGGAGGCATACAATCCCAGTGCAGTCATAGACTTAAAACAAATTAGATTTTAAGGATTGAAGTTTATTTCACTTGGTTCAACAAAAAGTTTGGTTAGTGTTAGGAACTGCTCATTTCACATCATCTTTTCATATTATCACATGTATCTTATTTTGTATAAGAGCCATATTTTGCCTGATGGAAACGTGACTTGTGTGACAGGGTGATGAAAACTCTCTGGTATTCCCTGGACAGCTTTTCTTTGCTAAACCCAGCAGACCGATAATAATACAGATACATGGTCTGTATTTATATAGCGCTTTTTTAGTCTTGATGACGACTCAAAGTGCTTTACAAAGCAGTCTATTGCCATCCACCCATTCACACACACATTCATACAGTGCATCAAACCAAGACATTCTTATTGAAGGGCAGCCACTATACCAACAAACTGCTGCAGTATCATATGGCCATCTTTGAACCTTTACATTGAAATTAGTTAAAGGCTCAGTCTGTAGAATTTTGTGATATCTAGTGGTGAAATTATATGTTGCAGCTGAACATCCCATCACCCTCCACTTCCAAACATGAAAAATAACCTTTGGTAGTATTCAGTTGTCATAAAAACTCAAAAGGTGTTTAGATTGACCAGTTTGGACTCCTATAAAAACATTGCAGCCTCCGTAAAGAGGACCAGCTCTAGATGTAATTATAAAGTATTTAAATAAAAACGGCCCATTCTTGGGTAAAGCAAACCTTTAATGGCCAGTATGGACAGGAGGACCAATTATAGTAGCTGGTAACTATTTCAGGGGACTAACAGGCATGTGAGTATTGTTAAGGATAGCATTACTAAATAATTTATTCAGATTTTAGATGCAGCAATGAATTCTGAGATGCTGTTTGTGTGTCTGTGTTTGTGTGCGTGCGCAGGGTGTTTTGAGTAAAGCAGTGAATTGGACAGAGCTGGAGAAGCAGTATGCCATTAACTCAGTGTATGAAGAGGAGATCACTCACCTTTTGGAGTACTGTGGGGTATGTTATATTTCAATTACTTCTACTCTCCCCAACCAGGATTATACAACTGGCTATAAGGTTACTGATTCAATTTGAAAGAACATTTGATTGATCACCATGTTGTCCAATCAAAATGACTGAAGGTGGAATAAATCAAATAAAGAATATCAATTATGACAATATAACAAATACTTTAGTTGCAAAGCAAGATTTGCTTGTTTTAGGTTTGCAAGCATGCAAGTTAATATTTCCTTTGCTGCATGTCAGTATGAAATTAAACATATCTTTCTTTGTTTGTTTGTTTGGTTAGAACACACTTGAGCATGATCATCAAATACATTGAATCTGCCCTTTGGGCTTTGTCCATGTGTGTCAGGCTGATTCCTTAAGGATGGGTACAGAGCCTCTGAAGAATGCGGACACTATAGAGTCGCTTCTGGGCCTGTCTAGAGGTGAAAGACCATCAGTGGGCCAGTACACCGAAACTGGACGGGAGAGTGAGGTTGAACAAGGCCCGTTGATTGGTGATGGCCCTAAAGGTGGCAGAAATGGAGACAAAGACCATCTGTTATCATCAGTAAACAACATTGGGACAAGTTTGGACACAAGGTAAAAAGTTGTTTTGAACCGAAGCTACATATGTCTGTTTGTGTGACTTCTCTTTCCCTATTGTCTTAACGTGCTCCAACTATGTATTTACACATATACACAAATATGTATATATGGCAGATGTTGTCTGATTTGATGTACTAATCTATAATTAGGTTCATACATACATACATAATTTTGGACCGTTTTATAATTTATAATTCATCTTATTTTAATTTCATCTTATTTTTTCCTAGAAGTCTACATGCAAAGAGCACTCTGCATTGGAAGAACAGGAATTCAGCCAAATGCTTTCGGCCATCTTTGCATAGAGAATCGATAAGCTTCATGAAGGGTGTAATGGATGAATGTACACACATGGCCAACTTCTCTGGTACGTTTTATGGTGCAGACCGACAAGCTGCATTTGTGTATCACAGCAGATGTAGGAAAGAATTAAAGTAATAATTTTGGTAGAGGTGCTGGATTAAAGGTTAAGTGTGTAGAATTTAGTAAAATACAGTGGGGAAGTTGCATGTTGTAGCTGAATACCCATCATCTCGCCCTCCCCTTCCAGACATTAAATAGACCTGTGGTAGCCTTCAGTTGTCATAAAAACTCAAAAGGTGTTTAGTTTGTCCAGTTTAGATTTCTGTATACATTCTGCACTCTGTAGGTAGGAGCAACACTCCCAATGTAAATGTACATTTTTAAATATAAAGGGCCTTTCTAGGGTAAAGAAAATGTGGAAAACAACATTGCCACCGGGGTCTCCAAACTGCAATCAGACACAAACCAGGTTTTAACATGCTTTATTGTTAAGAACGGCAAACATAAATTTGTCCTGGAAGCTAAGCACTTTCCAGTCTCTTCAATCTGTCTTCTCTGTATTGTGTTTCTCTTCTGTTTGTGGCGGCTTTCCTCCTGCCTTTTAAATCCAGGGAGAGGAATTGAACAACTAACCTCAGATGTGCCAATTAACTCTCACATGACAAGCTGGCTCCACAGAAAACAATATTTTTTACAATTTAGAGGATTACGCACTAGTGAAGACATCACTAGGATTCATTTATTTTACAACAGGGGTGTACTATCAAAAGAGTCCTTTTGTCCCCTATACCCCCAAATAAGTATGTGTCTGTAGCCGCAAAACATATTTGATAACACAGCTTATAAGGTTTTATAAATAGTTATACTATATATATAGATATATAGATATAAATAAACTTTAGTTTGTTGCATTTACGAAATTATAGAATGACAATAAAGAAAACTGTTTACATTTTATTATTATTTTTACCCGTTACAACAAAGGAAAACACCAAACTCTTATGAAGAGAACAATATAAACAGCAAAGTGTAGGCCTACTTTGAAATAAATTAAACGCATTACTATGCAGGCCTATCTGAGACCTCCCCATTTTTGTGGCAAATGTATAAAATAAGAAGTAGCCCACTTTGAAATAACCAGAGAAACTCTGTGTTTTCAATGTTTCCATTGTTAAGAAGGTAAATCACTTACCGGCTGCGTCACGTGAAGGAGCTCTGATCTCACTGTTTGTGTCTCTCTGAGCGAGTGAGCGGTGTCAGGGGGGTAAAGTAGGTATAACTAAACAAAAGGTGCAGTTGCATGTGCTGGTGGGGAGAGCGATAGAGGGAAGAAAGCCCTGAACAGCCACTAATCAGCTGTTTACCTCACAGAAACTGAAACAGTGACTAGCAGTGATGGCACACACAACCAGACTGGGGGGGGGGGGGGCGTTACAGTAAGCTACATCAAACTACACCTAATTATTGGTAAAAGGTTCTGATTCTGAGTCATTGCTGTCTGCTTAAATGTCTATTTCATGATACTGTCCTCTATCATTTATTAAATTGTGTCAAATATCACTCTAAATTGAACTATTTAGATCTTAGTTGGACATTAGGATTCAAGATTTCATTTCTAAAAAAACAACATTAAGGGCAAAACAACAGCACTGTATCAGTGACATCTCTTAAGTGAAACTAAAAATTCATCACTCATGTCTATAAGGTTTTAAACCAAATTGATGTGATTAACATGCAGTTTGTACAGAAAAGATGTTTGTTGTGGTTGTGCATATAAACCCTCTCTTTATGCCTCTGGGTCTTCTGAATTATGATGCAATTGTTGATGCCTGATTTGGTTTACTGTATGATAAAAAATATTTCAAAGCAAACTGGCATAAGAAGAATTCAACCATCATTTTGCCGGATTCTTGTGGGATGAATTAATTTCATGCTAGGCTAAGATTATGTGAATTTGCAAGCTTGCATGTCCACAATTCAATTTAAGTTGGCTAATTAAGTTATATAGTCCGGTCCCCATGTTGCAATTGGTTAAATGTTCCTTTTCATAGAATTCAAAATATTATTTATAGCAGCTAAACCCATAATTGACATTGCAGCTTGTGGAGGTAGCTTTTCAGACTCAGCTCAACTGAATCATTCACTCAATGACTAGAGGTATGCCTCTATTGAAATGATGACCAGTGAAGAGAGGCCAAAATGGGGGTTATATGTGTGCGGTTATATTTCATAGTAGAAAATAAATGGTACTTGTTCTTCACTCTGTCCTAGTCCCTGTAGACACTGGTCTCATTATCGGAGTCCAAGCCAAAGAGGATGCCTACATCCCTCGTACAGGGGTCCTCAGTCTGCAGGAGATCTGGCCTGGATGTGAAGTCCGATATCTGAATGGAGGACACATCAGTGCATACCTGTTTAAACAAAACGTCTTCAGGTAAACCACTTACTTGACATTAAGAGCAAAAGATGTGTGCAGGAACTGAAGTTCTCCATCACTATTCTAGGACTCAGGGTTTACCTTCCATCCATTCCAACACTTTTAAGCAGTTTTGTTTTTTTGCGGAGGGCCTAGACTGAAAGACCAGAAAAACTATGCTGAACCTTGGATAGTGCAGCGGTACCGTAACAACTCTAATATAGGGCACACGTGAATGAAGCTTCTGGACACTTGGTCAACACCACACAGCATGGAGGGATGATGTGTTTTTTTTTTAGGATTTGTAACGTGTGAAGCTTTGGTCAACAGTTACTTCATGTTACTCTAACACTCCCCCTTACTCTTGAGACTTCTATAGTATTTTGTGGACTCATACACTTCACCCACCCCTCCATCAACATACTGGTGAGTAGATTATGAGTGAGTTTTCCTTTCCGGGTGAACCATCCCTTTAAGACGCTAGAGCAGGGGAGCCAACACTTGTGAGCTACTCATAAAATGACCCGGCGCACATACCCCCCTCTTTTAGTTTTTTTCGTCGTAGCATTGTTAAGCAAAAACACTCCTCCTCAACCTCCTCTTGTTGATTCCGAACCACCGTTGCAAAAACCTCCTCCTCATCCTCCACTCCTGGAATCAGAACAACTTCTGCTCCTACAGCCTCATCCTCCACTCCTGGATTCAGAGTGACTGCTGCAACTGCCTCAAACTCCTAATCAACCTCAACTCCGGAAATCTGAGCCATTGCACCAAGGGCCCACTCCTCATCCGTTACTCCTGTAGGCAGAGCTACTACACCTGTTGCTTCCTCTTCATACACTGAGTTAATGGAATACTGCTTCTCAATCTCTGTCCAGTTCACTGCTTTACTCAAAACAACCTGCAAACGCAGACACACAGACACACAAACAGACACATACAAACACCTTCCTCAGAATTCACCGAAATGATTTGAAAAAGGTTGACTTTAAACAAAAACATTGCTGTTGTAGTAATGCACTAAAAGCAATGTTATGCAGTGGGTTGATCTCATCTCCCTCATCTTATTTTCATCCGCTTATCCGGGGTCGGGTCGCGGGGGGAGCAGCTCAAGCAGGGGGCCCCAGACTTCCCTTTCCCAGGCCACATTGACCAACTCTGACGGGGGGATCCCGAGGCGTTCCCAGGCCAGTGTTGAGATATAATCTCTCCACCTAGTCCTGGGTCTTCCCCGAGGTCTCCTCCCCACTGGACGTGCCTGAAACACCTCCCAAGGAAGGCGCCCAGTGGGCATCCTTACCAGATGCCCGAACCACCTCAGCTGACTCCTTTCTAAGTAAAGGAGCAGCGGCTCTAATCCGAGTTCCTCACGGATGGCTGAGCTTCTCACCCTATCCCTAAGGGAGACGCCAGCCACCCTTCTGAGAAAACTCATCTCGGCCGCTTGTACCCGTGATCTCGTCCTTTCGGTCATCACCCAGCCCTCATGACCATAGGTGAGGATAGGAACGAAGATCGACCGGTAGATCGAGAGCTTTGCCTTGTGGCTCAGCTCTCTTTTCGTTACAACGGTGCGGTAAAGCGAACGCAATACCGCCCCCGCTGCTCCGATTCTCCGGCCAATCTCACGCTCCATAGTACCCTCACTCGCGAACAAGACCCCAAGGTACTTGAACTCCTTCACTTGGGCTAAGGACTCATTTCCTACCCGGAGTAAGCAATCCATCGGTTTCCTGCTAAGAGTCATGGCCTCAGATTTAGCGGTGCTGATCCTCATCCCAGCCGCTTCACACTCGGCCGCCAGCCGATCCAGTGAGTGCTGAAGGTCACAAGCCGATGATCCAATGAGGACCACGTCATCTGCAAAAAGCAGTGACGAGATCCTCAGACCACCGAACTGCAACCCCTCCCCACCACGACTACGCCTCGATATCCTGTCCATGTATATCACAAACAGGATTGGTGACAAGGCGCAGCCCTGGCGGATGTAAAGTGTAAATTTAAAATGTTTTCCCTTCCCAACACTGACTCATTAATAAAAATCATTAAAAACTGTTTTCGTGGACAAACTGGCGATGACTCAAAGGGCTGGTGGAGACACTTGATGAGGGAAGTGTTGTAGTGGGATGGATCTTGAGGGCGGATGGAAGCTTGAGGCGAACAGTAACTGGGTTGATGACCCTCTCTATCTCAAACTGACCCACGAATCGGGGGGCTGCCCTGGCTTCCCTCCAGATCCTACGGAAGCGGCGCAGGTGTGACTTAACGGAGTGCACGGCCACTTCCTCCTCCTAGGAGTGAAACAAAGGCAGATGGAAAGGGTGTCATGAGGTCAGTGGTCTCCAGGACTGAAGGGAGTTTTTGGAGAGGAACAAAGTGGACTCACTTGGAGAAACGATCCATAATGGTGATTATGGTGGTGTCAACTGTCTATGGAGGGAGACCAGGGATGAAGTCCACAGCAATGTAGGACCAGGGACAGCTGGGGATAGGCAAAGCAGTCAAGCAGTCCAGAGGGAGGTTGGTGAGAGCTCTTATCGCGGGCGCAGAAGTTGATGATGGACTGAGTGTCTTTGGCAATGGTAGGCCACCACAAATGTTGTCTATTAAATCCTAACGTGTGTTCGACTCCTGGATGGCACATTAGTCTTGAAATATGCAATCTGATGGGGACAGGGACATAGAGACGGTTAGGAGGACCGTTACCTGGGCCTGGGTCAGTCTGCTGGGCTTCCATAACCTTGGACTCCACCTCCCAGAAAGAAACTGCCACAACACGAAGGAGTGAGGATGGACAATGGGGAATTGCTGGGGGTCTGTCAGGAGAAGGCATCTGGTTTCTGGTTGCAGGAACCGTGTCTGTAGGTGAGATTAAATTAATTCCTTCCTAAAAACAGGGCCAACCGAGCTTCCCGAGGGTTTGATGTCCAAATAATGAAGGGATGCTCCACCCTCTCCAACTTGTGTCGCCCATCCTCCAGAACCATCAGTAGCTCACGGTTACCCACATCATAATATAGATTTCGTCTGGGGAAAAAAGTGAGAAAAGAAGGCTCCTTGGTATAATTTGCCATCCTCTGTAGAGCGTTGGGAGAGGATGGCCCCGACCCCTGTGTCCGAAGCATCAGCTTCTAGCATGAACTGAAGGGAATGCTCTGGGTGCATGAGAACTGGAGCGTTGGAGAACAGAGCCTTAAGATTTGTGAATGCTTATTCAGCGTTAGGAGACCAGGGGAGAGGTACTGTAGGTGAGGTGAGTCTGGTTAGGGGTGTGGCTTTCTTACTGTTGTCCCTAATGAATCGGTGGTCAAAGTGAGCGAATCCCAGGAGTGTTGTAGATTAGGGTTACACTTATTGATTGATCTAACAATTATTATTTTTATTAATTGATAAATATATTAACATAATACATTTATCAAAGATAAAATTTAAAAACTTGTTTCATTTATATTTATTTAATAATCTTCTCTTAAATACAATCCATTGTGACAACAAACAAAATATGCACTTCAAGGCAATATTCACAACAAAAGATAGCCCAGTAACCAGGCTTTATTGTCCCATATCTCTCAAATAAAATGTGTGAAATAGCTTGGTCCATTAAAGTAAAAGGAATATATCAATCTACACTAAGCTGTCCATCAACAAAATAAGTGAAAAACAAAGTATAACTCAAGTAACTTTCTGAAGGAATATCAACACTGTAAAAATTAAGTTTAGCAGTATTTCATTATAATTATCTTGAAGTAGCATAGTAATTGTATCAATGTCTGTTTGAACTCACAACCATCAAATAAAATAAAGTATTTCAATAATGTTTATTATACATTTTTACACTGAATTGCAGTGTACTCTCATTTCAATTTAAATAATTGAAACGAGTTTGCTTTTAAAAAATATAATAAAGTGCTTTTGAAAAAGGCATCTTTAATTTTAGAAACAATTTACAAGTTAGATTTTACCATTTCTTCTTTTTTCTCAACAAACATTAACAACTAAACATTTAACTTTCCTCTTTATTCCCACTTTCTCTGGTTCAGTGAAGTAAACCTGTGTGCTGCCAGGATTTAGTCACGCAGAAAAAGCTGTGCAGGTTAAAATGAGACAAGCTAAATTGTCTTTCCTTTTTGAAGAACAAACACATTTTACCACTGAAATCGAATAATTTCATCTTTGTGTCCCAGTGACAACCATCCATTCATCAAGATTCAAGATTAAAGAGTTTATTATCAAATGCACAACAATAACATTAAGCAGTCGCTGGCAATGAAATGCTTCGGTCACAGGCTCTCTTTTAGCAATGCTCAGAGTATTACATCCAAAAGACAAAATTTGAGTTAAATAATATAAAAGAGAATATAAAAAATTTAACTAGGCCACGTTGTAGCACTAACGGGCCCGAGCACAGGCAATTTCAAGTCTGTTGAGGTCCGTGCAACTCATCTACCAATACAAGATGTCTGAGAAAAGAACGTAAGATCATCAAGGACAGCCATCCAGGCTGTGGACTTCTTACACTGTTGCCGTCTGGCAGACGTTACCGGAGCATCCGAGCACGAACTACCAGACTCACAAACAGCTTCTACCCCCAGACCATCAGGCTTCTGAACTATCAACACTGACCCCCTTAACAGTCACCATGTACATTCTGCTCCCACACTCATACAAATACACTTACTCTACATATATTCATTTTATTTAATATTCCCCACTTCTTCACCCTGTAAACTGCTGCTTCATTTAACTTTGACTTTAATTTGACTATGTTATATGTTATATATATATTCATATTACTTAATTTAATATTCACTTGACTGTGTTTATATGTTATATGTTACAATGTTATGTTATATGTTATGTTACATAGTATGTTATTTTTTTTCATTTTGTAAAGTCGCCTACTGCGTAGATGTTTGCCTGCCATGTCATAAGAATTTCACTGCTCTGATGACGCTGTCATTGGTGCATGTGACAATAAACTTTGATTTGATTTGATGTGAAGAAAGAGCATTCGATGACCAAGCGCTCGTCTCCGCGTTGCAAGCGTTTATCCTTGCCGCAGTGCACAAACGCATGCAACGCGGAGACGAGCGCTTGGCTTTGTTGATCTGATGAAAGCTCTACAACAAGTATATCAAAGTAAAAATGTGGAATATGGCCAAAATGGCGGGCTTCCTGTGTGGTCTAGCATATCTGTACAACAGACTTATTTCTTTGTCATGAAAAGACACATGTCCCTATCGATTTTTGTAGATGTAGACCAATCGTAGTGCCACTGCTGTTCTTTAGGGGCGCTAGTCAGTTATTTTGCCACGCCCATTCCTTAAAACCATCTGAATATCTTCGGGGGGGGCTGTTGATACACATATTTAGTTTGAGGGAGATGGAAGCATAAACACGGAAGTTACAGCGATTTCATGTGTCATGGCGAGTTGAACTTTGATGCCACGCCATAAATAATCCGCATGATGGAAAGTCACAGTAATCTTATGGCTACATTATCAATGTCTTGAGACCCATTTGACACAGTTTGACATGGTTTCGCAAAGTGGATGAGGAGAAATACAGCCAAGTGTAAGACGTACCAAAAACAATACATTTCCTGCTGCCACGAGGGGGCGCTGTGATTTTAAGTCACGATTTCTGTATAAATGTCTTCAGGTCGGGACTCTTGTCTTACATGCCTAGTTTGGACTCGAATGGACCAAATTGATTGATTTCGTCTCAGCAGAAAATCTTAATCCATATGTGCCTAGGAGGTGTTGACTGAAGTCATATGGTTTGTTCTAATGTGCTTAATGACATATAACCTTTTATTGAAATCCTGTGTGTCTGCTGGTGTCAGCCTCATATCTGTTTGTTTCTCTCCTTCTGTAGATGCTCACTCTCAGTAGTTTAATGCCGAAAAATTCAATTTAAAGCTAATGTTCAGTTTCTGTTGTCAGAAAATAGAACAAATATGACACAGTGACTGAAACTGATTGCATGTGTTTTATTTCCAGACAGGCGATATATGATGCATTCAACAGATTCAGCCTGAAGTATCCCAACTAGCCATGGCAAGCAGAAGTCCCTTCCACCCTGTAACAACACCAGGATCATCATTTTCGCAGAGGCCTGAATTCTTCTGAGACGACCTGTGCCTGAGCTTAACAGTCTATCCTTACTCGAAACTAAGCTTACATCAGCTAAGCTCAGTCACTTTCAAATTATTTTAATTTCCTGTGTCTGCAGAGGGCTTGGTTTTTGCCTTGTTGCCTCTAAATCAACCTAAGCAACAGAAATTGTGGCAGTATGAAATAGTGTTGTAGAAAGTGGCAACAGGAATGTGGCTGTCTCAGAGACACTCACTTTGTGGTGATGGACAATCAATCCTATGGTTTTCACTGGCTCACTGGTCAACACCAGCAGACTGGTAGTGTCCATCCTCATGTGGGCTGTGTCTCACCTGGAGAAAGTGGGACAAACACACATAAAAGTCACTTTAATAGTACGAATTTCAACACACTGTTATGCACTTAATATAGATTGATTTAAATTTCTTATACAGCATATTATAAATACTAAATGTCAAGAAATACTGATGAAATGCTGGGAATTACATCAAAGAAAGAAATTAGTCAGTGCTCAGTTTAAACCATCAATATATATTATCAAATACAATTATAAATGTTCCACATTGATAAACATATATGGTGGTTACATTTACAACCAATAAGATTGTTTTTCATATGGTTTGTGTTTTGCATTTTTACTGCAGTAGCTACTCAGTTTATGAACTTTCAGTAATTACCTCTCTATATATCGTGTTTTGATACCTCCACGATGGCCAGTGGCCGGAGGCATGTTTTCAAGTTGGCCTTCCACCCTGTATGTCTGTCCGTCTGTCCCATTGTTGTGAATATGATATTTCAAGAACTCTTTGAGAGGGAGAGAGATTATTTGAATCCTTTCGATACCATATGTTTCTCATATTTCCTGGTCAAACATAAATCAAAGGTTCCTCACAGTACAGTTGGGAGCCAAGAGAAAGCAATTCAAGGAGACAAGACAATGTTTCTTTATTTCTAGGGCCAAGGACAATGACCTCAGTTTTGAGGTCATTGCAGTTACTTCAATGGTTTTGGATTTAACTGCAATACTGTTTACCCCTGAAACTCCAAAAGTGTGTGGTGGACTCAAACACTTCACCCCTCTATTTGTATAGTGATGAGTAGATATCATTTTTGGGTGATCTATCCCTTTAAAGCCCTTACAAGGAGTTTATAACTGGTTATGAAACTGAGAAAAATCAACTTTTTCTATAAGCTATTTGGCATTTGGCATCTAGTTTATGGCGGATTTCTGTCAACATCTGCATCGAAATTGACGACAGTCAGGCCGGAAAAAACTATGTTTATCGCCACAAGAATGAGGTTCAATTTCAACACTAATTTAATCCCTCAGGATCCAACGTCCCCCAGACATCACCTCCATTACCGTCTTTCCAGCGAAATGATGTATGTAGATGGCAGAAGGAGAAGAAACAGAAGCAGTGGAAGTGAGGCATTTCTGCACCCCTTCACCTACGTGAAAGGGAGGTGAATGGGAAATCAAAGAATGCACTGGGCGGGCAGAGGTACGCATTTCTTGGACAGAAGACAACATCATGGCATTACAGGCAACTGCCATGGCTCTCCAGGAAGAGGTTAAAACGCTTACTTTTAAAGTAGTTGGCTGTAGCAGGAGAAATAACTTAAGGCTGGTGCGTCTTCCCAAAGGTGCAGAGGGAAGCAACACTTGCTCATACCTCGAGCGTTTGCTTCCAGAGGCTCTGGAGATGGAGCCGTATAGTTAACACAGACAGGGCGAAACGGATAGTGCTCTACAAGAACTAGCAAGTGATGTACTTCCCCGCTCTTCGTACCGAAATTCCCAGGCAGCAGAAGTGCCTCGACTGTAGCGGCTCTGAGCCAATAGCGTTCGGTATGGAATCGTCTTTCCCGCTCGCTGGGTCTCCCACCGCAGCAGATCCTGTATCTTCGACACACCGGCCAAGGCGGAGCAGTTTCTTGAGAAGTTGGGCAGAGACAGGGAAGCTGAGAAGCGTAGAAGAAATGGCGATAAAGCTATGTTGAACCCATGTTATAGTATTTCTCTTGGGCGGTATATAGGAATGGTTCTTTTATTTTTTGTGCTGTTGGAATTCTGTAATTGTTGTGCTTTTCATAAACTAATAAAGAAATTCCTTGCCAAATATTTGTATTTACGGCTGATTTCATAAGCAGGGCATGGCCAAGTTACAAGTATGTACCTAAGTACACTGTTTTTATAGGAACACTCCGAAACTGTATGAGGGCAGACTACGGCGATCAAGTATTTTGGTACTCCTGATGTATTTTGGCAGTTACTTTTAATTGGTTAAATTAGAATTGTGTAATGACTTGAAGCAAGTGACAAAGTTTCCAGGGAAAATACGGAGGCGAGAGAGAATTTTAGGGTGTTAAATAAAATAGTGAAAATAAAACAGGTCATAATTATATTAAAACAAATTAAATCTAAGATCATATTTTGCAAGAAACACACCTATTGTCTGTTGATACAGTTCGTCTCAAATACACAAGAGGTGGCCTTGTCAGGTAAGGTCAGGGAGTAATGTTTATTCATAAAGCCATTCAATATCAAACAAGCGGACTCTGTGGTCAAAACTGCACAAAAACGTTTATACTTCCTTAGGAGACTCAAGAAGTTTGGCATGGCTGCAAAAACTTTAACAAACCTTTACAGGTGCACCATTGAGAGCATGCTCTCAGGCTGCATCACTGCCTGGTATGATAGCTGTTCCGCTGCTGATCGCAAGGCCCTGCAGTATGGCAAGCCGATTTGACATAAATTCGCTAGACTGGATATGTGTTGCAGATATCTGCAATTCAGTTTTGCCTAATCAAAGAGAACATTTTGGATATCCGCAACTACATTCCTCCCCATCCACAACTGTCATTTCAGATATCCACAAAGACATTCCTCCTAGGAGAAATGACGTCATTTTTGCCATTCATGTCTATGGGGTTTCTCATTACAGATATCTACAATTCAATTGCGGATATCCACTATGTGAATTACGGATATCTGCAACTGAATTGTAGATATCTGTAATTCCAGTTGGAGATATCTACAATTTGATTCTGACTAGTCATAATTCCAGTTCAAGATATCTTTAATTCACCTCAATTCAAGATATCTACATGTCCCTTTTCAGATATCTTAAATTAAGTTTTGACTAGGCGAAATTACATTGTAGATATCTCTAACTGGAGTTAAGACTAGTCAAAACGACGTTGTAGATATCTCAAACTGGAGTTAGGGATAGTCATAATTTAATTGTAGATATCTATTATCAGGTTATAGATATCTTGAAATTAATTTTGATTAGAGATATCTAAAGTTGTAGATATCTGTAACTTTCATTCCGCCTAGTCAAAATTGAATTACAGATATCTTAAATTAGAGTTTTGACTAGGCGAAATTACGTTTCAGATATCTGTAATGACAAATTATAGGACCGCCTCCCACTTTAGACGGGAGCGGAGCAGGTCGTTGTCGTTAATCATCATTCACACAATACACCTGTGTTCACTGATTACGTCGGTCCACGGATCAGTTTAGTACCATGTCACAGCAGCCGGCAGTCGAGGGGGTCGGGGTTTTTAACCGTATTTTTAACGCTGCAGCCCGTGCCAGGCAGGAGCTGGCAACGAGCAATGAGGATTCCCGATTACTTTCTTCAACGAGAAGACTATTTCGCCGGGAAGTTCCACGAGTTCGGGGTAAGTTTGGCCATTTGCTAGCTAGCAGAATATGCTAGCAGAAGTTCGGGGTAACGTTAGCTGTTAAATATGTTAACCTATCTTGTTTTTCCGGGTTGACTATCGTGCTTCGTTATCGTTACTATAAAGTTATTTGCAGCATAATTCACAGCCTCATACGTATTTAAGTGTAACGTTAATTCAGCTGCTACCTCAGGGATTCCCAATCTGGTACGTGAGCTGCTAACTTGCTAGCTGCTAGCAGGGGGGTCATCCCTATGTTCCCCGTTTTTTTTAAAAAAAGGCTCCTATGTTCCCCGCTTTTCCTCAAAAATGTGAGATGAAAAGGGCAATGTCGGAAAGGTGTTAAATTTACTTTTCAAATCTTATTTAATTACTGCACTTTGATAACATTTAATGCTGGTCTCTCGACTTTATCCTTATAATGTTGGACTTATTTGCACTACCACCATGACTGGCTATTGCTAGACCAAGCTCAACTGTAGCATGTGCAAAAGCTGCAGGGCGAAATCAAATCGCCGGAAGATTGGGCTGGGGGTTACACGAAGGGGAAACGCAGATATTTCCACGGGGTTTGGCCTCTAATTTACACAAACACTTTTTCTTCTTCTCTTTTTTTTTAATCACAAAACTATTCTCAAAATGAGCGTCGGAATTACGGCATGGCACCATTATAAAAGGTATACACTACAGTAAGCGGTAATATGGTGAGCCGTTCCAAGAGATCCGGCTCACTAAAAAGAGCCGAAATTCCCATCCCTAATTCCCTGGTTGTTTTTATCATTGGTGTGACCAGAATTTTTTTCAATATCGCCGTTTTTCAGAATACCCTGCTGCTATGTATAAACATGGCCTAACCATGACGCACTTTATAATAGAGCACCTTACCACCCACTGAATCACAGGGTCAGTCCCTCTCTGCCTGCATGCCATACACCCCTCAGTACATTCATGTGAACTTTTTATTTGTTTTATTTAGTATCTTATTGTCCATATTATTCATATAGATTTTAGCGAAGAGTGACTGACAGTTATGTATTTGTGTTTACAGGAGGATCTGGTGGCCGCAGGGAAAACCTTATTTGGCAAGCAAAGCTTTTCCTCCTTCCAGGGCCAGATAGTGATTTTCTGCCCCCAACAAAAACACTTGATGAACTTGCTAAACTTCGATTAGGTAATGTGAGATTGAAGCACATAAGAATTGAGTGTTATTTACTTTTACACCTTATTATCCAACCTTCTTGCCAAGAAAACTATGGAACAAGCTTTTTTCATTCTAACTTGAGCCTGTCTGGTCCCATTTGTAAAACTGTGTATTGGGAGACATTTAATTATGTTAAAATACATTTAGCATTTGTTTTAAAGAAATATTGTAGAGCTGTTTACTCTTTAATGCATTTTCATAAAAGTTTCCATGTAGCCATTTTAATAAATACACCTATGCCCTTCCAACACTTTCTCATGCCAAGATATCATTTTGAAAGTGTTGAGGAATATCTCCCAATGAATCATTTTGCATCAGCTATCTAAAGTTAGTCAATGGTGGTTATGGTTAGTGTGGGTTCTAGGTGGTGCATTCGGAGGCTCAGCTACACCATATATCATATGTTAATGTTCTTTCACATATTATGCTCAGAGGCTCAACTGTGTGATGCCCTTGGGAGTGAAACCAGGCTCCCTCATCTCAGTCATATACAAATTTTGTTTAGCTTTAAACTTTGTAGAAGCACAACTTATCATAGGTTAGCTGTGGAAGTCATACAGGTCTACTTTAGTGGTTGGCAACACTGATTATCTCTGAAAATATGACAACAGTTTGGAAGCCTTGATTTGTGGAATTTATCGTCTTTGAAACTGTCTTCGCGAACATTGTAGGAGTCTGGGCAAGATCTCTAAGGACAGTTTGCGAGGATTCCTGAAATATCGGGAATATAGTATTAGCAACTAATGGCTGAGTTACTTTGCCACTAGAAGCAGATTATACTGATGTTTACATTTCCATTTTTAGGAAAACCTGTGCAAGATTCAGCAGACAGCCGCACAAACTCGAAGATTGGGTTGAACTGGAGTCTAGCGGAATTAAACAGCTTTGTTTGTCACAGCTACCCTCACATAAGCTTAAATTTGGTTGGGTTTGAATTGGCAAGAACAGGCAAAGGACGCAAAATCCAGATATTGAATGTTAGTTCTGTGAGGGAACTAAAAACAGCTGTTGGCAAAAGCAGACTTTACATCGTGCCACGAGCCACTGTCTTGCAGGTATGGAATTATATACACAGGGATTTATATCATACTACAGTGCTGAAGTTAGTTTCACCTTTGTAACCTATTTTGAGGTTCTTAGAAATAGGCTGTTTATGTTTTTTTTACCTTGACAGTTATAATAATAATAATGTACTACAATCAAATGTGTTAACTGTAATGTCTGCCTGTAACTGAAGTTACCCTCTCTGACCTCAGGAAACCTCACCACCCTCAGCCATGTCCCAGAATTCATTCCCACCACTCTCTGCAGCTCCAGCAGCAGATGAGACCTCACAGGTGGCTAAGGAAAATGTGGTTTCAGATCAGGTCCATATTGAAATGATTGCACATCTAAGATCAGTATGCACTTGATGAGTGGCAGATATAAACGGTGTTTTTGTCTTTTTCTAATATGTATTTATTATACTGTGATGTCTGAGCAGTTACATTCCCCAGGCAAACAGTTTTTGTACGTTTTGATTTTCTGTGTACTGCCAGGTGGCATCCACATCCTCTGCCATATCCATGGTTTCATTCCCACCACTCTCAATTGCTCCAGTACAAGATGAGACCGCCCCTTTGGCTGAGAGTACCCAAGCTCAAAGTGTGGTTGCAAATCGGGTAACAAATTTTGACATTAAAGAATCTATTATTTTAAGTATGTGTAGGCCTATTTGATGGTGATGGTGAGAAATTCCATTTTTGATGTTTTACTTTAGGCTCTTCAAGAATGGCAAGCAATACGTGCCCAGCAAGACCAGGAATATAATGACAATTTGTTGGTGGATCAGGAGAAGGTAAAATTTCCAAGTTGTTATTTTGTATGTTTTAAATGATATTACAGTATGCATAAATAATTTTAATGTGGTCTTTTAATAGGAGAGGAAGAAACTAGCCTATCAGGCCTGTGAGGAAAGGCGTCAAAAGGTTTGTTTGTAATATTCGTTTGAATGAACTAGCCGAAGATTAATTTGAATTTTCTTTTTAATGAGAGCAATAACATTTCAGGCTATTGAAGCAAGACATCAGCGTCTATCTGCATGTGAGGTACCCTCTGATGGGGTGTTGATCAAATTTAAATATCCAGATGGACACCTCAACATGAGGAAATTCAGCTTGTGTGAGCCAATTCAGGTGATGTGTGTTCAGCTTGAGAAAATATCAAGTGTCGTCACAGTGGGTTGTCAAACGTCACTGGTGTAACACTGTTTCACATATTTTTAGACCTTGTTTGACTTTGTGGGACAAGATGATGGTGCCAGTGAAATCTTTGTGGTACAAGAAGCCACATCATCAAGATCAATTGAGAGCAGTTCCGCCGGGTCAATAATTGATCATGGCATAAAACCATCCTCAACTCTTTACGTTCTTTGGTTTTCAAATCACCATGTACAGGTAAATGTATATTGCATTGTATTTCCTGTCTCAAATGAAAAATTGTTTTGTTTTGTGCAAGCTCATGTATTGTGTATGTTTGTCTTCAGGAAATTCTCTCAGGTCAACAAAATGATGGAGCTCATGCCCTAAACCATACATCTCCTGGTCAGTCGTCGCTGTCTGAGCCCTCAACCCAGCAAAGTCTCTCTGTGCCCTCTCTCCAGTCTGAGCCCTCAACCCAGCCAAGTCTCTCTGTGACCTCCACCCACTCACTGCTGTTTGAGCCCTCTCTCCAGCCTCTGCCATCTGAGAACTCTATCCAGTCATCGCTCACTCTGATCTCACAACCGCAAGAAATCCTGACTGATGAAGAACCATCACTCCCTCCTTCACCTGTCCAGGAACCAATCATTGATCTTGATGAACAAGAGGAGACGGTTTCACAAAATCAGTCTCCTGTATCAACACATCACCTTAGAGGACCTGTGGATGAGTATGTGTTTCTCATTAACTTGACATTGATGTTTTTGGTGTATGTAAATATTACATTTTCTATACCATAAAAAGGACTAGCACTAAACCAAAGTCAGTGTGATGCTTATATCCTGTAACATTTAAGCAGGTGGTTAAAACTTAGAAAACATGGTACATATTTGGCATATGAATAAAATGTATGAACTTCTTTGGTTGCAGGATTGATCTACAGACCATATTGAAAAAACTGGTCAGCAAAGTAGATGACTGCTTCTCTCCAACAACAAGCAACCAAATAAATGTGTGCAGGGACAATGTTTTACCATGTAGCCTGCGGGCGTTTAAGCGGAAGTCCTTCGACCCTGAAGCAAGACTGGATGTTGTCTTTGTGGATGAAGATGACAATGGTGAAGGGGCAGTTGACGAAGGCGGCCCGACCAGAGAGTACCTAAGGCTGTTGATGAGGGCCGTCCACCAATCAAACATCTTCGATGGACATGAGAAAGACCGGCAGTTGCGTCTTGATACGCAAGGTGAGGAAGCCCAAATTCTTGGGGCTGTCTTCATTCAACTGGCATAATTCTAGAAATGTATACACGGAAACCTATTTAAATTATTGCACTCCCTTATTTCTCCTGTCCTGATTTATTGTGGTTTTTGTACGTGTTCATTTTAGCTTTACAGAGTAAACTGTACACCTGGGTGGGGAAAATGATAGCTGTGTGCATCATTCATGGAGGAGTTGGTCCACATTTCTTCTCGGAAAGGCTTTTCCGGCAAATCTGTGGAATAGAAACGACCCCGGCCACGGTCGATGAAGTTGGCGACCATACTTTTAGGGAGCAGTTGATGAAAGTAAGAAGGAGAAAGGTGTTAGACATTGAATGTACAGTCTACTGTGACACAGCCCTCCAGTTGCTTTCTATTAACTTTCTATTTATGAAATGCTTCCTTTCATAGTGTACAACTATTGACATGTAATTTATATAGGATAGGTGTCCTTGTAAGCCAAGTTTGGATTGTAGACTCCTGCACATTTTAATTATCCTTGTCTTTATGTGCCACTCACTATCTTTCGATCTGTCTTTTCTTATTTTTTGTCTTTCTTTCTGTCGATTTGTCTTTTCTTTTTAGATACAGGATGCAACAACAGTCAGAGAGGCAAACAATGCAATAACAGAGGCAGCAGATAGTCTCAGTATTATAGGTGCCTTGAGACATGTGTCCAGCCTGGAAGAGAAGGACTCCCTTGTCCAGTCAGCTGCTGACTTCTTTGTCAACGGCAGATTGGCGACTGCCCTGGACCAGTAAGTAATTGCCTCACCTGTCTTGTCTGTCCGAGAAATTAAACTCACTAGCCCAGGACAACTCACACTGTCACATGTTTTCATAGGTTTGCTGATGGGTTAAAAACCCTTGGATTATTCAAAGAGATGAGGGAGAATCCGGCCGTGTTCTTCAACTTCTTTGTCAATGAGGAAATTCCCCTTCAGGCGAAGGACCTGTGCAAGTTATTTGTTCCAGACTTCTCAGCGCAGGGCAGCAACCGGAGAAACCGAGAAAATATGACAATCTGCTTCTGGCGTGACTGGTTGATTGACATAGAAGGTATACTAATTATTCTACCAGTAACAATATTGTATGTGAAAACATTTGATTTATTTTAAATTAACTTTTCTCCAATTCTATCAAGGTGTGAAAGGCATCACTTAATCACCGTTTCACACCACTTTCTTGTGTAACAGAAGGAGAATGCAGTCCAGTCACCCTTGAGAGGGTTTTGGAATTTTCGTCTGGATCCTCTGTAGTCCCTCCACTGGGATTTCCACACCCTCCTCAAATACAGTTCATTCATGAAGAGAACCGAATCTTCCCTGAAGCAAACACGTGTATTGTTACACTATGCCTGCCGCTGCACTCTTCTTATGAATGGTTTAAAAAACATATGATGGAGGGAATTTTGCAAGCGCCGACCTTTGGTCTTGCATAATGTTACCGTGTTTGTTTTTAAAATTGTTCAGTGCAGGTTGTTAGAGGGCATGCCTCTATTGTTCCCAATTGTTTTCTACATTCTAGTTTTACAAGTGCTCTTTAACTTGGCACTTGTTGTTCTAATCACAACCCCATCACCAGATTTGTGCCCACCCTCTGCCACTCTGCCAATGCTGGGCCCACGACACAGGCCACAATGCCTGTTAGTTGGGCATCAACCACAGCTGCCATCAAGTGCCAAGTGCACTTGCACCTTCACTTTTAATGATGTGGTACTCTGTTAATGTTATGTCCAATTTCATGCACTTTTAAATATTTTCTATGTCCAAATCTTACAAGTGCTCCTTGCCTCTGTGGCACTTGTTGTTCTCTTTACTGTGGTCATCCCCACTTGCTGCACTCTCAATAAAGTGGTCAGTGCTACAATGATGCATTGTTGAGTGTATTTATATGCAGGGCCTATAATTTAACAAATCCTTTAAATCAGCATCCCAATAGCAGAAGGCCTAATAGACATAAGAATAAATGGCTTCTAGGCAGAATGGAAACATTCTCACACAAACATGGACTTTTGATCAATACTCGGACTAACAAGACTTTATCACTTTAGATCAAGCGTTTGCAATAATACACATTTGTTCCGTTTGTTTTGAAGACGTATGACCATGCATGATGCCAGCCTCTTGGGCACCTGTGGGCAGGACATGCAAATTAGTTAGACATCAAATGTATATTTATTTATTGTACAATGTTTACCAAGCACAATGGGAGCAGTAACGCAACTATACAGCCCATCCCCCTACACAAGAGTAGCCTAAACAGAGTCAGGCAGGGTGTGTCGGCGCTTGTCAACCAACAATAGGCCTACAATATGACATGACAACACTTGTTGCTACTTCCAATGTCTTGACTGGCACACCCGGCATTAGCTACATCCTGGATAATGTATGCAACCAATAAAATGTCTCTGGGCTTGGAATTGGACTATACCTGATCAGTTTGCAAAATACTGACAATTGCAGTACAGCAAGCCTGATATTTAATCTTCAGATCAGAAAAGTGGTGGATTGCATTGTGCACAGATATTGCCGAGTGAGGATGAGTTGAGGTGGCTCTACCCTTACAGCTGGGAACTCTTCCTCGTCAAGTGTAGGCAGTGTTTGAATTCCGTACTGCGCTAGGATGGCCTCAATGTTTTGGTCGCTGTAGGGATTTTCCCCAAACACATTGTTGACAGCTGTGCTGTCTGTGGCAATATTTCTGAGCATGCCCTCTGTCAAGAGTTGAGTTGGTGTGCGATTATTTTCTGTTCTCAACGGATGGAGGTTCCAGGCCTGTCTAAATTGCTCCAGTCTTTTCTGGATCTCCGGAAGATAAACAATATGCAGTGATAGTCTGTGGACATCATTATCTTGGTTTAGAACCTCTGAATCCTCTAAGGAGTAGAACATATGGTAAAAGTGCTGCAACACATGCAAAAATACATCACGCCAAAGGCAATTCTCTGATTGTGAACTGATCGTCCGGTTATGAAACCTCTGTGTTCAAGTCCTTGAACTAGATGCATGAATAAAGCCACAAGGATGTTTTCACCACCATGGTCAGATCTAACTCTTGATGGTAGGGCGTAGAGGCAGGTTGCTTTCAAAAACTGAGAAAGCACTGTTGTGGAACCATTGTCTGTGCTGCAGCTGAGGTAAGTAATCAGACGGGAGTATCCATCAATTGCACCATGAGTGACAAAGCCCCATCTAGAAAGGTTGAAAAACAAATAAAATGATTACTTGAAATTATAATACTATTGACAGTAGTCTTGAAACAATATAGCTGTGAACTCCAGTTTTTCACTTGCTGAAGTTCTCTTCAAAATATAAAAGAATATATTGACAAGTCGGGTAGTAAGTATGACAAGTCTGGTAAAAATAACCCTATCAGACGCATGTTCCCATCAATGTGCCACAAACTGTTGGGGTAAGGTACATGATAAACACGTCTTGCAACTGTCCGGCTCCATCTCCTTGCAGCAGCAGTAGGATTCACCCGTGTCAACATCTCACGCACTCTGGACCGTGTAACAAAGACACCCCGCGTGCGCAACAGGGCTCGAATAATCTGAAACACATTTAAGAAAAGATCTACATTTTCTTGATATTCAAAAAACAATGGCACACAAGTGTGAATTAAATACAGGCTAAAAATAAAGACCACCAATTACCTCATTTCCAGAATTAGGATATTGGCGTTGCCTCACATGTTGTTCTAGTTCACCATCATCTATTGCAGGCCGCATACTTCTGACAGGTATACCCATCAACTTTGACTTCTTGTACAGAAATGATGAGGAACATCCAAGTATTTCAGCAGTTTTTGCAATTGAATTGCCTTGCGCCAGCAGAAATTCGATCTGTTCTCTGGTAACATCAATAGCTGGTCGACCTGTTCTCCCTAAAAAAAGAAAAAGTAAACAAGGTATAAGTGTTGAGGCAGCATTGGACTGTTTATTAATTATAATTTAAAGTAGGCCTATATATCAGCATACCAATTCTCAAACATGCATTGAAATTGCATATTGTTAATGAATAGGCCAATAGGCTACCCTGGGTGTGGAGAGGCTTGAGGATTTGCAAAAATACTGTATTTATTGCTGTGACCAGTCAGTGGACATAACAGTAAGACCAATACATTTAATGATTGCTGAAATAAGCACATGGATCAGTGTGCGAAATATCCATCAATATTCGGGGGTCCCCATCTCCCCCGATTGTTGCGCCATATCGATCTGAATTTTCTCATGCAGTAGGCCTATTTACATTACAGTATTTCAGTGAAGGAAGCCAAGATAATCAGTCTAATAGGCTACATGACAAACACATGCACACACTTAACAATTTTGCAATTTTGCAAACTGAAATAAACATTTGACAAAACATCCTTTTACAACGGTGAAAAATCATTAAAAACACTGAACGGGAGCAAGTGTGCGGACTTTCCACTCTTTTTCATTTTATTTTTGTCCAGTAGCAATTGTTTTTTATTTCTTTAGTGTGACTTCTCAACATTACGTCTTCTGTTTGGCGCACATGGCTAATTTGCATACGCGCACAGGACTGGCTGGCTCCGCTTGGCAAAAAATAGAACATATTTGTGAATAAATGTTTAAAATTCTGAATACTGGACATGGTGAGCTTAAACACTTTGAAATTACCATTAGTGACAATAATATACATATATATATATATACGAAATTTGAGACCCCTCTCAAATTTTGCTTTTGAGGCTTTCAGGCGGTCTCATGGGATAGGGGATAGACCCCCCCGTATTTCGCACACTCCATGTGGTAGGCTATGCCACTCGTTTTTTTGTTTGTTTATTTTTTATTGACCAATGTACAAAATCCATAACCACTCGGTTAAAGGGTCACCCATGCAGGAGCGATAGAGCAAACTCCATGGCTCTGACCCATGCAACTTGTTTTTGTATTTTCACAAACAATCAGACGTGGTCTGAACCGTGCACCTGCATGTCCGTAGGAAACACTATCGCCACTATGTCGCCACAACTATTTTACGTAGCGAACTAATGCATATTATAGCCTAATATATGAATGAGGTGATAAACGGACACACCTGAACGAATGCGCCCGACAGAGAAACTTCGGTCTTCCCCAGCCTGGAAATGTGTGCCTACTAGATTTTTCAGTTCAGCCAAACTGCTTTTGAGTTCGTTGTTGGTCTCTGGTGATAGCAAATCTTCAATTCTTCCGAGATTTCTTTCACAGCTTTCAATAGAACGACGTTCTCTCTCTCCACAAATCCCCTGTGTGAGGGCTCGTTCAATTTCATGGCATTTTCTGGTGATTTTTTCGATTACAGCCAACGCCATGACTGCTCCTTTCTTATTCCCACTTCTTCTTTGATTATGGCGGCAAACGGAAATTACGTATTTCTGGATATCTAAAACGTCATGCCCAATAATTCGCACTCAAATGACGTTTGAGATATCTTTAACTTTAATTCTGCCTAGTCAAAACTGAATTACAGATATCTGCAATTGTCATTTAAGATGTGTGACGAGTTGAATGTCGTTTTCTGTGACGTCATTGCAGATATCGTCACAAAATTCAGTTTCGCCAAGTCAAAACTGAATTACAGATATCTTTATGTGTCGTTTCGACTAGTCACAATTACATTACAGATATCTTGAATGAAAATTCCAACTATTCAAAATGTAATTACGACTAGTCAGAAAGAAGTTGTTGATATCTACAATGTTAATTCCGGATAGTCAAACGTAGTTGATAAATGACAATTCGGCTTGCCATAGTGCAGAGGGTGGTGAAGCGGCGGAGCGCATCATTGGCTGCCATCTCCCTTCCGTGCAAGGCATCTACAGCACAGTGATTCTCAAATGGGGGTACGCGTACCCCTGGGGGTACTTGAACGTACTCCAGGGGGTACTTGGGATTTTTTTTTTTATATATTTAAAATTAGCATCCATTCAAAAATCCTTGAAAAATTGTTACTTAACAAATATTCAATATAATATAAGTGTAAGTTTATGAACTAAATTTTATATTCAGTAGGCTTTTCAATTTAATTATCCTAAAAAAACAGAATCTCCCCCATACCGATGGTTTGACCCAACCTGGCACACGCCACCTGTCATCGCCTGTCATCACCTGCCTTGAAAACTTCAACAATGGAGTCGAGTTGAAGTGCAGCAGCAATACTGCTGAAACACGGAGGGTAAAGCGCCAAAGAAGGCGAAACCAGAGCAGAGAGCCTTCCCTAAACAACACCGTGAGAGCTTGTGCCTCTTCGAAGGGGCGCTAAAACGTAAAAGTTTTCCGTTGTGAAGTTAATGATTCATGACAAGAAGTCCGCGTCTCTACCAGTACCCTTTCAAAATAAAAGCATGTAATACAAAAGCGGAAATGAAATTGAATGACCTTAAAGCGAACAAATATTTCACAATAAAATAACAGAAAGACACTTCACCAATATTAACATTAACATAGATTGGGTTATTTACACTTTTTGTTTTTTTCTGTGGGGAGAGATTAGCCAACAGTGGCATTAAGCCACCACATCTTCAGCGGTATCTCCAGACAAAACATGAAAGTCATGTTGCTAAGCCACCTGAGTTTTTTAAGAGGAAACTTTCTGAATTCAGGTCATCTCAAGACACGATGTGAAAAGCCTCCCAGAAGCAAGCGGAAACAAGCTACCTGTCAGTATTCTTTTCGATCCTTAAAGGAGATATTTTAAGATGATAAATATAAAAAAATATATGTTTTTAGCTAATCTTTTATTTAAAACTAAGTTAATGATTAATTTTTTGGGAAGAAGTGTTTAGCTATAATTAAGTTCATGAGTTCAGTTTGAGAACATATCTTTATTATGATCCCAAAAGAGGTCACTTTAAGTTGATAATTATTTTGATGTGCACAAATCTTTATTTATATTGAGATAATAATAAAAGTCTAGTTATTTTTATATCTTTTTATTTCCAAATAGTTCAAGAGAGACCACTACAAATGAGCAATGTTATGGAAATTGATGGAGTTTTAAATTTGAATGTGTCTAGTTACAAGGATTAATAAATCACATTACATCTTTCTTTCAACCCAAAATGCTTTGCGCTGGTCAGGGGGTTCTCGGCAGAATTTTTTCTTCAAAGGGGTACGTCACTGAAAAAAGGTTGAGAACCACTGCCTTAGAAGATCATCAAGGACCACAGCCACCCAGGCTGTGGACTTCTCACACTGCTGCCGTCTGGCAGACGTTACCGGAGTATCCAAGCACAGACTACCAGACTCACAAACAGCTTCTTCCCCCGGGCCATTAGGCTTCTGAACAATCAACACTGACCCTCTGAACAGTCACCATGTACATTCTGCTCCCCCACTCATACAAATACACTTACTTCACATATATTCATTTATTTAATATTCCCCACTTCTCCACGCTGTAAACTGTTGCATCATTTGACTTTGATTTTACTATGTTATATGTTTTACATATATTCTTCTTATTTAATTCAATATTCCCCCATCCTTCACCCTGTAAACTGCTGCATCACTTGACTGTTATATGATACGATGTTATGTTATATGTTATGTTACATAGTATGTCTTTCTATTTTATAAAGTCGTCTACGGCGTAGATGTTGCCTGCCATGTCACAAGAATTTCACTGCTCGGATGACGCTGTCACTGGTGCATGTGACAATAAACTTTGATTTGATTTGAACATTACAGATAAGTTGTGACCCAGCTGGCAGATATTAAGATTAAGATCAATTTATTGATCCCAAACACATGCACAGACATGCAGGTAGGGAAATTTAATCTCTGCTTTTTACCCATCTGGTGCAGGACACACAGAGCAGTGAGTGACCATGTATGGCGCTCGGGGAGCAGATGTTGGGGGAGTAAGGTGCCTTGCTCAGGGGCACTAGACAGGGTAGGGAGACTCTTGGATTTTTGGACAGATCAATCCAGGTTCGTCTTTTGTTGTCTCTTCGTGGAGTCGAACCAGAGACGAACCAGAGACCTTCTCTGCCCGTAGTCCAAGTTTCTGCCACTAGACCATATGCTGTTATAAGTGGTACCCTTCTTACAGAGCAGTTGAATGTAGTGAATGTATATGGTCCTAATGAGGATGACCCTACATTTTTCAAAAATCTTTTTCTAAACTTCTGTTAGAGTGTACTTCAGGCTCAAATATTTCCAACGTGTGTGTGTATGTGTTTAAACAGAACGCTCTGAAGATCACTTAAAAATATAAAAAATATAGAAAAACTATTCACTTTCAAACTTGTATTTTCAAATAATATTCTAAAGTGGAGGTTAACATTACACTGATAGTAAATTGGTCTGATATATAACCACAAATTTAAATAAATAATAATATAATAAAATATTATCTCTCTCTGTGGGGCCTCTAGTTGTGGTGCAGCTTTGCAGCTGCGACCTGTGCTGGCCCAGTAGAATGTGTGTCGGAGGTGGTGGAACTGTTGCAAGCAGCAATGACATTTCATAAAAAAAAATAAAAATAAAGAAAGATTTTCAATTCTGAAATAATGTACCTCTGAATGACGGTCATTGGTGGATGTCATCACTTTCTTCCTCATTTCTTGAACAATTCACACTAAATTATGACTGTTCAATAAAACGCTCTGACATCCTTCACTTCAAGTCCCGAGCAAACGCCTCTTCGTGGGGGAGATGAAGGGGGATGCGGCTCTGCGGTCGCAAGGCTCAGGAACGCATCGTACTTGCTCGCAAGTCTAGTTTAAATTGCTGCTGTTGTGATATTCTTCTCTTTTACCTTTTGGGGCCATCTCTTACAGCTCAACTCTGTTCAGCACACGGCTGTCTTCATGATAAACCAAACGGATGTCCTTTTATATAGTAATAGAGGCGTGGCAGTATGCTAATTTAAAGGTGTGTACGTGAATGCCTCAAAGTCTGCCATCTACATGCCAACATTCAACCATAAATGGTCAGTGCAAAGCACATCATGAATATTAATTTGACCTGCTGACTAATGGGTTTCTACAGTGAATCAGCATCAAGAGATGAACAGAAATAGTGCAACACATTGACACCGGCGACATCGAGGTGTTTGTTAGTGAGGTGAAGGGAAAGAACGACAGATAGTTTTGTGGCCACAGCAGTGATTTCACTAATAAATAAAATACACTGCTCCTGCAGATAATATAGTGAGTGAGTACGATAGAAAGAACAGTGCCTGAAATAAAAAATAATCTTATTTGAATGTGGAGGCAACAATTAATCGTTTTAGTCAGAATGTGAGGGAGCTTGTTGTATCGCCAGTGTTGAGGAATTTTGGACTACCTCACATTACTACAAATGCCACTATACATTAACAATATAACATTAAGATTTAAGATACATTTATTAATCCCACACACATGCACAGACACACTCATGCAAATGGGGGGAAATTTGTCCTCTGCTTTTGACCCATCTGGTGAACACAGCAGGACACACAGAGCAGTGGGCACCCGGGGAGCAGATGTTGGGGGAGTAAGGTGGTCGGATTTTCTGCCCATAGTACAATCTTTCTGCTACTAGTCCACCACCTCTCCATTATACTCTACGCCATTAAGAGAATAGTGCCCATCTAATTCTGCGGATACTCGCTTTTCTCTACAAGCAGCTTTACGCTATAGATAAAGTGTCAACCAACAGTGCATTGCAATTTCTACGCTTAGGGACTCTCATATCTAACTCCGATGCCCAGACAGAGAGTCAACAACTCTCACTTTTTTTGCATATTTTACCAGTGGCAAGATGTACGGACACAATGTGATGTAGGAATGCATATTAAGACTTAACTATCAAATAGGATGCGAACACCTACATTTATCATAGAGTGACAGCAATTCTAGCCATTCATGCATCTGCTGTTAGAATGGGTGACGCAAGTAGAAGAAGAGATATGCGGATGCTGTGGGAGACAGCTTCAGACTTGGGGGTGGTAATTGCTCATGTTAGTCTGTTAGTTCTCCTTTCACCGAGGTCCAGAAAACTTCCATAACATTCAGTATAATTAAATTCAGAGACCGCTGTGTTATACTCAATCTATCAAAATTGTATTTTAAAAATGATTACAATAGAGCTTACAGGAAAAGGTAAATACCTGTCAGCTAATAAACCATGTGGTGAGTACTTGTCCTTGAATTATTTGTTTCTGTCAGGTCGATCTGTGTAATACTGTTCTCACAACACTGGATGTTCCATCTGTCCCGTCTAAAAAATTGTTTGTATAGCATGTAAAGCCAGTTTTAAAATGTGTCATTCATCAGGCCTAAAAATAAATGATATTAACAACATGTAAAATGGGAGACGTCCATCTGAACAAGCAGTTCACTATTAAGTTAATTAATAATTTATCATACATTGAAATGTGTTCTTCAAAAATAAATTGATGGAGAGGAAGTGGAAATAATACTTTTTCCCCATTAATCTAACCTTAACCTAAAAAACCACACATTTATGTATTACATCCAATCACTTCATCCATGAAAAGTTTAGTTACATTTATGTGGATAAACGAGAGGAATGTTAAGACAGCAGAATTGATTTTCTTCCAGTAAATTTTAACTTTAATTTAAGTGATGGCTTCAGTCTAATGATACAACTTTGCCCTCTTTAAATTTGTTGTAAATTAAAGCTGATCAATTTATGTAGAAGAAAAACGTTTCTGATTAATAATGTGATATCGATTGGTAATCACTTTAGTTTATGTGAATATTAACAAGAGGTTAATTTAGTAAAAAATAAGCCCCACATTAAGAGATGGAATAATGAACTCCAGCTATTTGTTTATGCTGCTCGAAAATATGACCCTCACCCTTTATTCCATTTATTTATACCATTGATTATATTTTGTCTGATTATTAATACTGTCAATGCTAAGTTATCCTTAAGGCTCCTAACTGATAAGTATATCAGTGGCAGCCATGTTAAGAGCTGTTTGAATTCTCTAGATGATGATGAAAAGAACTTAATTGCTTCCAGAAAAGTGAGCCTGTGCCAATTACTGAGTAGACACCAATCAGATGTTCATTTGAAAGACATCATCACGTACAGGTCTCACAAAAAGTATTATACAGTATCTTTAAACTACAAAAATCCAAAACACTTAAGTATTTTGATGCAAAATATCATCAATATTATCAATCCTCTTCAAATAATTTTTTTTTATTTTTTTATTTTATATATGTATTATAAATACTGCCCATCCCTACTCAGCTACTACTACATTCTCCGCCAATTCTTCAGCCCTGCAATTTTTTTTGTTCACCATCCCACAGGACTCAACAGGAGTCTGTCTTCATTTACTTCGGGTAATTCAAAAATGTATTTCAAGATTTTACTGCTGAGCTCTAAGGCTCATTGTGGACTTGCACCAAATAATATGGATCTTTTGACGATGTGCTCATTTATAACCTGAAGTCGTCAGTAAAGTCCCTATTTGTCATTTACAGTCCTGGCTAAGAACAAGAGGGGACCCGAAATTTTTGCCTGGGTTCCCAATCTTTGGAATATTCTCCCTGAGGAAATCTGTTAGAGAAACTCCTTATCCCCTTTTAAATCTCAGGCTGATCATTGCCTCAAATTATGAATTGTTTCTGTAATATTAATGCAACTAATACTCCACCATACACAATACAGAACTTATGGAAATCCTATATCAACATTTCAAACCTCCAAATTGTGGAATGCATAAAATAGCTTTATTATTAATTATCATTTAAATGGATACATTTTTCTGCTTGTACATTCCTTTCATGTTCCCATGTATTTTAATATTTACAGCCTGTATCTGATTTTTTTTATACTGTTGTTACTATAAATGATGGCTTAAATGCGGCCTCTTTTTGATAGGGGTCTCTATATTTTGTGCAGGAAACCTTTCTCACATTGAAGGTCTACAGCAGTTATTTTATGTATTTATCTTCTGTTGTAAATAAAGTTGGTTTAAAAAAGCCTAGAGTAAATCATGTCGTAAATGGAGTCGGATGGGTTCTCTTTTTCTTACGAATTCTAATTCCCATCATTTATTAACCTCGTAAAAATGTTCATCAACGTCAATGTTAGGAAATTAGATTTTCTAACTTTTCTATTGGAGCCCATGTTTACATGTGTGAGGTGGAGCCGGATGTGACGTCAGCGCCTCTGTGTACAGCAGCTGATCGGAGCACTCCACGTCACCGTTCCTTATATTTTAACAGGGAATTGGGAGATCTTCTGCTCACCTCAAATAGCAGCGCATGTAGATATTCTCAACCTACACGAGGCCGGTTTGCTGCAGCTGATTTACCGCAGACCTACCTCTAATGCTAAGCTAAGTGGCTAGCCGTGACCGTCAGCAGGGTAGATGAGCCTAAGCACAGCTAGACAGTTAGGGGACGTCCCCAGCACCATGACTGCGTAAGCCGCTCAGAGACGTTTACAGAGCCAGACTGACCACTTGTCTTTTTACAACTTAGTGCAGCTCAGTTCGTCTTGAGACCATCTGGAACATGTGGCTCAAACTGTTCTTTCTGCTGCTCTACTTCATTGTGCTCTTCATGCTGGCCAGGATCTTTGAGGCGGTGGCCTGGTATGAAACGGGCACGTTTGCGACTCAGCTGGTCGATCCAGTGACTCTCAGTTATAAGCGGCTGAAGACCATTTTGGAGTGTCGGGGGATGGGCTACTCCGGACTGGTTGAGAAGGTGGACGTCAGCGATCTGGTGGAGAAGTCAGGTATTGGTCAGGGTCGCCAAACACCTCCTACACTCGTACCTAGATTCACATCGGTCAATTCATGATAGAAGCGCTTCACAAACGCTGTGACGTCTTTAACATGCGACGAATGCAAAAATGAAAAACAAAACAATAAAAATATTATATATACAGGGTTCCTATGGTCATGAAAAACCTGAAAAAGTCATGAAATTGTAAAATGTTTATGTCCAGGCCTGATAAACTGCTTGAAAAAATAATGGAAATTTTTTTATTATTATTTTAATGTCGTTCATTTACGCTGAGCATTAAATAGTTCATACGCTTTTAAAAGAAATACGCTCAAAATATAAGCAGGCATACGCTCTCATATTAACGGAAAAGTTGAGGAAGCGGTGAGGAAGCAGGCGGGATAAAAGTGAAGTGTAGATTTAACCATGCTTGGCTACAAATGGAAAAGTAAAAACTATTGTCTCTCATTCATTTGTGTAATTTAAGGTATATTGTATGATTGAGTCATGGAAATACGTTAGTCAAAATGCGTGTGAAACCTGTATACACTCCTGATCAAAATCTTAAGACCAGTTAAAAAATTGCATGCATTTGCATTTTGCACTGTTTGATCTTAGGAGGTTCTATGTAGAGCTTCAAAATGCAAAAAGAAGAAATGGGAACAAGAGACCAAAAGTTGTGAGCAGGCAATTTATTGAAAACAACAATTTAACTCAAAAGTTTAAGACCACAGCCTTTAAAAGCCAAAATCTGTGCAAAAATTTGGATTCCATGTCATTTCCTGTCAAGTAATCACACTTTGAAGGTCTCTTGATGGCAAAGGCAAAAAAGCTCACCGTCTTTGAACATGGTAGGATTGTTGAACTGCATAAACAAGGCCTCTCACAACGTGCCATCGCTGCTGAGGTTGGACGCAGTAAGACAGTCATTTTGCATTTCTTAAAAGATCCTCAAGGTTATCGAACAAAAAAATCAAGTGGTATACCCAAAAAAATCTCAACGGCGCTGAGACGGAGGATCCGAATGGCTGTCCGTCAAGACACGGGACGATCCTCGTCCCAAATTAAGGCCATTACTGGTGCTGACTGCAGCCCAATAACCATCAGACGGCATCTGCGAAGGAAGGGCTTCAAAAACAAGAAACATCTTCAAAGGCCACGTCTCCTTCAACGCCACAAAATTGCCCATTTAGACTTTGCAAGGGAGCACCAAACATGGGACATTCAAAGGTGGACGAAAATTTTATTCTCTGACGAGAACATTTTTTACCTTGATGGTCCTGATGGCTTCCAACGTTACTGGCATGACAAGGAGATGCCACCTGAGATGTTTTCTACGCGGCACAGTGGAGGGGGCGCCATCATGATCTAGGGTTCTTTTTCCTTCATTGGAATAATGGAGCTCCAGGTTGTGCAGGGGCGTCAAACACCAGCTGGCTATGTGGAGATGTTGCAGCGGGCATCCCTCATGAATGAGGGCCCTCGTCTGTGTTGTAACGACTTGGTTTTTCAGCAGGACAACGCTCCAATTCACAATGCCCATCTGACCAAGACTTTTTTCCAGGAGAATTACATCACTCTTTTGGACCATCCTGCGTGTTCCCCTGATCTTAATCCATTTGAGAACATTTGGGGATGGATGGCAAGGGAAGTTTACAAAAATGGATTTCAGTTCCAGACTGTGGATGCCCTTCGTGAAGCCATCTTCACCACTTGGTGCAACATTTGCACTAGCCTTTTGGAAACACTTGCATCAAGTATGCCAAAACGAATTTTTGAAGTGATCAACAATATTGGTGGAGCTACTTATTACTGAGTCAGTTTTTGACACTTTAATTTCTGTTTTAGGAGTTTTTTTTATTTTTTTAGCGGTGGTCTTGAATCAGCTGATGACCAGCCTACTTCAGGCCTATTCCTCCGTGAAACCAGGATATCGGTGCCCGGTTATTCAAACTCTTAATGATGGCAACCCTAACACTCTCTGACCGACTGACCGGCGCGGAGATATGCGGGTCCGGTCTGACCGGTCTAAACAGCCAGGCGGGAGACAATTTAGAATAGCGGTGCGCGGCGGCTACAGGGTCTGCTGCAGTGATGCCAACTTGGCAACTTTGTCGCTAAATCTGGCATTTTTCCAAATCCTCATGGCGACTTTTTTTGTGAAAAGCTACAAGTGACAAATCTAGCGACTTTTTCTGTCGATATTGGAGACTTTCTGTTTTTTTGTAAACTGACGTAAAAGCACGTATCGTTCTGCAGTTACTGTCCACAACGAGCAGCGAGGGCTGGCGCGAGCCCCTTCGGCGTCCCAACACATTCACAGGCGGTCAGTGTCCCAGTAGCCTTGCGCAGCAGTCCCAGCTGCAGTCAGTGCAGAGAGGAGACCCACACTCCGCGTCCTGCAGACTGCAAATGAATCGCGCGTGTGCAAAGCCGCCACTACTCCTGCCCTGGCTTACAGAGCGGGATGTAAGTATCAATGTATCTTCACTGTCACTGGAAAACATGAGTCATTGAGTTCAGTCTCTTCATCGATGCAGAGTCCACATCGTGATGCATCTAAGAATCAATCAATCAATCAATCAATCAAATTTTATTTGTATAGCCCATATTCACAAATTACAATTCATCTCATAGGGCTTTAACAGGGTGTGACATCCTCTGTCCTTAACCCTCAGCAAGAGTAAGGAAAAACTACAAAAAACCCTTTTAACAGGGTAAAAATATGTAGAAACCTCAGAGAGAGCCACATGTGAGGGATCCCTCTCCCAGGACGGACAGAAGTGCAATAGATGCCACGTGCAGGAGAACATCATCAATAATCAAAGTCTCTAGCAGCATTGATGAAGCACAGTCCATGCTCAGCAACCATCTAGACCACGATCCACCATCCAGACCAGACGCCACTTCAGTCCTCAGTCACCGTCCACCGCCGCCCACCAGGAGGACCCATCACAAGCCACCACTGCGGTCCTGGTCCACCGCCCGTGCCCAATGCCAACGCGACACAGGGTCCGCCACCAGCACCACGATCAGCCCACATGACTCAGAATCCGCCACACTGGATCCAACACCGCGACCCCCGGTGCGCGATCCACAAACCGTAATCCATGGTGCGGCCACAGAGGCCCTGGATCTGCGGGTGATAAAGCAAAGGGATTCCGGGGAAGGGGGATAGGGATGGAGAAGAGGAAGGAGAAGCTGGAAAGAGAAGCTCCGTGTGTCATGTGTCATAAAATAGAACAAGTAACGTTCTGGCGCACTAATTAGCTCTAACTATAAGCTTTATCAAAAAGAAAGGTTTTGAGCCTACTTTTAAACGAACAGATGGTGACTGCCTCCCGAACTGAAAGTGGTAGATTATTCCACAGCCGAGGGGCTTCTAGATGTTTCCAAACCTCTAGTGTGGAACGTGGTGAAACTAAACCCTTTCAGGGCCCTGAAAACTAAACCAAACTTATGATAAAAAATAACTTGCTCTGCCAGAGTGCCTCTTTTGGATAATTTTGCCGGTCCCAAGCCCAGAAAAAGGAAGAGGGTTGAACGTAGAGCTAGCAATTCCGCCCCACTTAACAGCCTTTTGATTAAATTTGATATTCTTACATTCGACAATACAGGACAAAATTGATTTGTGTATGTGGGTCTAGATACAGCATTAAAGTCATTTTGTTATTTTGAGAAGTGATGGCCTATTTTAATGGCAAGATACAAAATAAAAAACAATAATCAACAGAAGAATACGGAAGAGTATTGCATTCACTTGAAATATATATATATATATATATATATATAAAAACAAAGAACAGATTTTTTTTTCTCAAGCGAATGCAATACGCATCCGTAGAAGAAAGCAATTTTTTTGTTCTAAACCTATTTAGGGTGTTTTTTTGTCACTTTTTATACGTCCTACAGCGACCATTATCTTTAAGCAAATTAGGCGATGACGTCATTCAGCGACTTCTAGCGACTTTGAGGACAGCCAATAGCTACTTTCCTTACTGAGGAGTTGGCAACACTAGTCTGCTGCTGCCCTCCCTGCTTTTCCTCTCGCGCTGTTTTTTTCAACGCCAATCGCCATTCACACAACTCCTTCACTTTACTGCTGCTTGAGAGTGAGAGCCAGTCAGCTGGGCCACTGAATGCTTTGCGAGACTGAATCAACTCAATTATAGTAGTTTGGAGATTGTTTGACCCCATAATCGTAATCAAGATTACATTTCAATTAATCGAGCAGCCCTATTCAGGGGTTAACATTGTTGCCGCCAAATCCAATACGATTGAAGTAATTTGGACACCTTCTTCAAGCTTAATAATATAATAAGTGGTAGATTCTAGGCAGTGGGCCAATTCAAGTGCGTTTTCTGATTCCGCCTGTTTACATTGGTTGCATCGATGCTCCAAACATTTTTGCACCAGTGCATAATGTATGTGCTATGTATGTGTGTGCTGGTCCATGTTTGATTTCACAAATCAATTAGATATCGATTCACAAGGTCTTGAATGGATTTTCCCAATTCGTTTTATTCTGCAGAACACAAAGAGACATCAGAACAGATGTGAGCAGCTACATTCACTGGCTACCAGTGGCTGCCTGCATCCGCTTCAAAATATTAGTATCTGCTTGTTGCTCTTTCACTGCGAGCTAAACACTCATCAAAATCACAACTGTTTGCTGTCCTGGCTTCTAAATGGTGGAAAGAGCTCCCCATCGACTTCCGAACAGCAGAAAGTTTACACATCTTGCGCCGCAAACTAAAAATATAGCTCTTCCGACTCTACCTTGAATAAAATGAAATGAAAAAAAATATACCAACAACTTTGAAATAACAATTCAGTGGCACTTACTTATAGCACTTTGTAGTTTTGCTTTATTTTTGAAGAAATGTACTTTCTTAATTCTTGTTGTTCTTGGTTTGTACCCTCGGGGTTGAATGCACTTATTGTAAGTCTCTTTGGATAAAAGTGTAAGCTTAATGAAATGTAATAATTAGTAATAGTGAATGTAAATTACACTCACTAAATAATAAGCACTAGAGATTCATCTTTCTACAGCGAAGAACCTGTTTACCTTGACCCACAACTGTATTGCGGTGGCCAAAAGTTTTGAGACTGGCACAAATCTTCATTTTCACAAAGTCTGCTGCCTCAGTTTTTATGATGGCAATTTACATATACTCCAGAATGTTATGAAGAGTGATCAGATGAATTTCAATTAATTGCAAAGTCCCTCTTTGCCATGAAAATTTACTTTATCTCCCAAAAAATATTTCCGCTGCATTTCAGCCCTGCCACAAAAGGACCAGCTGACATCATGTCAGTGCTTCTCTTGTTAACACAGGGGAAAGTGTTGACCGGGACAAGTCTGGAGATCACTCTGTCATGCTGATTAAGACAGCAGTTCAATTGTTGTGAAGAAGGCATCAGGGCGCCTAAGAAAGTCCAGCAAATGCAAGGACCGTCTCCTAAAGTGGATTCAGCTGCAGGATCGGGGCACCACTATCGCAGAGCTTGCTCAGGAATGGCAGCAGGCAGGTGTGAGTGCATCTGAACGCACAGTGAGGCGAAACATTTTGGAGGATGGCTTGGTGTCAAGAAGGGCAGCAAAGAAGCCACTTTTCTCCGGGAACAACATCGGGGACAGACTGATATTCTGCCAAAGGTACAGGGATTGTACTGCTGTGGACTGGGGTAAAGTCATTTTCTTTGATGAATCCCCTTTCAGATTGTTTGGGGGCATCTGGAAAAAAGCTTATCCGGAGAAGAAAAGGTGAGCGCTACCATCAGTCCTGTGTCTTGCAAACAGCCAAGCATCCTGAGACCATTCATCTGTGGGGTTGCTTCTCAGCCAAGGGAGTGGGCTCACTCACAATTTTGCCTAAGAACACAGCCATGAATAAAGAATGGTACCAAAACATCCTCCGAGAGCAACTTCTCTCAACCATCCAACAACAGTTTGGTGACTAACAATGCCTTTTCCTGCATGATGGAGCACCTTGCCATAAGGCAAAAGTGATAACTAAATGGCTCGGGAAACAAAACATTGACATTTTGGGTCCATGGCTAGGAAACTCCCCAGACCTTAATCCCACTGAGAACTTGTGGTCAATCCTCAAGAGGCGGGTGGACAAACAAAACCCCACAAATTCTGACAAACAGCATTGATTATGCAAGAATGATGTGCCATCAGTCAGGATGTGGCCCAGAAGTTAATTGACAGCATGCCAGGTTGAATTGCAGAGGTCTTGACTCTTTGCATAAACTTGATGTAATTGTCAATAAAATCCTTTTGACGCTTATGAAATGCTTGTAATTATACTTCAATATACCATAGTAACATCATACAAAAAGATCTAAAAACACTGAAGCAACACACTTTCTGAAAACCAATACTTCATTCTCAAAACTTTTGGCCACGGCTGTATAAAAAATGTTGTTGATTATAAATAAATGTAGTTTAAAGTGCAATAAAGTTATCACTGAAACTATTTTACAACTCATGATTCTAAGGCGCACATCTGGTAAAAGGTCGCAGTAGCAACATGCATAGTATTGTAATTATACTTTGGTGAATGTGTTGTTGACATAATAGGCCTTTTTATATTTTGGTTTTAATCAAATCAATCATTGATAGTTATATATTTCTAAAGGGGCTATTGGCATGATATGTTCACCAGTTGTCAGTAACAACCCAAGTAATCCATACATACAAAGAAAACCTAACAAGTAAGTACTGAAATACAGTAATGTGTAATAAAATGGAATAAACCAGGGGAAAAGTATTGATCACATTAAGAAAGGGAGGGTCATAAGGCATGGAAAGCCAAGACACCAGCGGAATTCTATCAATAATTAGAAAGCAATCCTGCCCCTTGTCAGTGCAAATTTATATCAGCTCGTTTAGTCCAAACTGATGGCCAGTAAAGAGGTGTCTCATTACCAAGGTGTCACATAAGAAACATCTCATGATGGGTAAAAGCAAAGAGCTCTCTCAAGACCTTTGCAACCTTGTTGTTGCAAAACACACTGATGCCATTGTTTAAAGAAGGATTTATAAAGATCTGAATGTTCCAGTGAGCACTGTTGGAGCCATAATCTGGAAGTGGAAAGAACATATTTTCACCATAAACCGGCCACGGCCAAGTGCTCATCGCAAGGTTTCTGACGGAGGAGTGAAAATAATTATGAGAAGAGTTGTCCAAGAACCAAGGACCACTTGTGGAAAGCTTCAGAAAGACCTGGAATTAGCAGGTACAATTGTTAGTTTGTAACAATTAGTAATGCACTCAACCACCGTGGCCTGTATGCACGCTCACCATGCTGAAGAAAAAGCATTTTGAAGCTCGTTTAAACTTTGCTGCACAACATTTAGACTGTGAAATACTGGGAGAATATAGTCTGGTCAGATGAGACTAAAATCAAACTTTTTGGAGGCCATACACACCACGTTAGGCGGACAAATGGCACTGCAGATCACCCCAAAAGCACCAAACCAACAGTGAAATTTGGAGGTGGGAACATCATGTTGTGGGGCTGTTTTTCAGCATTGGGCACTGGCAAAGTCCTTGATAAAAATCTGCAGCCATCTACCAGGAAGAGGAAGATGAAACCAGGATGGACATTTCAGCTAGACAATGATCCCAAACACACAGCTAAGGAAACTCACAATTGGTTTCAGAGAAAGAAAATAAAGCTGCTAGAATGGCCCAGCCATCACCTGACTTGAATCCAATAGTTCATCTATGGAAAAAACTAAAGATCAAGTTCATAGAAGAGGCCCACGAAACCTTCAGGATTTGAACACTGTTTGTGTGGAAGAATGGGCCAAAATCACACCTGAGCAATGACTGCCATTACTTAATCCATACAGGAGGCATCTTGAAGCTGTCATTACCAATAAAAAGGCTTTTGTAGGAAGTATTAAATAAATTTCAGTAAGCGTGTTCATACAATTTTCCCTATGTCATTCCATTTTATTACACACTTTTGTTTGGATTCTTTTGTATGTATTGATTACTTGGGTTGTTACTGACATCTGGTGAAAATGTCTTGTCAATAGCACATTTAGAATAATTTTTACTGAGAAAAAAGGTGACGTGTTCAATAAGTGTTAACAGCAGTAAAGATTTGTTATAGAAGTCACAATTAATCCCGGTGGGCTACAAGTTGTAAAGTTCAAGCTGTTTACGATTGAGGTCAAATTGGTAAACACCTACCATTGAATGTTGTGACTGTTAAAGTTACTCCATTTACTAATTCTGAATTGAATAGTTTGGTCAGAAACATGCACAAACATTGTCATGTGAATGTTTTAAAGCAGCATGAAATTCTCTTTGAGTTCAGCTTCTCTCTTCTAATGCCCCTCTCACAGCAGACGGCACGCTCCCCTGCCCATCCAGAAAATGATCCTGTGCTCATGCTTATTTTTGATCAGGAAAGAAGGGAAGAACCTCAGCGAGTATACAAGAGTTCAGAAATGGTTATTGAAAGTGTTGTTCATATTCTCTGTGAATGCTGAACCGAACAAATCAGTTTACAAATGATGAACGTGAGTGTTGTTCACTCCAGTGATAGTTTGGTTTCTACCAGCTGGACTTTCTTTGTCCTCCTCCACTCTCCTGCTGACCTACTCTCACTTTAACTATTAAACACTCATCAGTTTGACTCGCTGCCACTCCTCCTGTGATGCGAGTTTCATTCTTAAGTGAGGTTTTCAGTCACAGCCTGGACCTCTGGCTCTGTGGTTTGCACACATTCTATTTTTAGTTTATTTAAAATAAATGTAAACTGTTACCAAACACGATCAAACAGAAAAAGGAACACTGTTGAATGCACTCTTTTTTTGCTTCGAAGTCTGTTAATGTTTAGGTTCTTTGAGAACTACGCCACAATAGTAAGGCCTGTCTTATTTATTTTAACTTTTTATTTATAACTTTAAAATAAAAAGTTTGCTAAATGTAACTTGATGGTTTTCCCCATTTTTGCATGCAAATAAAAAAAATGCGATCTCCATTACCTGAAGCATGAGGACTTATTCCTGTCTTGTGAATTTGAATAACAAATAATTATCTATCCATAAACCAAGTTAGTGATTTGATGGATGAATCAGACCCCTTACCTTAAGGGTGAGTCGCCCTACCCAGCCCCCACCCAACTAAGGTACAAGTCTAAGCAGAACTCTTTCCCCCCTGATATTTGTGAAGTAGAGTGTGATCATTTTTAACTCTATGCTCCAGGGAGGGAGACCTTATTAAGTACTAATAACCTTAATAGTTATACCAGTGTATACCATTATATAACAATAGTAGAGGAGCAAAACTACACAGAGGTAAACCAACATAATTCTAATAATATCACTTATTAGATTTTTTTTTGTGAAGAATATAGATCTCAATGTTTGTCCAAAGCAAAATTAATTCTACCAGACATTGAACTCCTATTAACATTGCTGTTGTTGTATTTATGTATTTTTTCTTAGTTTTCTTTTGTTGAAGAACTGACTCTAGGACTGTGTTTTGTTAATTAAATCTTACATCCTGAACAATGTTATTGATTCCATTTAAAAAGTCTTTCTAATGGAATTTTGCAGAAGCAACAAATAGTAATATAATATATAAATGATATTTTAATTTAACCCTCATTATTTCAAGTCTTTTAATCACTCACGTTCCAAATTGACAACCTACCTATTTTTTTATGACATCAAATGAATAGTTGATTGGAGTCAAAGAAGAATGGTTTGCATTGCCTTTTTAGGTTTGATATAAAATGGAAAGATAAATCTGTGGCCCTCCCCCCACAGGAGAGCTGACACAAGGGGAGCTGTACTCAGCCATCAAGAAAGAGAAGGAGCAGACGGAGCCAGGAGAACCCAGCAACACACATTTCAGTGGAGAGATGCACTTCTATGAATTAGTGGAAGACACTAAAGATGGGATCTGGCTGGTTCAGGTAAAAGTATGGGTGCATGATTAAGTGGACATAATTATGTAAAAATGATTAAATCTGATTGCCACTAATTAATCTTAATCTCTGTCTCTTAATATCTTGATTTTGATCATTCTAATAATATTCTGTTTAACTTTTCTGTCTGAAAGTTCACAGGTTTTATGGAGAATTATATACAAACATTCTAATGCTGTGAACCAGACCAACTGGGAATTTCATGCACTGTCATTACTGAATCCTCTTTCTTATTGAACTCTACTGTCAGTCTTTATTGAGCTGTACCCTCTTACTGAACTCCACAATCTTTTTCATTAAACACTTCTTCAGTCCTCATTTATTGATCCCTTCAATATTTCCTATTGATAACCACCACCATCTTTCTTATCAAAGTCTTGAGCATTGGCTTTTGATGACTACAGTTTATCACACTGAACACATGAACTCTGCTATCTTTCTTATTGAAAACCTTCTTTCCTATCAAACTCATGAGCTTTAGCTCTTTATTAGTGTTATTATTAAAACAAGCTTATTAAAAGTTGTGTTAAACTTGACAATATCTTACTTGATTTTCATAGATACGTCATAGTGGCAAGCCTTCAATTGGATGGATGCTGTGGAAGTTTAAAATTAGCTATTATCAACACATTGATAGGAGAATTAAACCTAATGAACTTCAGATGTGGGAAGCGTGAAGATAATGGCTTTGATTTCCAATTTTGAACAAGCTCCTTTTTTTGTCGGGAACAAATAGCTTGAACCCAGATTTGTAGCTTCTGGCTATATTAAGGTTCCTCTTCCGAAGAGGTAGAAAACATTATTTTGGGGTGTTTTTGTAATTATCTGTAATCTGCTGCTTTGGCTTAAATGACACCAGATTTAGCTGAAAACATTCATCTTTACTGTATATTATGTGCACAGGCTTCACAAGAAACATGAGCCCTATTAGTGAGCTGATAGCACTCTAATTAAGGACCATTAATGCAATTTGGAAAGGACATGTCTAGAGTTGGCATATCAGGATTTATGCACTGAAACCTTCCAATGGACCAGCCCTGGGGGAGACATTGTGAAAAAGTGTTAATAACATCAATGTAATGGTTCGGAGATGCCAGATTATGGCAAAAATACTTCACACGCCCATGTTTACAGATTTAATTGTGTACACTACCTGAGTGAACAGCATGGTTCAGCCGTGCCTCAGCAGTGTGACTGCTCTTTTTGAAGCACTCAAACGTATAACTGATCTTTATAATGACCTGCTAAATTCATATTCATTTTCATTGATAAAAAGGGTACTAATTCTTCTGCAACAATTATTTTAAAACATTGCCTTGTGTCATAATCTGCGGAAATAACTTCTATCATGTCTGCAAGAGTGTGTGTGTGTGTTTGTGCACTTGACTCTGTCGCTCTTTACTTTCATCAATGATGTCGGATAATAGATCTGGATCGTTCAGGTCACTTTAACCTGATGTCCTGGCTTTGTGTGTTGTGAGGCAGGTGAACAGCATGCACGTAACATGTTGGAACTTTTTTTATAATGTGTTTAAATATGTGTCTCAAACTTGTGAGCGATTCAAATAAACACCAAGTAAACTTCAACTTCTGTAGGGCTCCTAATAAATTATGGGTAGTGATTGGGTTTATTGTTAACATGTAAAGTGAGTGCAGGTGAGTGAGGGGGGAGGACATGCGACAGGGTAATACGGTACGATCTAAGGATACTGGGTCTACAATGTGCGTCTGCCCTGATCCTGCAGCTGTGGTGGTAATAGTTTTGCAGCAGTCTGCTCCTGTAGTAAGTTGAGTACATAGCCCAACTTTTACTTAAGGAAATACAGTTGTTATACCAGAAGCCTCACATTGCAGCTCTGCTGCAGACACGCAGCAGAATAGGAATAGTTTTATGTGAATTTCTTTGTTTTCATAATTGTAGGAAGCCGTATTTGAAATAAAATTTGTCGCCCAGCCTTATAAAAATTTGGAGGCTGTTTGTTAAAGACAGACATAGCGGAGAAGAGGAGAGTTCCTTCTGTAGGTTGGTTTTAATCGTCAATTCCCTGAGGAGCAGGGGCAAACGAGCAGCATTTAAAAATTATTTCTTCTGTAAAAATCAAGAGCAAGGAGCTATTATAGGCTAATAAGTTGAACAAACTGATATACTTTTTTGCAATCTCATGCCCTGGCCACACTGGCTGCAGTTGCGCTGAAAACAGCTGTGCCTCGGTTCTGCTGGATGTCGCAGTTGTCTGTTGTTTACACAATCTGTCAACGTGGGCGCCAAAATGAAAAGCAAGCCGTTCTGTGGCCGATCCGCAGGTAGTGTGGCCCGGGTGTCAGACTGACTCACTGTAAAGTGGCCTATCCTACATATTCATTTGTTCTACAGCTCAAGTTGATCCCTGCAGGTAAACCCACAAACAAGTAATGAATATATTATTCAACGTTATAGTAGACACTGGAATTAAAGTCTGTATGTATGCAGGCTGGACCCCTCTTTCAGAGTCAAACAGGATGGTGGATGTCATCATGATATTTGTTCAACAACGTGATGGCTGCCAGCCATTGTCAGTAAACCATCGTCCATCATGCCAACTCATCCTGACTAACTGTAAGATTAGGTTTTTTAAGATTTAGTGGGACTCTGAGTAGCACTGACAAAATGCAATGTATGCTGGATTTAACACAATGGTCTGTATTTATATAGTGCTTGTCTAGTCTTGATGACATTGAGTACATTCACCCATTCACACACATTCATACAGTGGATTAAGGAGCAGCACTTTTCTCTATGAGAAGCAGCAATTTGAGACTACCGACCTAATCCCTGAGCCACAGCTGCCCAACAATGCAAGCTGGTGATGTAGTAGAAGTTTTTCAATAAAACAATTTGAAGGTCTTGACCTTCAATGTTAAAGTTACAGTGTGTAAAATTCAGTGACATAAAGTGGTGGAGTTGCATGTTGCAGCTGATTAGCCCTCACCTCACCCTCCTCTTTCAAACATGAAAGAGAACCTGTGGTAACCTTCAGTTTTCAATATAACATTCAACAAACAAGGTTCTGAGACAAGTTGTCTTAGTAAATGTATTTGTAAAAGCTTTTTGCAGAAAGAATCACACAGGCAAGGTGGAGGTTGCAAGTGTGATGAAATGTGAAGTGTCTGTGCTCATATTTAAGTGTCTCTATGTGGGTTATCTCCTGACTCCAAAACACGCAGAGGGGGGTGTGTGAATGTATTGTTCTGTCGCTGGAATTTATCGTCTGATAAATTGTGACTAATAGGGTGCATCCTTAATGTGTTGGAGAGGAAATAGTATCATGTCTGGTTAGGGTGTTGTGTCAAAGACAAACACAGTTAAAACAGAGTAGAGCGAAAGGTCAGATGATAAGGTGATATTAGGATCAACTTCTGCAGGCATTAATATACAATGGGCTCTTCTGTAAGCATTAGACTAAAAAGTTATTAAGTAAACTTCCATTACACGTTATTATTCTGTTATATCTGACTATATCGAGGCTCCATCACAGTGCCTCCTAATTACAACAGGAGATTACAGCTGTTACATGTCTCCCTGTTTACAGGTTGACCATTACCACTTCGAATTTGAAAAGAAAAGCCTTAATGATGCTTCATTGTGAAATAATGCTCACAAAATGGACACTTCATGGAAACTTAGTCCTCTGCTGTAAAAATTTAAGTATTGGAAGTAGTCATAAATATTAAAGGGATGGTTCATCCAAAAATAAACATTCACTCATTATCTACTCACCATTATGCCGAAGTGTTTGAGTCCACAAAACACTTTTGGAGTTTCAGGGGTAAACAGTTTTGTAAACAGATATTAAATTGATTATTATATTAGTTTAGCAAAACAAATTATCATTAGAATAATTCAAAAATTGATCGTTAGATCAATTTAAAAACAGAATGTTAGATTAATCGATTGGTGCAGCCCTACACCTGAAACTCCAAAAGTGTTTTGTGGACTCAAACCCTTCACCCACCCTTCCATCGGCATAGTGGTGAGTAGATAATGAGTATATTTTCATTTTGGGTAAACTATCCCTTTAAGCAATTACAATTTTGAATCATAGACATAGTGCCACCTACAAGCTAAAGGAAGTTTAAAGGCTTAAATTACATATTACCTTAAATAGGTTATTCAGATCATTCTCATATTTAGTCTCTTCACTCTTTAGACCTTGATTGATTGAACAGTGTGGGTTCAGCAAGGTTGATAATTTGCATACATTCCATTAACAAAAACTGTTGAAGCTAAGCCCCAGATCCATCTGAAATGTTTGATAATAGTCAAGGCCTGAAGACATTGTGGAGTCAATTTGACTTTGCAAGACTTCTGACATAAAAAGCACTGACCATAATGGTCTTTTAAGTTTAAGTTCATTCTTTGGCAAAGAAGGTCAAACGGATCCTCAGCCATGAGGCAGGTCACCAGCAGACATCTTGTCAGGTCACACCAGGTACTGTTATCTGCTCATATATGATATGCATAAGCAGAGATAATAGTGTGGTTTCGTAAGCATGCATTAGCATATATAATACATAGTATAGTATAGTATGATATATAATTTTCCGTTACACTCTCTACAGGCCAAATTATAGCCTTGGTATTAGGACAAGGTAAATGGTGTGCATTTTATATAGCACTTTACTAGTCTTGATGAACACTCAAAGCACATTACAGTGCAGTATTTGCCACTCACACACATTCATACAGTGCTTCTATATGCAACACTGGGATTTAATTGCTGACCTTCTCGGTAGAGGACAACCTCTACACTTCTTACTATAGGCTCCACAACATAACTCTATCCGTTCTGTCTGATTTCAGATCAGAACAGATGTGTTTTCTCTCCATAGTCACAAAAGTACTTTCTTATTGTGAGAACTATTGTGCCAACTGTTGGCTTCCTCTATAATTGTTTAGGTCTAGATATCACAATATGAATTGCCTTGAGAGAATATATGTTATGAATTGGTGCTATACAGATAAAATTCCTTCAAGACTAACTGCTCACAAAACCTGCGTAAAAACTTGTGAGTAATTATATTACTGAAAGGGAGATAGATAACTTATTTGATCCTACCAAAAGATGGGCTGAATGCATTTTCCCACTTGTGTCATTAATTGAAGCATGAAAAAAGTACAAAGAAAACACAAAGAAAAAGAGTGTAGGGCTTGATCTTTTAGAAGTAATTTCATGTTCATTGACAGATTTGTTTTTATTACCTGATCCTGCCATGTTCCCAATTGTACCTGCAGGTCATTGCCCAGGACCGAGAGGCTCTGCTCAGTAAGTCCAACTGGGCTAAGACGGTGCAGAGAGTGTCTCAGTTTGGGATAAGAACTGGAACCTTCAACTGCTCTAATGACAACAGGTGAGCCGCAGGGTCTTCCTCAACAGTACTATCCATGTGAATGACTCATGCAATATGTAAATGATGTGCTTACTTACATCATACTAATAGTCTCAACCCTAGACTCAGACCTAATAAAACTTGAGATATTTCCAAGATTAATGGAATTTCCTCAGTAAACTGCAAAGTAATTTTTTACTAAATGGGAGAGGTACAGTATACTTAAAAAGTCTACTCACCCAAGGTTTTTGTGATGTAAAAAAATGAGACACATATAAATAAATATAAATCATGTTAACCTATAACTATTTTACCACTGTTATGGATTTAAGGTTTATCAGAATTTGCTATATTTATAGTTTACTGAAAACAATTCCAGAACAACCTTAGAATTGAACTTCAGAATCGATGTTTTTGATAAGAGAACCATTCAGAAAAAGTTTTTTAGAGACTTCAATGAATCATACACAACACATGAAGTATTAAGAAGTAATAGATAAAACTCAGGTTTTCAACCTCAACATAATATTTGTATTGATTTTTCTTTACTTTTTAGAAATTATATTAAAACAGTGTGATGTTTTTGTGTGTGACTGATCACAGGACTTTTTTACTACCTACCATAGTTTTTTTGAGGGGGGGTATTTCTATTTAAAAATTTCCGTGTGCTTCTTGCCGGGCTTTTCCCACCGCGGGACAGAGTGGCTGTGACATCATTGGGTTTTGTGGCACTGCTGGCGCAGCCCGAGGGAAGTTTATATAGGCTATTGTGTAGGGGAAGAGCTCTGTGTGTGGCTGGTCTATCAAGGAATGATGTGGACACAGCTATGCAATGGAGTTTTTCATTCATTACGAGTACGGATGAATTGTCACAAATTACTCGGATTGTACTCTTGCTCGTAAAGGTACATCATCCGTACTGTATACTTATTTCATACGATTATTCGGCTCAACTCTAACTTGTTGGATTATATTATAATCTTATCATCAATATTATCAGTGTTACAAAATGATTTTAAAATGACAATAATATCATTAATCGTAATAATTTCTTAGACAATATATTGTCTGACACAATGTGATGATCATCACCTAGTTATTAAATTACTAATGTAATGTAAAAGCAGTAACTGTAGTGACTTCAACTGTAGGTGCTTCTTTTTATTTTTGGACAACATGGCTGTAGTAACGAAAATGTTTTGGAATTTCTTTGAAAGATACAATAAACGTTGAACAGTCAGAGGTCAGCCAATTTTGTTTTCAATAATACAATTTTTTATTCAGACGCAGACACAGCTGGGGTTGCTGGAGTAACAAGTTTTTTTATTTGTGAAGCAAGACAAAGGAACAGGAACATATTGTGGGACATTGGTGCAATGTAATGGCATATGGCAAGTAGAGACTTTATTTATACAGCACCTATCAATAGCAGAATAAATGGCATTGTAAATTAACATTTAAATTCAAAGACAGAAAAATGTCAGCCATTGAAGGGAACCTAAAATGTCATGTTCACAGACACATTTCCCGATCTCGGTATTTCATGCTGGCCCGATTCAATGATTATTTAACAAATTAACGTGAACATGAGTTAACTGTTCTCGAAAAAATTATGCGCAACATGCACAACACTGTACACAGAGCCACTGCAGAGCCGCTGGTTGCCGCTCCCTGGCTACGGCGAAAAAACTATTTGTTTACTGACCCCCGTTAAAGTGATGCGGACGTCAAAACATTAGTTGCGCCTCACATGTCCCCCACCTGTTATGCCTTTGAGCCCCCCAGTTTGAGAATCACTGGGCTATAGGTCCAGGGGATGAAATGGGATTGGGCCTTAGTCTTTGAGCAATGACAGGCAAAATGACTGGCAAAATCTAACCGTTGCGCACACAAAACCAGGCCTGAAAAATGTGCATGTAACGTCTCATGTAAACATAATATTTAGAAAAAACTAACTTGACGGGAGAATCTGCACACTAGTATGCTAAATCTGACCCATTTTGGAGACAGGAAAATGATGATGCAGATATAAGCAGGTGAACTGAAGCAAGATTATTGATCGACTTCATCACTGACAGCGTAAATTGCACTTTCGCAACATGACTGTTCCAAAAGAACCTTCACTTACAGTAAATTACGTTCAGATACCATTAAACGGCAGAGATGTTTAAGGGACCATAGTGCGTAAAATACAATTCTGGGCTTGAACTATCCGTAAAGCTTGAAGGGGTTCAGTAGGTACACTCAGTGTATGATACAGTCCCTGCGCAGACTTTTTCACTCTGTCCATTCTAAGAAATATCTTATTGAACCATCGCGATTCGTACTTCCTCTCCGTTTGATAAAGCGCACTCAACACCGAAATAAGACTGCAGCGGGGAGGGATGCAAGGTAGAAAATCTGGCGTGCATATTCCTCCAAAAAATGTACTATTCAAGACCAGCGGTGATGCTTTATTTCTTTTGACATGTTGTGTCCGCATATTTATGTTTTGATGTAAAGCCTCTTTTCAAAATCCTTTACAAAATTTAATTCTGTTCAATTTTATAGATTAGGGACATCAAAGCTGTCTCTGAATTGAATTATCCTGCAGTTTTCGATTATCAAAACATGACAGGTGATAAAAAAAGTTCCCTCACATTCGGTGTTCAAGCGATTTAAGATGTACAGTCACTCACTGTATTATCTGCAGCAGATGTGTATTAGTTTATTTTCTTTATAAGTGACATCACTGCTGTGGCCCGAAAACAAACTGTTTTTCTTAAAGTCCACGCACTAACAAACACCTCAGTGTCAGAGAGTTTCGCTTCTTCTAGGCGCTTGATGCTGTGATTAAACAGAGAAACCAATTTGTCATTAGTCTAATTTACATATATACATATTTATTTAAATCGTGTCTTTTATTGTCAAATATTTGCAGGACCAAAGGATGCATGACTCCATGCATAGTACTTGTATTTATTTGAGTACAAGGGACTACTTTCATACAAGGAAGTTCTCACATTTATGGCCATATTCAAGGCATTGTTAGAACATTGTGATGCAGCAAGAGCTCCTCTGCAGCGTCATCGGAGCAGAACATATTGTTGAACTGAAGCTAAATATTGTGCACTGAACAGATGCTGTAAATATGAATTGATATTATTGTGAATATTGTGCATTGTATAGATAAGGTTGCACAACACACATCACTGCTCTAGTCTACATGGTTTAGGAATAAAAGTTCTTTAGCTATCAGCTCTTCATTGTTGCTGAGGAGGAGGTTGTTTTGGCACAATTTGTTCAGGCTTTTAATCCCCTCCAGGTAGGCCCTCTCATTGGGCCTCATTCCTTAATATGTGGGCAAAAATGTTCTTACTCCCAGCCCAAAAAGTGCATGCACAAAACCACCGCCGGATTCAGTACACATGCGCACCAGCACATTTTGTTCTTGTATATGTTTGTAAATCAGAATCTTTTAAATTGACAGGTTCGTGTCCACTATCAATCAATCAAATTTTATTTGTATAGCCCATATTCACAAATTACAATTCATCTCATAGGGCTTTAACAGGGTGTGACATCCTCTGTCCTTAACCCTCAGCAAGAGTAAGGAAAAACTACAAAAAACCCTTTTAACAGGGTAAAAATATGTAGAAACCTCAGAGAGAGCCACATGTGAGGGATCCCTCTCCCAGGACGGACAGAAGTGCAATAGATGCCAGGTGCAGGAGAACATCATCAATAATCAAAGTCTCTAGCAGCATTGATGAAGCACAGTCCATGCTCAGCAACCATCTAGACCACGGTCCACCATCCAGACCAGACGCCACTTCAGTCCTCAGTCACCGTCCACCGCCGCCCACCAGGAGGACCCATCACAAGCCACCACTGCGGTCCTGGTCCACCGCCCGTGCCCAATGCCAACGCGACACAGGGTCCGCCACCAGCACCACGATCAGCCCACATGACTCAGAATCCGCCACACTGGATCCAACACCGCGACCCCCGGTGCGCGATCCACAAACCGTAATCCATGGTGCGGCCACAGAGGCCCTGGATCTGCGGGTGATAAAGCAAAGGGATTCCGGGGAAGGGGGATAGGGATGGAGAAGAGGAAGGAGAAGCTGGAAAGAGAAGCTCCGTGTGTCATGTGTCATAAAATAGAACAAGTAACGTTCTGGCGCACTAATTAGCTCTAACTATAAGCTTTATCAAAAAGGAAGGTTTTGAGCCTACTTTTAAATGAACAGATGGTGACTGCCTCCCGAACTGAAAGTGGTAGATTATTCCACAGCCGAGGGGCTTGATGGCTAAAAGCTCTGGCTCCTACTCTACTTTTAGAGAATTTAGGGACGACAAGTAGGCTTGAATTCTGGGAGCGGAGTGCTCTAGTGGGTTTATAAGGTATTAACAGCTCTTTAAGGTATAAAGGCGCTATATTATTAAGGGCCTTGAAGGTGAGGAGGAGAATTTTAAATTCTATTCTAGATTTAACTGGAAGCCAGTGTAGCGATGCTAATATTGGAGAAATGTGCTCTCTTCTCTTTGTTCTCGTCAGGACACGTGCTGCGGCATTTTGGACAAGCTGTAGAGTCTTTAACGACTTCCTGCTGGAGCCTGATAATAATGAATTACAATAGTCCAGTTTCGATGTAACAAAGGCGTGGACTAGTTTTTCTGCATCTTTTTGTGAAAGGACATGTCTAATTTTTGAAATATTACGCAAGTGGAAAAAAGCGGTCCTAGAAATTTGTTTTAAGTGACTATTAAAGGATAAATCAGGATCGAAGATCACTCCCAAGTTCCTGACTGTTTCATTGGAAGCAAGGGCAATGTCGTCTAGCGCAGCTATATCATTAGATAATGCATCTCTAAGGTGTTTGGGGCCAAGTATTATAACCTCTGTTTTGTCTGAGTTTAATAAGAGAAAATTGCGGGTCATCCAGGTTTTTATGTCCTTGTTCGAAGTTTAGTTAATTGATTACTTTGTTCAGGTTTTATTGACAAATATAACTGGGTGTCATCCGCATAGCAGTGGAAATTTACCGAGTGTGTCCTGATAATGTCTCCTAGTGGAAGCATATATAATGAGAATAAAATTGGGCCGAGCACAGAGCCCTGTGGAACACCATGATTAACTTTGGTGCGCACAGATGACTCATCATTAATTTGCACAAATTGGGAGCGATCAGAAAAATACAATTTAAACCAGTTAAGGGCAGTTCCATTAATGTTAATTAACTGTTTTAGTCTTTGTAATAAAATTTGATGGTCAATTGTGTCGAATGCTGCACTGAGATCTAACAGAACGAGGACAGACACAAGTCCCTGATCTGAGGCTATTAAAAGGTCATTAGTGACTTTTGCCAAGGCTGTCTCTGTACTGTGATTGGCTCTAAACCCCGATTGAAAGTCTTCATATATATTATTTTCCTGGAGAAACTCACACAGCTGATTGGCTACCACTTTTTCTAAGATTTTAGAAATGAAGGAGAGGTTAGATATTGGTCTGTAATTGGCTAAAACCTCTGGGTCTAGGGTGGGTTTTTTGAGTAGGGGTTTGATGACAGCTATTTTAAAAGACTGTGGTACATAACCTGATGATAATGACAGATTGATAATGTTAAGTAACGAACTATCAATTAGGGGCAGAATGTCTTTAAGTAATTTGGTAGGAATGGGATCTAAGATACAGGTTGTTGGTTTAGAACCTGAGATTAATTTGGTAAACTGATCACGGGTGATCAGAGAGAAGCTGTCTAAGTAATGGGTAGGATTCTCAGCCGTTTCTGAGATCTCTGTTGTTGGGAGGGTATTAGTGCCAATTGAGGGCAGGAGATGGTTAATTTTATTTCTAATAGTTTGAATTTTATCATTAAAAAAGGTCATAAAGATATTGCTATTTAGGGATCGAGGAATACTGGGTTCGGTGGAGGTGTGACTCTCTGTCAGCCTGGCTACAGTGCTGAAGAGAAACCTGGGGTTATTTTTATTCTCTTCTATTAGTTTTGAATAGTAGGCGGCTCTTGCTTTGTGGAGAGCCTTTTTATATTCTTTAACACTATTCTTCCAGTCTATGAGGTTTTCAACATTGTTGCTGGAGCGCCACTTCCTTTCTAGTTTTCTTGATAATTGTTTTAACTCATTTGTCTGGGAATTATACCACGGAGCTAATTTACTATGTTTGACATTTTTCTTTTTTAGAGGCGCTATTGAGTCTAATGTTAATCGTAATGAGTCTGCAGAGCTATCGACAAGGTGAAATGTCTCTACACATCAGAGAGGCATTGTTCTGTAGAATAAGATGAGAAAAAAGCTTGTAAAAAAAACAAAGGCAATGCCAGAAATATAAATAGCTGGCCAAACAATCGGAATTGTCTTTAAAAATATTTTAAAATTGATGGATAAATGAATAGAATCAGGCTAGATGAAGAGATGAACAATCCTCAATCAGCATATATATATTAATATATCAATATATATTTATATATATCATCGAAACTTACCTGATGCTGGGAATTATCCGTGCATGTGATGGAGAAATGCACAGTGGAGGGTTGCAGCGTATGCTGCATTCCATACATCTTGAGAATAGATTTTTGAATGATGTTTTTAATGCTCCCGAACTGAAAGTGGGAGATGATTCCATAGGAGAGGAGCTTGATAGCTGAAACCTCCGGCTCCTACTCTGCTTTTAGAGACATTAGGGACGACAAGTAGGCTTGAATTGAGGGAGCCCAGTGTACTAATGGAGTGATTGGGTACTATCAGCGCTTAAAGGTATAATGGTGCCATATTATTAAGAGCTTTGTAGGAGAGGAGGAGAATTTTAAATTAAATTCCGAGTTTGAAAGGAGGCCATTGTACTGAAGCTAATACAGGACAGATGTGATCTCTTGTCTTGGTTCTTGTCAGGAAACAAGCTGCAGAGTCTCTAAAGACTTAATCCTGGTAATGATGTATTAATGATTATAAGGAATTACAATAATCAAGTCTTGATATAACTAGATGTAGATTGTTCTGCATCTTAGTAAGTAAAAGAAGGCAGTCCTTAAAATTTGTATCAAATTAGAATCATAGGATGAGTCGGGATCAAAGATAGCTTCCAGATTCCTGACAGTTTCACTGGAAGCAAGGGAAAGGCCATTTAGAGTTGCTAAGCATTAGATAATGCATTTCCAATGTGTTTCGGGCCAAGCATTTAAACCACTGTTTATCAGAGTTTTTCTAAAGGTTTTGATGCCTTTTAAACATGCTTGAAGTTAAGTTAATTTATTACATTGTTCTGGGCTTATTGACAATTATAACTTGGTGTCATCTGCATAGCATAGCAAATTTACAGTGTTTCCTAATAATTTTTCTAATGGAAGCATAAGATTAATACAAAATTGAACCGAGCACAAGAACCCTGTGATCAACTTTGGTGTGCACAGATGATTAATCATTCATTTGCACAAATTCAATTCAATCTGATAAATAAGAATTTTAAGTATTGCCCCTGAGATTTCTGTACTTGAGGATACTTTGGCATCAACTAAGGGCAGGATCAGGTAAATTACATTTTGAATAGTTACATAATGTGTGTCTAATGATCCTTTTGAATTCTGTTCACCAGGTCATGTATCAAGCGTGGCTGGCATCGCTCCACGCTCATCATGTCTGTTCCCCAGACTTCAGCGTCGAAGGGTAAAGTCATGCTAAAAGAATACAATGGCCATCATATTGAAAGTGAACACATCTTCCGCTGGATGACCTCGCATGTGGCTCATCGAATCAAAACCCTGCATCAGTCTGAGCAGCTGGTGGAAGAGTGGCGCTTTGACCATGCCCATCCAGTCAAGATGTTTCTGTTCGCCCATCTTTCCCAGCCCCCTGCCTTCTTCTCCTCGCTGTCCATCAAGTTCACTGGCAGGATTGAGTTTATCTTTGTGGATGTACGTCACTGGAGTAACAATAGCAGCCTTCCGGAGATCGGTGTGACACATAGCCCTGCCTACATCCTCAAGATGCCTGAGGGCATCTATCGCTATGGCAACAGGTGATGGTTGCAAGTTGACATGATAGTTATTATTTATTATAACAACATTAATGTCTGGGATTGTCTGTTTCTTATTTTTTCTCCCTGTTTCCCGTCTTTTCCACTCCTCATTATCCTGACCTGTAGTACGGGCGAGTTCCTGTCCTTGGCTGCCATGGACACTTTCCTGCGTTCAGTCCAGCCAGAGGTCAATGACCTGTTTGTACTTAGTCTGGTCCTCATCAACTTGCTGGCTTGGATGGATCTCTTCATTACACAGGTCACTACCTGCTTTTTGCATTAGACTCATCACTCTTTGATTTTAAAAAGAGGGAATTTACTGCACTGCACTCATTGCTTTTAGCTGCAGCTGTCATGAAGCCGGCTGCATACTTCTTTCAGGGGGTGACCCCATCTGAACTGAAACATTGTGGATCATTGTCTGAGTCCACCCCTACTTCACAAAACTTAATTACATCCTTTCCTGCCTCCCTCCAAAAGATATGAAAACTTAGATGACCAACATATAAAAAGAAATGAACCCAAGCCCATGTGCTGTTCAACACCCACATACAGATACAAGTATGCCAAGCTCAGACGGATGCAACGTTATCAGTCTTTACTTGGTACAGCAATGTTGAAGTGAACACTACCAGCTCAGTTCGATTTAAGTTATAACACTTACGCATACTTGTACCTGAGTGTACTGAGAAAAAAAACTCCATCTGTTTTTCTGATGGTGAGATGCAATCAGAGGATCAATCTTTTATCCAATGAAAATATGTCTGCTGAACACAAGAGCAAGTTTGGGTCACTGTACAAAGCAGGCTGAAGTTCATCTTTGCAATTAGAGATTTTACTCACAAAACACAACAACTGACAAACAAAGTCATTTTCTACAGCCTTGACAACCCAACAACATTAAGTAAAATGAAGAATACATGGTTGTTCCTTTTATCTAAGTTAAGGCTCAGAATATTTCTTTCACTACTGAACAGACATTTTAGACACAGAGCTTGAGAGAGAATAGAAATATACAGTTGGTTCTGTATTAACTCTCCAATTATTTTTTAATTAACATGTATTTCATTACCATGGACAGGGAGCAACAGTGAAACGATTTGTAGTTCTGATCCGAACACTTGGAACCTACAACTCCATACTGCTGGTGTCCTGGCTTCCTGTTCTGGTAAGAAACATCTACACCACACAGTTCTAACATTGACTTCTTTCTCTGTCAGCGGCATGAATGTTTTTTTCGTGTGTGAAAAGCCTGTTCCAGAAAGGTGCTTTAGCTAGCCTGAACCCAAACCTGAACACTTTAGGCACATTTTTTTTTTTGTCATGCATGCACACAGGCATTGGCTGGGCGTTTCATATTATACCACATAGGCACGTGCCGGATAGACCCCTAGTGGTGCTCAAGCACTGGCCCTTTTGCCCTGGATGAGAAAAGTGCCCTTCTGCTGGAGCCCAATTTTTTCTTCATTCATCAATATTTAAGAATAAAAATGTATTAGAGTTCTTGTGAGAATTTCGGCCCGACATGCTCCGCGGCGCTCACAAGCCCCCGCCGCGCCCCTCCCTCAGCCCCCTCCACTTGGTGCTCATGCAGTGCTGACTGAGCGCTAAACGGCTGTAACGTAGACGATGCAGACTCGCCTCGGTAAGATATCCTGTTATCTAGCTTGCTATATAAACATGTATATATACCTGTGCGCAGGATTCTAGATTCATTACAAAAATATGGTTTAAACCTTTTTAATGAGTTTAAAAGCGTAATGTTATCCTATTGCCTGACAAACGTCTTTTTTTTTTTTTTTTTTTTTTTTTACATATGGTTGCGGTTTTACACATTTACATACATTTACATACATATAACAACCTTCCCCAACCTGAATATATTGCAGTAAAAAATGACAGTAAATCATACAAATATCCCCAAAATTGCCACGTTATGATTTAAAGGGGACATATTATGAAAAATCCACTTTTGTAGTGCATCTACACGTTAATGTGGGTATCTGGCATGTCAACCGTCCCAAAAACTCTGGAAAAAATCAACTCCCGCGATTTGTTGTGGTTCCTCTATGTAAGAAACTATACGATAGAGTGCGTCGAATGGGAATACGACCAGAATTGACGTCATAGTCGGTCTACATGGCATAGCCCCCCCCCCCTGGAGGCGGAGATCTGGTGGAGGAGGAGACCGGGTTACGTTACGAGCCATAGCACGGGTGTTACCTGGGAAGCTAGCCGAGGGGGGACGCTAACCAGCCGGTGAGCAGGGTGAGAGGCGGAGATCTGGCCGAGAAGCAGAGCCTGTGGTCGGGGTAAGTCACGAACCCAAGCCCAAAACAGCATGGTTGGGTGAAACGGCTTTACCGCTTTACCGTATGAGGCTCTAGTAGACGCGGAACAAAAACCTGAGTGGCGGCTGGCTTCCCAGATGACGGCTCACTTTACTGCAGTCCCGGTCTCCAGCTGCATTGTAGCCGTGCTTTGGCGCTCGCTCAGAGGACAACCTCTCCTGTGATGCCCTGACGGCGAAGCAGAGGAGGAGGAGGGGGGGAGAGAGCTGCGCCTTATAACTTTTGTGGCCCGTACAGATTTGCTCCACGCTCCCCGAGCTGCACGCACCGGTGCCGGTCACCATTAGCTCGTTGCCACCACTGCTGCTCAATAAACTCATACCCGGGGTTTTAAGTGCATTTCTCCGCAAAGTATACACATACAATTATATAGTGTATACACACATATCTAATGCATGTATTTAAATAATGTACATCTTTATCAGAAGGTGTAGTATTTAGAAAATTGTAGCTTCAATGAAGAAACACAACAAACAGATACAGAAATATATGTGTAGGACAGTGACTTAAAATGATTTTAACAACCTTAATATGCTAAGGGGGGATTTGAGATGTGAGATTGAGTGTGTGTGTCGGGGGCGGGGCAGTGAGAAGGGGGATGGGTTGTTGGTGAGAGCGGGGGCGGGGACCCCAAGGAGCCATATCAACTGTGGTGAAATGGGCATAATATGTCCCCTTTAAACATAAATTTAAGACGGACAAAAACTTAAAATGAAAGTACTAATTTGAATAAATATATACATAAGTAAAATAAACTACAGTCACAAAGATGGTACAGAGTACAGCACACATTCCTCACAACAGATCAGTCACTTCACATTTCCAATGTCTCTTCAATTTCACAATTTTTTATAAAGTCCAAAAACATCTCCCAGATACGGTAAAGTATCTGGGAGATACTTGAGAATCTTTCTTGAGAATCTTTCTTCCTAACTATATGGCCTAGAGAGGGGCAACGAATATTCTTTCAAGACAGAGCGATTGAGCGCCTGGCCTGTAGAAGACACAGGTCAACCATTTGTCTTTCTCTATTGGACAGAGCATAATTGTTTGGATAGATGCTTAATATAAATAGCTTAGGATTTAGAGGTACTGGAGAAGAGGTAATTTGAGAGATATATTGTATCACCGAACTCCAAAATTTTTTAATCTCCTCACATTCCCACAAACAGTGGTATAGAGTACCTTGATGAATACTGCACTTATATTCGTATATAATATGAACGTATATATATGTACGTTCTCATACAATTATATTGTATTAATCTCAGTCGTGTGTTAATGGTTTGAGTAAGTCCCCTATCTACTGCTCTCTCTTACTTTCTGTCTATATGGTTTTCCACCAATAGGTTATATAATTGAGTAACCAGCACTTTGCTGGAATAAGTTTTTGTAGAAAATATCTCCAGTGTCGACATGGGGGGTTGTTGAACTGAATTCTTTAAACATGTAAGAATAAAACTTCTAGGTTGTAGATATTTAAAGAAGTGTTTCTGTGGTACATCGTATTTTTCTTTCATCTCGTCCAACGACAGAGTGTTTTCCTTATAGAGATCTAGTAGTTTAATTATGCCCTTACTTAAACATGCTTTAAACCCCATGTTATTCTTAGCTGGGCTAAAGTGTTCATTGCCCCAGATAGGTGAAAAACAGGACAACACTGGAAGATCTCCTAGATATTTATGCACTTCATGCCAGACAGTAATGGTGTTTTTCACAAAGGGATTATCTGTGTTTTTTCTTAGTTTCTTAAGGGGAGCAGAGTATAAAAAACTAGCCAGCGTCAAACCCTTTGAAGACAACATTTCAATTTGTAACCAGGGCTGAGCATCCTCTTTAGAAAACCAAAACACGGCGGCCCTTAATTGTGCAGACCAGTAGTACCACTGTAAATTTGGTAGTTGTAACCCTCCCCTATCATAAGGCAAGTATAGAAGCGAGAGTCTAAGTCGTGGCTTCCTGTTGTTCCAAATAAAGTCTCAAAGCAGCTTCCTTACTTTAGAGAAAAAAGAAGGTGGAGGAGCTAATGGGATTGATTGAAAAATGTATAAGAATTTAGGCAATATATTAATTTTAATTATATTTATTCTTCCTAGTATAGACAGAGGCAAAGTTGTCCATCTTTGGACATCTTCTGACAGGTTAGCTAACATGGGCTCATAGTTTGTTGCACAAAGGGTGTTTATCATAGGGGTTATTCTAATACCTAGATATTTAAAACCGTCTATAGCGTTTACAAACGGGTGAGAAACTGTTGGATTCCTTATCTCCTGTTCATTTAGGAACATAATAAAGGATTTATCTTTGTTCAATTTAAAACCAAAGAAGCTACCAAACTGGCTAATCAACCCTAATTCAATGGTATCATCTGCATACAATGCGGTATGATGTTCCAGATCCCCTGTCCTAATACCACAAATTGAAGGCTGTGATTTTAATGCTAGTGTTTCCATTGATATTCCAAAAGTAAAGGTGAAATTGGTGAGCCTTGTCTCGTGCCTCGAAAGAGTTTAAACGATTGTGAAATCAAATTATTTGTAGATACTACTGCAGATGAATCAACAAACTGAATTTCAACCCATCTACGAAAGTAATCACCGAACCCAAAACGCCTAAGCACCTCCAGGAGAAAGGGCCATTCAACTCTGTCAAATGCCTTCTCCGCGTCATGTGACAGGATGGCAGTGTAAGGGGCCCCCTCCCATACGTGAACTATGTTGAGAATTCTCCTCACATTGTGGAACCCCTGACGATTTTTAACAAAGCCATTTTGGTCTGTGTGTATCATGGGTGGTAGGGCGGTCTCAAGTCTCATAGCCAAGGCTTTAGCAATGATCTTTGCGTCAGAGTCCAAAAGTGAGATTGGTCTGTTGGAGCCACATTCTGTTGGCGGTTTACCTGGCTTCAGAATAAGCGTGATCAAGGCACTTCGTAGCGAAGGGGGAAGGTAACCCTGTTTAAAGGATTCTGCATACATATCTAACAAAGGAGCTATTCATTTTTCTTAAATAATTTATAAATATCGATTGGGATCCCATCGGGGCCTCAAATGTCTACGTTTTAATCAAAATAATGCAGTCCGAAGAAGACTGTGGTTTTGTTTGTTGATGTTTTTATTGCTGATACTTTCCCTGTCCTTTTGTTAACAGAAAAAATGGATACTTGATTTTTTATTTAGTATGAGTATCAGCACTTGGCCTGATCTTGGTTCACAGAAAAAGGGAAACTTGAAATTAAATTTAAAAAATTTTATTAGTGCTTTGTCGTTCATTTTAAATGGACAAAAAATAAATGTTTCTTTGTTTTTGTATCAAAAGTAACCTAATATGCAGCTATGTTTATTAAAAGACATTTTTGTTAGATTAATCGTTTGTCAAAATAGTCGTTAGTTGCAGGACATAGACGTTACTCATTACTCAGGACTGAAACTTTGTTGTGAAACTCCTACATTGGCCAACTGTCCTGATAAACTTGAACAAACATGAGGACGGTGTAACCGACTGTAATGTGTGGCTGGTCTCTCTATAAATGTATCCAAACATACAAGCATGACTTTCAGCTCTGCTCACCAGAGTGAATGTGCCAGAATGAGCTCACAGGAAGGAGACAGTGATGAAACAAAAGAAGAGTACCCAACTGGCCACTGAGATATACATTTTACTATGTTTTAACTGAGATGAAAGCTGCATTAATTATATGTGATCAGTAATCACTGATCGATCTCTCTCTCCAGGCCCTGCTCCAGTTGCCTCATCTGGACACTCTGTATGGTTACAGTTTGAAGCTGCTTCGTTATGCTGACACCACCACACTGGCCAGCCTGGTGAGAGCTGACTGGACCTTTTACTCATCCCACCCAGCCCTCTTCCTGTCTACGTACCTGGCCCATGGCCTACTGGTCGACTACTTTGAGAAGAAACGCCGCTGTGGTGTCAGGAGCCAAGAGGACAGCACCACAAACCTGGAGTGGCTGGCCAGTCTGTGGGAATGGTATACTTCTTTTCTGCTCCACCCGATTACATCGCTGCAGCACATCCCATCCGACCACTCAGACTGGGAAGATGATACAAACTTCTTGTTGGAGCGTTTGTCTTTCCCTGATCTCTGGCTTCACCCATTAATGAATGTGGACTACATTAAAGACCTCCCAACATGGCGGTTCAGTGCAGTGAGGCAGTGCAGGGGGGGGTGCTCTGGTGGACAGCAGCATGAAGAGACTGAAAGATTACTTGCAGACACAGGGGATTTTCCTCCCAGCACACTTCCCCATAAGACCAAAAGGTACAAGGGGTCACTGTGCAGTCAGGACAGCAGCATCCAGCTATGTGTGTACAGCAACATGGACCCTAGCAGCAACCATCAGTGTGTGTGTGACAGGGCAACAGAGGATGGTCACCTCACACCTCAGTCTGTTTCTAACCAGCATCTCTGTAATTGGCCAGGGTGGCCTTGTGATATGCTGCATTGCTCAGAATGTGTGGTGTGTCTTGAGAACTTTGTGAGTGAGGAGCTGCTGATGGGTCTTCCGTGTGGCCATGCCTTTCACCAAAAGTGCATTGTTGTGTGGTTGGCAACAGGCCGACACTGCTGCCCAGTGTGTCGCTGGACCAGCTTCAAGAAGAAGCTGCAGAGAGGTGCACAGCTTACCACTGCTGAAAACACTCTGCAGGACTGATGGTCTCCATGGCCCCATGTACTCCCACTGCTCACAGGTAGCTTGTCAACATCACAGCTTGCTTGGAATGAAGTTGAGGCATGGAGGCAGTGATGAGGGCTCACGTTGTCATGAACCATCAATTATCCTGTTTCCATTCCTATTTTTAAGATAATGTGCTGGCCATCACGGCAGACAGATGAAAGCCTATGAATGCTATGAAAGCCCAGTCATAGCGTTCTCTGTATAGAGAGTATAGTGATTCACACACTAATCACAGGTGTAGTCTTTGTAAACTGTGCAATAAAAATAAATACAAATTTTTCCTATTCCTATTCTGTTTTTAGGGCTGTGAGGACAGTAAAGAGTCTGTTCTACATAGAAATCATCAGAGTGACTACAGGCAAGAAACTAATTATCCATCCAACTGCAAACAGCAAACACTTTCTTCTCTCTTCCTACATCATGACCCACTGGAATTGCAGAAAGGCTCCGTGATATATGATCTTTGTTAATAATATTGGTACAAAAAAGACAAACTCCTCCCCCTGCTATTCAAACTACTGCCTTGCCCCCCCCCCCCAACAACTCTTTATCTTAGCAGGTTCCCGGCCATACCACTGTAATTACTCTTTACTTTTTAACTATGACTTATCACATTTCATAGTTTGTATCTCTAGTGCTTTTGAAATGCAGCATTTGAGCTGTGAATCATCCCTCTGAGAATCCAAGCTAATCAGTTTTTTTTATGTTTCCTGTTGATAGATATGCTCTCACAAGTCACAGTCATTTCATTCTGACTGACTTTCCTGTGCACTCATGCTTTCACTTTTCCTTTCCAAATCTTTATGCTGATTATTAGGTGCACAGTCAAGCTGTTGCTGACTTATGCAATCGCGTCTTGCTCTTGATCAGCTTGTTGCAGTAAAAAAGAGCCTGAGGGGCTGGTCACACATATGTAAATGTTGTGGGTCAAAGTTCAACCTTCACTCATATTTGGAAGGTTGAAATTCCTGACTGAAAAAGTTTGTCTAGAACCATATTTTTAAGCCTTGAGTTGGTGTATAACCTGCTGATATTTGAACATGACTGGGTACTCCTGCTCGTGCTACCTCTGCTAATGAGCTAATTATTTTTCTGTTTGGCACCAACAGATTTTACCATGCAGTTAAAAAAACTGAACAGATCTCAAGTTTCCATAAATGACTTATCAACTTTAAGGTGCGAAGTGTAATCTTTCAGCTCAATCCTGTCATCTTGCTGTGTGTGAAGGGAAAGATAATAAACATGATACATAGAACCGTAACACTCACTAAAAATAAAAGTGTTTCAGAACTTTCTGGTGTCATCCTTCAGGGTTGTCAGGGTCTCTAAAGAAGACATGGTCCAACAGATACAGTGCTGTGAAAAAGTATTTGCCCCCTATCTGGTTTCTTATCTAAATCTAAAGAAATTCAAAAAGAGATGAGAAACAAAGTAATTGGCATGTATCAGTCTGGAAAGGGTAACAAAGCCATTTCTAAGGCTTTGGGACTTCAGTGAACCACGGTGAGAGCCATTATCCACATATGGAGAAAACTTGGAACAGTGGTGAACCTTCCCAGGAGTGGCCAGCCAACCAAAATTACTCCAAGAGCACATCGACGACTCATCCAGGAGGTCATAAAAGACACAGAACAACATCCAAGGAACTGCAGGCCTCACTGTCCTCAGTTACGGTCAGTGTTCGTGAGTCAACAATAAGAAAGACTGGGCAAAAATTGCATCCATGGGAGAGTTCCAAGGCATAAGCCACTGCTGACCCACACAGCATTTCATAAAAACAACATCATACCAGTAGTTCAACATGGTGGTGGTAGTGTGATGGTCTGAGGCTGCTTAGCAGCTTAAGGACCTGGACGACTTGCAATTATTTATGGAACCATGAATTCTGCTCTCTACAAGGAAATCCTGAAGGAGAATGTCTGGCCATCAGTTTGTGACCATAAGCTCAAGCACATTTGGGTTATGCAGCACGACAATGATCCGAAACACACCAGCATTTCCACCTCTGAATGGCTGAAAAAAAAAAAATAAGGTTTTGGAGTGTCCTAGTCAAAGTCCGGACTTAAATCCAATTGAGATGCTGTGGCATGACCTTAAACAAGCCGTTTATACAAAAAAAAAATCTGGCTGAATTAAAACTATTCTGTAAAGAAGAGTGGGCCAAAATTCCTCAACAGCGATGTGAAAGACTCATTGCCAGTTATTGCAAATTCTTGATTGCAGTTGTAGCAAAACCAGTTATTAGGTTTAGGGGGACCAAAAGAAGGTTTGGATAGCTTTTTTCCCGTAATAAATGAAATCATCATTTAAAACTACATTTTGTATTTACTTGGGTTATCTTTGTCAAATATTAAAATTAGTTTGATGATCTGAATCATTTAAGTGTGACAAACATGCAAAAAAATTAAAAAAATCTGGAAGGGGGCAAATACTTTTTCACAGCACTGTACATCGAAGCACCGAGGAGCAAACAAAAGCTACCACCGAGGAGATCAGCCCTCACAATTTAGTTTATTAACTGTTTGTAACAAATAAAAAACATTGGTTAGGTTTAGGGGAACTGAATGTAATGTATTTTAGAGCACAAGCTCCGTTCTTCTATCATCTTCACTCACACACATTGTGTTATCCACAGCAGCGGCAGAGTATCAGTGTATTTTCTGTTTAAGTGACATCACTACTGTCCCATAAAATCGCTCTTCACCTCCACCTCAATAACAACACCTCGATGTCTTCCTCTCTTTCTCTCTCTCTCTCTTTGCAGGTATCTCTGACTCCAGCTACAGAATTAACACAACAACACCAACATTTGTTATTATTATTATTATTATTAGTAGTAATAGTAGTAGTATTGGTATTATTATATGAATTGTTGCTGCTACCATTAATAACATCTTTGGATCCATAATTTATTATACAACTATTGTTTTCATTATAACAACTAGTCACTGATGGTGAAATCAACTGTTCCGGATTTATCTCTCCTATGTCTCCTCCCCCTCCCCCTATATCTCTATCTTCTTTCCACTCTTTTCCACCCATTTCTCGTCTCCTCCCCATTTTTCCCTGCTCACCCCAACAGGTCGAGACAGATGGTCGCCCACACAGAGTCTGGTACTGTCAGAGGTTTCTGCATGTACGTTCCTGTTTCACTCCACTCGGTGGTGCTACTCAGTCGTTTACAGAGCAATTCTCTCTCTCTCTCTCTCTCTCTCTCTCTCTCTCTCTCTCTCTCTCTCTCTCTCTCTCTCTCTCTCTCTCTCTCTTCACTGTGATAATCGCTCCTCCGCCTGCACCGTGGGCATTTCGGTACAGGCGGATGAACGGACAGGGTGATTTACAGCTGGAGGATTTACGGATTATTATTCATGTTTGAATAACCTGTAACTTATTGTCGCCAGCAAGTACGGAGTCACCACACCGAGCCATGGCCCCGTTTACAAGACGGGTCCCCGGGCTTCACTGAGGGATGTGCCGGTACCAAGGCAGCATATAGGGGACAGTGTCACCGAAGCCTGCGCTGTCGCTTTTGGGACCTATTTCTCTGAGTTTGGTGGAGTTGATAAACTCAGTGTTATTCTTTACCTGTCTGTTTGGAATATGTTGCAACTGAAGTATATTTGGTTGACTTGAAAACTGATAGAAAACAGTGATTGTCAGAGCTCTGTTTAACATACCTGCTCAGTGGGAAATCGTTTGGACTTGTACTTTAGTTCTTGAATAGTTCAGCCATCCTGTTCACGTGCTGTTCCCATTATTTTGTCCAGCAGCTGCAGTTCCGCTGCTGACTGTTTGTACTCAGTGTGAGTATCAGTGTGGGTTATTCACAGTGCTGCTATGCAGACTGACTGGAGCCATGATCACACAGCCCCACTGTAACTCTGATTCTGAGGCACAGGCCTGGATTTCTTAAACAGAAAAAAAAACTTAAGCGTTGAGGAAAAGTGAGTCTCAATCCAGTGGGACAACTTGTGCAGAAGAGCAGATGTTACACAGCTTTGTGTATTCATGTGGATTATTCATGATGCTGCTATGCAGACAGAGTGGAGCCTTAGTAAACCTGTTGGTAATGTTAAAGTAATACTCGACTCTGCCACCCTCTAATTGCAGTTGAACAGCTAATGTTACACTGTTGGCAGCTGAAGATCTGGCTATAAGGTTGGATGTTTGCTTGGGACCAAACATTGTGTCTATAACAGAACGGTGTTTGACTTAGTAATGCTTTCACTAATTCCTACAGAAGGTGAACTTTCACAAAGATGACACACACTTTTATATGTTGAGTAAAAATTTCGGAATTGAAAGATTTAGTTTGACTGAAGTTTATACAAGTAGTTCAGTTTCACTTCCATTTTGCAGCCAAGAGTAGATTGGTGGTGTAAGTTAATTTCAGTTTACCTGGTTAGTTACAGTAATTGTTGAACAATGAAGAATCCCCATCAGCTGAGTAACACATGGAAGCGATCCCCTAACAAAGATCCAGCACTGATGCCTATGTCTTGCACAAACAAGAAGTTCAAGAGGAAGTCTAGGGAGCCTAAAAGACTTTTCAGCAGCCCTGAGCCTGAGAGGAGGGAGACCTACCAAGGGGACATGTCGGATGAGGACTTAGTAGATGACACCAAAACAGAGGCATGTAATGTCGGCACGTTGGCTCCATTGCAGAGACAGCTGATGATGTCTCAGGAGGCAACAGCAAGCACTACAGGAATTCTGTCAGGACTTCCAGGGGGCAACATGGCTCCAGCGCAGGGTGGTGCTATAGACATGAGAATTGGTATCAGCATGCCAGACATCACCTCTAAACTGTCCCAGTTACCTTCCCCTCCATTCTCTAACCAAGAGATCTCCCACTGGCCCACTGTCATCTCACAGCCTCTGTCCAACAGACTTAAACTGGGCCTTTGCTCTACTTTCCCTCTGTCAATGTCAACAAGCTGCAGCCACAGCCATTCACCTAGTCACCAGGCTTCCCCCCCGGAGCCCTCTCTGTCAGGCTATGCTTCAGCTCTGCCTGGCCCAAGGATTTTCCAGACCTCATTGTGTCAAGAACATGTGGAGCCCCAGGTGGAGTCACCTAAGGTGAATATGTGAAGTGGCATGAAAGGACAATTACAAAATAAATAGTTTCAACAAGTTAGTGCAATTAATTATCTTCCTATCCTCAGTATTAGTGTTTCATACTTTACTTTACTGAATTTTGGTGACCATTGACAACATCTACCAGTATGTGTGATTGAAAACGAATCAAATGTCTATTTGTGTATAGAATCCTCATTCCAGTGAACTTGAAGTTGTCTGACTGACCAATGTGCCTCCTTGTTTCATGGTTCTAAATTTTTCATTAATATTTATTGTGGTATGGTACAAGTGACAAAAGCCGATTGGTGAGGGTTTGGATAGATTATAAATAAAGTGATGTTCTGTAGTGTGTTGTTAAATTCATCACTTGTTGACTCATGTCTTCCCCACTCCAAGGAGTCTCCCAGGAAGGGCGCTGAACTGAGTTCTGATGGACCTCGGTGTTTTCCAGAGGTTAAAGCGATCCAGCAGACCAGGAGGCTTCTAGCGAATGCCAGGGAGCGGACCCGTGTCCATACCATCAGCGCTGCATTCGAAGCCTTGAGGAAGCAGGTCAGTCTCATAGTCCCCACTACAACATCTCAATCAACAAAGTGTGTACAAGCTCAAAACCATAATGTTACTACTATACACATAAGAACTGCACAGAATCACATACCAGTTGTTCTACATTTCTGTCACCATACTTATAGAGTCTGCAGAGCAGGAACTAAAACAGATGTCCTTTTCACTTGTATTACATTGCAGTCTCAATCAACCTTTCGTCTTAATAAAAAAAACTTCTCTAATCATGTTGTTTCACTTGTGATGCTGTCACCTGGATGTATAAGACCATTGTAGACAATGTTGTTGATCAATTAGCAGGGTTGTTTGAATAAAGGTGGTGAAAAGACTTGATTTGTCAGATATTAATGGTGATAGTTATGGATGTAATAATAGTGATAACAGTATACCACACAACAATATAATATTGACATAATAGTTGCATGTACATTAAAGAGTCATTGGGCCTCATGCAAGAGGATATGTGTAAGTGGTGCTTACTAGTGATTTAGGCTGTCCCTAACGGGGGGGCTGATTTAGCCCTCCCGACATTTGTGGGGACATTGACGATTTGGGGGCTGATCTAAACACAGTATCTTACCAAATTATTCTGTAGTGTGAGGGGTTTACAGACATAATCTTTAAATGTCACTGACATTAGAGTCAGATTTAGTTGATATTATCATAAATATCAAACATATTTGACCCGCAATATGAAATGTTGGGTGAGCTTACCATGAGGACATCTCCAGCCAGATTTTGAGTACTTGGCTGCCTGAAGAGTAAATAAGAGTTTTGTCTCTTGAACTAGGTGGACAATAAAAAAGGAGGGCAAACTTCTGTACTTGTGGCATCAGTATAAATGCAAGCTTTTTTCTTTTATTATAATGTTTTATTGCAAAGCATTGTAACATGTAGTGCTGTTAAGTAAATCATGGAATCTGCAATTTATTTTTAAACGTTGAAGTCAAGTGGCATTGAAAATAACAGGATGACGGCGCTCTTTGTCTCATGCTATCATCTCTCGTCGACACAAACACTCTGAGTCGATCAGATTGAGCATCAGCAGCACCAGTAGAAATCCAACCTGCATTTGCGGCAGCATTCAGGATAAACTAGATAATGTTATTCCCAGTCCAAAAATGTATCTATACACAGCATGGCAACAAACTTAAACTGAATAGTTAAAGATCTTTTTCGCTCTCTTTCTTGCTCAATAACAATTCTGCCACAATTATTATGGTTAAGCTCTAATGTCAAATGAAACGTGAGAATCCAATACTGGGAATTGTGGAGGTATGAGGTAAAGTGCATTGTCCACTAGTCCGAACTAATCAGTTAGTGGATCCCCCCCTGTCCCCTCCAGTCTGCATTACAAAGTGCCCATAGATAAGATACTTAACCCAACATTGCCTTGCTGTGCTGGCAGTGTGTGATAAAAAAAGTGCAGCATATAGAAGCACTGTATGAATATGTGTGTGAATGAAGAAGTTTTGCCAGAAATGGTAGAATACGTAAATAAGCATTTTGTATATCTAAGCAATCTTTTTGTAATAATAGTCCACGATCAGCTGCCATCACAATCCACCATCACAGATGAGGAAGAATCGTAAAAATAACTAAGCACAGAGAGATCTTTAGATGGACAAGTAGTCTAAATAAAAATCAGGTGCTACAGTTAATTTAAATTTTACTGGAATGCACAAGACATGTTCTAAGGCAAGCTGCAGGTGATCAGCTGGGTGAGATAGATGTGGGCCTTATTGGTCGTATATCCAAGGATACAAAACGAGGATAAAGTATACTAAAAACCATGCCAAAAAAAATTGTAATTTATTTTGAGGAAAAGAGATTCGTTTTTAGGTGTAATCAATGACAGGAGCGGAAGTTCACACTGTGGGGAGGTAGTTGTAGACCATTCTCCTTTTTTCCATTCCATTTAATTGAGTGTATGCAAATCAAACATGTAAAGACCTTCCTCATATCCCTCCTTTTATTCTCTATCCAGGTGCCATGTTACTCCTATGGGCAGAAGCTATCCAAGCTGGCTATATTGCGTATTGCCTGCAACTACATCCTGTCTCTGGCTCAGTTGACTGAACTGGACTACAGTTCAGACCACAGCAGTCTGAGCTTCTCTCAGTGTGTCGAGCAGTGTACCAGGACCCTGCAAGCCGAGGGAAGGAGCAAGAAGAGGAAAGTGAGACATAACATACATTTACAAATAATTACAGCTACCCAGAGAATAAAATTAACCAGAGCTGTCTCAAAAATCACTCACTACTCACTATATTTGCCGATAGACAAGTTAGAGCAGCATGAATTATTTAAATGTTTTGTTTTGTCAATGAGTTCACTATAAAGTCTCACATAGAACTCCATCAATACTCAACTGATTTTGGACACAAATCAGGTCTTTATTTCTAAGTGCCTTGTAAGTGTCAACGTGTGTGTGTGTGTGTGTGTGTCATTATGGCAAAATGGCTTTTAAACCTGATAAATACTAATATATCCACAGGATCAATTGAGTTAGTATAGCAACACACTATGCTGACAATGCTGTTTGTCTTGACTGATAAACTACTGTCTATAGAGGTTGCAATTCCTCTACAGATTTGCCTTATCTAATACTTCCAGTAGCTTACAGAGAAAATATCTTCTTTGTGTGGCAGAAAAATGTTAAATCAGAACCAGAACATAACTTGTTTGATCTCCGCTTTCCATTTTGTGAATAATACATTATTAGTATAATTATATAGTATCATAATTTTAAGTTTTACTACTTCTTTTGATAGGATCCAGAGCTACTTCAGAATCAGTCCTTTTTACATGTGATTTGTAAAAAGATCATAGTAAGCTCTGCAACGCAATCTATGGTGCAAGGTAAAGTTTGAAAATGTTATGTTCACCCTACCTAGTTTATCTGCATTGAAGCCATTGTATGATCATGATCAATCATTCAATTATTTGAAGATATAATTATCTTTTTTTCATAAAATGTAACTACATTTGCTTTATTACTTTTCACATGTCTGTTTTAATTACAATGGTGTTATTATTTTGCTTATATTGCATATTTCAAATGTCTTAAGTAATCGCTAAAATCTTCATGAGTTAAAAATGTTTCCAAATAAAAGACCTTATTCAGCTATATATAACTCACTTCAGAAAAGGACAAACATTGTTCTTTTACTTTGTTGACAAATTATTAAAGATATTGTAGGGTTCAGTAAACCAAGTCCAGCAGTTGGTTTTACAGAAATTTCAGAAAGAAGACATTCACCCTGTTGTCAGAGTAATACATTTCAAAGCTAAAAAGTGATAAATTGCAAGATTTTGACTTTTTTTGCTCTTATGAGACACACAGTAGAGTACTGTTTCTTACATCCACTTCCCAGCAACTCATGTAGACATGTTGCTCCATTAGATGTAAACTAGCTGTGGGCTTTACCCCTGCAAGCTGCTTCCCCTGTGTGTGTGTGTGTGTGTGTGTGTGTGTGTTGAGTGTGTGTGTGTGTGTGTGTGTGTGTGTGTGTGTGTGTGTGTGTGTGTGTGTGTGTGTGCGTGTGCGTGTGCATGTTTGTGTGTGTGTGTGAGTTGTCAAAGTCCCAGACACCAGATGTTTAGAGTGGAAGGGAAGTGGAGCTGGCGCCATGAAGGGCAGAGGGCAGCGAGAAAGCACGCAAATTTAAATTACACACACAAACACACACACACACACACACACTTGGCACATTCCCTAGCAGTCTCTCCAACATTCCCCTACTCTGCCACTCCAGGCCATCTGCTCCAACATACTTTGAAACAAGGAGGGGAAAAAACACAGTCATCATCAGGCTGTCAAGCAGCAGCAGCTGTTGGAAACACAGAGGGAACATGTGTGTATGTATGTGTCTGTGTGTGTGTGTGTGTGTGTGTTTGTGCATGTGTGTGTGAAGAGGGAAGGAAGAGTCTGCCAAGAATTAAATGTTTTTTTCCTATTCTCAGAGCCACTGAGTCTGTCAGCATTGTTAGATGGGAAAAGGACACTTTTGCTTCTTTGTGATTTTGCACTGAGGCCTGAGGTCACACAATCAGCAGGATAAATATCCTAAGGGGAACATGACTGGAGAAAAAATAATGTATTTGTCTTTAACACTGTTAGATGGTGAATCGTTGGGTTAGTGGCTGGAAATCTAGATAGAGGGATGGTTGAAGTGTTTGAGTCCACAAAACACATTTGAAGTCTCAGGGGTAAACAGCCTTGCATTCAGTTCCAATACAGTTGAAGTAATAGGTAATCAATTTTTAATACGTAAAATAACAACAGAAAAAAGAGAGAGAAACACAAAGTAAGTGATAGTCCTGGCTATAAGCTTTATCCAAAGGAACAAGCCTTTTAGCTGAAGTCTCTACCTCCCTTACAGACTGTAGGAACCACAAACCTATATTTAGGGATTAGAGTGATCTATTGGGATAATACGGTGCTATGTGCTCTTTAATAAATTATGGGGCTTGGGTATTCAGGGCTTTGTATGTGAGGAGCAGGATTCTCAATTCTATTTTGAATTACAGTAAATGCAAAGAAACTAAGACAAAGGTAATATGATTGCTCCTTAAAGTTCCTGTCAGCACTCATGCTGCATAATTTTTGACATCCTGATATTAAAGAATTACAATAAGCCAGTCTAGAGGTAGCAAAGGCATAGAGGTATTTCTCAGCATCCCTTGGAGACAGGATGTTTATAATTTTCATTATATTGCGGAGGTGGAAGAAAACTGTCCTTGAGAGTTGTTTAATGTGTTGGTCAAATTACATGTCCTGGTCAAGCAACTCCCAAGGTGCCTCACAGCAGAGCTAGTGACCAAGCTAATTCCATAAAAGGTGATTATCTGGTCAGACATTTTTTCTCTGAGGTGATGAGGGCCAAGCATTATGAATTGCGTCATCCAGGTCTTGATGTGTTTTAGAGATTTCTGAAGTTTTTCACAGTGATAAGATTGATCAGTCTTCATAGATAAGTGTAGCTGGTTTTCATCTTTGTTACAATGAAAATATATGTTATACGTTCTGATATAATTCGTTAAATGAAGTATATAGAAAGTGAAAAGTTCGCCAAGACAACCAGCTGCTCGTGAACGTTTTTGTTCACATACTTGCCGATGTACTACGCATGTTACTGGAGGATACCACTAGAGGGCACAACGGAGAAATCAGACCTAATATAACTTCTGGATTTGCATGATGGCAACATTGAACATGGCAAACCTCGCAGAGGTTACAATTTTCGTTAATTCTGAGATTACAGCAGAAAAAGAGGCAGCGGCATGATCGTAGATGGTATTAAAGGGCCTTAAATCAAGCACGGCATGACAATGGAGAGTATGTTTGTCTCTTTCTACAAATACGAGAAATTTATGATGAAAAATACCACCAGTATTTTTTCAAATGGCTGCCAGGACATCGATAATTTGCTCCGCCTGATTAGCACACTGATGATACGCCACACCTTCCCTATACTACCGCTACACTGCCCCTACCGGTCAAGTGCATATTGCATCTGGAGTACACGTAAATTTCTGAGGATGTGCACAACCAACGCTCCAAATGGATACAGGATACGCGAAGCAGCCATCATGCGAACACGTACAAGTAGTGAACAGCAGGTATATATCTGCCTTAGGTGCTTAAGATACTGAAGCCTGAATGGCCCCTCATAGGAAAAAGTGCTGCCCATAGATGCACTGTATGAATGTGGGTGAATGGGTGGATGGCAAAACTGTACTTTAAAGCGCCTTGAGTGGCCATCAAGACTAGAAAAGCGCTATACAAATACAGACCATTTGCCATTCTCTTAACTGTATTTGTTTTCAGGAGTCTGCTGTCGGACAAAATTAAGCCTGCTCATGGTTGTGTCCAGGTTTTTCTTTTGACTGTGTAGCTCATGAGCAAGATTCAGTTCATAAACTAATTCAAACTGACTTTCTTGCTATCTTGAGTATGTTGTGATGTGATGGGACAGTATGACTGAACATACACGTATTTTGTCTATTCCCGGGTCTTAGGGCACAAAGCTAATTTCATCTTCCATGTGATATAGACAAACAAGTAACAAATCATGAATATTACTTTTATTCATTGATGTATGCTTCATATTGAACGATAACTAATTAATGAAAGATTTAAAGGGTCCATATTGTGTAAAATAATTTTTCTGGGCTTATACTATCCGTAATTACTTGAAGGGGGTCAGTAGAGAAAACAGTAACTCCGCTGACTTTTTCACTCAGTCCATTCTAAGATATGTTTTATGGAAATGTCTTGTTTCGTACTTCCTCCCCCGTATGAGTCATTCAGGGTCACACTCGTCTCTCAGCCCAACCCAGCTGGTATCAGTCCAGCCTCCAAACCTACCACTACCACCCCTCCACAACAAACACAAAGAAACACTGCAGCGTGGCGGGATACAAGGAAGAGAATGTGTCTGTGCACATTCCTCCAAAGAACGTTATTGTTTGTGATGCGCTGTGTCGCTGTAATCAGTACTGACTAACATACACGTTGTAACTCCGTTGTGAAACTCCATACTGTAACTCTGGGACCTCACTCGTTCATTGGCCAACTGTCCTGCTAAAACTTGAACAAACATGAGGACGGTGTAACTGACTGTTCAGAAACATCCTGTTGTAACCGACCGTAAATCTGTGACTGGTCTCCTATAGATGTATCCAAACATACCAACGTGACTTTCTGCTGTGTTCAGCAGAGTGAATTGGCCATAATGAGACCGGTGATAGGCCTGGTCGCATGTTACCAATACCTCAAATCAAATCCTAGAAATATGTAAAATATGTGCCCTTTAATTCATTGCTCCACACAAATTAAATATTGCAGAGTTGTTAGTCCAGTTTGTGATCTTCATTTTAAAGTGATTTTATTTTGTTGACAGGTTGGCAGGATGCCAGAGGATTTGTGATGTTTTGAGATTCCCGTTACCAGAATCTTCTCGCCGCTGAGGATTGTGTCACTGCATCACACAACAAGCCTCGGCTCAACTGATCTGTTGTACTAGGCTTAACATATTAGTATGCAAGAGTAAAAAGGCCTTTTCCATGGTGAACAACAATAGCATTCACTACAGTGATGTAGAAAAGGAACCACAAGTATATTAACTGCTAAATGTGATACAATTTCTTGCCTTTATTATAATATAGAGGTGTACGCATTGTAAATTAAAAAATACAGTTCATTACTACTTATCTAATAAAATATATAACTTCACTATTACTTCCCAATAAATAAGTTAAAGTTGACTGTTTACATAAAGCTACACTTTGTACACTGAATGTTTTGATGTGTATCAAATGTTTTCGTTCCTGTATTGTATACTACTTTAATAAATACTAGTTAGTGTCTTGGTTCCTGATTATTGACATGTCTTTATTTGTGTTGTCATATAGACTTAATTCAGGAGTATTACAGTTGTCATATGGTAAATACAGCAGCCAATAATGTAAATGTATATGTGGAATGAGCATGCGTATACAAAAATTAAGTTCCTCCATAGAAGAATTGAGTTCCGGAGCAGGACTGTTGACCCACTTTGTAATTATAGTTTCCTAAATAATCTTAGGTCGGGCACTGGGTGCAGACATTCAGATTTTTTTAAACATGCTTTGCCTCAGTCTGAACACACCTTGAGAAGAGCCTGTGGAAATTAACAAACATCTTTCGCACCTATTGTTTCGCACCTATTGTAAGTAGAAAGCTACTTGCTTGGCAAGCAAGCAAGTAGCTTTCTTTGCACCCGTTTTTGTGTTAATACTAGACCGTATTGTTAAAATGCGTTTAGATTGAAGAAAACAATAGCCACAAAAAAATGTAATTCCAATCAAGTGACTATGAGATCTTTTTTCATCTTAAAATTTACACAAGTTAAAGGTGAGATATTATGCTTTTTCAATCTGTACCTATCCTCTAGTGGGCTGTATATGTTTTTTCTAATTGTAATCGGTGTGCATGGATCAAAATCCCAGAGTCTGCAGCAGAGGGAGCTTTTCTCTCCCACAGTAAACACTTCTCCTGAAGCTGCAAAATGCCTTGTCATCGATATTTCTGATGCGTCTGCAAATGTGCAACGTCACAACACTCTCTCTCAACAATACTACCCCAACCTGTTATTGTGTTCAAGGACTGCTTCCTGAATAGCTTGAAGTTCACTGCTGGCTTTTCCAAAGACTTTGTTCTGAAAAATGGTGCAGTTTCAATTTAGGCCAAACTGTACATGCTGCTAATACAGGAGAGTCTGGAAGTGTGAGAAGCAAAGGTACCATGGACACATATTATGTGTATTTGTGTTTGAGATTTAGTACTTGGAAATATTTTACAGCGCCAACACTCATCTGTGTACTATACCACATACGCATTTTACATTTTCATAAAAACAAGTCATGAAGCTTTTGGCGGTTATATAAGGTTGGAGATGAGTAACATCTTAGAGTTCAAATGCCTTTTTTTCTTCAAAAAAAAAATCCCTTATATCACTTCACATATCCTTTGTTATGGTGCCAAATAATGAATGTACGGTTGTAATGGGCTACTTTTCTAATTTGCAATGTTACTCAAGGTTCAGTTGCAATGCGCAGAACAACATAAGAGTCCTCAAGGGTTTAGAGAAGCTGAGCGACAACCATCAAATATCTCAGCTGGAGGCGTTCCACAACCTGATTCTATGCTTTTACCAAAGAATGTAATTTTCCCATTCATGGGAATGCTGTCCAGGTAATAAACTTTATTTATTACCTATTTATATGTTTATTTCAATATCTCAATGACGTTCACTATAATTGTATAGCAGTGGCAGGTTTTTACTCCCCCTGCCTTATTTAACCTATTATTCTCTGATGGTATGTGGCAGGTGGTGGGTGGAGACTCTCACAGTTTGAAGGACCAGGATCCAGTGTTCTTCCTATAAAAGCCTGTCCTCCTGGCTGAGGCTCTTTCTCTCACTCGCCTGACTTTCATGCATAGTCTTGCTTTGTTCTCGTCCGTTTAGCATCACCTCCACATCATACAACGCTTCACTCATGCATCCCATACCCTCACAACTGATTCCACTAATGAACACACCTAAATGCCTTCTTAGTTTGTGTTTCATTCATTCAGATCATTTTATTAAATAAATAACTTTTCTGGATTTCAACCAGCGTCTCCCTCTCTTTTGTCACAGTTTCTGAGCAGGGTCGTGACACAGGCTTTGAGTGGCACACATCTTTAAATCTGGGCACAGAAATAAGGAACTATCTGCACCACTGGCCGATCAGCTCACTCCGTATATCCAGGTGGAAGATGCTGCAACGACAGCGTACCATGACCCTGGTAGATCGGTCAGCTATAGTATAATGTATATGAGATACAATGCAAAGTGTCCCGGTTTATTGTGATATATGAAGCCACACAAACATTTGCAAAACAAAACTTTTACATAGACCAACACAGGTGTGATTTTAAACCTCTTATTTAAAAAAAAATATATATAATATTGGATCTGTACTTGTCTTCTCAGTGAAGAACAGAGACATCCAGAATACAGAATTTGGCTCTACAGGTTGGGCAGGGGACCTTGCTGGACAACCAGGTCTCAGGTCTTTGCTGATCTTGGCGGCTGGCGAACCATCGACCCAGACAGGACAGACACCACATGGGTCTGCACATGCACAGCTGGCAGTCTGACTCATTAAAGGGTCCTGTAACATATAGCAGTCATGCAGTCAGATCAAGTAAAAAAAAAAACACTTTCCCAAAATGACCTAATCCAGTCTCATTGTCAAACTGGTCCTCAAAAAGAAAGAAAGAAAGTACAAGAATGGGGAAAAAATAACACACACACACACACACACACACACACACACACACACACACCTTCTGTTTGGCAGTGTCTGACCAACTTGGTGTTTGCTGAAACCTGCATACAGCCAATACAGGGCTCCATCTCCTGCATATGGAGAGAACACATTCATTTTACATTTTAATTGAAATGAACAGAGTGACACAACTTGAATTATCATCACAGGAGCATAAACAGCAGTGTACCTGTCCAATAGGAAGTGTGTATGGCTCATTAAGGTCCACCTGTGCTCTGAATGTTTCCAGGAAGAGTTCACTGATAGTTTGGTGGATCACTACATTGGCAGAGTTTCTGATGGGAGCATGGAGTTTTTCTCGGAGCTCTGCATACTCTGTAGAGTTAAGCCTGGAAACAGTGGGAAAGTGCTTTTGTCTGACATTGCACATGCAAGACCACTGTTGATTTTGAGCTTCTAAAAACACACCTGATATCAAAGTGTCTGATGGCAGGGTTGATGCTGTCCACTCTTAAAGTCAAGATCTGTGCAGGGGAGGATGAGTCTGGACTCAGTTGGTGCTGCCTGGACTCAGTCACTGTCACATGACATTCATTCTGTAAGGCCATGTACACGTGATAGGTGGTAACCTGGAGATGGACAAAAGGCTTCAGACATATTGATGAATGTAAATTGATTTTTTTTCATACTGATGTATAATACCTTCAAAATTAAAACATGAAATGGCAATGCTACACAAGGCAAGATGGTGGATCATGCTCATCATCACACACTGCTCAAAAAAAGTTGAAATACATTCAATACATTATGTTAGTTGTTGAGAACCAAATTAGGGACAAAATAACAACATAATTGTCATTGTCAGAAAGATTTGCTTCTTCTTCTCATTGCTTGATGCCATGATTCACCCTCTCACAGGTGACTGCTCACATCCTCGCCCATCCAGAAAACTCTCCTGCGTGCATGCATATTTTTGTATCAGGAGAGAAGGGAAGAGGGGGGGGGGGGGTGGCTGTTGCAGCGGTCTGATGGACAGCTAGCAGGTCAGGAGTAAGTTTTGCGCCATCTAGTGTTTAAACTAAGAAGTGCAATACAGTGGGCAATAGTCAATTATATTTATAGACTTTGATAAGGGCAAATTAAAAATGGATGGCTGTCTGCAGATGGCCTATGAGTCGTAGTTTTTATCACCCTTGCTCTAGGGCAACTACAAACTAACATCTAAAGTGCCGAATTGATTGACGGAAGTGGGCGTTGCCTACTTTTGCATTATTGCGGGATTTCTATGACATATTTTAAGCTAGAAACATAACAATTGGTTTATACATTAAAAATAATGTAAAAGTAAAGCTCAAGAAATTCGAGCCAGATCTGTCTCATGATGGTGCAATTAGATTTGACAGGCCACGCCCCTCATCTAGTTTGTTCGACTGACTTTAAATCTCACACACAGGTCCAGCTCAATGTCTTCAACAGGAAAGCCCCTTGGACCATAACTTGGGCCATGATGGATTTTTGCTAAATTGCACACATTTTAAAACAGTAATGTCACATCACCTTTCTATTTATTTTTTCCAATCAACACCAAATTCTGTATAAAGCATTGTGAGAATGAGATACACGTGTCTATTATAAATGATCAGGATTAGTAAAAAAATCATGCACGTTATTAACCATAAACTTTGCCAAGTAAAAGAACCCTCAATTTCAGTTGTCAGGACAGAGCTGCTCAAGAATTGCTCTAAAACGAAGCCTGTGCAAGTCCTCACCTCTTGATGTGATGCAAGTTAGGAACTGCATTTTATTATAGCCAAGCCAAATAAAAGTTGAATTTTAAAGTAACTAATGGACCCTATTAATGAAGGTGGTCATACATCCAAACAGAATATACTATATCGTTTTTTTAACTCACCTTTAGCACCCAGCTGTCAGTTACAATGACTCTGGCTCCTGGTGCCCCTGTGGCAAACTTATCTATCCGTCTGAACTCCGTGTTTATGCTGGATGCAACAGACCAGTCGGAGTAAGGTGGCCGTTCTTGGGCTTGCAGGCCACGGCTGATTGGATGATTGTGCCAGTGATGTTGGGACCAGTAGATGACGATTGTCCAGCTTGTCAACTGGAGGCAGATAGAGAGGAGGAAAAATGCTCTCCAGCTGTCATTAACCTGGTGAAATAACAGACATGTAAATATTAGACATAATTTTGTACCTTAAAGTTGCTCCTCATTTCCACAGGAAAATGTCAAGCAGATATACCTCACACAGGGATGTGTCACAACATTAATACCGGCGCATTTATTTAGACAACAATTATCAATGACTTTGACAAATCAGTGAGATTAATAAATGCATAAAGTATTCCTCTGACCAGAGAGGACTGACTCAGTCCCAAATGAAAACAAAATCTGGAGAAAATATGGCTTGACTTTAAGAGATTTAATGCTAATTCATAGACACAATACCAATCAGTTTGGGTTCATTCAGACCAGCAGTGCACCTCCTTCACTCTGTAAAACATTGAGCTGAATATAGCAGTTTTCAGACATGACCTCTGGATAATATGCGCAGAGTCCAGGGTCCAGTTTTTATCGAGCGGTTGCCTGTCACACCTGTACAGAGCAGCAGGAGATTCCCTGTTAAGATGCTTTCACAACAACACAGAAATCTCCAGTGTGTTCAGGTACGATGGTGCAGCATACAGAGGCAAAAAAGTAACAAATTAAGTCTGCTGCGGAGAACACGTTTTTGCTTACAGTTAAACGCTGTCGGCAGCCCCTCACCAAAAGCTCTTCTTTGTATATGACTCTGCTTTTTCATCCTGAGATAATTCTTTTACTTTTTTGCGTCTGCCGCATGTTAGCCCCACTCAGTCGGGGTTAATCCAGCAGGGAATTTATGCTGTGTTTTTATAAGGGGACTGGCTAGAGAAAGTTCAGAGGAAGTTCAGAGGCTCGCAATCAGACATTTGCATTCACACTTACAGCCCCTTCGTAGAATGTCCGATATGTCTGAAATCAGCTTAGAGCAGTCTATGTTTCAGAGGAAGTCTTTCAGGGATAAACAAACTAATTTAGCTGAAATATTAGAGTGATGGATGATGTAATAGGTTTATTGATGAACTGAAAGAATCGGGAATACTTTCTGTGAGTCTACTGAGATACACAGGCACAAGACAGTGGCCATTCAAAGAGGGTTTCCATAATGTTTCGTCTTACAAAGACATCAATCAATGAAAGAGGAATTTTGGGACAGTGTTGTATAGCATAGTGCATGTAACCGGCATATGTATATAAACTCCTAAAGTGTTTTGCAGTCACACAAACCTGGTGAAAGTATCCCAATTTTTTCTCCGGAGCAGCAACACACATCCCAAGGTAGTAACCTGAAGATATGAATAACATAGAAATAAGCAAAAAGCCCAATGACATGAGCACCCGCTCAAAATCATACCAACTAGTCAAATCTACATTTTGAGTGCACCTGTATAAAAACTTGAACTGGCCCAGAGCTGGAGGATATGAGGGACTTCAGTCTGTATTCTCAAACTCCGACCTTGTTACAGTGCTAGACTTACATGAAAAAGTGCAAAGAAATATTTGGTGTCCAGCACAAACAATTTTAATATATTGTAAGACTTTTTGACCGTTATTGATCCTTCTCTGAAGAAATCTAAAATTGACACAACAACACAAGAAAGCATGCAGCGCTAGGGGGAAATGTAGTTATAAATAAAAATAGAAATAGAATCTAGAACAAATAACATAAATTGTAAAACTATATACCTTAGTAGGCTGTTTTATAAATGAGCAATATAAAGATAAAAGTTGTATAATTCTGCAGTCTGCAGTCTGGGGTGGCCCTTAATACTCACAGAGAGGATGCAGGAAGTCTTCCGGACTTTTTCCAGCATAAGCGATAGGTAAATGGTCTGTAATTACATTTGCACTTTTCTAGTCTTGATAACCACCCAAGGACTTTAAAGTACAATTTTGCCATCCACCCTTTTAAACACACATCCTTACAGAGCCATTATATGCAGCACTTTCTCCAGCACACATCATAAATGCTCTGCCGGTCGTTCTTTTGTCCCCTCCACTTCACTGCAGGCTATTTTCATTACAGTTTCTCATTCCACTTCACACCTCTCTGTAATGTTCTGATGCAGCGTCCCCTTAATCCTGTCCCCGTGGGTTTTAAATGAATAAATAAAGATGTAATTGCTGCCATGAAAGCTTCAGTATAAACTATGCATGAAAGAGAGAGACTGTCATGCTTTACCTAATGGTAGGGCGGAATGGACCAGCACGGTGACACTGGTCCTCCTTATGTGGAACTGGACAAATGCCACATCCTCGCTCCCCAGCCAGGACGAGAACAGGTTCTGGATGGTCAAACCGGCCGAGCGGAACTCGTTGGGTGTAAACATGAAGCAGAGACAGAAAACGATGTAGGCCAAAGTAAAACTCAACTCCGGACTCTCCATACTTGGTCTGTTTATTGCTGTCTACCGCCTCACGACCGGACTGTTTACTTTTCCTCAACTGGATGAAGAAATCAACATTTCCGCTTACGTTAAAGGAGTCTTCTTCTTCTTTTGTAGGCGGTTGGCATCTAGCATTTAACGCACATTACCGCCACCTGCTGGGGTGTGGGTCAGACCATCAAATAGAGAGGAAAAAAACCTGAATCATCTTCATTAATCCGGTTTCCCCCCAAAAAATGTAAACCCTTGATTACAGTTTTGAGATGTATAAGTCCTTCTCCTAATTCCTCAGTTTTTTCTTTAACTTTTCTCTACTTATTTTTATATATAGTGTCATGCTTGTGACAGTGCCCTATCAGAGATGCCAAGTTTGATCGTCATGCTCAAAAATCTGAAACAACCTAGTTTAACAAATGCGGAGTCCATTTTTTTTCTTTGTTGAAGTGTATATAAATACATTACAAACCAAATAAGACATTTAACGGTTAACAGTTCTTAAAAAATCAGACCTCGGAGAAGCATAATGTCACGAACAAAAAATATATGGGGCATAGGGAATATATGAAAAAGAAATGGATACGAAATTAGAAAGATCTGTAACAAAACAAAAACAACACAAACCTTTCGTTTATTTTAGGGGGTTCTCAGCAACACTTCCTTCTGAAATATATAATGCAAAAATAATTTCCAAAAGTCATGAGTAATATTTCTGAAATGCAAACCAAAAATAAAATTTTCTTTTGTCAAGAAAAAAACAGGTTCTCCAAACATACGAAATAAATATCTCTTCCGACGACACCTTAGTAAACAAATATATATTCTGTTTTGTTGCACCTATATGGCACTTACAAGAGGCACTTTTTTAAAACCATTGCATATAATTTCAAATTGTACTTACTTGATTCTTTTTCTTGGTTTGTACCATCATGGTTGATTGCACTTATTGTAAATCGCTTTGGTTTGCTTAAAAGCGTCAGCTAAATAAAATGGAAAAGTAATGTAACCAGTAATGTATATCTTCATCAAAAAAAGCATAACTAAAATTTCATTTTAAAATTAAATGTCTACAGCTTACTTGCCTTTTGGGAAGTATCACAGAATAACCTGGTTAGATGAATCTTGAAATGCCTTGGTTTCCTTTAGAAAATTCAACCATTAATGCAGGTGTCTCTTTGAGACCACAAGTTCACATAGAATTTACATTTGTTAAATTTTTCTGAAGTATTATCTTTTGTAATATGTATGCCCAGATAATGAATGGTTGATCTATCAGGGATGTTCTGAATTGTCATCAGAGGGGAGTTATGAATTGGAAGTAGTTTACATTTATTAAAGTTTTAATTTCAAGCCAGATGCCTCTGAGATAAAATCAATCGTGATTTTGGGAATTTGTTTGATACCTTTATGAATTAAGAATCTTGGGGATGTGACTTGTTGCAAGGCATTGTTCTCTTAGTATCCTTATCAAGTGGTTTGATTTAATGAATAAATTTGTCTTCTAAACCAAGTCTTTCCAAAGAATGACGCATTAATTGTGTTCAATCATGTCGAAAGCGTACTCTTTTTTTTTACACTTGAAGTCATACAGTATATTGAGTTTAATTGATTGTCCTTTTATAAAACCCAATTGTGTGTCTGAGATTATTGGTGAGATGCCTGTCTTTAATCTGTTGGCATCGATAAACCTTAAACAGGTTTCACAATAGTTGGAAGAATGTGGGTTTTAATTATTTATTTTATAGTAAGGAAAATAATGTCTTTACGATATTCCCAAAAATGTCTAGATATTGACTTTTAAAGCATCTTAACCCAGAAACTTGTCCATGAAAAGAATTTCATAGCTTTTTCCACCTGTATCATACTAATATATGCATCAGATACACTTTGGAAGCCCTCATCTACCTCATGGTATCATTCCTTAACAGTGAACCGTTGTTGATTCAACGTTTATCTGCTATCTGGGACAGCAGATTTCCTTTGCATTCTATAGTGTCTCTTTTCACAAGGAAAAGAGACACTATTTATTTCAAGCACAAGTCTAATTTTGTGTACCATATTTACTTCGTTCATCAGTTTTGCTGAGTCTGGTATATCTCATCAATACAAATGGAAGATGACAAAGTTATCCATTAATCAGTTTGAGCATGAATACCAGGATTAGTAAAGATTTTTTTTAGATATTATTGCCAGCCATTACTCATTTAATTTCTATAAATATTTAATACATTTACTATATGCTTACAGGTGAGATTCAAATGCGTTTACTATGATACCTATTAAAGGTTCTGTGCATATAGAATTTAGTGATATCTAGTGGTGAAGCTGCATATTGCAGCTGAATACCCCACACCGCAGCCTCCCCTTCCAAAAATGATAGAGAACCTTTGGTAGCTTTCAGTCGTCAAAGTTAAAACTCTCTTTAGAAACTGTTTAGTTTGTCCAGTCTGGGATACTGTAAAAAACAATGGGGCCACCGTAGAGAGGTCCCAATGTAGATATAAAGTATTTCAATAAAAGACCCATTCAAGAGTAAAGAAAACTACAATTTGTTCAATCTAGTAGATCACACACTAGTGAAAGTATCAATAGGATTATTTTAAATTTAACTTCCCTTCACCTAAATCATACCCACTGAACCTTGGAATAATGCTGTTGTATCAAAAGAGTGCCATGCATATTACGATAAGCCAACACTATGTAACTTCGGTTACTAAGTGATGTTACTCAAGTTAATATTTTTCTCTCAGAGGAATGCTGATTATTTTTTTTAACTAAGTACTTGTGTGACAGTACTTTTGCTACTAGCGAAATATATTTACTTCTTTCAGTTTTTATCTGAATTCCCTTTGAATTATTGGGATGCTAACTGAATTATTTCCATAATAATGAGACTCATTAACGATCATTTTCTTTTTACTTTTCTATTCCTATATTATAGAATAAAATTATAGAATATCTATTGAAGGGCGGCTGTGACTGAGGGTAGCGTGTGTCGAGTAATCGAGATTGATTTTTATGAAGCGCGTATCGAGGCTTGTGTTGATGACGTATGCGATGCAATTTAAGCCTCACGAGCCGGCCGAGCACGTCACTGATTCAGGAGAGGGTTCGCGGGTTTGGTGTGCAATTCAAAATAAAAGGGGCCTCGAAACGCAATGGATTCCCCCCCACACTTGTCTTGGGACTTTATTGTGCGTTTGCTTTCAATATATTCTGAGTATTGGAGGGAGAATAGGAATTTATTTCCTAACTTGTACGAACTTGCGGTATCTTTTCTTTGTACCCCAGCCTTATCTGTGCGCTGTGAAATGATCGTTTCTAAAGCAGGCGAAATTATTTCTAAAAAATTAAACCCAGCACTGTTGAGAAGCTGTTGTTTTTGTAAATAAAAATAAATTAACTGTCATCCATTTTGTACGTGTACATGTATTTGCATCACAAACATCATTCATTATTTTATTCAATTCAAAGCTTCACACACCGAAGCCATGGTTTCATTATAATTGCATTACATTTAATTACCACTTGATGACGCAGTAGAGCAAATGAAGCACCATGAAGCTTCGGCCCATGAGCGAACCAATTGGATGGAAAGCTTCAAAGCTTCATGTACCTTCATCTCGCCATCACTAGCTGAGGGGTAGAGTGGTCGTCCTCCAACCTGAAGGTCGGCAGTTCGCAGTCTTTCACATCTGCTTGCCGAAGTGTCCTGCGGCAAGATGCTGAACCCCGACCTGCCCCCCATGGAACAACAAAGTGTTGCTAATAGATGCACTGTATGAATGTGTGGGTGAATGGGTGAATGTAAAACTGTACTTTAAAGAGCTTTAAGTGGTCATCAAGACTAGAAAAGGGCCATATAAATACAAAACCATTTACCATTTCCTACATCTCCTTGCATCTTAAAAAACTTCAAAACGGAGTTCCTGTTTCTTAATAAATTATTATATCATTCATGTACAGACTATATTCAATTTAAAAATGAAAGCAAAACGTAAAAATAACAATAATAATAATAGGGTCTTCAATAAGATGCAAATATTTATTGGTATAAAACCTACTAAAATTAAGAGTTTTATTATACGAACACGAGTGTTCATTGAGATGTAAATATTTACAGGTAAAGACAAAATCAAGATATTGGCAATATCTACAATACAATTATAACCTATTAACAGCTCATTTCTCCAACCTGTGAAAGAGAGGGTAAATTACCGTAGCTGAAAATATGAGTCATTGCTATAGGGCAGATTGCCGTTTTTGTATTCTTTATGTCACTTGGTTATTCGGAGAAAACAGGAAGTTTTTGCAGCCCAAAAAGTTTTCCTCCAACTTTTAAGGGTTTTTCATGCCCTTCACACTTGTATCAGGCAGATTTCCCCCAGCTAACGGTTTGACTAGTGGGCAGAGTTGAAGGGTTACATTGGCATTGGATGGCATTAGCTTGGCGCCCAGCTCAACTGTGAGGTACCTTGGACTTATGTTTGACCAGGACATATCAATTGACTCACACATAAAAGTCTCTACGACAGCCTTCTTCCTGTGCAATATGAGAATAAGAAACATCTGAGAACGTTGTCAATGTTTTTGTTAGCTCTAGATCAGGGGTGCCCACACTTTACAGGCTTGTGACCTACTCTTGAAATGACCAGCTCAACAAGATCTACCGACCAAATAATGATGGTATCCACCACCACCGTGCAACCCCCCCCCCCAAAATCATAGTAGCTGATATGGTCCAAAATACTCTAGACACACAAACACCAAGCAGACAATCAATCTTGAAATAAAATTATTGTCCTTGACTGTTGATAGTCCCCTTAAAACTTAACTTTCAGCAAAGCCAAAACTACATTTCCGATAATAACTATGTATGTCTTGAGTCAACACAGAACTCTACTCCCTTGGAAAGATAGCTGAAGCTACATCTGGACATTCACTAATGACAGACCACAACGTAGCCTCTTTAAGTCCATATCTGCCTCATGATCCTTCCAATTCCTAAGTGAGAGTACAATAGTCATTAAAAGCAAAAAGCGATCTTCGGTTGTCATTTATCATCACAGGAAGGTTCCATGCATGGCATAAGGTGTCAACACTCTCCTTTTCATTAGGGAGTTCAGAGCTCCCTTTGAGCTTTAACACACAATTAGGCGATGTAGACACAATCTAAAGGAATCTAAATCATGTTAGAATAAAAATCATGAGGTGAGCAGAAACAAACACAAGCTGAATTTTTTTCCGTAGATCTAAATCTGGACAGTCCCTGATTATTATGGTTGCAGTTTCAGTTATGCCTCCACACAGGATGTGAACAACTTGGCTAAAACCTGTCAGTGCTGGGACTCCATGCTAAAATTGTATAGAAAAGAGACATCCATAGGTATGTATAATCATATTGTAATTAGGTTTTAATTAGATATTTTATAAGGTGCAGCATGAACACATATTATTCGACTTTATTAAAGGTTATTGAAGACATCAGACGAAAGCGTTTCACTTCCTTTGGTGAACCCAGTGTATAGGTGAACCTTTAAGATGACGAGAGTGTAAGGGAGAATAAAACCGTAGGGTGGCAGTAATGCAACACCGTGGAGGCCAATTGCCGTAAAACCTCAGAGAAGAAGAGCTAACGCGCATCTTGATTTGCATTTGTTTTTGCTTCTTCCGGTCACCTGACCCGCTTGATTGTTCACCGACGCGGGTCTTTCAGTGTTGGAAAGCGATAGTAACCACAGAAGCCTTTCTCAAAGACTGCGGACACATTTTACTGATACTGATTATTATATTCAACATGTCTGCATGGACTGAAGGAAGACGACGCGATGCTCACAGCAGCCAAGACGACGAAAGGTACGCTTTAATGTAGTTTTAGCCGCTGTAAGCACTATCACTACGAGCTGCCATCGTGCCTGCCCCTTTGTTAGGTTCCCAAAAAGGAACTCGTCTCGCCTGAGAACGTGTTAGTAATGTCAGATGATGTAACTTGTTCTGTACCTCTGTCTGTGAAGCACCAGCCTTTGTGTTAGCTGCTTGTAGTGACTGAGCTAGTAGCCATGTAGTAGCAACCAGAGTTTTGTTTGCGGAGAAATTATGGATGTAGCGGTAAACGATGAAAGGAGTACATATGTTCGCCGCACTGAAGGAACGACCATACGAAACGGAGCGAAGTGGACGAAGTCCGTGCGTAGCCGATAGTATTCATTCGGGACACAACTACAGTCGTTGTGGTTATCAGGCTTCACAGGCCCCAAACAGAGTCTGTGGGACGAAGGAGGCACACACAGACGTTCAGAACAATCGGAAGGGGTTGGCGGGAGACCTTCTCAACACTTCCGCCCCCTGGGATTCGAGTGCCCCCCTATTCAGACCCTTACGGTACACATTTAAACGGCCTAGAGCAGCTGACAAGAGCCATCACAAGGCACTTGAGGCACATCAAGTTCGAGACCTTCTATCTAAATCATAGAGAAATCCAACATTTGTCACAATCAGCAAGTACTCAATGAATAGCGTGAGAATAAGACAGGAGCTGTTTCCGATTTAAAACAATCCTCTCTCTCTCTCTCTCTCTCTCTCTCTCTCTCTCTCTCTCTCTCTCTCTCTCTCTCTCTCTCTCTATATCTATCTATGAGAGCTGGAACACCGGCTGCTGTTCAGCCGCGGAGGTCGAGATGCTTTTCTCTCTGTGTTTTTGTCCCCGCGTATTCGCACGCTTCACAGCAGATAAGACAGAGAAATTATCTTTCAGCTACGTTTCAATGTTTAATAACACTAAAAAGTGCTATATACCTTTGCATATGACACGAACATATATTTGCATGTAGCCTACTTTAATACATTCATTTGTTTTTATAAGGTTTTTATAATATTACATATTTTGAAGATGCACATTTTCACACTGGTATTTATTCATATACTCAGGACTTTTTTTATACAAAACAGAACCCTCAGAAAGGCTCTAGTTATATTAAAGGCTGTAGTTGTATTAAAAGTTGTACAACTGACAACCGCGATTCACACCCGTTTTTGATAAACAGTATCAATTTTGAAAAACAACATCAAGTTAGGCGCCCCACACCTGTAACTTGAAGTGAATTGACGTCTAATACTATCTACTCTTTATAGCTGATACTACCATTTCTTCCTTAAAGGGGACATATTATCACAATTGAACTTTGTTTAGTACTTCTACACGTTAATTTTGGTATCTGGCATGTCTACTGGCCCAAACAACTCCCGTGATTTTTTTATGGTTCCTCTAGGTCAGAAACGTCATAATTGAGTGACTGAGAATGAGCTTCCTTATCATTATCTCATCACAATGAAATGGGTGTCTCTTACATAACGACCACGCGCCTACATGACACACATTACCTTTCAGTAAGGGGTAGATGAAAGCGCACAAGCAGCCGACAGCGGACACACAAGCCGCGGAGCTTAGGACGGACAGGGCGATCACGGACCAACGTCTGGGACCGTGCCGGTGGGGGAGCGTTCGATCCGCAGCCCCTGACCCGACCCTTCCGCCGGGTCCCACGGGGAAGGAGCCTGGATGTTCCATTTCTTTAAAAACCGCTGCAGAGCTGAGTCAGATAACACTTTACTTTACAGATGGAACTTGACTTATCTAGCAGGGGGGTGGGGGGAGCTTTGATCGAACTTTGATGTGGGATAAAATATATTTCTTCCATTTAAACGCCTGTATTCGAAATACATTCTTGCTTGTTTAAATCCAGCTTTTTCTTATGTCTTCCCTGCATAGGATCACGGTCCCGCCTCGGGGATCCCACTGCAGGAAGAGAGGGATCGATGGAAACCTGCGGGCCAACAAAGAGGCAGAAGGTAATGACAGGGAAAACAGCAAGCACACTGACGGCAAGTGCAGATACTCCGGAAACAGACAAGCCAGGTAAGATTTTATGCCTACAATAGAAGAACAAAATCTTATTTGTGGAACCTCAGTTATATTTTCATATTGATGAATATATTTTCGAAGAAAACCAACACCTTTTAGACTTCAACATTTATGTAATTTATTATTTAGTGAATATCTTGAAAAATGTTTCTTAAAATCTGTTCTCTTTTTTATTTAAATGACATTTCAAAGTGTTATATTTTTCATTTATATTGTATGTAAAGAACTTTGAGCTGCATTTCTTGTATGAAAGGTGCTATACAAATAAATGAAAAACAATTATTATGCATGAAGCTTTAAGGTTTATCAGTCATGTGGTCCTAAGCTCCAACATAATGTTGAAACTGTAACTCTGCAGGAATGGAAAAAGCTTTAGAGCGACATATCTGTCTATACAGGAAAAAATAAAATTTAGATCCATTTTTTTTTAATAAAAAATGAAAGACCACGGATCCACAAATAACCATATTAGCTGTTAAACTGCCTGTTGTGCTTATGCTAACATGTATGGTCTTATGTTTCCTCCCTAGTTTCACCACTCCAGAGAGTGCAGGCCCAGTGTCTCGCTGTGGTAGACAGGCTGACTGGGGTAGCCAGGTGGAGAATGATGAGATGAGGAGGGACGTACAGAGAGACATACAGCGGTAGCCTTCCTTCTTTTGTTCAGTGATTTTAACTTATTGGTTTAAAGCACTACTGTTACTGAGTTCTAAGCATCACTGACATGTGCATTGTGTTCAGTTACAGGAGGAAGATACTTGGTGCTGAGGTCACCCAGAGAGAGAGAAAGACCTCCTCTGGCTCTTCTGGGAGGTATGTGGTATATGTATATGTACAAGGTGGTGGTTTTACCGACGTTAAGTGCGAGTTGTAACTCAGTCAGAAAGTGAATAAAAGTGTCTGTGTCGTGGTTTCCATATGTCTCAGGTTCTTCAGCCCATTAGGACTAAATGCAGACTCAAACAGAACCAGCAGCTTTTCCAAACTTCTCTGTTTTAGAAGCAAAAAAACTCAAGTCCTTATGACAGGCGTAAAACGTAGCAGATGTTTCAGAATGAAGATACTCGAGATGTACAGTCCTGAATTCGGAAGCAGGCTGCTATTTAGTGGTTCCATTCACAACGAAAACATGTCTTAATGTGCTCAAACCTATCTGCTGCAGCTGTGACTCCAGAGAGGGAGAAAACATCGAGACAGATGAGGCTGTGTTGTTACGGCGACAGAAACAGATCAACTATGGCAAGAACACATTGGCCTATGACAGATACATCAAGGAAGTTCCTAAGTAAGTTCACACAAACATACATATACCCTCAATTAACACAACTCTGAAGCTATCATGAACACAGCTCTATGAAAGTAAAAAATAGTAAGGATCATTTAAAAAAATTCTCATTATAAATAGGTTGTTGTTCAGGAAGTAGAAAGTCTACTAACCAGAGGGTTCTGGTTCTATAGCTTCTCCATTCAGTGTGCTGAAGTGTTCTTGGATCCGAAATCAGCCAAATTCTTTTATAAATATCAACAGCTCAGAGTGATGAAGTTAAATCGGGACTAACGTGATCACTAGAGGTTTCCACAGCAGAAATCTTTTTTTTTATTTTACTCAGGAGTGTTTTTTAAGTAGTTCCTTAATCATTGGTCCTTGATGTTAACAGTTATGAAAGCATATTTTCAACCGCAGTCTGGTAAAGACTAAAAACCTGAATCAGATCAGTATTTGGTATGATATCCCCTTGTCTGTGATTTTTAGATCAGTTCTCTGTGGGGATCAGACACAGTAATCTTTGTGCAGAGAGGATTACTGCAGAATGAATTGGTGGTCTAACTGCTCTTAAAAGTTTTGTGTTCAATAAATGAGTAAAATTGTGAAGCCTATTTGTTTCCAATGTATCCTCTTTCCCATTTTGATTCCAGACACGTGCGTCAGCCGGGTGTTCACCCAAAGACCCCCAATAAATTCAGGAAGTACAGTCGTCGCTCTTGGGATCAGCAGATAAAACTGTGGAAGGTCAAACTGCACGCCTGGGACCCCCCAACAGTGGACTGCCAAGATAAAGTCCTCAATAACATGTAGGAAAATTAGGACTCCGGCTAACAATTATTTACCTACCGACAATGAGTTGTTTAATTCAATCAACAAAACTCAAAGATATTCACTGAAATGTTATTTTATATATGCCAGAAGTTAGTACACCCTGACTTTTTATGAGGGTGTTTCATATTTTTCAGTATAATTGATTCAGAGCGAGTGGCATACAAAACAATTCCCTCTCATGGGAGAGAACTGAGTTGCACCCTAAAGCTAAAGCCAGATACAACTAATTTTAAGCCCATGAAGACCATATTATGGACATATTGTCTTAATCAAATCAATCAATCAAATTTTATTTGTATAGCCCATATTCACAAATTACAATTCATCTCATAGGGCTTTAACGGGGTGTGACATCCTCTGTCCTTAACCCTCAGCAAGAGTAAGGAAAAACTACAAAAAACCCTTTTAACAGGGTAAAAATATGGAGAAACCTCAGAGAGAGCCACATGTGAGGGATCCCTCTCCCAGGACGGACAGAAGTGCAATAGATGCCACGTGCAGGACAAGCATTAATCAGCTTATGGTTTATTTTTCTTGACATCTATTTTTCCAGTGAGGAGCTGGGCCTTGATGACATCATGGACATTGAGCTGGACTTTCCAAACCTTTCTGACTCCCAGAATGTCCCATCCTCTCTGACCTCACACAGCCTTTCACTGGAGGTGAGATTGATTACTTCTGTTCAGTAGAAGCACACGCATGGTAATGTCTTCAATTGTTGAAAGGGAACTCGAGCTCCCTTTATTCAGTGGGTCTCCTCTGAGGTTCTTTTCATCAGAGCTCTGCAAGTAGTCCGAACATGCAAAAAGTTCAAAATATATGAATATAATTTTCAGTAACAAACAATCTGAATCTTGTATCTACTGTATTATGTCAGCAGAAATCCCTATTGAAAGCAGGTGATATAACAAGTGTTTCTGTTGTTTGTGTTCTCTTGCTCAGGGTGATGACTGTTTGGGTACCCCAGTTAAAATACAGAAGACAGAAACTAAGGTGGAGCTTGACACGGTGTAGCTCATCATCCTGCACATCTCCAAACACACATGTTGACACACAGCTCCATTGGTTTACCTGTTTCCCTGCAACATCTCCCATATCATGTTACCCTGAATGATTGTTCCAGGTACCATCACCTGTGGTAATGCCACACACAGCATCACAATTTTGTGTATCTCTGGTCATTGGTATTATTTGGTTCAGCACTGACATTAGCATTTTCATTTGTACTATTGGTTCTTAACTCGTATAGTCTTTCAGAGACAATCTGCTCAGGGAGTCTTTTCTTATGGTTTCACTTTCCAGTTGCATGTTAAAGCAAGTTTCTGTCAATTTCAATGAATTAGGGTTTGTTCTTTTCAAAATACACTTGTGGTTCTGCAGACATCCCAGTTTGTCAGTGCAAATCTTAAAACACACACTGCGTGTCCCTGGTAAATATAAGGCAAGAATACATAGAAATGAGCAGAACTCTGAAGGTTCTCTAAATATTCAAAAGAAAATGGGTAAACCGAAAGTAAAGTATTTTCCTTTTATCAATTGATATTTTCAAGATTCTTTTTCTTGTAGAATTTTAACTGGTGCATTACTGCAGTGATACTGGGCTTTGATTTGTTTTTACATTGGGTTCTTTTTTAATACAAATGTTACTATGTTCTGTATTGCTTTTTTCTTCAATGTGAAATCTTTCCAATAAAAAGAAAAAGAGAACTGAATTGTCTTGTCTTTTAGGAGCAAAACTTTTATGGTTGTTACTTGTTGTAACTGAACCTTTAAAAGCAAGCCACAGATGGATTCCAGCTGGTACTTTAAGGTATATTAAAGTTGATTAATGCTCTGTGTAACGTAAATATAGCATGTATGCTGTCCATGAGTATTTGGACTATTCCGCATATTTTGTTGCTCAGGCTCTGAGCTCCTGCACTCTTAATTTCAAATAACAGAATCTGCCTGAAAGACACATTCAGCTGTAATTTGAGAAGGATTAAATCATAGCAAGTACTGTGGGAATGAAGCCTTGTTAGAGAGGTTTTTACAAACTTGTATTGTGAAAATTTTGACCTATAAGGTCTTTGTTTGGAAAACGTGAACAACAACACTTGCACTGAGCATTTTTCCCAGACTTTCTCTACCTGGGCCCCCTTGTCTGAGAAGTCAATAGAAAAAGAAAAAAATGTCAGGATGAAAATGATGATTCAAACACAGAATACACCGACATAGTCAAGACAGTTTGCGGTGATAACAGCTGATAGAGGTGTCGATGTGATGTTAATAATATCGTGATATCTGCAGCAACGTTTTTATTTGTAAATATAGTCTATATAAATAACATTTCATTGCTACTATTGATTATTATACATATTAAATTTGTTTTTACTTAAATGTATATTTCACTTTAATTAGTCATGGGTTTTCGTTGCATTGGGATTGATAGTAAAATGGTATATATGAAGATTTTAAATACATATATTTATTGACATCACTTCCTCTTTCAGTCTGCATTGTATTTGACTAAATTTAGCCATAATAGCTGTGCGTGGACTGTAAACTGCAGCATTTACATTTAAGGGAAGACATCCATCGACTGATGTCTGATCTTCAGGAGAAGGATCGGCTGATGCAATATGATCCAACCTTTTACATTATAGTTATAACATTGAAATAAACATACTACATGGATGCCTCCTCATGCTTGTGTTCCTCATTAGTGCCTGCTTACTATGACAACAAACAGTGTGCCTTGAACAGATAACTGTTAATACTGGTAGACTTCAGTATGATGCTTCCCGTAGGTGTGGAAATAAACAAATCAATTTATTTAATTTGTACTGATGAATATGGAGTTTAAAATTGTTTCCAGAAATTTGGGACATTTATGTAGCATTTCTGGTAGAATTAATCTTTTGCACAGAATCAGATCTACAGCGATGTGTGAGGTGAAAATCGCTTCTGGACGGCGCAGCTTAAGGACCACAGTTCTGGAGGGTTTGGTTTGAGGGGTTTAAGGTGAGGGGCCACAGTCTTACACCACAGATGGATGTAGTGGCTCCGGGCAACACTATCATCATCTCTCCCACAATAGCCTAAAATTGACACTGCCAAACGATCCAGAGGTCTGCATGGAAATTGGACGCTTGAATCAAGTCCATAGCTACAGTCTATTAGGAGGGAGTCCCTTCACCTCCTTCAACCTTCAGGCACTACTTCATTGCCTTGATGGATAAGGGTCCGTTCCGTCCTGGCACGTACAGTATGTTTTGATGCATTGCCCACTCTATGCCAAAGAAAGGAGGGAGATATTTTTTTTAAACTACAAATTTAGATAATAAATATAAGTTTTAAGGGCATAAACTGCAGTGATGTGTCTATACCAATGGGAGGCAGCAATGCAGTAAATAGTGCCTAGTCTGCCGTAAAGAAGAAGAAGACGAAGAAGAGTAGGAAGCGAACGAAACGTGAAACAGAGGAGACAAGCAGTGCAGGCTCAGTCGATACGATTTTGAGATTTAAAACACTGAGGACCATGCTGAGGGCTTGTCTGAGAGGAGCTAATGCCACAGCTTGGGTAAGACCCGCAGCCCAACTCTCCGGAACCACAGTGAGCACCATGTTGGTATTAGCGTGTTGTCATTCAGTGACCCACAGCCTTCTTCAAGGTTCCACGGTGTTTCACAGCGACAAGGCCTAGACACACCGAACCCAGCTAACGTTAGACTAACATTAGATTAACGTTGGACCGTATAAATAACGCGACTCGAAACTGACGTTGTCATGAGGAGATAACACATTGCCAGAGCTAGCTGTTAGCTTCCAGTGACAGATGGCTAGGCGAACGGGTTGAGCTAAGTGTTTTGGGTGGGTGGAAGCGGGGTGTCTTTCACGTCTTTGAACTTATTTGTAATGTCAGCATTTGTCAGTAAAAGAGCAGACGACTATAATACCGATATGTTCAAGTCCCTCTCTGTCTGGCACTCCACTTCATAAAGCGCCTTAACATGTTGGCCTCATGGGAGGAGCAAAATCTAGGGTGACATTTCGTACAAAGTTAGCATAATTGCTGGGCTGCTCTGTGTCTGAATGGGTCAGGTTTTTGCAGCGCCGCCCCAGATTTTGTTCAGACCAGCCCTTTGAGTGTAAAATTCAATATTTTTATAGTATGAGAGGGACTCGAAAATACAGTCATTTCAATCTTTTATTAAACATTGTTAATACAGAATTATTACATTGTGACTTTTTGATAACTATTATAACACTGAATGCATTTGTGGGAGTGGGGTTTGGACACTCTTTGCATTACCTTTACAGTAAGTTTGAGTGCTGCCAATAGAGCAGAAACCCTCACAACCCATCCAGCCCACCCAGGCATGGGATAAGCACCAGTACTTGTAAAATAATGATAATAATAATGTTCACATACTATTTGTTTATATAGTGTCTTTCATAGAGGAAATACAGAAAATACTTTACAATAGAGAAATTACATTTATCAAACGCTTAACATGATCATTTCTGCCAGCGTGCAACTCTTCCTTTTGCAGAGTTTAGAAAGATGTGAGATTCCTTGCTTGTAGCAAAGAAAATATGCCTGTCTTTTCTACGAAACATCACCTCACATCCATTTTTGCTGATTATTTTTTTTCTCTGCATGACTCTCTACCTGTACCTCTTTTTCCCCATGTTAAGAAGAGCTGTGGGAGAACCCCTCTAAACAATCTGCAGCACTGTCGGCATTACACAGCAGGAGACACCAGGTAACTAACACACACACACCTGACACACACGTACATCACGTTCTATCCATTTGATAATGTAAGAAAAGGTCACATAACAATCATGTCTATCCTTTGTTCTCCTCTTCCGTACAAGTGGTACTGCTAAGGTGGTTGCTGCTGGTTTGGTGACTTTAGGTGGTGGCATTGGAGGAACGATACTTTACGCCAAATGGGACCACAAGTTCAGGGCAGCCATAGAGAACAATGTTCCATACTCTGACTGGCTGTTGGGTCTGGCTTTGGGACCTATAGCACAGGATGGGAGTCTCCCAGTCAAGAAACAGGTCAGGATTTATGCAGTCTTGTGTCAGGATGGATTCACATCACGTTTTTGCAATGTTGTAGATGTTTTCTCTTCCTCATTTGATCAGTAAAATCAATTTCTTATCAGGGCTGCATATCAGAACTCAATACAGCTCCCCTGAAATAGTTCAATCTTATTCGTCAAATCACATCACATCATGTAAATACTAGTTCTCGGTAAAGAGCTTCCCATCATTTATCCTTGGATCTTACATTTCGTGTGCATTCAGCAAGTGTACAATACTGTTCGACGGTTTGCATATTAAATAGTGTGAAGTTGCATTATTTCCTGGTTACATAACTGTTGACCAAGACTTTATTTTTCTGGACAAATGTAAAATGAATAAAAGATGAATGAGATAAACTGATTATTTGTTAGTTTACACTGTCAGGCCGCTGTTAAAATGGCTGCTGTTTCTGCTGTTTAGATGGAGATGGCCCAGACACCCTCTATGATGGAAAAAGAGGTGAAGACATCAAAAGCCAAGTCAGAGAAGAAGTTGAAGGAGGCAGCACTGAGTCCTGCCAACGGGATGAGTCTCGCACCAACACAGCCGGCACAGAGCATAGAGGGTAACTTTTCATGAGACAGTTTTTTTAGGCTACTGATGTTGTCACTCCTTTCATTTGCCCACCTGCCTACTGTATGTCAGCATACTCACACTGGAATGATTTTCGGTGTGGGTGTAGGCAACCTCAGACTACAAATTAGTGGTAAAACTTTGTCCATATTGTAAAAATTGTTAAATGTGTGGACCTTTTTGAGAGTGAGAGGGTTAAAGAACCAGGTTTTCTAAGTTAAGGTCTCAAGGTCTTTGGCAAACCCTAAAGATTGCCCCCGACGGCCAGCAATGTGAATGGTGTCTGATAGGAAAAACTACTGTGACACTGTATAAATAAATGTGTGCGTTTGAATGGGTGAATATTACTTGCACACTAAGATGCTTTGAGAAAAGGGGCTTCTTGAATTCAGTCTAGGTTTGAGGAGTATGATAATAATGTGAATCTCATGCTATAAACTTGACAGCTCACCAAATCAACTCAGTTTAAAAATCCATTTTGGCATGTTTGACAACTTTCTTCATTACCATTCTACACCAAATGAGGAATGTTATATAGAACAGTGTTACTCCTGCAGTAGAGTCCATATACTCGAGAGACAAGCATCAGTTCGGCTGTTCTGACTAGGGGGCGACCATTTAAAAAAAATTAAAGTCTGAGCGTCAAAATTTAGAATAACAAACTCCAACACAGAACTTTATTGAAATGCCTTTGAGCATACATTTAATGAATAGAGAACTTTTGAACAATATCTGAAAATATAAAGTGTAGGGAGCTCCCCGTAGCTGAAGATAGAAGTTTAATAAAATAAATAAGTAGTAAAATTTTGTATTGGAATAAGAGTTTGATCAGTATTCCCAATTCAGCAGCACCAGATTGTGGTGCAGAAGGCAGAGCTGCTACCAACGACAATTCAGCCGCGGAAGCAGAGGACTTAAGGATTTTGTACTGCGCACTGTTCACAGTAGAATATACTGTGAAAACTATCTTTCACCACAGTTTAAATAGTTATCCGTCAAATATTTTCAAGACATAAATATTTGCAGCACTTCTTGCTGCCTACCCATTTAAAAATAAAATCAGTCCAGTGTTTCTGAAAAAAAACTATAAATGACTATAGACAGACACACTATTCTTCACCAGAGCCAAAGGAGTGCATTTGAAAATAAGGGGTTATTGGCAATAAGATTTTTTTTTTTTTTAGATAATCTAAAAAAGGCCAAATAATGGCCCTCATAATGGGCCAAACCGATAGTTGATCGAATACTAGTTCTGAAACCTTAGTGAAGCTACTTTCATACATGCACTTAACTCCGGATAATCTCATCATCCGGAGGGGCTGTATGTGAGAAAGCCTTGTCATGCTCGTCGAAGACACTGATAAAGAAGTCAAGAGTGTGTGGTTATGATCTTTAAGCTAAAACTGAGATTGCCGCTGTGGAATTATTACATTAAGTCCTTCCTCTCCATGTTGCAACATGCCCTGCTTGAGCGTGCTAGATACGTGCCTGACCAAAAAATATTCTGCTACATATGACACCAAAGGCAATCCACGGAGAAAGTCTGGACCCAATAGTGAGGACCTTCTGCGAAGTTCATGCCTGAAAACAGAGCATTATGTGGCCGGCTGTGGCATGCTGAAATGTCCAAGATTCTGTACCCCAAATTGCCCCATCTCATAGAGAAAGTACTGCACATTTTCAAGTTTCAGTTTCAAGATGCTGAATGGCCTTTCATAGAAACAAGTGCTGACCATAGATGCACTGTATGAATGTGTGTGTGAATGTTAAACTGTTCTGTAAAGCACTTTGAGTGGTTATCAAGACTAGAAAAGTGCTATATAAATACAGTTAATTACTATTCTCCAGAGTTCTGTGAGAGAGAGAGAGAGAGAGAGCAAGAGAGAGCAGTGTGATACTGCAGAAATATATCAGCTGAGTAGGAAGTGCTTCATATGTTGACCAGGATAGATTTGTATTCACACAGTGGCCCCAGAAAACATACAAATGGGGTTTCAGTGATTGGATCTCTCTACGCTTTTGGATACGTGCATACTTTTGATTGGAACACCAGGGACGGATGTTGATACCAAGTCTGTTCGGGTTCTAAGCCATGATGTGTGGTCCTTGTTATTGTATATAAGTGATTTGATTTTAGCCTAGTAATAATCTCAGTGTTTTATTGGAACTCTGTTGTTTTTTGTGCCAACAGAGGTGTCACATGGTAAGCTCTTTTCTGTCATGCTATAGCCTCCCAATAGAAAGATATGCTGCTGTGTTGTTTCACTAGACCTTGTAATTGTAACAGTTTAAGGCAGGGGTGCCCGATAAGTCGATCGCGCTCTACCGGTCCATCGCAAAGGTAGTGTGGGTAGATCACATCATGCATGCACAATTGTAAAATTGGACCCTCCGGCGCTCTCAGAGCTAATTTTGACTTACCCGCCCTTAGAGCGTGGTTCCGTCTACAGCCCTGTACCCCTGCAGAAATTCAATCTCCAGCTAAGTACCCCCTCGTGTTTTTTACCACTGCCGCCACGCCCCCGCCCTGGACGGTGTTGCGACCATCGACTTCAGCAGCGATGTGTCGCTAAAAGGGCGGGGGCTGGGGGGGGCGTGGCGGATACCAACGTGAAAAAAAAAAAAAAAAAGTAGCTCACATGCCTATATAGTGTGGGTACCCCTGGTTTAAGGCATCTTACTTGGTGAATATAGCATTTTAAAATTAAGGTTCTGAAATTCCATTATTATTTCGGGAGGATTTCCCCTACATACTACTTTTTGCTGCAGTGGCCTGTCCCCCCTCCTTGCATTTTTTTTTATTCACTACGATACTCTCTAAATCCACAGATATTTTACAACATTACATAACATTACCAGTCAAACCCTGGTTACAGCCCTTTATGACTTACTTTTCGTTGTGGCTTAGATTAAGTTTCCAGCTCTCATGGCCTAACCTGTAATGAAGTGATATCTCTGGACTTGAAGCTGTTATTACAGAAAATAGATAGTGGCTTGATTTTCCTTCGTGATGAAACCAGTTAATAGTCTTTGATTCTGGGTACATAACTTTTGTTCTTCTCCACTTAAATGGATTTTTTTATTTTAATCTTCTACCTTTTGGAATTTAACAACTGAGCACAACCGCCATGTTGTTGTTTTTATATCTTTTAAATTGTACTCAAGAGCTTGTGCACCATCATATCATATCTTTCAGTTAAATATGTTTAGTGAGTGTTGTGACACAGGATCATGTACACGCAACCAACTGCCTGTGTGGTATTTGTGTCTCATCCAGAGGCTTCAGCAGAGGCAACTCATATCATCTCGGCCATCAGTGAGGTCCCATCAATCCCTGCTCCATGTGACACAGAGGTACCAGCAGTAAAAGGTAACACCTCTTCACCACTGAGTACTTTGATACCTAGCAAACTCACTCTAACTCCTTTTCAATGCATCTATATTTCTGTGTATTTCCAAGTTCTGTTCTTTAACACTGTTGATGGTAAGTATGTTTAATTACTTTAGCTCTTGATTGAATATTTTATAATAATTGTATGGTTTATTGCTGTTATTATCTGATATAAGGTGACCTTGAATTTCATGAAAGTTGCCATTAAAAATGATCAAAAGCAGAATTTCACATAATGGATATTTAAATAAATAGAAGTATTGGTATCAGTTGGCTGTTAATCAACACTGACTTACTGGCGTCTCAGTGAAAGCAGATCATTGGTGCTTTAGATATTACCTCCAAGAATGTTTGATCATAGACCCATGATCCCCATTAAATGGCCTTCCAGTTTTTGGAACCAGCATCTGCAGTTTTCTCAGTGAGTAAATTCTGTGTGTGTATTAGGGCTGCACTATATACCGAAAATCTGTCTCGCTGTCTCTCTGTCCCCCTCTCTGTCTCACTCTCTGCTGACATGTCTGACTTGCTACAGTTTAAAAGTTTATTTTCTCTCTCTCTCTCTGTTTCTTCCACACACACACACACACACACACACACACACACACACACACACACACACAATGTAATCGGACACACGTGTAAACTCAGTGGGTAACAACAAAACCATATCAACTTAGTAAATGTACAGAATGTGGAGCTGGCGTCATGCTCGGTTTGGTTTGAAGCAGTTGGCATGGCTTACAGCACGAATGATTAAGACACAAGAGGGTGTATATTACTGACAGAGCAGCTAAACCCCCCCCCAAAAAATACTCCTCACGGTTCAAACATTTATGGAAAGACTCCAAATTAATCCTGTAAGTGGATTTTTTGGAGCTGTGCATGGCTCCCTGGTATCTGCCCCTGACTTGGTGGCACCTGGACTGTGCACCTTCTCCCGGCCGTGAAACTGTTAGTGGTCTCTCCGTCCGTATCAAGGGACTGTTTATTTTTATTTAGTGCAAATCATATTGTCATTACGATATTACACAACGTTATGGCATGTTTTCCTATTATCGTGCAGCCCTAGTTTTTACCGAGCTAGAGTTGCTCTGTCCTTCTCTCACTTTCACTAATAAGCACTCATCAGTTATAAGGAACTGATCAGTATATGTAGTAACTTAGTGTCTGTTAGAATCGCTCCCACTTCTCCTGTGATGCAAGTTTCATTGTTCAGTGAGGTTTTCACAGTCACAGCCTGGACTTCTGCTTCTGTGGTCTGCACACATGCTATTTTTCCTTTGATTTTATTTAACCATTTTTGCTAAAATGCAAGTTGATTGTGAATTTCCCCTTTTTGCATGCATTAAAACAATAAATAGAAGAGTCTACTTGAATCATTATACTGTTGACATTTGTGCATAAAAGGTTGAATTTAACATTTGTACAGTGATTTAGAGGAGATTGCAAATTATCAAGATATATATCGTGTATCGCTATTTAGCCAATTTTTTTTTAATATTTGTTGTAGACCATATTTCCCAGCCCAAATTACAATACATGTATGAATGTATAACGTACAATCTTCAGCATTCCCAAATTTGAATGCAGATTAAAAGGGATTCATGCTAACAGTCATAACTATAGATGTCACGAGAACCGATACTTAATAAAATAAATAAAAAAAACACAGACGATGCCCATTTTTTGAAGCACTGTAAGCACCGTGAGCGCCGATACCAGCTGTTAGCATCGGTGCTGCGCCTCTTCTGGAGCTGCGGCGCTGATCTCTGAGCAGCTGAGACCAGAGAAACTCTGTGTTTTCACTGTTTCAACTGAACGAGCTCTTTTCTCATTGTGTGAGTCTCTGAGCATGCGAGAGCGGCGGGGGGCGGAGCCCCGGGGCCTGTGTGTGTGTCCGCTATCTGGGAGCGCGCGCACACACATACACACATAAATTCCCCCGCTCCTGCTAGTGTTAGGGGACACTAGTTGTTGCACTAGGACCATTAATTGCACTTTATTATCTAGTGTTATGCTCTATTGCACATGTTTTGTATGTCTTATGAAATTTTTCTATTTTTCAAATATTTTAATAAAGAAGTTCATGTTTCAAGTTCAAGTACATGGAATCTTCGAAAATCCTTTTTTTACCGTGGTATCGAAATTGGCATAGAGAATCGTGTTACACACAGCCTCCATGTGATAAACTTTATGCTTGAAAAGTGAAAAGAGGAAAACAGTTCTACAATTTGTCTTATGTCACATTTTGGATTGCCACTTGGTATTTTGTAAAAAAAGGTTGTACTGCTTCTAAGTGTGCATATCTTCTTCAGAGGAGTGCAAGGATTGCTATGACCAGCAGGATACCCCAGAGACAGCAGTTTACACTGACACAGAGTCACCTGCAGCATCAGAACCAATGAGAGAGCGTCCAGTGGAAGAAGTGGCCGCTATACTGGCTCAACAGGACAAGGAGGAGCAGGAAATTATTGCATGTAGGTTGCCAACAACACACACACACACACACACACACTAAAACAATTAATTATGTATAGCCGTAATTCTTTCTGGTTTTGTTTGTGGTTAATGGTCATGTGACCTTAAAAAGCACAGGTTTTGCCTTGTAGAGGTAATATCTCTGGAACACAGTAAAGAACATTTTTTTTTAATTTGGTATAAGCATTCATTTAGCCTCAAAGATTAATGGTAAATGTTTTTTCTTTAACATAAGATCAAGATCAGCTTGAGGATTTTTTTTTTTAAATGTTGGTGCCTGGAGTGGAGGTCAAAGGTCACGGGGATCTCAAGTCCCTGTAAATGTAATACATTAGAACTACAATTTCATTACATCTGGTACGATTCACTTGGACTTTCTGGTGAATAGATTTCGATCATCAAAGGTTAAAGTGGCCTCAAAAAACGTGTTTTCGGCCTCTTAAATGTGATAGCTGAAGACTGCTTGAGGGTATCCGTGCCTGCCTGCCTGTCTGTCTTAGTTACTACCTGTCTGTCTCTCTGCTTGCCTCTCTGTGTTGCAGCTGTATCAGCTAGTCTTGAATACTCAATGGCTAGCTCAGCTAAAGCAACCCTGCAAGCCATTGGAGCTCAGGAGGCCGCCCTACAGACCATCACACAGCACACACACAAACTGAAGGAGGCTATGGAAGCAGAGGTAAATGTAACACAGCATTTGTTTAAACAGTGGTCTAAACACGCCATATCTCTGGGATGAATGTCCGAAAGAGCCCATGTTAGAATTAAGGAGATTACTTTGTGGATTCACACAGTGGGTGTTTTTAAATACACCACCAACACAAAACTGTCAACAAAAAGTAAAATAATTAAAATATCAAAAAATGAAAAAGACTAGCCTACTACTACTAGTCTACATTAAACCTCCTTAAATGTATTAGTTAGCTGTCATGCGTTGAAGTAGATGTTTTATCGAAAACAAGGTCGGAATGCAAATGTGGCAGTATTCTGAGGCAAAGAAATACTTTGGACTATGAAACTTTTCAGAAATTTAACATGCATAATTAAAGAGAAAATGTGGAAAGTGTGGTATTGACACCAACTTATGTTTTGCAGTTAGAGTGATTACAGTTCTCTTTAAATCCAGGTTCCACCTCAGGAGAAGTCAGCCCAGTGGAAGGATCTAGAAGCTGCTCTTGCTGATAGAACTTGTGCTGTGAATGATGCTGGAACTGCTCTGTTGAAAGCCAAGTAAGAAATATCTAAACTTGTACATATACACATGTATGAACATATACATGTGTACACATGTATACACATGTACACACATGTATACATAGATAATGTAAAAAGGACTGAGTCAGACTAATGCTAATACCTTCTGATGTAGCTGAGGGGGTTTTATATTTCACATGAGGTAGGATTTAAGATAAGATAATCCTTTTTTAGTCACAGAGTGGGGACATTTGCAACATTACAGCAGGAGGGTAGTCACAGACATACACTACCGTTCAAAGGTTTGGGGTCACCAAGACAATTTCATGTTTTCCATGTTTCACACATTTATTTATCGAATGAGTTGCAAAATGAATAGAAAATTTAGTCAAGACATTGACTAGGTTATAAATAATGATTTTTATTTGAAATATTAATTTTGTTCTTCAAACTTTGCTTTCGTCAAAGAATGCTCCATTTGCAGCAATTACAGCATTGCAGACCTTTGGCATTCTAGCTGTTCATTTGTTGAGATAATCTGTAGAAATTTCACCCCATGCTTCCTGAAGCCCCTCCCACCAGTTGGATTGGCTTGATGGGCACTTCTTGCGTACCATAGGGTCAAGCTGCTCCCATAACAGCTCAATGGGGTTGAGATCTGGTGACTGTGCTGGCCACTCCATTACAGACGGCATACACGCTGCCTGCTTCTTTCCTAAATAGTTCTTGCATAATGTGGAGGTGTGCTTTGGGTCATTGTCCTGTTGTAGGAGGAAATTGGCTCCAGTCAAGCGCTGTCCACAGGGTATGGCATGGGGTTGAAAAATGGAGTTATATGCTTCCTTATTTAAAATCCCTTTTACCTTGTACTAATCTCCCACTTTACCATCACCAAAGCAGCCCCAGACCACCATATGACCTCCACCATGCTGGACAGATGGTGTCAGGACTCTTCCAGCATCTTTTCCCCTATTCTGCGTCTCACAAATGTTGATTCGTTTGTCCATAACTCTTTATTCCCATCTTCCTCTGTTCAATGTCTGTTCTTTTGCCAATATCAATCTTTTCTTTTTATTGGCCAGTCTCAGATATGGCTTTTTCTTTGACACTCTGCCTAGAAGGCCAGAATCCCGGAGTCGCCTCTTCACTGTAGAAGTTGACACTAGTGTTTTGCGGGTACCATTTAAAGAAGCTGCCAGTTGAAGACCTGTGAGGTGTCTATTTTTCTCAAACTGGAGACTCTAATATACTTGTCTTCTTGCTGAGTTGTGCACCGGGGCCTCACACTTCTCTTTCTACTCTGTTTACAGCCATTTGTGCTGTTGTCTGAAGGGAGAAGTTCTCACCGTTGTAGAAAATGTTCAGTTTCTTTGCAATTTCTCGCATGGAATAGCCTAACTTCTAAGAACAAGAATAGACTGGGGAGTTTCACAGGAAAGTTCTCTTTTTCTGGCCATTTTAAGAGAATAATGGAACCCACAAATGTGATGCTCCAGATACTCAACTAGCTCAAAGGAAGGCCAGTTTTATAGCTTCTTTCACCAGCTAAACAGTTTTCAGCTGTGCTAACATAATTGCACAAGGGTTTCAAAGGTTTTCTAATCATCCATTAGTCCTCTAAGGCAATTAGCCAACACAAAGTACCATTAGAACACTGGAGTGATAGTTGCTGCAAATGAGCCTCTATACACCTTTGTAGATATTTCATTAAAAACCAGATGTTTCCTACTAGAATAGTCATTTACCACATTACCAATGTATAGAGTGTATTTCTGATGAATTTAATGTTATCTTCATTGAAAAAAACAGTGCTTTTCTTTGAAAAATGAGGACATTTCTAAGTGAACCCGAACTTTTGAACGGTATTATATTAATAATAAGTAGCATACACTTATAAATGTAATGAGATATAAAAAATATAAATGGAATAAACAATTATATATACAGCATAAACGGAATATGTACAGCAAAAATGAACCAGCTGCTAATGGACAGCTACCCAAACAGAGAGGTTAAACTAGGCCAATACTGATCAAGAACGATCAGTATTGGTCCTTCCAACTACCAACCAATAACCTGTCTCTGCACAACATTAAAGTAAGTCAGGCAGCATAGCGGCTAAGATAAGTTGGCACATAGCAATAAGTTGTAAGGCCTAATGCAGTATATACCAAGGAGAGAGCTCTGTCCTTGCTGCTGTTCTGCGAATCCCTGAAACCCCCAGCAAGATCATCAGCGCCGTGCAGCGATCGTTTCGGCGTCGAGTCTATTTTTTCCGCTTGACGGGAGCGTATCGCGACAGGAAACACACTGAAAAATGATTTTAAACGATATAGATTACATATTTTGTGATATAAATGATCAAATATGCATCCCATACTTTGAATTCCCCTTCTGTTTTCCTGGAGTTTTAATTTTACCACTTTGACATTTATTATTAAATGTCCCCCTCTGCCCATCCACTACAGCCACACAAGCAATGATACAGATAAAAAGAGAGGGGGGGGGGGCTACGTATTCTCCACATAGGCTTGAGTTGAGAATACGTAATTTACCCTCGACACCCGACATTTAACGGAGCAAACAGCGGAGCAGTTCTTCAACATGGATGACATTAAATTAATAATTGAAGTGGAGAAGTAACTTGAGTTGTATGATTCTCAGCACATGTTTTATAAAGACACCACCAAAAAAGACACATGATGGGACGCTGTTACAGTTAATGTTGGAGCAACAAGTAAGTATATGCCTGAAAAAAATGATTAAATGCCGTTTTTACTGCAGGCTAATAACAGCAGAAGTCTGTGATATTATTAGTAAGGCGCGGCGCTTCGGCGTCGCTACCGCGTCTGGTGCGATCAGCCAAGCGCCGGCTGTTTCCTGAAGTTGATGACCAACTCCTATGTCTGGAGGTGTTGAGTTCTAGGTTAATAATGGAGCACCATTCAGACAGTTTGCAGACTTCTTCCCTGTAGTCAGACTCATCACTGCTGTGTAATACTCCAACCACAGTACTATCATCTGCAAACTTGATGATGTAGAGCATCATCATTTGTGGAAGATTTTTCCATCTACTTGTGAGTTAGTTCACACCCAGATTGAGCAGCACCTCCCCATTCTGTTGAGGATGATTCTGTGGAATGTAGATCTGAAATCCACTAATATCCTCATGTATTTTCCTTGGTGCTCCAGATTAGTCTATGTAGTTTCAAGAGCAGTTTCTGTGTTGTCTTCTGTTGATCTCTTGGATCTATAGGCAAATTGATGTTGGTCAAGAGTGTGTTTAAGTTATTTATTGCCAGACCTAAATAATGTATTTCCCTCAACATATCCCAGCATGATATAAGATATTATTTGTCTGCCATCAGAGAATTACCAATCACAGTACATTTTGTAAGAATTGGGTAAGACCATGGCCCCTAGATTGCGCCTTAATTCAATCTATGGCGTTAGGCTAACAGAGCTGCACATGCACTCAGACAAAAGGGTGTAAAAAAGTGTCATTATGAAGCTGTGGCAGGACAGAGTCTAGCTCAGGGTTGTCTAAACTACGGCCCGCGGGCCATCTGCGGCCCGCCATCCATTTTAAATTGGCCCGCCTCCAAAAAATTAAAAATTAAAAAAGAAAACGTACTTATAGCACTTTGCAGTTTTGCTCCATTTTTGAAGAAATGGTACTTTCTTGATTCTTGTTGTTCTGTGTTTGTACCCTCGGGTACCCTTGAATAGACTTATTATAAGTCGCTTTGGATAAAAGCGTCAGCTAAATGAAATGTAATGTAATGGACACTGTATTCTTCTTCTCAGTTTAGGTGGCGCCCAACTAACCCCTGACCTGCCAGCTGTCTCTCAGAACGCCGCCATGCCCCCCCGCCCTGAGCGACGCGATTGAGGCGCACTGTCAACAGTTTGCTCCAGGGAAGGGGGGCGTGGCGGCGGCGTGAGTAGTCAAGACCTTCGTATTTTTTTCTGTATGTGGCCCTCGGGATAAAAAGTTTGGACAACCCTGGTCTGGATTATCAATGGGGAAAAACAAAATGTAGACTATATACCATTGGTATTCAATTAAAATATAGAGCCCATACAGAGAAAAGTTTCTCAAGCATAGGTCCAGAAAAATTTAATTCTAACTAGTGTCATGATTCAGTGCGATAGTAATTGAAATATTAGGTCAGATAGATAGATATCAACGGCTGTGTAGTCAGAAACTAATCAAAGAAGACGGAGCAATGCAACAATATTTTAATATATGAAATTTGACTGTAACCATTTTGTACATTTTTTTTAATTAAGTTTTTATTCTTTTCTTAAAGAATCTGTTTTCACTGTCTACTTTGCTCTTTTTAGAATACACAAGAAGAAATTACCTTTCTTGCTCCTGTCTTTTCTTCTTTCTCATGTGTGTCTGGTACTGTCTGGTTGGAATGTTCATCAGAATTCATATGTCGAGGTTCCCTGGCCACTAAACTATTGTTGTTAAGTTCTTTAAAAAAAATGTTTTATTGTCAACATAATAAAGCCGATTCATGTTGGATCTTACATATTTGCTTCTAAAACCATCCTCTTCCTCTCCCAAACCTTCCCATATCTCTCTCTTTGTAGTGAAGCTTTGGACAGTCTCAAGTCTGTGATTGACAAGTCTAAAGGGCTGAAGGTCACTGCTGTTCGCCCACTGGTTCTAGCAGCTGAGGAGAATCTCCACAAAATGATGGTTGACTTGGATAAGGTGGTCACAAAGGTAATAACTTATGGACATTATGAACAAGCACATTAAAAAATGTAAATGGTTAAAACAATTGGGAAAGGGGTATACTCTCTAATAATTATGAAATATATGGAATGTGCGTGTGTGTGTGTGTGTGTGTGTGCATGTGCATGTGTGTTCATGTTTGCAGGTGCAGTCTTCAGAGTCAGAAGCCAAGATTGTCTCCCAGTACAGTGAATTGGTAAATGAAGCCAAACATCAATTTCAGAGGGAAGTGAGCAGCCTTACTCCAGAGATCCACGCCAACTGGAAGGGACTCAGTGAGACCACACACACACTTTTATATTTTGGGTGAAACTGCTCCGTATGGTGTTAGATTTATGTCAGAAGTTTTGACCACAAAAACTCAGAACTTATAGCACACTCTTACAAGTATAGCCAACTGCAGCCTTGCAGATTCTACAAATCATGCCAAAATTCACAAAACAAGACTGAGAGCAAGGAAAAAATGATGCAATTTTGTTTCACATTAGTTGAAGTTACATTACTGTAAAATACACTTTAATATTTTATAGGTACCATAAATGCAAAAAGGTACCATGTTTGCCAAGTTCACAAATCTCTGCAATGCCGTTGTTTACGTAGAAGTAACTGTTGTTAGCAGCCAAATCAGTAATACATCTAACAACATAAGTAATATATAGCTTTTATTATATGAACATAAAAGATACATTATTTTTTCCATCTTCGTCTCTGAGCCAAGATACTGTAAGTGTCGTCATGTTTGGGTCACAGCTTAGATGTGACTCTATGGGGCTTGTCTTGTAAGGGTCGTAGCTAGTTGTGGCTTCAAGGCTGCAGTGATGCTCTTATTCTCTCTTCTAGTGGATATGCTTGGAGCACGTGTATTGATTACATGAAGGGACATATTCGCAAAATAAATGTTTGTCTTTGTGTGGAAGCTGGGAAACTGTCAGCAGATGACTTGAATGCCCTGATCGCCCATGCACACCGTCGTATTGATCAGCTGAATCGGGAGCTGGCAGAACAGAGAGTCAGAGAGCAGATCCACATTGATACGGCACTGGAGCAGCAGAAGTTGGAGGACCAGAAAGCCCTTGAGAAAGCCGTCAACACCACCCTGCAGCATGTCAAGGAGGAGGCCCGGCTGGAGCAGGAGCAAAAGGTAAGGAAGAGGGAGAAAGTGGTTCAGTGAATTTCATCTACCTAGCAGGATTTATTTGTTCTATGATACATACACAGAGCATACGTCAGAGAAATCCCAATTCTACTCAGTGCTGTTTCTTTTATTAAAAAAATCACTGCTGTGGCCACCAAACAGTCTGTCTTTCTTTACCTCACCTTTATTTCACACAGGTTTTAGGGTGAACTGTGACATGCAAAGGGAACATTGTCTATTTTTGCGTACACTGTTTCCGGCCTTTGTGTGCGCACGAACATCTATATGAATCTTACAGACTTATTATAAATGAGACCCTAGCGCTGTACCAATAAGAGTGTTTGTTTGTATGTGTGTGTATAGCTGTGTGAGTTAAGGGAAGTGATGGAGGCAGAGATGAGGACCCAGCTCCGGAGGCAGGCAGCTGCTCATACAGACCATGTCCAGGATGTCCTCAAAGTCCAGGAGCAGGAAATGAGAGCTGAAGCTGACCAGGTTTCCACTCTACCGTTAAATTACATTCAAACATCACAGCATACAGATGTGTTAAGTTTCTGTTCTTTTTAATCAGTGGATGTGGGGTATTTTAAACTGTAAGGTATAGAAAATGGTTTGTCATATCATGCCAAGGTTCTTCGTAGCCAGGAAAGCTAGGTAGATTTAGCCCACTTATAACCTAGTTATACTTATAACCTTGTTGTGGTGTCTGACGGCCTTTATAGCTGCATGTGTTCTTCAAATCTTTGCTGTGGATTGTGTTCAGGTCCTCAGCAGTAAGATGCTAGAACAGGATACCCGTTACCGTCATTTGAGCCAGGAACAGCTTGATAACTTCACTCTGGATATGAACACTGCCTATGCAAGACTGAAGGGGATGGATGAGGCCATAGACAGTAAGTTGCACATAAGCACATATACGTTACTGCATAAATGCAAAGCATATGGGATATACTATTTTGGAAAGAACAATATTAGGATTAACTCTAGCCGTTGACTGCCATTGAGTGGTGACAACATGCTGGTGAAAACCTTTTATGTACCTGCAAGTGATATGCAATGCAGTTAGCTCACATGGGAGAACTTCTCCTTCACTCTAGTCTGTGTACATGTCACTTTAGTTTTGCACATTAGAGCGAATTAGGGATGCAACTAACGATAATTTTGATAATTGATCAATCTGTTGATTCTTTTTTCTTTTTAATCGATTAATAATTAGATAAAAAGACAAAAGCTACATTTATCCCCTTCCAGCAGGTCATTCGGAAAGTATTTTTTTCTTTTTGTACAATGCTATTTCTATATGACATCTGCAATTTTGACACTAAATCCAGTTTCAGGTACCTACAGTTTAATTCTGATTAGTCATCATCCAAGTTCAAGAAGAATTAATTTCACCTAAATTCAAGATACCTTAAAATAAGTTTGAATTATTCTGTATGTTGATGGACATATCATGAACTTGGATTATAAATACTCAAAATTAAATTGTATATATCTGAAACTTGAATGAAAGATTGTAATATAATATAATTAGTAATAATAGTATTTAAACTGAATAGTAGATATATATTATGAAGCAACACGCACATGACTGACAAGTAGTTTGAATTACTTTGTAATTGCAGATGTTAAGAATTAGAGTTTTGAGTAGTTAAAAAATAATCAAAGATATTGTTTTGAGTAGTTAGAATGACTTTTTATCATACTTATCACAGTTGAAGTATGACTTGTCAAAATTATATCACTGATATCTGAAAAGTTAATTGTGGATGATTACCCTAACCCTAACACTTGTTCTGCTGAACATGTCTGAGACAGAGCTGTATATGTAACTGGTGCTGTTTCACACTCACAGCAGACCAGGTGCACTGGCACCACCATAAGTAAAACGGTTTCTGACAATTTTAACGACCTGCCTCCACCTCAGGATATGCTGCCACAGTCAGAGCCTTGTGTTATACCACACCCGACCAATCGATTACTAAATTAGTTGCCATCTTATTTTATAATTGATGAATCGATTCGTTGTTGCAGCCCTGCGGTGAATTGTGTGTGCATGCAGGTGTACCTTAAGGTAATTAACATTTAGCTTTGAAGTTTGGATTCCTCACAACTATTTAATCGCTGGAAACCAACAACCATCAAGTAGTGCATCGATATTTTGTATGGTAAATGTATTTATGTAACACCTTTCTAGTCTTGACGACCACTTAAATGTTGAATGTGTAGAATTTAGTGAGATTTAGTGTTGAAGCTTCATTTTGCAGCCAAATACCCCTTACTTTAATCAGGGTTCACACCGGGTGCGCATGTTATTCAATTGGGCTGTTCACATCGGCTGTGAAGCACTGCGCACGCCGAGGAAGGCAGCGATGGTTTCGGATCTGGTCTTTTTTTTCACTCGCCATGAGTGTATTGTGCCAGATAACACGCAGTATATCGATTTTAAACAATATGAATGACAAATTATATATGATATAAATGATCAAATATGCATCGCCGATTTTCCTGCTGTTCTCCTGGAGTTTCATTTTCCCAGAATTTCCCCCCCACATGATGAAATTACCTCATCTGCCCATCCACTACAAGCACACAAGCAGACAGACAGAGAGAGAAAGAAAGAGAGGGGTAAATGATGAAGACCATCATCACATACTCCTACATTGAACGGAGCATACAACAACCATTAGAGAAAGCAGATTCACGGGCTGACCGGCAGCGAGAAATGCGCGTCGGTCAATTCTCGCTGCGCGCAATAATTGATGCTGCTCTTCACTTCGAGGCACTTCTGCTGTGTGGACCCGGCATTCCCCTCCCCTTTCAAACATGAAAACGAATATGCGGAATAGGGATGGGCGTTCGATAAAATAGTCTTCATCGATCGTCGGGAGAATTAATGACGAATATTCGATTAATCATTCATATTTTCAAGTCCAAAAATTCACTATTTAGAGGCTATATTAAAATGAAGTGAAAAAACAAAGCGTGTTTCCTCATTGAGATCTATATTACATGATGAACAAAATATGCGCTGCCGTAATCTTAAGCAGCGGAGCCGACAGCTAGAAGACAGTGCTACTAGTTTTTGCCAGATGTAACTCAAAACTATCAAACAAGGCACAGAGTCGAGAAAGCTTCATAAAAATAACCCGTAACTCACATTCAACTTCAGCACCAGCCTACGGGTTTTTGTTGCGAAAGATGAGCATGTTAACATGCCCTTGGGTCAGACGTGAATGCAGCCTGGTGACCATCAGTCCAGCCGTAGAAAAAACTCGCTCTGAGGGGACTGACGTCCCTGTGATACACAGGTAGCTCCGTGTTAACTTGGCTAGCCTTGCCGCGGCTCCGGTGTTTCCCTTGTCCGTGTCAGACAACGCGCAGGCTCCTCGTCTCCCCAGTCTCGGGGATGGCTTTGCAGTATTGGCAGTGAACCAAATCATTTTTAACTTAAAATGGTCCCACGCTACACTTCGCCATGACCTCTTCATGTTTACTTGGGAAATGGAAATACACGGTAACTCGCAGCCAGTCGCAGGTAACTGAGTTTTTTTCACTGCCCCCCGTGGTCAAATGTGTAATTAGCGAATTTCTCGATGAAAAAATAATTTCATAATGATCAATTAATCGATCGTCGATTTAATTATGCCCATCCCTAATGCGGAATTCCTCAGTTGTTATACGGCTTTTAGAGGTGTTTAGTTTCTCCATTTTGTACTACTGGAAAAAACAATATTGTGAGGTGAGGGGTATTCATCTGCAGCATGCTGCTTTACCACTGAATCCTACAAACTGAACCTTTAATATAATTCTTCAACTTCAACAGCCGGGGCTTAGTGTACGAGTGTTTACTGCTCATCGGAGTCAGTGGAGTGGACCAGCTAAATGTTAGATTTTTTAGGCTCATGTGCACATGTGTATTTATGAATTGCTTTGTGGGCTGGAGCAAGCTATATTGTTCCCCACCGTTGCTAGAGAGAGGAACAAGTTAGAACTTGGTGACTATGTAGAGAGAAAAACTCTCGCAAAACTCGCTAAACATCTTCCTGTCTTTTGAATGAAGGCCATGTGGTAGCAGAGGAGGAGGCCCGTAAAGCTCACCAGCTCTGGCTCTCTGTGGAGGCACTCTGCTACACTCTAAAGACTGCTGATGCTGAATTGCCCACTGCTCCTCTGGATGGGGCTGCCCAGGTCGTACGAAACAGCTGCCATGACAATGAGTTTGCCTTGGCATTGGCATCAGCTCTTCCAGAAGAATCCCTTAATCGAGGTGTTTACAGTGAGTCTGCTCTCCGCGCCCGTTTCAACACCTTGCGATCACTGGCCCGCCAGGTCGCACTCATTGATGAATCTCATAACTCCTTGTACCACTATTTCTTGTCCTACCTTCAAGCTGCACTCCTGTTTGAGGCTAAACAGGAAGCGCCGCCTGCCCAGCTGAGTAGTGAGAATTTAGATTCTTTCAAGCTTTTGTCATATGCAAGTTACTGCTTAGAACATGGAGATCTTGAGTTGGCAGCTAAACTGGTGAACCAGTTGAGAGGTGAGGCTAGGAGAGTGGTGGAGGACTGGCTGACTGAAGCCAGACTTACACTGGAAACCAGGCAGGTTATCAGTTTGCTCTCTGCGTATGCAAATGCTGTAGGGTTAGGAACCACCCAGTCTCCATAGCCTGCCACTCTTACTGAAGCTTTCAATCTTTAAAGATTTCACTAAAACTGTCTTTAGAGGATAAAGTAATTGCCCACTGTTGACTTGAGAGATATTCAGTGGCGTATTCCTTTAATCGACGGATGTTAAATTACAGCATGGGTTTATTGGTTTAAAGCACTAAGTAACTATGGATGATTTATTGTGTTATATAATTGCTACACCCTCTTAGTCAAATAGACTTGCCGGTTCAGGCCCACAGTTATATATTTCTGGATAGTTGTTTTGTGTCTCATGAAACGTAATTTGGATTAAAGAATGTGTCCAGCTGCATTTCTTTTCTCACCCCTGCAAATGTTACAATAAATCTTGATGAAGAGTTGTTTCATTTCTTCATTCCTCTCAATCAGTTTATCTATCATTGTCTGCAGTCAGTAAATCCTAGTGCATACATTAATATACAAACAATAATATCACACCTGTAAAAACCGACAACACAGAATATACTATGAATATTTTAAGGATTTGGTTTGGAGTTTAATTTAGATGAGGTTACTAACTGATTCTAATTTTGAAGAGTAACTTAACCCTCTGTGAAAAGATTGTCTTTTCTGACATAGGGTTAGGCTTAAAACAACTTAACATATGTGATGGTGAAATATTTATTTGTAAGGAATTTGTAATTGTAGAAAATGGACATAAGTAAATTAAGTCAGAGAGAAAACTGTTTCACCAGAGGTCACAGATAGGTACAGTCACTGCTGTCTTGCTGTAATTTTTGGTGATTATGTGGAAAGTTGACCTTGTAATGGAATTTATGGTGTCCTGTTTGATTTCTGCTTACTTGAGTGAGAAATTACAGGGCACTGCCATAAAGTTGATTAACGCCTTGTAAGTGCATAACAATAATTAAATCATTGTCACAGCAGCAGACCTTCTCAATACTTTGGTTATCTTCTTCGAACCAAATAACATCACCAGAAAACTCCTCACAGAGAGAGAGACTTGGTCAATCTATGCCAGACTCTTGATGACAGTCTGTATTAAACACTCTGATTCATAGAATTATTGTCTTACTTTCAGTCCCAGTGTAAGCGCTCTCCTTATACTTCTTGCCATACACAGAAAGAAATACATTTGACTTTTCATCTGATGTCAGTCAATTAAGAAAAGTCTTTGCAGTGACTGTGTTGCATCATCTGCTGTTATGATATTAACGTGTATGAGTTCTATGTTAGCATAATAAGTCAAATTTATTGTCAATTCTGTTAAATGTACTGGACATAGACGGGATGGAAATGCTGGGCTAGGCACGTGTTATAGATGCCTAGTAGAGAAGGGAATGAGGCACCAGTGATCATCTCAGCAGAGTTCATGGTGTGTTTGAGGCCCTCTGTGGTTTACGGCTGTGCAGCTCCCAACCACATAGTGATGCAGCTATGTATGTCTGTATTATCTTGATGGTGCCTCGAAGGTGTAAATGACTGGTGATGGAGCTCTTGCTGTCTTCAGCTTAAGGAGGAAGTAAAGGCATGCTCTTTTGTTTATATGTGTACATGTAAAAAAAAAAAAAGTGTTTCAAGTTAAAGTTGAGGGGCACAGTATTATTCATTGCCTGTATCATTGTTAGGAAGCAGCACCTACAAACCGCCAATAGGTGTCAGTGTCGCTCCATGAGCAGTGTATATGTAGGACGCGTCACACAGAAGTCTCATGTGAACGAGACAGATAATGAGATCATCTGTGAACCAGATGAAAGCAGACAACACTGTGCTGCTATTTTCAAAATTAAGTAAAATTTTTGCATTTTTCAGAAAACTTAATTAAATGTTTAGCACCAGACTGAGCCTGTGTAACATCATTCTGTGCACTGCTACATATTTTGGCAGGCAAGCCCAGAGGGTTGTGATACATCCTGAAGAGATGAACCTGGATCAGCATTAAGAGAAAGGGGAACAGAGAAAAATAGCAATAGAGTATAGAAAGTGACAGTGCAAATTAAGTGGTTTCTGGGACGTATGGTGTCAGGTGAGGGCTACATTATGGACGTGATTCAAGTGTCCCTAGTTCAAGCATTAAAAGAGAGGGTGCCCACTACAGTTGGAGATTTAAGAAAAATGCTTGGGTTTCTCTACTACAGAGCTTACACCAAACTTTTACAGAACAGCAAAGCCGCTTTACCAGCTGCTCACAACATCTCCTGGGCAAACCCCTCATCCAAATTCCCAAAACAAACGGAAGGTCATCACCACTAGAAATACAGGTAACCTTTCACTTCAAATTCCTGTGCAACCAAGGGACACTGACCCTTCTCATTGATGAACTGATTGACCCTTCCATACTGGGGCTAGTACTTTATCGAAAGCAAAATGACAAGATTGTAGTAATTGGCCAGGGCTTCAAATCCCTGACTCCCCCTGTGAAGAACGATCACATGCACTCAGGTTAATTCAAATTGTTTGCACTGAAATGGGCCATATGTGAATGGTTTGGGGATTATTTGTATCATGCCACTCACTTCATTCTGTAAACAGATGATAACCCCTTAACCTACATCCTGTCAACAGCTAAGCTTAATGCTACAGGTCACAGATGGGTTGTGCAGCTGGCAGACTTAAACTTTTTGTCACGGATATGGTGAGGACCTAAAAGCAGCACAGGCAGACTAAATACCAGTCGGTAATGACCTTTATTGTTCACTGCAGTTTTTAACAGTTCAAACAGTTGCAGGGTGAAAAGTCTTTGCTCATAGTGATCATCTGCAAGATCTGAGCAGGAGCGAGCCTGCTGTCGCTGACTGAAGGTAAAGTCAACAGCTGATGGGTTACCTAGCTGGCAGACAGGTCCAGTGTTGAGCTGTGTAGCCACAGAGCAGAGCAGGAGCGTAATCCAGAGGGAATAGGTGAAACTCGTGGTCGAAGACAGAAGGCTGAGGTAACATCCAGGGCAGAGACGAGGCCGGCAGGTCGGCAACAGGTGATCAGTCCGGGGAAAGAACGCTGGAAAGTCAGGCATGACACAAGAACAATCTGGCACTGAAGCAGAGACAGGAGCAGGCTTAAATGCAGCCAGGGCTGACACAGGTGTGGAGAGTTGCCCTGATGAGGAGGTGTGGCTGACTGGCAGAGTGGAGCAGAGACAGGTGAGTGGAAAAATACCAGCAGACAGGAGATGAGCAGACTGTGACACTTTTCCATTAAGTACCGACCTGGTAAGCATAACGCTGACGCAGATGGCCTATCCCTGTGCCTTATAAATGAACCCATGAAACAATGCACAGTAGAAGTGAACCAGGAGCTGATCAGTGCAACTGTTTAGGGAGTTATTGTTCAAAAAGACACTCCACCAGCTTGGGTATTGACCGCTCATATAGGTACACTGGACTTAGTGAGTGAAGCTCGTTCTTCTGTCTTAGGTGAACCCTTAGCACCAGAGCAGATTAGGGAGAGTCAAGTAAGAGACCACATCATGGGTAGTGTTCTGCAGTGCAAAAGGAGCAACAAGTGTCCTTCCAGGAGCTCTCTTAAAACTGAATCTGCAGATGTGAGGAACTTTCTAAGACAGTGACAAAAAGTATTTATCAAGACAATGGGATCCTCTACAGAGACAGCATGAGACAAACACCAGCTTGTCTTACCAAAAGACCATTAGCAGTGTTCCACAAGTTCCAACAAGATATGGGACATCAGGGGGTTGAAAGGACTCTTAACTTGATTCAGGCCAGATTTGATTGGGTTGACATGCACAGTGACACTGAATATTTTGTAACATGTAATGGAATATTTAATACATTTCATAGCATGATAATTATCAATTCTGGTTGTTTAATTCCTACTCAGCTGCGGCTGAGGGCAACTTGCTTGTACCACTGAAAGATTCGAGCAAGCGCACTTGAACAATGAAATCACATTGCTTTTATACAAGTCAGACCCCTCCTCACACAGAGGCAGAAGGTTCATCCAATCAGCTTTCAGCTCTGTTGTAATCAGGCTTACATTTGGTCACCTTCAATCTGAATGAGGACCCCGTTGAAAGTTACACAATGCAATGGCATCTTGAGTCTGAAACCTGTTTCTCTCAGACCCCTAAAAGACTCTAGGTGTGAAAACCTTTCTGTCTCAACAGAGGCATAGAGGAATCTTCAAGCAAATACACATCTGAGTCTCCTAAGCTGACCCCCACATGTTTGCAGTCTTAACCACAGTAAATCTATCATAATTATATACTTGTCATTTCTTTCATTAAACATATCTAAATATAAAATCTGCCATCACAAACACAAGTGTGTAAGTGGCCCCCACAACTAAAGCCCCTCTGACACCCATTGTGACAACCTGCCCCTTTGAGCTAGTGCACTAAGCAACCTGCATGGAAGAGGAGCTGAGGCCAGCACTGGCGGTGATGTGGAACCGTCCAGTTGCGGTTTACTCTTACCTGCCGGCAAAGATGGGCAGCATTTCTATTACTTGTATTTGAAATACGTATTTCAATTACTTTGAGTATTTTATAAGGCCGATAAAAAATACTTTAGAGTGGAGTAATTTTGTATTTAAAATACTCAAAATACTTTCTGTACGAATCAAAAAACAGTTCACGAGTATGCATCAATTAACAAAATGCAGTTAATGAAAAGAAGAGAAATCTAAATCAAATCAATATTTGGTGTGACCACCCTTTGCCTTCAAAACAGCATCAATGGGAGGACTTCCGGTGGCGCTGAACCTGATGGCTGCTTGAAAATCTCGCTCCCACCCGGTGTGATATAATCCCCTTAGAAAAACCCTACTGATAAAAAAAAAGTACTGATATTTACCATGGAAGGGGAGAAGCAAAGAAAGGCTAAACTTAAACCAAGCTCAAAACGTGATAAATCGGCGACATCCGACGAAACATATGAAGACGAAGACGGCAATGAGGACAATGGCGGCGCTGATAAAGAAGTAGCTAACCCGAACATGCAGGCTATCTACAACGAGATTCGGGCACTCAGGTCAGATCTAAAATGTGAAATGAGTGAATTCCGACGCTCTCTTCGCAACGACATGAAGAAGGAACTGAACGAGTTTAAAGGAGAAATCAACCAGAAACTTGAAGAAGCTACTAGCGAGCTAAATGCTACTGTAGCCAAAGTTGCGGAGGTAGAACAACGTATAGCTGATATCGAAGACAGGGATGAAGCTGCGAGGGAGGCTCTCATCCAGGCATTAGAGACCCAAGAGACTTTGCAGGCTAAATTAACCGAATTAGAAGCACGCTCACGCCGAAACAACCTCCGTATACATGGAATACCGGAAGAGTCTGAGGGGCCCGATCTGTCGGCGTTTGTGACCAAGCTAATAAAATCAGAAGTCGGCATGCCGGTAGCGGACATGGACCTCGGCATACAGCGCTGCCACCGGGCACTGGCTCCAAAACCTCCCCAAGGCGCTCCACCAAGATCACTGGTGATTTGCTTCCTCGAGTTCAGAGTGAAAGAGCAGGTGCTGCACACAGCATGGAAGAAAAAAGTCGTTCGATATGAGGGGAAAAGGATCTATTTCGACCAAGATTACCCTCCCGAGATCTTGAAAAAGAGAAAGGCATACGCGGGAATGCTGAGAGAGCTCAAAGCCAAGGGTATCCGCTTCCAGACGCCACATCCAGCTAAATTGAGGGTGTTTTTTGACAGCGGCACCCGGATCTACGAGAGCGCGGCGGAGGCTGCTAAGGACCTGAAGAAGAGGGGAATCACTCTGGAAAATGAGATAGAGCCAGACCCTACCGGGGAGAAACAACGGAGATTATCGACGTGGGAGAAAGCGGGTGCAAATCGATCCGGACGGGCGGTGGATCACGGACGGATAAGGGAGAAACTACGGAGCTTTCAGCGCGCCACTCCGGGAACATCTGACGCTGCAGAGTGAAGCGTCTATGGGTGAGCTACTAAGACACTGACTATCGTCTCTCACAGAGCTGGACAGGTTTGAACTTTTTACCGATAGTTGGGAGCTGTTCTAAATGTTACCGGTGCAGAGTACCATCTCTGACACAGAGAGGCCCTCGATGGACGCGAGGATTTCCTCTCACTTTGAAGCTTTATTGGAACTTCGGACTTGGAAGTCTTTTTTTTCTGTTTTTCTAGTTCATTGTTCACTGTTCGTTGTTCTTGTTATCATGGGTAATGTCACACAAGTTAACACAGTTTGGAAAAAGATATGCATCGTCAGGAGTATAAAGTAGTCACACTGAACGTCAATGGGCTGCATAATCCGATAAAAAGGAGTAAAATTATTGCAAAAATGAAGCGAGAAAAGCAGCAGATAATATATTGGCAGGAGACACATCTCTCTTCTTCTGAACATGAAAAATTAAAAAAGCTTGGGTTTCAAAATACCTATTATTCTTTTCATAAATCAGGCCGGAGGAGAGGTGTGGCCATACTGATCCCCAATGCAGTAAATTTTGAATTTATTTCTCAGGTGAAAGATAATGAAGGGAGATTTGTCTTAGTAAAAGGCAAATTAGATAATGAAGCAGTAACTTTATTTAATGTGTATGCTCCCCCAGGGAGTAACAAATCTTTTTTTAAGAAAATATTCGAATTGATGGTAAAGGAAACACAGGGATCCCTGATTCTTGGTGGTGACTTCAACATCCAACTTCAACCAAAATTAGATACATCTAACCAACGCCAAAAGAAAAGCCCAAATGCCATCTTGGTTCAGCAAATGCTTACACAACTGGGCCTGATTGATGTGTGGAGAGAGTCCCATCCCATAGAAAAACAATTTACATATTACTCCCCTTGTCACTCTGTTTACTCACGGATTGATTACTTATTTATGTATAAATCAGACTGGCATAGGGTCAGAGATTGTGAGATAGGGATTAGAGACGTATCTGATCATTCAGGCGTATATTTAACCTTATATTTAAACAACCAACGGAAAAATACACTTTGGAGGCTTAACACAAGCATTTTAAATGACAAAGCAGTACAGAAACAGATCCAGCAGGAATTTGAAACATACCTACAGTATAATGATAATGGAGAAGTGTCTCCTAATACTTTGTGGGATGCAGCAAAGGCTGTAATTCGAGGTAAAATAATTGCCCTTACGGCCTCACGGAAAAAAGAAAAACAGAGAAGACTTAACGACTTACAAGAGGAACTTAAGTCACTAGAGATTAGACATACAGAACAAAAAGATCCTCAAATATTAATTAAAATAAATAAAATCAAACAAGATATAAATGGTATATATGATGAGGAAATTGAAAAACAACTTAAATTTACCAAACAAAAGTACTATGAGACAGGATCGAGGTCTATGAAACTCCTTTCTTGGAGGATACGAAAACAACAGGAAAAGAATACAATATATAAAATTAGGAACCCTATGACAAAAAATATGAGCGGTAATCTAGAAGACATCCAACGCTCTTTTGAACTATATTATAAGGACTTGTACACTCAACCAACCAGAGCCGATACCACAATAATAGAGACGTTTCTAAGTTCGCTGGACCTACCATCCATAGGAGAAAAACAGAATAAAGAAATTATGGCTGAGATAAAGCTAGAGGATCTGGATAAAGCCATCTCAAGATTGAAAACTAATAAAGCTCCGGGTGCAGATGGATATTCGTCTGAATGGTACAAAACATTTAGAACACAAATAACCCCTATGCTGCTTAACTGCTTTAACCACACTTTGAGAACAGGAGAAGCCCCGCAGTCATGGAAGGAAGCAGTCATTTCTTTCATCCCAAAAGAAGGTAAAGATAAAAAGGAATGCAGCTCATACAGACCAATATCAGTACTCAATGTAGACTATAAACTATTTGCCTCAGTCCTATCTAAAAGGCTGGAAGCTATTATCCCGGAGCTAATAGATTTGGACCAAACAGGCTTTGTACTAAATAGACAGACACAGGATAATTTAAGGAGAACATTACAGGTGATGAGTCATGTTACTTCGGCCAAAATTGGTGCAATGTTGGTTAGTCTAGATGCCGAAAAGGCTTTCGACTCAGTAGGTTGGGAATATTTGTATAGGGTACTTGCAAGATTTGGCTTTAAGAAATGCTTCATCACATGTATTAAATCGTTATACTCCTCTCCAACAGCCAGGATTAGGATAAATGGAAACCTGTCACAAACTATTTGCCTAGAAAGAGGGACACGCCAGGGATGTCCCCTGAGCCCGACCTTGTTTGCCTTATTTATTGAACCTTTGGCCCAAGCAATTAGAGAGGACCCTGAGATAAAGGGGATTACTATTAGAGGAGAGGAACATAAAATTTGTATGTTTGCGGATGATGTCCTGCTCTTTATCACAACCCCTGACTCGAGCATCCCCAGATTGATGTGTCTATTAAAGACTTACAACTCGTACTCTGGATATAAGCTAAATACTTCAAAAACTCAAACCCTTACATTTAATTATACTCCCCATCCAGATATAAAAAAGAAGTACAACTTTAAATGGGACTCTTCCACAATAAAATATCTAGGAATAAATCTACCAAAGGATATGTCGAAGCTTTCTGAAATTAATTATGGCCCCATCAACAAAGCGGTAAAATCAGACATCTCTAGATGGACGATGCTCCCGCTGGATATGAGCAATAGAATAGAAATAATCAAAATGAATGTGTTGCCACGATTTCTTTATCTCTTCCAGTCCTTACCCCTGGAGATACCACCCAAACAATTTGATGAATGGGACGGGTGGATTTCAAGGTTTATTTGGAACGGTAAAAGACCGAGGGTACAGTTCAAGACACTGCAGCTGAAGAAGGAGAGGGGAGGGAGAGCTCTACCATGCTTACAGGCCTACTATCATGCTGCACAATTGAAACCCTTAGTATACTGGTGTACACCAAATTATGAATCTAAATGGAAGTCTTTGGAAATTACACAGACAGATATTCCAATACAATCAATATTAGGAAACAAAAGCCAAGCAGAAAATAATTATAACAGCTTGAATCAATGGACCCTATTCACGGTTAAACTGTGGTTTAGGGTGTTGAGGAAATTGCAGCGAGAGAAACAGGCCAGGGTCTTGAGTTGGGTAGCATATGATCCAGAGTTTGAACCTGCGAGACTGGACGGGAGCTTTAAACAGTGGATTAGGAGAGGCATCACATCCTTTTGTTCACTCACTTCTAACGGTAAATTTCAGAGTTATAAGGCAGTTTCTGACTCATTTGGATTGGAAAAATGCAATTTTTTTAGATACCTACAAGCCAGAGACTACTTTAATAAAATATCATAAATCAAAACGGGGAAAGAATATAACCTGATCTCTATATTCCATGAAGCATATGAAAAAAACATTAAAAAACTGATCTCACGAATATATGAAAGTATACAAACCTCCAAAAATCACTCTACGTTATACATCAAACAAAAATGGGAAAAGGAGTCTGGTACAGAAATATCAGATGAGTCCTGGATGGAGATATGTGAGACACAAGCAACCACTGCAAACTCAAGATCATTAAGAGAGTTTGGTTGGAAGAATGTTGTGAGGTTTTTTATCACTCCTAAAATAACGGCTCTGCAATCAGGCTCTCAGAATCCGGGGCTTTGTTGGAGACAATGTGGAGCCATTATGGCCAATCATTTTCATATCTTTTGGGCTTGTCAAAGAATTCAACCATATTGGAGGGAAGTAACTAATGAAATATGTAAGATGATGGGAATTAAATTAGACTACTCTTTTACTACTTTGTATCTAGGTAAAATACCAGAATTTGTCCCTCACAAATACAAATACCTGCTAAGGATTCTCTTGGCATGTGGTAGAAAGGCTATAACCCGAAGATGGCTCCAAACTGACCCCCCAACATTGCACCAGTGGAGGGGGATAGTGAAAGAAGTTTACTGTATGGAGAGACTGACTTATATTTTAGGATTGGAATTGGAGAAATGTGTTGAACGTTGGGAAAAATGGATTATGTATGCACTGTGCCTGGAATAGTGTGACACTGTACTTCGATGTATTGAGAAGAATGTGACCATATACTGTTACACCCATGAGTATGTTGTATGTTTGTTTGTTTTTTTGTCTTTTTTTTTTTTTTTTTTTATTTTTTCCCTTTATTTCTTTCTGTTCAAAATTCAAAATAAAAAGTTAAAAAAAACAAAAAAAAAACAGCATCAATGGGGGGCGCTAGTGAGCAAGAAATGGAGTGAGACGCTAATTTCAGTGCTCCTGCAGAAGCTACAATATTTTCATCAAAAAAAACGCTACAATTCCACAAACTTCAGCCACAAAGCTCTCCGAGGACAACACAAAGGGGCCATAACCGGACTCATGCAAGATACGCCGTTTTGAATGGCGGAAAAGCTTAAAAAATACAAATATAAATCCGGCGCTAGCTCATCGCGGCCTACAAGAAGCACGAGACAGAGACCACCAGGTGATCCGGACCAACCTTCCCCCACCCGAAGTGAAAGCCCAGGTATGACCACTGAAAGAATGAAAGCGGATATCCTATCTTCCGTGAAGGGAGAGATTTCCAAAATCATAAGAGAGGAAATAAAAAGTGCGTTAGCGGAAGATTTCCATGCCCTGAAGTCCGAGTTACAAGCGGTGCGGTCCGAAATTGCTAGCAACACGACCGCCATCCATGCAGGAGTTGACCACATGAAAACCGAAATAAAAGACATTAAGGGCGGCTTATCAACATGGTCCGATGAGGCGGCGACACAACAAGCCACGGTAACCCGCCCCCAAAGACAGGTGACAACTCTAACAGCCCGATGCGAGGACATGGAGGGGAGAATGTGACGCTGCAACATCCGTATAGCTGGCATTCAAGAGCAACCGGACTCCAGCTCCACCAAAGCAGTAGCTAAAGTTATCAGAGAAGTCCTGCAGATGGACCAGGATATAAAGATTGACCGATCGCACCGCACATTCACCACCAGGAAACCGGGAGACCAGGAGAAACCACGAGTGATCATCGCTAAACTACGCAATGACGGGGATGCTGTAGAGATCCTGAGGAGAGCCCGAGACAGAGCGCCGCTGGAGTACAACGGGAACCGGATTGCTATCTTTCCAGACGACACACCCAGCGTCGCCAAAGCCAGAGCCGCATTCACAGACATACGGAAGGCCCTACGAGGAAGGAAGGGAGTTCGCTACGGTCTACTGTATCCAGCCAGGCTCCGGATCTCACACAACAACGAAGACGAGGACTTTCTGGTGTTGGGCCAGAGTCCAGAGGCTGAGCACCAGACACTGAAGCCGATGGTGGGACAAAGGGTTGTAAACTTTTGGAGGGAAAACATTCTCCAGCAGGCCTAAGAATCTCCCCCTGGTGGTTGGAAAATGTCCTGGGGAGCCTTTAGGACCCCCGCTGAGTTCCAAGCCCCGCCCACTGAGGTCCAACTCTGACACTCAATTGGCTTAAAGCCAGCATCATCCTATGACCAGCACCTCAAGGAGGCAGGACCTCTCAGGTAGAATAAAACCACTGAGACATCAAATAATCGCTGCCATTCTCCCTGCTGAGGACTTCGACCAGGGCCCTTCGGGGTCACCCAGATGTTCCAGCTCTAAAGGGGCAACTTTAGTCATTTTCTTTTATTTCTTTCATTTTTCTTTTATCTTAAGTTGAATCTTATTTTGAAAGTCTGTTTTTGTTTTTAACTTGAAAAGGCCGCGCACAGGAACTCGCTCGCAGGCCGAGCTCAGAGACTTTCTTTCCACAATCCACAGCTGATCATTCCTGCAAGGAGACGAGGCAGAATTCCGTCAGAGAAGAGACGAGGCAGAATTCCGTTCCAAGAGCAAGAGAAGTTCGCTCTATTCGGCCCAGCGCTGACCACCGTTGCAACCACGAGACCCACCGGAGCACCGCTTAAGAGGCCAGGACTTCACTCATTTGTTTTCCAGGAATCTGCCAGTCCGCACGCATCCTGAGGTTCAACAAGACATTCACTGGACTTCCGGAAATCCGCGCCCCACGCGCAAGGAACACCGCGGAGGTCACAGTAAGAGGCTTTATTGTCTGGGCAGAGACTAGTTTAAATACTTAGTGTGTCAATTTTTATTTGAGTGTGTTTGTAGATCGCTGATCTGTTTTTAGCCGTGTAACGCACGACGAACTGGAGACGTCACATCCGGTTCCTTTGTCTACTATGTTCTGAGAAGCGCGCGGTAACAAACCGGCGCTTCCTTTTTACGTGTTACCGTCAGAGATATTGTGCGGAGATTTACATCTGTTAAAAGATAAATCTCACGTAACTGGACTGCCCGCTTTGCCGGAAGTCTGTCTCTGACGATGTTTCTGATGTTTCCTGATCTCTCTCTATCTCTCCCTCTCTCTCTCTCTTTTCTCCTAAACCTGTTTTTACACACGTCCCGACCTACACTTACATATTTCATTTGGCATAGAAAAATCTAGATTTAAAGAGCCTTAATACATTCGGCGCCAGAACCAGGAGATAAGAAATCTCTTTGTCTAGAAATAGTCCTTTGTGTAAGTGGCGACCGACCGCCATCTTGTCTTCGACCTCATGTCGTCCCAAAGGTCATAAAACCTCCATCTTGAAATAACTTGAACGTAAGATCTTGATTTCGGCAAGACGACGTCACCACGTGAACTCGTCATTACGCCATAGCCACTCCCCTTTCTCTTTCCTACACACACACACACACACACACACACACAGAGACACAGACAGGCAGACACACACAACCACACACACACATATATACTCCGTATTACATGTGTGACAATTGTGATAAGTGCTGCTGCTGTTGTTTCCATCTTTGAAATATTGGAGTTTGTTAAATGAAAAATCATGAAATAACATTAACTTTATTTCCCTTTAATAAATACTTTTGTAATTAAAGTATTTGTATTTCTGTGACTATTTGTACATATGTATGTGATTACAGCTGGATTACTATAGCCTGTGCTCGAACTTAAAACCCTTTACTGTTTATTATATAATCATTAATATTAAATATTGAGATTATTAATATAACTTATATAATTTGAGACTGATATTTAAAGATTGAATTGTTGGTCCTTGTAACCAGGGTGGTGCCCCGCGGCAATAAGCAATGATTACAGATTGTATTATTCTTAATTGATAATTTTATTGTTTTCATTAATTATTTTAACTATTATTAATGGATAACCGTATCATTTCTAATTAATTATTTTACTAATAGCTAAATTAATAGCTTTATAATTTTTAATTATTTTTAATAAATATTTTTTATTTTAATAATCATATTTCATGATTATTAATAATTAGCCAACGTCAAATCTACTCCTACTATTGCACAACACTGGACTCCAGCAGAGCCATGGAGTATGTCCAGAAGAAAGTTATTCCATCTACTGAGGCTGCTGACTAAATATACCCCCACCAACACTGTTAATTACACTAAAAAGACTGTCCAGTGAGTTTTGCACATTTTGACACATGTCTATTTTGTATTTAAATATATATTTTTTCTAATATTACTCAAAGCCCATTTGAAAACACAATTCCTTATAATCTATACTGTGCCTATTATTTCTATCAATATTATTTGTATCATTCCTCTTTACTTGCTCACAGTCAACCACCTTGAGAGGGCTTTATTTTATTTTTTTTATTAGCTCTGCACGCAACTCGGGTACCATTTTACCATTAGGAGCTGTTTGATTTTACAGACCTATATTAGGTGCTGCAGGGGCCTGAATGGCCATTACTCGACACTGTCCCCTATCTGTGTCTACTTTACTTTCTCTTTATTCTTTCTTTCTTTATTCCTTATCTTAGCACACCCTAAGCATAGTTGATTTTATCTCAACTGTGCACCTTTGCTGCTTGCCCTAAGTGGCTAGGGACTAGGTCCCACCGGACTGTTGTTGATGTTATTTAACAGCAGTCACAACTGTTGTGCTCCCCTTGTTCGGATCCCACTGTTCTCATGGGATCCTATGTTGGATATAAGTGCAACAAGGTCATTATCTACTTTTCTTAAATATCCTTGTTTAACCCTCCCCAGTTGTTTTCATTATGTAGTCCAAGTCCTCACACGCCACATAACAGGATACATACCCCAGGTGCTCACTGCTTACTTCCGCTTCCCATTTCCCTGGACAAACTCTCAAAATATCCAAATTACATATAATACGTAATGGACCCGCTAATAGTGATAAGTTATAATGTGAAAGGTCTCCATAGCCCTGTTAAGAGAAAGAAAATTCTACATCAGATGAAACAAGCCAACTGTCACATTGCATTCCTACAGGAAACCCATTTATCTGATGCGGAACATGAAAAGTTGAAAAGATCCTGGGCAGATAACTATATTACTCTTCGCACCGGTCAGGGAGACAAAAAGGGAGTATCCATACTGCTACACAGACAAATTAATTTCACACAAACACTAGTACATAAAGATCCGGAGGGATCCCGGAGGGAACTCAACACCCTACTATCAGACAAAATTGAGCGAAGATTAAGATTCACAAATCAAAGATACTATGAACACGGCAACAAGGCAAGCAGATTATTAACATTTAGATTAAGAAGGCAGCAATCATCTAATACAGTACAGAAAATAAAATCAAAAGAAACGTTTGTTACAAAACCAGATAAAATAGCAGAATCCTTTGCTGAGTTCTATGAATCTTTATACAAAAATACAGATACCTGCTCTGATGATACAAAACTTACAGAGTTCTTAAATCCTATAAAATGAACTGTACTTACAGAACCAGCAGCCAAGGAATTAGATGAGCCTATTGAGGAATGGGAGATCAAGCAAGTGATGTCAACGCTCAAAAATAATAAAAGCCCAGGGCCAGGCGGATATATTAATGAATTTTATAAATCCTTTAATGATATTTTATCACCACTGTTGCTAAAAGCATACCACCATGCATTAGAATCTAAAACTATGGCACCATCTTGGAAAAAAGCCAGTATAGTGGTAATTCATAAAGAAGGCAAGGACCCCACAGAGTGCCAATCCTATAGACCGATATCGCTGCTGAATGGAGACCTGCGCATCCTAACAGCAATCCTAGCAAGAAGAGTCAATCATATAATCACTGAAATTATCCACCCAGATCAGAGGGGATTCATCACTCGAAGATACTATGGCGATAACTTAAGACGCTTATTAAACATTATATCCAATCAAAAAGAAGAGCAATCAGAATCAATGATTTTGTCCCTAGATCCTCAAAAAGCATTTGATAGAGTATCATGGCAATATTTATTCCAAACACTAAAACGATTACAATTTGGCCCCAACTTTCTAAATTGGATACATACATTATATTCATCACCACAGGCAGCTGTTAAAGTTAATGGATATAGATCACAAAGATCACACTGGAACGCGGCTGCAGACAAGGCTGCCCTTTATCACCCCTGCTGTTTGCAATTAGTATCGAACCACTGGCCCAGCTCATCCGAGATGATAACAAAATAAAAGGAACTGTAATACAAAAAGAAGAGCATAAAATATCCCTTTACGCTGATGATGTATTATTATATCTGACGCAACCTGCATCAACTATACCACATCTAAAGGAGCTCATCTCACAGTATGGATACTACTCAGGATACAAGGTAAATGTGGAAAAAACAGAGGCTATGGATATCAATGGTAACATCTCAAGAACTGTAAAACTCCAAAGTGGATTTAAGTGGCCAAAAGACGGTATAAAATACCTTGGCATACACATCCCCCCGTCCTTACCGAATTTGTACGAGGCCAATTATAGTAAAATAATTCGATGCATTAATAGTGACCTGGAACGATGGTCTGCACTCCCTTTTTCCCTGCTCGGTCATGTTGAAAGTATTCGTATGAATGTTCTGCCCAGAATTCTCTACTTATTTCAGATGCTACCAAAAAAAATTCCAAAATCAGTATTTGATAACCTAGATAAAATCATTTCCAAATTTATCTGGCAAAAAAAGCGCCCTAGAATTAGACTTAAAACCTTACAACTATCTAAGTTAAACGGAGGCCTTAAACTTCCAAACTTAAAATATTACTTCTGGGCCGCACAAATGAAACCCTTGATAGCATGGATTCAGAATAGCACGTACACTCGCTGGCTTAATATCGAGAAAAACCTATGCCCAGAGCCCTCTCAAAACGTGCCATTTTAAGATACACCCATAAAAGAACTAGCAGAGTGGACTAAGATCACTCTTAAAATCTGGAACAAAATTCAGACTGTTTTTGGGCTTCCAAAGTTAATTTAATCACTAACAAGTATTGGATCTATGAAGACCTTCACACCTAACAATCTAGACACAGGCTTTAGAAAGTAGTCAGATACGGGATTGGTCTACCTGCATCAACTATTTAATGAGGACAACCTCAAGACATTTGAGCAGCTGAAAAGGGATTTTGATCTCCCCAGAACAGATTTCTTCAGATATCTGCAATTGAGAACTTTTCTAACATCACACAAAGAGTGGGGAAAGCTTTTAAAACGTACCCCTCTAGAGGAGTTCTTAATAGAAATACAGATGGGGAGCGAAGATAAGAAAACAATAAGTAAACTCTATAACATATTTCTATCTATGGATCTACATAATTCCCTACAGATAAAGCAGAGATGGGAGGCGGAAATGAACATGGTCATACCACAGAATACCTGGCAGGGGATGTGCACAGAGGCACACCTAGCTACAAATTCAAACACCTGGAGGGAATTTAAATGGAAAACAATTACCAGATTCTTCAGAACACCAGAAATAGTAGCCAAGATGGGCCCGACACATTCCAACTTGTGCTGGCGGAACTGTGGAACACGTTCTGCCAATCACACACACATATTCTGGCTCTGCCCTAAGTTAAACACCTATTGGAGAGAAATCTTTGATGCCCTCAAAGAGATATTCCAACAGGACATCCCACAAGACCCCACAATAGCACTACTGGGAGCAATACCTGAAGGCCTGGATGGGAGGGCAAAAGAATACCTGCTAAACATACTACTCACAGCAGCATTGAAATGTATAACCATCAAATGGTTAAAACCAGACCCAACCACATATAATATATGGACCCAAAAAGTATGGGACATCTACCAAATGGAGCAAATCACATATTCATTAAGGCTCCAAAAGTCTATCTTTACTAAACGATGGGGTCCTGTCTCTGCGTTATTAATACAATGAGGGTTACTAATTAGTATCGCTCTGGGCCTCCGATCGTGCGGCTATCTGTCACCTTTGCCTATTTATGTAAATCATAAACCATCCTCTCTAATAAGCATATATAGCACCTATAATACTAAATTCTGGAGTGGACAATAACTATTACTTTATCCCTGGTTTTATTTTCATTTACTTGTTTTTCTTTTTTCTTTCCTTGTTTAATTTAATATATTATGTATGTAATCAATCATCTATTCTTGTCCCCCCTTTTTCGCTCTTGGAGTGAGCACTGTTTGATGTTTGTTGTTTTTTCTATGCATTGCACACTGTACTTGAATACCATGTGTAACAGTATTGTATACAGTTGAAAAATGGACAAAGAAAGTAACTGTCTGGATATGCATATTATTTTGTTGAAAACCAAATAAAAAATAAGTAAAAAAAACAAAAAAAAAAAACAGCATTAATTCGTCTAGGTAGACTTGCATACAGTTTTGAAGGAACTCTCTTGGTAGGTTGTTCCAAACATCTTGGAGAACTAACCACAGATGTTCTGTGGATGTAGGCTTCCTCAAATCCTTGTGTCTCTTCATGTAAACCCAGACAGACTCGACGATGTTGAGATCGGGGCTCTGTGGGGGCCATACCATCACCTCGAGGACTTCTTGTTCTTCTTTACGCTCAAGATAGTTCTTAATGACATTGGCTTCATGTTTGGGGTTGTTGTCCTGCTGCAGAATACATTTGGCATGCCTCCCTGATAGTATTGCATGATGGATAAGTATCTGCCTGTATTTCTCAGCATTGAGGATACCATTAATCCAGACCAAATCTCCAACTCCATTTGCAGAAATGCAGCCCCAAACTTGCAAGGAACCTCCACCATGCTTCACTGTTGCCTGCAGACACTCATTATTGTACCGCTCTCCAGCACTTCGGCGAACAAACTCTTTTCTTCTACAGCCAAATATTTCAACTTTTGACTCATCAGTCCAGAGCACCTGCTGCCATTTTTCTGCACCCCAGTTCCTATGTTTTCGTGCATTGTTGAGTTGCTTGGCCTTGTTTCCATATCGGAGGTATGGCTTTTTGACTGCAACTCTTCCATGAAGACCACTTCTGATCAGTCTTCTCCGGAAAGTAGATGGGTGTACATGGGTCCCACTGGCCTCTGCCAGTTCTGAGCTGATGGCACTGCTGGACATCTTCCGATTTCGAAGGGTAATAGGCTTGATGTATTTTACATCTGCTGCACTAAGTTTCCTTGGACAACCACTCCATCTATGATCCTCAATGTAGCCCGTTTCTTTGTGCTTCTTCAAAAGACCTTGAACAGCACATCTGGAAACCCCAGTCTGCTTTGAAATCTTTGTCTGGGAGAGACCTTGCCGATGCAGTAGAACTACCTTGTTTCTTGTTGCTGTGCTCAGTCTTGCCATGGTGTATGACCTGTGACATCAAACTGTCTTTCACATCCTCACATTGGTAGCAGAGTTTGGCTTATGTTCCTCACCTTATATATACATTCTATGTTCCTCACCCAGTTTGAAGCCTCCTACACAGCTGTTTCTGTTTCAGTTAATGACAATGTTTCAACCTACATGTGAAATTGATGATCATTAGCACCTGTTTGATATAATTGGTTGATCATACACTTGACTATAATCTTAAAAAATTCCTGACTTTGTGCAAGTTTACCTATAAGAATTGATACTGGTTTGAAGGCAAAGGATAGTAACACCAAATATTGATTTGATTTAGATTTTTTTCATTGCCAGTGTTTTGTGTCAAAATGCTAAAAGTAGGGATGCACCGATATGGAAATTCTTGGCCGATACCGATACCGATATTTAAAATAACAATCTGGCCGATAGCCGATACCGATATTTGTTTATTTTCTTTTTGTTGTTATTCATTCACCCTTTTGTGTCAGAAAAATAATTAAATCATTATTTAAAAAGCACTATTTAAAAAATGTTCAGCCCTTCATCACTCTTATCTTTTAATGAGCACAAATTTAATCAGATTTATGAAACAATCTTTGATTTAACTAAACTTTATTTAACAGAGACATATTATGCCCATTTTACCGCAAGTTGAAATGGTTCCTTTGGATCTTAATGAAATGTCTGTAACATATTTTGGTCAAAATACCACAAGGATAATTTAAAACAGCACCTTTTTACCCTGTCTAAAACAGCCCTGTTAAAGTATCATTATAGAGACACTCTTCTCATTGATTTACGGTAGCAGTATTGCCCGTTTATTAGATGTGTTACAGCTTCTGTGTGTATGACGTATGTTGTCAATTCTCTTGTTACCTGTGCATGAGACGGATGAATAGAGCCGATGCACATGAGAATAAAGTACTTAAACAGACGCTACGCTCATACTTTTTACGTCAAGTTACACTGCGTGAGTCAAGATAACTTAACAAGCCCTCCTCAGTTTGACCTGTTTTTAGTGTCGGGCAGAAATCACATCGCGTCAAAACCCACCGTGGCCCTTCGCGATGCTTGTTTTAATTAAACAGTCGGATTCCCCTGGTCCGCACCAGTTCTCAGGGTTCCCCCAGCGGTCGCCGTGGCTGAGGTGATCCGCGGACCAAGAGAAAGAAAGCCCCCGCACCAGCGACGCCGTGAGGCGCCAACGGATGAGGACCTCCCGGTGCCGCGCACTGAGCCTCCGGCGGCGCGGAGAGGAGGGCGACGGAGCGACTGCTCCCCCAGCCGCGGCACGTGCCCAGCGGTTTTACCACAAATATGAACATCGGCCAATGATATCGGTGAATGTCAAGTTTATTACTGATAAGCCGATATCAGTAAACGAGGCGAATATCAGCCGCTACCGATGTACAACCGATAAATCGGTGCACCCCTAGCTAAAAGTGTTTTTGGAAATACAGAAGGGACATGTACTTGAATTTCAGGGACGCAGGTTGAGTAAAACCTAAGAAGGACTAATTTGTATTGGTTTTAAATTCTCTTGCATTTTCATAAACCCCAGTTCTTATATCCCTTTGTGTGTCTAACTGAACAGAGCTTTATTAGTAACTGAAGAGAGAGTAACCTTCATCGTATGAGAGGAAAAATCCAGTAGGTTGTCCTGCTGGTAAAAGGTGAAATGAAACTCTCTTCTTTTTTTTTCTGTTCATGCTAAAATAAAGTGAATTAACTTGGTCTGAAGTTTTCGATCACATCTTTATAAAACACCTCATTAGCTTCACACTTCAAACCCCTGGGGGGGAAAGGTTTTTTGAGAGAAGATTCCAGATGAATTTACTAGTCTGGCACTCAGTAGAGATTAACAGAGCTGTATAGGTTCATCTCTGATCCATGCACCTTGCTTCTAGCAAGTTTTGTGGTTATTGGTCCAGTAGTTTATTACATAAACCTGTTGACTGACAAATCAGAGATGAAAACATAAACTCCTTAGCAGAGGTTATAAAACTTCCCCACAATTATAAAGGAAATGTCACTAACATTAATAATAATTAGAAACACAACAGGAAATTTAAAGTAGAAATGCAGGATGACGTGCGCCGGGAGATGTGCGCCTCAGGATGATGTGCGCCGCAGGATGTGCGCAACAGGAGATGCGCCGCAGAAGATGTGCAATGCAGGAGATGTGCGCACTAAGAAATGTGCGCCGCAGGTTGATGTGCGCTGCAGGTTGATGTGCGCCGCAGGATGATGTGCACCGCAGTAGATGTGCGCAGCAGGAGATGTGCGCTGCAGGATGATGTGCGCCGCAGGATGATGTGCGTCGCAGGATGATGTGCGCCGAAGGAAGATGCGCAGCAGGATGTGCACACACATTTTTTTTATAACTCATATGCTAATTAGATAACACTTTCGCTATATAATTATGTGCGCACATCTGTGCTGCAGGAGATGTGCGCAGCAGGAGATGTGCGCTGCTGGATGTGCTCACATCTTCACCGCAGCTGGATGTGCGCGTACAGTTTTTTTATTAATTTGATTTAATTATATAATTATGTGGGCAAATCTGCGCTACAGGAGATGTGCACCGCAGGATGTGCGCCGCAGGACACTGCATGAAAAGAAGAATTTGTGCCAGTACATGTTGTAGGAAATTCCTGGAGAAATTTCTGTAACCAGTGTTGGGCCACACCCCAGCGGATGGCCACCAGACACAGTTCAGAGGTTAACACAAAGGAAATTTACACAAAGGCCTGTATAAATCAAGGCCTTGTGGAACATTCCGATCCACCTGTGAGTACTTTTACCTGGCAGTTTCGAGAAGCCCCAGCAGGTTTCAAGCCCCCCGCAGGACCAGGGGAACCCCTGCTGGGTCTGCAGACGCCCAGTGAGGGCCGAGCCCCTCCCACTGGGGTCCAGCTCTGATACTCAATTGGCTTAAAGCCAGCATCATCTCGTGACCAACTCCTCAAGGAGGAGGACCTCTCAGGTAGTTTAAAACTGCTGAGACCCCAATAATCTCCGCCATTTTCCCTGCTGAAAGACTACAACCAGGACCCCTCTGGGTCTTCCAGATGTTCTAACTGCTAAAGGGGGCAACAAGAGTTATTTTCTTTTATTTCTTTCATTTTCTTTTATCTTAAGTTGAATCTTACTTTGAAAGACTTTTTGTTTTTAACTTGAAAAGGCCGCGCCCAGGAACTCGCTTGCAGGCCGAGGCTCAGAGACTTTCTTTTCCACAATCCACAAACTGCTCCACAGCGGTTAATCCCTGCAGGACAAAGCATCATTCTGTCGCAGAAGGACGAAGCAGAATCCCGTCGAAGAAGACGAAAAACGTTTAATTCCGTTCTAAGAGCAAGAGAAATTCGCTCTATCAGGCCCAGCACGACGCCCGCTGAAACAGAGGAACCAGCGACAGAGCTAAAGAGGCCATGATTGTTCACTTGTTTTCCAGGAATCCGCCCATTCGCGCACGTATCCTGATGTTCAACAACAAGAGATTCACTGGACTTCCGGACAATCTGCACGCCACGCGCAAGCAACACCGCGGAGGTCACAGTAAGAGGCCTTATTGTCTGGGCAGGGATTAGTATTTAAACTTAGCGTGTCATTTCGAGTGTTTGTTTGTTTGTAGATCGCTGATCTGTTTTAAGCCGTGTAACGCATGACGAACTGGAGACGTCACATCCGGTTCCTTTGTCTACTGTGTTTTTGAGAAGCGTGCTTCCTTTTAACGTGTTACCGTCAGAGATATTGTGTGGAGATTTACATCTGTTAAAAGATAAATCTCACGTAACTGGACTGCCCGCTGTTACGACCCTGGCTGTGTATATATGTTATTGTTCTGTTCCTCCTTCTAGAGTGTGAGCAGTCTTCTTGAGTGAGTAGTGAAGCTACCCGTAAACTAAAATACCTGGTGACACTGGCCTGCTTGGGAGTGGGAAGAAGTGGGAGACGCACCACATGTTATGTCTCTGGGTTCCCCTAGACCAGGGCGTAACATGATTTGGGGGCTCGTCCGCTCTTTTCTGTGTCGATCGTCATCATGAATCGGGTGAGTTTGATTGTACTTTTTGTCCTCATCTCTGCTTGTTTGTTTGGCAGTTTTTTCTTTTGTGGGGGGTGGCAATTATGGAGTTTAAATTGGAAGAGTTTACTTTGAGTCCGTCGATTGAGACATTAAAAAAATGTAAGAAAGCTGATTTAATTTTGATTGCAGAGTTTTTTGAGGTGGCTGTGCCAGGCAAATTTAAAAAGCGGGAGTTAAAGGAGCTCCTACTGGAGGAACTGACTGAAAGAGGCTTGTTGGAGGAGCCAGCTCCTGTAGTGGGAGCTGAGCAGGGTGTACTGGCTGGCACTCCTGCCCCACTCCATGCCCTCCCCATACAGACTGGTATGTCTGCAGAGGAATTGTCATTGACTCTGCGCATAAGGGAGTTGGAGGTGGAGGCCATGCATCTTGGGTTGATGGCTCTTGAGATGGAGCAGGGAGCTGTGGCTGCGGCCCGTCCCTCAACCACACAGTCACCCTCCCCGACCCCCCAGGACAGTTTTGATGTGAGCCGGCACATCGCATTAGTTCCACCATTTAGAGAGTCTGAAGTGGACTCGTATTTCAACGCGTTTGAACGCATCGCTGCTACGTTGAATTGGCCGAAAAATGTGTGGTCTCTTCTGTTACAGTGTAAGCTCGTGGGTAAAGCCCAAGAGGTGTGCACGTCGCTGTCAATTGAGGACAGCTTAAATTATGAGGTAATGAAAGCCACCGTGCTGCGTGCATATCAGTTAGTGCCCGAGGCTTATAGACAAAAATTCAGAAAGTGTGAAAAAACTGCCACCCAAACATATGGGGAGTTTGCGAGGGAAAAAGGTGCTCTGTTTGACAAATGGTGCCAAGCCTGCAAAGTTGAAACCTTTGAGGGCCTGCGTGAGCTCTTGATAATGGAAGAGTTTAAAAATCGGCTTCCCGATAAGATTGTGATCTATCTGAATCAGCAAAAAGTTATAACCTTGACTGATGCTGCCGTGCTGGCAGATGAATTTGCACTAACGCACATAACTGTTTTTTCTTCCCCAGTCCGTCGGGAACCGGTCTCTACTGAACGAAGAGTAAGATCCCCTAATAGTGCTCGTCAAAATACTTTTACCGCAACTACTGCCCGTGAATGTTTCTACTGTCACGAGCAGGGACATCTTATCAGCGTTTGTCCCACTCTTAAAAGGAAAGTGCAAATTAGACAAACCAAAACACCGTTTCCGATTAACCTTATCCAAATTCAACCACCCTCAGCCAAAAGCATGAAGGTGGTGAAGTCAAAACAACCACAAATTGACTCTGTTTTCAGGCCATTCATTTCAGACGGTTTGTGCTCTCTGGTCGGTGACAAACAGCGCATATTGATCACTATCCTGCGAGATACCGGCGCTATGCAGTCACTCATTCGGGGCAGCATCCTTCCCTTCTCTGCGCAGTCTTACTGTGGGTCAGATGTGTTAGCATGGGGGTTGAAAATGAGTGTTATTCGTGCCCCCTTGCATTTTGTTCAGTTACATTCGCAATTTGTTTCAGGTGAATTCCAGGTTGCTGTGCGACCTGAGTTACCGATAGCCGGGGTGGATTTTATCCTCGGTAATGATATAGCAGGAGGGAAAGTTTTCCCAACCCCCGAGGTAATCGAAAACCCGACTGTTAATATGTGTGTGTCTGTCCCAGCAGGGCCAGTTTTGTTTCCCCTGTTTCCCGTGTGTGCCATAACCTGTGCTCAGGCACGGAAATTCAAAGACTTGGTGGATCTGAGTGACTCGTTCATGGGTTCCTCTGACCCACCAAGCTCACCTTCCGAGGGTGAAAGGTATGCACCTGGGACAGAGCTCCAGCCTGACGAGAATACCTAAACTTATCCGTAAATAAGGAACAGCTAATTAAGGCTCAAGAAATTGACACTAGGCACGGGTGCTCAGGCACGGAAATTCAAAGACTTGGTGGATCTGAGTGACTCGTTCATGGGTTCCTCTGACCCACCAAGCTCACCTTCTGAGGGTGAAAGGTATGCACCTGTGACAGAGCTCCAGCCTGACGACGAACACCTTAACTTATCCGTAAATAAGGAACAGCTAATTAAGGCTCAAGAAATTGACACTACTTTGTCCCATTGTTTTTCATTTGTAAATACATCTGCATGCAAAAAGGCTGTGTCCTACCTCGTTGATGATGGTGTGTTAATGCGCCATTGGTCTCCTGATTCTGTTTTTACGCACCAGTCTGTGCGTCAAATTGTAGTGCCACAGCCCTTCCGTTCTCAGGTCCTGAGTCTGGCTCATGATCACAGTATGTCCGGCCATTTGGGTGTCAGAAAAACATATCAGCGTGTCCTCCGTTATTACTTCTGGCCTTGACTTAAATCTGACGTTGTAAAATTCTGCCGTTCGTGCCACACTTGCCAGATCTCCGGTAAACCTAATCAGGTGATTCCAGCTGCTCCATTAAAGCAAATCCCTGTCATCGGAGAGCCATTCGAGCATGTCATTGTTGACTGCGTTGGGCCCCTTCCTAAAACAAAATCCGGTAACCAATACGTCCTTACCATAATGTGTGCCGCCACCCGGTACCCTGAAGCAGTCCCACTGCGCTCGTTGAAAGCCAGAGTCATCGTGAAGGCACTAGTCAAATTCTTTTCCACATTCGGCCTCCCCAGACATATCCAAAGCGACCAAGGCTCAAACTTTATGTCCAAAATATTTGCCCAGGTCATGATCGAGATGAATATTAAGCACCGTACCTCCAGGGCTTATCACCCAGAGAGCCAGGGTGCATTGGAGAGGTTTCACCAAACACTCAAAAGTCTGCTTCGTAAATTCTGCACGGAGACAAACAGAGAATGGGATGAGGAGCTGCCGCTGCTGTTGTTTGCGGTGAGGGAAACGACGCAAGAGTCCGTTGGTTTTAGTCCAGCCGATCTAGTTTTTGGACACACTGTGCGCGGTCCTTTACGTCTGCTCCGGGAGAAATGGCTCTCAGATAAATTCGGCTCCAAAGAAAATATTCTGGACTATGTAAGTTCGTTTCGAGAGCGACTGCACCATGCGTGTGATTTGTCCCGTGCCTCGCTCTCAGCCGCCCAAAACAAAATGAAAGTGTGTTTTGATAAAAAATCTGTTGCACGGGTCTTCCAGTCAGGTGACCGTGTGTTGGTTTTGCTGCCCGTCGTTGGTTCTGCTCTGCAAGCCAAATTTTCAAGACCGTACCTGGTTGATCTGCAACTCAGTGAAACTGATTATGTAATCCGAACACCTGACCGCAGAAAGAAAACTTGCGTATGCCACATCAACATGCTTAAAAAGTATGTGGGTCGTGAGAACTGTGCCGACCCGTCCCCTGTCGTTGCGCCTGTAGCCTCCATGTCTGTCATACAGCCCCCATACAATGCCGCGGATGATGGGCTGAATGACAGGCACAACTCTGTCCCCTGTGTGCGCTTCCGAAATTCTGAGGTTTTGTCTAAGTTAGATGTCTACCTTGAACATCTGCCCGTCTCCGCCAGGTCCGATATTCGTGGTCTCATCCAAGACTTTCCGACTCTCTTTGGTGACATTCCCACCCAAACTAATTTAATCAAACATGATATTGTGGTTGAAAATCACAAACCTCTTAAACAGCGGGCTTATCGTGTCCATCCAATAAAACGTGCCATGATGCAAAAAGAAGTACAATATCTTCTTGATCACGGTTTTGCTGTCCCAAGCAGTAGCTCTTGGAGTTCCCCTTCGATACTTGTCCCAAAGTCCGACCAGACCCCACGTTTCTGTAATGATTACCGTAAGGTTAACGCCATTACCAAGCCAGACTCCTTCCCGTTGCCGCTCATGGATGACCTCATTGATCGCGTAGGATCTGCCAAGTATGTGACAAAGTTAGACCTCCTGAAAGGGTACTGGCAGGACCCACTTACTCGCTGTGCGTCCGAGATCAGCGCCTTTGTCACGCCTGATCATTTCTTTCTTTCTTTTTTATACTTTATTTTTCGTTTTATATATGAGCATAAAACAACAAACAAGTAAACAAAAGAGGGCTAGGACACGACAGTGCACACATTTGGAAGCAGGTATAGAAAAGTTAAGCATAGGTGCAGTACAAAATACAAATATTTCTCGCTTTTGATTGGAATGGAGTGAGATAGAATCAGGAGTCTTTATGTTTGTAGCGATCCCATTTTTTCCAGTATTCCTCTCGTTTATCCTTTTGAAGCCGCAGCACAAAAGTCAAATTCTCCATCGCCTGGATGTAGTTTATAATGTTTGTTAAGAGTCTCATGGTAGGAGGATTCTTCTGGAGCCAGCATTTAGTAATTGCTTTTTTACTTGCAACCATGAAAATCTTCATGAGGTATGTGTCTCCTTTACTGAGACCTTCAGGGAGTTCTCCAAGATATAAACAGCTAAAAGAAAAGTCAAATATTATGTCCAGAGTTTCCACAATTAACTCTCTCACTTCCCTCCAAAAAGGCAGAATACAAGGACAAGACCAAAAGACATGAACACAATCTGCAGAAATCCCACCACATTCCCTCCAGCAGGAGACCTGCGTACCGTTAAATTTTGATGTCTGGTTAGGGGTAATAAAAAATCTCATCAAATTCTTCCAACAGAAATCTCGCCAGAAATACGAATTTGGGGAAGTGGATTGATTTTTCCAAGTTTGAAGCCACGTTTCTTCTGGAATTACTATATTAGCTTCTTTTTCCCAGCGTTGTCTAATATAATCTGTTGAGTTTTTATTCAATAAAGTAAAGCTTTACTGAATAGTTTTCCAGTGATACCTTTAGTACTTTTGGAATCATAAGCATCTATAAAAATTTGAATTATTTTCGAGGGTTCAGTTAAATTAGGGGTCTTTATTGTTTCCAGAAAAAAGTAGCGGATCTGTAAGTAACGATAAAAATCTTCTTGACCCAACTCATAAGATTTACGCAAATCCTCAAAAGATTTTAGGTTTCCTTTCTTTATTATACAGAAGGAGGTGATTCCTCGCTTAGTCCATTGTTTGTACCTATGGTCCTGTAAAGCTGGAGGGAAGTGTGGATGGAACGCAGGCCAGCTCAACACTCCAATCTCTCTAAAGAGCTGATATTTCTTTACTACATCTGACCACATTTTCAGAGAGAAACTAGTACAATGATTATGGAGCTGGTGAACATCATTAAACCTGCCAGGGCAACCCAGAACTGACTGGATAGGTATTTCAGTTAAAGATAGCTCAATATCTTTCCACCTAGCTTCATAAGATGGGTTACACCAACATACAGGATACCTCAGCTGAGCTGACAGATAGTAATCTTTAAGACAAGGCAGGGCCATGCCACCCCTCTCCCCCGGCTGTTGTAAAGTTGAGTATCTCACCCTTGGGCGTTTGTTGTTCCAAATAAATCTTGAAAAATGTTTATCCCACACTCTGAACTGTTTTGCAGGAACCTCTATTGGAAGTGCTGAAAATAAGTATAATAATCTTGGGAGAATATTAATTTTGATTGTCCGAATTTTACTGCCGAGGTCGAGGGGGAGCAAGCTCCACCTGCCCAGATCATCATATATTTTCTTATTTATCTGTTTATAATTAACATCATATAGTTGTGAAAGGTCCTTTGTCAATGAGACACCAAGATATTTAAGTTGTGGTTGGTGCCAATTAAATTGGTGCCTGCCCATCAATTGCTTTGAGGGCGTAAAACGGAAGGTCAAGACTTGTTTTTTTTGTACGTTCAGTGTATAACCAGAGTATTGCCCATACGTTCCCAGGATGTTCGTAAGCAATGGGATACCAGATTCAGGATTTTTAATTGTGACAAGGACGTCGTCCGCATATAGAAAAATTTTGTTCTCCACACTTCCCACATCTATACCCACCAGAGAGGTCTCCTCTCTGATAACCCTGGCAAGGGGCTCGATAAAAAAATTAAAAAGTAGTGGACTTAATGGGCAACCTTGCCTACATCCTCGTTGTAGCATTATTTGATTCAAAAGGCTCCCATTAATTTGTATCCTCGCTGTTGGGGAAGAGTACAGCATTCTTATGCATTGTATAAATGAATCACTAAAACCAAATCTTTCCATAACTTGAAGTAAGAAATCCCATCCTACCGAATCAAATGCCTTCTCGGCGTCTAGGCTGAGAAGGACTGCGCTTGATGTTCCTTTTGAAATTTGATTAATAATGTTTATGGCTCTTCTAATATTATCGTGTCTTTGCCTATTACTTATTAAACCTGTTTGGTCCTCATCTATCAAGGAAGGCATTATTGTGTTTAATCTTTTAGCCAATATAGCTGCATACAGTTTATAGTCTATGTTTAAGACACTTATTGGTCTATACCCTTTGCAGTCCATTTTGTCTTTTCCCTCCTTTGGTATTACTGAAATAAATGCCTCGCTCCATGATGGCGGGAGAGCCCCACCCCTGAGAGTGTAGTTGAAGGAAGCCTTCAATAAAGGAACCAAGAATTCTTTCATGCACTTATACCATTCCGGAGGAAATCCGTCACAGCCTGGTGATTTGTTGGCTCTAAGATTTGAGATTCCATTATCTATTTCCTCGGTTGAGATTTCACGAATTAACTCCTCGTTTTGATTTTTACCTATTGAGGGGAGATCTAAAGAAGAGAGAAATGTTTGAATTGTAAGTCTGTCTGATTTGTCTGGCTGTGTATATAGTAATCTGTAATATTTTTCAAATGCACTCTGAATTTCCTCTAATTTAGTAGTTACCTTATTTGTGATAGGATCCATAATTTTGTGAATTGAGTTTTCTGCTTGCTGTTTTCTAATTCTCCATGCAAGTATTTTAGACGCTTTAGGCCCTGCCACATAATATCGCTGTCTTAAGAATTTCATTTTTTTTTCAATTTCCTCACTAAGAATTTTGTCTATCTCCTGCTTAACAGGCCTCATTTGCTCACGTAAAGAGGGGTCGTTGTTAGTAGTATGAAGTAGCTCAAGATTTTTTAATTGCTTCTGCAAGTTTGACAGCTTTTTATCTCTGATCTTTTTTAGCCTAGCACACTTAGCTATGATTTTTCCTCTAAGAAATGCTTTTGCTGCATCCCATAGAATTGCAGGACTGACTTCTCCATTATCATTATGTTCTAAATAAGTTTCTACTTCCTTGGCCATTTCAGTTTTAAATGAATTACTATTTAATAAACCAGTATTCAGCCTCCATAAAGTAGTTTTAGGATTTCTATCTAAAGTAAATTTCAAAGTTAAGCCTGAGTGATCAGAAATATCTCTCTGTCCAATTGTGCAATATTTCACCTTATGGAAATCTCTGCTAAACATGAAGATATAATCGATTCTAGAGTATATGCCTTGCAGAGTAAAAGGTAAAATCACTATCGTGTTTGTGTAAATATCTCCAAATATCAATTATTCCAAGGTCTTGAAGAATTTTATTTATTTGTTTTTCTAAGAGATTCTTTCTTCTCGCTCGATTTGTTGTGTCTAATTTAGGATTAAGAAGTAAATTAAAGTCCCCTGCACATAGACATGTGCCACATGTTTCTGCAGCAATGAGGTTAAATACCTCCCTGAAGAAAGAGATGTTGCTACCAGGGGGGGCATACACGTTACACAAAGTAACTTCTTCCTGCTCTATTTTTCCCTTGACTAGGACAAATCTACCCTCTTTGTCTTTATGTTCTGCGATCAATTCAAAACAAACAGAATTTGGAATAAGAATGGCTACTCCCCTTTTCTTTCCTGTCCTGTGTGAGGAGAAAAAGGTATTTCTATATCCAATTTTCTTAAATTTCTCATGTTCTACAGCAGAGAGATGCGTTTCCTGCAGAAAAACTATATTAATCTTTTCTCGTTTCAACTTTGCAACTATTTTGCTCCTTTTGATGGGATTGTTTATGCCATTCACATTCCAAGACTGTATATTATAATACTGCATTCACATTAGTCACCATAAATATGTTTTCTTGTACCTTTAAGAATTCAGTCAAACCCCTTACAACACAAACAACACAAGATATAACATTCACTGAACATGTGATAAACTTACAGAACAGGTCTTCCAGTTCGGAGGTTCTCTTGAAACCCCTTTAGGTTGAGGGGGGAATACCACTAAGTGGGGCCCCTCAGCAGTACTTAGGAAATAAAATATGAGAAAATAGAAACACTGAAAAAAAAGTGGTGGCCTATTATGAAGGTCAGCTGCATCGAACCATTGCTATATTAACTTATATTTAAGGGAGGTCACAGGTTCCACATGAGTCTTTACTGTGGCTTTATGTTTATAGCTTCTTTAGCTTATTATAACATTAAATTAAGGTATCAATTGCTTAAGAACCATTAACTTACAGGTGGAGATAGATTAACATATCTCTATGAGGGAGGGGCGGGGAAAATTACTCATCCATTATTATGGCATCCTGGCTGGCTGGCCTCCGAAACATCTTCAACTTCTCGCGTGCGCTCTCCTGACAGTTATGCGCGTTCCCTGCTCGCTGAGTCCCTGCTGTACTCCACGGTAGAAGTTTGTTGATGGACTCCACGGTGATGTCTTTGGATCTTCTTAACGATAGCGGACCCACTGTGAATCCACGTCTCTTTAAATCCTCCGCGGCATCCTCGGCGGTGCTGTACGTCACCGTGCCTGAATCGAAGTGCACGCGCATCCTCGTCAGCGGAGTTTGGAAGCGGATCCTTTTTTCTTTGAGCGCTTTTTTGATGGGAGTGTACTCTTTCCTCCTCTGCTGTACATTCTCGGCTTAATCGTGGTCAAAGTACACTCGCTTTTCTTGAACACAGATGGGTTTCTTCCACGCAGCATGGAGGATTTTCTCCTTAATATTAAACTGTAGGAACCGTAGCACTGTAGAGCGCGGGGGCGCGCCCGCAGGTGGCTGTGGGCCGAGCGACCTGTGTGCTCTCTCGATTCCCAGACTCCCCTCTCCGCGGAGGCCCACGTTGTCCCCCAGTTCAGTACTCATCTACTTGGACCCAACATGTAATAACCCTCCGTATGATTTTCGACCATTTGTGTGCCGCAAACCTTACCCTTAACCTAGCGAAATGTGAGTTCGGAAAGGCCGTCGTTACATATCTGGGCAAATAGGTGGGGCAAGGTCAGGTTTGCCCGGTGAGAGTAAAAGTGCAGGCCATCATTGATTTTCCCGTGCCCCAAATGCGTCGTGAGCTCCGTCGGTTCCTGGGGATGGCGGGGTACTACAGGGCCTTCTGTTGGAATTTCTCTGAGGTAGTAGCTCCGCTCACAAGCTTGGCAAGCCCAAAAACCCAGTTCAAGTGGTCAGAGAAATGTCAAGCGGCATTCGAGGCCGCTAAAGCTCTCCTTTGCAGTGCTCCGGTTCTGGCCGCTCCGAACTTTGTGCGTCCCTTTAAGCTTGACTTCCTCTTTCCACCAATTCTCCCACAATCAACTTGGACCAGTGTCGGATGAATTATTGTTTTGTTTGCGTATGGATGAAAATAGAAAACTGTGTGTGGTAGCCCTGTAGGAGGGAGAAGCCATTTTCTTTTACCCTTTTCTCCTGTGTTTCCTGGTTTAGTAGTTAGGTAAGCTTTTGTCTTTTTGTTAACATTTTTGGTTTGTAGCAGAAAGGTAGGGAAATAGCTTGTTTTTGTTTGTTGTTTTGGCCTGTTCTCCCTCTGAAATGTAAATAAAAAGCTACCCGTAAACTAAAATACCTGGTGACACTGGCCTGCTTGGGAGTGGGAGAATGGGAGAAGCACCATTATGTTATGTCTCTGGGTTCCCCTAGACCAGGGCGTAACACCGCTTCTGGGGAGGTTTGTCTCTGACGATGTTTCTGATGTCTTTTTTTCTCTCTCTCTCTCTCTCTCTCTCTCCCTCTTTTCTCCTAAACCTGCTTTTACACACGTCCCGACCTCCCTTCACATGTTTCATGTTACATGGATAAATCTAGACTTAAAGAGCCTTAATACATGTCGATGCCATTCGGCGCCAAAACCACAAGATAAGAAATCTCTTTGTCTGAAAAATTCCTTTGTTTAAAGTCTGTGACCTGCAGCCATCTTGCTTTTCGCAAGGTGGCTTCACTTAGGTAACATCCATCTTGAAATGATGTGAATGTAACTTCACCTTGAATTCTGCCAGAGGACGTCACCATGTGTTTTCTTCATTACGCTATAGCCACTCCCCTTTCTCTTTCTTACACACACACACACACACACACACACATATAGAGACACAGACAGGCAGACACACAAACGACCACACACACGCACATAGATACTCAGTATCAGATGTATGTTTCTAATTGTGATAAGTGCTGCGGCTGTTGTCATCTTTGAAATATTGGAGTTTGTTAAATGAAGAATCATTGAATAACATTAACTTAATTCCCCCTTTATAATAAATACTTTTGTAATTAAAGTATTTGTATTTCTGTGATTATTTGTGCATATGTATGTGAATACAGCTGGATTACTATAGCCTGTGCTCGAACTTAAAACCCTTCATTGTTTATTATATAATCATTAATATTAAATATTGAGATTGTTAATTTAACTTTTATCACTTGAGACTGATAACTATAGTTTGACTGGTTGGTCCCGTCACACATTTGTCATGTTGACAACACACTCAACACACTTCAGACAGATCATCTGTTGATTTTACACAGATTAACCACACTTGCATCTCAGAAACTACGAAAAACCAACACACCCGTTCTGTGATGAGCGGTTGGGTTGTTTTCAGTCTCCGATGACAGAACCTTATCATCGACAACGAGAACATCTTTTAAAATCCTGTCTGCTGACTTTAACCAGCAGCGACAGGAGGACACGTGAAGCTCCACGCGTCCATTAGAAGCACGTTCACCAACTTAACTCATGAAAACACCGCTCGAGCTTCCGCCTTGTTGATGTGAGGGATGTTTACATGTAGCACTGGTTTGGTGTGTGCGCGTTGTAATGATCACCAGCGACAAACAAAAGCACTTCGAGTGGAGCTGGTGACGCGTGTGTGTTCTTCAATGCTCCATGTGTCTCCTATGAAGAGGAGCGTCAGATTTGTGAAGCCTGGTATTACGTTTAAAGCGTTTATTCTGTTTTCGGACTATCACCAGATGACTTGGGCGTTACCTTAAAGCACATCTGGTGATATACATCTGACAAAGCAAAGAACGAGACATTTATCTGACGCGCGATGCAAATTTCAGCGACTCTGTGGCGTAGTGAGATCGTCATCAGGCTAGAAGCTTATAGTGCTTCAGCTTGTTTCGAATCCTGTTCAAGGTTTTTGTACAATTTTTTTTTTTTGACCATTTAAATGTATATTGCGGTCTCAACGTGATGCTGACACGGACACATGAACTCGTGAAGGGTTTTTGTAGGATTTTTATTTCAGCAAGACCTTCAGTAGATCACCGCACTTCACACACAGGCGCTTTGTGAAAATGACGAATCTGCCAGCGGCTCTGAAAAACAGCCTCAACATCTGGAATGTCGCCAGTTGCCATGCGTTCCAGTTAAACTGGAACACCGGATTCCTGCACACAAGGAGGCAGTCACCTCACATTACGCCGTGTAGTAGAAAAATTAACTAAACATGGTTGACAAACTATTTTGTATTTAGATGGTAAGCGTTTGAAGTCTTGACAAGAGACTTTTATGACTTGTATTTACATACACCAAATGTTTTATGACTTGAGCTGTTTGATGGTCGGAACTGTTTATGACGTGAATAAGGTGAGACCTTTTGTGACTTAATTACCCATTAAAGGACGGAGTGTATGTCTTCTTATCACCTAATGAAACACATTTGAATCAGCTGCTAATGTTTAGATTCCTCTCCTTCCCCCACCTTTGGAACCTGTCTGGATCGGCTCAGAGGGACAGCCCTCAGTCCTCCTATATAAGATCTGTTTTTGAATGTTCTGCATCCTCACTCTGAGATCCTTGTGGTCTCCCTGTGTTGATCCTTTCTGCAGAAAGCCACTTATTAAATACACGTAGATAACTTTGTTGTTTCTAGCCTCTAGTATCTCCAGATTTCCATCACAATTTGGTGTCAGAAGTGGGATCGCACGTCTGGACGGATCTGGACTCGGGTGAGCGGTTGACTGATCCTCTTGGAAGAATAGTTTCCAACCTCAAACCTCCCCATCCGGGTGAGATGGTGGGACCAATACCCGAGTCCCGGATCGTCTCAGCGCTCCGATCTATCTGGTGCGTATCTGAGATTTCAAGTGTAATATATACTAGCAAAACATAGTGTTACGAAGAAGTTGGTCTAAGAGGAACAGGATCCTTCAGACAGGTGAAAGCCCTGTACATTTTGAACCAAGGTTTAGAATAAACCTGGAAGGTAGACTGACGAGGTATCTTTAAGAAAGAGTTTGTTAAATATCCCAACCACAGAGAGGACATAACACTGAGTTGTATTTGGACCCTTGATAGCTCAGTTGGTAGAGCGGAGGACTGTAGGTTAGATATGTTGTTATCCTTAGGTCGCTGGTTCAACTCCAGCTTCAAGGAGTAGTCTTTGGGGAGAGCGTGGCCTAGGGGATAGAGCGGGTGCTCTGCAACAAGAAGGTTGCTGGTTCGAATCCCACTCTATCCCATCTGCATGCCTAAGTGTCCTTGGCAAGATACTGAACCCCTAGATGGCCCCTCATAAAATGATGAGTGTTCTAAAAATGTAAGTCGCTTTGGATAAAAGCGTCAGCTAAATGACATGTAATGTAATGTACTATTTGCATTGTGTGAAACAAGTCTCTAAAAAGCGCGCTATGTAGAGAACCTCTTTAAGGCACTATGATTTGTGTTGGTTAGGCAGGATATTTGAAAGTGTATTTTAGAAAAGATGAATTGAGAAACTAACAGCAACCAAGTAATTACAAGAGGAAATTACTATTGAATAATATGTAGGAGGTATTACATTATTTTGATGATGTTTATATTACTAGGTTATATATTTGCTCCTTAAGATAGCGTTTAGGAGATTGATGAAGACTTAAGGTAACTAACACTTAAATTAAAATAATAAAAAAAATTCTTTACATAGGTAAATGTAAAAATAAGATTTGGATAATTGAGCTGAGTAGTCCTTATACGAACTTCATGTGAAGGAACTATGGTGACACAGCACTAAGTCTGATACATGTTGTGGATGAGTTTTAGTGTAAGGAATGTGGATAGAAGAAAAATTGCATCAAAGGGATAGAAAACACTCACTGGCAGGGACAGATAACACCTCACAAATGTCTCAGTGTCTCTTAATGCAGGTTTCCAACCTCGACTCTTCCCGGCTGACAAGAAGACAACCAGAACAACACCAGGCTCCACCAGAAACAGATGTTCCACAGGCAGGAGCCAAAGCTCCAAAACAACAACCTTTTCCAGCTAATAACGTTCAAGACCCGCAACTCCTCTCTCACCTTGCACCAGCCAAGCAGGCAATATGGACTGGGAAAAGATCCAGCCTAAATCGCGAATTGTTGAAGTGACCTGAGGTTGCCAGCCTGTTAAAGCATACAGGCATCAAGTGGGACTGGGAAGAGCATAATAAAAACACATGCAGTTCATGCGAAGAAGAAGAAGAAGAAGAAGAAGAAGAAGAAGAGCTAAAGACACTGATCTGCATAAAGCCTCACTGACAATCTTCAAAGGTACATCGCGGATGCAGAAGAAGAGGATTCCAAGGAAGGAGGTGAGACGGAAAGGTGGAATAATGATTAGGAAATTAGTGTTCTCTGTGGAGAGAAGGGACATTGGGCAAAAACAAAAAATTGCAGAAGAAACAGCAACTCTACAAAGCTGATAGAACCGAGGCGGAGATGGAGGAGAGGGAGGAACCAGCAGCTTCGAACAGAGAACGAGGCCGTGAGGAACTCATCACACATCAAGAGGGTGAATGCACCACACCAACACAAACACTTATCAGAGAAGTAAATGATTGTTTTGTTTTTTAGAAAAGAAAGACAAACTACTAATAGTGATATGTTTGACACACATCCTAAAATGAGCAAATTAGTTGTTGGATCTGTTTTTGATTCAGGAAGCACGTGGTTGAAAATTCATGACTCCCTTAATATGAGGTGATATTATAATATAATATGAGGCTAATATGATGTCTCAATGAAAAATTCAAGTGTACATTTTTTGCTATCCTCCTGTTGTCCAAATTAATATGATGGGAAGAGATGTAAAGTGTCTTTTGGATATTTTTATAGTTTCCACCCCATCAGGAGTCATAGTGATCCGAACGGCTGATCTTTATCCACCACAGATTTACTTGGCATTAATTGTAATGCTGCTTCACTGCTATACGAGTATGAATGGAAGCTTTGTTCATCAGTTGTCACATCAATCAACAATGATCTAGTGGCCAGGTCACATTCAGTCACACAAAGAACATCCAAAAGATGAACACTGCACTCAAACACAACAGGAGAGATGCAGGTTTTCAGAAAAGATGGTTTAGAGAAAGTTGTGTGAAAGATAATTTAACACCAAGTTTTATGTTCTGGTAGGAACATAGATGTGCTGTTTCCGTAGTCACCCTCTCAGTTCCTTCACAGATGTTCAGAGGATGCTCTCCTTTTTGACGTTCCTGGTTCACACTCGCATGACTTGCTGTCAAAAACAAAAATTATGAATGGCAAGACTTGGGACCATGGATATAAAAATGTGTCAATGCTCACATTTGGGAAAAGATATCAGATCCTGTGGTTTAGTATTAACTATTTTTGAAAGTGTTTAGAAAATGATTTGCATCTGTTGGTCACACTTCCAAGGTTGTTTAACTGGTACCAGACACACGTAAAGAAGCCCAATATGCACATGCATATTAAGATTATACAAACAACATTTCAAGGGCTCAAGGTAATCACAATGTGGGTTTAATTGAAAAATGGAACCTGTGGTTATCACACCATGATCTGATAATATCTACTGAAACAGAAAGCCATCGATGGTATTACACCGTTTTCAACTCTCTATCGAGGGCAGGTGTAATTGTTCCTTGCAAGGATTCACTAGTGCACACTCCGATTTTTTCCGGTGAAGAGTATTTTTGATAAAACACAACCTGATGATTTGCGATTCATCTAAGATTTGTAAGTTGTCAACGCCACAGTACAACAACGCGCTTCGTCTGTTCCAAATTATTAAAACAATCCTTTAGCAAGTTCTGAAGGATATTAAATGGTTCTCTGTTGTTGATCTGGCAAATGTATTGCATTACATTACATGTCATTTAGCTGACGCTTTTATCCAAAGCAACTTACATTTTTAGAACACTCAGCATTTATGAGGGGCCATTTAGGGGTTCAGTATCTTGCCAAGGACACTTAAGCATGCAGATGGGATAGAGTGGGATTCGATCCGGCAGCCTTCTTGTTGCAGAGCACCCGCTCTATCCCCTAGGCCACGCTCTACCACGTATTCTTCAGTGTTTAAATTGATAAAGACAGCCAATACTGATTTGCATTTGAGTTCAACAGAGAAAGTTATACATTCACAAGCCTTTGTCAAGGCTATTGTGAATCACTGACCATTTACAACCAGGCACTAAAACAGGGGTGGGCAATTAATTTTCCAGAGGGGCCACATGAGAAACATGGACAGTTGTGGAGGGCCGGACCAATAAGTGAACTTAATTCTACTCATATTAATTTGATGAGCTTCTACAGATAAGAGTAAATGTTATGGTTAGGCAATGAAAAAGTGAGGCAGGCAAAGTAATAACGCCAACAATATATCACACTTTAATCAACATTTACAAGAACAGTTGTGAACAAATAATGCAATTTTTTTGCAGTATTCCAAACATCAGCTTTAAATTAACTGTATACAAAGCGCTATTACTATTTGCATATAGTCTTATCACCCCATTTGCGTTTTTTTTTCTTGTTAAGTGAGAGATATCGAGTCTGTTCATGGGCATGAACAAGTGCACTGAAGTCAGGTTGAATATTTGAGGTGGATATGCGCAGGACAGCTGAAAGGTGATCATCAGTGAGAGAGGATCAGTATCATGATTTGTTAAACTTCATCACAGAAAATGTTTGTTCACATGTCAGTAGATCCAAAGAGAACCAACATCTTCTGAGCATGCCTCGTCACGTATGAAAAGTTCTCCTCTTTGAGAGAAGAATAAAACTCCAGCAGTGACGCTGACTTAAAGTGCTCTGCCAGCAGTGTACCTGCGGAGGTGATCAACTGATTGTGTGGCTTCTTTCAGAGATTGCATGTGGTTGAGAATGTAACCCTCCAACTGGCTTGAAAGAAACTGCAACTTTCTCATGAAAGCCTTCACCAGGCTGTACATTTCATGTGCAAATAGACCCTTGCCTTGCAGTTTGGTATTTGGCTCATTCATTAATGCAGTGACATCAACAGCAAATGCAAGATCTTCCATCCAGTCTGCATCTGAGAGATCTGGGCTGTCCTTGCCTTTCTTTTCACAAAACTCTTGAATCTCTGCTCTCAGGTCCCATACCGTTTTAAGCACTTTGTCCAGACTGAGCCATCTGACAGCTTTGTGGTAGCCTATGTCCCCATGTTCAGTCTCATGCTCTTCCAAAAGTGCAACAAACTGCCTGTGATTCAGCTCTTGCCCTGATAAAGTTAACTAATTTAGTTACAACATCAGTAACATGATTCATTTTTAACACTGACTTACACAACACCTCCTGATGTATAATAGATAGATAGATATGATAGATAGATTACTTTATTCATCCCCGAAGGGAAATTAAGTTGTCATAGCAGCCGGTACATTTGAATACAATAAAATACAATAGAATAGAATAGAATAGAATAGAATAAAATAAAATAAAATAAAATATAAAATATAAAATATTGCGGTAGAAACAATAAAAACAGAAACACAAGATAAATGGGTAGATAAGGTGCAGTGGCAGATGATGGTAAGTACTGATGATATGATGGTAATGTTATTGTTACAGTATATATATAAAAAATAGTACAGTATATATAGTATATAATATATATTTATATATGAAAGTAATTATACCAATATAATAATAGCAGTATATAGTAATAATAGCAGCAACAGTATATATATAATAATAATAATAGTAAAATATAATAATAATAACAACAACATATACACATGTATAAATATGTGTAAATAGACTTATCTATACAAAGAATATATAAAGAGTATGATATAATATATGATATATAGTACGGGTATAAATATAAGTATTTGGCGATACAATAGATAATATGATATACTATTAGAGTGTAAGAATATGTAGACTGAGTGTACAAAAGACAGTATTATTGTATAAAGTGATGAATTGAGACAGGTGTGTTTAGGTCAGTTCTGTGATGGTGGCTCTGACAGAGGTAGAGGAGTTGTACAGTCTTATTGCGGTTGGGAGGAACGACTTCCTGTATCGTTCCTTAGAGCAGCGGGGTTGAATGAGTCTGTGGTTTAAGCTGCTCCTTAGCTTGTCCAGTGTTATGTGGAGGGGGTGAGAGGGATTGTCCATGATTGCCAGCAGTTTTGCCAGCATCCTGTCCTCCACCACCTCCTCCAGGGTGACAAGCTTAGAGCCAACCACAGACTCTGCCTTCCTAATGAGTTTTTTCAGTTTGTTGGCGTCCTTAGCCTTGATGCCTGCACCCCAGGACACCACAGCAAAGAAGATGGTGCTCGCCACAACAGACTTATAGAACATCTGCAGCATCTTGTTGCAGACATTGAAGGACCTGAGCCTCCTCAGGAAATAAAGCCGGCTTAGGCCCTTCTTGTAGACGGCCTCTGTGTTGGTGGACCAGTCCAGTTTATTGTCCAGTGTGACACCCAGGTACTTGTATGCAGGGACCACCTCCACAGCCGTCCCACCGATGCAGACAGGAGAGGGAAGGGGCTTGTTCCTCTTGAAGTCCACCACCATCTCCCTCGTCTTCGCCACGTTGAGCTGCATGCGGTTCTCCCCACACCACTTCACAAAGCTGTCAACCAGGTCCCTGTACTCGGCCTCCCCTCCGCCCTCAACACACCCCACAATGGCCGTGTCATCAGAGAACCTCTGCAGATGACACGTCTCTGTGCAGTGCTTAAAGTCAGCAGTGTATGTGGTGAAGAGGAAGGGGGACAGCACAGTTCCCTGGGGGGCCCCGATGTTACTGATCAGACGATCAGACACACAGTTCTGTAATCTCACAAACTGCGGTCTGCCCGTCAGATAGTCATCGACCCAAGCGATGAGGGGAGCACTCACCTGCGTGCCCTCCAGTTTGGCCTTCAGCAGTCTGGGCTGGATGGTGTCGAAGGCGCTGGAGAAGTCGAAAAACATGATTCGGACTGAGGTGTTGGGTCTGTCCAGGGAGGAGTAAGCCTTCTGCAGCAGGTAGATGATTGCATCATCAACCCCAACATGGGGCTTATATGCAAACTGCAGGGGGTCTTGTGATGGGCACACCAGCGGTCTGAGGTGGGCCAGGACCAGTCTTTCCATGACCTTCATGATGTGAGAGGTCAGTGCCACCGGCCTGTAGTCCTCCAGTGCAGCAGGACGTCCTTTTTTGGGCACTGGGACCAGGCAGGATGTTTTCCAGAGCACTGGCACTCTCTGAAGGTGTAGGCTCAGGTTGAAAAGGTGCTGGAGAACTCAGAGCACAGAACACAGAGCTGGCTGGAACCGGCCTTCAGCACACGAGGGCTGATGCGGTCCGGCCCCGCAGCTTTCCTCGGTTTGAGCCTCTCCAGCTCTCTCCTCACCTGGCTGGCTGTGATGTGGAGTCCAGACTGGGGGGTGGGGGGTGTCAGTGGTGGGTTTGAGGGTGGTGCAGAGATGTGTGTGTTGCAGGAGGTGGTGGGGGGCTGTGGGGGATGTGAGGATGTCCTAGGGGTGGGAGGTGTGAAAAGGTCTGTGGTAAAGGCCAGCGGGGGGGGTGGGGGTAGATGGTGACGGGGGTGGAGGGGGGCAGGGGGTGATGGGGGAGGTGGGGGGTTGTTGCTCAGAGATGCAGTAGAGGCAGTCGTAGAGTCAGTGGAGTCAGTGGAGGGTCCGCTGGGGGTGGGGGGGTTGGAGTTGAACCTATTGAAGAACGTGTTCAGCTCGTTCGCACGTCGTTCATCCCCAGCTGCTCCCCCATCTCTCCTCTTGAAACCAGTGATCTCCTTCATACCACTCCAGACGTCCATGGTGTTGTTTTCCTCCAGTTTGTGCTCCAGTTTTCTTCTGAAGTTGTGTTTGCTCTCCCTGATGCTGCGCTTGAGCTCCCTTTGAACCCGCTTGAGTTCTGCTCTGTCCCGTGATCTTAAGGCCCTCTTCTTCTCGTTGAGAAGGGCCTTCAGGTCGCTTGTAACCAAAGGCTGGTTATTTGGGTAACAGCGGACCTCTTTAGTGGGGATGGTGTTATCGATGCAGAACCCAATGTACTCAGAGACACAGTCAGTCAGGCCATCAATGTCCTCACCATGTGGCTCATCCTTAATGCATCCTTAACATTTGCATACAGCAGGTCCAAAGTCTTATTTTCACGGGTGGCAAATTTGACAAACTGGAAGAAGGTTGGGAGTGTGGATGAGAGGGAAGCATGATTAAAATCACCTGTGAAGATGATGAAGGCCCCGGGGTGTTGGGTCTGTAATCCTGCAGTCACAGTGTGGATGACGTCACACGCTGCTTCTGCGTTCCCAGATGGAGGAATGTAAACTTTGATGGCGAAAACACTGGTAAACTCCCTCTGCAAATAATATGGACGAAGTCCGACGGCGACGAGCTCGATGTCCGGGCTGCAGACACGCTGTTTAACAGTGACGTGCCCGGGGTGACACCACCTGTTGTTCACGAGCACGGCGAGTCCCCCTCCTTTCTTCTTGCCGGTCGCGATGGTGTCTCTGTTGGCTCGAACCGTCTGGAAGCCGGGAATGGTGACATTGGAGTCCGGTATCTGCTCGAGCAGCCACGTTTCCGTGAGACACACAATACTGGACTCCCTGTACTCCCTCTGTGTCCTGATGAGCGCTTCCAGTTCGTCCACTTTATTTGCCAGCGACCTCACGTTTCCAGTGATGACTGCAGGGATGAAGGGCTTAAACTTCCTCTTCTCCATCCTCCGTTTAAGCCCCGCTCTGCAGCCCCGCGGTCTCCTCTTTAGTTCCTCCCGGATGGTGGGTCTCTCTCCGGCCAAGAGGGTAGTGTGCCTCAGGGCGATCAGCTGGTCGCGGGTGTAAACAATGCCGGCATGTGTTGCAGGCATTCTCCCAGTGATCCGAAGAGACCGAAGTGCGGTTAAAAGTTATAAAAAGTGTCCAATAAATTTCAAAAGCATCTCGTCATTGTCCGGAACGAAGATGCACAGAGTAGTGCAAAAATAAATATAAAAAACAAATAGCAAACGTTATAAAAACACAAAAAACCGACAGTAGTACCAGGAGCTGCTACGACAGGCACCCGTTAGTACGGCGCCATTTCCGTTAGTCAGGGTTCATACACATTTTGACCCATGGATTTCCATGACTTTTCCATGACTTTCAATATCTTTAAACCAACTTTCCATGACCAGACATTTTGTGAGATCTCAGTGTATACATGCCAAAGAGTCTAAATTTAGTATTTAAGCTAACAATGAGAATTTCAAAGCATACAGTAAACCTTTAATTACACAAATGAATGAGACAATAGTTTGATTGACGTCTGTTGTAACACATGGCATGTACTTTTCCATTTGTAGCCAAGCATGGTTAAATCTACACTTCCCTGGCGTAGTGCATTATCTCACCTGCTTCCCCACCGAACATTTCAATTAGTATGAGATAGTACGCCTGCATATATTTTGAGCGTATTTCTTTTAAAAGCATATGAATTGATTAAAACTCAGCGTAAATTAACAACATGAAAATATGAATATAACAAATCTCCATGACTTCTCCAAAACTTTTGGGATTACATTTTTTTCAAGCACTTTTCCAGGACTGGAAATAAACATTTAACAATTCCATGACTTTTCCAGGTTTTTCATGACCGTGGGTTAATTTCCCACACTTTATCTTGCATCCGCTTCAAAAGTCGTCCCTTTTTTTTGACCGCATTGCTGCCAGCTCCTCAGTAATCGCAAAGTCTTTCGTCATCCCACGTACAAAGATGAGTAACTGGGCTGTGTCGCAGACATCACAGCCCTCATCCAGAGCCAAGGAGAAAAAGTCAAAATCGACTACTTTCTTTAGCAGCTGAAGCTCGAGATTTCCCGCGATGTCCTCGATCCTTCTTGTTAAGTTTCGTCCGTAAAAGTCTCTCCGTGCTTTGTCTTGTAATGCCGGTTCAAATTGTAATCCTTAAAAATAGCGATCTTTTCTCCACAAACTAAGCACACGGCTTTCCCATCGATATTTCTTGTCTTAACGTGGGCTGACATTTTTGCGGACTTTAACAGCTAACTCCTATCTCTTCTTAACTCCGTTCGCCAAAAAATCATACGCTCGCGGGCATTCAGGATGTACGTCAGGTAGATGTTAAAAAAAAGCACCTTCAAAATAAAAGAAATGTTGTTGTATTCTTTGCATGATGTCCACCTATTTACGTGTGATTCCTAATATTCCTTTGACCTCACGCAGGCCGGTCACAGACAGCCAAAGGGCCGGATGCGGCCCGGGGGCCGTACAATGCCCAGGTCTGCACTAAAAGGAAGCTTAAGATCATTAGAGATAGCACCAGGTAGAGCACAGTTATGATATGTTGATAATTTAATAATTTGTGATTTGTGCTCCAACTGAAGAATATTGTGAAAATGATACTGTAGCTCTCTTAAAACATTTAGCTGCATAAGGTAAGCCTGAAAAACTGCAGTTTGTTAAAGTATAAGTCTGCAGGAGATGTGCACTGCAGGATGTGCGCGCACATTTTTTTGTTAATTTGATTTAATAACTGCATCTCATCATATATATTTTTTTTATTTATGTGCGCCGCAGGATATGAGTGCACAATTTATTTTTATTAATTTGATTTAATTTTTTTTGTAAATATATAATTTGTATTTGTGTGCCGCAGGATGTGCGCTGCACATAAATAAGCGCAATTTTTTTTTTTGTAAATATATTTTTTATTTATGTGCTCTGCGGGAGATGTGCACCACAAGAGATGTGCGTGCACAGTTTTTTATTAATTTGATATAAACATTTTTTTTGTAAATATATTTTTATTTATGTGCGCTGCAGGAGATGTGCGCCGGCACAGATGTGCGCCGCAGGATGTGCGCCGGAGGATGTGCGCACATCTTCACCAGAGCTTTGTATACATTATATAGCCCAAACCTGAATGCTCTGCTATACCAAATTGTGAGAAAACGGAAAATCCAGAAAAAGTATTTTCCTATATTTCAAAATACATGTATTGTATTTTGTAACATTTTCTGGCACAGGTATTTTGTATTTTATTTGAATACATTTATTTGAGGGGTAAATTGTATTTTCTAGCAAAATACATTTTGATGTATTTTTGCCCATCCCTGCCTGCCTGCCCCCGATATATGACCATGTAGCACTCGAACCAGTGCCATCTCTGCTTGCAGCTCTACTTGTCTGGCTGTGTGGAGACGCTTGTTGGGAGGCCCGATCTGTCATGGAGGAGCAGCAGACACTAAAGAAGTGGATGATATATCTTGTAGAACTTTGTAAATCACCGCACCAATTCTGCTTACATTAAACCAAACTGATTCAATACACAATAGGAAAAGGAGATCATTATTCTCTATTAGTGCAGCTGGTAACCAGAACGATCGTGCATTTTGTGATAAAAGCATGACATTTGGTACACTTATAGCCAAAGGCATTCTCAAAAGATTTGGATATGGAGCCACCATGAATTTTCAAAATGGCGCCCATGGCAGCCATCTTTCAAAATGGCTGTCAGTAACAACTGTTTGCTTATGAATGATGGATATAATATGATGTTTCAGGCTTATTTACCATACATAGTACTTGGTAAATGTCTTTTGGATAATCTAAATTTGTCATTAAATATTCAAGATGGCTGACATCTTCAAGATTGCAGCCATCACTTTTATGACTGTCTGATATGGGTGATCTCTGTGTCAAACCAGTATTATTTTTTATTTCCTTTTCTTTGTGCAGAATTCAAATTTGGAACTTTACAATTGGCCAGAAGCTTCCTTCTAACTCAGAAATGGTGACCACAATAGTCACACTTATTTCTGAAATTAAATCTATAATTTCAAGTACACTATCATCTATTTTATTGTAATTGAAATGTTACCCAATGAAAAAAAGCACAACCAGGGCACACTGGTGACACCACTGCTGTGAAACTCAGCATGGGGTTCAGTGCCAGCTACACACACTCCTCTTATGGGTTTCCCAAAGGAAAAAAGCACGTACTTAGCCTACGCACGTGCCCATGCATCACAATGGGCACAAAGCACGTGCGTAGGCTAAGAACATGCTTTTTTCCTTTGGGAAACCCATCCATTGCCCTTTTCTGTATTTAATGTGCTAGTTGTGGTGTAAGTTAAGTGGTAGTGTAGTTTAGTTTCCTAAATGCTATGTAATTCTAGGCCCACATCTGCTTAGCTTACAGAGTTAGATGTAGTTAGATAGCCGCACCTGAATGGACAGGATGTGCCAGCGCGGGAGAGCCGAGCCAAGGGTAACGGGGCTTTATATGATTTTCATATAGTTACCCGGATGGTGTACAGATCGCACAGGAATTAAATGGTACTGGATGAACGATCGGGCTAGGTGTAGGGTAATGTTATCCAAACCTAGTTGTATCCCACACTTGAATGTGTTTCCCTGTAGTAAAAGGTGGTAAAAGGATAACCCCTCTGCCTTTACTGCAGACATTGTTTTTCTAACCTGACAAAATGTCGAAGTTCCAGCTTGTGAATTTTGATGGTCAAGGACCATCAACATCTTGCACAGCCAAGACTGACTGGAATCTCTGCATTATATGCCAAGAGCACACGGCAGAGGCATTGAGATGTCCTTTGCAGTCCACGCGAGCAGACAAGGGGAGTGGATACACTTCACTTGCGGAGCAGTTAATCCAGTTTAATGAACTTGGTCAGCTCTCTTCAACGTTGTCAATTGGAAGACTGGATGAGGGCCATGGTATTGAAGCTGCCATGATTGCAAACAAAGCACAATACCATCACACATGCAGGCTGAAGTACAACGAAACCAAGTTGCAAAGAGCAAAAAAGCGAGCTTCGGGTGAATGTCCTGATCAACAAACTCAGAAGATCCCAACCGATCCGGACTCCTGAAATGAGACAGTAAGACATCTGTTTTTTTTGTAAACAGCCTGCTGGCAATGAAGGCCGTCATGAGGCTGCAACCTTCCAATTGGACAATCGGGTGCGCGCTGCTGCAACCCTACTCCAAGACACAGAATTGCTTGGACGACTTAGTGCTGGGGACATGGTGGCTATAGAAGCCAAGTATCATACCAGATGCCTAATAGGTCTCTATAATCGTGCCAGAGGGGCAAACTTAGAAGGTCTTCAAGGTAATGGCCAGGGACATGCAGCGTCAACTTCTAGTGTTGTGTTTGCTCAGTTGGTGCTTTATATAGAAGAGACCAGACAGCAAGATGGGTCGACACCTATATTTAAACTAGCTGAACTTGCCCAGCTCTACAAGTCACGGATGGAACGGCTAGGTGTAGAGGTTGATAACAGAGTTCACTCTACACGGCTGAAACAGAGACTTCTTGCAGAGTTCCCCGATATGCGAGCTTACACCAAGGGGAGAGATGTCCTAATGGCCTTTGAATCTGACATTGGCACTGCTCTTGCCAAAGCCTGTGAGCAGGATAACAACGAAGATGCTATGCACATTGCACGTGCTGCACAGATTGTCCGACGTAACATCTTCGGTGAGGCCAAACCATTTAATGGTTTCCCTGAAAAATGCCAAGAGGACTCTGTGCCACAGCTGTTGCTTACCCTTATTAACATGATCTTAGAGGGACCTAGCATCAAAGACCAGATGGAAGAAGCAGCATCTTCTGCAGCACTTACTATTGCTCAGTTGCTGAAATTCAACAGTGTTAAGCACAAGCGGTCATCAAACACAGCAGCTTTTTTCAGACACAGTACTGCACAGGAGACGCCAGTTCCATTATACATAGGACTGATGCTGCATGCCCACACACGTACAAGGGAACTTGTATATAAAATGGCACATCTGGGCTTGAGCGTATCCTATGATCGTGTTTTACAGCTGTCAACTCAGATGGGAAACCATGTCTGCCAGCAGTTCCATAGAGAGCAAGTGGTATGCCCTCCACAGTTGCGCAGTCATGTGTTTACCACTGCTGCTGTTGACAATATTGATCATAACCCCAGTTCAACAACAGCTAGGGATTCTTTCCATGGCACGGCAATCTCTTTAATCCAGCATCCGTCTTTTGTGGGTGAAGGAACTGACCGAAGCCTTGTTGTACTGAGTGGCCCTGATGGAGGATGTTCCAGGACCATTGACCGATTGCCAGCATACTACACTGAGGTTCCCCCTGTTGCTAGCAATATCAAGGTCTCACAGGTTCCAGAAATGAAGGTACAATCACTCACTAGAGATGGCATCGGCCAGCATACCAAGGAAGAGTACCAGTGGTTAGATAATGCAACTGAGGTCATTGAAAACAAGAGAACTGCAGGTGATTCATTGGATACCTCTTGGGCTGCCTTCCATGCTAGCCGCCAGACACCAGGAGTTCGTGCCACATGTTCCACTGTTCTTCTTCCACTTTTTCAGGAAAGTGCTCATACTGTGGCTATGATCAAGCATTCACTTGATGTCATAAGTAAATCGGTGGAACACTTGAATCCTGGCCAGAGTCCAGTCGTCACATTTGACCAACCATTATATGCCCTGGCAAAACAAATCCAGTTTAAATGGCCAGAGAAATATGGTGAAGATAAACTGGTGGTAATGTTTTGTGGACTACATATTGAGATGGCAGCTTTGAAGATGTTGGGGAACTGATTGCAAGGAAGCGGTTGGGTTGAAGCACTAGTGCAAGCTGACATCTCATCTCCAGGCACAGCTGACTCCTTCCTCAAAGCAGCCCATGTATCAAGCACCAGGAGAGCCCATCAAATTACAGCAGCAGCTCTGAATGTTCTGCAGTACCGAGCTTATGACAACTATTGTGAAACTCAAACAGATCAAGTTCCTCTAGCTTTTGAAGTTTGGTGCAGCCAGAGAGCAGAAAACATCCCACAATTTCAATACTGGTCTATTGTTCTTGAGCTAGAGCTGCTTGTCCTAGTATTTGTGCGATCCTTGCGAGAGGCATCTTTCTCCATGTACCTTGATTTATTAACAGAACTAGCCAAGTGGTTTCATGCAATGGATCACACCCATTATGCAAGATGGATTCCAGTTCACCTGAGAGACATGGCTGAACTACCAAGGACACACCCTAACGTAGCTCAGGCATTCAAGGCAGGCAAATTCACTGTCCAGAAGACAAAAAATGTGTTCTCCTCTATGGCCATTGACCAGGCCCATGAGCAGATGAATGCTTGCATTAAAGGAGATGGTGGTGCTGTGGGCCTTACTGACAACCCATCTGCACTTTTGCGATGGATGGTAGCAGGACCAGAAGTTGCACGATCCATACAGGAGTTTGAGATTGATTCCAAGAAATCAGATAACACACGTCACCATGACCAAACAACAAGTGTCCAGGTCTCATTCATCAAAGATGTACAATATTTGGTCAGTGCAATGGAACACTTTGGAAATCCATTTGAAGAGGAAAGCAAGGACCTGATTGTTCTCCACTCAAAGGAACTTGCTGGACCCTCAGCTGCTGAGGTAGTCAGAAAGGTGAAGCAGATAGGAGAGCACCAATTTGAAGCTTTCACCAAAGAACGCCTTGTTGAGAGAACAAAGACAGTGGACAACACCATACCAAGAAATAAGCTTCTGGTGTTTGGTACTTCAACCGTGAGGAGAGTATCAAAACCGAAACAGAAAATGGTCTCTCTCAAACAGGACATGGAGCTCTTTTCAAGGTTATTCATTGCTTGCCAGACCCGAGATGGAAACCTAGAGGAGTTCTTTCGACATGAGAACCAACCATGTCCACCAGCGCTTTCTGATGGGGGAGGTCTCCGACTGGGAGTGAAAAGTGATCTGCTTCCATGCCTGGAACAAGTTCACAGTGCATACTCTGACAGTCCAAAGGTTACCTGCACCATTGTAGATGGGGCAGCCATCATCCAGATGCTGAAACCAAGTTCAGTAAAAACCTTCAATGACCTTCTACTCCCCCCAGTCATATCAATTCACAGGTTCCTAGAGAAATTGGGCGAGGAGGTGGAGTTGCTGCTATTTTTAACTCCAGTCTATCAATTAATCCTAAACCTAAACTCAGCTACAAGTCATTTGAATGTCTGGTTCTTAGTCTTCCACGCCAATCCAGGAACCACCAACAGCCAATCATATTTGCCGTAGTTTACCGTGCTCCCAGGGCTTATACTGAATTTTTAAAGGAATTCCCTGAGTTTTTATCAAACTTAGTCCTAAAGACCGATAAAATTATTATTGTTGGTGACTTTAATATTCATGTTGATAATAATAAAGATTGCCTTAGCGTAGCATTTATTTCAATACTAGACTCTATTGGTTTCAGTCAGTGTGTGCACAAACCTACTCATTGTGGTAACCACACACTTGACCTTGTATTATCGTACGGTGTCGCAATTGAAAATTTAACAGTACTTCCGCGCAATCCAGTTCTATCAGACCATAATTTAATAACCTTTGATTTTTCAATAACTGAATATATGCCACTAATAAAAAATTCATTTTCTAGATGTCTACCTGATAGTGCTGTAGCTAAATTTAAGGAAATAATCCCAATTACATTTAAACCCGTATTAGCAGTAGATATAAACAACAAATTCTTTAAAACCCTGAGCTCCATTGAGATCGACCACCTCGTCGATAGCTCTGCAGACTCATTACGATTAACATTAGACTCAATAGCGCCTCTAAAAAAGAAAAATGTCAAACATAGTAAATTAGCTCCATGGTATAATTCCCAGACAAATGAGTTAAAACAATTATCAAGAAAACTAGAAAGGAAGTGGCGCTCCAGCAACAATGTTGAAAACCTCATAGACTGGAAGAATAGTGTTAAAGAATATAAAAAGGCTCTCCACAAAGTAAGAGCCGCCTACTATTCAAAACTAATAGAAGAGAATAAAAATAACCCCAGGTTTCTCTTCTGCACTGTAGCCAGGCTGACAGAGAGTCACACCTCCACCGAACCCAGTATTCCTCCATCCCTAAATAGCAATATCGTTATGACCTTTTTTAATGATAAAATTCAAACTATTAGAAATAAAATCAACCATCTCCTGCCCTCAATTGGCACTAATACCCTCCCAACAACAGAGATCTCAGAAACGGCTGAGAATCCTACCCATTACTTAGACAGCTTCTCTCTGATCACCCGTGATCAGTTTACCAAATTAATCTCAGGTTCTAAACCAACAACCTGTATCTTAGATCCCATTCCTACCAAATTACTTAAAGACATTCTGCCCCTAATTGATAGTTCGTTACTTAACATTATCAATCTGTCATTATCATCAGGTTATGTACCACAGTCTTTTAAAATAGCTGTCATCAAACCCCTACTCAAAAAACCCACCCTAGACCCAGAGGTTTTAGCCAATTACAGACCAATATCTAACCTCTCCTTCATTTCTAAAATCTTAGAAAAAGTGGTAGCCAATCAGCTGTGTGAGTTTCTCCAGGAAAATAATATATATGAAGACTTTCAATCGGGGTTTAGAGCCAATCACAGTACAGAGACAGCCTTGGCAAAAGTCACTAATGACCTTTTAATAGCCTCAGATCAGGGACTTGTGTCTGTCCTCGTTCTGTTAGATCTCAGTGCAGCATTCGACACAATTGACCATCAAATTTTATTACAAAGACTAAAACAGTTAATTAACATTAATGGAACCGCCCTTAACTGGTTTAAATCGTATTTTTCTGATCGCTCCCAATTTGTGCAAATTAATGATGAGTCATCTGTGCGCACCAAAGTTAATCATGGTGTTCCACAGGGCTCTGTGCTCGGCCCAATGTTATTCTCATTATATATGCTTCCACTAGGAAACATTATCAGGACACACTCGGTAAACTTCCACTGCTATGCGGATGACACCCAGTTATATTTGTCAATAAAACCTGAACAAAGTAATCAATTAACTAAACTTCGAACATGTCTCAAGGACATAAAAACCTGGATGACCCGCAATTTTCTCTTATTAAACTCAGACAAAACAGAGGTTATAATACTTGGCCCCAAACACCTTAGAGATGCATTATCTAATGATATAGCTGCGCTAGACGACATTGCCCTTGCTTCCAATGAAACAGTCAGGAACTTGGGAGTGATCTTCGATCCTGATTTATCCTTTAATAGTCACTTAAAACAAATTTCTAGGACCGCTTTTTTCCACTTGCGTAATATTTCAAAAATTAGACATGTCCTTTCACAAAAAGATGCAGAAAAACTAGTCCACGCCTTTGTTACATCGAGACTGGACTATTGTAATTCATTATTATCAGGCTCCAGCAGGAAGTCGTTAAAGACTCTACAGCTTGTCCAAAATGCTGCAGCACGTGTCCTGACGAGAACAAAGAGAAGAGAGCACATTTCTCCAATATTAGCATCGCTACACTGGCTTCCAGTTAAATCTAGAATAGAATTTAAAATTCTCCTCCTCACCTTCAAGGCCCTTAATAATATAGCGCCTTTATACCTTAAAGAGCTGTTAATACCTTATAAACCCACTAGAGCACTCCGCTCCCAGAATTCAAGCCTACTTGTCGTCCCTAAATTCTCTAAAAGTAGAGTAGGAGCCAGAGCTTTTAGCCATCAAGCCCCTCGGCTGTGGAATAATCTACCACTTTCAGTTCGGGAGGCAGTCACCATCTGTTCGTTTAAAAGTAGGCTCAAAACCTTCCTTTTTGATAAAGCTTATAGTTAGAGCTAATTAGTGCGCCAGAACGTTACTTGTTCTATTTTATGACACATGACACACGGAGCTTCTCTTTCCAGCTTCTCCTTCCTCTTCTCCATCCCTATCCCCCTTCCCCGGAATCCCTTTGCTTTATCACCCGCAGATCCAGGGCCTCTGTGGCCGCACCATGGATTACGGTTTGTGGATCGCGAACCGGGGGTCGCGGTGTTGGATCCAGTGTGGCGGATTCTGAGTCATGTGGGCTGATCGTGGTGCTGGTGGCGGACCCTGTGTCGCGTTGGCATTGGGCACGGGCGGTGGACCAGGACCGCAGTGGTGGCTTGTGATGGGTCCTCCTGGTGGGCGGCGGTGGACGGTGACTGAGGACTGAAGTGGCGTCTGGTCTGGATGGTGGATCGTGGTCTAGATGGTTGCTGAGCATGGACTGTGCTTCATCAATGCTGCTAGAGACTTTGATTATTGATGATGTTCTCCTGCACGTGGCATCTATTGCACTTCTGTCCGTCCTGGGAGAGGGATCCCTCACATGTGGCTCTCTCTGAGATTTCTACATATTTTTACCCTGTTAAAAGGGTTTTTTGTAGTTTTTCCTTACTCTTGCTGAGGGTTAAGGACAGAGGATGTCACACCCTGTTAAAGCCCTATGAGATGAATTGTAATTTGTGAATATGGGCTATACAAATAAAATTTGATTGATTGATTGATTGATTGATTGATTGATTGACTATGCCCATGTGATCTTCATTCCATATCTGACCAGAAAGTTTGAAACTGTGTCCAGGCTTGATCTGGTATGGGACCGCTACTTGTCTGACTCTCTGAAAGCTGCTACAAAAGCAAAGCGTGGCACTGGAATTCAGAGACGTGTGGTAGGTGATGCAGCCATTCCCAGGAACTGGCAAAACTTTCTTAGAGTTGACAGCAATAAGACTGAGTTGTTTGCCTTTCTCTCGGAGGCTCTGCTCAGATGGTTTGTGCAGGAGGATAAACAGCTTGTCATCACAAGTGACATGGAAGTCCTTAGCAGGCCACCTCTCCCAGATAGGACATCGATTGCTCCTTGCACGCATGAGGAAGCGGATAGTCGCATGTTATTGCACGTAGCCCATGCAGCAAGAAACGGCCACCACAATATTATGATTCAAACAGTTGATACTGATGTTGTGGTGCTGGCTGTGGCAGTGGCTCAGACTCTACAACCAGAGGATGAGCTTTGGTTGGCTTTCGGTACTGGTAAGAATTTTCGATATTTGGCAGCCCATGAAATTGCAGCAGGGCTCGGGCCCGAGAAAGCATGTGCACTACCAGTGTTCCATGCATTGACGGGTTGTGACACTGTGTCAAGCTTTGTTGGCCATGGGAAAAAGATTGCATGGGCTGTATGGTCTGTGCTTCCAGAACTTACACTTGCCCTGTTAAAAGTGTCTTCAGCCCCAGATGACATACCACAGGAGGTAATGGCCACAATTGAGAGGTTTGTTATCTTAGTCTATGACCGAACCAGCACATGTACAGAAATCAATACGGCAAGGAGGAAGTTATTTGCAAAGAGGCACAATGTGCAAACAATCCCCCCTAACAAGGCTGCCCTAGAAGAGCATGTTAAGAGAGCTGTATACCAAGGAGGGCACGTGTGGGGTACAGTCCCGGTGTCAACACCAGAACTACCTTCACCATGCGAATGGGGCTGGTCAAAGTCACCTGAGGGGGACTATGAACCCTTCTGGACATGCCTACCAGATGCAGGCCAGTCAAGTTATGAACTTGTCTCATGCAAATGCAAGAAAGGTTGTGTTGGGCAGTGTAAGTGCAAAAAATCCCACTTACAGTGCACAGCCCTTTGTGTCTGTGAAGGCGAGTGTGACTGGTCTTCCCTGTGATAGACCCTAGGTTTCCCTTGCTTAACATGAGTATTTTGAGATAGAAAGAAGATTCTTAGAAATTCCAAAGTTCCCAAATCAAATACTGCATCAAGATAAATGTATAATTAAACATAGAGATCATCCATATCTAACCAGTTGGCGGCCATTTTGAATTTTCAATGAAAATGTTCCACTATCCAAAAGACATTTACCAAGTAGTATGAATGGTAAATAAGTCTGAAATATCATATTAAATCCATCATTCATAAGAAAACAGTTGTTGCTGGCGGACATTTTGAAAAAGGCCATGGGCGCCATGTTGAAAATTCATGATGGCTCCAAATCCAAATCTTTTGAGAATGCCTTTGGCTATAAGTGCACCAAATTTCATGCTTTTATCTCAAAATGCACAATTCCTTTATATTTTGGAACTAACCTCTTGTACTATATTGCCTTATCAAACCTCTCAGTTCGACTCAGGCTGGAAATCTGCTCCACCAATTGGAGTACTTCCTGACTTAGCTCTTCAACTTAACCCAGATCTGGCCCAAACTTTAGCAAAAGCCCAACTTCCCTTCTCCTTCATTCAAGCAAATTAATTTAAAATATTACTATTTTGATTTGGCTCGGAGAGCACATCCAGGTGTGTGGTTAAGAATCAAAGATGCTGAAAACCTTCTGATTGTCTCTGGCTGTGCATTATGGGACTTAAAATAGGCAAAGTTTATCTTTTTGCCTCAACAACCACCAAAGGAACAAGGATCAGGCACCCAGCTCACCTCAAGAACCATGGCACCCACTCTTAGGGCTCCCCAAGAGTGTTTACCTATAAACACACACTACAGACTCTCTCGCCCCTTCCACTCCAGTCCAATTCAAGCAACTTGTAATGTGGACAGAGGTAATATCTTCCCAATTAGAGGTGCTAGTTTAAAGCATGTATATATTGATCCCATGGCCCTCAAGAACATTTTCCATAACTTCCCATAACACACTTTAAAGGGGACATATTATGACAATTCTCTTTTGTAGTGCTTCTAATCGTTAATTTGGGTATCTGGCATTGACCCCAAAACTCTGGAAAAAAACAACTGCGATCTGTTATGGTTTCTCAGAAATGTCATGCTTGAGTGACTGCGAATGAGCTTCAGCATCAGTCTCTCGTCACAATGAAATGGGAGTCTCTCTGACATGGCCATGTCTGTAACAACCAAAATATGTTACAGACATTGCATTAAGACCCTAAGTAACCATATCAACTTGTGGTGAAATGGGCATAATATGTCCCCTTTAAGGCCTGGAGTTAGGTATCTGAAGTGGACAAATGAGATGTAGCAGCTTTGTGATACCTGGAGGCACTAGCTTGGAAGCTGAATCACCTGTAGTTTTTAAAGATATAACCTTCCTTGGGTCATGCTCTAGCCTCACCCCTTTACAAAACGTCATATATATAGAGTAATGTCCATAAGAAATATGAAATATACAACTCAACTCAAGAAGGTCAGAGCTTTAGTTATAATGTATTCTCCCAAACTTAAAAAAAAAGGCATACTGAAAATGTCTGCCCAAAACTTAGATTTATCCTTAAGTTAAACATACCATTAACAGCAGCATATTTACAATGTCAAAAATCATCCACTATAAATGAAGTAAGCTACAGGATATTATCAGCAACATGTATTAAAAGTAAGAGCACTTGTTCTGCATGTTACTTTTTTCATTTTATTATACTATACAACAATGTGTACGCTGTACTTAACTATGAAAATAATCATACTACTTATTAACATAGTATAATTTCTTAACTTTTATTATTAATTCTTTGTTGGCAATTTTCAATCTTGTAAAGAAGATGGAATGGTTAAAAAATAACTTGATACTGCATTCACAGCAGTGCAAATAGTATAGTGCACATATGATACCATACTATACTATAATGAAACAAGGTTTTTAATCAAAATCAATCAAGCTCTATCTTTATTAGTTGATTGGCAGAAAATTCAACCACTCTGATAACTGAATCATCATTACAGCAAAAAATCTAAACCGTTTCTGGTTCAAGCCCCTCAAACACAAGGACAAGACATTTAAAGACTTTTGAACTTTTTCAATATTTATTGTATTGTATCTCTATACACTTTTCAACTTTGGACAACTGAACATCACACTGTCCTTGTACAGTACTGACAGTTAAACCTGCACTTGCTGCAGTTGAAAACCACTTTAAGCCTGGTCACACGCAGTTAAAAGAACAAAATCAGTTAATCTTGGTAGAGTGACTATGATCAGTGGAATTGAGTTGGGGTTGATGTAAATCTTTAAGTTAATCTTTTAAGTTCAAGCTTAAACTAACTGTTCAGTTCATTAGCCCTCTGATTCACCAACTAGAACTGCAATCATCACTGCCCTTCGTACTCCATAGAGTCTGCAATAGATGCATTGAGCAATAGTACTTTTCTTCGGCCACCATTGTTTTATAATTTGTCTAACCCCAGTAGGCAGTCATTGTAAATATGCACAAAGAACAGAAGAAAATAATGCTCTTTTGGTTGCAGTATGACATAAACCATAATAAAACATGAACTCACATGTGAGATGGACAACTGAAAACTGGAGTTAAAACAAACATTTGAACACTCGGATTGGTCGATGGCATAAATCATAAAAAATGGTAGTTGTGAAGGGAGACACACATTTAATGTATTTCCTGGTGCTACACACCAATATGAGTAGGAGCCAGGTTTTTCTGATAATGTTAATGCTGATTATGTTTTATATTTGATACGTCCATTCAAGTGCACATTCACAGCCATGTTGATGCCATGTTACTCTTCTCTGGTGGTAATAACAGTTCATGCAAACAATACCTACAGCACTGTATTAGTTTTGTGTAGAGTGTTATCTTTGTCTGTTTAGTTTAGTTTATCTGTACTGAGTATTGATCCTTCTATTCATATCCTGGGAAGGAAGTGTGTCATAGTCATGTTGGTGGTGACACGGTTGCCTCTCTTGGTTTTGCCAGTCTTGCTGATGCCAATGTACATGCAAGGGTAAGCAACGGATTCATAGGCATTATAATTGTTGGCCAGGAGCTTCTCCTTAAACTTGCATTCATCACTGTAGTGGCCCTGAGGAGGATAAAGCACAGTCATATTTTGTTAGTTGAGTGTAAATACTGATCCTTTAAGGCATTCGGAGAAAAGTACTGATCATGTGATATTTTACTGCCCCTGTGACTTGATCATTCAATGTGTTTCCTTATGTCTTATTGACCACACAATACATTTCATGTGATTTAAATGAAAACAAATCCAACAACTCCAATGCAATTCTGACAGTGTAGGTATGTTATGCTGCAATGCTCTGAAATGGGTGATGATTACATTTCTATAAGGGAATTTACTGACAGTGGCCTAACCTCTATTGGAAAAAAAACCCAATACAATGCAAACATACTGATTTGTGATAAAAAAATGTGTACTTCTCTTTAAAAACGAGCATAAGAGTATAGTAATACCGCTATTGGATTGTCCGAGTATACTATTTACATTATATACTATACTATTGAATTGTTAATTTTGGCCCGATATAATGACCTCTTCTTTAAGAAATACTTAAAATTTACTCCACCCACACACTAAATGTCTACTTAATTTAATATTACAGCAAGAGGTATAAATTCAGATATCAATTCAGCTACTGAATGCTTATTATTGAGGTTGAGATTATTGTTGAACTGTATTGCAATATTCTGAGAAGCTTTTAAACGCCCTGAGCAAAGTGCTTATAACTACCAAGGCCTAACCCTCCACGTAGGATACCCTTGACAAGTTTCAGAGCATATTATATTTGTTTTAAATGCATGGAAATGTACAAGGGGGTATAACATACTAAATATTTGTCCTATCCATCCACCAAGTTTTGTTGAAATATGTTCAGTCGTTTTTGTGTAGTCCTGCTGACAAACCAACCAATCAACAAACATGAATAAATGAAAACGTTTTTACAAATAAGCAGAATACAGAGATAAGCTAAGCTGAACCTGTCTTTTTTACTTCCTTGGATAACCTACAGCAGCGGTTGGCAAGTGCCAGCCCATGGACCAAAACCAGACGACCAGCATTAATATCTGGCCCACTAAATAATTTTGATTATTTGATTATTTATTCAGATAGAAATATATTATTGTAAATGGGCATGATATAGGGGTAAATGGTAGAAGAAAAAAACTAAAAAGATATAGTGAGCTGGTTAAATAACTGGTTATGGGCTCTTACTGCTTATGTGAAATTGGGAAATATACACGTCATCAAGACAAACATCATTTACCATATCATGCTGTCCTCTGAAGAGTGTTTGCCCCCTCTGCACATTATGAGAGCTACATGTGATTTTTCAAAGCATTGCTTGGCACAATGTCATTGCTGCATTGAAAAGTTATATCAGCGAAAGGTGCTGTTTGACCCTTACCACAGAAATAGTGACATTATACTTGTATAAAAAACACATTAACTTGGCAGGTTCCCTCACAGAGGTCAAAGAGCCGATGAAAGCAAAGGTCATTTGATCTCATTTGACCACTATGATTGAGCCCCCTACCGCTGTACTTAAAGGGTTGCAGTTTAGCAGATGAGATAGTCTGAAAAGCTGGAACGTTGAACAAAACTTCAATCAACAATTGTGTTTTGTGGGATGGTGAAAGCTTGAGAGATGAAATGCTGCTTAACCTAAACCAGGGTGAGGCTCTGTATTCACTTTATTTGATCTATATATTATGTCAACAATGCAACCAAATATAAAAGCACTGTTGTCACGGTACAGTGATGATCTTTTTAGACCTTTTGTCTCCAAAGGAATGGCTGTTATGATTACTACATACAGTATATTCACAAAGAGCGCTCACCCTCCTGGACAAAGGGAGTACATATGTGAAAAGGCTCCTAATCGATTAAAGCTCAGTGTTGACAGTGTTGTGCATGAACGAACGCCAAAACTCGCTCATTGAACACGTTCACTTTTATGAGAACGATGAACTGAACGCAACTCAATGTCAAATAATGAATTTGAACGTTGAACATGTTCATATTGTAGTGTTCTTGCGTATAGACAACAGGAAACCTCTCTTTATGTGTAATTTTATTAAAGTCCAGCGAACACGACACACTTCTTGTTCGTAACTCTAAACTCCTATCAGCCACCACTGTATTCTTCACTCCCCTTCCTCATTCACCCTTGATACGCCAACTCATCAGCCAATGAGAGCCTGGCATCCCACAAAACCCTACAGCCATTGGCCTAGAACTGTCACGTGCCCCACCCCTACCTGTTCACTGACCCTCGGGACATTTCAATACTTTCTCCTCAGGAGAGACGCTGTCTAAATCGAATGCTTTCACCATGCCGTTGCTCAGTGCCCGTAAAATGTCCGCGATTTAGCCTAACAGAAACCAACTAACTCGACTTCGCACTACGTTACCCATCACTCATTGCACACATATGCAGACCAAACAAGCAACGTATTACAAGTGCTTTCTTCTCTGGCCAGTGTCTCGGCTCCGAACCACACAACTTGGTAGAAGGAAGCTTCATGGATCAGAGATCTGTTGAGACGTATAGTGAATGAATCTGGAATCTTCTCTCAAAAAATATCCCCCCCCCCCCTCCCTGGGCTATTCTCTATAACAATAGGTTTCATCCAGTATCTAAAAGCCAAAATATAAAAGTTACTTTTAAGTTAGGCTGTCAAATATATGTAGTAAAGTAGAGAATAGTGTTTATCCAAAGCAGCATAAAATGACACCAACACACACACGATAAGTTGTTCATCATCTTATTCTGCTTAGTTCCTTTGGGACACCATCAGCTGAAGTGGCCTAGTCGGTAAAATCTTGGTCTCCAGAAAGTGCAACTCGGGTTTGAATCCCATCCTTCCCATTTTCAAGCTGGCAATATGTTAAACTCTTAATATTGGCAGGGGCTCTATTAACTGCAAAATATCTTACACTATGTTAATTTAAATTAATTAAATATAAAAACAGGGAAAAAATTTAATAAAAAAAAAAAAAAAACTGCGCGCGCAGAATGTGCGCAATGGGCTTCTGTGCAGAAATCGCACCAGGAGCCGGTCACCAGTCACTGGTTATTTTGGCTCGCTGTCTGGCCGGTAACCAGCCGTCCGGACCGCTCCATGAATAAAGAGGAGGAGATGTTTCTTTACTTGGAATGGGGCCACTTAATTTCTCGGATATACAGCAGGAGCAACACTCGCATCCCCTCTAGGTGGTCCGCCACTTCACCTTATACACACACTTTCAACGTTCTTTCCCAAATTACCCAGGTGCACTACGTCACACACTACAAACTTTCCTTAAAGGGGCAGGCCATTACCTGCAACACAACAGCTCTCGGTCTCATATACAGAGGGCAAGAGAAAGCAGAGACGCAGACTCAGCAACTACATCCGAGATCCGATGCACCTTATTATTATCTGAGGGATTTTTACACACTGTGATAAAGATTCCTACAGTAAAGGCAAGGGGTAATGATGAATAAGGTTTTCTTTAACAAGTTAAGTCTTTCATTCTCACTTTCCACCTTAAAACTATGACATGAACTGAACTATGAACTAGTTGCGAATTTAAATGGTGAACTATGAACGTGAACTATTCATGTTTACTTGTATGAACTGAACTTTGAACTAGTTCATGAGAGGTGTGAACTTGCACAACACTGTGTGTTGAACACCTTATTTCCTCAAAACCCCTCAAACTCATAGATCTTGGGCTGGAGACTTACATCTACAGCTGGATACTTTACCTCCCCAGGCTTGCCCCAGGTGGTGAGAATTGGCAGCCAAACCTCCTCATAGCTGATCCTCAAAATGGACACACCTCTAAGCGGTGTGCTCAGGCCCTTCCAGCATTCCCTGTTCATCCATGACTGTACTGCCAAGCACAGCTCCCACATCATCATTAAGTTTGATGATGAAATTACCATCTTGGGCCTCATCAAGGAAAACAGCATGACGTCCTACAAAGAGGAGGTGACATCACTGACCAGCTGTTGCAAGGCAAACAACCTCTCTAACTGTTAGCAAAACAAGGGAGATGATTGTGGACTATAGGTGGCAGGGGGTGGACACCCCCCTATCCACATTGATGATGCTGTAATGGAGAGAGTCAACAGCGCAGATGACTTGGTGTGTACATCAATGAGGACCGCTCCTGGTCACTCCACACAGCTACCTGGGTCAAGAAAGCTTGTCAGCGGCTCTTCTGTCTTTGGAGAAAGAAGAGCCTCACAAACTTCTACTAGTGAACCATGGAGAGCTTGCTGATGTACTGCATCACAGTCTGGTTTGGGAACTGTTATTTATAAGCCACAAATAATGACAGAGAGCGGTAGAGGTGGCACAACACAGCCATCCAGGACTTCGACCACCTGTGGTGTTCGAGGAAGGCACACAGTATAATCAAGTACCACAGCCATCCAGCCCACAGACTGCTCTCTTGGTTGCTGTGTGGCAGAAAGGAGTAAGGCTGCATGCACCACCATAGTTCACTAAGCCATCAGATTTCTAAACTCATCATTCTATTACCTCTGGATATCTGTTTACCGGTCTTTTCGTATTCACCACAGGAAAACTTGCATTCACTTTCAGATTCTTAAACGGTTTACACTAGTCATTTTGGTTTTGCTCTTGCATCCTCTAATTTATATATTTTTTAATAGTATTGTTTTTGTTATTTTATTGCACTGGTGAGCTGACCTGTCCTTGTCCAACCCTTTTCATTGTAATGTTGACCCTGTGGTAAGTTTCAAATGATAAATAAAACTAAAAACTTTGGTGTAAAGACTTTCTGAGACTCCATCAAACAGCCATTCGTAAAAAAAATTAAATAAAAATCTTGTGTGCAGTGTGTGCGAATGTTAAATATGTTATGTGGAACTCAAATGACATGTCATTTTCAAACTTAACTCTAAGATTCCCAACAGTGGAGGTGGGGCCCAAACTAATGCCATCCATGGTAACTGCCAGGTCTGACAACGTTTCTCTGAGGTGTTTAGGGTCAAGCAAGTGAAAAGTTCAGGCTTCATATATACAGTTGGGTGTCATCTGCGTAGGGTGAGCATTAGGCTATGAAGAAGACTCCCATTACCCCAGAAGTTTGCTTTGCTGATTCAGTATTTAAATGGATCACTATCTGAAAGCATAGGAAGGAGCTTCTGATTCAATGACCATGTGAGTCAATGGGAAAGGAATGCAAAATCCTTGAATCCGAGTTGAATGAAAGTGAATGGTTTTGGCATGGTGTTTGTAAATTGTTAAACATTCAATTGTTCTAAATTATATAATTAATAGTTGCATATATCTTTATTTATTAAATTACCCAAATGATTCTTATTAACATCTCTTTGGACATTTTAAGTCTTAAATCTTAAACTTAGAATCAAAGTGAAAACTTGCAGACTAGAGATGACGGCAATCAAACCACTGACCTTCTGTTCAGCAGTTGACTGGGTATATCTCCTGAACTGCCCATTTCTATTAAATTGAACCTCAACTGTGTTACAATATTAAATGTGAAGAACCTAGGGTTCTTCATCAATGCATGAGTCAATGCACTGGTTAACACTGTCCAAAAATGCTTTTTAGTTCACTTCACACAACTTGTCATCAACCTAGCAAATGCTGATGAGTTCTTACCGAGCCATAGAGTTTGCCTTTGTGGCTCATGGCAACGAAGAAACCACTCCTCATCCCAAACATGGTAACCACTCCTCTCTCCACAGTGGACATTTCTAGAAGGGCTGGGATGAAACAGAAACATAATAAGCAACATATAGCATACAGTACATCCAAAAGAGAAAGCTAAACAAAATGGAAAACAAGTACTTATTATACACTATATATGCTGTATTTTTTGGATTAGGAAAAGTGGGAAAGCACCCAAACAATGTTAATATATTCAGACTCTCTGCAGAGAGGCTTGTAGCCTTTGTTTTATTCTTTGAAGAAAGGATGGGAAATGTCTTGCCTGCAGGCTGTCTGTGGCCCATGAGACAACACAATATGAAAAAATAAGGACGAAATTCTCTTTGATAAAAGTAATGCTATTCAGTTGAGTTTTGTGCCAAAGTTTCTTGCGTTGAGCTACCAACTGGTAAAGAAGCTGAAACCTTAGTTAGACAGAAATTAAGCCAAGTTGCTGCTGTGGAGTTGCCAGAACCAGACATAGTGAAACAAATACTTTAAACATTGACACACATAAATACTATTATTTTGGCGATGTTCTTAGTTACACGCAGCATCTATGCACTTCTGCCTCACATGGCTCTCTCTGAGATTTATTTTTTCCCCCTGTATGTTGGTAGTTTTTCCTTACTATTGTTGAGCGTTAGTCAGTTTCAACTATAGGTAGAAACAGCTCACATACCAGATATTGACAGGACATACCTATGCCTTACAAGATTCTTTAGTGCGCAACCTATATTACAATTGGAAACCAAACCCAACTGGATCAAATGTAACCAATTTATTAAAACATAAACTTCTATGCAGAATTTGCACCCTTAATGTCAATGCTGACAACTCACAAGAAAAAAGCATACAAATATGAAATCTATGAATCCTATGTGTGGACTCTATGTGATAGAGTCCACACAAATGATTCATTCTGAACCTTTCAGCTCTAAGAGTCTGAACATAGTTTTTTGACGGATGCTCCAGTCTCTGATACCTCATTTGTTTTCATTTATAGCACTGTATTTGCATGCAAATATTAAAAAAACAAGTCATTGGTAATCATTGCTGATGTAAGCAGGACATCACAGCAAGACATAAACAAAAAAGGATGATCACTGCAGAGTAATTCTATGAAAGTGAGGCTCAAATCATCAAACCTAATGACCGGGTACAGCAGATGGTGTGTATGCTGCCCTGTGGACACAGGACAATGTGTCTTCAACATGCTTTGAAAGTAAAGATTTTTTTCTGAGCCAGTGTGACGCATGAGCAAACTAAGCGGCTGCTTGGCCACTAGAGGGCTACAAGGAATAATTCCTAAAACTTAAAACTATAAGGCACATCTACTATTCACAATATGGAAAGGGGAGATAAAACAGAGATTGTTATAAGCATTTCATCTGTCAACAATTCCAGGAATTGCTGCTGTTGAAAATGGGCATTTTTAGGCATAATGCTGATAATTCCTTATTAATTTAAAGTAGAGATACATTTTCATATGACTAAAAAGTCTTGAGTTCTTCTTTTTTCATATCATAGAAATTGCATGGGTAAATTGATAGACGAGCTATTTTAGAATAGTTCCCCAGTTATTTGCCTACTTTACATAGACTTCAACAGGGAATGGCATGACTTACTGTGTCTGTTTTCATTATGCACGCCTGTGATCTTCCCGTTTGGTAGAATTTGAATGTGGAAGCCGATGCCTACATTACAGTACAGCCTTCTCAGTCTTTTGATGCCCAGTAGGTATTCTCCATCTCTGGCTGTCACCTCCCTCTTGTCCAAGGAGAGACTGGTAGCCTGAACCAATGACACAGCACTCTGTATGGTTTGTCTCTTACTGCTGATAACTGGGAGAGGAGCAAAGGAGCTGCACAGGAGGAGCCCAAAGAGGAGTAGTGGCAGCTTGGACCTTGTTGATGACATCTTCTGCTTACCAATCTGGAGGTACACAACTATTGTGTACTTCAAAGTCCAAAGAATTCACTAAGTATCAACAAAAATGGTCATAGAAATATTTCCAGCTTCAGTTGCTCAAAAAACATACCGTGGAGAAAATCTCTAGACTATTGCACTCTTTAAAACCCAGAGAGAAGTTTTAGCATGCATAGTTAGACATCTCAAAACACTAAACCCATAGGGTTTGCCAGTGTTTGCCTCCTGTTCCCAAGTTTTGTTTCCTCCTCAGGTAGATCCTGCAAACAGACCTATATGTGCACCATATTACATCACACACCACCTGCTGTCTTGTATGCCTGTGAGTCACAGATGCTGTAGAAATACACAAGCTTACAAATACATAAAACACGTAGTGACAGAAAACAAAGTTGTACACGCAAGTACACAGAAATTAATAAATAAACAGCCGACAAGACAGACATTTTAGGGAAATGGATATAAAACGCCCTCTCAGCTATTTTCTCGATATCAACATGTTCAATTATGGCTGCCACTTCCCTGGTTAGTTTTGAAATGTGTTTGCGAGATTTTATTTGATTTATTTTAAATACATTTATTTGGTTGGGTGAATTTGAATGTGAAGACCAAAGCATGTCCGTCTTGTGTGAACTAGAAGGACGACCATCTGTTGCTGCCACCAAAATTACTCTGTGCCCGGTTGAATCAAGTTGGAAGAGGAGAATTGTGTGGAACCAGCTCTCACTCTGGGTACATTAAACTTAAAACGTTCCATAAAAAAATGCTCTCCGTGGGAGGTGATGTCATCTTTACCTGAAACTAAATGGTAAATTGACTGTATTTATATAGCTCTTTGCTAGTCTTATTGACCGCTCAAAGCACTTTTGCAAGCCACATTCATCCCTTCATACAACGCTTCTCCACACAGTGCTTATTTCATCATAAATCATTCATGCAGCTCTCAGGGGCTTTCATGTGCACGACAGTAATAGTGATGAAAGTTTAGTCTAATCTTGACTGCACTGTACAGATTTCTACAAATTTAACATAACATAAAAAAAACAGGGCAGATGGACCAGGGATTCTTGAGGGCAGTCACTTTACTACTCCAACACATAGGCTATAAACTGTCAAATTGTATGTGATAACTTCCCAGTGCAGGAGGAAAAAATACTGCAGAGGTGCAGGATAGTTTCACACCGGACGCGGAAGCGACGCCGAAGCGAGGCGTAAGCGCAGCGCCAATCCTCTGGCTTCCATCCACTCCCCTGTTAAACCGTTGTGCTGAACAGACCGGACGCTGAAGCGTAGCGTTGCGCCGCGGCTGCCTAGCGCCGTGTAGCGATCGTTTCGGCGTCGAGTCTATTTTTTCCGCTTGACGCGAGCGTATCGCGACAGGAAAAATGATTTTAAACGATATTGACGACATATTTTATATGATATAAATGATCAAATATGCATCCCATACTTTGTATTCAACTTCTGTTGCCCAGGAGATTTAATTTTACCACTTTTACCGACCACATTATTAAATGTCCCCCTCTGCCCATCCACTACAGCCACAGAAGCAGTCATGAAGATAAAGAGAGAGAGAGGTGGGGGGGGGGGGGGGGGGGGGGCTACGTTTTCTCCACATAGGTTTGAGTGGAGAATATAATTTACCCTCGACACCCGACATTTAACGGAGCAAACAGCGGAGAATTTCTTCAACATGGATGACATTAAATTAATAATTGAAGTGGAGAAGTACAGTGAGTTGTATGATCCTCGGAACACTCTTAGACTAGTGGCCAATCACATTCCCTTTACTTTGTTTAAAAGAAAACTATATGATAAACATGTTGGCTTCAATAAGGGACCTAGTACTTCTGTCCGTCCTGGGAGAGGGATCCCTCACATGTGGCTCTCTCTGAGGTTTCTACGTATTTAGACCCTGTTAAAAGGGTTTTTATAAGTTTTTCCTTACTCTTGTTGAGGGTTAAGGACAGAGGATGTCACATCATGTGAAAGCCCTATGAGACAAATCTTTATTTGTGAATATGGGCTATACAGATAAAATTTGATTGATTGATGGTAATTTATATTTCATAGGTAGACATCACCTTAACTTCTGCCCAAACTTCTGCAAACTAAAATGCTTCAATATTTATTGGAATGAGAAAAAGAAAGGTCCGGGTTTGGAGAGAAACAGACTTTTCATTAAACCCTCTTACTGGAATACACGCCTGGTGGTCATGAATGCAAACTTCAAAAGTGAGAGTACAGCAGGAAAAATCAACACACAAGAGACTTTATAGTTTGTAAATACATTTGAGTGCATGTTTATTTGTGTTTTAGAATGTAACAATAGTTTCTCTGATTCACTGCCTCATCATAGACTGTTTATATGGATTATGCATCTCCACTTCCTCCAATTATTCATAAGTGAATCCAAAATATCGCAGATACAAGTCCGTTTCGGTTGTTAATCATTTGGTTTCTCCCTGCTTTTAACCACCAAATAGCTAATCAAATCCAAACTTATCATAAAAATGTTAACTTAACATACATCAGTGTGATGAAATCAACTTAATTGACAGAAACCAGTTTTGAGAAAAAAGTATTTTCGTTTCACATTGACTTTTTAGTTTGGTTAATGCAACATTCACTCAGATGGAGGTAACCGGATTCTCTTGAGGTACACTGCAGCAAGCCATCAAGTGAAGACACTTTGTGTCCAGTTTTGGAGAGAAGTCATGTCAACCATCTTTATATACAGTCCTTGATCCTTATGAATACTGCTCCCTATCCTCAGTCACTCTCAATCAAGCAATCAATCAAATTTTATTTCAAAAGCCCATATTCACAAGTCACAATTTGTCTCATCAGTCTACTTAGAGGCAACATCTTCTGCCCTTGACCCAAGAGTAACAAAAAACGACCAAAAAAAGGAGACCACCACTGCTCTTTCACTCACTCTCACTCACTCTCCCTCACTCACTCACATGACATGATATGACAGTATTGAGTGGAAGTAAAACAATATGCCTCACTACCCAACTCTCCAAGAAATGTAGCTAACAACGTATGAAAACAAGTAGTGAATTTGAGCTGTCATGTAAGACAGTTCGACAATTATTTCCTGGACGCAACGTGAACCTGGTTTGTGTCACAAAAAACAGGAACAATTATTATTACTTTTAATATCATCTATGGATTTTTAGGAAACTAAAGCAATTAAAAGCAAGTTTTAACCACTGGAAGGAAGATACAAGAGCTTGTTTACAGAATAATGCCCCCCTTAATCATATCACTAATATGAATCAATATTAATCATTATCTTATTGTTTGCACTTTAATAATTCATATTTCATATGCCATTTTTACAACACCATTAAGTGTGGTGCTAATACTGCCATGTACTTCCTAGACCTTATCCTGAGGTATTTCCATGGCTCGGGAAGCACACAATGCAACAGTGTAAGGAAGATGACTCTAGATGGAAAGTGAAGATATCTGACATCTGATTTTGGTACCATCAAGAAAATGACTTACAAATGTCACAACTCCAGCAGAAAGATTTCACTCTTCAATGCTTGTTCTTTTGCTACTGTTCAGTATACAAATAACTCAAGAAGAAATATTGCAAACAACAGTGTGATTCATACCAGCAAACGTTGTTTTATCTAGTGTGCATATACGGCACATAACACAGCAGCAGTGGAGGACTGATACCATGTGACATGTGGTGCGTCAGCACACTGTTCATGGACGGCTCTGACATAGAAAGCAAGACAGAAGCAAAGATAGATCATGTGTGTGCACATGTGAAGGACTAGTCACCCCACAGGATGAAACCCCCCTGGTAGTTATGACGTGGGTAATCATTTACTAACATTTACTCTGACATCACGCATCGTCAACAGAGTTTCCTTTAAGCTATGAAGGCGAAATTATCCAACCGACAGGATAGGAAAATCCTGATAATCTGGGTTTAAGAATGAAATGCTGGAAACAGGGTTGTCCTTTGAATTCCTTTAATGGATTGTCGACTCTATCTTCTTAACTACTGCACCCCAGTAACTTTAATCACATTTGGCAGGTTGGCCCCGATGGTTAATCATATGGTTAACATACTTAAGCCCACATGTGTGGGACAGAGTGTGCATACAGTATATTTAGCTGACCCAACCTGACCCAGATAACAGTCAAATGTATTTGTCCCTGGTTTTGCCTGCTCCCATTTTTAAAAATGTGTATTTTTGTTTTTTATCCATCGATTGAAAAGAACACTGTCTCTTCAAAGACAATTCTGGATACCAGTAAAGAGATATATACCTGCACCTGTGACTTTGTTTAATATTGTAATTCCTTATTATCAGGCTCCAGAATTAAGTCGTTAAAGACTCTGCAGCTTGTCCAAAATAATTCAGCAAGTGTCCTGACAAGATTTAGGAAAAATGACTTAATTTCTCCTGTATAAGCTTCACTACACTGGCTTCCGGTTAATTCTAGAATGAAATTTAAAATTCTCCTCCTCACCATCAAGGCACCATTATACAAAATCTGGTTGATTAGTACCTAATTAGTACCTAGTGGGTTGATTAGTACCTAATACCTAATACCTTAGTACCTAATTAGTACCTAATCAACCCACTAGAGCACTGCGCTCCCAGAATTCGGGCTTACTTGTCGTCCCTAAAGTCTATAAAAGCAGAGTAGGAGCCAGAGCTTTCAGCTATCAAGCTCCTCTCCTGTGGAATCATCTCCCACTTTCAGTTTGGGAAGCAGACACCATCTGTACGTTTAACAGTAGACTTAAAACCTTCCTAAAAGCTTATAGTGAGAGCCGGTCCAGGCTTCTCTTAGACCTGCTCTTAGTTATGCTGCTATAGGTCTAGAATGGCCGGGGACACATGACACACAGAGCTTCTCTTCCCAGCTACTCCTACCCTTCTCCATCCTTATCAAATCAAAGAAATTAGTATCTCATCAATACATGTTACTGACTCGACTTCTTCCCCGGAGTACCTTTGCCTTATTGTCCCCAGATCCAGGGCCGTCGCTGAGGCCACATCGTGGATTATGATGGTGGATGCGAATCAGCGATTGTGATCGTAATGGTGGATTCTGTATCGTGCCTGCTGATTGTGATGATAATGGCAGATCCTGTATCGTGTTGGCATCTGATAGTGATGTTGGACCACAATCGAGGTGGCAGCTGATGGTGGATCCTGATGACGGCAGTGGATCATGACTATGGACTATGGTGGCATCCGATCGTGATGGTGGCTCAAGATCGTGGTGGCTGGACTATGGTTACAACAAGACTGCTTCATATATACTATTTCTCCTCAGATACTCGACCATTACTTACAATAATCCATCAATTAATTGACCCTCCATTATGCTACAAAGTGTTAATTCTAATCAATGCTGCAAACACCCTTATCTTTCTGATGTTCTCCTTTACACGTGGCATCTAATTCCCTTATGTCGGTCCTGGGAGAGGGATACCTCACATGTGGATCTCTCTGAGGTTTCTACCTTCTTTTTTTGTGTAGTTTTTCCTTACCCTTGCTGAGGGTTAAAGGTTTTTTCTCTAAGGCAGTGCACTTTGTGTATCTCACCAAGCTTCTCTAACTCTGATAAACAGCTGACCAACTGGTTAACCACATTTTTTGTCTCCAGCATTCTAATGAACATTGCCATTTCAATCAGGAGAGACTTGGTTTTTACTTTAACAAATTTATTATTTACAGTGCACAGAGAATGCGAATATTTATAGTCGTTGGCATTTTAGACCCCTGTGTGATGTCATTAAAAGGGGGTGTAGCAGAGCGTCTTACAGGAATACCCCCCCGGGGTCTAGACACTGGTGGTGGTTCATTGGTCAATCGTTTGTTTAGATGGTCCACATATGACCATTTTCTTATTGGACTTCCTAAGTGTGACGTCCTCTGTCCTTAACCATCACAAGAGTAAGGAAAAACTACGAAAATACCCTTCTTGAGGGAAAAAACGTAGAAACCTCAGGAAGAGCCGCATGCAAGGGATCCCTCTTCCAGGATGGACAGAAGTGCAATGGATGCCACGAGTAACAGTCTGTTGTCAGGCAGTCAGCTGCCACCTTAGCCCGTGATCGGCTGTCATCGGGATCCGGAAGAGGTGATGAATGTTCTTCTCAGGACTGGAGGAGATTGGGGTGGAGGAGGGGTTGTGCGAGTCACTGCATTGACACTGCTGAGGAAGAGAAGAGAAGGGATTTTTAAAGTTTGACAGCTGCTGTGTGACTGGCTGAAGGAACCAGCGCGGGCCTGATTAGATGATTGGGAACACCTACGATCAGCTGACGCATACGGGTTAAGCCCTCCCCTGGGCATTCCCGATATTTAGGAACGCCCGCAGTCAGCTGATCTGAATGGGGTTTTAAGTCTTCCTTATTGAACTTACGCTGAGCTCCATTTGACCTAAAAACGTATGAAATTAATTTCATAAGCTCCTGGGGTGATTTTCCCTTGGTTTCCATCCATAGACAAATGGCCAGATGGAAAGAGCAAACCTTGAGGCTACACTATGGTGCATTACTGAATCCAACGCGTCATTCTGCAGCTCCCACCTGGCCTATATTATGTAAATCCATAGCTTCCTGACAAGTCATACCTGATATTCTATTTGAGAAATCTGACACAGGTTTCACAAGAATCAAGGAGCAAGAGCAAAAAGTGTGGTAAGTGCACAGAAGCAGCCTGAGAAAGAGAAGGCCTCAGACATATATACAGTCTATAACTCAGATTAATTCTATTAAAATCTTGAAAATCTAGAAATCTTGAAAAACTTTTTGCAGCTAACCATGTTTTGAAATGTCTCTTCAAACATTATTTCGTATTTTAGTTTTTTTTCTTAAAAACTGCAGCCCTCTTTGACAGTACATACAGTGCATATGCTTGTTGTGTGAACATGGTCAACCACCGCTCACTCTGTAGTCCCATAGCTGGCCAAATATTCCTAATGAGGAAATTGTGTGGCACTGTGGGTTCCTGACGTGGTCTGTCCCACATTAAACTTAGGAGACATACGAGCAGCAAGAAAATTACAAAAAAATGTATACACCCATCAGTGTTAAGCAATTTGGAACAGAACATTTTAACTAAGAAATACCATGGTTAAAGGGCCACCAGGGTATTTCACATTTTGGGGTAGGTTTTATGTCTTGGGTGAGCATATTTTCAGACCAGAACCATGAAGTGTGCTGTGCATTCATGTAGGGGAGAGCGGGGTAATGTCAGACATGTGCTCCCCTCTAGGCGAGCTTAAATGATATATCAGTAAAATGTACACATTTCCCATTAATTCAGGATGTTTCCTATCAATGGAAATGATCAGAATGTCTTCAGAACAAAGGGCAGTGAAAATATGATTGTTTTTTAAAAAGTGGTCTTGTGTCTCACTTTACCCCTAAGATGGGGTAAAGTCACACAGACCAGAGAAATCAAGGGTTAAAGTGATCCACTTACTTTTTCCACTTTAAAACTACCATAACAACACATGTTGTAATGGTAGTGTTAAAATCCCGACAGCTACATTGAAAACCACACATTCCAAAACTAATATCGGACTAGTAACAGAATCATGGGGACTGGTCAATTAAGCACATTTATGGTTATTATGATTCATGTGATTTCTTGCACAACCTAGCTTACCTGCACATTGTTTCTCAGTCCAATTGGCAAGGACAGGGATATTTTTTTTCTCTCTGTATTCAAATGCCAGTTCACGGCACTTAACTGGAGCAAGGCCATGGAACTGGTCAGCTAATTGTTTCAAGTGTCTGGCAAGCTCCTCCTCCATCTCATCTGTGAATATTCTCTTTGCCTCAGCTACTGCACCCCAGGCTACTGATTTTACTTTACCTTTCTCTTCTTTCTTTATGAATCTTTTGAGGGTTGTCTTGTCAATATTTTTATCCCTTCCAGCTTTTCTTAAGGACTTCTTTCCTTGCATGACCTCAGCGGCTGCACTCTCCATCTCTGCGAGGGGTGTTTGGCCCCAGGTTGTTCTTCCTGGTGTAGTTTCTTGGCATGATGGCTCTTCTACAATGTTTATGCCATTAAAAATAAAACATGTGTAATGTAATATTACACTAAAATATGTTTAAAACTTAACTTGTGAACCATGCAGTGGTGAAGTGAGACACTGTCTCACTTTACCCCACAGCATTTGTCTCACTTTACCCCACCAAAAGTGAGACAAATGCCATCACATGGTTTAATATGTTGGAAGTTCACCAACATGTATGATATAAGTTTTTCTTCCTGAATCAATTTGTTTTGACACAACAGTTGATTAAGTTCAAAGCAAGAAAATTTACTTTTTAAATGCAAAAAACACATTTTTGTGAAAAAATATCCTTAACCCACTACCAGCACCAATTTATCCTTCATGGCAAGGGGGGGATGGGAGGGGCTTGAAAACATAATGGCCACATGACCACAAATGTGTACCGTTGCCTAGATACAGAGGGTGTCTCACATTACCCGATGTCTCACATTACCCCGCTCTCCCCTACACTTATTTGAACATGATTTTCAAAGAGTGTACATTATTCTCAAATCACAAACCTTTTCAACAAAGCTCTCATTGTCAAACAGGAGCATGTTGGCTGCATTCTATATTGTGTTGTGCACTATGTATGCTGCAAAGCCTACTCAAACAAGGTCGTTCTACAAAGTTGATGTCAGCTCAAAAGCTAAACACTTTGTCCATCAGGTTAAAAGGGTGAAGGCTACCATTTTTAAGTCTCGATTTAGTTTGGACCAAAGCAGAGATTGATCAACAAAAAGCAACAGAGAGAAGGCAATGGAGGCAGAGAGCAGGCTAGGTGGTAAAAATCCAAGGGATGGCACAAGTGCTGACCCTTACCCTTTGTAGAGGCCTTAACCTGCACAGGCCCGGGTTGGATTTCTCACCACTGACCATGTAAGCATGTCCTCCCCCACTCACCCTCTATCCCCCTTTCACGAGCCTACTCTGTTGGTTATTTTTTTTAATGATTCTGTTGACCCACAATTCAAAAGCAATGTCTGATTTTCATTTGGTAATTTTCAGTACATTTTTATTTATTATTACTTTTGTCAGTTTCAAAATATTTCAGTGACCATTGTGTGTATTTCTTTCTTTAAGGGGAAGTTACCAACAATTTGTCCACGTGTGTACACTACGTTCCTGTAGAAACTCACACAGCTGATTGGCTACAACCTTCTGAGGATTTTAGACAGGAAGGGGAGATCATATATTGGTCTGTAGTTGGCTATAACCTCTGGCTCTAGGGTGGATTTTTTTAGAAGGAATTTGATTACAGCTGGTTTAAAGGACAGTGGTACATATCCTGATGATATGAGAGATTGATTGTGCTCAGTAACGTACTATCAATTAGGGGCAGAGTTTCTTTAAGTAATTTGGTAAGAATGGGATTTAAGATACAAGTTGTGGGTTTATGAGATTTTATTGGTCAGCTGATCAAGGATGATCAGAGAGAAGCTGTCTAAATAATTGTTTCAGCTGTGTCTGAGATTTCTGTGCTGGATGTTATATTATTGTCAACTGAGGGCCGGAGATGGTCAACTTAATTTCTAATAGTTTGAATTTCATAAGATATTGTTATTCAGGGATGGAGGGATACTGGGTTCGATGGAGCTCTGACTCTATCAGACTAGCTAAAGTGCTAAAGAGAAACCTTGTTTTTTTTTTATTTACTTTTATTATTGTGGTGTAGTAGTTGCTTCTTGAAGGGCCTTATTATATGCTTGAATACTATCTTTCCAGGTTAGGTGATTTTCAACTGAGTTGTTTGAGCGCAACATCCTTTCTATTTTTCTTGACGCTTGTTTTAATTCTTTTGTGTTGGAATTTTACCACTGTACATCTATGTTTACCTTTCATATCATTAAATATTTACACCGCTCAGGTCATGTGGGAAAGATTTAGTTAGTGTTCCCAGATTCAACACCAATGAATGAAGCAATGTAAATAAAGTCACCCTCCTTTGCCTTACCAAGTCACCACAAAGATTGTTGTTTATGGTGGCTTTGTGTATATGGACGTCTTATTCAGGAGAGTGGGGCCCATTGTCTAGTAATGAAAACATCATTGCTTGGACCCATATGGGCAGCCGAATATTTATGGTTGGATTTACCAACAAAAAGAATGTGTCAATTGAAGTTTCCTTCTCTCGTTTTTACTTGTGTCCTCAGCAATTACGTGGACGTACAATCAAATAATATTGATACAAACGGGAAGGAGTAGAGAAAGTGCCCAGGAGCTTTGTCAGGTGTGTAAATAAAATTATTTTGTAACTAAATGGAAATCCCTCTGTTTGTCAGCTGCATCAGGCTGTGCTGCTTCAATCTTACCATACTTTTAAAAACGGGCATGGGCATGACATCAGGTGAACTGCTTTACTACTATATACTGCTGGGTGGCATGGTCTATGATAATAGACATTATTTTATTAGTTGATTTATACATTTGTAAAATCGGAATCTGCAAAGTAATTTAAACTTAAATCATCCATAAGTGCAGATACTGTTTGACTGAGGTGAAGTGGAAGTAGAAAACGACATGACATGAAGTGGAAACGCTCAGCTACGTTCAATTGCCGTTAGTTCTCTTATGTGACCATCAGGTGTCACTCTTCAACAGGCAGAGCGCCGCATGTGAGGGTTCCCACAAACACCTGAAATCAGAGGCGAGCACTGTTTACATTTGAAGTAAGGCGCTGGTCATACGGTGTTAGTGGTGTTTGGCCACTGATAGTTAAGGTTACTATAGATAGTCTGTTAACCACCCGAGCGCTGAGTTCGGCTTTCCCACAGCACTATGAACATTCTCGCGAGAAGAGACTTCCAAGACAACCCAGTACGTGGCTTGACAGCTGTGTGCTGGCAGTGTTTGCTTTGGTTTGTCTGTAGGCAGGTTTGGACCATAGACTGTATATGGTTGATACCTGTGTGTACCTGGACGTCGAATAACAACCGTGAATCCGCTACACGTCTTTAAGTCGTGTCCCGTCCACTCTGTCGGCCTGGTATGGCGGAGAGAGGGCCGTCGGTTGAATTCTCCGGCTCTCTGACGAGCTCCATTCTTCCTCCGCCGAGGACTCGCATCTTCAAAATCATTGTGATCGGGGACTCGGGGGTCGGAAAGACGTGCCTCACCTATCGCTTCTGTGCAGGCAAATTCCCCGAGAAGACTGAGGCAACGATCGGGGTTGACTTCAGGGAGAGACTGGACGAGATTGATGGCGAAAAAATCAAGGTGTGCAAAACACAACTCTCTAAAACCTGTGTGTGCGTACTGCGGTTCGCCTGTACTTGTATCATCTAGTTTGAATGGTAAAAAATAGGCTAAGGGGCTAGGGAATGAATAGCCTCAAATAAATAGAAGTACAAGCGTGCTCGTGCTGGATACATTCATTTTAGGAATGAATTACTTACCCCTTATTTGGAAATGTTAGTTTTAGTTTTTAAATGTAGATAATTTAAAAAGAAGTTGCTGTGCTTTCTGTAATCTGAATTTCATTGAAATAGGTTTAAAAAACAACAAAAAGCAGAGGTTTGTTGTGTGTCTCACTGATGTATTTGTGATTGTTTTAGGCCAACAGTGGAGCTCTAGCACAGGGTGTGGTGGCTCTCTGGCCTGCTTGTGTGTGTTTTGTATTTTTGTCTCCTTCTCTAGGCCTTCCCTAGGCCGGTCTGCTAACTGAGGTGGACAGGGATCACCTGGGCCCAATGCACCCAGCTACTATAAAAGCTGACACTTCTGACCTCCTGAAAGCTCTACCCCACATGTGTATATGTTTTCTTTCTTTTCTAGTCTTCTTCCACATAGTATGCAAAACTGATACCACAGAGTTTCACGGCTTGTTACTCCTGATGGGTTAATTTTATTAGCCATAACTTTTAAGCAAGATATTAAGATGCATCAGGCTTTGACACACACACAACCCCTGCTAGTGTGGGTATTCTAATGGGATTTTATGTCTCCTTATTGTCCTCTACAGATCCAGCTGTGGGACACTGCAGGCCAAGAGCGCTTCAGGAAGTCCATGGTGCAGCACTACTACCGCAATGTGCATGCTGTTGTCTTTGTCTATGATGTCACCAACGCTGCTAGCTTCCGCAGCCTCCCTGCGTGGATTGAGGAGTGCAAGCAGCACGCTCTGGGCACAGAGGTACCCAGGATCTTAGTTGGAAACAAGTGCGACCTCCAAGACTCCATCCAAGTGAGCACAGATGTGGCACAACAGTTTGCAGATTCCCATTCCATGCCCCTATTTGAGACATCTGCAAAAAGCCCAAACAGCCAGGGAGAAGGAAGCTATGGCAGTGGAAACAGTGACCATGTTGAGGCTATTTTTATGACGGTGGCCCACAAACTCAAGTCTCAAAAACCTCTAGTGCTGAGCCAGCCCCCTGGGGGATCAGGAGGCACCATCAGCCTGAGTAGGGGGATGAGTGTTGGAGGAGATTTGGCCAGGAGCTGGGCCTGCAGCAGCTGCTGAAGAAGAAAAATGGAGGGAAAGAGTGGATCCTACAAAATGGTTTCAACAACTGAAACGATGTGTTAATTTGAAAACAATACATTTTTCATGTGCTTGATATTACAAACAACTTTTAATAGTTAAGCTGGGGGCAATGTGATTGCTGCAATGTGGCAAAGCGATTACCTTGTTCGGATGTTGGTTGATGGAAATGATTGTGAACACAAAATCAGAACCTGAGTCAGTTATCCTGAGATAGTAATTGCAGAGCCTGCACTACTTAAGTTTCAAGTCAATAACTTTGTTTTGTTGAAGCATAAAACACAGAAACACATTGGCCTTTATATTTTTTGAGTCCGGGGGGGATAAGATCAAACTGATCTTTGAGCTCTTGAGCTCTATGATTGTTGTCCAGTCCAGATACAATCAGGTATCAGTGTGAAGAGCAGCTAATGAGAACTACTGGTGGGAATATACAATTATTTTACTGACAAGTGACCTTAATAAAATTTGAATGCGGACAATACAACCCGATACATAACATCATGCAACCTGTGATGCCTTTATCTGTGGCATTGCAGTAAGGACTGCTTCATATGGAAAGGAGTTGGGCCATGCCTTCTTTTGGTGGTATTGTCGACATATGATGATAGTCTTACGACTGGCGACCTGGTATACCCCGCTTTGCGGACAACAAAAGCTGGAATTGATTCCAGCTCCCCTGCGACCCTCAAAGTACAACAGTATAGATATCAGATGGTTGAAAATCTTTAATTTTCATTAAAAGTTTTTAAAATTTTTGTTCTATGGTTAAATCCAGTGCTTTTCATCATAACAGATTTATTGAATCCTCATAAAAGCATTGAATCGAGTCCCCTCAAATACAAAATGTACATCATTGATCAATGTGCACATGAAGAAAGTCGCTTTTGTCAGATAACAGAGGGAAGCTGGATTCAGAGCTACAGTAAATCTGCTCTCTGTAGTGTTAAACCCAGAACATAACTGTGACTAAGGGTGTCAATTAATTTAGCAGTTAGCATTAGCACTATTTATAAATAATTCTCTGAGGGACTTGAGTTCCTCTTCAGCAGGGTAGAGTAACTGCTGAGGCTTTTTAAAGCCTTTGTTGCTGTGCGCTGCTCAACTGTTTAATGTATCATCTGCTATGCGATGTGTTTTTTTTTATCAAGAAAACACTTAAAACTACTGGTAGGTCAACATAATCAGGGGCTGCTTATGAATTGTTAATCACTGATCTAGGTGTTTGTGCTGAGCTCAGACTTTTCTGTTTCAGCTGATCACTGACTACTGATTGACACTGACCTCATTAACATAAATTGTTACTGTATCTGACTGTTTAAAGTCCAGTGCTGAGGATTTATATTACGCAGAAGCTTCTTGCACAAATTCACCAGTAAACAAAATAGGTCACAATGTTTCCTACTGTCAAACAATGGAGGTGCCGGATAAAAACATTAAAATAACAAAAATGGCATTCAATTCTGTAAATATGTCTTCATATTTACAGAATAATTTTAATATTTTTTCACAAGTGTTGGAGAACATTGTAACTTCTGCTAGGCCAGTGAGTATAATGTATTTTGCACCTTTGTATGTTTGAGACAATGAAAAGAGAGTGTATGCAGGAAGAAAATATGGGAATGACATGCAGGGGATGGTAAGGCCACTCAGTCAAATCAGGAACCTACTTAAAACCCATAATCAGGATTCATGCCCATGATATATGACATAACCATTCAGATGCCAGGCTATCCTGAGAAAGTTGCTTTAACAGCATCACCAACAAATAAGGAAGTAAGGAGCTTATTAGCCACACATCACCTAAGTTGATCAGTAGAAAACACTTGCAGCTTTGTTTTCATGTAATAGTCTGTATTCATAAAATGCGTTTCTAAGCACTTTACCCCCCAAAAATGAATTTTCTGTGGCAGGTTAAAATAGATAAACTTAGTTTTGAGTGACACTATCCTATTGTCAAGATCAGTTTGTTAGTATCAAGCAACAGAGCTAACACTCTGCATACTGGCAGCGTATGATGTAGTTTAACAGTTGAAGTACCCAGAATTATACTCTTTTAAACAAGTCTGCCATATGAATCTGTTACCTGATACACTGAGATATTTGGGGCACTTCAACCAAATGGCCTGTGCACACAGACTCTCTATGGCCTGACAGCTGTGTGACGTCAGTGGAAGATCATGTTGGTGTTTCTACTGGTTAAGATTAGGGCCATCCACCTTCACACAGGGTCCCATAATGTCCTTTTCCTTACTTTGTGTTAATTCACAAAGTTACGAATTTGTCCAAAGGTTTAAGATTGCTGACTGCTTCAGCAGAGTTTAGATTTCTCCCCTCAGTATATCCACCAATAAGAAGTCGGCACATCTTTAATCACTTGAATGAAGACAGCAGACAGGATGTGTTTCAGGTCTTATGTGTGTCAGGTCAGTCTGCTGTATGGAGGTAGTTTGGAGGGTCCCTCTTCCTCAGCGGTGTACTGCTCAGGGGACTGAGGTGGAGAGTTAAAGAGCCTGTCATCACCTCCTGCTGCACATAGAGGAGAACTACATCAGAGACGTACAGAAACAATTGTAACAAAGATGGTTTCAAATAAAATTACCTTGCCAGATACAAACCATCTCAGTGTCACCAGGTTCGCACTGAGGGACCAGGGTCTCCTACATCATAGACACACAAATTATTAACACAGTCACAGAAAGGTCAGTTGGATTAAAAAAAGTTACATCCTTGGTGTCAAAAACTCAACAAAAATGTTATTCTTAGAGTATAACTTCTTTGTTTAATCAATAGCATGTCTTGAACAGAGGGATCTGTGTTATCCTGTCTTTGGACTACTCAACCCAGGGTGACTGCAGTTCAACCTTTGACCTCTTCTTCAAACTGTAACCATCCAGTGTTAGTATGTACAGCTGCCCTAATGCTTATTTAGTATTTATTTTGACTAGGGTTGAAAATAGAATGAAGTTATTGCAGGTACATCTAACCCAACCTTCAGTACTTCGTATTGTCATTCCACACCTGGCTTCATGCATCACTGAACACGTGCATTGAAATGCCTGTATGGTGTAGAAACAAATTAGACTTGGCAATCACAGATATGTTGAATAATCCATGGAAGTCAAGTAGCTTGTTTGGTGTCCATGTCTTTGGAATGAGCAACTGATCATTGTGAAACTTAACAACTTTGTCATTTAAAAAAAAACACACAGCACTTGATATCAAGTAGTCAGCTGCAGCAGAAGTTGACGTTAGCCAGAAACAGGAACTCTTGTAACAGTTGTGAAAAGACAGCAGAATTCCCTTCAGCACCGAATAAAAATCCACAGCATAGGTATATACACTCCTGCTCAAAATCTTAAGACCATTTAAAAAATTTCATGAATTTGCATTTTGCACTGTTGGATCTTAGGAAGGTTCTAAGTAGAGCTTCAAAATGCAAAAAGAAAAAATGGGAACAAGAGACCAAAAGTTGTGAGCAGGCAATTTATTGAAAACAACAATTTAACTCAAATAAGCTGTTCATCAGCTGATCAAAAGTTTAAGACCACAGCCTTTAAAAGCCAAAATCTGTGCAAAAATTTGGATTCCATGTCACTTCCTGTCAAGTAATCACACTGTGAAGATCTCTTGATGGCAAAGGCAAAAAAGCTCACCATCTTTGAACGTGGTAGGATTGTTGAACTGCATAAACAAGGCCTCTCACAACGTGCCATCGCTGCTAAGTCGTTTTGCATTACTTAAAAGATCCTCAGGGTTATTGGAACAAAAAAATCAAGTGGTAGACCCAAAAAAATCTGAGCCGGAGGATCCGAATAGCTGTCCTCGTCCCAAATTAAGGCCATTACTGGTGCTGACTGCAGCCCAATAACCATCAGACAGCATCTGCGAAGGAAGGGCTTCAAAAACAAGAAACGTCTTCAAAGCCCACGTCTCCTTTAACGCCACAAAATTGCCCGTTTAGACTTTGGGGACATTCAAAGGTGGAAGAAAGTTTTATTCTCTGACGAGAAAATGTAACCTTGATGGTCCTGATGGCTCCAACTACGGGCATGACAACTAGATGCCACCTGAGATGTTTTCTACGCGGCACAGTGGAGGGGGCGCCATCATGATCTGGGGTGCTTTTTCCTTCAATGGAACAATGGAGCTCCAGGTTGTGCAGGGATGTCAAACAGCAGCTGGCTATGTGGAGATGTTGCAGCGGGCATTCCTCATGACTGAGGGCCCTCGTCTGTGTGGTAACGACTGGGTTTTTCAGCAGGACAACGCTCCAATTCACAATGCCCGTCTGACCAAGACTTTTTTCCAGGAGAATAACATCACTCTTTTGGACCATCCTGCATGTTCCCCTCATCTTAATCCAATTGAGAACATTTGGGGATGGATGGCAAGGGAAGTTTACAAAAATGGACTTCAGTTCAAGACAGTGGATGCCCTTCGTGAAGCCATCTTCACCACTTGGCGCAACATTCGCACTAGCCTTTTGGAAACACTTGCATCAAGCATGCCAAAACAAATTTTTGAAGTGATCAACAATAATGGTGGAGCTACTCATTACCGAGTCAGTTTTTGACACTTGAATTTCTGTTTTAGGAGTCTTTTTTAATTTTTTAGCTGTGGTCTTAAACTTTTGATCATCTGATGAACAGCCTACTTCAGTTAAATTGTTGTTTTCAATAAATTGCCTGCTCACAACTTTTGGGCTCTTGTTCCCATTTCTTCTTTTTGCATTTTGAAACTCTACTTAGAACCTTCCTAAGATTCAACAGTGCAAAATGCAAATTCATGCAATTTTTAAACTGGTCTTAAGATTTTGATCAGGAGTGTACTGGGGACAAACACACCGGAAGTATTTAGAAACCATTTATGAGAAAGAAAACTGTTGATTATGTGGACCCAATGCAGGGATGCACAATGAATAGTGTTAAATTGGATCTTGAATCACACCTACAGTTGCAATCAGAAATATTCAACCCCCCAAAGAATTTTAAGATTCTGCTTCGGATGACTTCTTTATGAGTTGAGTGATACAGAAAAATGGTCTTTCTGAGTGATACAGAAAATCAACACGGAAAATGCATGATGTAGTATTTGAGTGTAGCAGTATATTTTGTTAAGATAGCCATGTCACAATTATTCAACCCCTATATAAAGTTGTTGTTTTTAAAGCTGTCTGACAGTTTTTTTGTCCTAAAGTTGAGTTGAAACGTTATTAAGCCTTTGGGAACTCTATACTGATCCTTCATTTGCTTCAGCTGTGATGCATAAATAAACCCCACCCATGAAGATCTTCAAGGTGAGTTGCAATCATGGGAAAGACAAAGGAGCTTGCACAAAAGCTGAGAGAGGAGATTATTTCATCACATCTGAAAGGCCTTGGGTAGAAGAAGATTTCCCCAAAAAATTATATTCCAAGAGACACAATTGGGAACATTATAAGGAAGTTTATAACTGATGGAGCAGCTTCAAACCTGCCTGACCGTGGAAGAAAGCCCAACATTTCATCAAGGACCCTCAGCAACTTAGTCAGAATAACTCAGATAAACCCCTGTGTGACTACAAGACACCTACAGGATGACCTGATAAAGGCTGGTACAAGTGCGGCAGTGGCAACTATAAGACGTGCACTGAATAAAAAAGGACTTCATGGCCGGCTTCAAGACACACCCAGCTCTTGACCACAAGGAACAACAAAAGTCGACTAATTCGCCAGGAGGAATTTGGATAAGACTACTAAATTTTGGGTGACAGTTCTATTGACTGATGAAACCAAACTGGAACTGTTTGGACATATGGACCAGCGGTATGTCTGGCTTATGAAAGGCCAGGCTTAGGACCTGAAGAATACCATCCCTACAGTCCAGCATGGAGGTTGGTCAAAGATGATGTTTGGCTGATTTTCTGCTGCAGGAACTAGCATCTTTATTGTGTACATGGCATCATGGATTCACAGAAATACCAGGCAATTTTAAAGAGGAACGTGAGGCCTTTTGTTGAAAAATTAAACCTTGGTGATCATTGGACTTTCCAGCAAGACAATGATCCAGGAGTGGCTTTCTCAGTCACCAGATTTGAATCTGATTGAAAATCTTTGGTGGGATTTAAAGAAGGCAGATGCAGCATGGAAGCCATCAAACATCACTGATTTAGAGGCTTTTGCACGTGAAAAATGGGCAAATATTCCAATCGAGAGAGGTAAGAAGCTTGTCCGCACTTACAATTTTTTTTTAGAAGTTACAAAAGCTAGAGGATGCACCATAAAGTACTGAAGCTGGGGGGTTGAATAATACTGCACATGCACATGTGCAGAAAGAGTTACATTTTTCATTTGAACTTCAAAGTTAAGTCAACTTCTCTTGTCAAAATAACTAAAATACGCATCAATAAATATTTTTAGTTATTTGAGTTTTTTTGTCATTTATTGTCATTATCTGTCATCCACATCACTATAATGTCTATTGAGGTGACGGGGTTGAATATTTTTGATTGCAACTGTACATACAATCTCATTTCTAATTGACAACTATTCTGCTGCATTTTGATTAAGCGCTTCAGCTGCTCAAAACAAGTGCTCCTACTTTCTCCCTTAACCAATGAAAACACAGTGTTACCCCATGTGACGCAGTGGAGCAGGAAACTAGCAATGAAATAAAGTGAATGAGAGATAAGGCGATTTTGGGTGGCCTCCAACCTGAAAGTCGGCAGTTCAATCCCCAGTCACACTGGAAATTAGCATCCAAAATTAAAATCTGTGTTAAATATCCCTTCTGAATTGCTCAGTCATAGAGAGGGGAAGGCATGGCTTTGGCAGGAGTGAAGAACAAGCAAAAAGGTGGAGGAAGGTGAGGAAGAGCGGTTAAAAGCAGTAGTATAACTTGATCAAAACAGTACCACACAGCTTTACAACCTACTCCCTGGAGTATTATGAGATGGAAAAGGATAGCTGGCTAGCATGCTAATTTCAGAAGCTATGAGCGAAAACACTAGATAATTTTTGAAAAAGAAATTACGTTTCCAACTAAAATGAATATATATTGCCACACTTGGTGCACAGTTTAAGTTTGTGCTGATAAAACGGTTGGCTGCTGGCAATGGAAATTAGTTTACACGTCTGAAATCAAGGACTCATCGCTTCCAAAATCATAAGGAATACTATCTGTACATGTATCTGCCTTGTTACTCAATGCCAGCTCCATGTGCACACATGCAGATGACAGAATGACAGATGTAGCTAAATTAATTATAAAACACTGATAAGCAGATCTAATTTAAGATTATTTTCAATAACATTCATTGGGATTATGTTGTTCCCTACCAGTCCAGTTCTGACATCATAGCAGCCACAGCAGGGCAGACTGCGGCAGCCCACGTAGGCAATGAGAGAGGAAAGACTCAGGCTGATGGTGCAGGTCAGCAGTATGGTGGCATTGGCCCCCTTCACCATCCGATGAAGCACAAAAGTCTGAAGATACACACAAAGAATGTCAATGCAGCACATCCTGTATAAGAAAAAAAACTCAAAACCTGAACTAGTAATTAAGAAACTGTTGTACTGCACTTGTAAGAGTTCGCAAAGCAAATTGGAATTTTGACTGATGATATTAAAAAATTTAATATATAGTAATTAGCCTCATTTTCTGGTACGAAGAAAATGTACTAGTTTTACAGTCCTGTCAAATGTATTACATAAAATAGTTTCTCAATTGATTGTATACTTTATAACTTTGAAGCAATTATAGGGATTTCCAAAATTATATGGAACAACCCTATAGCGGACTTGACATTTGTTTGGAATAACAATTGTTTGTAGTCACCATGCAAGCTATTTAAAGATCAATTACTGAACATTCACCTTTTCAAATGGTGATTGTTGTTTTGCTTAAAATCCTTGGCTCATAACACATCTAGCCAACCTGTAGACAAGACAGGAGTTGTAAAAGCCTTAATGCAAGCTGCATGCAGAAGAAGGCATGTCAAATTATTTTGCCATGCTGCCTGCTGCATATTTTATATTTAATATATTTTACATAATATTGCAATGATCCAAAGGTGTTCCATTGCCTGATCCATTCTGACATAAGTGTTACCTTATATGGTAATATTGGATTGCTAATTATACAAATGTTCTATATTTAAGTAATCTTCACACTTTTCTGAAGTAAGATTTTTTTTTTCAATTTGATGTGTCCTTATGGTACAAACAAGATAATTTTAGGATAAGAATACAAAAATATTTTTACATGAGCCCCATTAGTAGTCAACTCAAAAATCAGGAAAGGTTCTCAGATTTAAGTTAGTCTTAAAGGCCCCTTATTTGACACCTTTCTGGGATATAATTTGCGGCATTGGTACCACTAAAATGATTTATCAGTGCTTTAAGTGCGAAAAAACTGCTGCATCATGTATATCCATGTCCTCTTGTATCTCTCTCTGGAGCTGCAGACAGAACAGGCTTTTTTCGTCTGCCTCTTGAGCCGCTCCTCTGATTGGCTGACTGCACTTTGAGTGACACGCCACGTCTCATTCTGGAGCATTCACTCTGGCTGTAAAAACAGCTGAGAATCAGGCTGGTATGTTTGCAGCCATAGAAAACCAGCCCTAGTCCTTATTCACTAATGTAGTGAGCACACTGATAAGGCACGTCATAAGAAATAAAGCGTAACCGCTGGTCTCAAACAGTAACGTTCTTAGGAGAAATCTGCAAAGACATTCTCTTCCTTGCATCCCTCCACACTGCAGTGTTTCTTCAGTGTTGTTTCTTTTGGTTAGCCTGAGGTGGCTAACAAGCTGCTAGCTCAGCAACAAGTCTGCTTGGTGTACCGTTTGTTGTGGAGGGGTGGTGGAGGTGAGAGGGGAGCGGGGTGGGGGGTTCCGAGGCTGGACTGGTACAGGCTGGGTTGGGCTGAGAGACGAGTGTGACACCGTATGACTCATACGGGGGAGGAAGTACGAAACGAGGCGTTTAGATAGCATATTTCTTAGAATGTACTGTATCTCCCCCTTTGCTACATGTTAAAAGGATATTGGGTATCATGCAGTGGAAGTCGTTTATCGTTATGCATATGTGTGATGGTTACCACTTGAGGACTGTCATGGTGGTGAAAGACATCTTCATCCTCCTCTCCATAAGTGAGCGTCAGACAGGCATAACCGAAAATAAACAGCACAGCCACACAGGAGAGTCCTGCTGCTGCCACCATCACACTCACCTGCAGAGACAGAAGGACATGTTCAGCCAACCTCTGTATGAATGGTTTTGTATTTATATAGCGCTTTTCTAATCTTGATGACCACTCAAAGCTCCATGGGCCGGCATTTGGGGTTATGCTTAATAACTCAATTGTCTTTTTGGCATTATAATTTGGGAGATAATAAATACACTGTGTCTGTGCTGGTGGTATTTCTCTTCGATCCATGATGAGCCTAATAAACTTGAAAACCCCACCCTAGCCAGAGATACTTACCAAAACGGAATTTTTTCTTTGTGAAGCCAACAGCGCCAAAACACCTGGAGAGGCCATGATCTGAAAGGCAGAGAAGTTTCAAGAGTAAACTTAACAGACAGGCAGCGGGAACCTTCTACAGTGTGAGCAACAGACTCAGACGATTAACATGTGTGATGTCTGGAGATGTGGCAACAAACTATTCAGTGCGTGGCGTCATAGTTCAAGGAAGAAAAGTGCAGCCAACCAAACAACGCAGATGACAGCCACAGGAGATAGTTACCTTTCGGCAAGAGTTTCTAACAAAGGGTCAGTATCTCACCAGTCCTCCCCACACCGGCGTCCTGGTGCTACTCAGCACGGTATCCTTGCGGAAAACAGCGTCCATAAAGCCGCAGACCATACAGAGACCTGCACAAGCCACCTGGAGGACACCGAGGCCTAGCACGCTCTTCTGGTTCAAATTGAAGTACCTGTACCGGTCCATCTCCGGTTTTTTATCAGCCTAATAATAGTCCGCTCACCCCAGCCCCAGCCAACTCTGACCGCGGTGATTTCTGTTGTACTTCCTACCTGTAGTAAACTTTAACACCGTCCCACTTAAGTGTATAATACTAACTTCAGTGTAACATTGCGCTCGACGTAGGTTTGTGCCCTCTCGTGGTCAATTTCGGTCCCGGTATTGACAGCTCTGCGCAAAATGACATTTATAGTTTGATTCCGGTATTTCTTAGGAGCTGTGTTGTGCGCTACAACTGAATGCATCGCTTCGGTTTATCATTAACCTACTGGAGCTGCAGGGGCCCACACACCAGGGACTTTGTTACCCACAGGAAAGACTGTCAGGCGGTTGGCCCCGCCCCCTTCTCTTGCTGATGACATGACATATCCAACCCCATCGTTTCTCTCAACCAAAGGATTTGTGTCAAATAATTGTGATATATGTATAAGCTGTACAAGGGTAACATTGCATATATAGTAAAGGTTTTCCTGTTAATCTAATCTAAAATGCTCACATTTCTTTTAAAAAAGGATCTAATAAGGACTTCCCTTATGTATCTCTCGGTGTATGAAACATAAATAAATGAAATGTGATAGCTGCTAAGGTTTTATAATTACCTAATACATTTGCATTAATAGCATTCTCTAGCATATTCTTTCTCAGTCAGCACTTCATTTGATCCTAAAATATCAATACATTTGCAAATTAAAGTTCACCACCTAAAATGAGTCCTTATACTGCTACTTTCAACCAAACTTAAGTCTTTAGTCATTAACCCAATACTTAAAATACTGATAGCATAATGAATAACTACTACATTTTAATTTAGAAATACTACAGTATTCTGATAGCAGCAATTTAAAAATACTGAAAAACTAGAATTGCACTCAGAAGACCACATACTTTCATCAAAGCCCAACACGCCCCTTCAATTAAAACTTTATGTTTCTGTCACACATTGGTGGTAAGTTGCTAGCCCTATTTGTTTCCATATTGTGGCTGAAAAAAGCATACGACTTTATCAATTAAGTTGATACCGGCACTACATTATAATTACTAATATTGCTGAATATTCACATAAATATTACCTCGATAACGGAGGTTCAGTGTTCACCCCAGTGCGTTCGTTAGTTGCTTGTTTGTATACAAGATTAGGTAGAAACTGCTGAAGGGCTTACTTTCACCTATTTTTCATAGAACAAATCATAGAAAAAAACTGCATAGTTGGCTGTGTGCTTGCAAGTGTTTGCAATTTGGTGCATCTTGATTGATTTTAAGGGGACTATTTGGCCTCGGCGAAGGTATGCACAGACAAAAACCTAACCTCTTCGGCAGAGTAAAAAAACAAAACAAAAGGTAAGTATTGTCATTATAGAAAAAATTTGATATGCAGATAGTCTTTATCTTGGACTTTATTTGAAGGGTCTTAACACAAACAATTGGGTTAGAAAAGTGGAATAGGCTAACATACAGTATATAATGTACTACTGCCAGATAATACAATACATAACCAATTTCAGATATTATAGTTACCTTAATATATACTGTATATAACATAAGCATTGTTTAAGCCTGTGTATATGCCTTCAAATTTATACTTTGTAAATTTACAGCACTGTGCAAATGTTTTAGGGACTTTAAAAAAGAAAAAAAACAGTAAAGTATTTACCTACATAAATAAAGCCATGCATCGAATTTATCATTTAACTTCATGTGTGTGCAGTAAAAAGAAAAAGCTGAATCAAATCAAAATTTGGTCTGACCACCTTTTATCAATCAATCAATCAAATTGTATTTGTATAGCCCATATTCACAAATTACAATTCATCTCATAGGGCTTTAACAGGGTGTGACATCCTCTGTCCTTAACCCTCAGCAAGAGTAAGGAAAAATTACTAAAAACCCTTTTAACAGGGTAAAAATACGTAGAAACCTCAGAGAGAGCCACGTGTGAGGGATCCCTCTCCCAGGACGGACAGAAGTGCAATAGATGCTACACGTGGCATCTATTGCACTTCTGTCCGTCCTGGGAGAGGGATCCCTCACATGTGGGACCAGACTGGACCATCTGCAGCAGGACTCCTTATCTTGTTTTGTCTCTGAACATGGTTCTGTATTACGGTGTAAAAATCCAAACCTCCTAATGGGGCTGATGGCGGATAAGAATTTATACCTAAAGTGTCTAAAACTTTTGCAATTTTGTCAGCATGGGGCCAGCTGAATGAATTCAATTGTGTAAGCTTAACAGTTTAAAAACATATGATAAATACTACATCATAAAAACAGTATTTATGACAGTTATGTGAAAATAGGGAAAACTGAAAGAAATAAATTTGTCATACCCTGAATTTACAATCACCAATCATCAGCAGGTAAATCATCCCTATATGTATAATATGTGATGAGGAGGACAGTAAAAAAAAGGGCATATCAGCACATCCATCTACTGAATGTAATATGTCATGTTACAATTGTTTTTTGCATAGTTCGTGTGTCGCCCTGTACCTCCAAGGCCTCCAATCATACTACATACATTCACATGAATTGCTAAAGCAGTATTCCACATGAATACAACTTACAAAAGCATAAATATCTAGAGTGTGTTGCAACTGCACAGGATATCAAGTGCCATAAATCTCCAGGAGTCTTGTAAGGTTTCAGCACACACAACATTTTCCAGAGGTATTCGTCTGCATTCTCATTGGCCAGGAGCAGCAACCTGTCTCTGCTGAAACACTTCCAATTGCTGCTTGTACCAATCAGGAGCCTCTGGACCATTCGTCCCAGTCAGCCCATGATCATAGCCATAAGCAACAGTTAACTCCTCGTCTTTCTGCACAGCCCTCAATGTTCTGATGCACTTGATGGGTCCAAAACGGGGATGGACAAACCTGCACAGAAGACATAACAAATCATCATGTAATTCCGACTAAATAATAATAACAAGAAACCACTTGTGGCTGATCCTTCCCACCCGGGTCCCAAACTCTTTGTGGTTCTTCCCTCGGGCAGGAGGCTGCGGTCCATCAGGACCAAAACCGCCCGCCACAAGACCAGCTTCTTCCCAGCTGCAGTTGGCCTCATCAACAAGGCCCAGGACCCCCACCTGACTTCCACCCCCACACCTCAAGGATGTGTTAAATGAACACATTATCTCATATTATATTATACTGTATTTCATTGCATATTGCAATCTGACACTTTTTACTGTTTTGAATTTTGCATTTCACTTTTCATATCTTTTATCTTTCATATATTTTCATTCAGAAATGTTTGTCAAAATAAATGCTAATTTGTATAAATATTGGAAAAAAGTGAGTAAATAAGAAGTAAACAGTGAGTAAATATATACTGGTTTTCTATTTTTTATTGCTTTTCCTATGTATGTTGTATATATTGCGTTTTATGTTTCTATGTTCATTGTATGCACCAATAACCAGAGCAAATTCCTTGTAGGTGTAAACCTATTTGGCAATAAAATACTTCTGATTCTGAAAGAAAAAGTACCTGGATTCAAGTAATATATACAGTATATGTATGTAGATTATTGGGGGAGGGGAAATGGAAGAGAAGTCCTTTTAAGAAACCAGATTTGAATTCACTATTTATGGATTTCAATTTGGATCTGCACCAAATTGCGAACACTAATGAATGTCAGTCCCCAAAAGATCAAGACTTTGACATATTCTGATGTAGAGGTGTTCTATCATGACAGTTATAAAGAAACTGGATGTTTTTTTTCAGATCATTGATGATACAGTAAATCAGACATGTCAAATTCGATGCGATAAAATATCATATGTCTAGTTTAACTGGCCCGCCAGTAAATAGGACACACACTGTTCCATAGGCCTTGCCACAGTGCGCAGTGCACACGGAGCTAGCCATTATTCCTCTCCACTTGCCGGGTGAGAGCAAGGCGGTGTGCACGGGCTATAGGCCGAGCCATGGTGCTCAATGCCAGGCTTAAAAGAAGAATTTAAATAAGTTTTATTTTTGCACTTTATCCAATATCCTGTATATCCTTAATACATTTTGACCCGGTTTGGCCCTCGACATAGTCCCAGTTTTTTATTTTGTCCCTTTATGTGATTGAGCTGAACGCCACTGCACTGGACGGTTGCAGCCAAACAACAACAAAAATATCACTTGAAGGAATGTTATGTTATTTACAAGTATTGAGGTGCCAAACAGATGAGATTTTCTATATGCATTTTAATAGTTGATTTTTATAAATCTAAAAAATAAAAAAAAAGTACAAAGACGGGTTTAATACAAGACTTGACTAAGAATTTTGTTTATTAGTTTCTAACTTTAGCTATCACCCAGCGGTTAGATGGAGCTTTAAACCATTGTGGTTTGAGTTTATATACATTTTCACACATTTCCAGATTCATGAGCTCACTGTGACCTGACCACTAAAATGCCACTTTTTGAAAGTGGCAATCGTCAAATTATCAAAATGTGAAGAAATTGTAAACGTGATATTTCATGCTCAATAGGCCCAAAACATTAGCCTGACGTTGTCGTACTCACGATTCTAGACAGGATGTGATTCTGATACCGCTTCATTGGGCTGTGATTATGGGGCATGTTTCAACCGAACCAGGAAAAAAAATGCCTCTTGTCTCAATTGGATAGACCTACAACCAATCAGAGCAACGTAGTATGTGACATATGTTAAGTGACGCATTGTGAGTTATTTACTAGCGCCGGGTTCACAATGGACGTTGAAGCGACACGCCAAACCTTAAAAAACAGCTGGCTCTCATCCACTCTCATGTTAAACCTTTGTGCTGGTCACACCGGAGGCTGAAGCGCCGTGGCGCACCAGGGCTGCCTAGCGCCGTGCAGCGACTGTTTCGGCGTCGAGTCTATTTTTTGCGCTTGACGTGGGCGTATCGTGCCAGGAAACACACTGAAAAATTATTTTAAACGATATTGATGACATATTTTATATGATATAAATTATCAAATATGCATCCCATACTTTGAATTCCCCTTCTGTTGTACTCGAGTTTTAATTTGACCATTGACATTATAAAATGTTCCCCTCTGCCCATCCACTACAGCCACACAAGCAGTGATTAAGATAAAAAGAGAGAGGGGGGGGGCTATGTATTCTCCACATAGGCTTGAGTGGAGAACACATAATTTACCCTCAACACTCGACATTTAACAGAGCAAATAGCGGAGAAGTTCTTCAACAGGGATGACATTAAATTAATAATTGGAGAAGTGCAATGAGTTGTATGATCCTGTTGTATAAAGACAACATCAAAAAAGACAAATGTTGGAACGCTGTTGCTTAATGTCGGAGCAACAAGTAAGTATATGCTTTTATACTACTGGATCAACGGGTGATATTATTAGCGCTGCCCGGCGGTTCAGCGTCGCTTCAGCATCCGGGGTGAACAGCCAAGCGCCGGCTAAATAGGGATTAGCGCAGCGCGGCGCTTATTATTGATGTGGCACCTTTCAAGTTAATATCATAATAATAATAGTCATAATAATAATAATAATAACTTATAATTTCAAACATTTTAATTGTATTTTGAAGATGTGTAGACTCACGGGTCATATTTGCAGTTAGGTGTGAAGGAGTGGTTTGCCTTGTGACCCAGAGAGGCACAGTATCTCTCTGTCTGGTCCAGTGGCTGAGGGACATCAATAACAGTGTCCTCGTCCAGTGAGATGGTGTTTCCATTCAGGGCCCAGTCTCTGCTGTCGACCTGAGAAGTCCATGTTTTTACCAAAGACAGAAATTTGGGTAAGTAGAAATACTTTAAAAAAACAACTAAGAAAACTAAGAATATGAATGGCACTCACAATATCCTATCTTGCTATATTAAAGAAAGTAAATTACCAAATATGCTGTTTCCACAACCTGATCAAAATTGAACCAGATCCTTCCACCAAGCTTTGTGATAATCTTTCTACTAGTTTTTAGTTTAATCTTGTATACAAAAATACATATTTCAACTGATAACTCTTTTGAGCTATTTCAACTTCTTTGCTTGCCAGTACATTTACCTTGATTCAATAAAAGGGATGTTTTTTCTTAAGATGAACAAACTGTAATTACCTTTTCTTTTTTATATTAGTTCAGCTAATCTAAAATCTTTCCATGTAAAGATACTTCTTCACTTGCTCTGTGTTTCATACCTCAGAGTGTGTAATGCGTACTCCGTTATAAAAAGCCATCACAGTGTCCGTTTTGGCATCGGTCTTGGCAAACAATCCCTGTCCGGCTCCTTTAATCACTGATGATGCCACAAACACCCTGACAAGCAGAAACCACATGGTGACAGTAAGAAGAACAGTTCTTAAATTTTCACAATAATTATCAGGACAAGCGCATGGATAAAGCAGAAATACCTTTTGCTTTCATACGGGTCAGGCAGCAGAGTGTGAGTGGCAATGCAGGTGGATGTGGACCGGTCATACGAGTATACAGGACCTTAAAACAGGGGATGTCAGATTAACGTTGTTTCCATAAACAATAGAGGACAACTTGACAGAGATTACAATGTGACTCACCCATATTCCAGCACATCTGATAACTACAAGTTTAACACCATGATATTACTATTAACATCCTAAATATAGAAACATCATGATATAGCACTGGCAACCATTTAGAAAATCCATTCATTAAGAGTAACTTTTTAAATAAAAAAAATACACCTGTAATGTAATGGTTTCAGACTCTGCAATGTTTGGATTTACATCACAGTTAAGTGAACACCTGGGGTTTTATACTGTTTATAATTTCCTTGTAAAAAAGTTCTTTACATTATATTCAGTTTTATTTAGGTGATACAATAAGTGCATTCAATCATTAGGGTACTAACCCAGAACAGCAAGAATCATGCAAGTACATTAGCTTCTACAAAGGGCTACTTGTACAAATAATATATAAGTGGAAATAAACTGAATTATTTATTTATTTTTTGCTAGACCATCATCTTCTTTACCAAGGTGTAGTCGGAGTAATGTATTTTTAGCCTGTGGTGGAAGATGTGTAGACTTTCTGCTGTCCTGATGTCAATGTGGAGCTGTTTCCACCATTTGTGAGCCAGGACAGCAGGAAAGAAAGGGAAGAAGAAAGACATGTCTGTAGTAGTTTACTTCTGACAGGTTGAGGGTGGTCTTCTTGAGGAGAGGGTTCCTCTTTAAGAGAGTAAGGGAAACAGCCAGTTGACAGGGAAGTGTTAATAAAATGGATGAGAAAAGGAAAACCGTCAGGAGCAATAGACTGGAGAATATGAGAGGGGTTGGGTCAAGTGGGCAGGTGGTTGGGCAGGCGGAAGTTACCAGGGTAAAAACTTGATTGGGAGACAGGGGGTTGAAAAAGGAAAGAGAAGGGGATGAAGATGTGGCTGATGGAAAGGTACTTTCAGAAAGTGGTTTGAAAAATGAGGAGCGTATGTCATCTCTTTTTTGTAAAGTTATTTAATTCAAAATAACTCTATTTACATAGGCCTAGAGGCCTTTAAGGCCAATTTATGCTTCTCCGTTTTGACGGACCTCCTTTGAGCTTTTCGTGCACCTCTGATTTTTTTAACTACACATCAGCATGGCGGAGAGCCTACTGATAGCTATTGGCTGTGATTGGTCCGCTAACGACAGCATTTCAGAACGACATCATTTCCAGACCTCAAACTTCCTGTTTCATTTCCTATATCACAATAAAACCAAACACAACTACGATTCTACGATTAATGTGACAAGTGTGTTAATCCAGCGGAGTTGTTCGGCTGACGGTGGTTGGTTAGAGCCCTGACGGCATGTGTGTACGGTCACACACGGTTATAACGAACTTTCATAATGGTGCTAGCGTGCTAGCCATCATGCTAACAGCGGTGGTAACAGCGCGAAAAAAAAAAACGCTGTCACGACTGTAATTCCACAGCTATCATGACACTGTTTCTCAAACACCGTCAGGTTAGAAGCAAACACTTGGTAGTGGTTAGTATCGGGAGTCCCTGCTGACTGTATGTGGAAGCTGGGGGGGGCTAGCTGCTTCCGTGTAGCTTGAAGCCATGGAATTAGCAACGCAGTTCGGGAACAAGACCAGGGAACCGCTGCGCTAAGAAACGATAACATAAGCATTATGACCTGCTGGGTGTCACTTTATTTTATTTAGTTAGTGTGTGAAAAGCCGGGAGCAGGTAAATAATGAACGTGGACTTCTTCTGAGAACTCATGAGGTAAGCTTCTCTAAGCTTGTCTTCCGTTGCGCCAACTACTGTTCAGGCGCCCAATTGTTTTCAGCAACGGAGAACTATAAATCAAAAAGTGTGTGTCCGATCCATCCATAACGGACTCGGAGAAGCATAAATTGGCCTTTAGTCGTTCTCTCTCCTGCCTCTGGCAAAAAAACTTTTTAATGACATCTTCATCAGAGACATATATACCAATGGGTAGAGCATGTGGCTAAAGCATCTGGACAAAGCAGGTCATAAAGAGGATAGATGCACTGACTGTTTGGTGGGACATCAAAGCATGACTTTCCAGTCACGCAGGAGATCAGACTGGCAAGGCGAGCCTCGATGAGGTTGCCATCCACAAAGCTTCCAAAGAGAGCTGTGTGTCCGTCTGGGTAGATGTACGCTACAGATTCACCGGTCATCTCCCCCTCCTCATTCACCTTCCCAAACACACAGCCCCCATCCTGGAAACACCACAATAAACATCAACACACAATTCTCCATTCATGTAACTATGAACAGAATTTGATAGTGAAAAGTGAGCTCACTCACAGGGTAGGAGACCCAGCACTCCCCACAGCGGTTGTTGTCTTTATACTGGCCCTTGAAAACCAGACAGCCCTCTCCATCAAACTCCTGAGCAAGCCCATTGAGCTCGCCATCCACATACGTTCCATTGAGTACACCGCCATCTTCATACGTGTACACCCCGTGGCCCTGGAGAGCATCATCTACATAGAAACCCTCCAGGGTACTGTATGGAGGGGGAAGAAAGAAAATTAACAATCTATTCCATCACCTAAAGGCAATGATAATCAGATATGTATGACATGTTACAAGTGGCATCTATTGCACTTTTGTCTATCCTGGGAGATGGATCCCTAACAGGTGGCTCTCTCTGAGGTTTCTATGTTTTTTTTAACCATGCTTTTCTATTCTTGTTGAGGGTTAAGGGCAGATGAAGTCACACCTCATTAAATGAGAAAAATTGTGATTTGTCAGCTTTCTATTTGCAGCATTGTACTGCCACAACATGATTGGCTGATGGGATAATTATAGAATACACAGGGTTCCTAATAATGCCTTCAGTGGGTTAACTTCTCCACTTCTGATAAAACAGGGTGTACAAGAGCTTTCCTCAGCTTCTTTGGAAAGCATGTTAGGTTCTAGGTGCCTACTGGGTGGAGCTTTGCGGCACTGCTTCGGTTTGCAGTGGTATTAGAATGATACCAAAAGAGCACTGAGGTTCACTCAGTTCACAATGAACTGGGGGTGTAACATAGGGTGACCAGACGTCCTCTTTTTCCCGGACATGTCCTCTTTTCGAGAGCTAAAAAATGCGTCCGGCAGGGATTCCAAAAACGTCCGGTATTTTGCCTCGTCGCAAAAAAAATATTAATATTTTTTTTTTTTTTTTTTGCCTCGTCGCATATTTGTGTTTCTGGGTCTTTAACATAGCCTACTAGTTATTTCGGCCTTCCAAGTTCTGGAAATGGTACCACCCTTACGTTCCACCTTCTTGCGCGAGCTGACTGTAGAGAGAGTCTGTCATTGGGCGACCGATCTCAGGGTTGCCAGAGCCAAGATCATTATCCTCCAAATACGACTATTTGAGCCTTTGGAACGTTCCTTTGCCATTTCCAATCTGGCAACATTGAGCACCTTGCCGCTTCCACTCCGTGCGCTGTTTACAACGCACCATGGTGCGGCATGCTATACACTACACCTCCCCATGGATATGTCCAAAACCAATACCTACATGCTTCACATGTCCGATAACGATAGAATTTAGTGAGAAAATAGGGCTGAATTCATATTCCATTGTAAACACAACAAAAACAGTTACGACTCAGTTCAAGAGTGTTCGTTTAGTACATCAGAAAACTTGGTGGAGGAGGAAAATGTCTCCTTCAAAATAATTTAAATTAATTATTTTGACATCTCAAAAGTAAATGTAAATGTTCTTAAATAGTAATTAAGATACAATACTGAGCTGCAAAGTTAGTAGCAAGCAGCGTTAAGTTAAAGAGTTGCAAGTTTATGTTTTCACCTGGTTAATTTAATAACGTTGATGAAAAGCACCAGTACCATCTTTGTTGATGCCGAACTCTACGGGTGACCTTTGTGATTGGTAATATTAAAGTTTCCACCTCTATCGGAACCTATGCACATTTGTAACAATTTATAGTCATACAGTCGCTCTAAACAAGTGTGAAACACTTCCACAACGACAACGCAGTTTTCCGTTACGACGTAAACACATCACGCTGGTATGGATGGGCACGGAAGAATGACGTCATCAGCGCGACCAGCCACGTTTGAACCAGGCTATGTTTAGAAACCAGAATGCTCAACAACAGATAACGGTCGGATGTCCGCTGCTATAAAAACACATATGTCAGCAGCAGCTTTAATGGAGCGTGGAGCTGGGTTTAAGCGGAACTAGTCTTATTCGGGTGTTGCCGTTACCAACGAGTCGGCATGTTCGATGCGCTCCAGATACATATAACGCAATGTCAGCTGTTGTATGTTTCATTTGTCTTTGTCCGTCATCCGTATAGTGACTGTGAAACTGTAGTGTTGCCACACAGCAGAATTAAATGATGAGGGAGGGTCTTCACACTCCTGTTTGTCTGCGGTCGCTATGATCACGAGCAACAGCATATCCGGTCATTTGCTATCAGTGATCTATGTCACAGGTTTACACAAAACGCTTGCATGATTTATGAGTGATCAAGATTCTAATTGTTTTTTATCTTTATGGTACCTTCCATCAAAGAAGAAGAACTTGCCCCTTCCATTCTTCTCTCCATGGGTGAAGTGTCCCTCAAAACGATCACTGGATGAGTAGGTCAGAGTGCAGAAACCATGGGGCTGACCATCGTCATCCAATGGACCTGCACATATACACTTGAAGTTAAGTCATTTGACTTCACAGCTGACTCACTCAAACAACTATCCATTATCCTACAACTACAGTAAGTCCTGAGACAATATCCCACTTAACCAAACAGCTGCTGAGGATCATACAACCCAAACTATGATGCACTGGTTCATCACAATGCGGGAGCTGTTTCACATTACAGTCATTGAATCTATTGTTAAAATACAAATATGGATAAGTGCAGCTTCGCATTCTTCTTTTGATTCCCCCATGTAGCAACTCTCAACTACATTTAAAAACGTATCTAAAGGAGAGTTGCAGCTCAAGGTTGATTTCATTTGCTTTCATCTGCGTTTTCACTTATTCAAATATCAACAATACAAATGTCTCAGCAGCATTAGTATGGACCCACCTATGCATTAGCATGCTACGTTGCCAACTGTGATATGGAATGCACGTGTAACAGACTGTGAAATCATACATTAACCTCTCATGCAGGCAGCGGGACACACACATGACCCGGACCGCACTCTGCCGCCTGTCAAGCGGGTTCACTACTGAAATAAAGTCCCTGGCGCGGGCCTGCAGTGAGACTGACTCGTGGAGATTTACGGAGAACTGACACGAGAAGCTGTGGGTGGCAGAGAAATGTTGCATATGACCAGCATTCCTTTGAGTACAATATACAGAAATAAGTCAAAGTAAGACAACGCTTACCTTCCACCAGCTCCTCTAGATTTTCCTCATCGCTCTCCATGCTGCGGGATGAGCACACCAGCCCCGACTGGCTGTATCGCCACACACCCGAGCGTCATTCACTGTGAAACTGCCACATGTTGCATTCGTTTTAGTCTTTTCCTTATTTAACTCAGGCGTGGTAAGAATCCGAGCCGAGGAAGCTATAGGCCAACTGACCTCACATGAAGGAGAAGTCATGAAAACATTTATAAATCAAAGATAATGATATCAAATAGACACACATGAACTACTAAACAATTATCAGAGTGGGTTTAGGAAGTAGGCCACAATAGATTCAGCTCTGTGTTTAGAGAGTGAAATAGCACAGATTAATAGAGAACGTTTAATATCAGAGTTTTTTTGACGTGGGAAGGCATAAGACATGTTCAAGAAAGAAAGGTAAATGACAAACTTCAAATGGTCATGGTCATCACTAAGATAAGGGAAAGGCTGTCGCAAAGTATGAAGTGAAATATTGCAGTCTGTAAGGGAGTACTCTCAGTTCAGTTATGTTTTCAGTCCTACTGAATTACATTTATTAGTGCAGATCGGTCTATTGGTGTGGCTTAATAGCAGATGGAGGAATTTGGAAAAGGGGAGGGGCTATTTACAGTGAAAACACACAAGAAACAATTAGCAGAAAATAAATATGAGCCAATACCTGTTTTAATAAATGTTTATTGCAATATAAAGGGTCACTTATACTTTCATTGAGTATTTCCATTATACTCTATCTCTATACTTTAATTTCTCTACATTTCAGAGGAATATACCATCTCCTCTACTTTTATTTGAAAATGTCCGTTATTAGTCACATGAAGATTTTACACAAAAGATAGTATAACAAGCTCTTTGCAGTGTGAAGTTAGGGGTCACATGTATGATGTTTATAATTTCAGTTCATTAAAAATTAACAGAATTCTATTCTAGTCGGTATATAATTGTATATTGTAATAACCTACGGATGGAGACATCTGCTTTTCTGGACAGTTCTACTTTAGAATAACAACTGGAAGAAATTCTAACATTCAGCTCTGGGCATGTAAAAAAAAAACAAGGCTTGTCTGATGAGAGTGGTATAAAAAAAATCATTAAGATCCACACTCCAGTTTAGAAGGTGGCAGTAATGCTCCCATAAGGTGTTGCTAGCCGCCACACAGAAGAAGAAGAAGAAGAAGAAGCAGAAGAAGCAGAAGAAGAAGAAGTTTCTTTGGAGTCTCATATCATCCCCTGGTGGCCATATAGGTTACTGAGCTGATGATGGCGAACTGGAAATATCGGACAAAGCTTTGTGAAATTACTTCAACCTTTCACACTTTCTGTCAACATTCTACATTAGCACAACCGTTGTGGATTTCCACATCACGAGGTGTGTTCAGACTCCACAGCTCTCGTTGTTCGCTGCTTGTAGCTATGTGCAACACATGCCAAGAGTTTTAGCATGGTAGCAGCTCGTCGCTCTTGTATACAGCATTATCTTATAATTTGACAACGTCGGCAGAGAACTATAAAGCACTACAATTATATTTTGGAAGTTCCACTTTGCAAATAAGTGAATCTGAAATGAATATGAGTGGGGTGTTTGGAAAGTCACCTACAAATACGACATTTTCATGTTGTGTAATGAAAAGTGAATTCAGACCATTGCCTGTATTTAAACCTCTAAACCTCTTAATTTACACTGCTCTGCTTTGGTTTTCGTTTTGTACATTCTATGCTCCCGACCCGCCAGGCAAGCTGTATCGCCGGGCTCTACTATGTGTATCTTTTTCTGTAAACCCAGAACACTGAACAAATGAAATGGCACATCCTCAATCTTTATAGTCTCCCCACACAGGAAGACGAGAATTTCACCATGAGTTCAGACAAGGGTAAGACACACTCACTCACGGCCTGTGTTGAGTTCACATGTCAGTCAGTGTGTGTTGTTTGACTGTTTCATGGCTGCAGGTGACCAGGCTGAGCTGGAAGAGAAGACGAGGCTCATCAACCAGGTTTTGGAGCTTCAGCACACTTTAGAAGGAATCATAACCACACAGAAACAGAAACACACGCACACAAACAACAGAATCCTGTTTTGAGTCAAATTGTCCATCTACCAAACACTAGCAATTACTTGACCAAAGTTTTCATCTTAATATCCCTATAAGTGGTATTGACATCAAAATAAAAAATTCTTCTGCAAGACATAAAAGACTAGTAACACCCAGACTGGTGAGATGGCAGATTGAACCATGAGTACATCAAGTCAATCTGTTACTGATGTTGTCTCATGTGATAATTTTCCACTCCAAATCACTTTCACTGTCATGATCTCTTTACTTCATCCAGCCGTCAGCTTTCTCTTTAGGGTTTGTTGTAACCAGAGCAATGACCGAGGCTGAACAAAAACTTCCCCTGACCATCTGCAGATAACGGAGAGGTCACTTGGTTTGGTAGAGAAATCTCGTTTTCCTTCTTTCTTTAAAATTGATAGATGTACATGAAACAAACACGTACTATTACACATAAGCAGAAAACACAGCAACTACAAATTCACAACCATCTTTAAATGAGCTCTGATTACATCAACAGCATTGTACTGAAGCAAAAACAATCTTCAATCTTCAAATGTGACACACCGCCTTTATCTAGGCAACGGAACACATTTGTGGTCATGTGACCATTATGTTTTCAAGCCCCTCCCATTCCCACCTTGCCATGAAGGTGAAGTTGGTGCTGGTGCTGTGGAAAGTATGTTTTTTCACAAAAATTAGTTTTGTAGTTCTGTAAAAGTACAGTTTCTTGCTTTGAACTTAATCAACTGTTGTGTCAAAACAAATTGAATCAGGTAGAAAAACTTATATCATACATGTTTGTGATCTTCCAACCTATAAAACCATGTGTTTGATGCTATCTGAAGATTAGCCTGAATTGCTAAAACGGTGGCTGTGGGGTAAAGTGAGACAAATGCCTCACTTTTGTGAACTCAAACACTTCACCCATACCTGCTATCATCATAGTGGTGAGTGAACTTTCATTTTTTTGTGAACTATCCCTGCAAGCAGAATTACATGTTATTTGGTTGATCAGTCATCAATAACAGCATATCAACTTTTTGATGTGTCTTTTTCTTAGACCTCTCTTCCCGGGTGGATGCTGTCAAAGAGGAAAACCTGAAAACCCTAAGGGCAGACATAAGGAGAACCTTATGTCTGCCTCCAGTGCCTTCCAGACCAGTGAGACCAAGAGCAAAATGAAAATAAGGAGAAATTCCAAACCTGAACCCAGCACCTAATAGACTGGATGACTGGACTCTGATGTCAACATTACAGACTCTTAGAGCTTAATCCTAAAACATGTCAAATATCTTATACTACAGGTGGAGGCTTTTGCTGTCACTTTCATATGTGCAGAAGTTGGTGATGAATTGGATACAAAAATTATATAACCGGAGCCTGATTTTTAATTCAGTTAGGGAAAATCAGTTTGATAAGATTAAGATTAAGATCCATTTATTCATCCCAAACACATGCACAGACATGCAAAGGCACACTCATCTAGGTAGGGAAATTTAATCTCTGCTTTTTACCCATTTGGTGCAGGACACACAGAGCAGTGAGCGACCATGTACGGCGCTCGGGGAGCAGATGTTGGGGGAGTAAGGTGCCTTGCTCAGGGGCACTAGACAGGGTAGGGAGACTCTTGGATTTTTGGACAGATCAATCCAGGTTCGTCTTTTGTTGTCTCTCCGTGGAGTTGAACCAGAGACGAACCAGAGACCTTCTCTGCCCATAGTCCAAGTTTCTGCCACTAGACCACCGCCTCTCCACAAAAAACATTAACCCATTCAGAATTTGGCATTAACATCTATCCTGAGAGATCTGATCACAAGTAGATGTTGGTGCAGTTAATGACGCAAATCAGCAACAAAAAATCAATACAATAGTAAGCCCTTGGTTACTTACAGTGACTTCACTCATCAATCGCTCTAATCTGAAATAAATATGAAGGAAACTGATAAGCCATTTGATCAGACATTCCTTTGCCCACAGATATCTGTGATTCAGCCTCTGAACAACCGCACTCACACCTGCCACCCTCTTTGGAGATAAAGTGTTCATGTTTAAACTTCCCCTTCCTTGGTTTACCTTGTTTCCAGGTGGGAAGCTGTTGAGAGATCATGTTATTGACACTGCATATCCCCACTGTGTAACAAAAAATCTCCCTTTCCTTCAGTTTTTTTGGGTCAGTATTGCTGTTAAAGCCTGTAAAGCCTAAAGGCCCATTTGTCAGCACAAGTTCAGTCTGCTTCTTGTAGGTTGCACTGCATTTGTATATCAGTAACTTTGGTTGTTGTGTTACTCATTTTAAATTACTTTGTTTTAATAAAGTGAGGATTGTCTTTGTTGAGTCATGTTTACCAATTTAATCATCGGTTATTTCAATGTTTCACATGCTCATTATACCTTAGGGTGCTCACAATGACAAGTGACCTTCTGCTTGGCGTTCTGCACCTCGTCTCCACCAGTAGGTTTGTGTGTTGGATACATATAAGATGCACTTTAACTGATAGTTTACAGTCATAGGTTCAATGAATCTAGAGTGAGAGTATTGGCCTTTTTATGCTTAACTTTTTAAGAGGATCTGATTTCCCATAAACATCGTAATACACACTGTTAGTGCTATGAAGTTTAATGAACAGAGATCATTGATGTGCTATTAACAAATGTCAAATATTGGGCAGTGCAGTGAGCGTTTATGGCAGCAGGACTGAGTTAAAAGAAATACATTACTTTTAGAGTCACACACAGTACTTCTCTGTTTTGGATTTACTTACAATAATGATATTGAATGTGACCAACTATAACTCAGTGATGTAATTCTCTCTGTTCCTTGCCACAACAGGAAAACAAAATGTGTACAGTCCACGTAAGGACCGATTACCTTAAGACCACCGGCCTCGAACAGTAACGTTCTTAGGAGGAATGTGCACGGCACATTCTGTTCCTTGCATCCCTCCAGACTGCAGTGTTTCTTCAGTGTTGTTTGTTGTGGTTAGCTTGTGGTAGCCAACAAGCTGCTATCTCAGCAACATGTCTGCTTGGTGTCTCGTTCGGTGTGGGGGAGGTAGGGAGCAGGGTTGGTGGTTTCGGAGGGATGTCAATACATATTTCTTAGAACGGACTGAGTGAAAAGGTCAGCTGAGGGACTGTTTTCATATGTTGAGGGTCCCTACTGACCGCCTTCAAGTCATTATGGATAGTAAAACTCCCAAAAATGTATTTTACACAATATGGGCCCTTTAATATTACAAAGACAGTAAGAAGTTTGATATATTTTCTTTCTTACAGCAAAATCATTGTAATAAATTATACAGGTTCTCTGAGGCAGTAACATTGGCCATTTGGTCAGTTCACAACATGTTGGAGATAAAGTAAGTGACGTCAGATTGGCAAATCTAAACGTCTTTCCCCATATGGAACAGTCTGAAGGCATCTCAGGTCTCCTTTGTAGTGTAAGGTCTTTGTCCAGCAGGAGGCAGGTTTGTTCAGGAGAAGCACTGGACTGGATGCCAGCAAGTTTGCATATTAGTCCTCAAATTGAATGAGAATCTGACAGACAAGAACAGTGTTAGGTTGCAGAACTACGTGATTAACAGTATCAATAATATCGTCCACTATTTCAACTGCTTTGGATTTCTACGATGAACATTAGGTAATGTCAGGCACACAGTAATAAGATAACAAAATAAAGATAATAAATAACTTGAATATATTGCAGTAGAATAGTTAGACATGACAGGCTTTAATCAGTTGACCTACTTATTTATGTCTTTTACACTAAACACGAAAGTGTGAGGCGTGCTGCAACAGTTAATAGTTGGCAACAGTTTCAACTAGCTAATCCATCTGAGACCACATTCACACAACTTCTGTTTTGTTCGTTAAACTCCATTTATGTCCTAACCCTAACCCTATGACCACAGGAGGGTGAGTTCAGAGCACTATGCAGAGGATAATGTAAAGTGAGTGGCAATGTGCATTGCTGGCAGTGGCAGATGTGACTAGCAATCTGCAGCCTGGTTCTGCTCTATACTAAACAGCGTAGAAACAGAAAAGTCAAGCTAACCATCGCACCATTATAACACCTCCTTGCCCAATCACTTTAGTGGCAAGCAGCATGGAGAGAGCCAGGTGGTCTATTCTTAGTGTAAAGTTGTGTCAAAATATAAATAATAGCCACATACTTAAATTGACAATGTAGATGAGTAGACAGCCATTTATGAAAATCCAACTCGGATCATAACCTTTAAATCTTTGAGAGAGAGCACTTCCTGGACTCAGAATTAATTAGGTTGAGGTGCTCTTTGGATCAGGATTTATGTGGATAAAAAATCTCTTCCTAATTATTATAATGCCTTTATTGTCACGGTAATGTCATGAGGACCAACAAATTGGATCATAACCGTGTTCATTGAAATTTGTGGCCTAGAAGTCTGTGTAAGAGTAACTCTGGGCCACATATGAAGGACCTCCTACTAAGCCGACATCCTCTGACCCACTGCAGTTTTACTATTAATCACCAATCAGAGTTAAATTGGTCATGTATATATTCATGTGTATTTACTCTGAAGTAGTTTTAATGAGAGGGTCTGTCACATCCTCTGACATTATACATTAACACCTTATAATTTTGTTATTAATCAGTTAAATGATAGTATTTAATACTGTTTAACTGTGTTTATGTATCTGAACACAAACACAGGATAATGCACTCTTAATTAACACAAGCTCTCAGGTCAGACCTCGGCCAGTCGAGCCCAGACAGCGGAATCAGAGTGAACCACCAGACGTAGTGCTGAGATCGGCTGTAGCGCTTCTTCAATCTCCCCCTCAGCTACTCCATCCTCGAATCCACCTCAAACACACAAACCACACATAATAGATTTTTAAATGAATTTGTATATACGTATATTCATTTCTCTGTTGGCCATGTGATAGGCCAACAACTATCCAGTTTGCACCCCTGGCTTAATGTTGCTAGACTCTTAGCAAAGAGCGAGATGAACACGTTGAGAATAAAGCACTTTCAGTGGACATTAAGTGTAATGTTGAAGTTGCCCCATATGATTACATTGTAGCCACTGCTGCCATGTTGCCCTTGCTGACTTTACTAAACCGAGTGCAAGGTGCGAAATTATTTACACACCGACATTCATAAAAATAGTGCCCAGGTTGAGAAAAAGCTAAATTCCCCTGTAAGGCATGTTGCTTCGCCCCCACTGACTAAAAGGCTCTTTTTACTATTTATTCAAAGGTGGCTGGGAGAGCACCTCCACCTGTACCAGAGGACCAAACAGTGCAGGGGAGAGCTGTTAGCTGACTGATCATCAGGTTGAAAAGGCATAGATTGGGAAACGCTCTGGACAGAGAAGCAGAGGATCTAGGAGAGACGCACTCGGAAGCTCACAGGGGAGTCACGGAGAGACACAGCGAAGCTTAGCTGAAAAGCTGGCCACTTAAGTTAAGGTTAAGTTTTTGTATTATTGTTTGTATAATGCTAAAAAGCAACACCCTTATCTCTGGCTGTGTGTGGGAGAGCCCTGTGGCATGGTGAACAGAATAAACATATTGCATATCCAAATCAAAATGGTTCTCAAGATATTTGAGCCACAAACAGGCAGATGGACAGATGGACAGACAGAGATTTTTGGAACAATAATTTTAAGCCATCAGGTGTTGATCAGGATCTAGTTCAGGTCTGTAATGCTTCCTAATTGCTTTCTTTCTCCAGCTGATCATGGATGCACAACAGATTAATTATGGATTTACTTGCACCATAGACATATAACATTCAGCACACAAACATTACATTAAATAATGTTAAAAAAAGTGACACCCTATAGTAGAAGTAATTGAGGATGGCTCATTAATGACAAGGAATAATTCTGAAGTAAATTGCCATTGTCATTTAAGATGTCATATTTAAAAATTATTATACACATACATTCTTATGTAAATTGGGGATAAAACAGATATCGTTAAGAGCATCTGATCAGTCTAATAAATCCGGAAATGTCTGCCTGTCACAGCTCTTTTTGGTATGGTCTCAGGGTTCCACAACCATCCTTTACTTGCAGCAGCTCAAATTCTGCAGGTCACTGCTACAGTTTCAGAAAGAAAGCTGCAACCAGTGTTGTCATGAGCAAAGCAAGCAGCCTATTCCAAACTTTGAAGGCACTTTTAGAACAGGCACTGCACGTGTGCATGAAACACAGGGACAGATTTATCTACCATTATTTTGTGCCTCCTTACCAATTATGATGAAACCGTTATTAGACTCTTTGTTGAGTGTGGATGAGCCAGTGACTAGTTTTCTTTGCTTTGATGCCTGAGGGGAGAAAACGCAAAAGATGCAGCAACACGAGGTATAACACACCCCATTTTCAGCGTCTTACCAAAAGTTACGATGTGAGAGACACATTTGATCACATGTGAAGAAATTCCCTGAAGACAATCTTGAAATATGTTCACAAGAATAGAACTGACGAATGTACGTAAACTGCAGGCACCATTGTCTTGATTGAACAGAACTAATACTTTTAACGTTCACAGTTACATGACATTACATTTCATTTAGCTCAGGGCCAGCTATCAGGTGTCAGTACAGCAGATTTCCGACTCTTTTTATATTTTTATTAGATATTTGTAATGTTTTTTATAGCCTACATCCAGTATCCAGTAGTCCATTTATTTCAAAAAAAATATTGAACGTAACCTCTGGAGTGAAGGTTGGAATTTGTGTATTTGTGTGTGTGTGTGTGTGTGTGCGTGCGTGCGTGCATGCAGGATAGGAGGCTCTGCGGCTGATCTTCACAGAAAGATGTTGGACAGAGACTTCAAACTAGCCTGGATGCCAGACGAACTTAGCCCCACCCACAACATTTTAGGTCGGGAAGTTCGGTCTGGAGTCGCTCCGTTGAGGAGAAATTATGCCCGACCGGGCCAATCAGATTGTCAGGGCGGGCTTTATACGATGATGGACAGATGATCAACGGTAACGTAATCAACCACGTCATCAAAGTGCCCTTAGGTTGAATTCGTTTTCAACAAACATGCCTGCCGCTGGAGAGCTGAGATGTGTAGATGCTGCCATTGAGTCTGTTTTAGAAGACATCGACAGCGCTTTCAGTTTGAAAGAGGAACAGAGATCATGGAGGCGACGCCAAAGCACCGCGCTAATCCCTATCGCGCCGGCGCTTGGCTGTTCACACTGGACACTGAAGCGACGCTGAACCACCGGGCAGCGCTAATAATATCACCCGTTGATCCAGTAGATTAAAAGCATATACTTACTTGTTGCTCCAACATTAAGCAACAGCTTCCCAACATGTGTCCTCCTTGGTGTTGTCTTTATACAATGTTGGGCAAGAGTCCCTACAGAACTAACCATGTGGTAGGATCCACACACAATGGATCGTAAAAGCGGGGCCTTTGAGCCAAGATGAAGCCAGCTAAAGTCTCCCTCTAAGATCCAGCATGGAGATTGTATCTTCTGGTGTTAACTTAATCCCTGGGGTCTCCCCAGAAACCCCTGCTCTGCTCCTGACCGCTCCCACTCTCCTTTGACCTCTGACACTCAATTGGCTAAAAGCCAGCATCATCCCATGACCAGCACCTCAAGGAGGCAGGACCTCTCAGGTAGAACAAAACCTCTGAGACATCAATAATCGCAGCCATTTTTACCCTGCTCTGAAGACATCATGAGGCCCCTTCGGGGCCTCCCAGCTGTTTTAGTTGCTAAAGGGGGTAACCTTAACTTTTAGTTTATCAGCCATTTTTCCCTGCTCTGAAGACGTCAACAGACCCCTCCGGGTCTTTCCAGATGATTTAGTTGCTAAAGGGGGCAACCAGAGTTATTTTCTTTCATTTCTTTCATTTTCTTCTATCTTAAGTTTGATCTTACTTTGATAGAGACTATTTTTGTTTTAACTTGAAAAGACCAAACAGGAAATTGCACGCGGAACAATCTCAGACTGTTTCACTTTCCCCACGGACTTTACTTTCTTTTCCCAACAATCTAGCAAGAACCTCTCAGCCGTCCCCTGCAGAAGCGCAAGATTCATTCCGCTGAGGAGCACGACCTCCACATCCCTGAAGAAGAAGCGCGACGTTCATCCCGTTGAGGAGCAAGCAGAATCCGTTCCTATTCGGCCCAGCCAACGCCGCTGCGACAGAGGAACCAGCGCAACAGAGCTTGAGCGGCCACGATTATTCACTGGACTTCGGAAATATCCGCGCGACCAAGCATGCAACACCGTGAAGGTCACAGTAAGAGGCTTTATTGTCTGGGCAGATGTTAATCTAATACGTAGCGTATGGTTTTAATACTTGAATGTATTTGTTTTGTATGAGATCGCCGAGTCTCTAGTGTTTTAGCGGCGATTCGCCACTTCCGGTTTCCGGTTACGGCCTTGTGCCATAGTTTTTAAGCGCCGTGAGCAGCGTCTCCAGCTCATTGTGACCGTTTGAACAACTTTAAAGATACTTTACCGGTCAAACCTCAGCACCCAACGCCACTTGGGTGCTGAGTGGTAAAGTAAATGTAACTTGTCTCTGACGGTGCTTTTAAGAGCTTTGCTCTCTCCTTGTATTCTCTCTCTATCTCTCTCTCTCTCCTTCTAAACCGACCTATACACACATCCGATCTGTATTTAGAATACAGTTCATGTAACATAGTTAAAGCTATATTCAGAGAGGCTGGACACATCTGGAAGCCATGCGGCCGAACGCCAAAGCAGAGACAAAGAATTCTCTTTGTCTGAAAATCCCTTTGTGTAATTCATGTGACGACCACCAGTGTGAGCTCCACCCACATGCTGTCATTAACATAGACTCCATTTTGAATAACGCAAGTTAAACCACCATTTTGAGTCTATTATTGCCACGCCTCCTCTCACTCTCCTCCCATTCTGGCTCTAAATTCATAACGGCTCCGCCATCTTGTTTTGTAGTCAATTCGCCATTTTGAGAGTTTTTAGGCCTTGATTCCACGAATCATGATCGGCCGCCATCTTAGATGTGACGTGACTTCGTCATCGCCACGCCCCTCTTCTTTTTCTCTCTCTCTCTCTCTCTCTCTCTCACACACACTCACACACACTCTAACACACCCACACAGACACAGAGACACATTGATAGACACGGACAGATACACACACACAGATACACATAGATGAATACATGTGTTTTCTAAATTGTGATAAGCTGCTGCTGTTATCTTTGAAATATGGGAGTTTGTTAAAATGATGAATCATTAAATAACACTAACTGTATTTCACATGCACACACATAGACACACACACACACACAGAGAGACCCTTTGACACAGACACACACACCGAGACAGACATACATAGGTAGACCGCCGGTTTTACATGTATTTTCTGAATTGTGATAAGTGCTGCGGCTGTGTTTATCTTTGAAATATCGGAGCTTGTTAAAATGATGAATCATTGAATAACATTATAACTTTATTTCCCCTTTTTAATAAATGCTTTTGTAATTAAAGTATCTGTAGTCTGTGATTATTTGTGCATATGTATGTGATTGCAGCTGGATTATGATTGCCTGTGCTCGAACTTAGAAGCCTTCACTGTTAATTAAATAATTATTAATATTAAATATTGAGATTATTGATTTGACATTTATCATTATGAGACTGATATTTTATAGATTGACTTGTTGGTCCCTGTAACCAGGGTGGTGCCTCGCGACAATAAGCAATGATTACAGATTTGTATTATTCTTAATTGATAATTTTATTGTTTTCATTAATTATTTTAACTATTATTAGTGGATAACCGTATCATTTCTAATTAAATGTATTTCTATTCTTAATTAATAGCTTTATCCTTTTTGATTATTTTTAAGAAATAATTGTTATTTTAATAATCATATTTCATGATTATTAATAATTAGCCAACGTCAATTCTACTCCTACTATTGCACAACAACAACATGTTCCGAGGATCATACAACTCACTGCACTTCTCCACTTCAATTATTAATTTAATGTCATCCATGTTGAAGAACTTTGCTGTTTGCTCTATAAATGTCGGGTGTCGGGGGTAAATTACGTATTCTCCACTCAAGCCTATGTGGAGAACACGTAGCCCCCCCCCCCTCTCTCTTTTTATCTGTATCACTGCTTGTGTGGCTGTAGTGGATGGGCAGAGGGGGACATTTAATAATGTCATTGGTCAAATTAAAACTCCAGGACAACAGAAGGGGACTTCAAATTATGGGATGCATATTTGATCATTTATATCATATAAAATATGTCATCAATATAGTTTAAAATCGTTTTTCAGTGTGTTTCGTGGTGCGATACACTCGAGTCAAGCACAAAAAATAGACTCGACGACGAAACGATCGCTTTACCCAAAGTTTTAACATGGGAGTGGATGGGAGCCAGCTGTAATTTAAGGCTTGGCGCTGCGCTGAAGTGTCCGGTGTGAACCCGGCGTTAGTAAATAACTCACAATGCGTTGCTTAGCATACGTCACATACTACGCTGCTCTGATTGGTTGTAGGTCTATCCAATTGAGCGAAGAGGAATTTTATTTCCTGCTCAGTTGAAACACGCCCCATAATCACAGCCCAATGGAGCGGTCTCAGACTCACATTCTGACTAGAATTGTGAGTCTGAAAACGTCAGGCTAACTTCAAACCTTTCTGTATATGAAATCCAGCATCTGTCCGTGATCAAGATTAAAGCGACTAATTGGCAGTCAGCATTTTGCACCCTAGGCAACTGCCTATGTCGCCTTTGCCAGGAGCCGCCACTGATTTAGCTGACGCTTTTATCCAAAGCGACCTACAATAAGCGCATTTAACCATGAGGGCTCAAACCCAGAACAGCAAGAATCAAGTATGTACAATTTGCTTCAAAAAAGTTAATCTACAAGTGCTACATGTAAGTGCCATATAAGTGTAACTAAACATCATTTTCGTTTTAATATCAACACCGGAGTTGACAGTGTTTTTTTAGACATTCTTTTCTTAACCAAGGTGTAGTCTGAAGAGATGTGGGTTTTGTTTGCCTGTGGCGGACGATGTGTAGACTTTCTGCTGTCCTGAAGTCAATGGAGAGCTCGTTCCATCTTTTGGGAGCCAGGACAGCAAGCATTAGGGATTTTGCTAATTGACTAGGTGTCCTTCCAGTGAGGGAGCATTAAGCTGATTGGCAGATGCAGAGCGGACAGGCTGAGGTGTAATGCGACTGGACCCGAGCCGTTCGCAGCACGGTACGCAAGTATTAGTGTTTTGAAACAGTTGCGGGCAGCCAATGGTAAACAGTGAAGGGAGCGGAGGAGCGGATTAGCATTAGTGAACTTAGGCAGGTTGAAGACCAGTTGATCAGCTGCATTCTGGATGAGCTGCAGAGATCGGATGGCACTAACAGGTAGACCTGCCAGGAGGGAGTTGCGATGACAAGAGACTGGACCAGACAATGTGTCGCGTTCTGCGTGAGAAGATGGACGTATTCTCCTGATGTTGTGCAGCATGTTTCTACAGGGTCAAATTATGAATGTAGGAAACTAAGAGTTGTTCCAAGTACAGTCTATAACAGATTGCTAAATGCAACTTCGTCACTAGCATTTGTTCTTTTAATGCCAATCACGTGACTATGGTGTACATAGTACCTACATTTTTCTTAAGGTAACAGGATTGATCTGAAGGTTAAAAAAGAACTGAAATTGAAAAACTAAATCTAAGCTTATAAGCTTATAATCACTATATTGTTACATGTGTAACAAGTAGTCATCACTGGAGCATTACACAAGCTCTTAGTTGTTATAGGTACTAATTAAAATGATGAATGAGGTGTGCATTCACACAAACAAATTTGCTACATTCACCCTAAAAGGCTGAGAAACAAACTGTACACACACATACACAAACATGTTTTACTTCTAGCTTAGTAAGGACACTCATTGACATAACCTAATTTTAACCCTTACCCTAAAACCAAGTCTTAACCCTGACACAGCCCATTGAAAAAGTGAGGACCAGACAAAATGTCCTCCATCTGCAGGGTCTATGCTTAAGATGGTCCGCACAAAGATATATGTACAGGAAAACACACACACGTAGTGTACTCACATTACTGGGCAGCACCTCTACTGTGGTGTTGTAGAATTTATCTCCACCTGTCTCCATGTTTCCACAGTGAAACAGGTACCTATAACAAAGAAGACAGCAAAAGTGTATAAAAAATATTGCATCACATTGTGACATATCATTTTCAGACCTGCCATATAATCTATAAGTTCTTAAAGGTAGAGACTAGGGACCAAAACTTCTGCCAACGAGTGAGTACTCCATCCCAACCCATCCTGTTAGGTTATACTTTATTCCTTGAGCCTGACAATATTGATCTAAAATAGCATATGGTTATGAATAATTTCAAGATCTTTCCAAAAATAATTCTTAACAAACTTAAACTGAATTGCTTGTCATACAACACAGCCACCAGGTGTTTGGAAATGCAAATATAAAGTTAAACGCCTTACTCATCAAATAATGACAGAGAAGGGTAAAATGAAAAGGTAGTTTCAATAATATTCAAATCCCATAGTGTTTCGCATCACATTGTTAAAGAAAAACACACAGAAGCACTTATACCCAAACATGAATGGAAAGTCTCTCGAATTGAAAACGTATGTAAGTATGCAGGGTATTATCGCATTTCAAAGAGCAACATTTGTCCAAGAGTGGGAACAGAGACAGAGAGGGCCTTCTCCAATGACCAGGGTTGGTCAGTTTGAGCACCCCGAGACTGGGAGATGTTGGTGGACGTGGGCCATCACATATTGTCACTACCACACTGAGACCAGAGTAACGTGGCTGGAAAGCAATGGTTTGCACAAGCCAGTAGCCACTCAGATTTACCTCAGGGTACCATCATGTTCAGCCTGTATCGTTGATAACAAGAGCTAAACACCTGATGACATTAAAGTACATAACTGAATCCATGTCACTAACATCTGATGGTGGATGTGGACCACCACTCGAAACGGCTAAAGACTGTCTAAGTTCTTGGACAGTCAATAAGTTAAAAAGGTCATACAGGTTTCAGGTCACAAACAGTTAAGCTCATAAAAGTCTCAGACAGGTAATCAAAATGGTTTTCCAGCACACTTATTTATTTTCTACTACACCTCACTAGTAATAATTGGAGTCATTTTCTACTTTATTCAATGATAATAGGATCTTAACTATACCAATTGTGCATAGGCATGTTTTAACGGAGCGAGAGACTCTCTTCCCCCCACCGGGGTGTTGTTTAATAGACGTCGCCGGTTGATGACGTGGGATGCGCTGTCAAGCCTTTTTATTGGTGGAGGATGAGTTGCAGAGGGAAGGAGAAAGCTGAATGCGAGGCGAAGGGAGAGCGGAGGAAGCCGGCAAAACAGCGAGACAAGGAAGCTGAGGAAGTAAAAGAGAGGCAGGAGAAACCCTCGAACCTACAGAAACCGGACCTGTGAGGAACTGAGTAAGCCCTGGCCGGTCAGCGACCGCGTTGTCGCTGCCGGTTGAGATCGCTGACTGACTGACTGAAGGACTGACGTGTGCGAACATTACTCTCATCTTTTTTTGGATTTGGACTGTTGGAGTTTTGACATATTTCTATTTTTCTGAAACATATCCTGAAGGGGACTCTTTTTGTTGGAGTTTGTTTATTGGTTTTCGAAAGGATCTAATTTATGTTTACGCCTCGTGTCCTGTGTGTTTACAATTTGTACATTTAAAAGTCATATCATTAGTTTTGGAATTATTTATATTTTGATAAGTTTCTTTTTGGTTATATGTGAAAATAACCTTTGTGTGGCTTAGTTGATTAATTGAAATAAATTGTTGTCAGGGCTCTCCCTGGCTGGCACCCCAGAAAGAAAAAATAAACTACACAATTAGTGAACTTAAGCCGACACATAAATAAGTGCACCCCAGATGGGACCCAGAAATCCCAGATTTAGAAAAAAGTTATAATAATAATAGTAATAATAAGATTGAAAAAAAAGGATAAATATATATATTCTTTGATGAGAATTGAACCAAAAATGGCTGAAAGCACATGGAGCTTAGGTAACCTTCTTGAGGAATCCTACATCTGCCCTCCTGGGAATGAGGAGAACACTGCAGCAACCAAGTACACTCTGTTAGAAATGGAACTGTGCGAAGAAGTCAAATTGGGGGATCCATTGATTCCACTACCACTGGACAATACCTCTGCGATGGAAAAGAACAATGACCAAACAGAGCAACCAGGTGTTACATCCATTATTAACATGTCCATCCCTGAGATAGTTTCTGCCCAGCATGAGCAGTTCAAGAAAGAACTCAAAGCTGGGTTGGGGAAAACCTCGGAGGCAATCACATCAGCAGGACGAATACAGATGACTGAATTGGAGACCAAAATGGAACAACAATTTCAATATATCAACCATCAGCTTACCAGTACCATAAATTGGCGACTCAAGCAGTATCACATGGAACTATTGAAGGATCTGAAATCTGTCCTATCTCCGATGGCAACTGCACTCCGGCATCTGGAGGATGAAGTTACTCACTGCGCCGTGAATGTCAGTGCCCTATCAGGGGAAGTAGTAAACCTCCACAACTTCCAATCAACTTCACACTCCTCCCTAGTCAATGCATCGACCCAAACCCTATCTATTAGCCAGCTACCACCTAGGGTCCAGGTTCAGGGTCCAGATCAACGACTACAATCCACCATGTACACCGATGGCCATGAAGAGGACCTAAATTCTCCAGTCCAACGAGAACAGTGCATTGAGCCAAAAACCTTATATCGTGGGATAAGCCCAATTAAAATGCACTTTCCAATGTTTGGAATGTTAGAAGACACACAAGACCCTTTGTTGTATCTCGAGAAGTGTAATGATTTTTTGGCGTAACATCCCCTAACTGATGCAGAGTTAATTGCCACGCTTCACAACGTACTACATGGTACAGCTCATGATTGGTAGGATGTTGCTAGGGTTGAAATTGCCACCTGGGCAGTTTTTGAAAAGCGGTTCCGGTCTGCATTTCTCTCTGAAGAATATCAAGATGAGTTAGCAGAGAGAGTCAGGACCCGTGTTCAAAAAGAAGAGGAGTGTATACAGGATTTTGCTTATATGTACCGGTCCCTATGCAAAAGATGGAACCCAAATGTCACTGAGCAGGAAGTGGTCAAGTTAACATTAAAAAACATCAACCCTAACTTGGCTAGTCAACTAAGAGGCAGTAGAGTAACAACTGTGGAAGCATTGGTGCGGCTTGGCCAACAATTGGAGAAGGACAGGGAAAATCAACGCTACTATGAGCAAAGGAAGAAACTCGTGCAGAAACCGCTAAAACCGGATATAGGTCCTCCGCCCCCTCAGACCAATCCACCTGGTGCGACTCAGGTTTACTGCTGGCGCTGTAAAAATTCACATGCTCAATCATCATGTCCACAATACCTATTGGGGAAGAACAGATTCCAAAAGCAGTCATTTCCAATGACTAACCAAAATCCACAGAATATTCCAGCAAATCCCACTCTTAATGCATGCACACCCTATGGGGGAAACCCTGTCTCTTCAACATCAATAGCACCCCGGCCACAGCAGTTAGTGCTCCCTGTCATGGTTGACTCCTGGAGAGGAACAGCTATTTTGGATACTGGCTCCTCCTATACCCTCATTACTTACCCTGTGGAAGGACTTGAGAGGACATCATGTTGGGCTACAACCCTGGCAACAAGGGCCTTTGTATCTGGCGGATGGCTCAGGAAGATACCCCCTGGGTTGGAGTGAATTAGAGCTCAATGTCCAACGACCATCTAACAAAGTCCCTGTCGTGGTCCTGCCTTCTTCAGGCCTTGCAGTTCCTGTTATCCTGGGTCTGGATTTTGTGTCTCTTTCCGGTCTACAGTTTGATGTGTCGGAGAACACTTACTGGTTCAAATCTGCCAATAAAAGAAAGTTCAACTTTCTAAAGGAGGGCGTAATACTCCCTGACAACACACACCCTCAGGTGTATTTTTACTCTGCTCTATCCCCTGCCATTGTGTTGGAAAACTCATATCCCGCCGGTTCGATAGAAAATGGGCTAAATGCCATTGTCCAGTCTGCTCATCTGGGGAAGAGAGGGAAAGAACATTTGTATCACCAACTTGAAGGGAACTCTGATGTCTGCACCAGAAAAGTGGGAAGGACAAATATATTGAGGCATAAAATCTTACTGTCTGATGACTTACCGATCAGACAGAAACCATCCCGCTGTTCACCTGGAAAACTCCAAGAAATGAAATCACACATTGCGGAGATGCTATCAGATGGGATTATCACAGCTTCCACCTCACCGTATGCTGCTCCAGTCGTGCTGGTGCCCAAGAAAAACAACCCCCGGTCTCGATTCTGTGTGGATTACAGGAAGATCAATGCCGAAACGAAAACAGACGCGTAGCCCATACCAAATATACAGGAAATCTTGGAATCACTGGCTGGATCCTCTGTCTTCACCACTATGGATTTAAACAGTGGATACTGGCAGGTGCCTATGGAGAAAGCTAGTAAAGAAAAAACTGCCTTCATCTGTCCATTTGGGTTGTTCCAGTTCCAGGTGATGCCTTTTGGATTGAAAAATGCCCCTGCTACTTTCCAAAGACTTATGGAACTTGTTTTGGGAGATCTGAAAAGGAAAATCTGTATGGTCTATCTGGATGACATTATTATACATTCACCTTCCTTCGAGCAGCACTACCAGGACGTTCAAGCTGTCTTGGATAAGTTGCGAGAAGCAGGCCTCACCCTTAATATGAAGAAATGCCAATTCTTCAGGACTTCTCTGAAATTCCTTGGCCATGTTGTTTCAGTGAACGGTGTGCAGGTGGATGAGGACAAGACCAAATCTTAAAGAGCTGCAGAGGTTCCTGGGGATGGCTGGGTGGTACCACCGTTTTGTTGCAAATTTTTCACAAATTGCTGACCCCCTTAACGCCCTCAAGAAAAAAGGTGCCAAGTACATCTGGACCTCAGCTTGTCAAGTGGCCTTCGAGACCCTCAAGCAGCATCTGGCTTCACCACCAATCCTTGGCCACCCTGATTTCAGTCTGCCCTTCATCGTGTACACTGACGCTAGTGATGTTGGAATTGGGGCGGTCTTGGCCCAATCAACTGGACTGGGGAGTGAAAAGGTCCTTGCTTTTGCTAGCCGTACACTGAACTCTGCAGAGAGAAACTACTCCACCACAGAACAGGAATGTTTAGCAGTTGTCTGGGCTTTGGAGAAATGGCGCTATTACCTGGAAGGGAGAATATTCACTGTAGTTAAAGATCATTCATCACTAGTGTGGGTTTTTAAAACACAAAAACCAAGCACCCGGTTGATACGATGGGCGCTGAGGCTACAGGAATTCACCTTCACGGTTGAGTATAGGAAGGGGAAATATAACATTGTTCCTGATGCCCTGTCCCGAGCTCCTGTGGACACCGAGCCTGGCCAAGTCCCTATTTATGCCACCATACAACCTGCCAAGAGGGAAATGGCTGAAGATCTGCAAATATCAGATGAGGCTATTTGGAAAGCTCAACAGGCTGACGCGGATATTGGGCAGCTTTATCAAACCATCCTGGATTCTGGTGACCAACTTGTGAACCCAACCACTAAAATCACAATTATAGAAGACAAAGTATACCGGGTGATACAGCTTCCTCATAAAACCCTCTAAGATGCCCGCGGAAACTACAACAGACCACTGTCAGTCATCCATGGGAAATGCTAGGGGTAGACATCATGGGACCCTTCCCTAGAAGCTCTGCCGGCAACCTTTATCTACTTGTTTTTGTTGATTATTACTCCCGCTGGGTGGAATTGTTCACCTTACGCCAGGCAATGGCACAGACCGTTTCTCAAGTGTTAGTTCGAGAAATACTCACTCGTTGGGGAGTGCCGGACTACATTCTTTCGGATCAGGGACCCCAATTCATCTCTTCAGTGTTTGGGGAGACATGCAGGAAATAGAACCTGAAACAAAGGAAAACCACACCATACCACCCACAAACCAATCTTACAGAGAGAGTAAACTGGAACTTGAAAGCCATGATTGCATCCTATGTGAAGAGTGATCACAAAACCTGGGACAAGTATTTACCCGAGTTCCGATTTGCACTCAACACCGCTGTCCATGAGTCCATTGGAGTGCGACCCGGTAGAGCTCAATGTTAGTCGGACACTTAAGGGCCCAGTGGACGCTGAGCTAAACCCGCGCTTATGCACCCCGGATGAATCTGCTTACAACCAGATGGATCAAATATCAGGTCTGCAACAGTTGGTAACCAAAACCCTCCGAAAAGCGAAAGAGCGGCAGAAGCTTAATTATGACCGTTATAGGAGAGACCAAATGTTTGGGGAAAAAGACAGAGTCTGGTTAAAAAGTCATCCGTACTCAAAGATGGGCCAGTCCTTTTCTGCTAAAATTGCTCCACGTTGGAAGGGCCCCTATCCAGTAGTGCAGAGAATCAGCCCACTGACATACAAAGTAGTCCTGGAGGATTCTGGAGAGGATCTCCGCGTTGTAAACATTGCCCAGCTTAAACCGTGCTATCCAACAGCTCTGGAGTTGGAAAAACACCAGCACAGCCGCCTCAGGGAGATCTTTGGAGAGGAGTCTAGGGATGAAGAATTCCTTGGGTTCCAATAAATGCCTAGGATGGGACCGCCTATTCAGGCTCTTCTCACGGGGAAGGGGGTGTAACGGAGCGAGAGACTCTCTTCCCCCCCCCCCCCACCCACCCACCGGGGTGTTGTTTAATAGACGTCGCCGGTTGATGACGTGGGATGCGCTGTCAAGACTATTTATTGGTGGAGGATGAGTCGCAGAGGGAAGGAGAAAGCGGAAGTGTGAGGCGAAGGGAGAGGGAGAGCGGAGGAAGCCGGCAAAACAGCGAGACAAGGAAGCTGAGGAAGTAAAAGAGAAACCCTCGAACCTACAGAAACCGGACCTGTGAGGAACTGAGTAAGCCCTGGCCGGTCAGCGACCGCGTTGTCGCTGCCGGTTGAGATCGCTGACTGACTGACTGAAGAACTGACGTGTGCGAACATTACTCTCATATTTTTTGGGATTTGGACTGTTGGAGTTTTGACATATTTCTATTTTTCTGAAACATATCCTGAAGGGGACTCTTTTTGTTGGAGTTTGTTTATTGGTTTTCGAAAGGATCTAATTTATGTTTACGCCTCGTGTGTTTACAATTTGTACATTTAAAAGTCATATCGTTGGTTTTGGAATTATTTATATTTTGATAAGTTTCCTTTTGGTTATATGTGAAAATAACCTTGTGTGGCTTAGTTGATTAATTGAAATAAATTATTGTCAGGGCTCTCCCTGGCTGGCACCCCAGAAAGAAAAAGTAAACTACACGATTAGTGAACTGAAAACCTCATGCACAACAGAGGAAATTGTTACTAATTAACTGACCGAGGTATGTTGATTGGCTCGAGGAAGTTGAGGAGGATGTAGTCACCCTGGATGGGCGTTAATACCCAGAAGAAGTCCTCTCCCCTGTAAGCCCTATCCAAACTATGCTGCTGGTAATGTGTCAGGCTGCTGTTCAGCTTTGCAGCCAGGTTTCTATGGGCATGGTACAGAATCTGCTTTCCAAAGTCTTTATCCTGAAGGGCCAAAAAGAAAATAACACAGGCAAGCACGCATGCACACACATGCGGTTTACTTCCATTGCTGGCAGCACTAAAAAACAAAACTGTTCTGTATTTATGATTGAATCTTGTCAAGTACATAATAATTTGTGTAATACAGTTGTGATTGCAATAGATTAAATTCACTTTGATATTAGATTTGAGGTGGTGTCCGCCTTTTACATGTTTGAAATTATGTTTTTGTTCTAAAATATTTTCATAGCAAATAGGTTTAACAAGGCTTTTTACTGTTCATGTCAAAGGGTGTGGTAGGTGTTATCAGATAGAGACTATCCCTCCACTCAGTTACATATTCATATGTACAGGGAATAATCCTGCTGAGGCAAACAAAATACTATTAAGTAATACAGTCCACAAATATCCATTGTCTGGTTTGTCTGTTGGGTTTATGTAACACACTTACCACAAGATACTGGAGTTTCCCAGATAGAGAGGAGTGTAGGCCTACATGCTGCAAGAGTGAGGGCTTGTACCTCTGCTTGAGCAATGCCTTATGTTCTTTGCAGTCTTTCTACGTCACACAACACACAGGCATGTAGATCACTACATTGCATACTACAGAGTTTATTGGGTTGATGTATCAATATACACAACACACAAACGCCCGCTCCTGGTATTTCATGAGGGCCTGATACGATGATGATTTAAAAAATTACGTTCACGTTAATAATATGAAAAAGGATTCGTTAAGTTCAGCGTTCGCGAAACATATGCACAACACTGAACTGTACAGCCACTGCAGAGGGCTGAAGAGCCGCATTCGGCTCCAGAGCCGCGGGATGACAACCCCTGTGCGGAACCGAAATTGTATGGTGTATTGGACGTTTTAGTGTCTCCTGTGGCCGCGGTGTCCATCCCTTTTAGCTGTCCTCTGGAAACACTTCCGTTGTGTTGTCGCCTCTATTTGCTGCGCGTTCGTCTATTTGCAGCGCGTTTCTGTAATGTGTTGTGTTGTGAAATTGATGAAGATGTTTTCTTACTTTGCTTGTGTTTTGTCAACTTGCATGTGTATGTCAACTTGCAAGTGTTTTCTTAAGTTGCTGTTCGTTGAGCTCTCAGGGCCACCGTACCATAGGTTGGATGGGGAGCGTCAGTGCACAGCCATTTTCAGATCTCTCCAGAGATGTTCAACCGGGTTCAAGACTGGGCTCTGGCTGGGCCACTCAAGGACATTCACGAGTTTCCCAGACCCACTCCTTTGTTATCTTGGCTGTGTGCTTAGGGTAGTTGTCCTGTTGGAAGATGAACCTTCACCCCAGTCTGAGGTCCAGAGCCCTCTTGAGCAGGTTTTCATCAAGGATGTCTCTGTACATTGCCTCATTCATCTTTCTTTCGATCCTGACTAGTCTCCCAGTTCCTGCAGCTGAAAAACATCCCTGCAGCATAATGCTGTCACCACCATGCTTCACTGTAGGGATGGTATTTCCCAGGTGATGAGCGGTGCCTGGTTTCCTCCAGACATGACGCTTGGCATTCAGGCCAAAGAGATCAATCTTTGTTTCATCAGACTAGAGAATTTTGTTTCTCATGGCCTGAAGTCCCTCAGCTGTGCACTGACAGCTGGGCTGTCATGTGCCTTTTAGTGAGGAGTGTCTTCTGTCTGGCCACTGCACCATACAGGCCTGATTGGTTTCTTGGTCACCTCCCCGACTAAGGCCCTTCTTCCCCGATCGCTCAGTTTGACGGGGCAGCCAGCTCTAGTAAGTGTCCTGGTGGTTCCAAAATCCTTCCATGTATGCCATTGTGCTCATTGGGACCTTCAATGCTGCAGAAAAAAAACTGTAACGTTCTCCAGATCTGGGCCTCGATGCAATCCTGTCTGGGAGGTCTTCATTCAATTCCTTTGACTTCATGGCTTAGTTGTGCTCTGACATGCAGTGTCAACTTTGGGCCTTATATAGACAGGTGGTTGCCTTTCCAAATCATGTCCAATCCACTGAATTTATCAAAGGTGGACTCCAATCAAGTTGTAGAAACAACTCAAGGATGATCAGTGGATACAGGATGCACCTGAGCTCAATTATGAGTTTCATGGCGAAGGCTGTGAAAAATAATGTCCATTGGATTTTTTCCCAAAAGCTTTGTTCATGTTATCAGTATGGGGTATTGTGTGTAGAATTTTGAGGAAAATATTAAATTTAATCCATTTTGGAATATGGCTGTTACATAAAAATATTTGGAAAGGTGAAGCGCTGTGAATACTTTCCGGATGTAATAATATATATATAGTAATAGAATATATGATGTCTAATCTTTGTCTTAGTGTTTCCATGTCACGAATGTGAATGGAAACACAAGAATGTGAATCTCTCTCTCTTTCTTTCTCTTGCTCTTTCTCTCTCACAAACACACATGCACACACACAAATGAACTCAGACATAAAACAGTCCAAAAGATAAGCACAGAGACAAGACACACAGACAGACAAAAACACTCAAACAACAACATTTTTTATATATACCAGCCTTAATTTCCCTTATGCATCTACTAATTTATCTTTCCTGTACTATATTTTTTTTAACACAAAACTTTGTTGTTTTTGTCTTTTGCTGAATAAATTCCCTTTAAGATACCGATAAAGTTCTTATATCTTATATCTTCTTACCTTATATTAGATTACTGCTTTGGCCCAGAGCACCTCCATATTGTGCACAATCACCCCACTAGTCAATTCACCATCCAAAATACACATGTGATGTGCTTTCACCGCTTGGCAAAACTGACTCACCTCATCTTTCTCTGGGTTGCAAACCTTCAACCACAGAATATGATCCAAACGCCAGTCAATGGGTTTGTCTCAATGGAACATCAGGAAAAACTCAGTGATCATTGGAAGGTCACTAGTCCGAAACATCTTCCCTGACAGAAAGAAACATACACACGAACACACACACAACACACACACACACACACACACACACACACACACACAATATTAGTTCATAACACAGACAAACACAAAGGGACTCATGCAATCATTGTTTAGCAGTTCTGCTCTTCAATTGTCGATGAGAATTGAGTTATTAACCAATTTTTTCATATATTTTGAGGTTTTTCAATGGTAGGATCATACTTATATAGTTATGAGTGGTCCAGACCGGTTGTAAAATTCACATGAAAGTAGTTGGTTGGATTTCTGTTTTTCAACATATTACTGTCTTGTGCCGTTAACCATAGACATATATACACTGCCTTGCATAAGTATTCACCCCCCTTGGACTTTTTCCCATTTTGTACTGTTACAAACTGGAATTCAATTAGACTTAACAGACTTTTTCCTATTTGATCAACACAATATGCATAGTACTTTGAAGGTGTGACATACCTTTAATAGTGACACAAACAATAATGAGAACATCAAGGTTGACAGCTGTTGGGTGCATAAGTACTCACCCCCCTGAATCAATACTTGGTAGAACTAGCCTGGATGCCAGACGAACTTAGCCCCGCCCACAACATTTGAGGTCGGGAAGTTCGGTCTCGAGTCGCTCCGTTGGGGAAAACTATGCCCGAACAGAAGCTGTTCTGACCAGTGCAATAAGACACCTGCCGTACAGTGCCGGCACAAGGATAGGAACAGGAACAACAACCGAACGCCGGCTGTGCGGCATTTCTCAAAAACTATAGTTTAAAACCCCTCACCAGCGGAACGAGGTAAGGAAGCTGGTCCCATTTACTTTGCTGCAGGTAGCGCAGAACGGGAGTCGCTATGTCACGCTAACGCATCAGCCTTGTCTCGTGGTGATTTGTTTTTTTATTGTATTTTGACATTTGTGTTTGGTTTTATGGATTAAAATATCGTTTACTTAATGTCATTCCAGTTTTACGGTGTATTTATGGCTACGATGAAGTGAACAATAAAGAGCTGTGTGACATCAGTAGAGAAACTCTGCGTCATGTTTGGGGAAGCGGGGGGGGGGGGGCTGTTACACTGTTTATCTCAAAAATGCTTATCATGTTGGTAAGCTCTCCGTGTATCCTTAAATTATTTTTACAACACCGGCAAAAATCGTTTTTGCTGATCTTCTTCTTCTACTTCTTCCAGCGTGCGTGCAGTTGAGGTCTGTTGACAACAACTATGCGTCACTTTACATACGTCACATACTACGTTGCGCTGATTGGTGGTAGGTCTATCCCAGGGGTAGGCAACCTTTACTATCGAAAGAGCCATTTCGCCCCCTCTTCCCCTAAATTAAATCTGTCTGGAGCCGCACAACATATTTGATAACACAGGTTATAAAGTTATATATATATATATATATATATATATAGTTATACAATATATATAAAAACTATAGTTTGTTGCATTTATTAAATAATAGAACAACAATAAAAAAACTGTTGACATTTAACTGCTATTTTTACCTGTTACAAAATCACCAAACTCTTATGAATTGGAGAACAAAATACATGTGTGGCCCTACTTTGGAATAAATTAAACACAGAACTCAGCTTTTTTTGCTCATCTCCAGCTTGGTACTTTTCAGCAGATGCTGTGTGCTTGCTCTGGAAATATCTTTCAACATTACGTTTCTTATTGTTTGCTAATTCCTCGCCACATATCAAACATACATGTAAGACAGCATTGGTGGCAGTGAAAGCAAAGTAATCTGTCCACGCAGAATTAAACTCTATTCCCCTCCCAGACTTTTCTTTGCTGGGATTTATCCATGATTAGTTTACCGAGGCCGGGGGTTGGAACTATAGATTAGCGACCTGCAGGGAAGAGCGCCGGGACGTAATAGGATGTGACGCATATTTTAGTTGCTGAAATATTAAAACAAAACGTGAGAGCAGGTCAGACTGGAGGCCGACACAGAAACTGCAGATCGGTACAAACCACCTGCAGCTTCTGCTCTTATCAAGAAGCTTAGGCGCTGATCTCTGATCAGTTGAGAGCAGAGAAACTCGTTGTTTTCACTGTTTCCACTGTTGAGAAGCAGCCGGTAAGGCTGATGTGTCTCTCTGAGCGAGTGAGCGGGGCTCAGGGCGGGGGGCGGAGCCCAGGCTCTGTGTGTGTGACGGCTATCTGGGAGCACGTACACACGCATACACACACACACATTCACCCGCTCCTGGTATTTCATGATGGCCTGATACGATGATTATTTAAAAGTGAACGTGAATGTGAACGTGAACGTGACGTTCACTCACGTTCATCATATGAAAGAACTGATTTGTTAAGTTCACTGTTCGCGAAAAATATGCGCAACATGCATTGTACAGGGAGCCACTGCAGAGGTGCTGAAGAGCCGCATGCGGCTCCGGAGCCGCAGGTTGCGACCGCTGGTCTATCCAATTAAGCGAAGAGGCATTTTTTCCCCTGGTTCGGTTGACACACGCCCCATAATCACAGCCCAATGGAGCGTTATCAGACTCATATTCTGACTAGAATTATGAGTATGACAACGTCAGGCTATGGTAGAACCCTCTTTCTCTGCAATTACAGGTGCAAGTTTTTTGGGATATGTCTCTACCAGCTTTGCACATCTAGAGAAGAATGTTTGTCCATTCTTCTTGGCAAAAAAGCTGAAGCTCAGTCAGATTGGATGGAGACAGTCTGTGAACAGCAAATTTCCAGTCTTGACATAGATTCTCAATTGGATTTAGGTCGGGGCTTTGACTGGGACATTTTAAGACATGAACATGCTTTGATGTAAACCATTCCATTGTAGCTCTGGCTGTATGTTTATGTTCATTGTCCTGCTGGAAGATGAACCTCCGCCCCAGTCTCAAGTCTTTTGCAGACTGCATCAGATTTTCTTCAAGGATTGCACTGTATTTAGCTCCATCCTTCTTTGCCTCAATTCTGAAAAGTTTCCCTATACCTGCTGAAGAGAAGCATCCCCACAGCATGATGCTACCCCCACCATGTTTCACTGTTGGGATGGGGTGCTCAGGGTGATGGGCAGTATTGGGTTTCTGCCACACATAGCATTTTGCATAGAGGCCAAAAAGATCAATTTTGGTCTTATCTGACCAGGGCACCTCCTTCCAGATGTTTGCTTTGTCTCCCGCATGGCTTGTGGCAAACTCCAAATGGGATTTCTTATGGATCCCTTTCAACAACGGCTTTCTTCTTGCAACTCTTCCATAAGGCCAGATTTGTGGGGTACACGACTAATAGTTGACATCTTTGCAGCTCCTCCAGAGTTACCATGGGCCTTTTGGTTGCTCCTCTGATTAATTTTCTCCTTGTCCGGCTTGTCAGTTTGGGTGGACGGCCTTGTCTGGGTAGGTTTGCGGTTGTGCCGTATTCTTTCCATTTGCTGATGATGGATGTTATGGTGCTCCGTGAGATTTTCAAAGCTGGGGATATTTATTTATAACCTAACTCTGCTTCATACTTCTCCACAACTTTATCCCTTACCTGTTTGCTGAGCTCCTTGGTCTTTTACATTACATTACATGTCATTTGGCTGACGCTTTTGTCCAATGCGACTTACAATTAGTACACTCAACATTCATGAGGGGCCATTTTAGGGGTTTAGTATCTTGCCAATGACACTTCGGCATGCAGATGGGAGAGAGTGGGGTTTGAACCGGCAACCGGTTGGTTCTTGTTGGAGAACCACCACTCCAACCACTAGGCAACACTGCCCCAACCATTAATGGTCTTCATGATGCTGTTTGTTCAGTAATTATCTCTAACAAACTCTGAGTCCTTCACAGAACAGGTGATTAAATTGCAGACATGTAGACCCTATTTACTAATTATGTGACTTGCTACTGTGACTTGTGAAGGCAATTGGTCGCACCAGATCCCTGTTAGGGGTTTCACAGTAAAGGGGGTGAATAAATATGCACTCAACACTTTTCGGATTTTTATTTGCAAATTATTTTTAAATCCATAATATATCCATAATATTTCCCCCCACTTCCAAGTGATGGACTATTTTCTGTTGGTCCACTCCATAAAATCACAATGAAATAAATTATAATCTGTGGTCATGCCATGACAAAAAGTAGAAAAGTCAAAGGGGGGGAATACTTATGCAAGGCACTGTACATATAAATGTGAATGCCCTTAACAGTACACATGCCAAGTTTCAAGCAGATAACAGTAATGGTTCTCGGCATATGTATTCCACATACTCAGAGATTTTTGTCATAGCTCCGCTGCACTCCCTAGCATATTTCCCCTTCCCTTGTTATGTCTCTGCTCCTCAGGTGTGCGCCAGATACTCCCGATGACTCAGTGGAGATGCTACCAGGGGCAGCTCACCATCTCACCTGCAGCTCAATCGCTTTCGCCTCAACAGGGTACATGTTGCGTGGCCAGCTGTGTAGTCGAGTTCCGCATTCTGACAGCCTAAAGTGGCTGTGATGCGCTCACTTTACAGAGTGTATTTTCACAGGGTCTAGCCAATATTATTAAGGATGAATTAGCCGTCAAACACGACACCGAATCCTTAGATGGTTTATTTTCCTTGTTCCACACAGTCTGTTTCATTACTGGGTTACATCGTTGAGAAGGAACAAGTCAGGGCGTGGCCTGTCTAGGGTTGCAAAATTCTGGGAATATTCAAAGTTGGAAACTTGCCATGGGAATTAAGGCGAATATACGGGAATTAACGGGAAATTGTGTGGGTAATTTATACTGACTGTATTTACCTTGTCATATACAGACATAAATATAAACATTTGTTTTCTCATAGGCTGATTTAAGCCCTGAGGAAACGTTGGGCACTTGACTATATGCTTCTGAATCTTTGTAGAAGTCTTTGCACAGTATTTGCAAATGTACACAGCCTCTTCTACTACATTGGCTGAGGTGAAATGTCTCCACACATGAGATAGTGCTTCTTGAATTGTTCTGTAGAATAAGATGAGAAAAAAAGCTTGTAAAAAATCACTAATGCAATGCTAGAGATATAAATAGTTTTAAAAATATTTTAAAATTGATGGATAAATGAATAGAAAGTGGCTAATGGTTAATATCATCGAAACTTACCTGACTAGTCCTGCACACTACAGCAGGCCTCTGCTGTAGTGTGCAGGATGCTGGGTATGATCTGCGCATGTGATGCACAGTGGAAGGTTGAAATTCACCGAGCAGCATGTGCTGCATTCCATACATCTTTAAATTAGAGTTTTGAATGATGTTTTTATTGTTCAGCGTTTTTTTTGCATATACATTTTTTTGTCAAAATTCCCTAATTTCCCGAGCTGAATATTCCCGTGGAAAGTTTCCGGAAATTTCCAGAAATTTATCGGAAATTGTCCGCCCCTTTACAACCTTAGGCCTGTCCCAAGACCTGGAAACATCTACAATGCTTCCTGGGATTTGTCAACTTCTACTGCCGATTCATCAGAGACTGGAGTAAGGTAGCCACACCCCTAACAGGACTCACCTCATACAGTTCCTTTCAGCTGGTCTCCTGATGCTGACAAAGTATTCATATAACTTAAGATGGTTGTCCACCGCTCCAGTTCTCATCCACCCAGAGCATTCCCTTCAGATCTTCCTAGAAGCTGATGTTCAGGACACCAGAGTTCGGGCCATCCTCTAACAACACTCTCGGGAGGCAAGCTACACCCTTGTGCCTTTTACTCAGAACAGTTCTGCAACCAGAAACCGGATGCCCTCTCCCAACAGAACCCCCCAGCAATTTCCCAGAGTCCATCCTCCCTCCTTCGTGTATTGTGGAAGCTGCCTTCTGGGAGGTGGAATCCTGGGTTAGGGAGGCCCAGTAGACGGACCCCGGCCCAGGTAATGGTCCTCCTAACCGCCTCTATGTCCCTGTCCCACTCAGATCCCAAGTACTCCAGTGTGGGCGTATATCTCAAGACTAACATTCCATCCAGGAATCCAACGCACATAAGAATATATCAGAGAACGTTTATGGTGGCCTACCAACGGCCAGGACACCCAGTCCTTTGTCGCTGCCTGCTCGGTTGGCGCCTGTGGTAAGGGCTCCCACCAACCTCCCTCTGGACTGATTCGAACATTGCCCATCCGCAGCTGTCTATGGACCCATATACCTGTGGACTTCGTCACTGGTCTTCCCTCATCGGCGGGTAACACTTTCAGCCCACTATAGCACTGTGCTCCCAGAATTCAGGCTTACTTGTCGTCCCTAAAGTCTCTAAAAAGTAGAGGAATCAAGTCTCTAAAAGTGGGAGATGATTCCTCTCCTGTGGAATCATCTCCCACTTTCAGTTCGGGAGTCAGACACAATCTGTACGTTTTAAGAGTAGGCTTAAAACCTTCAATTACGACAGGGGTTCTCAAACATTTGCAAGCTGGGCCTCCCCAAAGCAACCACTGCCCCCAAATCAATTACAAGCTGATTATGAGAATAGTGCATTAAATGTTCTTATGGTTGATCTTTTAAAACAACTTTATGAAGACTTTGTTTAAATAATTTTGGAGATTTTGGTTCATACTACCAATGCTAGTCGAGCATTGAGCTTAATTATTCAGCAACGCCGGCTGCAGGCCTGCACCAACAGTCTTAATCGAAGACCTGTTGGCTGCACACACTGACTTCTCAAGGAAAACCCACCTGGACTCGACGTGAAGTTACCGGCCACCGTACCAAAGTCTGAGTTCCAGCCCAGAAGCTCCAAAGCACAGAAGCACTCAGGCTCCGGCAAATCATTGTGTTCTGCTATTAATGATTGGGTTGATGTGGTTACCAGAATGATAATCTTTAAATTTACTTTCGTAGATTAATTACTCATTCATTCACTCACAATCCTATTTTGATATATTATCTGCCACCATTACTCAAATGATCACATTTCAATTCCATTGAGATAAATCCATGTGTTAATTTACACAATTTTGCATATTTCCTGTAACTTTTCCCCCATCACAACGCTACATGAAGGAGTAAGTAACTATGATCATTGTTCAAATAGATTTTTTTGTAAATTGCTGTAACAAGAGAAAGATTAAAATTTCAAAATGTACAAACGTCTTCATAAACACACAGACACACACCTATAATTCCAAGGTGGGAGAACTCCAGGTAAAGCCATGGCTTTGAGGCTTCCTGAGAGGCAAAGGTCTTCATGTCACTGTAGTAGCCTGCCTTCACAACAACATCATCCTCCAACTGGAAAACACACAAAAAATAATTCATTTAAAAAAAAAAAAAAAAATCATATAGTAGACTTTTTTGGAGTAACTTATTACTTCACTATTAAACAGCCCTAATAACATTTAGGTTCCTGTCACCAATAATAGAAGCCTCTCTTAACTTGTCCAGTTTGCATGACAATGCCATAGATTAAAGCCAACTCTTCTCAGGAATAGGTGGGTGTAAGCTGATGGTTTGATTGACAGCTCTCCCATTTATTTTGTCACACTCCTTTGGGTCAGATGACCTCTTATCATTTCTACTCTTACATATAGTTTTGTCACAATCATAAATTCCAGCTTTAATTACAAAAACATATCTCATAACAATTTGACTCAACATCTGAATTTGCTCTACAGGTTTGACAGGTTGAATCCACACCTACTGTTTGTTTAACCCAAGTGTTTGTTTGCTTGCCAACAGTGAGAAACAGTACTGTGCATGTAAAATGGGTGTGTTAATGACACAAAAGATTATAATGGTTCATGTGTTATTTGCTGAACTACATTTTGTTTGTCCATGTTTGGTCATTCCAAATGGTTCACACATTATTATTTGTCATGTTGAGTTTAGATTAGTGAAAATATCTTAGACATATTATGTCTTATTTCCTCAGTTGTCTGTGAGAATTTTTTTTTTCTTTGTTCGCTTAATGGTAGGCCAGATATTTCCAAGATTAATTTCTGCATGCATTTTTGTCTGAGTTTGCATTGGTAGAATTGAGGTGTGTTCTTTCTCTTTACTTTTATTTTGTGTGAAATATTATATGTATATGCTTTTAATAGCGCTTACCAGTAGTGATGGTGCTATATCCACTGAATAATAATAATAACAATAATAATAATGACTATATTTGTTAGCACTTATCTACACAAGGTTACAAAGTTCTTTCCAAATCTTAACAATTTAAAAGTTATATAGAAACCAACTGGTTTCATGAACCCTACTCTCTTATATTTTAATTATTACGGTTTGGGTCATCAATTGGGAATAATATTGGTTCTCCATCTATTGGAACAATGGAACTGCTCGCACAACCCCTTTGCCTGCTGGGGGTATGCTGTATTATAGTGACTGGATTTGAACTCAGGGCCTTGGTAGTATAAGTTGTTTGCTGGCATACCAAAATGAAAACAAAAGTCTGGATAATATTCCAGAGCCACCTGAGAAGGTATCCACCTTTGACTGGAGAGAGACTGCACCATCCTTAGTGATACTGTATGCCCGGACTTCGCTGATGGCCAACCCAAACTGGCACTTGGCCGGGTTGACATGCAATCAGGCTGTGGTGACTTAGCCACTCGAATACATGCTCTGCCTTGGAAAAAGTTTGTCCTCCAAATAAAAAAAAAGGTCTCAGCAAAGTGTTCAAGATACTGACCATAGCTAGGTCAAGGCTCCAAAGGGCTGGTAGTATAGATTTGGTGTTCCACTCCCAGGTTCGGTGGTTGTGGATGAGAAAGTGGGCTGGGTAAATTTTGGAACTGGGCCAAGAGGAGGTGGCGGAACTCATCCCTGGCTGAGATTATACTAGACAGCCTCATGGCACCTGGTCCACTGACTGTACATGCATAGGAACAATAAGTCCCAAGCATTATCAAGCGGCAGCACCAATAACACATAAGGACAGAGGAAATCCATGTGAAAAGGCTAATGGCTACATTTTCAGTAACAAACATTGGCTCCCAAAACACAGCTCCATGCCTGCTCTCGATGGGCTGCCATTGTCAGCCTCCAGGGGGGGTTGTTCCCATCAGTCAGCATCTACACCTGCAATGCAGGCAAGATGAGATGCTACTCTGCACCCCTTGCACTTAATGCACTGCCCACAGATGGTGACTGTACAAACAGCATTTTCCCCACTCTGCACTCTGTTAACTGCTGAGGCATGAATCGCCATAATAATACTTTACTACTGCTGGGCGCAAAATGTGTCTTTCTCTGGGCAATCATTGCCATGCTTGTCTCTGGAAACGTCCACACCGGACGCTTCAGAGCAGCGCCAAGCCTTAAATTACAGCTGGCTCCCATCCTCTCCCATGTTAAAACTTTGTGCCGGTCACACCGGAGGCTGAAGCACCGCGCTGCGCCAAGGCTGCCTCGCTTCTGCGTCGAGTCATTTTTTTTGCGCTTGATGCGAGCGTATCGCAACAGGAAACACACTGAAAAACGATTTTAAACGATATTTGTGACATATTTTATATGATATAAATGATCAAATATGCATCCCATACTTTCAAGTCCCCTTCTGTTGTCCTGGAGTTTTAATTTGACCAATGACATTATTAAATGTCCCCCTCTGCCCATCCACTACAGCCACACAGGCAGTGATACAGATCAAAAGAGAGAGAGGGGGGGCTAAGTATTCTCCACATAGGCTTGAGTTGAGAATACGTAATTTACCCCCGACACCCGACATTTAACGGCGCAAACAGCGAAGTTCTTCAACATGGATGACATTAAATTAATAATTGAAGTGGAGAAGTACAGTGAGTTGTATGATCCTCGGAACAGGTTGTATAAAGACAACACCAAGGAGGACACATGTTGGGACGCTGTTGCTTAATGTTGGAGCAACAAGTAAGTATATGCTTTTAATCTACAGAACCAACGGGTGATATTATTAGCGCTGCCCGGCGGTTCAGCGTCGCTTCAGTGTCCGGTGAGAACAGCCAAGTGCCGGAGCGATAGGGATTAGCATGGTGCTTTGGCGTCGCCTCCACGTTCTCTGTTCCTCTTTCAAAATGAATGCGCTGTCTGTGTCTTCTAAAACAGACTCAATGGCAGCATCTACACATCTCAGCTCTCCAGCAGCAGGCATGTTTGTTGAAATCAAATTCAACCCAAGGGCACTTTGATGACGTGGTTGATTACGTTACCGTTGATCATCTGTCCATCATCGTATAAAGCCCGCCCTGACAATCTGATAGGCCCGGTCGGGCATAATTTCTCCTCAACGGAGCGACTCCAGACCGAACTTCCCGACCTAAAATGTTGTGAGCGGGGCTAAGTTCGTCTGGCATCCAGGCTAAAAAACTCCCAGATCCAGTGCAGAATTTAATGGATTCTGCTTTTCAATTCAAAGCAAGAAGGCTATGTGAATATAAATACCATTTGTCAGTTTTTGTTTAACTACCCCTTATGCTCGATGTAATATTTCACAAATTAATATCATTCTGAAAATCTAAAAGATGTTTTCTGTAAACAATCTTGTAATCCCTATTGTAAAACAAAAGGGATTGTAGTTTTCTATGCTCTTGAATATGTGAATGCTAACAAAAACGCATTTTCAATTCAATAACCACTCTCTTTCTAAGGGGCCAAAAGCCTTAAGATGCTGGCAATGTTAGATATACTTCCCAATATCTTCTTTCCTTTTACCTATTTACTATCACTAATTAATTGTAAACAATGCCCTTAACAATCTTAAAAATGACAAAAAACGCCTTACATCTTTAACACTCCAACCCATATTAAAAAAAAACACCACTCTCCTTTACTTAAGATAAAATACTTTTGTTAACAACTCATCAGCTCCACCTGCCTTATAAGCATTTATATATACAAACTCTACTATAGTCATTATTACAAGGTGGAAGTACAATGGTCTGTTGTCAAGATTTATGTTTTTGGTTAGACTTAAACACAGACTCTGCTGGAACATTGGTTGGGGATTTTCACATTTACACTTATAAATATATGAAACTCAGAGTGAGCAGGGGGAAAAGCTTGACGGGAGGCCTCACTTTATGATATAGGCACTGGGCTGATGTAGGAGTGGTTCTTTTTTAACTTGATCAGAACTTGTTTTTGATGTTGTCTTTACAACTGATGTCACTTTTCACTGACATTAGAGGACATTAAATCAATGTAAACAACAGTGATAATAGTAGAACTGCATCATTGGAAGCAATCTAAACACACTCACTTCTTTCTGATGGTTTCTGCTATGCTGCCCTCATTGTTTGAGTCCATCTGACATAGGAGGATAACAAAAAATGTCATCGATATTTTAAAGAGGTCACTAATTAATTAATAAAAAAATCCTTACTTTTGCAACAGTGAACAGATTTTGGAGGTCTTATGGGGGGAGACACCTTCATTGTGCTCATCACCCTAAGGTAAGGGCCATTCAAGTTTCATTTGATATTTGGTTGATGTAGCATCCTAAAATGTCAACTTATTGTGTAGTATCATGTGCTCAGTGTAATTTATTCCTGACTCCCATTGGCAATAATCACAGACACACAAACACACACACGCAAACAAACAAGGCCATGGAGTCACAATTGTACGGTTGTGTGTGTGAGCATTTGTGTGACCTCAGCAACAAAGACAATGATGAGAAGATCTTGGCGCTGCGAAGGAATTCAGTCTGTAGAGCAGAGAGTTGAGAGTATTGAACAGGTAACTCTGTTTATCACGCTTCACTGTAGGAATGCCCAGCACCATGGACACTGGGAGTAGACAGAGACACCCACGTATACAGGTGAGGAGAGAGAAAACAGAGCAGCAATGATCGACACTCCTGTCATAGCTTCTCTGCATAGGCTTTGTTAAATTCAGAATCTAATTAAAAAATCTCTCTCTCTCATCTGTAAATTATAATTATCTGACGTAACTCTCTCACGTTCCATCTAAACAGCAGCATTTTACTTGATCTTCATGTGACGGCATCATGAAAGTACATTTATGTAAAATTTTCAAATAATTATCAGATAACATTTTGAGAGACGCTGACTTCAAAGAGCCTCAGTAAAGGTGTGTGTTTTTATGGATGTACTTTTGTGTTTATGTGTGACTGCTCCATACCTCCAGAGTGTCCCCGACCCAGGACCATGTTAGGAATGAGGCTGTCTGAATGTTGATTGAGGTGAGGCAAGTAGAGGTAAATGTTGGGCTGGAGGAGCGTCTGTCGACCAGGAGTGCCTGTCTGCATTACTGTTTTATGAGGATACAGAAGAAGTATTTTGTCAGTAAAAAAGCTAGTACTCAGCAGTCAAACAGGAGTTACATTTCACATGTTAAACTGTAATTATGAAACTCGTTGAATTACATCAAATTATTAAGATTGATTATCTTTATTAGTTGCTAATACAGAATTTAGACAACTTGAGTAAATGGGTCATGCATTGTTACTTTTATCTTGTCTTGAGAAGGTCTGTGTCTAAATCTAGTTTTAAGAACTTATTATTATTAGGATATGTTGGGATGAAGTGTCAGACACAGCAAAACTTCAGAACAAGAACAGTTCAAAGCTATTCAACACTAGTTGTAGTGTGTCCCACAGCCAGTTTTTACTTGCTGCAGCTCAATGACTGTTGGTTACTGTTCAGTTAAAACTCAGAACAGAAGGCAGAAATAAGAATCAAAAATCATCTATAATAACGTAACGCAGAGGAACCAGCCGTAACCTAAGTTTAACTTTAGGTTGCTGTTCCCGATCGGCGCACCGCTGAAGAGAGAAAAAAGCAGAAAAAATCACAGCTTCATTAAGAAAAGTGAAAAGTGGACACTTGGTATCTTTGCAGGTAGACAAAGACAAGACGGCGTACACCTCGTGGCTTAACAGACAGACGCTACTGGTATTAAAAAAGAAAACGGACTGATTTAATTTGATTATGATATTGTAAATGTGTTGTGGTAGTAATTTAAGTTAATGAAAATTATCTGAATATTATTGTTTAGAAGAGTATCAAGTTTGTTTTGTATTTTGCATGTACTTACTTACAGTTAAATGGATATTCTGTTATTATATATTGTGAATATTTTTTATTTGTCTTTAAAAAGGTTATCAACCTGGAAAAATTTACTCTGATTAACCCTGAAAGACAAAACTTTGAAAATTCTACAATCAATATCAAACCTCCAATTTGCACAGAAGTGGATTTTAAATAAAAATGGGGGAAAAGAAGAGTGATCTGAATATTATTGTTTAGAAGAGTATCAAGTTTGTTTTGTATTTTGCATGTACTTACGTACAGTTAAATGGATATTCTGTTATTATATATTGTGAATATTTTTTATTTGTCTTTAAAAAGGTTATCAACCTGGAAAAATTTACTCTGATTAACCCTGAAAGACAAAACTTTGAAAATTCTACAATCAATATCAAACCTCCAATTTGCACAGAAGTGGATTTTAAATAAAAATTGGGGAAAAGAAGAGTGAGCTGTCCCATGCATCCTTTAAAGTTAACCAGGCCGTTTTCAAGTTTGGGCAGGAGGTGAACAAAAACCTTGGAGAACTTGACAGTCACTTTTACAGTTTAAGAAAGAAATACTGCTACCAGCTTTACAACATGCAAAGTCAATAGTGATGAGATTAACTCATCCAGCCATGCATCTACCTGTGGAAATAATAATGGTGGTGTTGGTGGTGGGGTGGGTGTTATTGGCAGCTTTGAACACATTCCTAAGCTGCTCCTGGATGCTGCTGAGATTCCTGCTGACCTGCCCTCCCAACTCCTCAGCCACCAACAGACGCTCATACAAGTTCTGTAGGTCTGGCAGCATGATTGAACCTGGAGACAGAGAAAAAACATACAATTGTTGAAACTATAACACAATTCTCAAAAAAAATAGGGGATTCACAAAAAAGTGGCATTTATTGCATTTCTGTCCGTCCTGAGAGAGGGAGCCCTCACATGTGGCTCTCTCTGAGGTTTCTATGTATTTTTACCCTTTAAAAAGGGTTTTTAGTAGTTTTTCCTCACTCTTGCTGAGGGTTAAGGACAGAGGATGTCACACCCTGTTAAAGCCCTATGAGACGAATAAAATTTGATTGATTGATTGACATAAATCATACATCAGATCTTGATGAATGAATTATTCAAATTTAAAATCTTAACTGATGTTCTATAATTCGTTGATAACAAATTGACAACAACAGTATGTAAGCCAAAATCTTCAACCCATTGAGGGCTAGATTCAAATCATACTGAAAATCAAAGAAAAAAACTGAAACCAGAGGGTGATCCAACTTGCATGACTTTCATAACAGCAACTCATAATATAGTGTATGTCCCCAATGTGTCTCTATGCACACCCAACAATGTGTGGGCATGCTCCTGATGAGTTGGTGAAAGGTGTCTGGGGGATCTCGTCCCAGACCTGGATCAGGGCATCTGTGAGCTCCTGCACAGTCTGTGGCGGTACTTGGCGGCGTCAGATGCAAGGATAAATAATGTCCCATAGGTTCTCAATTAGATTTGGGTCAGTGGAATGAAAGGGCCAGTCAGTGGCATCAATGCCTTCGTCATCAAGGAACTGCTTTCACATGCTGGCCACATGAGGCCAGAATGTGGCCATTGTTCTGACCCAGAAGGAACCCAGAGCCCACTGCACCAGCGTAAGGTCCTATAATCGCTCTGACGATTTCATCCCGGAACCTATCAGCAGTCACCATACAGTTGGTTATGACATGGAGTTCTGTGCCACCCTCCAAGGATATGCATCCTCAGACCATCACTGACTCACTTCCAAACTGGTCATGCTGGATGAAGTTACAGGTAGCAATCTGGTGTTCTCTGGCAAATGCCAATTGAGCAGCACGGTGCTGGGCTGTGAGCACAGGTCCCACTAGAGGTCTTCTGGCCCTAATGCCATCCTCATGGAGTCGGATTCTGACAGTTTAGTTAGAAACATGCATCCCTGTAGCCTGCTGGAGGTCATTTTGTAGGGGTCTGGCATTGATGCTCCTGGTCCTCCTCGCACAAAGGAGCAGATATCTGTCCAGCTACTGGATTGATGCCCTTTTACGGCCCTGTCCAGCTCTCCTTGTGTAACTTACGGTCTCCTGGTATCTCCAGGTAAACACAGATGAAGGCTGCGTGTCTTATTCCTCCGTGAAACCAGGATATCGGTGCCCGGTTATTCAAACCCTTATTGATGGCAACCCTAAAACTCTCTAAAAAAACACTTTGTAACTGAAATTTCCCCCATTATTAAATGTCCCCATCATTATTTTTCATTGTGTGAAAAGTGTCCTTGGGCAAGATGCTGAACCCGAATAGCCCCCCACAGAATAACGAAGTGCTGCGAATAGATGCACTACTTGTTTTGGCTAGACTGGCGTATAAGAAATGTACATCCCAAAAGTAAACTTAAAGTTCAAACTCCAAACCATTTCTCATTCTGATCTTAAGCCTAATGTTTGTGTATATATATATATATATAGTTTTGAATACTGAAGCATGTGCTACAAACAAATAAGATAATACCTTTTTTATTTTGTATGTTTGTAGAAGTTCCTCTGAACAGGGTGTGTTATCAGAGACTGAGTTTACTAACTTTTGAGTGACTCAGTCATACTCCAGTTTGAGTATGAGGAAATGTCCATGACAATCAGAACAAACCTGAATTGTTGTCGTTTGATAAGGCCATGCATACTGTCGACGTTCCCCAAATCTATGATTTTTCACTCCCAAACCGTATAACTAATGCACCAGAGACTAACGAAATGTCACAGTTGTCAAATTCTTTATTAATAAAATTTTATTCTGACACTTAACGCTTCAGGAAAACCTAATGTTATCAGTGAGGCTATCTAAAAAAAATATATTGTAATAGCTCCAACCGTTAAAAGTATTGACTCCTGTAGTGAAAGTATTGGAATATTAGATGAGGTCTCCAAAGCTGCAATGCCACTTCATGTCCATCTAAGACCACGTGTCTCAAGCCAAAATAAACATCAGAGCTCTGTATATTCTGTCGACTCTTCAGTCCACAAATTGCCAGCATGAGGTTCCATCAGTGGAATTCCTGGCTGAGCTTCAATGCGTTTAACCTTTAACATGCTTCACGGACAGTGAGTGACAATAGCTTATTCTATAGTTATGCTGCAAGTTATTTCTTGTCGCAGCCGACAGGTACACTGGCAACTTACCTTCATCACGGTGAATCGATTTAATCCAAGTAAACGACACCAAACAGACGAAAGCCAGCAGACATATAAACCTCAGGTGGGAAACCCTCATCTCGTCTCTCACTGACAGTCCCACCGATTTGCTGCGGTGATTTGTGAGCAGTTGATGTGCGTAGGTAGAAAGGAGGTGTCGTTAGAGGAAGGGCACGGCGGACTGACAGCGATAACGCTACCTCACAATGAACATACCTGTTCTTCAACTTTTTCACTCTTATTTAACGACGGATCATCTAACCCTAAAACCCTGCACCGCCATATCTCACATCAGCGAATCCTGCTGGTTCAACAAGAAGGCTTCTGGCTTGTCCCCTCGCCAGTCACCATTAAAATCTGATTCGATTCCGTGAGCAGTTTCGTTTTACACTTGAAAACACGAAAAATGCTGGAGCACCTGCCCCTTTGCCTTGGATGCCCAAAAGTGCCCATGGACTTTCATGAAGAACATTTAACAATTAATACTAAATAATCTATAAATACATGACCTGACTGCTGTCATTCACATGACATTTCACCTGAGCTCATCCTGCCGTGCTCTCTTCCCGTCTTGCGCAGCGGCGACCACGCGCGGACACAACAGATGCCCAGCGCCGGCTGAGAGAACGCGACAAAAGAACTTCAACGCCGTTAAAAGGGGTTTTCTGCAGAGTGCAAAATTATTTGTTGTATTTCTACGTGGATACAGTCTACAATGAACCTGCTTCGTTGTGGTTCAGAGGGGAGAGAGGGGTAATGTGAGACACTTTACATTTGCTCCCCTCTAGGCGAGCTAAAATGATATATCAGTAAAATGTACACATTTCCCATTAATTCAGGATGTTTTCTAGCCATGGAAATGATCAGAATGTCTTCAGGACAAAGGGCAGTGAAAATATAATTGTTTTAAAAAAAGTCTTGTCTTGTGTCTCACTTTATCCCAGATACAGGGTTAAAGTGAGACATCAACAGGGTAAAGTGATCCACTTACTTTTTCCACTTTAAAACTACCATAACAACACATGTTGTAATAATTAAAATCCTGACAGCTAGATTGACAACCACACATTCCAAAACTAATATCGGACTAGTAACAGAATCATGGGGACTGGTCAAATAAGCACATTTATGATTATAATGATTCATGTGATCTCTTGCACACCCTAGCTTAACTGCAAATTGTTTCTGTCCAATTGGCAGGGACAGGGATATTGTTTTTCCCTTAAACACATCACCTTAATCTATAGATAAAGATAAAGTAGCTTTATTGTCAATTTCTTAACATGTTCAAAACATACAAGGAATCGATACGACGTTTCTTCTCCCACAGTGAAACATATAAAGTGCAGAGGCACAACAGATAACAAGACATTTCCTAATACTAAGTAAACGTAAAGATTTTTTAGTACAGCAGCATAAGGTTCTCTAAAGTGTAAAGGTAGTGATTAAGTGATAAAAGTGCAAAAAGTACAAGAGACAGTTTGTTGCAGAGTCCTGAGTGTTTTTAGGGGGGGGGGGGGGGGGGGGATTTCAGCTTCCAGTCAGACTGGAGGATATGGCTGGAGGGAGTGAGGAGAGAATTTTGCTTCCTAACAGCTTGGTGTATGAAACTATTTCTGAGTCTGGTGGTGCGGCAACGGAGGCTCCAATACCTTCTTCCAGAGGGTAGGAGGCTGAACAGACCGTGTGCGGGATGGCTGGTGTCACTCACAATCGAGGTAGCTTTCCGGGTGAGGCGGGTGGTGTAAGTGTCTTGCAAGGAAGGGAGTGGGGCACCAATGATCATACCAGCTGTGTTTACCATTTGTCAAACAGAGCCCCTTTTTCCCTCGCAAACTCCCCATATGTTTGGGTGGCAGTTTTTTCACACTTTCTGAATTTTTGTCTATAAGCCTCTGGCACTAACTGATATGCACGCAGCACGGTGGCTTTCATTACCTCATAATTTAAGCTGTCCTCAATCGACAGCGACGTGCACACCTCTTGGGCTTTACCCACGAGTTAACACTGTAACAGAAGAGACCACACATTTTTCGGCCACTTCAACGTAGCAGCGATGCGTTCAAACGCATTGAAAAAAGAGTCCACTTCAGACTCTTGCCAGCCCCCACAAAAGAATAAACTGCCAAACAAACAAGCAGAGATGAGGACCAAAAGTACAATCAAACTCACCCGATTCACGACGACGATCGACACAGAAAAGAGTGGACGTGCCCCCAAATCATGTTACGCCCTGGTCTAGGGGAACCCAGAGACATAACATGTGGTGCGTCTCCCACTTCTTCCCACTCCCAAGCAGGCCAGTGTCACCAGGTATTTTAGTTTACGGGTAGCTTTTTATTTACACTTCAGAGGGAGAACAGGCCAAAACAACAAACAAAAACAAGCTATTTCCCTACCTTCCTGCTACAAACCAAAAATGTTAACAAAAAGAGAAAAGCTTACCTAACTACTAAACCAGGAAACACAGGAGAAAAGGGTAAAAGAAAATGGCTTCTCCCTCCTACAGGGCTACCACACACAGTTTTCTATTTTCATCCGTACGCAAACAAAACAATAATTCATCCAACACTGGTCCAAGTTGGTTGTGGGAGAATTGGTGGAGAGAGGAAGATTGCAGTCAGTCAGTGGTTCAAATAGGCTCCTCTCTTCCCTCTGGCCAATCCTGGAGCAGCAATCAGGTGGCTCACGCCAATCGGCAGGTCCAACCTGCTAGCAATCAGGCACCCACACACACACACTCACTCAAGAAGACTGCTCACACTCTAGAAGGAGGAACAGAACAATAACATATATACACAGTAACACATATAGACAACCAGGGTCGTAACACAAGCAGGGGCGCCTGCAGTTGCAGGGGGTGCCAATTTGCCAATTACCCACACAGTGATATGATAGATAATAGAAAACCGGGCCAGATGATTTTATTTATTTATTATTTAAGTGCTCGTGCCGCCCCATACGTGTCATGAAAAGGTATCGCCCCGGGCGGCTGCCCGGTTCGCCCATGCCCAAAACCGCCACTGGCTTGATGCATAGTATTTCTCCTCAGATACTTGACCATTACTGACAATAATCCATCAATTCATTGACCTTTAGTTATGCTTCAAAATGTTTACCCTCATCAATGCTGCTAAAACCTTTATCCTGATAATGTTCTCCTTTACACTGACTCTTTCTGAGGTTTCTACGTTATTTTTGACCCTGTTAAAAGTTTTCTTTTTTGTAGTTTTCCTCACTCTTGTTGAGGGTTTAGGGCAGAGGATATCACACCTTGTTAAAGCCCTATGAGACAAATTGTGATTTGTGAATATGGGCTATACAAATAAAAGTATAAAGTATACATTCTCTCCAGGTTTTTAACCATATAAAACCTTTGTGAAATTTTCATGTGTGTTTTGTATGGAAATGGGTGAGACTTGGTGAGAGACAGCAGGTTTGAAGAGCTTTATTTAAGGCTAATAGGGCCACTTGACATGTTTATTTATATGTTCTCTGCTCTCTGAATGACATCCCACCTGAATAACCAAAGTTGATAGCGCTTCAGTTGCACAAGAATAATGTTTACATTAACCAGCTATTATTACCAAAAACAGTTCATAGTAACGCATTACGCTGCATTTCGCGTATACTAACGTAGTAAGACGTCCACAGACAATAATTGGACAGTACTTTATAATTAAGTATTTAATTCTGTTAAAAACAGGAAAAACAGAGGTGGTAGTAGGAGCAGCCAACTATACGCCACTCATCTCTATCCTAGAAGTAGGCTGATACTATTCCTTATAAGAATGAGGCTGCATTGTTTTTGGTAAGTGATATGTCAAGACTGTGGCCTCCCTCACTGGAACTCCCCCAGCTGGATCACTTCAGTATTGAAAAGGGGAATCCTCAGATTCCACATCATCTATGCGATTTACTGCAAGTGGAGTGGAGAGGTTATTGTGGTTGCCCTATTAGACTCATAGTCTAACTAGTAGTAAGATAAGCTGCAATCCTTCAAACTACCACAACTTCAGCACTTCGAGATAACATCAGAGAAAACATGAATCAGTCTAAACATGGAACATATTGTATTAAATTCACAGTTATGCCATTAAAGCTCCTCATCTGTAACACCGGTATAATTCACTTAATCTTCATTAACATAAAACTATTCACAAAAACGTACAAAAAAATTATGAATTGGTGACTCTAGTTTCTGAGCACTCCTCATAGATAGAATTATTGACTGAACTGTGGAAGTTCAGAGTAACATTGTGATTTCTCCCTTTCTGACAGGTGGAAAACGATGTGCTGTTGTGTTCAGACCTATTTGTCACAGCAGAGAGATAAGACAAGCCAGCTGCTTCTATTTTCCCTATCTCAGCCATCTGACAGGCTGTCAGAGTTGAGAAGTAAATTTTCCGATTGACTGAGCGTTTAAAGATGAGTTTTAAATTGGTTATGGGAATCCAACACTTACTCAAACCCACAAGACACATCACAGAATATAATTAATTATTTAGCTATCACAAAACCAATGATACATTTATATTTAAATAAATATTGATAAAATGACACTTGATAAATTTATTGATTAATTACATTAAAGAACTTAAATAAAATGCCTAATTTCTATAGGGTTCTGTTACATGATATTTATATTGCAACTTTAATTTACCTCTAGGTTCAACTTTGGAAAAATGACAATAACTTTTGTAACTTTTGTTTTGTAATTTCAAATTTGAAAACAACTAATTTGTCTAAACTTGAGAATGTGTCTTAGCTGTGAGCATCCAATACTCAAATATTCCAGCCTATTGTTTACGACTACATGTAGACCTTACTGCTGTTATTCTTATTAGCACTAAAATATTCTGAACTAGAGCTTATTTTTCAAGCAATAAGTACCAGATGAAGTCATGACGTTTAGAGAAACACTTGCAGGCTTGTTGAGGCAGTCAACTTGAGCTAAGCTGTTTTGAGCTAAACATTTTATAGGTGCCTTTCACAGCACTCAAGGCCACCTTACGAGGCAGAGATAAAAATGAAAAAAAGTATCAAAAAGATCAATAAAACTAACAGTGAATAAAACATGCCCTCTTGCAAGCTGCAAGAGGGGATAAGCCTTAAGGCTCTAGATCCCATGGCCAAGCAGGCAGGTGAAACAGTGAGATCAATGAAAGAAGAAGACCTGAGAGTGCTGGAGGGTGTGTTGATGTGTAGGAGTACAGAATGGGATAGAGGAGCGAGATTATGGATGGTCTTTAAATTGAGGAGCAGATTCTTAAAAACAATTGCGCTATTGACCAGGAGCCAATGAAGTTGCTGAAGGACAGGAGTGATGTGATTAATGGAGGGGGTTTGGAAACGATGCAAGCGGAAGTTACCGTAATCAATGCAAGATTTAACCAGGGTTTGAACGATAATGGCGGCGCTGTTGGGTGCAAGGGTTGGGCCGAGGCGATTCATGTTATGTAACTGGAAATATGTGGGCAGGGAGCAACAATTTATTTGGGCTTGGAAAGATAGGGTGCTGACAAGGATAGGAAATCAGAGAGGGGTTAGGTGGGAGGATAGAGTTAGGTTTGCTGGAAAGGTAGAGCTGGGTGTCATCCGCATAGCAATGGAAATTCTTAAATATACGGAAGATATGGCCAAGAGGAAGTACATAGACGATAAACAAAAAGGGCCAGAGGACAGAACCCTGGAGAAAAACAGTTGTGTGTTGAAATGGCTGGAATTTTAAAGATTTGAGTTAGATGAACTCAGTGAGGCAAGAGAGATAGGATTTAAAGCAGTCCCGGGGTGTGTCAGTGCTGCCAATGGAGGCTAGTATGTCAAGGAGAATATTATGATAAATGGTTTCGAAAGCTGCACTCAGATCAAGGAGGATCATAACTTCTTATGGCAGCTCTCCGGAGAGAGCTGCCATAAGAAGGTCATTGGTGATTTTACCAAAGCCGTATCTGTACTTTGGATGGGGAGGAAAGCAGTCTGGAATTGTTCAAAAAGGTTAGTGTTAGATGATTGAGTATGAAGCTGAGTTGCAACTATTTTCTCAAGGATTTTTTAAAGAAAAGGTAGTTTAGAAATAGGACGAAAGTTATTGAAATTGTTGGGGTCTGCACCAGATTTCTTAAGTATAGGAGGAATTGCAGCTGATTTGAAAGTAGAGACAACAACACGTAGGTGAGGGAGAAATGTATGATGGCAGTAATTAGGGAGGCCAGAGAGAGTAGGCACTAGGACAGTAAGCAGTTGAATATATTAGGACCAAGAGAGTCAGGTGGTATTAGTATATTGTTAACAAAGTGTGTTCCCTCCATTTGAGCTGATTAAACTGAGTAATTTGTGGATTTTGCTGTAGAGAGAGCGTCCTTGAGTGAAGAATGTGATCATTATATATTTATTTGTGCACAACACTTCCAGTTTACATGTAGAGATGTATCAAGCAGTGTCCTTTCGCAGGTTTAAACTTTTGGGTAGAATGGGAAAAGGAGACAGACCAGGTGTTTAAAGGTGCTATGGGATTTCCCATCTCTCCCTTTGCAGGTCAATGCCTCTGCTGCCCTGCACCAATATCTCTGCCTATAGATTCAGCCCCTGAACCATCCCATCATCCACCTGTAGGCTTCAACGGGGGGGTTAGATATTATTAAATTAGTAATAATTATTAAAGATATTTTCTCATCACTCCCCATTATATTAGTGTAATCTTATCTGGGAAAATGTACAAATGTGAAGTCAAAACTCTAAAGATGTTCAGGGCGCGTCATATAAGGGTGAGAGAATATGAAGAGGAGTAATTAAACTATACTTTAAAGACAAAAGTGCAGCAGAATATGTTATCCGACCTGTTTTAAAAGACATGTAGGAAGAAAGGGTTATGCAATCCACGACTCCAAACCCCTTTGCTATAATTCTAGATTTTTCCTTCCGGCTCTCGGTTCAGATTCCCGTCAGTTAAGACTTACAGGCACAAATACTCTTTTATCCCCTCAGCCATCTCCCTTTTAATTTCAGGATGGGGGAAGAGCTGTGTGACCAAGGCTAATCACTTGGCTGAGTTTGTGGTGTTGTGTTGCTTTTAAGGACATGGGAAAATTCAAGAGACAATGTGGCTCTTGTATGGTGGTGGTGGTGACAATGTTAACTATGATGTCTTTGATGACTTAGCCCCTGATGATGGCTGGTTGTATAACAGATAGCAAGATGCTGACCCCTTATTGTGCTATATGTCCATGCTTTATGTCTTATGTGTTGCACCCCTTGCTGTGAACACAAATTGCCCTATTGGGACAAATAAGGTGGGACAATTTAAGTTGAAGGTGTTTATAATTAACTGGGGAAATAATTCAAACACTTTACTCAAAATCATTAATAATTTTGCATTTATGTGTACATAAATAGAGTAACAGAACAATTTTAGAGAGGAGTTAACAGAGAGCCTGAAAGAGCAGTCCGAACCCTGCTTCTTCTCTTCCATCGGGATAAAAGTAAAAATGGGCATGATTGTTCAATGTTCATTTCAGGAAAAGTAGCTGTTATTAGCAGTTCCCTCAAATCTGCAGTCAAATGTTTGCTTTTTGCTTGAGAAGTTTCTGTTTTACAATCCCTTAACCCCTGACTTTGTTCTAAAAGGATCTCCAGCAGGTTGGAAGAGATAAATTATAGATAAAACAATTATTGATAAGCCTCGATTCGTTCTCTAATTGTGTGATTTAAATTGCCTATTAAAATCTGCTGACCTGCCACAAACAGACTGTTCGTCTCTGACACTGTGCATTCTAAGAGCTCTGTGGGTTAATGTTAAGGACCCTCAGAGGACCAGTTGAGATATAGAGAACAATGAAGCCTGCTAAAAGCATATGTTGAAAAGTGCCTTGTACAATAAAAAGACAGATTATAAAAAATGGACATGTAATCATCCTAAATAGGTCTGGAGTCTGTTGCTTACAGACCTTGGTTGACTTTATTCACTTAATTTGACTTTTTAAGATCAGGGTCTAGAGTCAACTGATACTGACCACTGAGCAACTTCAATAGTGAATCGTTTGCTGAGTATTTCAGTACTGAGCTGGTAGATAGGTATGACTGCTAGAGTAGATAATACCACTTCACTTTGCCCACCCACATTTTCCAGGTGGTCCAATGCAAAAGACAGATACACTGGATGGGTTTGGCTCCATTTATATTTCCAGACAGAAGAAGAGGAAACCTATTGTATGGACTGAACACAGGCAAAGAGAAGTCTGGCTCCAGCAACTCTGTTCTATGGTCATTTCAAACCATATGAATACATTCAGCCAGTGTGGATGGGAGCCTCTCTGCTAGCAACACGCCTCAGGACTCTGAGGACTTTACAAAGTGATTTATTCTTTCTTGAGCCTACCAAGTTCACTTTCATTCCCAAATCTTTGATAACTGCAATCCAGTCTTCAAGAGGAGTCTTTTCCTTTTCTTTTTCATCTGACTTCCATTTAACAATCATGAAGATATAATGCTAATGAGGGATTAACAAAAGGAAAACAGATGCTTGGATTGTAAAATTTCATGAATATTTTGGTTTGACCATTTCGAAAGGAGCGAGAGGAGACTTGGATCATCGAATCAAGCACGGAATTTATTTTACATTCTTGCTTATGATGAATGTTATTCTTTACACTACGCAACAGCTGATTTGACAAACAACAGCTACCAACGAGAATTGTTAAAAGGACCTGATTTACATTCAATCAACACCACATCAGAAGGACTGATCATGGGTCTTTGCACAAGCAAGGCAACTGTCACTCTTGATCCCAGCGCCCATACTCTAAGTGCAGACCGAGCCAGTCAGGCAGTCAGCCCTGAAGGGACCCCCATTTTGGATGAGGGTATCATGATGGTACAGCCGGTCAAAAGAAAAGCTGAAGGCGGAGGAGGAATAGGGAGAACCAAGATTGACGGGTTGGTCAACCAAACTGCCAAGGGCTACCTGGAGTTGGGGGAAAAGGGAGGAGGAGAGGGGGAGGCACAGACATCACAGGAGGCTGAGGAGGAAGATGAGGATGAGGATGGTGATCAGGTTGAGGAGCTGATCAACTTGTCAGACAGTGAGGGAAGCTTGAAGAGTGAGTTTCTTGAGTAGAAAAGATAAAGAGAGGTAAGAGGAGAAAATATAATGACAGCAAAAAGTTAAGAAAGACAGAAAATTATAAAAAATGACAAAACATCTGTTGCTTATATCTTGATCTTGTAATTGCTGAATGAGATGTGGAGCTTTGAGGCGTTTAGTTGCTGACCTATTTTGTGTTTCATAATGTATGCTGCTGGGCTACAATTCATACTTATACTGAATGCATTTAGGATAGAAGCATTTCCTTGAGCTGTCATTTTCTGTAATTGTCACAAAGAGAGCTTTAAATAAATATTTGTGAATACAACACATGTAAGTGATCAACTTCTGTGTGTTCAGAGCAGTCATAGGTCTGGGACAGCCTAGCTAAGATAACATTACAGTGGCTTATTTTATATGTATATATATACAATACCTGGTACAAAAGTTTCTGTTACTCAACCCAGCTTAATCAAAGTATCTTTCCAAACACTCCAATTTACACACTGCTAGTACCATAAACTAGCTTGATTAGAAGATGAAATGAAATTAAACAATTAACCAGCTCACAATTAACCAGGAGGTATATTTCACTCTCTCTATTTCCACACCTTAATCACAAACATTTAACAATATTAAGTCCTAATGGAAATGCTACCAGACAGTTCTTATCAATTAAATCCCATGGCAATTAAGGGGAATGAAATATGTGGTGTATTGCTATTCTGTGTTCCAAAATGTACATGTAAAAAATCCTATAGCCATCATTATAATATCCTATAGCTAAGTCCTCCAGATTTTTATTTTGCAGGTGTATACAAGCTGTAGATGTTCTCAAACATTTTTTCACAACACCAGTAAAGTCCTGAAATTGGATATGTTCAGTATTTTATAATATATCCCTGGGCATCAGAATATTAAAAATAGCTAAATGTAGAGAACCCATGTTTCTTGAGTTTATAAAAATATCCGATTTTATTAAAGGTATGGTAGGCGTACTAATTTAACACATCTTTCGGGAAACTCTGCTTATATCTGCAACACTCTCTTTTTGTACTTATGATTTAATACAAACCCTGAAATTCCAGAAACATATACTTTTTTATTGAAGACACAGTCTTAGTCTGAGGATAGACTAAGGTGTAGGTTACAGTTTACATATTCCGTTTTTTCGCCAGAGCATTTTTCCACACTTAGATTTTGAGCTGAAAATAAGCAATTACAGAACACAATCAAATTATTATTTTGTGTTCAGGCAAACACTCTGGCACAGTTGAGGCTTATGTGAATTCCCAGCTAAGGATATACTGGCTGGATGAAATAAACTACTGCAATTCATTCAGTGACCTATAAACTGCAGAAAAATGATCTGACTTCACAGAGTTGAGGAAATGCCATAACAGTCATATGCAGTCAGATTTCACTGATATGTGGCTAGCATCAGCACATACATGATGCATCACTCTTGCCGTCGTGTCAGGGTCCTGTTGAGTAAGGACGTCCTGTGTGGGAACATGTTGACGGAGACAAATAATCACACAATGGACAAAATAATTCAGGGTTTCCCCAAAAGTTTGGTAATGACCCATCCTGATCTATTAAAAGCTAAAAAACCTGGCTCCATCCATTGACAAAGGTAGAGGTTCAGATTTGTACAACTTTCTACAACATACAGCGAGTACAGGTGTAGGTTAAGATAATTTGTTGGAGCTAAAAAAGACGATCCCAGACAAAATTTATACTGATTTACTTATTCACATACAAAATATTGTATATCTTAATTCACATCGTGAATTCCGACCTTTATAGTGATCTATCAGCCATGACTGGGTTCTCCACCACCTCCAGATGGATGCTGCCTCTGCTGTTGCTGCCAATTTTCATCATACTTCAGCATTCATCCATAGTGCAAGGTGTATCTCTACATGAGTTCAATGTCAATGTGGAGCATTTTGGACTGAGCGCAAAGGTAAAGTGTCTTATTTTCAACACATTTTAAACACACACATATGTAGATATATGTGTGTGAATTTGGTTACATACATATGTGTGTGTATGTTTGTGTTTGTGTGTGTGTGTGTGTGTGAGAGAGAGCGAGAGAGAGAGAGAGAGTGTAAAAAGGTTTCAGCTAGATCTTGCTGATACCTCTTTTGAGATGTTACTTCTTGTTTGATTTTACAGAATTGTTCTAAGAACTGCAGCTCAGTCCAGTTACATGTAAGTCTGAACCCTTACATTTGTTTTTTCATCAGATATCCCCTGATGCTGTTACTCTGACTGTATCTCAGCACTCTGCCACCTTCTCTGTCATTTTCATTCACCAGATTTGGCTTAGATTTTGCTTTTGGATCACAACAAAATTGAAAGTGTGCTTACCAAATAAGCTTAAATCTCCAGGCAGATATTGGATTCATGGGAAACTCATAAGTAAGAATTCTGGGATTCCCGTCCGTGAAACAGACTTAAGCAGCTCATAAAGATAACCAATACAAGAGATTTGAAAATATACATTATCCAAACTTGTACCTCTAATTATTTTAATGAAATATTAACACGTTTTTGTGCCTTTAAGGTTCATAAATTCCGACTCTTCAAAACAAACAGATTAAGTGTTACCTAAGAAGAAAATGTTGTTCTCTCTTTACTCGGACATTGTTGATATTAAATAATGGGAGGGGAGGAGGAGTAAAGCAATCAGATATAGTTTTACTGATTTAAATCTTTATGTAAGCTTCCAAAGTGCACCATATGAAACAAACTGTATATTTTTACCTTTTACAGAGGAGAATTTTCTGAGGAATTAGATAATAAGCTTAAATTGTTATGTTCACATTGCCACTGAGACAGAAATGCTGCAGTCTGCACTCTGTAACGTGATTTTGTTGCTCTATACCGGTGTGAGCATACACAACTTCAGGACCACACCATCTTTACCACTTCCTCTTTGCTGTAATCTCATCTGAATCAATTTCAGTTACTCATGTGAAGTTTTTTGTCTACATGCGAGTTTGTTTCTATTTTACCACAAATTTGTGTTCAGTGGTAAATATTTATTTGTCTTTCATCATTTTGGAAATATTTATCTTTAATATATCTATTTTTAGACCAATCTAATTATTTTCATTTGTAGCATGACAAATTATCGGAATTTAAAACAAGAAAGTTACAAAAGTTACATTGTTAATTGGGGAGGGATTGTTTACAACAAACACTGGATTACATTAATGTCATCTCTGTATGTCTTCTCCCCAGGATAAAATATGTCGCTGTTTAAACTTGACTATGTCCCCAGGGGTAAGTTGTTTCTGTATTTGTGTGTCAGTACTAATGCAATAAAGTAGATTATCATATATTATGTAATGATGATACTCACAATTTTATGATAAACTATAAAATAAAGATCCACACACTTTTTTTCTCATTATTATATATATATGCATTTCTGTCAAACTGGGCTCATAACACATTAACCAATTATCTTCTCTCTTCTATGCTTTAGCAGCAGAACAGATACAAACTTATTTTTTATCTACATCATATGTTCATGATAAAAATCTTTTAGTTAAGTACAGTATATCTTTAGCATTTTAACTTAAAAGATCAGCAGTCATATCTACTGTTTATTTGCTTTTCTAGTTTCATCATTTACATTTTAACTTATTATTTTTTACCACATTATTCATGCATTTGACAATAATGCCTCTGCCTCTGTCACATGAACATTAATACCAACATATTTAACTGAGACAGTTGATAGCTTAATAATGCTGGTTATCAAGGATGGCTGATTTCGAGGTTAAATTAAGCTGGATAGTGGTAAATGGTCGACATTTACATAATGCTTCTCTAATCTTGATGACCAATCAAAGTGTTATACAGTACAGTTTCGCCATTCATCCATTCACACACACATTCACACAGTGTATCTATGTGCAGCACTTTCTCTATCACACATCAATCTCACACAGCCTTCAGAGGAAATTTAGGGTTCATTACATGCCCAAGGACACTTCAGCACACAACACATGAAATAATGTAATCATTTTGCTGTGTTTCATCCTCTGAATAGGAATGTGGCTTTCCTCATCAATACATTAAAGGCCTGAGGTCCCTGCTCAATTATACTTCCTTGGAGGGCCTCATCCCAGAACTGATCGTTAATCTGCAGGAGTTGAATCAGAGAGATCAGATGGTAAACAGTTCAGTATCCTGCTCACACCAGTCTTTCAGTATGACTGTATTTTTGTCCAGCGTTTCCATCAATGAATGTCTTGTATCCAATCTCTCTTGCGACATCCCTCAGAGGCTGCAGCCGAAGGCTGACGGCATCACTAGGCTGCCCATTTAGAAGAGAAAACTTCCTTCTATTAAGTCCAATCTAACCCAGGACTTTTGTCGTTGAGCTTGCATAATGGTAAAGGTGGGACAATCAGATAAGGGCTGCTGCACACTAGAGGATAATCAGGTTGATTTGATCTGATATGCCCCTTCCAACAAGGCTGCAAGTTAACTGCCCAAATAATCCTGAAGTATGAGGGGTAAACATAATAATCTTAATTTTACTGATTGAGTCGCAGCCTCGATATGAAGCTCCTGAAGCTTGATGTATGATGTTTACGATATACGGCTGACTAAAACAACAATCAATTTCCAACTCACCTCCAGCTCACACTGCAAAATCTATACGTCTTCTCATCCATGACAACATCCATAGTTAGAAGAGGTTATTGCAAGTTTCTGTGAGATTTCAAGTCTCTGGAATCGCCACTGTGAAAAACATTTCCTTAAAAATGGCAAGTGTGTAGTCATTCTGGCCAAATCGTCCAGTGTGTGTGTGTGATTCCAAAAATCTGATAAATATGTCATTATGTCTGTGGTCTGCCCCATTATTTTAAATGGTCAAGAGTTGAACATTCTTTAGTGTGCAACAGCCCGTAACTGACCATACGCGGCTTCTGATTAATGCCTTAAGAGATCTAAAAGGAAAATCTAAAGGATCAACTTAATGATTTCAAACAAAAAACACAAGACAACATACCTTTAGAAGCTTCACATTAGAGCATAAGTCTCTTTATATGTTCATAAAAATAAAACAATAAGCTATAAGAGACTAATAACCTGTTCCATTTTTTGCCTTCTCACTGCAAGCGATACATGGCTACATTTTAATATGCAACACTCATGTCTTCTGTTTATCTCCACAGAACATTACAGTGTGTTCGATGGATGTGATGCGCAAACCCGTCCTAACAACAAAGTACCTCGTTGAGGCACTAGAAGAACTGAAGCACAAAATCAACTCAAGGAATAAAACCACTGGTTAAAATCGTCAGAGGCAGTAACGTTCTACTGGTAATACTTGTATACTGTACGGCAGCAGTATGTATTTGTGATTTTAAAAAAATTTGCCAATGTATTATTTTTGACTTATTTATTTTTATTTATTATGAGTTTTTGATTATAACAAGGAAATATGTTCATAAAACCTATTCAATTGATGTTATTGCCCTCCAAATGGAATGATTGTGGAAGAACACTTTATATATTTGAACTTTAAAAATGTACAGTGTTTATTTGAATAATAAAAATGATAATGCATTAAGACTGAGCTATGGTGCTCAAGGATTTACCTGTGTGGTAAATGTGCAACTAACCTACATATATCCTCCCAATCAAGCTTTTTTTTCTTAGTGCTCTGTTACTCACAAAATCTGATTAATTGTCAAGAATCCAGTATGTCCAAGACTTTTGCCAAGTTGGTATGATTATTTCCTACCATAAATATCAATATACCTTATGAGGGGTTTCAAAAGCACTATCTTTTTTCAGAGGTGCTGGTAGTTCTTATCGTTGGTTTTATGCAATTATATATATTATTATTGATGCATCTTAATCCTTCCAATTTAATAATATAAGGAAAAATTATCATAGCCAATTTCAATGTTTGCTTGCATGCAACACTTTGCTACTAATTTAACAAAGCAGTAGTTGTGTGAATAAAAAGAAATAAAAAACTACAAAAAAGATATAAAAATAGTTGCTTGCATCCTTTTTCTGCTTTGTACTTTTCTAAGCCGTTAACTTAATTTTGACCGAGTAGTGGACAGTCCTGACCTGACACTTCAGGATTTATTGATCCAGGCAGACCCTATGACCTGCAGGTTGACCTCCTCACAAGTTCCATTCTCCATAATATTCTTTCTGGAATTGGTGAAATTTTTTCTAAATGCTTTTATTTAATTTAACATATATGACATTTACGATATAAATACACAGCAACTAGTAAAGTTATGTTATATCTATCTTTTTCATATAGCTGCATGTTTTTATTAATTTTTTTATAAGTTACTTTTAGAGATTTTAGAGAAATCAAACAAGCCTGAATTCTGGGAGCGGAGTGCTATAGTGGGTTGATTAGGTACTGACAGCTCTTTATGGTAAAATGGTGCCATATTGTATAGGGCCTGGAAGGTAAGGAGGAGCATTTTAAATTCTATTCTAGATTTAACTGGAAGCCAGTGTAGTGAAGTTAATAGAGGAGAAATGTGGTCTATTTTCCTGGTTCTTGTCAGCATTTTGGACAAGCTGCAGAGTCTTTAATGACTTACTGACAAGCTGCAGAGTCTTTAATGACTTACTGCTGGAGCCTGATAATAATGGATTACAATAATCAATTTGTTTCATTGGAAGCAAGGGCAATGTCGTCTAGCGCAGCTATATCATTAGATAATGTATCTCTGAGGTGGTTAGGGCCAAGTATTAAAACCTGTTTTATCTGAGTTTAATGAGAGAAAATTAAAGGTCATCTAGGTTTTTATGTCCTTGAGAAATGCTTGGGGTTTAGTTATTTGATTACACTGTTCAGGTTTAATTGACAAGTATAACTGGGTGTCATCCGCATAGCACTGGAAATATACAGAGTTTGTCCTAATAATGTTAACTAGTGGAAGCATACATAATGAGAATAAAATTGGGCTGAGCACTTAAAATATAATATAACATAATTATAATTTAAACCAGTTTAGGGCAGTTCTTAATTAATTGCTCTAGTCTCTGTAATAAAATGTGATGGTCAATAGTGTTGAATGCTGCACTGAGATCTAACAGAACAAGGACAGGTACAAATCCCTGATCTGAAGCTATTGGAAGGTCATTAGTGAATTTTGCCAAGGCTGTCTTTGTGCTGTGATTAGATCTAAAACCTGACTGAAAGTTTAAATACACATAACTTTCCTTGAGAAACTCACACAGCTGATGGCTACACATTTTTGAAGGATTTTAGACAGGAAGGGGAAGTTGTATATCGGTCTGTAGTTGGCTAAAACCTCTGGGTTTGATTATAGCTAGTTTAAAGGACTGTGGTACATATCATGATTATAATGAGAGATTGATTGTGTTCACTAACATACCATCAATTAGGGCAGGATTTCTTTAATTTTGTAGGAATGGGATCTAAGATACAAATTGTCATCCAGATTTGTATGTCCTTGAGACTAGATTATTTTGGTCAGCTGAAAAAAGGTGAAGCTGTCTAAATGATTGGTAAGATTCTCAGCATTTCCTGAGATTTCTGTTCTTGGTAGGGTATTAGTGCAAACTGAGGTCGGGAGATGGTTCATTTTATTTTCTAATAGATAGAATTTTATCATTTAGGAAGGTCATAAAGATATTGCTATTTAGGGATCGAGGAATACTGGGTTCGGTGGAGGTGTGACTCTCTGTCAGCCTGGCAGCAGTGCTTGTTTACATTTAAGGTTTACATTTAAACCTTAAATGTAGCTACAGCACTATCAGGTAGACATCTAGAAAGGAGTTTTTGTATTAGTGGTACATATTCTGATAATGAGAAATCGAAGGTCATTAAATGATGGTCTGATAGAATTAGAATACTTCTGCATTTGTGTAGCACTTTTCTCTTCTTGAACACCACGTGCAGTGCTTCATAGAACAGTTTTTTCACCCACCCATTCACTTACATATTTGTATGGTGCATCTACTGTGTGCAGCACTTTCTCAATCATACATCCACTATACACTGCCGGCTTAGCCATCAAGGGCAATTCGGTCTTAGAATCTTGCCTCAGCATGCAGAATAGGGGAGACTGTGATTGACTGTGTGATGGAGGTTGACATTTTTAATATCATTATTTCTGTTAGTTTTACAACACCAAGAGTAAAGTAAAGTAAAGTAAAAAGAGAAAAAGAAAAACTATCGTTATTTTAATTATTTGTATTATTATGGGTTAAATAGAATTAGCAGAATTAACTAAATATGACTGTCATTTACCATCAGTGATGCCGGTAACGCGTTACTTAGTAACAGTCTTAGTAATAGTCTGACCACTTTTTTTCAGTAGCGAGTAATCTAACTTGTTACTATTTCCAAACCAGTATTCAGATTAAAGTTACTTGTCCAAGTCACTGTGCGTTACTATTTTGGTAGTTGTGGTTAAACCGCTGGGCACGTGCCGCGGCTGGGGGAGCAGTCGCCCCGTCGTCCTCCTCTCCACGCCGCCGGAGGCTCGGTGTGCTGCACGCGTCAATGTTTTTTTTTGGTGGGGGGGAGTCAGTCTGCGGTGCGCAAGGCGGGGACCGGTTGGAGGGGACCGGGTACGGCGATCGGCGGCAGCGACTCTGGACGCGTGTCGGTTCCTTCTCGCGGATCACCTCAGCTACAGCGCCCGTTAGGGGAAATCTACGTTCGCGCGGGGGGCCTCTTCCGGCAGTTTCTGTTAAAGTGAGTGTTGGCAAAAGCGGTTGTCATTTTTATGTTGAGGCGGCGGGGGTGTTTTCGGCTGTGGCTGAAGAATGTAACTAATAAGGTAACTTGTAATCTAACGTAGTAACTTTTAAAATCAAGTAATCTGTAAAGTATCTAAGTTACCTTTAAAATCAAGTAATCTGTAAAGTAACTAAGTTACTTTTTCAATGTTACTGTGGCAACACTGTTTACCATATTGTTAATTGTTTTGATAAGCAATTTAAATATAAAAAAAGATTATTTTATAATGTAAAAAATTTAGATCTCCCTCTATTAATTTAATAATCTGCAATCCAGTGTCCTAGATTCATGTAATCGCAACAATAGTAACAAAAGGTTTTCTGAAAAGGTTCCTCTAGGTGTTCAACAACGGCTGCCTTCTTCCCAGTTTTGGTTCCCTCTGCATGCTTTTCTTTCTCTCCCCTCTGCCTAGTTGCCGGACTGCTGGACAGCCATATTCATGGTCCAGATGTGTTTGTGCAAATGCAAATTTAAACATGAAGCCAGTAGACTCTGCTGCCCTCCACTGGCCTTCTTCAAAAATAGCAACACAAGCAGAGAGAGAGAGAGAGAGAGAGAGAGAGAGAGAGAGAGAGAGAGAGAGAGAGAAGAGAGAGAGAGAGAGAGAGAGTTTTTCAACACAGCTGACACAGACTTTGAAAGAAACAGAGATAATAACATTCAAACATGCAACCACCACCCAGAAAGGTAAGACAGTGCTGAGCCTCATGAATGAGGTGACTTGAAATGAATATAGAGTATCATGCTTACTGCTTCCACATTTTTAAATATCTACTGCTTATCTGCCTTCAGTTCTGTTCCTCTATCTTTAAGATTATTAAATCTACAGACCATTTCATTTAAAACATCGATACTACAGTAAATGGATTGTGCATTATATAGTGCCAAATACAGCATATATATGCATTTATTGGAAATATTTAAGTAATTTGTTTAGATAGTAGATATTTTCTTCACCGTGCATAGATGGGAACGCATCAGTCTGCAACAACTGAAATCACTGTTACTTTACATCATGAAAGTCTGTACTACATTCTCATTTGAGATCTTACAGAGATTTGAGACAATGTATTTTTTATCTCCATTCAAAGTTGAAATTCATATTCCCTTAATTCCCTTCAGCTGAATTTTTTTTTCCTGTAATCCACAATTTAGAACTGAGACAGTTGTAAAATAGTTGCAATTTGAAAGCTTAAGTTGACATTTTAAGATTAGTTATAAATAAGGATTGGCTTATCTACTCAAAGTTTTGCAATTATTGTGTTGCAAAAAAACATTTATGTATGAAGGAGATGTTTTATTTTGAACTCTCTTTGATTGCCTTTGCTGTATGTCAATTTATGTTTACTTGAAAGCTATTTGTAAGGACATTGAGAGCAACCACTAATTGACCAATAAAGATATTGCTGAGGAGCCAATTAACTATCTTCATTAAAATATAACAATTCAATAATCCCTGTGTGTGTGTGTGTTTGTGTGTGTGTGTGTGCATGCTTGTGTGTGTGCAGGTGAGAGAGAGTCAGCAGGTGAAACTGGTGTTCTCAGAGCAGCACAGTAAATTGCAGACCAAACAACATCAGGACACTGAACTGTTGGAGGAGATCAGGTACAGTTGTCTTTCTGTGGAGCTGTATGATGAAAATTAAAGCATGTTAATTACAAGTGTTTTTTTTGTGTTCACCTAGGTCCTTCAGTAAGCATCGTGCAGCTATAGAGAAGGAGTATGCCCAGGTGAGCAAACATAGTACTATTATAGTTCACTATTAGTCCTGTTTCTGGCATCTTTCGTTCTTTACTGGAAATGTTCATCATTTATTGATTTGAGGTCCCGTATCAGTTTCAGAGAGCAGCTTGCTCTGAAATGTCTGATACCGTCTGATGTCTGTGATCTATTTTTTGACACTATCAGAGCTACTGCAGCCATGAGACAAATAGTTAAGATAATCACACTAGTGATGGCCAAAATTGTAAAAGTGGAACATAAGAAGGAGAGGATTTTTTTTGATAAATGAATATATGTGAAGTAAGTGTATTTGTATGAGTGGAGGAGCAGAATGTACATGGTGACTGTTCAGAGGGTAGAAAAATAACATATTATGTAACATAACATGTAACATAACATCGTAACATATAACATAGTCAAGTGAAGCAGCACTTTACAGGGTGAAGGAGTGGGGAATATTAAATTAAATAATATGAATATGTGTATAACATCTAACATAGGCAGATCAAAGTCCAAATGAAGCAACAGTTTACAGGTTGAAGAAGTGGGGAATATTAAATAAAATGAATATATGTGAAGTAAGTGTACTTGTATGAGTGGGGGAGCAGAATGTACATGGTGACTGTTCATAGGGAAGAAAAATAAAATACTATGTAGCGTAACATAACATCGTAACATATAACATAGTCAAGTGAAGCAGCACTTTACAGGGTGAAGGAGTGGGGAATATTAAATTAAGTAATGCGATAACATCTAACATAGGCAGATCAGAGTACAAAAGAAGCAACAGTTTACAGGGTGAAGAAGTGGGGAATATTAAATAAAATTAATATATGTGAAGTAAGTGTATTTGTATGAGTGGGGGAGCAGAATGTACATGGTGACTGTTCAGAGGGTCAGTGTTGCTTATTCAGAAGCCTAATGGCCCGGGGGAAGAAACTGTTTGTGAGTCTGGTAGTCCGTGCTCGGATGCTCCGGTAACGTCTGCCAGACGGCAGCAGTGTGAGAAGTCCACAGCCTGGGTGGCTGTGGACATTACGGACATTACCATTTACCAGAGGTTTGGACTCGAGTCACATGACTTGGACTCGAGTCAGACTCGAGTCATTAATTTGATGACTTTAGACTCGACTTGACAAAATGTAAAGAGACTTGCAACTCGACTTGAACTTCAAAATCAATGACTCGTGACTTCACTTGGACTTGAGCCGTTTGACTTGATAAGACTTGCTCCTTTCCCCAAATATATGTATCATAAGTCCGGCTTCAGCCGACAAAGGACACGAGAGCAGGTCATGCGCTCGGGACAGCACACCCGTTTATTCTCCATTCATTTTACAACTTCACTCATCACAGCACCCACTTCCTTTAAAACCCCCTTTCAAAATAAGAATCACTACCAACAACCCACTTAAAACCGGAAATACAAATCAACCCTCAACAATAACGTCATTAAATAAATTAGCTTACAATTATAATGCCGATATTATTTCAGTATAGAAATATTAGGTACCTTTTAGCCATGTATATCACAAAAAAGGCAGAACAAGAGATATATTAAATTGCTCAAAAAAAGTTAAAGAAGATTGACTATTCTTGTTTGTACTTATTGATGATTATTTAATGTAATCATAGAGGAGTTATGCTTAGGGCACCAAAATGGCTCGCAGCGGCACTGGGTGGAATCATACTACGTCCACATCGTGCACAAATGACTGACAGACTTTTGGCCAATTTGGTCTTTTGCAAATGCAATTAAGCCTAGGGCCCTGACATATAAAAAGCACAACCCTGTTCATTGTTATGTTCAAGTATTTGTTATGTTTCTCACATGTACACACACACACAGACAATATGAGGTAAGATAAATGAGATGAGATAAACACAGGACAGGACAGAAATGTTCATGTTCATGTATTTGTTATGTTTCTCACATGTACACACACACACAGACAATATGAGGTGAGATAAATGAGATGAGATAAACACAGGACAGGACAGAAACTGCTGTGGAACTAGTTAAAATGCAAAATACAATGTTAGCACTTTTGTACAAATAATTACAGTTGCACTTGTTTTTTCAAATGTGTTCATTCTGTAGGAGTGGTTTAAAATGAAGAATATTCTTGCAAAATATGAGTTAAATGTTAAAAATGACTGGTTAATAGTGCAATAGGGAAGTGCAATGTTGGCACAATTTTTTTCTGTAATTTCAATTGCACTTGTTTTAATGAATAAATAAATACAGATTTTAAAAGCATACATGATCTGTGTAAATATATTATTACTCAGTGATCAAAAGGACTCGAAAAGACTCGAAACTCAAACTGCAGGACTTGGACTTGACTTGAGACTCGTCAGTCTTGACTTTGGACTTGACTCGGGACTTGCCTGTTTTGACTTGGGACTTGACTCGGGACTTGAGGGCAAAGACTTGAGACTTACTTGGGACTTGCAAAAAAATGACTTGGTCCCACCTCTGCCTTTTACCCAGGGCTTTTGGTTAGGGAAAGTCCTGACACTGACCCTAGGGACGACATCACCTATACATTTGGAGATATATGAAGAGACAGTATCTGTGTCTCGAGATCGGCATAGGATACCGGCGCGCTTTCCCCGCTTCCGGTGCGCTTTCTGGTAAACAAGTCGGCGGTAGAACAAAGGAGCCACAGCAAGCACTCCGGTAAGTTGAAAAAAACTCTGTATTGAGCGACGAGCGTATATCCAAAAGTGCCAGTCGATCATACTGTATGAGCGACAGTGCAGTGTGTACAAAAAAACAAACAAGAAAAAACGTAATAAACATAAAACTGCGTAGTGCATGCGGAGCCATTGTCAGTGCGACCTTTCTCTACGGTGCACCAGTAAGGAGCACTCCTTCTAGACCCACATACATAAATCAATATTGTCCTGTATTGTTAAATGGTAAGAATATCAAATTTAATCAAAAGGCTGTAATGTGTGGTGTAACTGCTAGCTCTACGTCCAGCCCTCCTATTTTATCCGGGCTTGGGACCATAGACTGTATATATAGATGGACGGAGGGTCCGTTACGTCACCCATTGGTTTCTGCAGAGTGAGAATGAGGCTAGTAGGAGGCGTTCCCCCGGCGTCATCTTGCCGGTGCTTACTCCTCCTGACAGCTGGGCGATGCTCGCTAGTGATGGGAAGTTCGGATCTTTTTACCGTATCGGTTCTTTGAATCTCGTTCAGTAAAATGAACGAATCTCTCTTTTCTCTGGTCACATCTGCTCAGAGATCAGCGGCTTCATGATCTGAGCAGAAGCTGCAGGTGATTTGTACCGAGCTGGAGTTTCTGTTTCCTCCTTCTCCTCTCGGCTCGCTCCTTGTGCTCAGTAGAAAACGAGACGTGACGCTTACAGTCAGGACTACTGACACCTAAATCATCCCAATAAAAAATAACCTTAACTAACCCTGTGAACTTGAACTAGTTCATTTTAAGTGTGAACTGGCTCAACGCTACAAACAGCTACTGGACACCAGTCAGCATTGAGAGGCAGAAGTAGTAGGGCTGGATCATTACACTCCTGTGACCAATCCTGCATGAGACTGCGGTTAGGCCCGCCTTTCTCATTAGCATAAGGACACTGCAAATGAAAAGGAAATGTATCATGGAAAAAATAAATGTTAAAATATATTTAAGACATTTCTTTTGACATTTCTTTTGGTATTAACATATTTATTTATTTATTTCTGTATTCATTTATTTATTTCCTTTTTTATTTATTTATATATTTATTTATTTCTGTATTTATTTATTTATTTATTTTTACTTAAGTCATGTATGGTCCTCCATTCTTCTGAGCCTATGGAGGTCACGTGGAAAATGATCCTAAGACTCGTACCCGGCAGATGAACGAATCGTTCACCTCCCATCCGTGTCTTCGGATCAGTGATTCGTTCATCTGCCGGATACGAGTCTTTGGATCATTTTCCACGTGACCTGCAGCAGCCTATGCAACAGTCCCGATGCGCGGCCACGAGAAAATGAACGAATCACTCTTTGAGAGGACTCGTTACTCCCGAGTCCTTGTAACGATTTGTTCAAAACGAACGAATCGTTCACGAACGACACAACACTAATGCTCGCGGAGCTGAGCGTTTCCAGGTTAGCTTAGGGCTAAGGACTTAGGCTACATGCTACCCGACGCTGCTAACCGGTTAGCGCTGTGCTGTAGCAGGTCGCGATCTTTACGAACTCACTAGAGGTAAGTAACCTTGAAACTACAACAACAACAAAACCTATTGCTTTATCTATGATCATAATCATAAGCTTACATGCCTCAAGTGGTTTTTAATATGTAATTGTTATAAAAATTACCGTTTATTTAACACATCTAATGAAAAGATTTAAGCAAGTTAACTACAGAGTTGTGTGTTTAGTTGTGACTTGATTTTAATAAGTTAATATCAATACGCTACATGTGATAGTAACTATGTTTCACAAATGTGCTGTTACAGGCTGGTATATCCTCCATTACCATTGCCACCTCGTTTATTTAGCCTTTTATGGAATTTTTGAGTGAATTGGACAGATTAGATATGAATATAATCTCCACACACCAGTGTTGTAAATAGTTCTCATTAATTATATAATTATGTTTCCACAGAGGGAAGTGGAGAGACATGATGTGGACTGCTATCAACAGCTCTGTGGGAGTCATCACCTTGAATATTACAGATGAGGTAGAAATACATTTATCTATTTGTACATTGTATTATTTCTTTCAGTACATTACATTTCATTTGGTTGACACCTTGATCCAAACTTACTTACAATATGTGCATTCAACTATGAGGGTACAAACCCAGAGCCCAGTAATCGGTTCCGACTGAAATCTGTGGTGCTGAACACAGAATAAACTGTAAGAACCAGTCTTTGCTGGAACATACACAACATAAGACATTATTTTATAATGAGTTTCTTCTTTTCATTAGACTGCAGCACCGGATCTGTCCTCAGCAGCAACATGGTCGAGATCGGCAGCTTCAGGCTGGTCAACACGAGGACGACCTGCACAAGCTTCATCGGCCCAACACTTCACGTTTTCTCCCTCAACTAAAGATGGCCTGTAACTGTTTAGAGTTGGCAATCATTGCTATGTGTCATGGATAATAGATTTAATTTCTATATTCATTATGGTTGGTTAAAAAGATTATTATCTTTTACAATCTGATTTGATACACTTTAGATAAAAACCCAGTGCTTTATTTTTCTAATTCCCAATAAGAGACAGAACACCGTCAGTACAGCTGAGTCCTTCAGGCTCGTCCGTCCCTAATAAAATGACAGGAGACATAAAGTATGGCATTATTGTAGAGGAAATGTTACTTATGAACAAAGTTTCTGTCCTAAAAAGTCTGTGGATATTCAACTCTGTATTTTAATTAAACAGTGCACTACCAAGACAATGCAGTATGGAGTTCTTCCACATTATCTTTGCTTTGATTGTTTGTAAGGTATGAAAACAAGTCTGTACCTGGAGTCAGTACATAGGTGATGACACTTAGTGTTCAGTCTTGTTGGAGTCCTGTTCTGTCTCCTCATGTTGGACATCCACTGGTGCGACTGTCTGAGTCAGCTGGAGGAAAACTCGAAAACACACCGATATGTGATACACCGGTTTTAAAAAATTTATTATAAATAGAGTAGAAATGTACAGTACACAGTTCATGCTAAAATTGTAGTTGCCATGTAAAAATCAAGTTGCTTGATTTCTCAGAAGTTATTAAAGCATTTCTGTGTATCCTTTTGTCAATGCTCAAGTGTTGTCTCTGAAAATGTTCACTGCAGACTCTCGGAATCCAGTTCTGTCTCTTCATGTTGATCACCCACAGGTCTAGCCTCTCAGGATCACCTAGAGGAAAACTAAACGAATACAAAAATATGTAAAAAACAATATCTGTCAGGCTACCATCTTCATACTTATGTATATGCAGACAATAAAATGTCGATAACTTCAGTCTTTTTAGATATCCCAGTTCACATAATCCATCTGTTGCATTGCCTCTTTTTGTGTTATTATGGGCCTATTTGTGACACTTATACTAAGTTATTTCAAATTCATATAGTTACTATTTCATGCCATATTCACGTTTTTAACACACAAGTGAGATAAGTTTAATAGAGTTTGAAAGCGGACAATTATAGAACACAAACTTAGTATTCACTTAAACCACAGATGACACATCATCTAGTGAAACAAATAAATATAAATATAATAACTATTATTATTATAAACTACCCTTGCCAGAAGTATATAGCCTTAACATTAACAAATAGGGTAAGTCTCGATAAAAAAACTCATGCTAAAGAGATAATATAGCATCATTTAAGCTTTCATTCCTGTGACCAGGCTTACATGTGTGCGTAGTAGTTTCATATGACGCACCAACATTGATCGCTGTAACAAATAATCCCCATGTCTATATTGAAACACTTCTCCACTATGTCTAGAGTGCGCACCGGTATACTGTGACTAGCATTCACGCTCCATAATGTAGCATCAGGACCGCTTCCGGCTGTGCTGCTCAGAGAGGAACCTACAGTCTATGCGGTGAACACAAGCTTAAACAACATTAGCTTAATCTCGACAACATAAGCAAAACTACCTGCTAATCATTGCTACGGTTCTAATATATGAATTAAATAAAAATCGATTTTCACTCACCGGAAGAACTTGACAACAGAGTTGTGAGACGGTCTGTTAGTTCATTTAACTGCACAGCAAGCCATGGTTTGTGTCGAGTGAATCGACGGGGATCCGCCGAAATGAACCGATGAGTGGACCGAGCAGCTTGCAGGTGGCTTGAGGGGAGCTAACGAGCGGCTAGTGACAAGCTGTGCCCGCATCGTAGCCTTTGCCCAAGTGTCAATCATTAGACCATGCCCCTAATTATGCATAATTTTAAACCTCAATATCGCCTAAACGGTAGCCTGGATGCCAGACGAAGTTAACCCCGCTCACAACATTTGAGGTCGGGAAGTTCGGTCTGGAGTCGCTCCGTTGGGGAGAAATTATGCCCGACCGGGCCAATCAGATTGTCAGTGCAGGCTTTATACGATGATGGACAGATGATCAACGGTAACGTAATCAACCACGTCATCAAAGTGCCCTTGGGTTGAATTCGTTTTCAACAAACATGCCTGCCGCTGGAGAGCTGAGATGTGTAGATGCTGCCATTGAGTCTGTTTTAGAAGACATCGAAAGCGCATTCATTTTGAAAGAGGAACAGAGAACGTGGAGGCGACGCCAAAGCACCGCGCTAATCCCTGTCGCGCTGGCGCTTGGCTGTTCACACCGGACACTGAAGCGACGCTGAACCGCCGGGCAGCGCTAATAATATCAACCCTTGATCCAGTAGATTAAAAGCATATACTTACTTGTTGCTCCAACATTAAGCAACAGCGTCCCAACATTTGTTTCTTGGTGTCGTCTTTATAAAACATGTTCCGAGGATCATACAACTCACTGTACTTCTCTACTTCAATTATTAATTTAATGTCATCCACGTTGAAGAACTTCGCTGTTTGCTCCGTTAAATGTCGGGTGTCGGGGGTAAATTACGTTTTCTCCACTCAAGCCTATGTGGAGAATACGTAGCCCCCCCTCTCTCTCTTTTTATCTGTATCACTGCTTGTGTGGCTGTAGTGGATGGGCAGAGGGGGACATTTAATAATGTCATTGGTCAAATTAAAACTCCAGGACAACAGAAGGGGACTTCAAAGTATGGGATGCATATTTGATCATTTATATCATATAAAATATGTCATCAATATAGTTTAAGATCGTTTTTCAGTGTGTTTCCTGGTGCGATACACTCGCGTCAAGCGCAAAAAATAGACTAGACGCCGAAACGATCGCTGCACGGCACGAGGCAGCCTTGGCGTGGTGTAACCCGCACAAAGTTTTAACATGGGAGTGGATGGGAGCCAGCTCTTATTTAAGGCTTGGCGCTGCGCTGAAGCGTCGCTTCGGTATCGCTTCAGCGTCCGGTGTGAACCCGGCGTTAGTAAATAACTCACAATGGGTTGCTTAACATACGTCACATATTACGTTGCTCTGATTGGTTGTAGGTCTATCCAATTGAGCGAAGAGGAATTTTATTTCCTGGTCAGTTGAAACACGCCCCATAATCACAGCCCAATGGAGCGGTCTCAGACTCACATTCTGACTAGAATTGTGAGTCTGACAACGTCAGGCTACCTAAACGGTGGAGTAAGAAAATAATTCACCCCCCTCAGAGTTGTCATGAATGAAGAACCTCGCGATTGAGACTAAAACCAAAGGTTGAACCATGCTGTAAACAGGTTTAATTCTGCTCTAAAGTTGGGCATTTTAAACATTGGAGTCAATGGGACTTTCTGTTTCTTGGAGCCAGCCTCTAGTGGCCACCCAGTGAACTGCAGCTTTTTACACTTCCGTATCGGCCTCATCGCTCAGCCCAGGATGCTGCCCCTTGCTTGGGACCAGCAAAATGATCCAAAAGAGATACTCTGGCACAGATAGCTTTTAATTTTTTTTCATAAGTTTCGTTTAGTTTTTAGGACCCTGAAAGGGTTCAGTTCCTCCACGTTCCACAATAGAGGTCTGGAACAGCTTGATTCTTAGATGCATCACGATGTGGACTCTCCATCGATGAAGATACTGAACTAAATTACTCTAAATGTTTTCCAGTGACAGTGAAGCTACATTGACACTTACATCCCTATGTAAGCCAGGGAAGGAGTAGCGGAGGCTTTGCGCACGCGTGATTCATTTGCAGTCTGGAGGACGCGGAGTGTGGGTCTCCTCTCTGCACTGACTGCAGCTGGGACTGCTGCGCAAGGCTACTGGGAGACTGAGCGCCTGTGAGTGCATTGGGGCGGCGGAGAGGCTCACGCCAGCACCCGCTGCTCCTTGAAGACAGTAACTGAAGAACGAAATGTGCTTTCATGTCAGTCTCCAAAACACAAGAAAGTATCCAATATCAACAGAAAAAGTCGCTGGATTTGTCGCTAGTAGCTTTTGACAAAAAAAGTCGCCATGAGGATTTGGTGGGTCGTCAGATTTAGCGACAAAGTCGCCAAGTTGACAACACTGGGTATAACTAAGAAAGGAGTGAGTCTTTAAAAAGACTGTTTATAAAGTAATGAATAACTGAAATGTCTGTGACATCTCAGCGGCCACATTGTCAGTGGCCATAAGACATTCATAAAGTTTGTACCATCCTCGGCAGGCAGGCAAATTTCAACATAAACTCCGTAAATTACATTTAATTTAGCTGACGCTTTTATCCAAAGTGACTTCCAATAAGTGCATTCAACCATATGGGTACAAACCCAGAACAACAAGAATTAAGGAACTACAATTTACCTCAAAGAAGCCGAACTACAAATTGCTACATTTTTGTTTCATTCCAAGGTGTAGTTGGAAGAGATGTCTTTTGTTGGGGGCGGAAGATATGTATACTTTCTGTACAAACAGCTTTCACTGCCGGCATTCAAATGATAAGCATATACAGTTTTCAGCAGGCAGGCAGCAGGGTAGCTTGAAAGTGCGAGAGTGTACTGTGTGTTATATCCTCCATGACCAATCTCTTTCAAAATCATATTATCCAGACTTCAGCTTCAGCTGTCGCTTAGGAAGTAGTGTAGGCCAGTGGTTTTTTCCCAGTCTCCCCCCATTCCATGGGCTGAACTGACCTTGGGCAAGCTACTGAACTTCCCAAAGGCTTCCGATCGCTGTGCCAACTGTGCATGATAGATGTCTGATAGGGAAAGTGCCAGAGGTGGGACCAAGTCATTTTTTTGCAAGTCCCAAGTAAGTCTCAAGTCTTTGCCCTCAAGTCCCGAGTCAAGTCCCAAGTCAAGACAGGCAAGTCCCGAGTCAAGTCCAAAGTCAAGACTGACAAGTCTCAAGTCAAGTCCAAGTCCTGCAGTTTGAGTTTCGAGTCTTTTCAAGTCCTTTTGATCACTGAGTAATAATATATTTACACAGATCATGTATGCTTTTAAAATCTGTATTTATTTATTTATTTATTAAAACAAGTGCAATTGAAATTACAGAAAAAAATTGTGCCAACATTGCACTTCCCTATTGCACTATTAACCAGTCATTTTTAACATTTAACTCATATTTTGCAAGAATATTCTTCATTTTAAACCACTCCTACAGAATGAACACATTTGAAAAAACAAGTGCAACTGTAATTATTTGTACAAAAGTGCTAACATTGTATTTTGCATTTTAACTATTTCCACAGCAGTTTCTGTCCTGTCCTGTGTTTATCTCATCTCATTTATCTCACCTTATATTGTCTGTGTGTGTGTGTACATGTGAGAAACATAACAAATACATGAACATGAACATTTCTGTCCTGTCCTGTGTTTATCTCATCTCATTTATCTTACCTCATATTGTCTGTGTGTGTGTGTACATGTGAGAAACATAACAAATACTTGAACATAACAATGAACAGGGTTGTGCTTTTTATATGTCAGGGCCCTAGGCTGAATTGCATTTGCAAAAGACCAAATTGGCCAAAGGTCTGTCAGTCATTTGTGCACAATGTGGACGTAGTATGATTCCACCCTGTGCCGCTGCGAGCCATTTTGGTGCCCTAAGCATAACTCCTCTATGATTACATTAAATAATCATCAATAAGTACAAACAAGAATAGTCAATCTTCTTTAACTTTTTTTGAGCAATTTAATATATCTCTTGTTCTGCCTTTTTTGTGATATACATGGCTAAAAGGTACCTAATATTTCTATACTGAAATAATATCGGCATTATAATTGTAAGCTAATTTATTTAATGACGTTATTGTTGAGGGTTGATTTGTATTTCCGGTTTTAAGTGGGTTGTTGGTAGTGATTCTTATTTTGAAAGGAGGTTTTAAAGGAAGTGGGTGCTGTGATGAGTGAAGTTGTAAAATGAACGGAGAATAAACGGGTGTGCTGTCCCGAGCGCATGACCTGCTCTTGTGTCCTTTGTCGGCTGAAGCCGGACTAATGATACAACCAAACGCTCGGCTACATAATTATAATAACTATGATAATTTTTCAGTTGCTTTTTTTGGTGCCCCCTCAGGACAGGCGCGTAGTGAGCGTTTTGGGAGCGGCGGCGCTGCACACACAGACGCACACAAACACGATGACAGATACAGAGCGCTCCTTAATAACATACTTTTTAATCTTTGTGTTTTGGGGAAAGGAGCAAGTCTTATCAAGTCAAACGGCTCAAGGCCAAGTGAAGTCACGAGTCATTGATTTTGAAGTTCAAGTCGAGTTGCAAGTCTCTTTACATTTTGTCAAGTCGAGTCTAAAGTCATCAAATTCATGACTCGAGTCCAAGTCATGTGACTCGAGTCCACACCTCTGGAAAGTGCTGCAGATGTAATAAATTCATGTGTGTGAATGTGTGAATGGCTATACTGAAAAATACTTGTGGTTGTCATCAAAACTAGAAAATGCTACATAAATATAAGCAATTTATATTTATACACACATTAATGAGGACTAAACTTGTGTTCAAAACAAAATTCTCCACAGTGAACGTTAGTCTGGTAGTTTAAAATAAGATGCTTGAAATGGAGTTTTGAGTTTTGAAGAAAAATCTGCTACAGTGCAATTGCCAAGGCCAGATTATCCCAATGATGACTGCTCCATTGCTATCCACAAGCGCATATTCTTAAGGACATGGCACAAGTGCATTTACGTTGAGTCCAAATGCATATTTGGTCATTGTTGAAACCATGGTTCAAAGGGGTTCTACTATGAGTAATGTCTTGGACATATCGTGAAACAAATCAGATGATTTTCTAGGTGGTAAAAAATAGGCTTTTCAGTAGAGGAATCTTTGTCCCTTTGCACATAAGTAAATAATCCCTAAAATAACAGGACAATACAGCATCCCATCCGAGTTTGTTTGTCAGTTACTTTTCCCACCCTCAAGTAAGCAATGTAGGCCTACCAACAATTAACTGACATCTCAGTTTAAGGCCAACACACCAACCGACGCTCAATTGGATTTAAGTACATTTATTTACACTGTTTGACAAATGACAAGTAGTTAAAAAATGAAAAGCATTGTCAACACACTATAATTTCCCTTCTTTTTTGCATTGTGATGTGATAAACATAATTTTCAGGCTCTTCAGAGGTTAGCTGTTCAGTACCAGAAGAGAGACTGGCAAAGAGGAAATACAGATGCTATCACTTCTGGGTAAGACCACACACACGACGTACACAGCAATCTCACCAGCTATTTGCTTCTCATTTCTTCTATTTTTGAGGTTGATTTTTTTTTTTACACAACCTGTGACTTGACTGTGGGCTCTGGCAGATTGATGTCATTTTCTGTAAGTAGGGAAAGTTGCAGATACTGTGATGTGTTGTTATTGCCAGGAACAGTTTGTGTAAAATGTGGTCATGCCAATGAAGATTATGAAGAATCATAGTATGTCAAACTCAAATAGCTAACTATTATTAAAAATATGGAAGATATTGGGCCATATGGGAACTCTAACCAGGATACACTGAACAGAATAAGCCATTTTACATACATATTTTATGACTACTTCTCTGTAATATTGTCTAATAATGATAAAGTTGGAGGTGAATAGATAAGCAAAAACATTACTTACACTATCAGCTGTAAGAATTGATGTATTCATAATGTATGTGCAAAATGTGAAATGGTAATGGTAAATGGTCTGTATTTATACAGTGTTATTTATTCTTTATTCTTGATAACTACCCAAAGCACTTAAAGGTACAGTTTTTGTCATTTAGCCATTCACACACACATTCATACAGTGCATCTATGTCTACAGCCCTCAGTGGCAATTTTGGGGTTCAGCATCCGAATGACACTGCCATGTGTAGTAGGCAAGACTGTGATTGAACCACCAACCTTCTGGTTAGAAGCAATTTTAATCCTTCAAGAACTAAATGCAGCCTTTCACATAGTAGATCATGCAATTTTAACTGAGTATATTAGAAACTAAACCACAAATTAAAAAAGTTAAATGTTTTTAATAGACAACATTACCTTACCCCAGGGGTGTCGTTAGGCCTGTTTTAGGGGGGCTGAAGCCCCCCTAAACATGCTACATATATGAGTCTGTTCTGGTTTGTATGTTTTCTCCCCCTTCAAATTACAATCGAATAGCCTCTCATCATACTTAACAATAAAAGACCAGGCACAAGGACCTTGGGGAGTCTGCATCGCTGCTGCGCTGGCTTTCTCACTCTGCCAAGTCAGGTGTCTCATCAAGACAGCAGGATTACAGCCAAGGAGTTTAGCTCATAGTAAATGATGCACAGAGTGAAATTGTATGTACATGTAGTTACAGAATGTGGCTATCTGTAGTTCTGTAGTTCTAGTTATCTGTAGGTGGCCAGAAACTTCCTTGCACGCAAAACAGAGGCTGGATGTCCACCCCAAGATATGTTAGCTGTGCACAACCTCCTGGATTTGTGTTTCCCTCTCTGAAGGCAATCATTCAAGCTGCCTTAACAGTGCCTGTGAGCAGCTGCTCTTGTGAAAGATCCTTTAGTGCACTGCGTCGGCTACACTCTTGGCTGCGGAAAACAATGGGGCAGAGAAGGCTTCACAGTCCTGCAGCCATGTCAGTAGAAAGTGACATACTAGGTGGACTGAGTCACAACAGACTAATAGACCAACTCGCCAAACTTAAAAACAGAAGGCATTCTTTGACGCTTCCTCCCACTAAATATAGTCATTAACCTGTGCTTCCAAACCACTCCCATCCCTGTCAATGTCTCGATGACCTCACTTCCTCAGAACGGGAATTGAATACACTGAACATTCATGTTTTCTCAATGGCATGACTATGGCCATGGAAACGTGATTACATTTTCTAAAATCTCCTGTGCATTGGATTCTATTTTTGAAATAATTTGAATGTATTTTGTATTTTGTGTATTGTGTATCTTATTCCCTTCTGCTCATAATCCAACAAATAAACAACTCAGAAGTTGACACTGGCAGGTCCATTCTCCATCCATTGGGTGTGGTCCCTTTAAGAATTAGGATTTGGGAGTGACGTGGATATGAAAACTAGTATATCCATCTTTTCTTTACAAGCAGGAAAATTATTTCTCTCTATTTGAGAAAAGTTCATATTTGTGTAGTCAAATTTCACTATGACCCTGAAATTCTGTCTCTTCTGTTATCTTATACTGAATGAATGCAAGCAAAAATACAGACTAAAATCACACTCTTTCTGATTGAACCAATCTATGAACTGTCTGAAACAATGGATATCCGCAGCCCCAAATGAGCCCCAAAAACTTGCAAACATTCTCTGTGCTCGCAAACATTCGGCATCCTTAGGGGCTAAGCCCCCTCTTTCTTTCAATACTAGAAACGCCCCATCCTTACCCCACTCCTTGCCTCTCTCAATTGGCTCTCTGTCAAGTTTATAATGGTATTTACATTTTTGAAGCACAAGCTACATCATAGAAATGTTACCCCTATATGTGCCTGTTCACAGTCTTAGATCCTCAGGTGGATCCCTGCTGGCTGTTCCAAAGTCAAGGCTGTAAACTAAAGGTGAACATGCTTTTGCCATCAGGGCCTCTCTGCTTTGGAACGACATACCTGAGGAGATAAGGCGCGTAGGGTCAGTGATTTCTTTAAAATAATTTCTTAAAACCAATGTTTTTTAGACTTGCCTATCATGTGTTGCCATCTTTTATAACGTATTTTTAAAATTTGGGCGAGGATGGAGGGAGCGAGCAGGCCACATAATGACAAAAACGGGCTTCAATGTGCACTGTTTAGCATTTAGAGACGAGTGTAGAGAAGTACAATTAATGTAGATTAGCAGTCATGGATGTGTGTGATTTCAGAGGTGTGTTTGGTGTGTGGCGGTCAATGGTTGATGCAACAGCTCAGACTGCTGCATCACGACTTGCTGCTGCAGAGGAATACCGCAGACTGACAGGACAAGCCTCCAGAAGTTTTCGCAATGCAAAGGACATCCGAGCTAAGCATGTGAGAGAGCACACAGAGTAAACTTAAAGTGATGAAACACTTTAAATAGTTAGAAAATCATCATTGCAACAGACAACAATATGTGTGTGTGTATATGTGTTGCTTATGTTTTTAAGGGCCTGGAGCAGCTTCTGAGGGTACAGGGTGAAGTCGTGGATGCCCTGCGAGAACTGCACAGGCTCAAGAAGAGCTATCACCAACTCAGCCACATTGCAAATGTTGCCAGAGAGAAAGCTGCAGATGCACAGACAAGGTCAGTGTTTGTCTTTGTGTTTGAGAAAAAGAGAGAAACATTTTTGATATGATTGCATGAAAAAGACAAGTGGTTTCATCTAAGATGTACATACATTATAAAAGGTCAAGGTTGTGGAAAAATCCTGAAGCGTTTAAAGCCCCCATGAAACAAAGGGACATGCTTATAGCATGTCCCTTTGTTGATTGTTTATTTATCACATGACTGAATGGCTTCCATCTTATGCCTCAGTAGAGACAAGGTTAGGATGGGGGATTAATTCATTATTTTTCAAAATACTTTCAGGAACTTTAACACTCTCCACTTGACTATAAATGCTGCCAGTACATTGAACTTATTGGTTAAATCTGCAGGGGAGGATGCAGCTCACTTTGATGTTATTTTCTCATTCATATAAATGATCAAAACCACCAACACAGTTTCCACAGCTTTCTAATTACAAAGACCATAGTCAAACAGATTGTAATGCTGGTTCTGTAAATATGCATGATATACTTTTTCCCATGTTGATTATTTAGGACACCATTTTTTCTTACTATATCAGTTTCTGCAAACTGATAAAGCGCAGCAATGTAGTGCAGCACTGACTGAATCAACAGTGTGTAAAATGCAGTGTAAGGGAAAGATTAAGTTCTGTTAGAGTTCTCATTTAGAACAGAGGTTTGACATAACGAGTTAGATAATGCGTGTTATATCTTATCAGAATGTTATATCTTATCAGAATGTTTTAACTTTGTCTTCTAGAGCCAGAAAGAGTGAACATGGAATTTTCCACTTTAAAGCAGGACTATATAAAATGACTGCTAAGGTATGGTGTTATGAAGGTACTGTTATAATACAAAATAACAGAAATGACACACACAAATATTCAAGGATGTCACTAATAACCCTATTTTGTAATGTGAAACTGCAACGAGCTGTGGTATCTAAATGTTAGTGATATGATGAGGTAAAATTATTTAATCTTTAAGCTAACAGACCCTGAATGACTGTACACGATCCTGAATGGTTTAGTTCAGTTTTGTTTTTTAAAAGTGTGTACGGTCTGTGTGTGTCTGTTTACAGCTCAGGGCCAGGTTGAAGGAGTGTGATGACCGTTTGACTGAAGTTCGTAATGACTATCTGCTGGCCCTAGCAGCAGTGAATGCCCACCACCAAAACTACTTTAGGAATGATTTACCACTCATTATGGAGGTACACACACACACACACACACACACACACACACATACACACACACACACACGCACACGCACACGCACACGCACACGCACACGCACACACACACACATATTGTGGAGAAAAGATAAAACCACTGAATGAGTCATATGAGCACAGTCCACATTAAAGCTTTCCCCTTTCTGGTGACTGATTGACTGGTGGGGGTTATCAGAGTTATGTGGAACTGAGTCCTATGACTTAAGCAGTCTTCAGGGAAGGGAAAACTTGTATTGCTCCTTTTCATTCCATTATCCGGGGAAAATTCCAAACTATAAGCACCAGAGCTTCAGTTTCCCAGGCAATAAGGTCTTGTTGATGTTTTAGGCCTTTCACAATTTTTTGCCTTCGATGTTGCACTTGCACTTTGCCCTTGATGTTTGCTTTGTACCATCTGCTCAGTCTTTTGACAGGCAGACACTGTTGGCATTGTAAAACTTTCTATCCTTAAGCCCCCCCCCCCCCGGTTCCCACAGAATCACTTTGCTGTGGGATCCCCTCCTCTGCTTTTTTTATCGATAAAAACTGCCTCATGTTCTTTATTTATCTCATCAGCAAATGGATGGGGACATTTATGATGACTTCAGGAGCCATTTTACCCTGCTGTGTGGGATAGAAATGGATTCCTGTTTGTTCACACACAAACTGTACAGCAAGATATGGGACAGCGTTGGTAAAGTACGTGTGTTTTTATTTTTTTTAGCATATATTATTTTGATTTATTTATGTATGAGTATTGTTTTGACAGAATGCTCTCTACTGTATTCATTATAAATACGAATAACTACAACTGATTATGTTTTCGGTAACTCACCCACTCACCCATTTAGAGCTTCTTTATTCAAAGGTGTTAGAATTAGCAAAAGGTCTTCAGATCTTGTTTTGGTTTCTGTTTAAGATGCATTAATGCCAGGTATCAGTCACTGACTTCTGATAAACCAGACATAAGAAATGTCTCACCTTTTCTCTAGACAACATATGTGTGAGGGCAGAAGGTCATGGGGAGGGTAGAAGAAGAAAGGTCACAGAAAGAATTTCAGCACATACGCAAAAGTTTGAACTAGCAAGTGAGTGCAGCCTGAGAGAAACACCTCCAGTTTTCTCTTCAACATGTGATTGGTTAAATGCATTTTGTATCACTGTATTGCTGGTCCATGGCCAGAAGAAGAGAAAATGCTGCATTGTTGTTCACTTACACTTGTTTGGTAAAAACACGATGTGGTTGTTTTGATGTATGAGTTGCCCACACATATTGAAAAAGTCATGAAGCTATTTCATGCTTTCCTGACAAATTCTGCAGAACTCCCTGTGATGTGACAATGGAGCTGTGTTCTCAGAGGGTTGATGGAGGAATGAATGTTTCTAATATTTCCCTGCTAACAGTGATTTACTCTTGTGTTGTCAGGTGACTAGAGATACAAATATTCAGCAGTTTCTCCAAGAATCTGTTGCCTTCAATAAAACCACCGGATTTCCCTTTCAACCTGCTCCATATGACAAGGTGTGATTAGATTACTTGTAATATATTTACTTTAAATTTGAGAATGATAATATCGATATGTGTGTACTCAGTTAGATTCTGACACCTTTTTCACACATTTAAACCTGAATTCAATTTATTTCAAACTGTCCCAAAAGGCAATTATTTTCTCTCTGAATATCTGTACTTATGAATGTTTGTCCGAGTACACACTTGTTTAACAGATGACCATTTATGTGCCAGTCTTTAACCCCAGATGCCTTTATGTGTTTGTAAAAGAATATCACATCCACTAAAGAACAGTAATACTCACCCTTTCCAATGTCACTTCCCTTAAATAAAACTAAATAGAAAAAACCGAAACAGTGATGTTATCTAAGCCAAACATAATAAATCAGTCTTACATTTACGTTAAGTTAAACTGCCTAGTTTTTTTTACATACTGCTTATTTAACAGGGTGAATTTAAAAAAAGGTTTAACTTTTGACATGTGAGATATTTGGTTAGCTGGAACATTTGTAACAAAATGTACTTTGAAAAGTGATACAGCCAAAACCTGCCATTTCAAAATTGTAAATGACACCAGCCCTCATGTCTCTGACGCTGTGTCATTAAAGAATTAAACATGGCATGCTGCAATGAACACTGCAAATGTCTAAAAGCTGAATAATGTCATTTCTGTCTTCTTTGCAGGTGTCTTCTCTAGAGGAGGTCTGTGCCTCAGCAGCGGAGGGTTGTCTGGTTAAGGAAGCCAAGAAATGGACTACTAAGGCTGCGAAGGACTATAAAATCATCACCCACGGAGAGAGGGTGAGGCTTTGATTTCCGAGTTAAGTGGCTAGGTGATCCTTGTTTAAGCAATGCTTGATGACACTACTTGAGTTTGAGTTCAGATTTTACTTAACAACTTCAAAATGTAGAGTAGAGTAGTCTAACTATGTAAAGTTCTCAGGACACACTTCACATATAGCCATTTCCCTACTTTGGAGCCGGGAAATGCTTGTAGCAGTGGACCTCAATTTTTGTTTGTTTGTTTTTGTTATTCACAATATTAATGTTGTAAAAATATAATTTCCAAATTAGCATCACTGTATTGTGAAAGACTTTTTGTGCATGTTTTCATTCATAGTAGCAATGAAAGTAGGTGTGAATTTGTGTCAGATATTAGACGTGCTATATGTACAGTATGGTTGATATGTTTAAAATTCTACTCTGACAACAAATGTATTTTATATTTCTCCTCCTGTCAGGCTCTACAAATGTTAGGAAGTCGGTTGAAGCTCTTGTCCGGGGAGACAGGGCTTAGCGTGGAGCAGAAGATAGCAGAGGTGCAGGACAATGTCAGGAAAGCCAAGGTATGGATCTCTCAACAGGTTGGTGCTGCCGACTATGACAGGTCAATGTGTGTGTGTGTTTTGAGAGAGAGAGAGAGAGAGAGAGAGAGAGAGAGAGTGTAGGGAAAAGCACTGCACGCACACAGACCTACAATTAAGCAACGGTACAGAACACTAGGTAGGAGAGCTGTAATGTTGTGTATATCATTATGATGTATGTTTATGTACAAATGTTTATATCAATGCTATAGATATATCACTACTCAAAACATTCAAGACTATGATTTCAAATAATAAAGACCTGAGGTAATGATAATCAACAAACTGAAACATAATATTGATATTAATATCAAGCAAGGGGAAAAAGGATGAAATTGCACCTTGGTTTAGTATGTATTTGCGGTTAAATATTAGTAGAGCATGTTTAAGCACAAAACACAAGCAATATCATATCAGCGCAATTAATCTATGCATGTTTGCACATACAGGAAATTGCTTTGGTGTCGTTCGTTGGTGCACTCAACATAAAACAACAATATAAAAACAACAATATAGAACAAAATATAGACAGCAACAGAGTTATGGGCACGTGCGGTGCTAAGGTGCAGAGATTGGTGATAGTGCCAGTAATATATCAATTATAAATTATGTGCAAGGGGGGTGCAGAGTCAGTGTGATGCAGGGGGCTTGTTTCTGAGCCCCACTGACATTGGGAAAAAACTGTTCAAATGGCACAAGGTTTTAGTCCTGATGGCCTGGAACCTTTTTCCGGACGGGAGACTCTGGATTGGAATAGGTGGTGACCGGGATAGGAAGGATCGGCAATCTTGCGTGCTCTACTGCTACTGGTCCTGGAGTGGAACAGGTCTAGGAGTGCCAGCAGGTCACAGCCGATGACCTTCTCAGCTGACCGAATGATCTGCTGCAGTCTGCCCTTGTCCTTGGCAGTGGAGGCAGCGAACCAGACTGTGATAGATGCGGTGAGGATGGACTCAATGATGGCTGTGTAGAACAACCATCACTTTCCGCGGCATGTTGAATTTCTTCAGTTGCCGCAGGAAGAACATCCTCTGCTGGGCCTTCTTGATGGTGGAGGTGATGTTCTCCGTCCACCACAGGTCCTGTGCAATTATAGTCACCAGGAGTCTGAAAGACTCCACTGTTTTAACTGGGGAGTCGCAGATGGTGAGGGGGCTGTTTGGGCTGGGCTCCTGCCGAAGACTGCTACCATCTCTACAGTTTTCAAAGCGTTCAACTCCAGCCTCCAGGTGGTTCTGGCTGCACCAGGAAGCCAGGCTGATAACTTCCTCTCTGTAGGCGGCCTCGTCCCCATTGGAAATTTATCCAATGAGGGTTGTGTCGTCAGCAAACTTCAGGAGTTTGACAGAGGGATGGCTGGAGGTGCAGTTGTTGGTGTAGAGGGAGAAAAGTAGAGGAGAGAGCACGCAACCTTGTGGGGCTTGTTAGGCGTGTTGGTTTATCCTAAATAGGAGATGAGCCGGACTGGTCCAATTTAAGTATTTATTGAGATGCAATGAAAGTTGAACAACATAGCTAAGGACAATTATCACAGCCTAGGCTAAATCAGTTAGCAATAGGTAGTTAATAATGGCCCCGAACAGAAGGGGTTTGATATAATTATAACAGTAGAATTAATGTTATTGGTTATAAAAGATTGGAGGGGAGTCACCGCAAATCAATTGGGTTCTCCCTTATTGGTCCACAGCTGTAGTCCCCCGCCTCTTGTCAAGGAATCCAGGAAGTGACAAGAAGCCGCTCTCCGTGACGCTACTACTACTCTGATAGTTGCTAAGCAAAATGTTCTCTTCATGAAAGGCCTTGACACAGCTGATGCCATGTGGGCCATTGGAGAAAGGAATATGATGTTCCTGCTATATCTAAACAATATCCTGTTGATGTAAACATTAGGATCCTCGAAACCAGAACAACGAAACAAAACAATGTCAACAAAGTCATTCTGTCCGACTTCCAGAACTTATCAGACAGCTGCATGAAATATATGTGATGTGAATGAATCTTGGGGAAATAATGGTTTTATACCAAAAGTTAGAATTCAGAACAATTATAAGATTCATTATTAACACTATGCAGCAAGGGTTATTTATAAATGATTTGTATAGAGGCCCTATATCTGGCCCAACCTGCTCAAGGCCCCACCTCCTGCCTTTATTGCAAATAGTACAGTCAGACCCACACAACAGCTAAAATATTGAATTCCTAACAGGCTCCAGTGCTGATGGTCCGGGGCTCAGAGACATGCTTGCCCAGCCTCACGCACCGCTTCCTGTTAGTCAGGAAGTTAGTGATCCACCTGCAGGTGAGCTCAGGCACGCTCAGCTGGGTCAGCTTGTCCCAGAGAAGCGTTGCAACCGTTGATCAACCGAAGGCCCTTCCAGACTGACGAGGAGTTATTGGCTTCAAATTGTTGTTCCAGCTTCTTTGAATACTGTCGTTTGGCCTCCTTAATCTCCTTGCCAAACGAGTATTTAATCAGACTGAAACTATTCAAGCCACCTCTTTCTCCAAAGGAAGGTGTTTGAGCTTTGCCGTGAACCAGGGCTTGTCGTTGTTATAGCTCACCCTGGTGCGTGTCGGAATACATGTATACTGTCATCACAGAAGCTGATGTAGGACGTCACAGCATCTGTGTATTCATCCAGGCTGTTAGAAGTAGTTCTAAAAATGTCCCAGTTGGTGTTTTCCAGGCAGTCACGCAGCTCCTCCACAGCTTCTCTGCTGCTCCAGTTCTTTGATCTCAGCACAGCATGTTTTGAAAGTTATAGTTTCTGTCTGTAAGCCAGGATCAAGTGAATGAGAGCGTGGTAGGATAGACCCAGGGCAGCGCGGGAAACTGCATGATACGCCTTGCTGATGGTGCTGTAACAGTGGTCCAGAGTATTGTCCCCCCTGGTCGGGCATTTGATTAACTGTTTGTATTTTGGGAGTTCCTGAGATAAGTTCCCCTTATTAAAGTCCCCAAGGACAATAACAGGTGAATACATGTTCTCTCTCCTTCTCTCCACTCCTAGTATCTGCTCCACGAGTTGTCGTTGAGCCTCGCGCACGTCAGCTTGCGGGGGGATGTAGACTCCAGTCAGGATAAAAGAGATTAATTCACGGAGAGAGTAGAGCGGTCTGCAGGTGATGAAAAAAGTTGCCAGGTCCGCAGAAACGGACTGTAAAATTACTTTCACGTCGCTGCACCTGCCATGGTTTATATAAAAACAATCCCTCCGCCTTTTGCCTTGCGTGACAGGATCGGTCCCGGTCCGTGCATAACAGCTGAAAGCTGGTCAGCTGTGAGGCGGAGTCCGGTGTAGCTTCGGTCAGCCACGATTCCGTGAAACACACACAGAATAAAGGGAAAAGTCTCTATTTGTCCGGAGGAGAAGCCGCCCATCTTATTGCAAATCGAGCGAACATTGGAGAGGAGAATGCTCGGGAGAGGTGAGCGTGATCCTCTCTCCCTGAAGCGCACCAGAGCTCCAGCCCGCTTTCCTCTCCTCGCCTCAGTCTTGCTGTGTGACCGAGGAACACCGCACCTTTGATCAGTAAATCCACTAAATCCAAGGAAGAGGCAAAGAAGTTGGGACATAAATCGGATGGTGTTGTGTCCCTGTTGGTAAGACGCTCGTGCATCATGAAAGTAATCGGAGTAGGGTCGCAGTAGCTACCACGGTAGTGACACGGACGAACTGGCGATGACTCAGTGCAAAGCCCGGGTAGATATAGCCGGTGGGTAATTAATGCAGGTGCGCTCCCTGGTGAGCCTCCGCCGAGCCATCTAGTGGGATGAGCTGCTCCTGTGGAGGAAAAGGAGAGAGGAGAGGGGGATGAGCACTGGAGGCACTGGAGGCACAGAGGAACTGTGACATATGTGTCATCTATTCTGTCACCTATTCTGTTCTCACCTGGTAAAAACACAATCCTCAAATCTATCAAAGGACCTCATCAATGTTTTGTGCCTGTAAAAGTGGAAAAAAGAAGCCCAACTAAAAGCTATATATCTTAGTTCATACAATATGCATTCTAATGCATGTTACATTACATTTCATTTAGCTGACGCTTTTATCCAAAGCGACTTACAATAAGTGCATTCAACCCGAGGGTACATACCAAGGACGACAAGAATCAAGAAAATACAATTTCTTCAAATAAAGCAAAACTACAAAGTGCTATAAGTAAGTGCCATTTAAGTGCTACTAAAGTGTTAGTTTCAAAAAGTTGTTAGTTTTTTGTTTTTTTCTAAATTTATTCAAGGTAAAGTCGGAAGAGGTATGTTTTTAGTTTTCGGCGGAAGATGTGTAGACTTTCTGATGTCCGGATGTCAATGGGGAGCTCATTCCACCATTTAGGAGCCAGGACGGAAAACAGTCGTGTTTTTGATGATTGTTTAGCTCGCAGTGAGGGAGCAACGAGCTGATTGGCCGAAGCAGAGCAGAGTGAACGGGGTGGGGTGTAACGTTTGACCATGTCCTGGATGTAGACTGGACCGGATCCGTTCACAGCATGGTACGCAAGTACTAGTGTTTTGAACCGGATGCGAGCAGCCACTGGTAACCAGTGAAGGGAGCGGAGGAGAGGAGTAGTGTGAGTGAATTTAGGTTGGTTAAAAACCAGTCGAGCTGCTGCATTCTGGATGAGCTGCAAAGGTCGGATGGCAGAAGCAGGTAGACCTGCCAGGAGCGAGTTACAGTAATCTAGACGTGAGATGACCAAAGCCTGGACCAGAACCTGCACCGCCTTCTGAGTGAGAAGGGGGCGTATTCTCCTGATGTTGTACAGCATGAATCTACAGGACCGTGTTGTTGCAGAAATGTTGGCAGTAAGGGAGAGTTGGCTGTCGAGTGTTACGCCCAGGTTCCTAGCTGTCTGAGTGGGGGTTAACACAGAGTTGTCAAAGTTAATAGTCAGGTCGTGGATGGGAGAGTCTTTCCCTGGAAGGAAAATAAGTTCAGTTTTGTCAAGGTTAATCTTCAGGTGGTGTTGAGACATCCACTGAGAGATGTCGGTCAGACAGGCAGTGATTCGTGCTGCTACCTGTGTTTCTGATCGGGGAAAAGACAGGATTAGTTGGGTGTCATCAGCATAGCTATGGTAGGAAAAGCCGTGCGAGTGAATGACAGAGCCGAGGGAGTTGGTGTACAAAGAGAAGAGGAGAGGACCTAGGACAGAACCTTGAGGGACCCCAGTAGTGAGGGGACAAGGTTCAGACACAGACCCTCTCCAAGTTACCCTATAAGTGCGTTCATGAGGTAGGAAGAGAGCAGGGAGAGAGCAGAGCCTGAGACACCGAGGTCCTGAAGGGAGGAAATAAGGATCTGGTGGTTCACTGTGTCGAATGCAGCAGAGAGGTCTAGAAGGATGAGGACAGAGGAGAGAGAGGCTGCTCTAGCAGTGTGAAGCTGCTGAGAGACAGCAAGGAGGGCAGTCTCAGTTGAGTGACCTGCCTTGAAACCAGACTGGTGAGGGTCAAGAAGATTATTGTGGTTAAGATAGGAGGAAAGTTGATTAAAGATAGCACGCTCAAGAATTTTGGAAACAAAGGGAAGGAGAGAGACAGGTCTGTAGTTATTTACTTCAGACGGGTCCAGGGTGGGTTTCTTCAGGAGAGGATTAACTCTTGCCTCCTTCAGAGAATTAGGAAAACAGCCAGTTGACAGGGAAGTGTTGATTAGATGGGTAAGAAAAGGAAGAAGGTCAGGGGCAATAGACTGGAGAATGTGAGAAGGGATGGGGTCAAGGGGGCAGGTGGTCGGGCGGGCGGAGGTTACCAAGGTCAGAACTTGATTGGGAGACAGGGGGGTGAAAGAGGAGAGCGAAGGGGATGAAGATGAAGTTGTTGGAAGTGTGGTTATAGAAGGAGGATCAGAAAATGAAGAGCGTATGTCATCTATCTTTTTGGTAAAGTAGTTGACAAAGTGGCTTGGTAGAAGAGAGGAAGGAGGAGGGGGACTGGGAGGGTTGAGGAGGTTGGAAAAGATGGAGAAGAGTTTTTTGGGATTAGAATATGAGGCTTGAATTGCAGTTTGGTAAAAAGTGCTTTTGGCTGTGGAAATAGAGGCAGAAAAAGAGGAGAGAAGAGACTGATAAGATAGCAGGTTGTCCAGGTGTTTAGATTTCCGCCATTTCCTTTCTGATGATCGCATAGTGGCTCTGACGGCACGCACCGAGTCAGACAACCACGGAGCTGGGAGGGACTTGCGGACCTGTTGTGACGTAAGAGGACAGAGAGAGTCAAGAGAGGAGGACAGAGTAGAAAGGAGAATGTCAGTGGCAGAGTTAGGATGCATGAGTGAGAAAGAGTCAGTGGAAGGGAGGGCTGATAGAACAGAGGAGGCTAGAGAGGAAGGAGAGAGGGAACGAATGTTGCGACGGACAGGTACCGACTCTGTTGATGTGTTAAGGTTGTCAGTTTGAGATAATGGGAGAGAGTAAGAGATAAAGAAGTGGTCGGAGACATGAAGTGGGGTTACAGTGAGGTTAGATGTTGAGCAGTTTCTGGTGAAAATATAGTCCAGGTGGTTACCGGCTTTGTGAGTAGGAGGGGAAGGACTGAGTGAGAGAGCGAAAGAAGACAGTAAAAGTAAAAGGTCAGATGACTTGTCTGTCTGGATGTTAAAGTCACCCAGAAGGATAAGTGCAGGGCCATTTTCTGGGAAGTTTGACAGGAGGACGTCTAATTCCTCCAGAAAATCTCCCAAAGAACCTGGTGGACGGTATAGGACAACAATAGTTAATTGTACCGGTTGAGTAACAGTCACAGCGTGAAATTCAAAAGATGTTGGGGTAAAGATTGGAAGCGAGTAGAGAGAAAAACTCCATTTGTGTGAAATGAGTAAACCTGTCCCGCCACCCCTACCAGTGGGTCTAGGTGTGTGGGTGAAGGAAAAGGCAGTGGAGAGGGCAGCTGGGGTGGATGTGTTGTCCGGTGTAATCCAGGTCTCAGTGAGAGCAAGGAAGTCAAGTGATTGCTGTGTAGCAAAGCCAGAGATGAAGTCTGCCTTGCGGGTAGCTGACTGGCAGTTCCATAGGCCCCCTGTGACAAGGTGTTGGGTATGTGTGGAGCGGGTTGGATAGATAAGACAGGAAAGGTTACGTGTTGGTATGAGCGAGTACAAGGCCTATAGTAACTACGATTAGAAATGCGCACAGAAATTATACACATATTGAAAATAAAAATGCAGCTTTATACTCAGCCTCAAACGAAAGACTCCTTTGTCTTTATCCTCCGAGTCTTCATACGATGAGTCTTCACAGACGCTGAAGCTGACGCTCCAAACAATTCCTGGTTTTAAGCCAGGGTTGACGATGGCTGGCTTCAACTGTGCTGACCACTCCCCCTGCTCATGAGCCAATCAGGCACCACGTGGTGTTAATGGCCCAGCAGCAGATCATCAACACAGTTAAAATAACAAGAGAGACTTGTCCCTTTAATCAGGGACTCAGCTAAGTGTCCTATCTGGCCAGAAACTGTTTCTGGACAAAGGCTATTTACCTCAGCAGGTAGAAAGTAAAATAGAATTATGCTTTTTAACAGAATTGGAACACATATATGTCTCATATAATCTACACGCCATTCATATCTTTTGGTATGCAAGATCAAGGTTATATATTTTTTCAAGGGTTTTGACTTGGCAGGTCCAGTGTGAGCCTAGATTAGTAGACTACTGGATCAAGACAATCATGGACTTAGATTACGAAAATGTAATTGTTGGAATGCAATACAAGTCAACCCATTTACTGTGGATCTATGTATACTTGGAAACCCAACATCTGAGCTGACACAGAAACAACTAACCCAATTTCCACAACACAACCTGCTCTAAAAACTAGAGATTGATGAGGTACATCAAATATGTTAAGGCAAGGGGGAGCCAGTATGACAGATCATTGGGCAGATATCATCATCATGCCCACAATCCGAAGTTGGGTTTTAAGCCCCAATAATAGATTCAGATAGCAGACTAACCAAGTTGGATACCTGGAACCTCCATAGCCAATTATTTAAGTAATTTACGGATGTCTGTTAGATTATTGTCACTATAACGGTGACCATACCTGACATCAACATTCTTGTCTAAAAGATTAACACAAAAATCCTAAAGAAGAGTAAAGGCCAGGATTAAGGCAACGTTGAGAGAGGTTAGTCAGCTATCAAGACTACAGAAAAGGATGGTCAAGTATGGGCTCCCAAAGAAATACAACCGATTGTCCATAACTCCATATATTAAAAACAAAACAAAAGACACAACTCTGTCTACATAACTGAAGAGGTACACTAGAGAAACCAGGAGAAACATGGTGTTTACCGTTCAAATTGTACTCTAAGGGAAGGGTAAAATGAGAACTATACTGGAAACGTATATGGGAGGGAGAAGAATCACAGTCATCCTAGACCAGATCAGACAACAAGCTCCGCATTTTAAGGAGTGTCTTATGATTTCTAACAGCACAATTATCTAGGATGATATGGAAATAACCACATCCTGAGTTTATGTCACACCGGATCTAAAAACATACCATTTCTGTGGGCTCAGAGTCCATGTGATTTTTTATGCTAAAACCTGTAGTTAGTTTGCCTTCAAATAAAAGGTGGCTGTGGCTCAGGAGCAAGTCGTCCAATAACCAGAAGGTCGGAAGTATGATTCACATCTACCCCATTCCGCATGCCAAATAAATACAGACCTTTTACAATAAATAAAAGCTCTCATAAAATGTGCTCAGCTTAGCTAGGTGATGGGGTACTTGGATGATAGTGTCAAGTTCGCTGAATAATGCGTGTGAAATAACTGTGTACTGATGTTGACATGTTTTATTCCGCTCCTGCTTCCGTCTCTCAACCCCGCACCCCACATTCACTCCCTCATCCCATTGGTCCCCAGCACACCAACATAGGGCTTCCCCATTGGTCAAACCCACATGTCAATCAACTATTACAAGTAACATTGAACAACACCACAGATAGCATAGTTAGAAAACACTCTGATAGATGACATCTTAATGTAAGATCCAGAACCTTCTGTCTCTCTGAGTGTGTCTAAGATGTTGACTTGTTTTTCTTGTCTTAGCTCAGCAGAGTGAAGGCAGAGGCTCGTCTGGTGCTGCTGTCAGACAGTGTCCCAGGAATTGAACTGTGGCTTCATGATGCCATGAACCAGGCAGAAGAGGAGCTGGAGAGAGAGAGACGGCTCAGTGAACAGAGGAAGTCTACTGAAGACTTTTCAGTACACAAACACACACGCTCACACACTCACACATTCACACAGGTGTGTTCTATTGACTAATTGAACTCAGGTCGCACTAATCAGAGCCAGGGGACTTTGTGTCATCAGAGTAAAATAGTTCTGTAATCTTAAATCTAAATTTATATCCACAGCTATACATTCAAACTGTATGTTGCTCTTCTATATCAAGCAGTAGAAACGTTTGAGTAGTTCCACTAATTCCACTAAGTAGCTGAGATTAGAAGAAGGAAACTTGGGAAGAGGATGATCAGTGGATTCAATCAAATGATATTTCATAGATCAAATCTATTTAAAGAATGAATGTCGGTATTATTTTATTGACATATTTCCCAAAGTAATGGTCTCCCACTGCCTGGGAATTTTTTTTTTTTGTGGTCTAAGATTGCTTTAAGATGGTTTTATCTTTTAATATAATTTATTTAGATATATCCTTTAAACCTTGTTTAGAAATTACTTCAGTCAAAAAACACAAATGAACAAGATGAAAACATTGTGTTCGTTGGAAAAAATTATTTAAAACATCTCATTTACAAGTGAGGTGGTTTGTGGACCCTCTTTATGTTTAAAATGATATATAAATTCTTTTGGATTATAAATCTGCTTTTCTGTGTTTTCCAGGGGGATGAATTTGAGCTGACTGACTTTGAGGACTATGATGATGATAATGCAGATATTTTTGCAGATCCAGGATCAGCATCTGGAGCGTGTGTTTATCCTGCAGCCTGTAGAGTTATCTATAGCTATCAGGTAGTCCTCGCTAAAATATACACACTTTTCTGGTTTGGTGACATCTGCAAAAATACCCTTCAAAGTTTTCAGTCATACAGTTTTGGTATTTGAGTCTCATACATTTTTTTGGTGGGAGACATAGTCTAATTTTTTCTTTGAACTTCTGTCAGTTGGTGAGTTGGTGTGATTTTAACTTTGCCTGAGCTAGTGTGATTATAATCCCGTCCAAAAAATATGTGATTTATTACTCCCCCCCACCATAGTTAATTACAAGGGTGCATGGAGAGCACATACCTCTGCTAATTACAGCCTTTCTCGCAATGTTGCAGTAAGAAAAAATTATTCTGGTTCTGCACCAAAATGTAATGGTTTATTTTGTGACCCATACCACATCCACCAAGTTTCAACACCAGTGAAAACATAACCTCCTAGATGTTATAATGAAGCATAGTCATAACCTCCTAGAGGTTATGTTTTCACTGGTGTTTATATCACTCAGCAGAGTGCAGTCCCCTTATGAGACCACATTTAAATTCACTAGATCTAGATTTTCATTCGGACCGGACCAAATTGCACACTCATAAATCAATCACATAAACATGCTTGATGTTAATCAAGTTAGATGTATAATATATTATTTATTTTCTCTCTGTTGTTTATGAATAATTGCATCAGTCAATATGACCTGGTAATATCCTGGCTAACATTTTACATATACGTTACCAGTCTGGTATAATTCAAAAGTATTTACAATTTGTGCCTTTCTTTACACATAAACATGTAGTGTAATTGTGTAAACCTAAGGAGTTGGAATGATGTTATTTAAATAGGTGTCACACATAATTGGATGATAATTTATACCTGATGCTTCATTAACAGTCAAACCTGATCAGGTAAATTTTGACCCATGACAATAAGTTATAAAAGAATAAAGTCTCATGGTCAATGGAAAGCTAATATAGGGATTACATTTTATCTAGAGAACTGGTTAGAGATATTATTTAAGAGATGCCAAAATGTCATGTTTATCCCCACACATTATGATTTTGTTATCTAAAATCTTTGGAAAATGCTGGTGTATTCACAAAGGCTGCAGAATGCTGTATTTCCTGTCTTCTTGTTGCATAATATCATCTAGTATCACAGTAAGCAAGTTTGAATTTACACAGCAAATGAAAATGTGCAGTGTGTGTGGAGAACTGCATCATGACAACGGCCATTTCATTTCATTGAAGAATTCATAGAATTTATTTTAAAGCATGTTGTGTTCTTCAGGCTGGCCAGTCAGACGAGCTGTCAATCAGGGAAGGGGAGGAGCTTCAAGCGATCGAAGATGGAGACATGGAGGACTGGCTAAAGGTAACAGTTCCTTGTTTAAATATCATGACAGCAGGAGGCTTCTCCCAGTTAGGTTTTAATTAATTTTAATCATCCTTTGAGGTTTCTTCCTTTCAAAAAATGTCATCCACCTTTCCATCCATCAGCTACAGCAATTATCCTTTAGGGTTATAAAGAAGCATAGTCAGACCGAGCTGACATTGGCTGAGCGGCAGGGTACAAGCACAGGTTGACATTTAGGCAGTGATCACTTTAAATGACCTAAATAACATTATAACGTATTTTATAGATATCTAGATTTATTTTTCTGATATCTGTTTTAATTTTGTTCAAACGGATGCACTATTGGTATTTGATGCATTTATTTTGTAATGGTGTTGATGGTGGAAGAAATGGAATACTTTTATTTTGAAAAGGTAGTCGTCGTCCCCCCCCCCCATGTCAATCAATCAATCAATCAAATTTTATTTGTATAGCCCATATTCACAAATTACAATTCATCTCATAGGGCTTTAACAGGGTGTGACATCCTCTGTCCTTATCCCTCAGCAAGAGTAAGGAAAAACTACAAAAAACCCTTTTAACAGGGTAAAAATATGTAGAAACCTCAGAGAGAGCCACATGTGAGGGATCCCTCTCCCAGGACGGACAGAAGTGCAATAGATGCCACGTGCAGGAGAACATCATCAATAATCAAAGTCTCTAGCAGCAATGATGGAGCACAGTCCATGCTCAGCAACCATCTAGACCACGATCCACCATCCAGACCAGACGCCACTTCAGTCCTCAGTCACCGTCAACCGCCGCCCACCAGGAGGACCCATCACAAGCCACCACTGCGGTCCTGGTCCACCGCCCGTGCCCAATGCCAACGCGACACAGGGTCCGCCACCAGCACCACGATCAGCCCACATGACTCAGAATCCGCCACACTGGATCCAACACCGCGACCCCCGGTGCGCGATCCACAAACCGTAATCCATGGTGCGGCCACAGAGGCCCTGGATCTGCGGGTGATAAAGCAAAGGGATTCCGGGGAAGGGGGATAGGAATGGAGAAGAGGAAGGAGAAGCTGGAAAGAGAAGCTCCGTGTGTCATGTGTCATAAAATAGAACAAGTAACGTTCTGGCGCACTAATTAGCTCTAACTATAAGCTTTATCAAAAAGGAAGGTTTTGAGCCTACTTTTAAACGAACAGATGGTGACTGCCTCCCGAACTGAAAGTGGTAGATTATTCCACAGCCGAGGGGCTTGATGGCCAAAAGCTCTGGCTCCTACTCTACTTTTAGAGAATTTAGGGACGACAAGTAGGCTTGAATTCTGGGAGCGGAGTGCTCTAGTGGGTTTATAAGGTATTAACAGCTCTTTAAGGTATAAAGGCGCTATATTATTAAGGGCCTTGAAGGTGAGGAGGAGAATTTTAAATTCTATTCTAGATTTAACTGGAAGCCAGTGTAGCGATGCTAATATTGGAGAAATGTGCTCTCTTCTCTTTGTTCTCGTCAGGACACGTGCTGCAGCATTTTGGACAAGCTGTAGAGTCTTTAACGACTTCCTGCTGGAGCCTGATAATAATGAATTACAATAGTCCAGTCTCGATGTAACAAAGGCGTGGACTAGTTTTTCTGCATCTTTTTGTGAAAGGACATGTCTAATTTTTGAAATATTACGCAAGTGGAAAAAAGCGGTCCTCGAAATTTGTTTTAAGTGACTATTAAAGGATAAATCAGGATCGAAGATCACTCCCAAGTTCCTGACTGTTTCATTGGAAGCAAGGGCAATGTCGTCTAGCGCAGCTATATCATTAGATAATGCATCTCTAAGGTGTTTGGGGCCAAGTATTATAACCTCTGTTTTGTCTGAGTTTAATAAGAGAAAATTGCGGGTCATCCAGGTTTTTATGTCCTTGAGACATGTTCGAAGTTTAGTTAATTGATTACTTTGTTCAGGTTTTATTGACAAATATAACTGGGTGTCATCCGCATAGCAGTGGAAATTTACCGAGTGTGTCCTGATAATGTTTCCTAGTGGAAGCATATATAATGAGAATAAAATTGGGCCGAGCACAGAGCCCTGTGGAACACCATGATTAACTTTGGTGCGCACAGATGACTCATCATTAATTTGCACAAATTGGGAGCGATCAGAAAAATACGATTTAAACCAGTTAAGGGCGGTTCCATTAATGTTAATTAACTGTTTTAGTCTTTGTAATAAAATTTGATGGTCAATTGTGTCGAATGCTGCACTGAGATCTAACAGAACGAGGACAGACACAAGTCCCTGATCTGAGGCTATTAAAAGGTCATTAGTGACTTTTGCCAAGGCTGTCTCTGTACTGTGATTGGCTCTAAACCCCGATTGAAAGTCTTCATATATATTATTTTCCTGGAGAAACTCACACAGCTGATTGGCTACCACTTTTTCTAAGATTTTAGAAATGAAGGAGAGGTTAGATATTGGTCTGTAATTGGCTAAAACCTCTGGGTCTAGGGTGGGTTTTTTGAGTAGGGGTTTGATGACAGCTATTTTAAAAGACTGTGGTACATAACCTGATGATAATGACAGATTGATAATGTTAAGTAACGAACTATCAATTAGGGGCAGAATGTCTTTAAGTAATTTGGTAGGAATGGGATCTAAGATACAGGTTGTTGGTTTAGAACCTGAGATTAATTTGGTAAACTGATCACGGGTGATCAGAGAGAAGCTGTCTAAGTAATGGGTAGGATTCTCAGCCGTTTCTGAGATCTCTGTTGTTGGGAGGGTATTAGTGCCAATTGAGGGCAGGAGATGGTTGATTTTATTTCTAATAGTTTGAATTTTATCATTAAAAAAGGTCATAAAGATATTGCTATTTAGGGATGGAGGAATACTGGGTTCGGTGGAGGTGTGACTCTCTGTCAGCCTGGCTACAGTGCAGAAGAGAAACCTGGGGTTATTTTTATTCTCTTCTATTAGTTTTGAATAGTAGGCGGCTCTTACTTTGTGGAGAGCCTTTTTATATTCTTTAACACTATTCTTCCAGTCTATGAGGTTTTCAACATTGTTGCTGGAGCGCCACTTCCTTTCTAGTTTTCTTGATAATTGTTTTAACTCATTTGTCATGTGGCTTTGCGACACATGGGTTTGTTTAATTGTACAAGTATGCTCTTTCTGAGTCTGTGTATCATTCACACTAATCATTTTATGTTATGTTTATGATAACATGATGTGGTTTATGAAGTGACAAATAATTTAATTTAAATTGAATATGTGTATATGCAGCCCTATATTAAGAGTTTGTTATTTTGTTAAGATAAATAGCTATTAAGTTCATAGGGATTTTATATTTGTATAAATTCATGTTAAAGTCAAGCCTTATGAAGGACAATCTAAAAGACAGTTGGTTAATAATATCACAACTTAAGGGCTATACAAGTCGTTAAGTACATAAAGGAAGTAATATTTGTTTTGTTTTCCTCCTAGCTCTTTCGGTGTGTTCACACTAATCACAGCATGTATGGAGATGGCAATAATGTGATTTAAATTGGATGAAATATACATTTTTGCTATTCTGGCACACAAACAGAATGATGATAAGTATGCACAAATAGAGGATATAATGCCATCGAAAGGTGACAAAATTAAATCATTACAATTATAGATTTTTTCCAGGCTTTTAAAGTGACTGGAAACATTTGGAATAATGGTGCAAAACTTTTATAACATAGATCTACTGTGGTTTTACGATGTGCTACACAGTGTATATTGTATGTTTTCCAGTGTATAATTCATATCGTTGGATACCTGATCATGTCTCTGTGCAGGTGTGTAACTCTTGTGGTCAGGTGGGTTATGTTCCTGAGCGTTATGTGCAGTTCATGTGTCTACAAGCAGAGGAAAGTGCTCAGCTGGACTGTTCCTTCAGCTCCACCTCATCCACTGGAAATAAAGAGAAGGCAAGCAGCCAAGGTTAGCATTTAATGTGTGTTATTAATATTAGCACTAAACATATGAGCAGTGTTGGGCAAGTTACTGAAAATTAGTAATTAGTTACAGTTACTAGTTACTTCTTTTAAAAGTAATTGAATTACTTCACCAGTTACTGTATATCAAAAGTAATTAGTTACTAGGGAAAGTAACTTTTAAGTTACTTTTATGTCTGCTTTTTAAATGTAATGAATATGAATAGTACTGAACAGTTAAACACAATAAACATATTTTTTGTAATCAACAGGGCAACAGGCCTTCAAATAAAGCAGTAGTACAAAAATCCCTTTTAATACTTAACTTAATACAAAATAACTGTCTCAGTCATTTAACAGTGTTTTTTTTACCACATTAGGCCCAATGAAATAAAAGTGAGGAGAAGCTTCTCAAACTTATGATCTGAGAGCCTATTTCCTCTTTGGAGAGAAAATCAGGCTCACCTTGCGTAACTGCCTGTAGCTCTCACGGAGCGGACAGATTTAATAGACACAACAACGCTGTCAGTGTTTCCCCTAGGTTTACAGCTTTTTTCAGATGGGGGGGTCGCGGATGCTCTCTGTCCGCTGGTGGGAGTGTGCTCACCTGTGTGTATGCGCATCGGGATGGAACTCCGCCGTGAGCGGTACAGAGAGCAGATGAGAAATCTAAACGCGCGACCATGTGGCGGGGGGCGAAAAAAAGAAAAAGAGCTGTTACGTGCGCCAGAGCGTCCTCATGACTGCCTCTTGTCCAGCGCGATCGACCCACACTTCCTTCGCGGTCGACCAGTAGATCGCAATCGACGTAACGCGAGTAACGAACTCATTTAAATTTCAGTAATTGTAACTGCGTTACTTGATTTAAAAAAATACCTCGTTACATGCTCGTTACCGCTAAAAGTAGTGGAATTACAGTAACGCGTTACTTTGTACTGCGTTACTCCCAACACTGCATATGAGTACTTAGTTATGTGTCATGTCATGCTTATATTGTAAAATTTAATGCAGTTGTAATGGGGACACATGTCAGATACTAATCAACCACCAGAGAGGTTAGCATCCAAGTTTCTTATAGTCATTCATGGAGAAGCACTCATCAGTACAGTGGCCATGAGAGCTCAACCCACTGCAACTGAAGAAAACACATGCAAGTGGACAAAACACAAGCAAAGTAAGAAAACATTGTTGTGCAATAGTGCTTAACAAGTGATACCATAGAATGGTGTGCCTTTCGGCACTCAATAAATTTGGTTATCAAAATAAAATATAAAACATTAATATTTAAAATATTAATATTAGATCATAACTTTAGTTGGTTAAAGTTCTCGCGAGGCACCACCATTCAAAGAAGGGAAAAGATAGCCAATTTATTGATTAAGAGCAGTCTCATTTAGATCTAGTTCGATTAGAAATCTCAATATTTACTATAGAAATGTATATAATGAACAGTGAAGGTTATGGAGTTCTTAACAGTGTAATGGTTGTCAAAGTTCATATATATAACAATAATGACAGAACATTTGTGAAAGAAGAACATTTATTATGAACATAATAAAGTATAAAAACACAAATTACTAAACAATCGAGCTAACTAACAAGGAGGTGTATATGCGTATATATGTGTGTATGCAAACTAGGGGCTCTCAAAATGATGGTTGACCAAAAGAGTAACGCCTTTAGATAGCAACCCCCCTTCTTCTGAAATTGTTTACGACTGGTGGCGGGGGTAGGTTTAACCAGGTGGAATGCTATGCGTGTCTGTGTGTATGTTAATCAGATAATGAGAGTCAGAGAGAAAGCCTGTGAAGAGCATATCTAACACTTAACTTTCAAATAACTTATAAACACAATATTAGAAACACATATCAGCCTTATAAACACACACAGAATCGAATAAACAGTCTTGCTTAGTGTAGTATAATTATTAAGCCCAGATTATGTTACCAGTCCGAGGGAAAAAGGAAAAAAGTTGCAGTCCAGTTTGCAATTCTGTGACGTTCCTGGAATTGTGGTCGTAGAGTTCTCTGCCTTAGCGTTACTGTGGAGCCGTGTGCTCAAATGCTGGTTCGAAGTCCTTAACGGCAGGACATTGAGTTGCTGCTAGGAAGTTTTAGAGGTTGAAGGGCGAGGAGATTTCCTTGATAAGATGAAGTGGAGAGCTGCATCTCTGACCTCCGGTTGTTGATGGGAAGAGAACATGGAGCAGTCAGGTTCCTCCCTCTCGCCGATGCAGGAGGAGAAGCCGGTAGCCTCACTCCTTGAAGAGTTGTGGGAAGAGCAGGAGCAGTCTTCGGCCATCAGAGGAATTGGAGAAAGAGGAAAAGTTTAGGGCAGAAGTCCCCTTATATTGGCAAGGTGACCCACAGGTCATGTGGCCATAGTGAACAATAGGACGTGAGCACTTTTGCGCTTGACACCTTTGTGTTACATTGTCCAGACCACAGGACATGCAGCATCCTGTTACGTCCTGGGGGACTGAGTCCTTTGGTTTTCTCGAGACAAAGAAAACATGCGGCAACAGGCTTTATCAACATGCGTCCGAACTATGGTTTTCCAAAAACCATGGCCCAACAACATCTTCATCAATTTGACAACTCAACACATTACAGAAGGGCGCTGCAATTACAGAAAACAACAACGTAAGTGTTTCCAGGGGAAACCTATAAGTGATGGACACTGCTACCACAGGAGCCACAAAAACGTCCAATACATCCAACAAATTTGTTTCCACACTAAGGACACTACATGGAGAAAACAAAAACTGTGAATGGTAATGCTAAGTGCTCTAAATTACTCAAAAACAGACAACATGATATTTGAGATCATATATGACCCAGTGGGTCTCAGAGGGTTAACACTAGACATCCGCAGTAATAAAGTTTATTATTTATAAAAATAAACCAAAAATGTTTACAGTTTAGCAAACTTGCCAATATCACTGACGGACACCGACTTTAACAACTCCAAACTTCGGCAGCAATAACAACCGGCGGTGTCAATCGCTTTTAGGTGTCCTCTGGAAACACTGCCGTTGTCGTTTCTGTATTTGCAGCGCCTTTCTGTTATGTGTTGTGTTGTGTTGTCAAATGATTGAAGATGTATTCTTACTTTGCTTGTGTCTTGTCCACTTACAAAGGGCTTCCAGACAATGAAACATGAAACAAATAACTGCTCTGTTTACAGAGAGCAGTTATTCTTCTTGTTTCTAAAGCTGGTGTATCTGAACTTGAACAGAGCTCTGACTTTTTGTCCATAAAAGGATCCAACTCATTTCCCAGAGTACTTTCCATTTTTAATAACAACCGTTGAGTGCGATCTATCTCTGTAGCTCATAATTCTTATAATATAATCTGATCTGTTTCAGGTATAGCCAGAGCTCTCTACTCCTACCAGGCCCAAAGTGCAGAAGAGCTTTCCTTCCAGGAGGGGGCACTGATCACACTGATGTGCTGTCGACTTGGAGAGGTGTGTGTTGTAACAGATAATAGCCTACATGATGGATCTGACAGACAATTACAGTCAAAAACTCCAGCTGCTGATAAGGGCCATGTGGCTGAAAGTAAAAAATATAGCTTTTATTTGAAGTGTGTCCTTCCACGTTATCCATATAATCAAATTGTCAGGTGGATGATGGATTTTGGGAGGGAGAGCTGAATGGACGGATTGGTCTCTTCCCGTCGTTGGTGGTAGAGCTCGTACATGATGAAGTGGATCTGGAGGAGCCACAAGAGGAGGTGAGAATGGTTTCCTGACTGCTCCTCCAAACCATTTATTTTCCAGTTGAAGGATTCCGATGTCACATAAGATTGAAAGCTTGATAATGTTTGTCCTCTACCCAACTCATCATATGGTTGGCTGGTTGTCTGTTGGACTTTGATGCCACCATCTTTATTTTTTCTCCAGTCTCTCCCAACCCCAACCATGCCTCCCTTTTCTTCTACAGTAGGAATCCGCTCAACTCCTGGCTGTAGATCCAAACTTAATGCTACCCCCCCTAGCTGTGTTGAAGACAAACAGCAGCCCTTACATCTGAGGGTTGCAAACATTACAGTAGGTGAGTAGCAGTGTTGTGCAAGTTCACACCTCTAATGAACTAGTTCAAATTTCAGTTCATACAAGTAAATTCTGAACTGGTTAATATTTCAGATAATTTCATAGTTTTAAGGTGGAAAATGAGAATGAAAGACTTAACTTGTTTTTTAAAGAAAACTTTATCTTTATCCTTTATATGTATCATTTCCTAAAAGAAAGCGAATTTCCTGTTTATTTATTGAGAACGGCTTCGCCACCGTGGAACGCCCTCTCCGTGCACCCCTGAGGGCTCTTCGTGCACCTCAGATTTTTCTAACTACACGTCGGCATGTTGGAGAGCCTAGGGATAGCCCTTGGCTGTGATTGGTCCGCTAACAACAGCATTTCCGAAAACTCACATATCCGGACCTCAAACTTCATGTTTCATTCCGTATAGCACAATAAACCCAAACACAACTACGATTTTATGATTAATGTGACAAGTGTGTTAAGCCACATTCTGTAACTACCTGTACTTACAATTTCACTCTGTGCATCATTTACTATGAGCTAAACTCCTTGGCTGTAATCCTGCTGTCTTGATGAGAGACCTTACTTGGCAGAGTGAGAAAGCCAGCGCAGCAGCGATGCAGACTCCCCAAGGTCCTAATGCCCGGTATGATGAGAGGCTATTGGATTGTAATTTGAAGAGGGAGAAAACATACAAACCAGAACAGACTAACATATGTAGCATGTAGCATGTCCTTGCTGACCGTTTATTAAGTTCTACATTTAGGACCTGCACTCACCATGGCTTTAACTTGGTCCAGCGAACCTTTATTTAAGTTTGCCATGCCACTTAATTTCTTTTGGCGGTGGCTGCCATTTTAATTTCTGTTTGTCATGCGACTTAATTTCTTTTGAGGAGACCGTACCGCTTTGCATTTTTGTTGATATTTCATTTTATTTGGTCTTGAACCTTAATTTCATTTTGGTCAAATTACCTTTTATTTAAGTTTGGTCTTTGCTGACCATTTATTAAGTTCTACATTTAGATCCTGCACTCACCACGACATTCACTTCCGATCCTATAATCCTACCTGCACATATGATCTTTACTGTTGGTCTCCAGACCTTTTATCTCATATCATTATCACTCGGGTTGCAGGTGCACTCTAACAAGATATTTCTGTATTTCTATTAGATACATGTTATCAACGATTGTCTGTTACCAAAGCATGTATTACTTTGCCTAGAATACTACAACACAAGGTAAGACTCCTCATTATCTCACTTCCCCTAATCTACCTTCTTCGTCTTATTTCTTTTGGGGGTATTCCTGTTCGATGCTCTGCTCCACCCCCTTCTAATCCTGATGACATCTCACAGGGGTCTAAAAGGCCACACTGTAAAACATTCATATCTTCTGTGTTTGCAAAATAAATATCGTAATCGGAAATCAAAAGGGTCGTTAACGAATATTTTTCATCATAGTTTTCGTCAACGAAATTAACACTGGTTTCAGCGAGAACTCAGATAATATGATCGTGTTCATCGTTCAAATTCACTATTTTTCATTAGGCTGCGTTCAGTTCATCGTTCTCATAAAAACAAACGTGTTCAATGAACGCGTTCTTTTGAACATGCACAACACTATTGAGAAGCATTAAACTTTACTGTAGTTAATGTGGTTAATTGTTTAGGTAGGAATGGTTGTCAATTTGTCTTTGTGTTTTTTCTCAGAAACTGGGGGCAGCAACCACACATCTCCAGATTTCTCCAGTAGTCGACTAAGACCTGTATGTACTGTTAAAAGAATCATGTTACAATATGTCTATTGTGACAGAAACGTAGAAGAGAAAGCTTGAATGTTGACAACATTTGTAGATTGTATTTTTGTATGGACACCGATACGTATAACAGATTTCTCTCATCCCTTGTACTGTTTTAGTGTCGAGCACCTCCCCCTCCTCCAACACTGAAGCCTTCACCTCATCCCGAAGACTCGGTGCGTTGGAGAAGTCAAAATAATCACCTCTCCTAATCACTATTCCAAGATCCTGCTAGGAAAGGTCACAAGGTCAAGAGAAGATGTCAAAGTGAAGCAGTAAGGAGTAAGGAAAAGAAATCCAACTCCACTTACACCTTTAAAAAAAACAAATACTGTCCAAAAAAGGATGATGCTACCTGAGAAAAAGATGTTTTTATTATTAAGGGAAGATTTAAGATTTTCGGCTATTTACAACAAAACCAACTGGAAATATATGAAATAAATGTAGACAAACCTTATAAAAGAGGACAAAAGATTTTTGTGTGCATTTTGCGATCGGGGCATTAAAATGACATTTATATTAGCATAATGAAGATTCTGATGAAGATATTGTAAACTATGATTTCCCTGTGTGTGTTGTTCACTGTGACTGATGACTGGACGGATTTGACAGAGCAGAAATCAGGAGCTCAGATGATCATGTTCGGATTTACATCAGTTCTGGATCTTGTCAGGAGAATAAAACAACTGCTTATTTTTTTCCATAATTACCAGATTTTGCTGCCGCCATGAATTGTGGGACATCATTTTTCTCTTTTCTTTCATAAATGAAGGTCTTGTCTTTCCCATGGTAAAAGAGGTTCAGTAAGTTAGGAAACATTGAAGCTCTTTTCCTTATAATTAAGATAACTCAAACAGCTATCATGGCTGCCACTTAAATGCTTCTGCATGGTCATGTATCTCATAAGAACCTAGCTAAGCAAAGTGGACTAATCAAAGGCACTTTCTAACTCAAGTACTTGGTAGGTGTTTGCAAAAGGACAGAGGATACCAATGTCCTTAAGGTGGCCCTGAGAGCTCAACACAAGGCAACTTCAGAAAACACATACAAGTGGACAAAACACAAGCAAAGTAAGAAAACATCTTCATCAATTTCACAACACAACACATCACAGGAATGCCCCATGTCCTTAGCTAAGACCAGAGGAGTCATGACGCTCTAAAGACAACATGATGTTTGAGATCGTATAAGGCCCAGTGGGTGTTAGAAGGTTAACAGTAGACATCTGGTGACAGCTCAGCTCAGCTGTGTTTCAGACGTTGTGCCTCCTCTGTCAGTCTCTCCCCTCTTTTTGTGTTAGGTCTCTGTGCCACTTTTTAACCTACAAAGAGAGATTATCCTACTAGACTCAGGTTTGCTAATCATCCACCTAGGTGCAGCTCCAGATACTTTGATGATTTCACAATATCATATTTGTGAAGCAGTGCAATATTTTTCATTGACAATTTTGTTACATGTAAAATATAAGAAAAGCAAGAAGTTATTACTATGTACCTTTAGTATTTGGCTACTGAGCTATTACTTTGTAAGACTTTAATAAGCAAAAACATATTTCCTACAGCAGTACAGCTTAGATTCTAACAGCTAGAAATATAAAACAACATAAAATAGTGCCGTAATAAAATGTGCTTTCAAAGAACATATGTTAAAAAGATGTATGGGAGAATTCAACTGACCAGGTGTCTCACTGCTGTGATCTTGACAAACAGGGAGTTTCCTACAGCGGACGGACACAGCAGATAGACACAAATGATGAGTTCATGTCTTTTTTTCATAATACGTTTTTTGAAGCACCTCTTTGTACTAGTTCTGGCTTGTCTTTTTTTCACATTGTTTTATAAAGCACCTCTTTGGATAAGTTATGGCTTTTGTGAACCTGTGGCCAGTTTCACTTTGAGCACCGTGCTTGTTGTGTAAACTCTGCAGAGTTTACTATTAAAAAGACTCAAGGCAAACTCCAGTCTGAGAATTTCATTATTTCAAATCTCAAGATGAATTTCCATCACAAAGACTAAATGTAAATTCACCAATACTACAGCAGACAGAGTTGTTTTTATAATATTTAGGAGATATATTTGGATTAGAGGGTTATATAAATAAATAGTGACTTTGTGGGTGAAATCTTATTACATATCTGTAAAATTATAAAAATACATCTATACAATGTATTGCTTGATTATGAATTTTATTCCATTAAATTAGTGTTCATAATAACCTACCATTAGGATGCTGTTGTGATACAATGACTACACTGGGCAACTCTCTCAGCCGTGTAAGAATGTGTGTGTGAATACAGTTGCAATCAGAAATATTCAACCCCCTCACCTCAATAGACATTATAGTGATGTGGATGACAGATAATGACAATAAATGACAAAAAAACCTCATCAACCAACAAAAGATATTTATTGATGTGTATTTTAGTTATTTTGACAACAGAAGTTGACTTAACTTTGAAGTTCAAATGAAAAATGTAACTCTTTCAACACATGTGCATGTGCAGTATTATTCAACCCCCCAGCTTCAGTACTTTGTGGCGCATCCTCTAGCTTTTATAACTTATAAAAAATGTTTTCGGTTAGTGCGGACAAGCTTCTTACACCTCTCGATTGGAATCTTTGCCCATTTTTCAAGTGCAAAAGATCAGTGATGTTTGAGGGCTTCCATGCTGCAACTGCCTTCTTTAAATCCCACCAAAGATTTTCAATCAAATTTGAATCTGGTGACTGTGAATGCATCTCCAGGACGTTCCAGGATCTTTTTCTCAACCAAGCTTTGGTGGACTTGGAGATTTTGCTTTGGATCATTGTCTTGCTGGAAAGTCCAATGATCACCAAGGTTCAATTTGTCAACAGAAGGAATCACATTACTCTTTAAAATGGCCTGGTATTTCTGTGAATCCATGATGCCATGTACACAATAAAGATTGCTAGTTCCTGCCGCAGAAAAACAGCCCAACATCATCTTTGACCAACCTCCATGCTGGACTATGGGAATGGTATTGTTCTGGTCATAAGCCTGTCCTTTCACACGCCAGACATACCGCTGGTCCATACATCCAAACAGTTCCAGTTTGGTTTCATCAGTCCATAGAACTGTCAACCAAAACTCTGTAGGCTTATCCAAATTCCTCCTGGCATATTCTAGTCGACTTTTGATGTTGCCTGTGGTCAAGAGCTGAGTGCGTCTTGGAGCCGGCCATTAAGTCCTTTATTATTCAGTGCACGTCTTATAGTTGCCACTGCAGCACTTGTACCAGCCTTCATCAGGTCATCCTGTAGGTGTCTTGCAGTCACACAGGGTTAGGGTATCTGAGTTTATCTGAGTTGTTCTGACTAAGTTGCTGAGGGTCCTTGATGAAATGCTGGGCTTTCTTCCATGGCCATGGTCTCTTGGAATATAATTTTTTGGGGAATTCTTCTTCTACCCAAGGCCTTTCAGGTGTGATGAAATAATCTCCTCTCTCAGCTTTTGTGTAAGCTCCTTTGTCTTTCCCATGATTGCAACTCACCTTGAATACCTTCATGGGTGGGGTTTATATATGCATCACAGCTGAAGCAAATGAAGGATCAGTATAGTTCCCAAAGGCTTAGTAAAGTTTCAACTCAACTTTAGGACAAAAAAAACTGTCAGACAGCTTTAAAAACAACAATATTATATAGGGGTTGAATAATTGTGACATGGCTATCTTAACAAAATATACTGCTACACACAAATACAACATCATGCATTTTCCGTGTTGATTTTCTTTATCACTCAACTCATAAAGAAGGCATCCGAAGCAGAATCTTGATCAAAGAACAAGATTCTGTCTACTTTAATTGATAAATCCTTAAAATCTTTGGGGGGTTGAATATTTCTGATTGCAACTGTAGGTGAATGTGAAGAGTACGAAGCACTTTGAGAGGCTATTAATACAAATTTTAAAAAGAACTACTAGACAGACCACAAAGCAGGTAGTTTGATATTCATGCTTGTTTGATGTAAAACACAGCGGTGCAATGGTCAACTGGTGCGTGATGTTATTACCTGGACTGGTCTGGTTTATATCTGGGTGACTTGCCCTGCACCTGGGTGGGAGGAGAGGGATAGCACGGGGTTTGGCTTCCAAAAGTCCCAACCCTAACCAATCCTTATAGGAAATTTGTAATATGACTACAAAGTTAAACTTTTGTACAAAGACAGACTCCTGTGTTATGATGGTATTTTATACTTATATGTTTTTATGTTTCAAATTAACTTTCATAAATATTTATCTGACATTGTCCATTCATTTTTTATTTTTTAGAAAGCTTGTGTCAAGAGCCTTTTCTTGCACGCAGTTTTCTAGACTGACCTCTCAAAACCTTACAAAGGAGGAAATTATGCCTGTAAAACTACAAATGCGTCTGATTGACAAGTTGATGAGGTTATTTACTCAGAGCACCTTTAGTGCACAACAGCCACTTTAAGTAGAGAAGACAGTCAATGCAAATGTAATATAAGCAATCTGTTCTTTATTGACAAGTAAGTAGATTCACATTGTTCTCTTTCGTGAACATAATATGGCTGATATGCTGATTGCTGCCCTGTTAGGGCATTTCCTATTTATTCTATATTTTCAGTGCAGTGTAATACATATATGATGCATCTATACATTTCTTATGCTTCTTAAGTGACTGTAGCTGCATCGGGCAAGTTAAAAGAAAATATCTATTGTCCTCTTTATTCACATTTATCTTTAGCATTCACCAATTATACATATTGGTATGGTTAACTATTCAACTGGTTAAACAGGGCACACACACCAGCTGCTGTGGTTTGTTTAGCAACCAGCAAAGTTGACATGCAAACCATGAGCACAGTTCAAAAATAGAATGGCACTCAATGAGGCACATACTACTGCCACAGGCAAAAAGTCCCCTTAAATTCCATTATCACATCAAAATACACATATATAAATATCTGTTCCTTTTTTACCGATCAAGACCCATTCATTATTTCCTGGGAAATGGTGAAAATGTCAAAACAAATGCCCTATCTCATGATGTTAAAGAAAGAGAAAAACATTCTGGATATGCCCTGTTGTCCACTTTTAAAGAACTCTCTTGTGTCCCATCCTTCCACAAAGTTCCATGGAGCTCCCTTCAGTAGTCTCTGTGCAATCCTGACAAACTAACATCCATCAACCCGACAAACAAACAAGTGGACAGGGTAACAAACATCTTGACACAAGTCAAGGATATTAACATGAAGATTGTTAAGATGGTAAACATGATGATTCATTGAAGACAGAGAGTGAGATAAAAGTTAGGACAGAATAAATTCTCTAGTAGCTTTCTCATGAAGGCAGGAAATGAAATTGACCTCTTACTTGAAACCTCTGAACTGTGTCTAGTAAACTACTTCTTTCAATTTGTAGTGAATCAGTCTACAGAACCTGGAATGTATACTCACTGAATAACAGCCAGTACAAATCTAAATAAATACAGATCTGAATAACTGCATATCTTTGATGTCACCACGCTCATGACAAAAGTAGGAAAAATATGACTCCCTATACAGAAATTAATTTCTAAAGTTATTGTTCATTAGAATTGGAAATACATAAATATTTTCTAGCCACCTCCTAATTTAACCTGTTAAGGGCAATTTGTTCACCTGCACTGACAACATAAGCACAACAAAACTAAGATTATTACATGACCAACAGTAGGGGAAGTGACAGGACTACATTGTATTTTGGATCGTGGGAAAACAGACAGATGATTGTCTCTCTAGTTGTGAGGATGCAAGTTTTACACAGCAGAGTATTATGTCCACTGTTGGAACATAAGAGCTTGAGAGTTAAGCATTGGACAGTGTTGATAATAAATATCCTATACTTGTATAAATATATTTTACTTAGATCTGTGTCAAAATGGACATACACAATCTGTTCTCTGGCATATGACTCAAGATTGTTATTTCAGGATATACTTTTTATCCACATGACCGCAACAATAACAGAGGCATTAGAGTATATAGTTACACTGTACAGTGAAGATGATATGTTAAGCTGTGTATAAAGACTTTATATAAAGTGCCATATGCCTGTAAAAGACAGCTCTGTCAACTGGAATCACAGAATGAAGTTTGCCAGACACAGGGGTGTTCTTGTATTTCTCATTGAGCTCAATATATTCGCAAATGAGGGGGACCAAAAGTCATCAGAGGAGAGTTCTGCTATACTTACCAATGCACAACATCACCTGTTGCATATATTTGTTTTACTGTCAGACTTAGAAATACAATCATACTTAGAAATACAATCTTATTTTAAAATGTATTTTCTATATTATTTATAGTTTCACAGCTTTGAGGACTGCAGAGTTTATTCTGTGGAAGGTTCATAACTCTGTAGTCTAAGAGATTTTTTTCACATAGCCTATGGGATACCACATTATCATGCCTGGGTATGTGTTGTTTAAACAATCATCCGTGTGGTTGTGCATATCATTAGTAGTAGTCACCAACTAGGAATCAAACAAGGCAAGGTGAGTAAATCAAAAAACGATATTCTTTCATCATAAAACAACTAAAGAAATTTGCCATAAAATCGTGACATGACTGAAGGACAAGTTTACCTTTTTAGTATAGCAGTATTTTACATAATTGCTGACCACTTTCTAAATTAATCCTGTATTATTTTAATATAATGTATTTTTCCAAGTAAGTCATGTTTCTGAATAATATACTAAAATAATCATGGGTTTCTTGGTTTGATCCATGAAAGTAGGCATCAAGTCTGCATCAATGCAACATGTAAATTGTCAGCAGTGCTTTCGAAATTAAATACACGTTTTCAGTAACAATCTTTGGAAATGGGAGTTTGTCAACCCTTCAGTCAGCTGGTCAGACCACCACTTTGGTCCAGTATAGAATATCACTTAAAAACTACAACAAGCTCTTTCTATTAGATGTATTTGAGCAATAATCTCTACAGTATCCAGGGCCCCCAGACTTTGACTACTGTTGTACTGAAATTATTGACCTGATCATGGTGCCAGGTGACATGTCAAACACTCATAAACTTCATCATGAAGGGAACATATGTATCAGAAGCAAATGTGTCAGAAGCAGTTGTTGAGGTATAATAATCATTCATGTAAACCTCATGGAGACTCCAGAGGATAGCCCAAGTAACAACCAAGTTTTTGGACCGAATAATGTGTGAATCTCTCAACATCATAACGATTCAGCACCCGAGATAACCATAGGCCAATGATTGATAGTTGAGCTATTTTAGCCTAGACTAAAGCCAGCTGACCTTTATATTCCCAAAGCCATGTGACTAGTATTGCTAGAAAAGGCAAAAACCCCAAAACATGTTATATAAAAGGTTAGCTGTGTTGTCAAGTGTATGCCATTTGTCAAAATCTGGGAGTTTCCACAACTGACCCTAACCTGCTTAGTGCAATATATTCTTAGCTGTGGTCAAATGAGCAAATGTGTGTTCATTATGTATTATATCATCAAAAGCCTTCCTTTCCTATAGTCAGCTGAGTGGTGCCATACTTCATATAATAATCAAAGACTATTTGGATTATCACATGGCTTCAACTTTCACCATCTTGAGAATGTACCTCTTAGTCCTGAGTCAACTGAGTGTCTACCTTCTTCTCCACCTCCTCCCTCTCTCGCTCTGCTTCTGGCAACTGCATCACCTTGCAGTCTTTTATATCTTCCATCTCCACCATTTCTTCTTTTTCTTTACATGTTTCTCTTTTCTGGTCTTTTGTTAATGAAGTGTACTCTTCATCCTCCATCATAGTGACAACAGAAAACTCTCTCTTGCTGTCAGGGCTGGCTTTGAAGATGGTCATACTACTTATTCTGCTCCCTCCTAATGCGGCTGTCAACAGTGGGCTGGAGGGAGACGGTTGCAATCTGCTCAGTCTATCTTTATGAACTGGATCAGAGGGAAAGGAAAGGACAAGGCCTTTAACACCTCCCTCCACTGGTAGAAGTTCAGCTGTTTTGAGAATCCCAACCATCTTTTTTTCTGTCTTCTCTTCTGTATTTGGGATTCTGGTTTGCTCTTCTTCCTTTATAGTTAGTGGGCTTGAAACCATATTGCCTGTGGTCACAGATTTGACAGACATGACACTTTCTGACTGCAGAGGAATTGAAGTTATGAAATCTGGGATTTGGTCAGCTGGAGAAAAGGAGAGAGTTGTGATGTTGTGTTGTTGTGATGATACTGGAAAAGTGGTAAGTTTGGGGCTACCACTAATAGCAGGTGAGAGAGTTTGGGCTTCTAATGAACTGGCGATATTAGATTGGCTTGACATCGCTTGACCTAATGGAAGTTTAGGACTTGGAGTGAGGGCAGTTGATCGAGCTGTTTTTGTACTCTCTGGTGGTTTATTTCTTGAGCTTAGTGCAGGGCTAGACATGACAGTCTGAGGTGATGTAGGAGTTTTCAACAAAGACATAGAAGGTGGGGTCTTGATTGGGAATGAAGACTGAGGTGATGAGCCTAAATTTATAAAAGCTAGGCTAGCACTAAAGCCGTGTTCCAGATCTGGGCTGGAGCTTGGGTAAGGGGGAGTCTGGATGACTGGAAAAACTGTGCTCAAACTGGATTCACTCTGACCAGCAGGAATGACAGGGGTGAAACCTGGAATAGATACTGTCATGGGGATAGTTGGTGTGGAGGTCTGAAGAGACCCAGGATCATAATCCTGTTCATTTTTCATAATTTTGTCTTCAGCATGTCCCTGTCTCTCTGTTGCAGTATATGTATGTCCCAGCATAGTGGGAGATGAAATGAGAAATGAGCTGAGGGCGGAAGTTGCCGTACTCCCAACTGAAGGTTTAATTATAAGGTTCAAACGAGGTTCAGGAGCAGAGCTAAAGTCATGGGTCTGTTGCTTACTTGGAAAAGAGGGAGAATTAACAGAACCTGATGTTTCAACATCACTTTGCAGTGGAGCAGGCATTTCAGTCTGTGAGGGCTCACTTCCAGGAGTAGAACCCCATTTAGTACCACATTCAGAAGTAGTCTCAATGTTCTGTGCTTGTACCAGCTCCTCCAATAAGACAGGTTTCTTCTGAATGGCAAATTTAACGCCTCCGGCCTCCCGACCTGTCCCCACCACCTCTTTAATGCCAACAGTTTCACTGCCCCGCCTCAGCCCGAATATGGTCACACTCTTCCTTCGCTTACCCACATTTGGGACAACCCCATTGGCACCCTCTGAGGATGTCCGGACATCTTTGAACATGCTCCTCAGGTTGTACCCTGCCTCCTTTTGCTCCTCACTATCCTGGGATTGGTCCAGCCTGTCCCCTGAACTGATCAATGGATTGGGACCTCCATGGAGCTTCTTATCATTGTGCGTCACCCGAAATCTGAAGGGGTAATGATATAAAGGATGAAACCTATGTCCTTTTTTATCTAATTAGTTTGACATTGTTCATACTTCATCTTTATGCATTTTATTTGGTACGTTCTATCTCCAATAAAACCTGCAAAAATGGTTTAAACATAATTTGTTACCTGCCAACAGAGAATACGGTCTGTTCTCCAGGACGTTGTCGGAATCGGGGGGTTCTGCTTTGTCTGCGGCCCTTTTTAGATTGAACCTGAGCACAGAGGTGGCAGGAGTTGTGGTCGGTGCCTGAGTGGACTGTGTGGTGATGAGGGGGAACACCACCAATTGATTCCTTGCGCAACCTGGATAGTGTAATTATAATGAATATTATCCTTTTTGAGGGGTGAAGAGTCAAAAACTGGAATTATGCTTTTCTGGGCACTCTGAAAGTCCTTCAGAAAAGTTCACATTTGTGTTTTTTATACTAAGCACGGTCATGTTTTGCAAACCAAATCCCAAAAATGTAGAAGAAATCGGGGTCAGAAGCAGAGTTCTAGTTTAAGATTCTGACTGTGCTGGTTGTGTGAAGATCTGAAAATTATGTTTTCAGCGGATCACAGGATAGAATTATGTTGTATAGTGAAAAACAGATGAATCCCTCTGACTGAACTTAAACAATTATTAATTTTTCCGGCTTGTTACCATCTGTAGAAAAGTGGTAATTGAAAATGTGCATGGACAGTCACTGGTCGTGTGGTAAAGAATGATTTATCCTGAGTGGGGCAGGTTTTGGGACCCATCCATACTTTCTTCGATCCTCAGTGGTTTCAAACAGTGTATTTTCCGGCAATCCAAAAGGAACTATACATAATTCATAGCCTTCAGAATGAAGGCATTCAATTGATGAGTATATTACGGCAGTACTGTAATTTGATTAAAGTCTGAACATTAATGTAATGTATAAGTGCACATTTTTCCAAAAAATGCAATTATACATAATAATTGAAAATGTGTTTCACAAGTGTGATACACTTCGTAAAATAAAACAAAATCATATATTATATTAAATTTTAAAGAATCAACAATTCAAGATTAAAAGTTCTTATTCACTAAAAATAACACAATTCAACACTAATCCACAGGTTAGCCTTGTCAGCTGAATTAATTTACCTGGGGTCATGGCGCACACAGACATTGCGGTTTCCCAACATCTCATTGAAAGCTTCCATGTTTGCTAGAGACAAGATGAACCAATATTAGAGCAGGAATATAAAAAAGTGACTTTTTTTTTGCCTTTACCTGACACCGCTCTGTGTTTCCACCTTGCTCAGCCAGATCACTATACCACTAGCCTGGATGCCAGATGAATTTAGCCCCGCCCACAACATTTGAGGTCGGGAAGTTCGGTCTGGAGTCGCTCCGTTGGGGAGAAATTATGCCCGACCGAGCCAATCAGATTGTCAGGGCGGGCTTTATACGATGATGGACAGATGATCAACGGTAACGTAATCAACCACGTCATCGAAGTGCCCTTGGGTTGAATTTGTTTTCAACAAACATGCCTGCCGCTGGAGAGCTGAGATGTGTAGATGCTCCCATCGAGTCTGTTTTAGAAGACATCGACAGCGCATTCATTTTGAAAGAGGAACAGAGAACGCGGAGGCGACGCCAAAGCAGCGCGCAAATCCCTATCGCGCCGGCGCTTGGCTGTTCACACCTGACACTGAAGCGACGCTGAACCGCCGGGCAGCGCTAAAAATATCACCCGTTGATCCAGTAGATTAAAAGCATATACTTACTGGTTGCTCCAACATTAAGCAACAGCGTCCCAACATATGTCTTGGCGCAGCGCGGTGCTTCAGCCTCCGGTGTGACCCGCACAAAGTTTTAACATGGGAGTGGATGGGAGCCAGCTGTTATTTAAGGTTTGGCGCTGCGCTGAAGCGTCGCTTCGGCGTCGCTTCGGCATCGCTTCAGCGTCCGGTGTGGACCTGGCGTTAGTAAATAACTCACAATGCGTTGCTTAACATACGTCACATACTACATTGCTCTGATTGGTTGTAGGTCTATTCAATTGAGCGAAGAGGAATTTTATTTCCTGGTCAGTTGAAACACGCCCCATAATCACAGCCCAATGGAGCGGTCTCAGACTCACATTCTGACTAGAATTGTGAGTCTGACAACGTCAGGCTACTATACCACACCACTAAACTGGAAACTATTCAGCCGTCAACACATTTAATATTCCTCTTACTATCTTTGTAATAAAACTTTAAACACCACTTTCACACTCTCTGCTCCTGTGTTCTGAATTTGAATTATATCACTAAGCAGTAAACAGCAACACAGAACAAAGTGAAGGAGGACAAAACCAGAAGATAAGACTAGATTAAAGCAGGCTAACTTTAAATTGGTAAATAAAACAGCATTAAACCCAAGAAACGCTTCAGTAAACTTGTATTAATCACCTTCATTTTCAATGATGCACTTGAGGATTTGCTCCACCGTATCCTGGTTCTCTTCATCCTCCTCTGAAATACAGCAAAACCAGGAATGAAATACACTGATTAGTGCATATTTGTGTTATTGAAAGTGTAGATTGTGAACAATCAGTAATGGGATTTTAGCTTTATTTTGTAGTTTAAATTATTGTCCACAACTTGTGGTTTGACTAGATGAAAAAAATACTACAACCTTAAAACCAGTTTCTTGTTGTAATGTGGTGGTTGTAGACTGCAAACCCAAAAATTCGGCAATCCCTCTAACCAAATGACACATCCATACAGTCTGTCAACTATTAAATAAAAAATTACCTTATTAAAACAAAAGTAAGCTAAGTGCCAGACTTAGAATAAGTGCATATGTTTATGTTTTTTTTCATGCAGTGCTAGAAGGAAACAAAAAGAGAAGAAAATAAAACCTGAAATAAATCATGTATTTTTGTCTTAGTTAAGATTACATTCACACCACTGTCACTTCAAAGACAGATTTTGTGCATGTGAGCTTGACATAGTTCATGATAATAATCAGCATAACTCATAATCCATGTGTTGCATATGCAGGGAAGCGTGAATCTTTCAATTAGTACATTTTTCTTTGTGTTTCTAAATCGTTGAACATGAGAGAGTTATTCCGCTCCCCTTGCAGATATTTCTCACTTACATGGCTTTCCTACCAACTGAAGACACATGTGCCTTCAATTGAAAATTATACCTAATAGATAACCAAAAGAAACTTGAAACACCAGAAATAGGTAAAAACAGCAGACAAATGGCTCAAATTCTAAAATTACTGGATCCTACATTTCCCTTAATGCAACAAGAAAATCTTGTATATAGGTGGGTTGTATATTGACAGGTAAACTGAAATGTTGTCTGTTAATTCCTGTTGTCATGCAGACATAAAGGAGGCATTTTGGTCACAGCTTTTTCACAGCCAATTATGAAATCCTACCATAGTGTGAAGTGTCTCTCCTGCGGGCTACTGAGACATTTGTCAGGATGATGTTAATTCACAATAATACTGGTATTTTATACTTTAGATGTGCATGTTGCTGTGAAGGCCATTCAGTTTTCAGCAATACAGTCAAGAGCCAACAGAAAAAATATACATTTGCTGATGGAATAGAAGAAGTTTCTGCATAATCATTTCTTAAGTGGCTGATGGTAAAAATGTCCAAAACTCCACCTGTTTATATCACTCATTCACTGCAAGAAAGTCAAAAGAAAAGGTAAATTGACACACTTCCAGACTTTCTGCTCTGCTTGGAATTCTTCAAGCTCAAATTGAGACAGCCCTGGTGACATCCCAGGGTTCTTCTACTTTTGAGTCACGGAAAACACAAGACTACTGTTTCCACAGACTGATTGGTATTCTCTGAAACTAATAATCTGAAACAAAAAAAACGAATAAACGTGCTTGGTCTGCTGCCACAGCAATGACCTTAGATGAAGATGAAACTGCTAGTCGCAGTAATTGTGAGTTTCTTTCCTATTGCAATTTTCTCAACCCACCATCTGTATTTCCTCCAACTTTCTCATCCTCATCTTCATTGTCCATGTCTCCAGTTCGGCAGCGGTAGCCTTTCTTCTTCAGCAGGTGGCAGATGAGGAAACCCAGCAGTCCAGTGACGAAGAAGAGGAACACCACCACAAATATCATGTAGGGAGGGGTATTCTCCCCCCCACTTGAAGTTTCAGAGTCTGTCATAATCTGGATCAAATCTGAGATTAAGAGAGAATCAACTTTTTTTAATTATTGATGACATGACACATATTATAATTATTTAACCATTTAAGAAAGAAAATGTTGATGAAACAAAATTGTCGTAAATCACCCTCCATCACAAACCACCCAATCTAACTATTTAGGAGCTATAATTTAATACTGGGATATGAGAGTGAAAAAGAAAATGTTATGTATACATCTGTTAAATTAACTTTGTTATTTGGTTCCACTGGAAAAAAGTTGAAAATTGTATTGTGTAGCAATAAATACAAGCCTGGCATATTCAAACTAACCCTTACCCTGAAATAAGGAAAATACAATCTGTGTTACATTACATTACATTACATTACGTTCTATTATTAATACCCAGATGAAAGCGTCAAAGCTATACTTTGTCTTTACAGTCAAACCTTCATTCAACTACAGTTAAGAAATGGGAGTGTGTAAAAAAGAAACGGAACGTGATGGAGAATTGTAAAAGAATGATGTAGAAAATTAAAGGCATTTTACTTTGAGTTGCCGTGATATCTCCCATCCCCACCTCAATCAAAAGACACAGAAATATACTAGGTACCTAGACCAAATGGAATGGATGGTGAGACATTGTTCCATCTTGATGCTCTTGTGGCTCTTTGGTTATGTTGTGTCTTTATTTTTCACATTTTGGCCTTGTATGTAGTCATAATTTGTATTTGTGTAAAGGGACATCAAAAAACAGGAACTAAATTAAAAGAAAACTATTCAAAATCTGATTTAAGTAAAATAAAAGATTAAAAAGAGTAGAATAAAAAGATGATAGAAGGTGAAAGAACTAAAAAATAAAATAATAAAATCTGTGTATGTGGTTGTTATATAGGTCCAATAGCTGACTTCAGAATACTGCTATCAATTTATAAAGCATTGAACAATTTAACAACAAAATAAATTTCTGATCTGGAGCATTATTCAGAACCATCCCGTTCCTTCAGGTCGTCTGGCACGAGTTTGCTTTCTGTGCATGGAGCAATAGTAAACATTGCGAAGAAGCGTTCAGTTTTTAAACCCCTCTTAAGTGCAATTAACTGTAAGAGCTCTCTGGAAATTTAAATGAAGAATTGTCTGTTTACTGCAACCTTTAGAGAGGCGGTGGTCTAGTGGCAGAAACTTGGACTATGGGCAGAGAAGGTTTCTGGTTCGTCTCTGGTTCAACTCCACGGAGAGACAACAAAAGACGAAACTGGATTGATCTGTCCAAAAATCCAAGAGTCTCCCTACCCTGTCTAGTGCTCCTGAGCAAGGCACCTTACTCCCCCAACATCTGCTCCCCGAGCGCCGTACACGGTCGCTCACTGCTCTGTGTGTCCTGCACACAGATGGGTTAAATGCAGAGGTTAAATTTACCTACCATTGCATGAGTGTGTTGTGCATGTCTGTGCATGTGTCTGGTATAAATAAACATATCTTAATCTTTCATTAAATCTTAATCACTCATTTAATACCGTTGCAACTTGTACACTTGAATCTATTATTCTTGAGTTTATTTTTTTACTTTTTCTCATTTCTGTCCTTGGACTTTTTATGTTAAATATTTGAGTATATATTTTACATCCAAAGGATAGCACATATTATAATTGCCTGGCAGTTGAAATGTGCTACACAAATAAACTTGGCATGCCTTGCTTTGCCTATGTGGTTGTTTCACATATTTTCGTGGTTACATCTTTGTAAGGTAATTGTTTGCATCTATTTGATCACTTTTTTCCCATTTAATTCAACAAAATCTTCTTTTATCCAGCCAAAACATAAAATGCATTATCTCAAGGCACTTTAGCCTCTATACAATTATAACAAGCAAGCAGTTACACTTGTCTTAATTAGCAGTTGTCTGCACATAGACTACAAAGTGTCTTACTGTAAAGAACAACAATAACCTGGCAAGAAAAATGTAAAATACCCTGCTGGAGAATGATATGCCACAATATGACGATGCAAAATACTGATCTCATTAACTATCAGTGAGTAATGTATTATACCTTAATGAGGCCATTAAATGCAGCTAAGAAACCTGTTTGTAAATAATGCCTTCGCATAGAGAGGTAGTTTAAAGAAGGTTGATTAAAGCAGTGTTTACAGATTTTATTTAAATGTGGGTGATGCTGGCTTTGCATCTATTTTTCCATACATAGTTTGGTCAAGGCAAGATTATCAACCATGGCCAAGCAGGGAGCTGCCCTGGGGCCCTTTGCAAATTTGTTTTGGAAAATAACCATGATAAGGGGTGTTAGATTTTACCTAACTTGAACTTCAAAACCTTAAGTAAATATGTAATGCTAAGAGCTTCATTAAATGATTATATACTAAACATACTGATGAAATAAATCATGAACAGAAGTTGAAACAGCAAAAGGAATTAACCAGCACCTCCAGAAAACACACAACTATGTGAAAATTGAACAACACTCTTGGACACAATTGAAGTCATCTAAACCATTTTCAGCTATATATTTCCTTTCATTTTTAACCTATCCTGATATCCTTATTTAATTTTCATTTTCTTTAATTTCTTTAATAATTTTGCTACAAATACAAAATACATGAAGGTTTATAACTTATTTTAAGTCTGTTATCTGTCAAATAGATAATCCTTACCATTTCTAGTCTGTCAGCAGTGGATCCATCCATCCATCGTAGTCAGTCTAAAGGGTGCCAAAAAAAAAGCTGTTGCGATCTAGTTGATAAATAATGAAAAATGTGTTTGTTGGATAAGAAGCTTAACTCAGCAGACAGTTCCCCATTAGCCCCACCTTACCTCAAGAGAGAGAAGCGGGCACACAGACAGCGTGAGAAGGAAAAGGGCAGCTATTACACAAGGGAACCTCAGCCTTGTTGGTTTACTAATGAAACCCCCAAGTTAACCTGAAAACATTTGAAATACACCAGTCCTAATAGACTAACTTCCATTTAAACAAGCATGTGTGTATACACGCAGCTTAGATTGTGAACATGTAACAGCTTATCGGTGTTGCCCTCCCACTGGCTTATCAGCATACAGCAACACCCATAGTAGCTACATCATTGGTACTTACTACTAAACTCTTAACTCTGAACTGAATATTTAATTTTTACTTGACCATTCGCCTTGTGACTTACATTAAATCGTTTTTGATAATTTATAGTGGTAATCAATCAGCAAGTGGAATAATGATGACATATGAATGATATCTAATGATCAGCTCCATTCATTAATGTAAGGATGTGTTTCTATCTTGCAATATGAACAACCTTCTTAATGTAATATTCTGCTTTATTACATTATTGTACTATTTCACTCTGTCTAATTATTATTACTATTAATTAATTGTATAAATATTTTAGTTTTTCCAGAAAAAGAGATGACAAATATAACATAGCAGTCTGTGGGCCTTAGCGACACTCACTATTATTACTATTACTACTATTAATACTACTACTACGACTACTCAAGAAACCCACCCTCAATCCGTCTGAGGTTAACGCCTACAGACCTGTCTCTCTTCTTCCCTTTCCCCTTTCCAAAGCACTCTAGCATGCTATCTTTAATCAACTCTCCTCCTATCTTCATCAGAACAACCTTCTTCATCCTCACCAGTCTGGTTTCAAGGCAGGCCACTGAACTGAGACTGCCCTCCTTGCTGTCTCTGAGCTGCTAGAGCAGCCTCTCTCTCCTCTGGGGTCATCCTTCTTGACCTTTCTGCTGCATTTGAAATGGGGAACCAGCAGAACCTTGTTTCCTCCCTTCAGGATCTGGGTGTCTCAGGCTCTGCTCTCTACCTGCTCTCTTCCTACCTCAAAGGCCGTACCTACTGGGTAACCTGGAGAGGATCTGTCTCAGAACCTTTTCCTCTCACTACTGGGGTCCCTCAAGGTGCTGTCCTGGGTCCCCTCCTCTTCTCTCTGTACACCAACTCTCTTGGCTCTGTCATTCACTCACATGGCTTTTCCTACCATAGCTATGCTGATGACACCCAACTTATTCTCTCTTTTACCCAATCTGAAACAGGAACACAAGTAGCAGCAGGAATTTATGCCTGTCTGACTGACATCTCTCAGTGGATGTCCGCACACAATCAACCTTGAAAAGAACAAACTATTTTCCTTCTTGGGAAAGTTTCTCCCAACTATGACCTTACTATCACCATAGACAACTCTGAGGTACCCCCCCCCCGCCGACAGTCAACTCTTTCTTGCCGCCAACAATGCTGCGACAACCAGATCGTGCAGATACATGCTGCACAACATCAGGAGAATAGGTCCCCTTCTCACTCGGCACAGGTTCTGGTCCAGTCTCTTGTCATCTCACGCCTAGACTATTGCAACTCCCTCCTGGCAGGTCTACCTGTTACTGCCTACGATCTCTGCAGCTCATCCAGAATGCAGCAGCTTGACTAGTCTTCAACCTACCTAAGTTATTCACACTACACCGCTCCTCTGCTCCCTTCCCCGCATCTGTTTCGAAACACTAGTGCTTGGGAACCATTTTGCGAAAATATCAGACCCAGTCTACATCCAGAACATGGTTAAACCTTACACCACAGCCCATCTACTCTGCTCTGCATCTGCCAATCGTCTTTTTACTCCCTCACTGCGAGGGAGACCTAGCCACTTAGCAAAATGAGTAATGCTTTCTATGCTGGCCCCCAAATGGTGGAATGAGCTCCCCATTCACTTCAAGACAGCAGAAAGTCTATACTTCTTCCGCTGCAGGCTAAAAACATCTCTTCCGACTACACCTTGGCTAAGAAGATGATGTCTCATAACCATTTTCAACTCTGGTGTTTATATTTATAATCACATAAAAAAAAAAAAAAATTAAGTTTAGTTACACTTACATGTAGTACTTGTGGTTTGGCTTTTTGAAGCAAATTGTACTTACTTGATTCTTGTTGTTCTGGGTTTGTACCCTAATGGTTGAATGCACTTAATGCTTTTTAGATGTTATTAATCACCGCATTTCAAAATCTATGTGTCCTTGGATGACAATCTTCTAATTTAAAAAACAACACACCGCTCAAGCCAATCAGAATCGAGCAGCTGCTGCATCAGAAAGTTGCTCCATGGTAAGCACTATAAATGTGCCAGCTAACAACAAATGTTCACTGTTCAGATGTACTACTAACTTTTTTGTTGATCAGTCTGAGAAAGAAGCTGATGATGCATCGTACTCTTCACAGGGATCTATGTCTTCACAGGACGTCTTAGCTGTGTTGAATGCACATGACTTTGGATGTGTAAGCCAAGTCAGAGGCACTGGACAAGATTTTCCCCAGCTCGCTCTTGTCGACCAAACTGCCTCTCTACCAAGTACTGAACTGGAGCAGGATGACGTTCTGGGAAGAGCTTTCTTTTACGTCCAGCATCACAGGAGGCCAACTAGACGTGACCGTGCTAGTTGTGTGCTGAAGCTGTTAAGTCATTAGCCCAAGCTCTCCACTAAGAACGGAGTGCTGTTCAAAGTGAAAAGTGACAAACAAATGAACATGACAACTCACTCGTTTGTTTTTCCAAACTCCATAAAGGCACAAGTCCTCAATGGTCTCCATGACTCAGCTGGTCATCAGGGCCAGGCTTGAGAAAATAAATGAGACATTATCAATCATGTCAAAAACTGCTTTCACTGTTTGGTTGGGAACACTCCAGGACATAAGGACTGTGCTCCACTTGAGAGCATTTGCACCTCTGAGCTTGTGTGTATTAATTTTTGGACTTCTGAGCAGACTAAAAAGAAGTGTGTGGATGTTTTAGTTGTAACAGATCACTTCTCCAAACTGGCACATGCTTTTCTGTTCAAAAATGGTTTCCCTAAACGCATTCATTCGGATCAGGGTGCAAATTTTGAGAGTCAACTCATTAAAGAGCTCCTGGAAGTAGCCAGTGTCCCGAAATCTCATACCATCCCATACCATCCTACGGGGAATGGGGTTGTGGAACTCTACAACAGGAATCTCTGTCCTGGCCAGGAAACATGATCAGGGCCCTGCCCCTACATTCAAAGGCAAAGTGGTCACAATGCTCAAGATGCTGACTTTTTTTTTACAATTGCACCCAGCACGAGACGACAGGTTTTGCTCCCTTTTGTCTTATGTTTGGCAGGATTCCCCGGTTACCAGTTGATGTTAGGTTCCAGCAGGTCCTTCCCAATGATGCTGTTGTTGGTCACAGTGATTTTTTCTTTCGTTAGAAACCTGTCTGAAGCTGCATTCATTGCCCGGCAGAACAGTTGGACAGAACAGGCTCGGAAGTTGAGAAACTACAATGGCAAAAAAAAGGGATCATCCGTCACGGTTGGTGACAGGGTCTTGCTTGCAGTTTGTGGTGAGAAGGGGAAGAGGAGAATAGGGAACAAATGATAATCAAGAGTGGCATCTGTAAAACCTTTAATCAATGTTTACTGCATCAGGGACCCTGTGAGATCAAGATAAAAAGTTGTTCACAGACACCTTCTACACCCTTTGAGTTTTTTTCTTGCAGGAGATGATGATGATTCAAGCTTTTCTTCTGTTGATGGGAATGAGCAATGTGAACCAGTCGTTGATGTACAAGACACACAAACAGGCATACTCACACATGAACATGTAGTTTGTGTACAGCAGACTTTCATTTGCATGGAATTATTTATGAGCCAAATTCCACTATACGATTAATGAACGCCATGAGTGACCACGCAACTACCTTGTGTTGATGACCCTTCCACTCTTGTGTTTTATATGAAATATGCAGAGTCAATAAATATCTGTTGCCAACAATATTGACCAGCCTCATGGGAATCATTGTGGGAGAAGACAGACCACAGAGGTCACACAGGCATTAAAAAAAGTCTGCAGAGCACCGCCTTGTATAGCTTGTTGTTACTGCGCTGCGAGGCGGTGGTCTAGTGGCAGAAACTTGGACAGGTCTCTGGTTCATCTCTGGTTTGACTCCACGGAAGCACAACAAAAGACGAACCTGGATTGATCTGCCCAAAAATCCAAATGGATTCTCCCTACCCTGTCTAGTGCCCCTGAGCAAGGCACCTTACTCCCCCAACATCTGCTCCCCGGGTGCCGTACATGGTCGCTCACTGCTCTGTGTGTCCTGCACCAGATGGGTTAAATGCAGAGGATAAATTTACCTACCATTGCATGAGTGTGTTGTGCATGTCTTTGCATGTGTTTGGTATAAATAAACGTATCTTAATCTTAATCTTAAAACAGTTGATATATGTGCAACCTCAGTGGGACTTTTCATTTAAAAATGAACTATTCTGAAGTATATCATTCTAGATACCATTGTATGTCAAAGTATAACAATGTAGCCGGCATAGCTCACTTTTAAAGCTAATAATCTAAAATAGTCTATGAGATGTCTGTCAAGCCTACAGTGTAGGGTAAGTCTGGTGACAGTCTGGTAACTGTGAGACCTACGTGCTCAGATGGTACTAATGTTCCAGGAATCCAGAGATAGTGCCCTTATAGAATGGCCAGACTTTGTAACTCCCCCTAATGCTACTATTACCACAAGGACCACTTTGGATTTCACCTTTTATATCTGGTCCAGATCTTCATTTAGACCTTGCTACTTCTCAATCTTACCATGGTTATTCTTCCAGAATGTGATTTATGTTTGGATAGTGAGCATCTGTTTGTCAGGTTGGAACTTGAAACCCAATAGGATCCGTAGTTCTCAACCGCTGTACGTGGTATGTCCCACAGGGACTAGGATACTTGTAATCCATTCTTTGCACGGATGTTCATGTATACCAGCCAAGTGTCCAGAAAATTGGGTCTAGACAATTCAGTAATCTACCTCTCACATATGAAGAACACAGGAGATTGTCAGAGTCCGATGCTATTACAATGACAGGAACATTTCTGGAACATTAAGTCTGGGGATGGAGCCTGAGCAGAGCATGCAGCAGGCAAGGCATGACCTGTAAATCCGCTGCAAAAAGCCCAATGTTTGAGAAATGTTGTGCTGTGAGTGTTAATCTATTGTCAGTTAACAGCTCATTGTGAACATCCCTAGAATTTTACTCTGCATAAAATGGATATCCACAGTTGACTGACCGATCAATCCGGTGTGAACCCAGCGTAGTAAATAACTCACAATGGGTTGCTTAACATACGTCACATACTATGTTGCTCTGATTGGTTGTAGGTCTATCCAATTGAGCGAAGAGGAATTTTATTTCCTGGTCAGTTGAAACACGCCCCATAATCACAGCCCAATGGAGCGGTCTCAGACTCACATTCTGACTAGAATTGTGAGTCTGACAACGTCAGGCTAGCAGACTCACATTCTGACTAGAATTGTGAGTCTGACAACGTCAGGCTAGCTGTGCACACTTTGACTGGGCTAATGAGCTATGCAGCCCCTCCTGGGTCCCTGCCCCTACTCTATGCGCCCTCGCTGGGGCAGTGGAGATCTATATGGCTCCCTGGGTCCCTGCCCCGGAATGAAATGCAGACATGTGCTTCTGAAAAGCTTCATGTAACAGCTTAAAGTGCCTGCTCAGCAGTGCAAGATATACTATGCTCTGCAGTATTTGCTATGTTTTGTACATTTTCTACTGTTTTGTGTGACTAATTGTTGCAGCATTGATTGCAACATTGATAATTCAATTTTGGTTTATTTTATTGAAGAAGGTTGATCTTACAAATAAATATGTGTGATTGTTGTTGCTTTGCCTGTTCTATAGTGTAATACATACTGAATTTGCATGGTTTTTCAAATTGTGTGACATTTCTTCAGTTATGTGTGTGTGACTTATGGAACAGTTGCAACATCCCTGTTGCGTCAAACTAAACCCAATTATAGAGGCTTTGTGATTAAATGAAACATTTCATCTCTCATCCAAGCGGCCTCTTCAGTTCACTTCATCAGTTATTGTTATTAAGGAACAGATTCATAACTTGTCATCACGACTTATTATGTCTTTCCCACCCATTATTATGTTGTGGCCCCTTTGTCTATGAAATACTATCAGTAAAGGAAGACATGGTTGAGACATATGTCTTGTATCATTGGTTTGTATTACATTTTCACAATATTTGTGTACAGTGTTGTTACTGGGTATGATTGTAATGGAAGGGGACATTCGATATTTTTTGTAGTTAGAAACATTTGACTTTAACCTAGAAATATTGCATTTTGCTTTCTTAATATGTTTAATTTGCGATAAATCCCAAGTTAATCTGAGTGTTCTTTGGAGTAATTTTTTGATGTTTTGGCCATTACATTACATTACATGTCATTTAGCTGACGCTTTTGTCCAAAGCGACTTACATGCTTAGTACACTCAACATTTATGAGGGGCCATTTAGGGGTTCAGTATCTTGCCAAGGACACTTCGGCATGCAGATGGGGAAGAGTGGGAATTGAACTGGCAACCTTCTTGTTGGAGAACGCCCACTTTACCCCCTAGGCCACACCGTCCCCTAATGACGTAATGTAATGTAATGTAATGTAATGTAATGTAATGTTTTGGCCACAAGTCTGACAAACGGCCTGGCACTCTCTATGTGGGTAAACAATATGGACATTAGGAACAGGGGGTGACAGGACAACCCCAATGGTGTTTTTCCACCACAGTGACCTAAGTCGTTATATTGGTAGTCTCTAATTCATACTAGCAAAAGCTTTGTGCATTTCTATTTATAGCATGCACTAGGCCTTTAGCGTGCGATACATATTTGTCTAACTTCCCATGGGACGTCTGGGAACTCTCTGGCTGTACTACTACACTACTCTTATCCACATTGGAGAATAAGCACACATTCTGACCACTGAAAGTGTAGAATCGGTCACGTTATCTGAAGGTCATTAAGATAACGTCTCTTAGCATCACCAGCTCCTCTCCTCTGACCTGCTGTGTGCCTTTAAGGACGAAAAAACCGATGTCCCGTTCGACGACCCATTGAATCACGTATACCACACCTCAATAGGAAATGTTCAACTAATCGTGGTTTGATTTGTCGGAAGCTACACAGCTCTACAACGAACCCGAATACAACACATTCAACCGTATGGCTCTACTCTTTAATTCGGCTGGTACACAACTTATTCATCTTGTTCAAATGTTGATCTAACCGTTTGTTACCGTTCAAGTAGTGCGCTGTTATTTGGTTATAGACAAATATCATTTAAAGTTTGAGTTGGATCAAATTTGACTTACTCAGCCGAACTAACCACAAGACTCCATCTGCTCCGAAATACACTGGGTCCTATTTTAGTAAGTGTAGCCAACATATTTAATAATATAATATTTTTAGTATCGTATCTCCATTCAGACCGAAGCTGGACACATGTGAGAGTTATGAATGCAGTGTCGTTTTTCATTTAGCACACAGGCCTGTTTGTATCCGGTCTGTTCCACCCCATAATGTGGCGGTGGAGATTCACTGCATCATCCTCCCCACCCAGGCAATAATGTCCCGGACACCGTCATCTTCATATCTGGAGGCAGATTCACCCACAAGGCAGCGTAGCCCGAAAACAATCTCATACTTGACTTCAAGAATCACTATATCCAGATAGAAAATCCACAATCGGCACACACCGGAATGATGTGTATAAGACACTCACCTTTAATAGCCTGTGGCAGGAACACCTCCTGGTCCTCTCCGCTGTTCCTGCAGCTGGAATGCTCTTCCATGGCTGGAGCCCGGTCCGTGTCCTGACCGCAGCAGGGGATGCGGCTGTCTGTGGAAGAGGGCAGGATGACAGGAAGCTGTGGGCTCTGTACTCCTGCAGCATCTTTTAATTGTAACTTCTTTATCCAGAGAGTGTACGATGAGTGTTGTATCTGTCAGGATTCTGTAGTTATCTTTTATCATAAATGAATATCCTTATAGATTCTAAAACTAATAATTTATGTAACCATATTCTATCATATATACTATTACTTGCAACGTCTAATTATTAATTGTTATTTGCAGTTATCCAGCTAAATCTATTTGAAAAATTCAAAGTTTTTAAAAGCTTTTCATCATTTGACCTGCTTTAGAACCTACATTACTCTTAAAATTAAGGTTAGGTTATCTTCAACTGTCTTCAGATGCTTAAATGTGTTTCCTTAATTGGATTGAACGCACATTTGAATGCCGTGTTCAATTTATTATTGTATATGATATTACACTATTATATGTATTGCGCGCACAGACTAAGGGTAGTGTTAACGTAACCTTCAAGATGTCATCAATCCAGCTGTTTTGTTTGTTTTAGAACGTCCATTCTACATAGATTTGACTTAACCTACCGTGTTAACAGTTTCCCGTGGTAAATACGATAAAGATGTATGGGCTACAACCGTCATACTGTTGTCATACAAAACTAGTCATAGTAGTTAAAGTTTCTCCAGTTTATCATTTCATATTATTGCATTTCCTCTACCGCTAAGCAAATAAAATGTTCATTGTTTAAAGAGATTCCAGTTGAAATTTGAATTAGATAATTGATCATCTTTATTTGATATATATGCCAATATTGGTAAAAAATAATTAATGTAATCAATCGCAAACACCGAAGTTTGTGCATAGCTTTTTCATTTGAAAAGTCAGGCCGGAAGTGTTGGTTTGTCACAGGCAGCTAACTACTTTACTAGCGAGTTGTTTCCTCAACAGCAGCTGCTGAACTATTCGTCGATATTGACATCGATGACTAGCTGTCTAATTGCTACTAGAGCTGGGACTTGGTTGAAGCCAAGTCACACAGTCTAATACTGCACCGGATGATTATATGCTAGTTACATTTCCAGCCTCGCCGTCTTGCAAACGCAGACTGGGAACAGTGGAGAGCAGCTTGCTAGCTCGACCAGGCTAGCTGTACCTAGCATTACCAGTTCACTGGAAGTAATGCAGCTGAGGTAAGTTGCTGGGTAATGTTTCCTCAAGTTCACATTTTATTTCATTTTGTAAAACCGATTCGAAGATTCTAATAAGACAACTGCGATGCTAGTAGTGTTGCCCGAGTCAAGTTAACTAACTTCCGCTTTCGTTAACGGTGTGCATTGTGCATGTCTACACACTGCTTGTAATAATATTGCATGTCATCCGCTGATTGTATTTACATCACATTGTTCAATGGTTAATACATGTCCCAGTGTCTATTCACATGTTAGCTCCAGTAGAGGTGAGCTTGTTGAGCTCAGCATGTACGATGTAAACAAGTGTCACCGTTCAAAGACCAACCTGTCAAACACAACTGCAGCATTAGGAGCTAACACGATCAGCTGTGCACAGCTAGCGCTAGCACTCTGATCTCGTGACCTGCAAGTTGCTCGCTACATAGCCTCTGTCTGTTCACGTCCGGTTTGCGTTTGTTGTTGTTATTCTCTGATGGCATTCCACTGATCTCTCAACTAGATTTATTTTATTGATTCATTATTTTTTCTTTAAAACCTTACTTACTATACCATTATGAGTTTACCAAACTGTAGAGACAGAAACGCAATAGAATATTGATACACGATGTACAATTTGGTTTTACTACGTTATAGCTGCTGGCGGTAAAAGGCTGTTTAGCTTTGTACATAATTGAATTGCAATTGCTGAAACAGCATTGGAATTGTATTGAGTACTGATAAACATCTAAAATCAAAGCATCGTGAACCCACTATTAATATAACGTTGAAAAAAAATATATTTTGGTATTAGTTACATTTACACAAAAATATCCCTTAAAACCTTTTGTTGGATGATTGAACACACATTTATTGCAGAAGAACACTGGAGACAATGACTATCAGAGGATGTACATAAAAGCTGCCTTAATGTGTTGCCACGGTGTGGATATGCCTGCTTAATGTGTTCTACTGTATTGCTTTCTGTTGTATTCTGTTCTTAACGATCCTTCATTCACTTTAACTCGAAGGAATCCCGAAATGTCCCATTTTAATCAAGTATCTCTTTTCCGGTTGTCTCTCTGTCATGTGAAGGTATATCCATTAGTGAATAATCATGATGGCAGGTTCCCATTGGGAGCTTCCTCCAGAGTTATGTTGTCGGCCCATGGCATTTGTGGCTCTGACCGGCCTGGATGTGGTATATAATGCTGTGCACAGAGCCATCTGGGATGCCTTCTGTGCAAACCGTCGCGCAGACAGAGTCCCCATCTCTTTCAAAGTTCTCCCAGGAGACCATGAGTACCCTAAATGTCGCACCAAAGTGAGTGGCTAATACAATTAAATGAAAAGTTTGTGAATAGTTTGTCAAATGTTAATGAAAAGTTTGTATAAAGTTTGAAAGTAAGGTCCCAACAAACTAAAGTGCATTCAATTGTAACACTCGCTGTGTGCATTTGTCTGTGCAGATGTTTAAAACAGCAAAACAATATTTTTTGTGAAATGTTTTTTTTGTGTGAGAAGGGTGTTTTTTCTCAATGTTTCTAAACATATGTATATTTTTCTATGCAGCGAACATCTTATGAGTGGTACATCCCTAAAGGCATCCTGAAAACAGGCTGGATGAACAAACATCTGAACCTGGTACCTGCTCTGGTTGTTCTCTTTTATGAACTTGATTGGGACGATCCAGTGTGGAAGGAGAAACAGTCTGAATGTGCCACTAAAGTGGAGATTGTGAGGTCAGTTCACCTTCTGTACCCATTTGCTTCTTTGGGATTGATTGGGACATTTTTTTGCATAGTTTTCATTTATGTGTTGTATATGTGTGAGTCCGAAGATGATATCGTTACATTTTGTATTGATTTCATTAAATTATTATTTATTTTATTGATGGTTATTCTGGGATTAAAGTTCTCTGTTGCAACAGATTTCTGTCACTTAGATTTCATAGGGGCCAAGTATGAGTTAATTGTAGATAAAAATGTAGTTTTAGCTTGATTTATTTTATTCTATTTCTCGGAATTGGTGAGTTATTCAATAGGCCCCTGACTTTGAGAGTTTTGTGTAAATGGAGCTATGTACATGTTGTTTCTCTGGCCCGGTACACTCCAGGTAATAAGATGGGGTTTTTGTGATCCCATCACAAGTTGAGGGCTCTGAGTGCATGTGTTCACACCTGGCACTGGAATGTGAACCTACACGCGTCTAATGATCGGATCTCAGATTGGATTTCATCTCTCCAGTTGTCATTTCTTCTCACGAAGACAAAGTTATGTGGTTTTTACTCAGTCTGAGTACACAAGTGTGTTCAATGCACGTGTCCGCACGATGAGATCTAAACAGAGCTAGAGAGATGAGTCTGAATGAATCCCGTGAAGCTGCACTGTGAAGAAAGATTTTACCAATTCAAGGAAAGTATTATTATGGGTTGATCAGTTTGGATTGGATTGGATTCAATTTATTGTCATTACACAGAGTACAAGTACAGAGGCAACGAAATGAAAAGAAGGTTGAAAGAGGATGGAGGTAAGCCAGCACAGACAAGCAGCCATCCAGTCCTGCAGTCGCAAAGCGCTGGTCACAGACCCGCCTATCAAACTGGGGGTACGAAGCAGGATATTGTGGTGGTGGTCACACACAAACCAACGAGAAGAGAAAAATAAGTTTGATTCATGGTGAATCTGTAGTGGCTCAGAGGATATCAGCTGAGTAGAAGGCCCTTCATATGTGGCCCAGGACAGATATACACTGCTAAAGAATGTGGACATGCGTGTCCACTCATGATAGGATCACAAAAAACACATGTTCATACCAGGTGTGTGAATTCAGTGAGGGATACTTTATTTCACTTCAAAGATTTATTGGGTCAGTTATAGTATTTTAATTATTTACGATACATTAACCCAGTGTCAAGGATCATTGTGAGTGATCTTGTACTGACAAGTTAACAGTCCAATGCTGCATAGTGTGTACTATTGTGTGCAGGGGTTGTGCAACTTTTCTGTGTGAATAATTCCGCCTGTGGCTGAGGGGTAGAGCGGTCATCCTCCAACCTGAAGGTCGGCAGTTGGATCCCCAGTCTTCCCCATCTGCATGCCAAAGTGTCCTTGGGCAAGAGGCTGAACCCCGAATTGCCCCTCATAGAAGATTAAGATTAAGATATGTTTATTCATACCAAACACATGCACAGACACAACATGCACAACACACTCATGCAATGGTAGGTAAATTTAACCTCTGCATTTAAGCCATCTGTGTGCAGGACACACAGAGCAGTGAGCGACCATGTACAGCGCTCGGGGAGCAGATGTTGGGGGAGTAAGGTGCCTTGCTCAGGGGCACTAGACAGGGTAGGGAGACTCTTGGATTTTTGGACAGATCAATCCAGGTTCGTCTTTTGTTGTCTCTCCATGGAGTCGAACCGGAGACGAATCAGAGACCTTCTCTGCCCAAAGTCCAAGTTTCTTTCACTAGACCACCGCCTCTCCCTCAACAAATAATGCTGCTAATAGATGCACTGTATGAATGTGTGTGTGAATGGGTGAGTGTAATACTGTACTGTAAAGAGCGGTCATCATCAGACTAGAAAAGCGCTATACAAATACAAAATTATTTACCATTTACCATTACTTAATGCCGAGTAAAGTCATGTTTGTTAACATAGTAGATGAATAAAAAAAGATTAGCAGATTCATAATTTTTATTTGAATAAATTTAATACACACAAACACACATATGCACACTCCGACCAATGGAGCTCAGAATGATGTTTGTTGTGTGTATGTGTCTGCTGATAGCAATGACATGGAGCAGATGGAATTGGTAGTCAAAACACATCCCTTTGTTTGGTTTCTTAGCATGCTGCTTCCCATGGTCCTAAATAGAACTCTTGGCACTTATTGTAGTATTCCCCATTGTACCAATTCACAGACAGAAGGTAGTCAGGGAAGCATTGAGAGGGACTGCCCTGCACATGCTATGCATTAACACAACCACTGTAAATTCACCCTGCAGATATCTGTGCTTTCTTTGTTTGTCTTCAGGACGAGTCTTCAGGGCAGGAACACCAAGGTCGCTGTGGTTCTAATCCAGAAGAAAACTCCTCTACCTCCAGGTGTAGACCTCAAGTCCTCCAATGAATGATATAAAACTAGACAAGTCCAATCCACATACGTTTCACTCTGTATGTGCAGTTATTACCAGTCACTCTCTGACTGGTAATCTTACAAAACAACTTTGTAGTACTGAATGACAAAAAACTCTACTTGCTTTGGTTCCCTGGGATTGTTAGACAAACTAAAGTAAAAGCAGCTTCAAAAACATGACTGTGCATTTTGTTTAATCATAGTTTTGTGATCGTAACAAATCCATTTTTTATCCTCTCTGTGTCTGACTTGTGTGAAATCATCAGTATTATTGTGTGTACAGGGGAGGACCTGGTAGCATCAGAGAGAGCAGCAGCTCTTTGTAATGCTTGCGATCTGTCAGGCAAGAGTCTCTTCGTACTGCCGCACACTGACCACTTGGTGGGCTACATTATAAGGTGATTAACTATTTAATAGATACTGCATGGTCACCGATGGGGCAGGAGGGTAAAGTTAGAGGCAAAAGTTTGTACTGCAGCACTCAATTGGTTGATTCAGAAAATGACTAATCCTGCAGGTTGGAGAATGCCTTCTATGAACATGCTCAAACATACTACTACACTGAGATTCGTCGTGTCAAGTCCCATAAGGAGTTCCTTAACAAGACAACACATCAGGTACCTACAACCACACTGCACCCACTAATTGAGAGTGGAGAAAGTTTGAACATCTGTCCAATCTAATGCAGGATATTCACACTGTACACATTTTTTCAAATGGAAGCAAGCGATAAAGTCTAAACTACTTTTAAATGTCAGATCCCTCTCTGTGTTTCCAGCTGCTGTTTGTCAGACACCAGTTTAAGATTGCTTTCTTCAGTGAGCTGAAACAGGACACGCAGAACGCTCTGAAGTGAGTCTCAATCCAATCACTTGTTTTTTCACTGACACATTACTGTGAGCACCTCTTAAGGGTAAGGAGATGCTCATTGAATCAGTGCATTGTTCACAGCTTTTAAATTAAAGAAGACCTCACTGAATTGAAACAGTAAAACAAAAAGTAATCATGTCGCCACAAATAAATAAAAAATCTATCAGTAGCGGGCAGAGGATGTCATCTGAGTATATCTGCAATGTGGCCACATGCATCTCAGACCACCTCTGAATACGATGCAAGTGATCAGATCTCAAATACCCCCTCAATGTTTCATGGGTCAATATTTGAGTGGATCCCCTGAACCTGATGTCATATTTCATACCGCAGAAGGGCCTCAGAAAGTAAGAGTCTTCTAAAGGTCTTCTAAAATGATGACCAAAATGTTCACAGTGTTATTTCTCATGAAACACTGCCATTATTACAAACTTCTTTTTGTAGTTTGGAATTTTTTAACTACTAAAAATGTCCACTGCTATGCTATGATATTGAAGCATTTGGACTGCGTTTTGAACACTTCAGATGTTTTACAAACATTATTTCCCAAGAGTGTGTAAAACAGAAGACTGAAAAACTGATATAGAAATGTTACTTCTATTGTTTAAAGTATTTGAAGTCTTCCACGTGCATTTGGGTTATTCTTTGTTTGTTCAGATATGATAAATTGTTTCTCTTTACCTGAGCTTATCATTGTCAAAGTGTTACTTTGCTGAGTGTGTTTTTGTTTTTATAGGTATTACAGAACTGCATACAGCCTTGTCCATGAGCTCAGAGCCCACGAAACCAACATGTTAGAAATCAAAACTATGGCTGGATTCATCAACTATAAGGTATGGCTCTCGCTTTTTTTTTGGTGAGTCAAAATGTTCCTACTACAATACCTAGATGCATTTTTCAATACTTTTCCTTTTTCTCCTTTATTGTCTGTGTAGATCTGTCGTCTGTGTTTCCAGCACAACACTCCTCTAGATGCTATAGCCCAGTTCAGGAAACATATCGACTTGTGCAAGAAGAAGATTGGCAGTGCTGAACTGGCCTTCGAACACACTGCATGGATGTCTAAACAGTAAGACACAAGCGGATGCACCTTTGATTGTTCTTGAAGAAAGTATTTCCCTTTAATCAATCAATCAATCAAATTTTATTTGTATAGCCCATATTCACAAATTACAATTCATCTCATAGGGCTTTAACAGGGTGTGACATCCTCTGTCCTTAACCCTCAGCAAGAGTAAGGAAAAACTACAAAAAACCCTTTTAACAGGGTAAAAATATGTAGAAACCTCAGAGAGAGCCACATGTGAGGGATCCCTCTCCCAGGACGGACAGAAGTGCAATAGATGCCACGTGCAGGAGAACATCAGCAATAATCAAAGTCTCTAGCAGCATTGATGAAGCACAGTCCATGCTCAGCAACCATCTAGACCACGATCCACCATCCAGACCAGACGCCACTTCAGTCCTCAGTCACCGTCCACCGCCGCCCACCAGGAGGACCCATCACAAGCCACCACTGCGGTCCTGGTCCACCGCCCGTGCCCAATGCCAACGCGACACAGGGTCCGCCACCAGCACCACGATCAGCCCACATGACTCAGAATCCGCCACACTGGATCCAACACCGCGACCCCCGGTGCGCGATCCACAAACCGTAATCCATGGTGCGGCCACAGAGGCCCTGGATCTGCGGGTGATAAAGCAAAGGGATTCCGGGGAAGGGGGATAGGGATGGAGAAGAGGAAGGAGAAGCTGGAAAGAGAAGCTCCGTGTGTCATGTGTCATAAAATAGAACAAGTAACGTTCTGGCGCACTAATTAGCTCTAACTATAAGCTTTATCAAAAAGAAAGGTTTTGAGCCTACTTTTAAACGAACAGATGGTGACTGCCTCCCGAACTGAAAGTGGTAGATTATTCCACAGCCGAGGGGCTTGATGGCTAAAAGCTCTGGCTCCTACTCTACTTTTAGAGAATTTAGGGACGACAAGTAGGCTTGAATTCTGGGAGCGGAGTGCTCTAGTGGGTTTATAAGGTATTAACAGCTCTTTAAGGTATAAAGGCGCTATATTATTAAGGGCCTTGAAGGTGAGGAGGAGAATTTTAAATTCTATTCTAGATTTAACTGGAAGCCAGTGTAGTGATGCTAATAATTACCTAAACTGTGTTGACCGGTCATAGTCTTAATTTGTCCTAAAACAGTTTCATTATGATCTGAATGTTTCCGAGGCCCCTTGTATGCCTGCAACAGCCATTAGCCAGAGGCATTATGTTTTCAGTTTGCCTGTCCATCCATCCATCCATCCATCCATCCATCCGTCCTATTCGCGTGAACATTATATGTCAAGAATACCCAATGTGAATTGTATTACATCTGGCACAAACATTCACTTGGACTCATGGGCGACCTGATTAAAATTTGATAATCAAAGGTCAAGGTCACTGTGAAATTTTTGTATTGTGAATGTGATATATCTCAGGAACATCTCAAGGAAATTATTTCAAATTTGGCAAACATGTTTACTTGGGCTAACGGATTGAAAAAATTGATTTTAGTGGTACAAGGGCAAGGTCATGGTAGCTTCAAATAACGTTTTTGGCCTCTTGATTGTGATGTCTCAAGACTGCCTTGAGGGAATTCCTTCAACTTTTGAGAAGTGGCCACTGGTACCCAAAGATAAACAAAACATAGGTCACAGTGACCTCATATGAGTCTGAAAAAAAGTTATTGAAGACAGAAACTTCCCTAGTTTAAAGAATATCTAACTCAGTGTTTTCTGCCTCTTCTTTATTTTCGAGTTGTTTTTGCCCTGCTGTTGCTCTCTCAAAACTTCCACAATCTTCCATCCTTTAAAACAAATCCTCCTCAAGACAAGACTCTGCTACTCTGTGATGAGACTCTGCTCTGCTGCTGCACAGAAACTTTCGGTCTATAACAGCAGCATCAGAAATCCGCGTTTAATTAATACTTATATTATTAGAGAACCATGGTCACATTTAGCACCTATTTGTCAATTATGATGCAAATAATCCTTCAGCCACTTTGATTCAACAGAGCAAATTTCAAAGGGAAACACTGTAGCCAATACACTAAAAGCACAGTTTTCTTTACTGTCTTCCATACACAAATGTCAGGATCTAGTCCTTATGCCTGCTTACCATCCCCTAATGTCTAAAGGTCAGGACTCAACTCTTACTTTTTGTCCATTCTTACTCTTTTCTCAGGTTCCAGTCATTTGGTGAACTGTTTGATGAAGCAATCAAATTGGGTCTGACAGCCATCCAGACCCAGAACCCTGGTTTCTACTACCAGCAGGCTGCCTGTTACAGCCAAGAGAGGAAGCAGCTGGCTCAACAGCTCTGTCAGGTGATAATATTACTGCTGATTAATCTTCCCTATCTGTTACTGCAAGTAATAGTACTGCTAGTACTACTACTAGACATTTATCATCTCAACTATTATTATTACTGCTGCTGGTACCAGCAGTAATACTGTTAATAATATATTCAGTTGCAGAAGGATATTACACATATTATTCACCACCTTAAATCTGACATGAACGAGTTACATTAGTTGAAAGTCCAATTAACAGTTTCATTTTGATAATAGGTTGGAGCGAGTTATCCTTCCCCTGACCCACTGGACTCCCAAAGTGGAGCACTGGACTTCTATGGGCAGAGATCATGGAGACAAGGACACCAGAGTAAGCACAAACACACTATTTTACCAATGACAGAGTAATGCTTACACAAAAGAAAGCGACGTAATTCACGGTACTGCATTGCAAAATCCCTATCTGTTCAGGAGTAACTGTCTCTGACATGGTGTTAGAAAGATGTTGGGTATACATGAACTTTGTTATGCTTGTACTTCAGGTATTGATCCTCCAGATGCAGAGAAGGAAAAGACAGCGATTCTGGCTCTGCAGATCAAAGAGGGAGATGTACCACATTCTGTAAGTACAAATACTTAATATATGGCTGGGGCCATATTGTAGGTTTAAATGTGATTGTGAAATCTGTCATTTTATTTTGGTTTTATTAATTTGACATGGTTAAATGATGAAGTTTATTTGTAGAGGCATTCATTGCTGTGTGCTGCCCACTCTTAAAAAGAATGCACCTTCTGCTGTTACATATTGATATTCCCTGCATTAACCCCCCCCCCCCCCCCCCAACATTCTGTGTAATAATGCATGCTCCTATCTCTGGCTCTGCCTCTACAGGAGCTGATAATAGCACTTCTCAGTAATGCTGTTGCCCAGTTTAAGAAATACAAGTGCCCCCGAATGAAGAGTCATCTCAGTAAGTATCAAGTTGCTCTTAATCAAAGTTCTGCATACCTCTACAACAAGATTACATTTCCCCATGTGAACATTTGAAATAGTAAGATCAATAAGTGGGGGTCGGAGTTGATCTTGTGTTGGGGCCTCAAATAAATCCATGCAGATGAAACACTGAGACGTGTTTTCCGTTCATCATGTGAATTTGATTACATGCCTCTCAGACCACCCCTTGGTCTGAGTTAACGGATCTCTGAGTTAAATTATTTCAAATTTGGCACACATGTTTACCTGGGCTAACGGATTGAAAAAAATTGATTTTAGTGGTCCAAGGGCAAGGTCATGGTAGATTCAAATAACGTTTTTGGCCTCTTGATTGTGATGTGACAAGACTGCCTTGAGGGAATTCCTTCAACTTTTGAGAAGAAGCCACTGGGACCTATGACCACTGAAATATTAGATTTCAGTGGTCAAAGTTCACAGTGACCTCATATGAGTCTGGAAAAAAAGTTCTTGAAGACAGACACTTCCCTAGTTTAAAGAATCTCCAGTGTTTTCTGCCTCTTCTTCATTATTGAGTTGTTTTTGCCCTGCTGTTGCTTTCTCAAATCTTCCACAATCTTTTTCAATCCTCCTCCTATGTGACAAGACTCTGCTACTCTGTGATGAGACTCTGCCCTGTTGCTGTAGTGTTGGTGGCAAATAACTCAATGCAGATGAAACACTGAGACATGTTTAAGGTTTTCCGTTCATCATGTGAATTTGATTACATGCGTCTCAGACCACCCCTTGGTCTGAGTTAACGGATCTCAAATGTGTCCTCTTTGTGTCTTAGGTGTGATCACACTTTACTTTGAGCTGACCACTTGGGATCAGACTCCAATCAATCAGGTCTTTTAATGCTTCCAATCGTCCAACAGGGTATTTCACTTGTATCCGCTATATATTCAATATTGCATACACTTACACCAATCTGTTTGCTGTCATTGTATTGAATTTTCCCTTGTGGAATTAATATAACATCTATGTCCATTAGGTAGACGTTTTGTGACCACATGGTGAGGAGAGCTCATCTTCAGATTGATGATTGGTGATCTTTGTTGTTTTGCTAAGTCCATGTTTAACCTTGTAATGCTACTTATCTGTCTGTCTCTTAGTGGTGCTAATGGGAGAGGAATACTATCATGCTAAAGACTACACCAAAGCCCTAAAGTAAGGAAAAGACACATTTGTCTGTAAATTACACTTCTGTGCTCTGATATCCATGTCAGCGTTTACAGAAACAGCTGGAAGTCATGTTTTTGTAGTTCAAAAATTCTCATGCTCTTGACCTAACAATTGCAAACTTCCAGCACTTTTATACGCGTTTAAATCAATTTTCACTCACCAAAACATATCGAGTGTAGCTTTGAGTCTTGTTGAAAATCAGTGAATAAGATCTCTCCTCATTAAACATTTGTGTGTGCATGTGTGTTATGTTATCAGGCTTTTGGACTATGTCATGTGTGACTACCGTACAGAGCGATGGTGGGGACTCCTGACAGCCATATTGACCACAGCTCTGCGCTGTGCTTATCTAATGGCAAGTGTCAAAGACTACATCATATACTGCATGGAGCTGCTTGGCAGAGGTAAGCAACCAGGCTACCAACAAATACTGAGACCATTGTGTGGTTATATGGTGCATTACCATCGTCTACCAGGTATCCATCGTACAAGAGGTAGACTCTACCTCTTGTACGATGGATAAAACCCAGTTTGTTCAACTCATTGTTTTGAGTCTTTTTAACTTAACTTGAGATGGTTCTGACCTGACTTACTGTGGCTGTGATTCCTTAAATAATATTTGTGTCATGGTCAGATGTTTTCTCGAGTATAATATAGAATATAATTAATTCTGAATATGGCCTTTTACAGCAACAGAAGAGCAAATCTAAAGAGTGCTAAAGTATTTTTGTCTTTTAAAACCCCTTACAATGTTGATATGCAGCATCTTGTTAATGAGGGCATCAGCCACAAGTCATGTTGTCTGTCGTTTCCTTAACGCTTGAGTGAACTTTTTTTTTTATTTATTTGAGATCTTCAAAAAAAGTCATTAAATGAGGTCTGGCTCTGACCTATTAATGAAATGATAATGTTAATATGTTTTTAATCTGAGGCAGTCACTGTTTTAGTGCTCTGAACTAACCATACTTAAAGCAGTGACTTCACTTGTTTTCTAGCATCAACACTGAAGCAAGAAGAAAAGGGAAGGATTGAGAAGAATCTCATCAAAGCCATGATGGTGAGCTGACTCAATCTGCTTCAACACAGTTTTCTACCAAACATGTTTAGATACAATGAAAAATATATGAGGTCAATAAGACTATACAACAAAACTGTAAAATACTGTGGAAGAAGTACAATGGCTTTGTTAAGGCCTCAGATAATTGTTGTGTATGTTATGAAGTTAGTCCAGACCAAGGTGACCAAGGACAGTTTAAGTTTATTCTCTTACTTTGTTCAAATGTTTCCTGTCCTTCTGTTTGACCGTCCCCAGAATGAGGTTCCTGATCCTGAGCCAGAGTGTGATCCAGCCTCTGTCAGTGCAGCCAGGTTGCTGTGGAATGACTGTATGGCTTTAGCTGGATCAAATGACCTCACCATAGAAGTGCAGGACTACATACCATTCAGTTAGTATTCACCAATTACACACATACATTTGTCAAAAGTATGACTTTTAGATTCTCTTTAATTCCTTTTTCTCCTTGCCTTAAATCTGGTAAGCCACTAATGACAACAACAATGTGTCATTTAAAGAGTACATTTTTTAAGTTTTCTTTTTTTAAAGTTATTAATTCTAACACTAACCCTATTAAATTAAATGTTGTGTACAGTAGATGCATAATGAGTTGTTTTTCTCTCAAACTTCAGTCCAATGTAAGGCCAAGTTCCACTCTCCCAGTTTCCATGTAGACCAGCCCATCCAGCTTCACGTCTTCCTCCGAGCTGACTGTCCTCATCCTGTATCACTTAACAAACTTGCCGTCAGCCTCAGTAACCAGGTACACACATAAACATTTGAAAAACATAAGGAGCACAAACAGAGTTCTATATTTCAACATTTGAGTTTGTTTTTTTCTAAGTTATATAACCAGAAGCTGCGTTTTTTTGATACGCAGTCACGCAGTACCTTATTAATCTACCTTGTGTTTTTTTCTCCAAAATATATTAATGACCTTCTGCAAACATTAAAGAGAAATTATAATAAAGATATACTACACATCAAGTGCAAGATTGTAGGTCATGGGGAACCTCGAATTGAATGTTTACCTTTAAACGTTTTATTTGTTTTTCTTAAATGCTAAAAAAGTATATGTTTGTGTGTAGGAATACAACCAGTGGTGTGTGGTGGAGTCGGCAGGTCAAGAGAGTATGACGTTATTGCAAGGGAAAACCAAATGCTACAACTTTAGCTTTGTAGCAAAGACTGAAGATGTTGGCAAGAAGATTGAGGTAAGTGTGTGTGTGTGTGTGTGTGTGTGTGTGTGTGTGTGTGTGTGTGTGTGTGTGTGTGTGTGTGTGTGTGTGTGTGTGTGTGTGTGTGTGTGTGTGTGTGTGTGTGTGTGTGTGTGTGTGTGTGTGTGTGTGTGTGTGTGTGTGTGTGTGTGTGTGTGTGTGTGTGTGTTTAAAACAAGGCAAATTGTTTGTAACTCTGTTATTTTATGTAGATGACAGGTATTGAGGTGATGCTGGGGAGTGACGTTGGTCGCTGTGTGTTTCTGAGCTGGAGAGGGGCAGGTGGAGATGCAGCCTCTAGCCATGAAGCCTTGCTGGCCAGTAGGTCCTCACGCCGATTGGGGCGAGCCATTGAGACACGGCCAGAAATGGATTGGGACAACCTGATCATGCAGCAGAGCACCATGTAATCCTTGGTTAAGATATTACACAAACCCAGTATTTTCTATTAGTTTCTGGCCACCCTGGACTTAGTGCGACTGTAATTTGAAATCTTAAATTTCTTTGTGTTTGTGTGTTGAGGATCATCTCGAGAGTTCCAAAGATCTCAGTTCAGCTGAGCCACCAGCCTCCAGCCCTCAACAACGAAATGTACTGCATCAGCCTCACTGTCCAATCACAGGAGGAGGGTGTGGCAAAGGATGTAAAACTAACAGCTGGCCTCAAACCAGGTACTTTGATAAAAGTACTGCAGAAATACTGTTAGAAAACCAAGCTCCCATTATAAGCACAGTTAGTCTACTTTTAGTTAGTGTAGATCAGGGGTGTCCAAACTTTTTATCCTTTTATAAAAAAAATTTAGCAGGCCAATTTAAAATGGATGGCGGGAAGCATATGGCCCGAGGGCGGTAGTTTGGATACCCCTGGTGTAGATCATTGAAGACGACATATATTTATGTTTGTTTTGATATTGATCCGTCCAGGCCAGGATGCCAACCTGAGCCAGACCACACATGTTACATTTGATGGCTCAAAGGTTTGTGATGATTCTGCACCTGCTTTACTTCCTGACGTCCCTCTGAAGGACCTGAAACCAGGGGAAAAGGTATGGATACATTTAAAAGCCTATATTCTCGGTTTATTTTTCCTGAGAAACTTGTAGAACAATAATGTTTTGTGCATTGTACCTATATACACAATTTATTTTGTATGTGTTTGTTTCTAGTTGGAGAGCTGTATATATGTGAGGTGTACTTCCACTGGACCACGGGTTTTCCTATTCCATGTGGCCTACAGCATTGATACCACTGTGGAAGGACGACAGATTGTCTGCAAATGTCATAAGGTATCTAACCTAATGCTCCTTTAAATGGCAGAAACAACACATTTTCCTTATATATGTTAAGTGCTTTCTATGTTATTCTGTTATTTTTATTTTAATAACTGAGTACTTTGTTTTTCACTTGGTTTACTCTTCTCCTGTGTTTTTGTCTTTCAGGATGAGACGGTTACCATAGAGACTGTGGTCCCATTTGAAGTGTCTGTCAAGTTTGTATCTACCAAGGTGTGTAGCATTATCAGTTATTAGCAAATCAAGTTTAAAAGGGATCTGTTTAAATAAATTAGGTATGTATGCCTGTGCACCAGGGTCAGCCAGTATCCAGAGGCATTATGTTATCAGGTTGTTTGTCCGTCTGCAGTCCCATTCTTTTGAACACGATATTTCAAAAATACAGTGAGGGAATTAGAATTCCTTCAAATTTGACAAATGATAATTAGGAAACAAAGGTGAACTAGTAAGAGTTTAGTGGTTAAAAGTCAATGATCAAGGTTAAAAGACCTCATTTTCTTGTGAATGTGAATTTGTTTCTCTCCATAGTCACCTAGACCCTTTGGTCACTGTGGGAAATGTTTAAAGTCTTGCTCTACCTCCAATATAAAGTGCCTTGAGATAATGTACAATGATTACATTCTAATTATCTGATTTGGCGCTATACAAATACAATTGAACTGTGTGATTGCAGTTTGAGCCACTGGACCATGTAGCAGTTGACATTCCCTTCCTGGTAATGACAGACATCCTCTCCTCATCTCCCTGGCCTCTTCTGTTGGCCTCTTCCTCTCTACAGCTCCTAACAATGACCAGCAACACACCTGAGCTTCATTCACAGCTACAGGAAGGTACTTGACAACTGGTTGAAATTCTCTTCCAGACACGTATTTTACATTCATAGCTGTTATTATTTATTCCAATAAAAATATTGATCTGTAAATCTCATAGCTGTAATGTTCTGTGTGCGTGTGCAGTGGTTTTGCAGGATGGTGAGTGTGCCAGTGAGTGCTTCTGTCTCCGCTGTCCACCGTTGACAAACAGCAATAACACGGTGGCTACAGGACAGTACTTGATATCATGGAGGAGGTGCACACGCACACACACACACACACACACAGGAATAATACATGAACATCTATTATTTCCTGGACACTTGCCCCAACCCGACCATAACTATAGACCTGAAAATCAGCTTTTTCACAGTTTAGGAGGCATAATCCCACAATTATATTGTTTTACCCAGTGTGACTTTACAGATGTGTCAGATGACAACGTGCGTGTCAATCATTAGGTGGTAGTCAGTGTTGACATTGTGACAGTGTCTACAAACAAATCAACATATGGACAGTGAAAAGCGTAAACATACTTTAAAACTGCAATGGGTCAAATCATAGATATATATAAAGTCTAGATTTCTCGGCCAACGGAGTCGAACGTCCGCACATTGCGACCATCTTGCCACAGGCAGCTCGCCCACCCATAACGTTGTGTTGTAGTGGTACGTACTTTTTAAATAACCATAACTTGCTAAATTCTCAACCGTTTGTTAAATGGTTCGGTTTGTTATAAACGTCAGAGATGTAGTTATGACACTGCATACTTGTGAATAATTATGTTATTTTCTAAAAAATAGAATAAGGTTTTATATAAGTACAAGATTTCCCTTTACAAATATACATCAATAATTTTTTTTATTTTTTTTTTATTTAAAAAGTACATGTACCACTACCAACACAATGTTATGGGTGGGCGAGCTGCCTGTGGCAAGATGGCCGCCACGTGCGGACGTTCGACTCCGTTGACCGGAAACGCTGATGAGACATCTATCCTTTATATATATATATCTATGGGTCAAATGACGTCTGCTGAGTAGGCCATCCTTCATATGGGGCCCAGATCACCTTCAAATATGGTTTGAGAGACCGGATCTCAGGACACTTTAAAGACACATTTGGGTGTGTTCAGACCTGTACTTAGTGCTGACAAAAAATTTAGATCAGATTAATCTTAAGGAGGGATGTTAATACCAGGCCACACACACGCAGGCACGCACACACACACACAATGTGTTGGTTTGTTAACTGTTTTTACTATGTTGGACAGGAAATCCTCCAGTGCAGACAGTCCTTTCATCCAGACGACAGTCACTCTACCTCATGTCATCCTGGAGTCTGTCCCTCTCTACATCCATGCTGGTCAGTATATTCCCAGTTCAAGGAATAACACACTCACTGAAAACAAATGTAACACATTTGAAACATTTGTTCACATAATACTTTGTGTTAATGGTCAGTTTTGTTGTATGTATTGTTTCCTTTTGGTGTAGATTTACCCTCATTTGGCCGAGTAAGAGAGTCTCTACCAGTTCGTTACCACATAGAGAACAGAACAGCTGTGGTGCAGGAGGTGGAGATGGCTGTTGAACCTTCTGATGCCTTCATGTTCTCTGGACTCAAACAGGTACAGCTGTGCTCTAATTTAAATAAGGATTTGAAAAACTAAAAAAGTCATAACTGCATTCCAATCAGCTGGGTCAAAGCTTATAATAGACTAACGTCTGAACCAAAGAAGAAATAGTTCATTTTTGCTTTCGGTTCTTGTCAGTTTCACACTGATTTACTTAAAAATAATCTTTGCAAGGAAATGTGCAGCGAGCATTTTATCAGCTCCTTAAAAAACAGCTAGAATCATTACAAGACAATAAGATTTTAGTTTAGTTCAGTTGTATAACAGGGAATAGTAAATGTTTGTTTCACAGACTTTTAGTGAGATACTGCTAAATGATGTTGTACCGGAAAGAAGCAAACCACAACTCATGCACATGTGGGTTTCCATGGTTACCAGGTTATCTAGCAGTGATCTGGACCAGGGCGAACTTTTGATCCACAGCTTTCAGATTGAAAAAGACCCAACAAATAGACAAACAGATACATTTCTTTTGGGGAATATATGTTATTATATTTTATCATATACTTTAATCTGTTTTTACATGTTGTATAGGAGGATTTTTCACTTTTGATAAGTTATGCTGGAGAGATCTAGATCTCGAGCCCTTTTATGTCACTTTCAGTTTATTCATGGTTTTGAATCTATCTACAGTTTTCATACTATGGCTGTTTAAGATTGAGATACATTCATTTATCTCAAACCCATGCACAGACATGCACAGGCACACTCATGCAGGAAAGGAAATTTAACCCCTGCTTTTAACCCATCTGGTTTAACTGATGCAGCCTTTGTTCACTCTTTGGAAATTGAAAGTATGTATTTGAGTATCAAATGCATGAAAAAGAAGATGCATTCATGTGGAGTTGAATATGTGTGTGCAGGTGCGTCTCCGTATTCTCCCTGGCTCTGAGCAGCAGATGCTGTATAATTACTACCCTCTGATGGCTGGTTACCAAACACTGCCCCAGCTCAACATCAGCCTACCCCGCAGCGCAATGACCAACACACACACACTGAGACGATTCCTGCCTCAGCGCATCTTTGTCAAGGTAACACACACACACACACATAACTGAGATAACACCTTTTGTGAACAAAAGATAATTTCCTCTTTGTTTCTCCTCAGCCTCAGGGTCGACAGCTGGATGATGCCTCCATTGCTGCGGCTTAAAAAGGACACAACCTGTTGACTGTAATATAAGAGAGATCTGCTTGTTCTTGATGTATGAGTCCTCACAGATGACAATAATAACACATTTGTTTTACGTTGTTGTGTAAAAACACACCAGGAGAAGCATCCATTGACCATCAGGAGTGTAGTGTCGTTAGTGAATGTGAAGACATGATGGGAGCATGACAGGAGGCTGGTGAATGAACCCTGATATTCTGATGTTAATGTTTAGTAAAAAATCTTGCTTTAATCTTGTGTGATGTATATGGAAATGTGGGTAGCGTGTAATACATTGTTACTGAATGTAATGAAGGTTTGATTAAACTAAAGTGATGGAACACAAAGTCGACTATGATTTAGTGTGTAATCAAAAATGGAGGTCAGTTGTACCTGCTCCAAAAACAGACACAACTTTCATTAAGGCTTAAAATGTAAACGCAACACTGTAACAAAGTCGAGAGCAGCCACACTACATAGTGATTTAAAAGTATATTTTACATGGTTTGTTGTACATCAGAATCCATCTTTGCCTTAAGTCTATTTTGTTTGATGAGAGTGAGCATTAACATCTTAAGCCTGAAACATGCTTCTGCGACTGCGTCTGCGTCTTTTCACGCCGCTGTGGCGCAAGACTCGTTTTCATTCATGCTTCCCCAACCGTTGCGCTTCTAACAAAGCAATTCCGTGCCAGAACACTAGGCGGAGTAATGCTTTTTGTCGAAGACGACCTTAGAGACACCTTCTTTCTTCTTCGTCGATTGTTTATTTACATAGCCACTGCGGCTCCTCGTGGCCTTTTTCTGGCGGACAAATCCGCCAGTCAGTGACAGGTTATACAAGTGATCATACTATCGGATATCTTCTGCCAAGTGCTCTTCTATTTGGTCCATATTCGTTCTTCTAAATCTTCCGTGATTTCTGCCGGTATTATGGGGCATGAAACCGGAAATGCAGCTCCAGAAGGGATGTAGAGCAGACCAATCACAGCCTTGCGGACTGAGTGAGCTTGCGGAGCTTTGCCGTAAATTTTAGAAAAGGGGGTCGACACCCGTCAGCACGTAAGGAGGGATACATAAGCACGTAAGGGACCCGGAAGGGCTCTTGCGCTTACGGGCCCGTGAAAACGCAGAAGCATGTTTCAGGCTTTAGGAGGAACAATTTTTCGCAATGAAATAAAGAGATGAGATGAGAAATGGAAAACCAGATACCCAGCAGTGTGTAAACCTCCATCGGAGCAGCACGACTAATATTACTGAAAAATGTTAGCTTGGATACCAGACGAATTTAGCCCCGCCCACAACATTTGTGGTTGGGAAGTTCGGTCTGGAGTCGCTCTGTTGGGAAGAAATTATGCCCGAACAGAAACTGCTCCGACCAATCAGATTGTCAGGGCGGGCTTTATACGATGATGGACAGATGTTCAACAGTATTGTAATCAACCACCTTATCAAAGTGCGGTTGGGTTGAATTCGTTTTCAACAAACATGCCGGCCGCTGGAGAGCTGAGATGTGTAGATGCTGCCATTGAGTCTATTTTAGAAGATATCGACAGCGCATTCATTTTGAAAGAGGAACAGAGAACGCGGAGGCGACGATAAAGCGGCGCCGCGCTAATCCCTATCGCGCAGGCGCTTGGCTGTTCACACCGGACGCTGAAGCAACACTGAGCCGCCGGGCAGCGCTAATAATATCACCCGTTGATCCAGTAGTATAAAAGCATATAGTTACTTGTTGCTCCGACATTAAGCAACAGCGTCCCAACATTTGTCTTTTTTGGTGTTGTCTTTATACAACATGTTACTGTACTTCTCCACTTCAATTATTAATTTAATGTCATCCATGTTGAAGAACTTCTCCGCTGTTTGCTCCGTTAAATGTCGGGTGTCGAGGGTAAATTACGTGTTCTCCACTCAAGCCTATGTGGAGAATACATACCCCCCTCTCTCTTTTTATCTTTATCACTGCTTGTGTGGCTGTAGTGGATGGGCAGAGGGGGACATTCAATAATGTCATTGGTCAAATTAAAACTCCAGGACAACAGAAGGGGAATTCAAAGTATGGGATGCATATTGATAATTTATATCATACAAAATAGGTGATCAATATCGTTTGAAATCATTTTTCAGTGTGTTTCCTGGTGCGATACGCCCGCGTCAAGCGCAAAAAATAGACTCGACGCCGAAACGATCGCTGCACGGCGCTAGGCAGCCGCGGCGCTTCAGCCTCCGGTGTGACCAGCACAAAGGTTTAACATGGGAGTGGATGGGAGCCAGCTGTTTTTTAAGGTTTGGCGCTGCACTGACTCGACGCTTTGGCGTCGCTTCAGCTTCCGGTGTGAACCCCTATGGTGAACCCTGCGTTAGTAAATAACTGACAATGCGTCGCTTAACATAAGTCACATGCTACGTTGCTCTTATTGGTTGTAGGTCTATCCAATTGAGACGAGGCATTTTTTTTTCCTGGTTCGGTTGAAACACACCCCATAATCACAGCCCAATGGAGCGGTATCAGACTCACATTCTGACTAGAATTGTGAGTATGACAACGTCAGGCAAGAAAAATGTGTTAGAAAGCCCGTGTTTCCAGATGCGATGGGGAGGGAAGTTATGGTTGGCGCCACTGGAGGCCGCTGTTTGCTCTGTGAGTAGCCAACACTCTCGCCTCTCGCTTTTCATTGGCTGAGCTAGACATGTCTGGCCAGTCTATGCATGAGTCTATGGGCCTATCAGGCACAACTCTCGTTCGGGCCGTGTCGCGAGAGTTTGGTGGAACTGAATTCAAACTGTGGCGGTACGTGGTTTTGATAGAGGATTGTTACTAAAAAGGTAAATATGTTGACGGGTGTCGTTTAATAATGTCTGCTTTTAACGTTAGTAAATGTAAGTACTTCCTTTTTGACGGTATACTGTCGCCTGAACGGAAATGGAAGTGTTACGGACTCTGTGATTTAAAAAAAGCTGAGTCTGACACGAACCCTCAGTTAATAGTGTCTGTCGGGCGGGTAGTGACAACAAGCTGCTATTTGTATTTGATCGCTCACATCTATTCTATACTTCCTGCAGTTGGAATGGACCAGTTGTAAAGTAGATGTACAACATGTCCACTAGCTTCAATATTCAACACTAGCGTTAACACAGCAGATAAATAAGAGCCGTGTGCTGTTACGGGTTATGCCCTTAATGTAATTATGTGAGACTTGGTTGTTAACTGAATCATTCACCAGAGTTTTCCTGCCAGTTATTCAGACACAGCGAGTGAAACGAAACCGAATACGCTCTAAGATAAGAGTATTTAATTGAAACTTGGGTTTAATTTGGAACCAATTTTGTATTTATTAGTTACAACAGATATTCCTTTTGAATGGAGCGACTGGCAGTGTAACTCACTACAGTCTGTATGCAAAATACAAAAAATTGCAAAAGCAGCTTCCACAATGAAACACTGAGCAAGTTCAATCTAAATATGCACAAATTCAAAAATCATAAATGAGACAATTAAGATATACTACTGACAAATATTAATATTACAGTAGGGCTGTTCCATTTTTTTTTAAGGTTAAAAAGAATCCCCCAAAATATCCTGAATCTCTGGCTTTAAGTTGAGAGTTATCACTTGAGATGATGACAATGATGAGCTCCAAAAGAAAGTTGTTAACTGTAAGACAAAATAATGATGTGGGAAGAAAGACAAGTAAATCCTTGCAGTGACTCAGTGAGTTGACGATTGGCAACAGTGATCTGTCTACAGACATCAAACAATGTTGTTTTTCTAAAGAACAAACTCTGATATACTTACCCCAGTTCAAAGGGAGTGTATATATGTGCTTTATATGTTAAGGAAATGGTCAATTTTATTTTACATTGTTCTCTTTTTCTTGCTGTAGTGTTTGTGGAAAGGTCGTTGAAAATACAGACCAAAATTCAAAGCAGCTTGTTACTATGAAATCCCATTGTTGATGTCAGAGTTTGAGTCAGACAGAAAAGATGTCTACGGTCAATACAGACATCAATGAGTGTTGAAGAGATTTGTTTTCACTAATTATTCTGCAACTTTTTGAGACAGGATGTGCACTGATTTTTGCGATGTTTTGATGGTGAAAAAGGCAGTGAATTTAGTTTTAAATGTGTATCTGAGGATGAGTCTGGATCAAAGATAACTTCCAGATTGCTAGTGGTTTCCATTAGTATTGATGGGATAGCCTCTAGTTAGGGCACAAGGTAACTGGAAAAGGTTAAGGAATTGGACTCACTCTGGAATACATCAAAAAACACATTGAGTATTGTGTTACCGGAAGAAAGAACATGGAATAGCGTACGCTCAGGCTCCCTCAACATCTCCATAGAAACATGACTAGGAACATCAGTCAGTCAGCCAGTCTTGTCCTGTCCAATGTCATCATTGTTTGGGGATTTCTCCTCTGTCCAGCTGCATACAGCTCTAGCACAATACCACACTCACCCGAAATACATCTGGAAACCCTTCTTTATTTTAATCAGGCCCATTGCAGCCACACACTCTCGAAAAGGATATCATAATCAAATGCGTAAACATGCTGACAGTGATAAGCATTTTGTCCCTGTGTGTGTGTACAATGAGTGTCACCCAAGAGCAGCTGGATGTTGAGGTGCAAAGTTTGAAATGTAGTGAGGTGTGTGATGTGTTGCAGTCAGCACTGCGCTTGAAGACGATTATACCTTTTCCCACGACTGCAGATGGAAGCAGCAGAGGAGTTCGAGTTGCTCAAGAACCAGCTGAAGGCGAGGGAGGAGCAAGTCCACCAGGCTGCTCAGGCTGGATTAGATCTCCTCAAGCAGCAGATGGAACTACAAAACACACTGGATGAACAGAGAGTAGAGATGACCAACGCAATTGAGGTATGACACTGCACTGAGTTGACGTAAATCACAATAAACCCACCCATTTTTTCTCCCACCTCTATTTTTATATACCTGTGCAGATAGTTTCATGTCTCCAGCTCTAAGATATTATCCTCTTCTTCAAAACAAACTGAATGCCAGCAGTTCTTATAAGTACTATTCTTTCAAGACAATATAGTTGCAAAGAATATTGTTCACAGTAAGGTTTGGGGATTGTCCCTATATCTTACCTTGTGTCCTGTGTGTATCATAGGCCCTTGAGCAGGACAAGTACTCCTTGCAGAAGGAAGTGGAGTTGAAGACTCGGATACTGGAGTCACTGAAGTCAGACTATGTTTGTGTAAAGAAGCAGCAGAGACAGCAGCTTCAGGAACAACAGCAGCATCTGGAGAGGAGCCACAGCATGGAACTCAGTGAGCTCACCAACAAGGTACACTAACCTAGGGTGATCTGTTTGTTTCGCTGTCACAGTTTACTGTGACACAGAGCCAATATTAATGTCACTAGTAACACTAACATTAACTGGCTGTACCACCACTTAAATATTATGTAATTTTTGATTCTTGTTATTCTGTGATGTCCAGAATGACCTTTACATGGTTCTGATTTCCAAACACAATTAACCACAAATCCTGCAGTTCTATTTTTTAAGTAGCATTCACGGCATTTGTCACGTGTCAAACATTTTATAAAAAGCTTGTAGTTTTTGAAAAATTATTTGGCATGTAATTGAGACACTATGACCATGAGGTCATCCAGTTGTATTTTTGATTATCTCTGTAGTCTCAAACTTCACTTAGGGAGTTGGTTGTATAAAACTCTATAGTTTCATTATTCAGATTAGTGTGGAAAACAGGGATCATATTGGGGACCAGATAATTCATAGGCTGTAGGTAGAACAAATAGATTATGGAGAAGATTACCCAGCCCCCAATTCAAGTGCAATGGGAAAATTAAAGAACTTGAATTATTAAGCAATATCCCTTTTCAATTACAGATTATTTTCTCTCTGTCCTTTTCTAAAGAAAAGATAAATCTATGTAATTTCGAGACCAAACATTGTGTATTAAAGTGGCCGAGGGGAAAACTAACAAATGGTTATGTGTATTCAGTACCTCAGAACCATGTGAAGTTAATTGCTTATATAACTTGCTGTATCTGTGTACTTTTTTCAGATACTGAGGTTGGAGTCTGCTCTTGAGGAATCCCAGCTAAATGAGAGACAACTCAAGCACAAACTTGAAGTGCAGACTGAGACTCTTAATAACAAAATGGAAGAGTTGCAAGCTCTTAATGAACACACCCAGAGCTCCATGACATCTGAGATGATGGAGGTGCAGATGAACATCATGGAGCTGGAGACAATTAAGGTGAGGGGAGGCAGACTAGCTGCTGCTGCCACTTCCTGAATAAAGTGGCTTTCAGACATGCACTGTCTCTGGAGAACCAGAGAATCTCCTGCTGCATTGTTTATGTGTGGAAGGCAACATCCTGTCTGGACCCAATGTCTGAAAATGGACAACCTGTATTTCAGCTCATTCCGGATGGTAATGTCATTTTTTTAACCCCGATGGGAGTTGCTCTAGTAAATAAGCAGATTTTCTTTGTGTACCAGGTGGAGTTGGAGCAGACTCTGCAGGAATGTCAGTACAGAGAGCAGCAGCTGGAGCTGGCCAATAGCAGCCTGCAGCGTCACCTTGAGCGAATCACAGAGGAAAAAGAGGAGCGAGAGAAAGAGGCTGTCTCCTGGTTTAATGCCTTACAGGTAAATACAGCGCAATTTAACAACTGAGATAAAAAAAATTCTGTGTCGGAAGTCATTCTAGCAAAGAGAGAAGGGAACATCCATGAGACAGCACAACTTTGCATTGTGAGATAACCAGCATTGTGTCTATGTATGTCTTTGTTTCTTTTTCTCTTAAGTCTGTAAATTATTTTACTGTATGTTGTTATATCACTCTGTCATGGCACAGAAATCTCGGGAGGGGAACCGGGACCTCCAGATCCAGTTGGACCAAGCTCTACAGCAAGCGCAGGATCCAAACAGCAAAGGGAACTCTCTTTTTGCTGAGGTAAAAACCAACCCTGTCTTTCAACATGCAACAAATGTTTAGCATAAAAGGTACTACCCAGGAGTCTAAATGAAAGATTGACCCTGTAAAGTCAGTTTATATGTTTACCTTGTGTATTTCAGCTTGAGGATAAGCGGGCTGAGATGGAGAGACAGCTGATCAGTATGAAGGTCCAGTATCAGTCCCTGCAGAAACAACATGGCTTCAGCAGACAGCAGCTGCAGCGCATGAAGGTACTATGTTACACAATATATAGCTATAAACATGCACTGTTGTTTGTTTTTAACCAATTGTTGCATGTGGATATACATGTGTTTTGCAGGTTCAAGTAGCCACTCTGATGCAGCTTCAAGGTTCCAGGGCTGACCCTGCTCAGCTGGAGAGACTCCAGTGCATGCTGTCAGAGAAGAATGGAGAAATCCAAAATCTCTTGACTAAATTACAGAGACTGGAGAAGGTTGAGGTGCGTGCTTATTAACCAACAACTCATATTTTAATGGAGAGAAAAAACTAAGTCACAATTAAATGGACATATGCTTTGCAAACAAAATCAACTTCTGTCATCATACTCACAGCTAATCTATCAGTATGTATGGAGTAATACAATAATAAATGTCATTATGATTGATAAATGAATACACTAGGAGGACTGACAGATATCTATAACCAAACATCACATAAAATCTATAAACTTTGTTTAATGATGCATTTGATTTACCTTGTGTTTAATATGTGTATGTTTGTGTGTGCAGATGATACTGAAGTCTCAGCCAGCTAATTTAGCTCGAGCTGAGAGCGCTGAATGCCAAGATGAAACCTACTACACAGACCTGCTCAAAATGAAGCTCAACAACACTGTGTGAGTCTAATTGACGCCCCATGTCTCTAAATGGTTGCTGGAATAAACTTGTTTTACAGAACCTGTTATTTTCCCATCATACATCAGGAGACAAAGTCATTCCTCTCAATGTTGTGGTCAGAGGATTTTAATATCTGCATTAATTGGTAGTGTATTGACTATTATTTGATGGAGCTTAGTGGTGATGAATTTATCAGTGAAAAACAAATAGCTAATTTTACTCAACAATGTAATCAAGTAATTTTGGAATGATATAAAATGAGTGATGGCTTACAGAAACACTCACAGTATCTAATACTGACATAGGACTTGACTTTGTCATATGTGTATAAATTGTCTTCCTGGTTCACTCCAAGTTTGTGTGTGTCCTCAGTAAAGATGCAGAACGTCTAGGGGACGAGCTTTCCCTGCAGAGGATGAAGTCTTTGTCAGAGAGCCAGAGAGCTCTTGAGCTGGAGAGGAAACTCTTCACGTCTGAGCGGCTGCTCAAACAGGTAACAGGTTGCTTCATAAATACTGCATGAAATAGGATTCTGTCTATAGAATATGAATATTGTTTAATCACAAAGTCATAAACTTGAATAGCATAGCTCAGATTTGAAAAGATGAAAAGGGTAATGTCTGCCTTATATAAGTGTGTTTTATGTGACTGAAACGTCAGCAGCTTGTGCAGCCAAGCCAGTCTGTTCTGTCTGCTGTATATATGCTAGACACAATGATTCATGATGTAATGTTCCAAAACACTGAAAATGGTTTTAGAAGAAATGATACACATCCATATACTGTCAAGATACACTGCAAACAATGATACATGGCTGCGCAGATGCTAACATGACACTAAGTTACAGAAACACCTCCTGCATCCATAACCATCTCTCCTCTTGGCTTTGATTGTTCCCAGTCTCCCACATTGCACTTAGCCTTGCTCCTCAATGGAAGATGCTGAATTTTACTGTGATATTCATAGTGTGCCTTATTCTTCTGTTCCCTGCTGCAGACTCAGAGTGACAAGATCCACCTACAGCTGCGAGTAGAAGAGCTACAACACAAATATGAACCCAAAGGTAAGTAGAATAATAACAAACATTTTAAGGACATGGATGTAGATACTTTTAAAATTTTAGCTTATGACTGAACTGATGCTGCCTCCTGCAAATTTCTGTCTGCAGAGTCAAAAATGTATCTGATCCAGAAAAGGAAGAAAGAGAAACTTCCTGTGGATATTGTACCCTCCTCTCAGGAAAGCCCACTTGACAAGGGTGAGCAGATAGTTACTGTGGAGACCGATGTAATGCATGATATGACTACAGACCCTAAGGCTTACATCAGTCCTAAAACAGAGGCACAAAGCTCCACAAAAGGTGTGTATATTTATAGTCAGGAGTGTGTGGGCTGAAAGGATCAGAACCTCATATTAAGATAAAATTAATGTAGTGCCAAACTCATTAATCATTCTTGTAATATGTTACAGGTTTAGAGCTGACTGTGCAACGTGCTGCAAAATGTGTGAAGATCAGTGGAGAGGAGCCTGTTGTGATTCCCAACGTCAGGTCAGTGTGTGTACTCACGTCTTCCTCAACCGCTTAAGAAACGACTTTGTGTAGAGATTTAAACTTTTACTGATATCAAATCATCTGTCAGGCTAAAGAAACAATATTGAGTAATTTTGTAATGTGTCCCCTAAAGTTATCCTGTGACTGACAGGACAGAGACTGAGATGGAGAGGAACCAGCAGCAGAACAAGAGAGAGGAGAGGATAAAGAAACAGAGAACAGTGGAGATGATCCATGTGAGCTCTATGAGCACTATGGAGAATGAGTGTGCCCAGCAGTAGGCCCCTTCTGGAACACACTATGTGCCACCACATTCAGATCTCTCTCTCTCTCTCTCTCTCTCTCTCTCTCTCTCTCTCTCTCTCTCTCTCTCTCTCTCTCTCTCTCTCTCTCTCTCTCTCTCTCTCTCTCTCTCTCTCTCTCTTTTCTCTCTCTCTCTCTCTCTCTCTCTCTCTCTCTCTCTCTCTCTCTCTCTCTCTCTCCCTCTCGCTCTCGCTCTCTCTCTTGCCTGATGCTAAAACAATAAAGATTATTACCAGATAATGCTTCATTTTTTTAATTTTCACCTTGAGCCTTTCAAGATACCATGACACAATTAAACATAATTTTTAAATACACACATCACATGTTTGTATAATCTCTCACAGCTGCAATGGCACATCAGAGCAAAAGCTAAACCATGAAGTTTAATGAACTACTGTACTTTACCTGCAGAGCTCAGAGACAGCAGTGTTTCTGAATACTTCTGCCTGTTTGATGTTTCAATAATTCCTTTTTAATACATTTCCAAATTTTATCTGACTTGGGTTGTGGGTTGTAGATTAATGAAGGGAGTGATTTTCCTTTTATTTTATCATATTGCTGGTAAAGGTAGCAACTTCTACAGGTGCACCATAGAGAGCATCCTGACTGGCTGCATCATCGCCTGGTATGGCAGCTGCACTGCCCTGAACCGTAAGGCTTTACAGAGGGTGGTGAAGTCTGCCCAGCAAATCACCAGGACAGCGCTACCATCCATAGAGGACCTCTACACCCAGCGGTGCAGGAAGAAGAGCAGCCGGATTATTAAAGACCCCTTTCACCCCAGCCATAAACATTTTTGCCTGCTGCCATCTGGCCGACGGTACCACAGCATCCGGGCCTGCACCACCAGGCTCAAAGACAGTTTCATCCCCCAGGCCATAAGACTTTTAAACTCCTCTCCGTGACATATTTGCATATTTGCACTATTGTTGTTTTATTTTCTCCTCAGCTGTTTATATATATTTAGATATATATACTTTATTTTCTATTTTAAAATTTGATATTCTATTTTATACTATTTCTATTTTATTTTATAGGTTATAATTACTTGAGCATTGTTAAAAGAGAGCCTGAGACTCAAGCATTTCACTGCCAGCGACTGCTTAATGTTATTGTTGTGCATTTGACAATAAAAATCTTGAATCTTGAGATCTGAAAGCTTTCTGTCATGCAGTGTATTCCATCAAGCTCCAATTGTCTGTGTGATTTGTGTCTCTGTAAACCTCAGTTAAATATTTTTTATACAATATAAACATTTATGAATGTATGAACTTGAGCTCTTGTATTCAGATGCGTGTTCTGTGTGTCGTCTTTTGTCTTTGTGGTGCAGGATATTCCATCATCTCGAGGTTTCTGGATTCTCTGATCCATGCTCTTCATATAAGTTTGCACTTTATGGTCATATTGTACAAATGCATGAAGAAAGGATGGGATATTACCTGTAGGAAACACCAACATTTAACCTGATAGTATTGTAACATAATTTGATCCTGTCCTATTGGTCTTCCACACCAGCTGGTGGCAGCAGTTTGACGTGCTCATGTTAGTCACGCTGGGAACGCTTGAAACGAGGCCTTGTACGTGGACCAATGAGGAGCGAGTGGGCAGTGACGAACGCATGACGTCAAACGTGTCACTGAAAAGATGAAGAATCACGTGTCTTTCCTGCGATCACCCTCTGATTTCAATAAAACAGGTGAGTAATGTGAGCCTTGAATATTGTAGTTGTACTATAAACATGCTCCTCTGATAAAGTATCAACAGACATCAGAACGTCCGATTTGTAAAAATAGTGTGGCGAGTTTCTCAGTGTTATGGTCTACATCCAGCGAGCAGACCCAGGACAGTCATTGTGTCTGTGTGTGTTTCAGTCACCATGAAGTTGATCTCCAGCTCAGTCACAGTTGCTTTTCTTACCTGCATCACTGTGGCCTCTCTCCTGCTGCTGCATTGCCGGCATGTCGTAGCAGACCGGAGGGTGAGTTATGTTGGATTTAATTTTAAATATACTGACATTCTTAGACCTTGTCTGAAAGTGAATATATTGCTAATACATGGAATAAAAGACAGGCAAGTGGAGGTCTTGTACAACAATCCATGTGAAGAATTTCATATGTTGGAACTGAACCTTCTGTGGTGTCTCGATCAAACAGACAAGAACTAGTGAGAAGATGGGGAGATTGGCCAGAGATCGGTTGCCTTGTGTTTCCTTTAATGCCCCTCTGTGGACAGTAACATAACAGGGTGATATTACAAAACTTAAGTAAAGGGACAACTGTTTTATTTCTGTGTCTCTACAGTCAGACTCTTCCCTAACTGTGGTGGAGAATGCAGAAGAAGGAGGAGGAGGAGCAGGTGGTGATGAAGAAGAGGAGGCAAATTTTAATTTAGAGGTGATCCAACCTACTGAGCAGTGGCAAACACTCAAACCAGGTAATATATACAGCAGAGTGAACTGACACTGTTACGGTCAAATCAAATACAAATATCTGGTCATTTTACAAGCGTGTGTGTGTGTAGGTCAAGCAGTGCCAGCAGGTTCCCATGTGAAGCTGAATCTGCAGACAGGTCAGAGGGAGGTCAGACTGGGAGAAGAGCAGCTCAAATACCGGACACAGAATCACAGGTATAGATCATAAAAACATCTTCACATGCGAAGGATCTCATGTATAGGTCAGTATAACATCTTCATATGACAGACCTGTTCTCACACAAGGAAGACCTGAGTCTTCCTTGTGTGTTCACTTCTGATAGAAAACTGAGGTCTTCACAATACTGTAAAAGCACAGACCATGAAACAACATATAATTATGATAGTAGTACTAAGTCTGTCTTTCTCAGGAGGGGAGAGGAGTCTCATTCCTTCTCCATCCCTGACGAACCGAAACAGGCCATGAAGAATATAAAGGAGGACCTAAACCCAGTAAGTCAGAAGAGAGACCAACATTATCCATTCCAGGCTGATGTTATCATTTTATTTTATGTCCTTGTGTTTCTATTTAAGCTCTTACAAAACAACCAAACATGTATGCATCTTTATGATGAGTAATGCAGCATATCACGCTGAAAATACAAACTCTTCTTTTGTGTGTTCGTAGGACTCTGTGGCTTCCAAGTATCACCCCCTAGAGGAGCTGAAGAGAGATATGGCTCAGCTGGACCTGCTGGTTGAGACGGATGGTCAGGTACATCAGAGTTTAGCAATACAAAATCAGTAATTAAATACAGTTAATAGTTACCTAAAAATGACTAAAAGCGAGTTAATACTAGACTCCACATGAATCATCATCCGGATTTTATGTCAGTGTTGTATTTACAGGTTTTTATACTTTGCCAAAGTTGGAAAATAATATTTTAATCAATTTTTAAAAATCTATTTAAAGCTGTGCTGGACAAATAACAGTATTGCAGGCCGCCGCACTGTAGGTAGTAAATAATAAATATATCTGTAATGTCATGACAAAGACCCTATAAAGGCAGAAAATAACATCATGTATAGTTAAAAAATGCATTTTCCATGTATCTCTGTATCCTCCAGGTCTGTAGACATGTCTAAAAGCTTATATAGATCAGAAAATAAATCATCATATTTTAAGAGTGACATCATCATGATGACGATGAACTCTGAAATCAGAAAATGACGTGACCTCTATGACAGCCGAACATGTTACAGTAGTCATCAGAGAAAACTGTTAATCTGGACATACACTTAAAGCCAACACTCTGTTAAGGCTGTAGATATACTAGTACTCATTTAATTGAAAAACATTATATGTTGTAAGTAACTGTCTTATATCAGAGCCAATGCATTTCCCTTTCTGAGTGGTAGAGAACAGAGCAAAGTTTCTGTCTTAGACTTATAACGAGAGGGAAATCCCTGTCTTAGTTGTTGGTGAAGCTAAATTAAGTGTGTTGTGATGTTGTTTAGATATTGAGGCGGCTACTGGACCAATTCAACAGCAGTAACTCAACTACAGAGCAGAGACTGAACATTCTGCTTGAGCTGGAATATCTGGTGCACCAGGTAACTGAATGCACACCCATTCATTACAACTGCACGATATTTTGAAAAATTATCGTCATTGCGATATCAACGTGCCCGATAAACAAAAACTGTGTTCCATACGCCATGCATTTACGCTCAACATGTCAAAATATTTGGCCAATCAGAGGATGCCCTGCTGCCCAAGATGATAAATTAAAGATTTTCAGATCATTGTCAGGTGTTTCGGTCAATTAATCATTGTCAGAAGAAATGAAATAAGAAGAGAGTAAAGAGAAAACAGAATTGTGAGGAAGGTCCATCGAATCTCGCTCCAACTCTTTCAGACTGAACTTTACTTTGAAACTTCTAGTGATCATGTTTGTCCCAAGTCAAATTCATATTTTGTATTTATATAGCGCTTTCACTAGTCTTGATGACGACTCAAAGCGCTTTACATTACAGTTTGCCATTCACAAACATATTCATGTCATAAATGAAAATATATTTTCCTAATATCGTGCAGCCCTATCATTCATACACATGAGAACTCTGAAGATGTTTGCTTACCACCTTAAAGTAATTGTGTGTTTGTGTGTGTCAGGTGGATAATGCTCAGACTTTGTGCTCGATGGGGGGTCTTCAGGTCATTCTAGATGGCCTGAACAGCTCTGACTTCAGATTACAGGAAAGATCTGCCTTTGTCCTGGGATCTGCCATGGCCAGGTACAAACAGCAGCAAGTTTTGTGTGTAGCTAGTTTTTCAATGACGAGCTTTATTTCCCCTCACTACAGCTATACAATATCATTATCACTTCTCTACATTTCATTTAGAGAGTAAGTGAACCACATCTGTCCTCTGTAGTTGCACATGTCTAATTGGTCTTGTAAAACAACACAGACACACACACACACACCACACACTGTGTTAACACTAGGGAGCTTGGCTCCTATAGGAAAGGGTTCAGCTTATGAATGAAAAACACTAAATGGTAAATATGTAATGATCACAAACTATAGATAGAAACTGTTACCTGTCCAAATGTATTATTTATCACCATGTAAACAAACATCGTAAAGATATATTATTGTGATAACATCATTATATTGTGATAACATCTGTATTATAATTAATTTTGTGATGATAATGATAGAAGAGTTGGGTAAATCTGTTATTGTGACAGCCATACATATGGTTACTGTTAAATAAGGTCAGTACCGTCTCATCATTTCCTGGTATTAATCATGGGAAAATGAAATGAACATGAACATGTTCACAGCTCAGTCTGCATCAGTCTCAGTGTTGATGTGTTTGTGCCCTGCAGTAACCCAGTGGTTCAGGTGAAAGCTGTGGAGAGTGGAGCTCTGCAATTGCTGTTAACTGCACTGGCCACTACACAGCCACTCAGAGTGAAGAAGAAGGTACTAACAGCCACTCACATGACCATCAACGCTCCAGTAACTATACAAACACGTAATGTTTTCTGTGTGCCATTGTCCTCATGCCAGGTCCTGTTTGCAGTAGCCGCCCTCTTGCGTCACTTCCCCTATACTCAACGTACTTTCCTGTCTCATGGGGGACTACAGGTCCTATCAGAGTTGTTTAGGGCAGATGGAGGTGGAGTTCTCCGAACACGAATTGCAACCATGTTATATGACATGATCAGCGAGAAGGTACAACACACAACCTGTATTTAAAGTTATTCTAGGAGGTTAACTCTCCCTCAGGGTTCCTTTTGTAGTTACTTTATTACAGTTTTACATGTTACATATAATTTAGCTGACACTTTTATCCAAATTATATTATAGACAATGTTTTCAATTTCTGGCCTGGACACAATGATAATTAGGACGTGTCCAGGAATGAAGAGGGCATACCTTCACCAAGGAGCAAAAGTCACCTTATATGCAATCAATCTGCACCTAATTGCACACATTAATAGATTTCAGCCCCCTAAATACTGTTTGTCTGATAAATCTGACCCCAAATTCCCAATATTGCAACATTTAAGAAAAGGATATAGGAAAATCTGCATCTTGATCCGCATCTGCACCAAGATTTTACCTACGTTTACTGTATACTGCGGTTTTTGATCAATGCTGCAACGTCAAAGACATACAAACAAAGGCTGATGACAACATTACCTCCTTGGTGGAGGTAATGATAATAATGAGGGTGATTTGTAAGATTATGCTGAGACTGGTCTTGTCTGTTCCTACAGGAGCTGATCTCTCAGACAGGCCTGGACCCGGCATTGGATGCCGCCCATGAGGACCGTGTGCGGCAGTACTCTGAGGTGTCATTGGAGGGGGAGCTACTGGAGAAAGGCTGGTGCACTTTGGTCCCACAGTTGCTGGTGTCCACTGAGCATGACTACAGAGAGAAGGTGGGCTGAACCTGATACATAAATGAAACAGATAGTAAGCAGCTAAAATGCGAAATCAACAGTTTTTGTATTTAAGAATCCATAGACTGGCTAAAAATAAGAACATTATTAATGTACATAATTATAAAGGCTGTTTGTGTTGTTTCACTTTCAGGCTCTACAGGCTTTGTTGGCGATGGCTCCCACATGTTTGGATCAGTACCGCTCTGACAGCTCTCTGCTGGGCTCCCTGCTCTCTCTCAGAGAACAGTATAAGGAAATGGTCCAGTCCGAAATGATTCTAGGAGAGGAGAACAGCTACTTCACAGAGATTGCGGAACTTATTGATGCACTACATGTCAAAATGAAATCACCGTAGGATTGTACAGTGACACTTTACATGGCCACAATGCAGAGACTCAAAACTAACAACCAATGTGTGTTGTTAGTCAACTTGATGTGTGTCATGGACGAGGATCATTCAGAAAGCATACATCGTAAAATTAGGGACATCTCATGAGAGTTAACATCCATATAAGAAAGGTCTGTAATGGAAAATGCTCTTTGTGTTGAAAAAATTATATTTTTAAATTATTTTTTGGGAACAAATGCTCTGAGTTTGGGGATTTCTTGTTGTTATACCTTTCAGTTAAACCAGTTTTAATTAAGTTTAAAGTTGTAAAGCTATAACCTTAATGATGAAGGTCCATCTTATATACAGTCAGTAGGTATTCAGACCCCTTCATGTTTTTTTTGCCTCTGCGCCGGTGACAGCGAGGGGCCGGAGGCATTATGTATTTTGATTGTCCGTCCGTCCCATTCTATCTCAAGAATGCTTTGAGGGAATTTCTTCAAATTTGGTACAAATATGCCCTCGCCACAAGGATAACCAATATGATTTTGGTGGTCAAAACTCAAGGTTAATTTGGTACAAACATTCACTTAGACTCAAGCAGTGTTGCAGCACAATCTAATACACTTGGAGTAAATGGTGACCTATCTTCAGATGTAATAAAACAACAGAAAAAACTCCATGCCTCCAAACTGCTCGTGTTGTGTCATCCAAGTGTCCGAAATCCCCAACATTCATATTCGACTCGAAACGAGAGTTCATTTTCACTGTTTTAAGCCTAAAAGTCTTCTGATATCTTCCTATGAGGTGCAATCACGGACCCTCGGACACACCATCGTGTTGCTAAGACCGCTACCTTACATAGCTGCAATAAAAAAAATGTCTCATCCCTCATTAATTTAACACAGACCATTTCACCAATATAACCAGGCCAAAACAACTTGAGCCTACTACCTCTCCCCAGTGGAAATGCAGATGTTGATGCAGATTTGAGCATATACTTAAGTAATAAAGGTATTACTTTTGTAGGAGTTTTGATAAGTTATTCCAATTTTACAATATAATTTATATACAGACATAATTTCAGTACAAGCCATTATGATGTTTAGCTTAACATACTTAAACCATCATTCATTGGCTACATTCATACAGTGCATATATGTGCATTACTTTCTTTATCATACGTGGGATGGGGAGAATGTGATCAAATGCTGACCTTCTGGTGAGTGGACTTGCTCTACCTCCTGAGCCATAGCTGCCCCACCACATCCCTGCAAATATTCAATATTGTCTATTTGAAAGCAAAACCTGAATGCCTCATACTTGCAAGTTGCTGAATATATCATTGAGTCAGATTCATATTCAGACGGCTATGGCTGAGGGGTAGAGTAGTCGTCCTCCAACCTGAAGGTCGGCAGTTCGATCCCTAGTCTGATCCATCTGCATGCTGAGGTGTCCTAGGGCAAGATGCTGAACCCCGAATGGCCCCCATAGAATAACTAAGTGCTGCGAATAGATGCACTGTGTGTGTGAATGGGTGAATGTAGAATTGTACTATAAAGCGCATTGAGTGGTCAAGACTAGAAAAGCGCTATATAAATACAAAGCCATTTACCATATATTTGAAACATTATGATGTGGCTTAACACTCTTGTAAAAATGTAGCTGAAATGAAGAGAGGCACTTTTCTTAGTGAAGTTACAATAGAGTGTGATAAAGTGAGTGTGTGCATGCGGCGCGTGCAAGCCAGTGAGAGACACGGACAGAGCAGAGCCAGGAGGGGCTCTCTGAATCAATAGGCTTCCTTATAATAAAATAGCATCTTACCCATTTAAAAAAAGTAAACATACGGTGAACGGTGCTGTCGCCACAAATAATTGAATGCGTTCACACCTGTACTTAGAGCTGTCCACTTAAGATTTGATCACACAGGATGTTGTTAACTTGGTTAACACTAGGTCTGAACGGGGTCTATGGAAAGCAAGACTCTGAACGAAATAAACTGTTATGACTCATGTCTGGAGAAGAGGAGCCCATGTTTATTAACTGCTCAATAACATCCCAGTGGTAAAGTATTGTGGTGGCATTATCATCCGGTGGAAGGCTAGTAGAAAAGCAGGGACAGGGAGACTGGTCCTCCTGCTGGTCCAAAATGCTGCAGCACGAGTGCTGACAGGAACAATAAGTAGAAATCATATTACTCCTGTAATAGCTTCTCTGCATTGGCTCCTTGTAAAATTCTGAATATAAATTCAGATCCTGCTGCTCACATACAAAGTCCTAAACAATCAAGCCCCTTCATATATCTTCTATCCCCTCTTTTCCACCTATCTCTCTTCTCCCCATTTTCCCCTGCTCACCCCAACCGGTCGAGCCCGTGGCCGCCCACACAAACGAGTCTGGTTCTGCTAGAGGTTTCAGTTAATTAGGGAGTTCTCTCTCCACAGAGAGCTGCTCATCATAGGAATTGCTGGGTTTCCCTATAAAAAATGTTAAGTCTTGACCTTCACTGAAAAGTGCATTAAGATAATGTATATTATGATTTTGCGCTTAACAAATATAATTGAATTTGAGTTTCAGGATTGAGGGAAACCCAGTCATCCACCCATCAATGCATGCATGGAGTTAATCCCAGTTGACATTGGGCAAGAGGCGTAGTACACCCTGGACAGGTTGCCAGCGTAATGCAGAGAATTCCTAATTAATACCTGGACACAGCCAAGAAAACACAGGGAGCAGCTTAGAGACATCTGTAAATGTCTTTGAGTCAGTGGCACAGCCAGAGCCCTGAACAAACATCTCCAGAGATACCTGTCCACTGAGGATCTCCATTCATGGGGATCTGGAGAGATGAATGTCAGAAATGCCTCAAATACATATGTGCAGACTGTCCTCAGTCTTTGATCAACACACAGTACAGGTAAAGTCTCTGCATTTTATTCTGAAAACCTGAACCGGAAGTCGAAATATCCTAGGGAAACAAATGGATTCATTAAGAGAAGCAACGCATAGAAGCAGCAGAGGATAGTAACATCTAAACAGGACAACCCCGCTACAGTATACCCCTGAGATTAGGCATGAGTGGACAAAACGGTAATTCCGAGCTAACGGTGAAAACGTCCTGCGGCTCAGTGTTTTCTAAGTGTGATACTGCACTGTTGTTAGCATGGTAGCAGCTAGTAGCTACTAGGGCTAGCCTCTCTTTGATCCTCCAGCACAAACTGGACATGTTTCTTTCTTTCTGCCTTTAACTCCCTGTGTGTTAGTCGCGTGTGAAACTCGTTGTTGGTTGTTCTTCAGTGTCATTGCTGTATTGGGTACCTCTGTTGTCGAGTCAAGCTGTTTGAGATCTGTTTGAGATCTTCACTGGATTTTTTGGTCACAGGTGTATAGTGGATGAACACAACAGTGATGGAGTTGTCTCAGAGGGAGCGGCTCTCAGAGCTGGTGGAGGAGCTGACCACATCGGGGCAGCCACAGCTCGACCAGGACAAGATGAAGAAAATCAAGAAGATCTGCAAGTAAGTCGCAACCTTCACAGAGAGATTCACTGGGCATGGACCACTGTGGAGCTGGAGAGCAAGCGACATGGCAGCCAATCAGGAGACTGAGCTGTGAGCTCGATCCAAACCAGTGCTCCTAGTTGTGGCATTATTGCCATTTTAGCAGATTATACTTTGAAATTATACAATATGTCCTTTTCAATGATGATGATACTTGTTATTTGTTCAAACATCTGTGAACACCCATGAACAACTTTGGTTGGAATATAATTTGTAACATCAATGAGCCACTGTGCACAGTAATAATTGAAAAGAAACCAGTTTTCCCAAATAACAATCATCATAATCGCTTCCCACATCTTCTGTCATATACAGTAATACAGTAGTAATGCATCAGTTTTCACCCTATTCCAGAGACCTAGCTCAAACCAATACAGTCTAATTCAACTGTCCTGGAGTTACTCATCCATCAAGTCCGTCAGGGTTGAATCTGTGTTGAAACTGCGTTAAAGAGGTTTTGATTCAATAAAGGAGGATTTACTGTCTGTTGTATTAGAAATAATAATATATAGACTGCTTTAGCAAGGTTGTCTTAGAAAACTGCCAACTGAGTGAATGAGCATCCCCAATCGTTGTCTGATACATGTTCGTCGTGTTATATGGTTAAGACATCACAATAATTGTAATCATCATACCATTGTATAAAAACAAATCACGGGACTAACCACTGCTCACTGTCTGTCTGTCATTCTAGAGTGTCAAATGACTGCATCGACCACCTGTACCACTTAGTGATGGCTCAGCTCAACCAAGACCACTGCGAGGTGCGACTGTCAGCCTTCCAGATCGCCTCTGAGCTCTTCTCCAGATCACACCATTTCAGGACGCTGCTGGTAGACAACTTCCAGGTAGATCAATACAGCACCACACTTCACTAAAGCAAAGGTCTGAGCAGAGTTATAAAAACACAATCACTGTTTTCTTTCAATGCCAGTGTTTCTTGTCAGTACTGTGGGAAAGGCTATCTTCTGTCTGTAATTATGCAATTCAACTTGAGTTTCAAAGCAAAGCTGCATTAAAAAATGAATATGCCCAGTTTGCCGATCTACAGTTAGGTCGAAAAATATTTGAACATTGACACAATTTTCATCATTTTGGCTCTGTACACCACCACCATGGATTTTGAAAAAAACAATCAAGATGTGCTTTAAGTGCAGACTTTCAGCTTTATTTTGAGGGTATTTACATCCAAATCAGATTAACGGTGTAGCAATTACAACACATTTTATATGTGGCTCTCCCGTTTTAAGGGACCAAAAGTAATTGGACAAACTAACATAATCATAAATGTAATTGTCACTTTTAATACTTGGTTGCAAATCCTTTGCAGTCAATGACAGCCTGAAGTCTGGAACCCATAGACATCACTTGTTTCATTTCAAAACCATTGTGGTGGTGTACAAAGCCAAAATGATTAAAATTGTGTCAATGTCCAAATATTTAAGGACCTAACTGTATGTCTACATGGAAACTGCATGCAACAAGCTTGGTTTTGAAGTTTTTTTTAGTACCTGCTTTGGAAATTCGCTTTATCTGTCCTCCTGCCTTCTGCTCCTGCAGGAGTTCTTGGACTTGACAGTGGAGACGGACCTAGACCAGCCCCTCCCTCCTCCTAAAGAAGTAGCCAGGAAACTGAGGTCACTGGCTATCCAAACCGTCCAGTCGTGGCAGGCCTCACATGGCACAGCTTATAAGAAGTTGGCACTGGGCTACCACTTTCTCAAACAGGTTAAGAAGGTGAGAGACAATCTGTGGTACAGTTAGAGAAGCTAGACTTGGGTAAACCGCTTCACTTTGATTAGCTTTATTTAGCCCCTCTAATGAAGTCCTCTTTGCTGCTCCTACCATTAGTTGATTTGAACTTCCAGATTAAGGCATTTGTGTGGTTCTCTCTAAAAAGATATTTATCATTTGGTTATTGTTGGTGGTTATACAGATAATGCCAGTCTCTTTAACTGAGCCTCAGCTGTGCCTCATAGCTGATATGATCACCAGGCTATTGAACACCAGGGGCCTGATGTACTAAAGGTTTGCGGGTGTGAAGCCTGAAACATGCTTCTGCGTTTTCACGGGCCCGTAAGCGCAAGAGCCCTTCCGGGTCCCTTACGTGCTTATGTATCCCTTCTTACGTGCTGACGGGCGTCGCCCCACTTTTCTAAAATTTACGGCAAAGCTCTGCAAGCTCACTCAGCCCGCAAGGATGTGATTGGTCTGCTCTACATCCTTTCTGGAGCTGCATTTCCGGTTTCATGCCCCATAATACAGGCAGAAACAACGGAAGATTTTAAAAAGAAGAATCGACAACCGCGAAGAACTCCTGTCGGAAGAGGTCGGAAGAGGTCGGAAGAGGTCCGAAAATATGAGGACCTTTATAACCCGTCGATGTCCGGTTGATTTAATGGCCGTACAGACCACCTACGCCTCCGTCTCCTCTCCAGTCGCTTTTCCTGATGACTAATTATAAGAAGTTGCTCTTCAATGTCCAGCAGCTCCATCTCAATCAATTGTTGTTCGGTTGGAATCGTGAATACACTCTCTGCCATGGTTCACGGTGTGTTTGTAATGGAGAACACGACTGGTAGAAGGTAAATAAACAGTCAACAACGATTGCCACACCCACAAAGAAGGCGTCTCTCAGGTCGTCTTCGACAAAAAGCATTACTCCGCCTAGTGTTCTGGCGCGGAATTGCTTTGTAGACGCGCAACGGTTGGGGAAGCATGAATGAAAACGAGTCTTGCGCCACAGCGGCGTGAAAAGATGCAGACGCAGTCGCAGAAGCATGTTTCAGGCTTAAGAACTTCTCCTGCCCAATATTGGTCAGAGGCATCTCTTCTACAAACCCCCCACCATTTTTATTTGCCGAGGTTTTGTAATGAGCAATTATTTCTTTTGTTCTTCTTCTTCCGTTCTGCCATCTTCTCTTAATTTCATTGGTTGTTCTTTTTGTTTTACCCACAGCATTTACTCTCTTGCAGATACTCTCCCATATTGCGTTTCTTTGAGTTATATTAATGTTTCTTTGCTGCAGCTCAACAACACGTTTGTTTGCCTCTTCCACTAACCCCACCAATACCTTGGCATTCAATTTTGCTTTGCGCTCGCGGTTGCTCTGCCCTACGTGATGCTCCATGCCGGTAAATAGTAAGGCACGCAAAACACTAATTTAAAAAACGACTGTCTCTACCATGTTTGTACCTGTAATCATTTGCGCAATTATTATTAGTAGATCAATCTCAAAACGGCCAAACCCCGAACGAGGAATCTGTTTTAATGTACACGCAATTTTGCACTCGTTTTTTAGGACCTTAGTTGTTCAGGCCCCAAGTGTACTATGGGTTTACAAGAAGATTGACATGTAAAATTGTCAACAGTTTAAGATTTGTTGCTTAGACATGTAGATCAGTTCTCTCCCTGTTGAATGTCCATGTTGTCAGATCGACTTCCAAGATGCCGAGGCCAGGACTGTAGCAGAGAGGGGGAGGGAGGAGGACAGACAAAGGAGAATGGAGAGGATCTACAAGGAGAGAGTTGAGGCAGCATGCAAAGAAATGGAGGGTAAACACAACATTGTTTAACAAAAAATACACTTTGATAATCATCATGATTTTTTTTGTCAAGAACTAGAAATATCCAAAATTTTTGCTGATTGGAAATTTAACAACTTCCTTAAATCAAGTGTGGTCCTGCAAATACCTACAGCATGATTAGTGATAGAATGTTATCAATAACTTTGGACAGTTACCAACAGCAAACCTATGCCGATATGATATCACATATATTTACTTTAAAGGGAAGCACAACGTCTTCTTTAGTAGAATGATTTTATCATGTTTATAGATCTTAACAGTCTTTTCAAGGTGTCCAGTTAAATTACTGGAGTGCACCAGGAACAACTGTCTTACAACTGTAACAAGCATGTTCTTAGAAAGACTGAGGCTTATCTGCCTCAATAATGTCATCATTCATTCAGGTATTATGAGTTTCCTTTAGCTGTGAGAACCAAAAAAGTAGTCATCTGTGTTTCAGTGACTGGAGGCCTGTTAAACTAAAGCTGATGGCGAATCTGGGTTGGCAGGTCTTCCTCTGTCCTTCTCTGTCTTGTCCGGGCTTTATTGTATTTTGTGATGACCATTTTCTTATAACTGATCTCACTTGATTGATAAACTGATTTGTAATTTCATAATGGTTATGAATATCAATGGACTGAATGAAATGATTCTAAAATTAAATTAAAGTGGCTGTCATCTGGCTTAGTTTTTTTCAGGTTTGAAGTATTGAAATATTTTAGGCTTCACTAACAATGTCATATTTGTTTGTCAGAGTCGTACCAGGGAATTGAGGCAACACTGACAGAGATGGAGTCCTGTTTGAGGCTACTTTTCCCTGAGTTTGGTCACACAGACATCCACTCAGCCAGCAACACACCTTCAAGATCCCATAGAGACAACGAATGCCCATCAAATTATGGACAGCCCTGCTGCAGTAAAGATGTGAGGGATAACATGAAAGAAAAGATGGAGGAGAGCAGGGAAGTGAAAAATAGGAATGGAAAGAAGGAAATAATGTCTCAAAAAGAGGAGAGGGAGCCTGGGAATGAGCAGAAGGAGGAGAAGAAAGATGAGATTGAGAAAGTGCTTGGGGAGGGAGAGGAGGAAAAAGACACGGAAGAGGAGGAGGAGGGGGGAAGTAGTGAAGAAGAGGAAGAGAGACCTTTTGATGAGGACTTGTTTATTCGGAACTCTGGACTCATTTCTCACTCTTACAGTCTGGACCTGAACCTCAGTCCAGGTGAGTAGTTCACAGACACACCTGTTTATGTGGACCCTTCAATGGTTTATGTGTATTTTGTTTATGTAGTTTTACTTAGTATGCATTGTCTTATTTGGTTCCTATCTGACTCAGGATGACAACACATATAGTAAAGTCAGAAGATCATTATCTAAATCCACAACATGACAACACCTGGCTTTTAGAATTCAGCCTTTCAAAGGCTGAATTCTGGCAGATTGCTGCCTGTTATTGTGCAGGTGTAGTTAATAAAGTGATGGCTGAGTTTATAAATTTATTTATTAGTGAATTATTTACCACGAGTCACCAGTAAAATGTTATTTTGCTTTCCTTTCCCAATTTTTTCTTTCAGGTTTTCATGTAAAAGAGTCAGAGGATAATGAGGCAGTGGTTTCCACAGTGATAGACCTCCACAGACTGATAACAACCAAACACCTCCCAGCTGTGCAGAGCTGGGTGCAGGTTAGTACAAAGCAAATAGAGTTTAGATTTGTAAAAAAAAATGACCATCTCAAAGCCTGTACTGGAATATCAGAGGACTGCATATTCCGCAGATAAATATACAAACCGTCTGCAAAGTACAACCTTTTTGTCTCCATCTGATTTAATGTCTGGCTTGCTGTTGACAAGGTCTGATTCTGTCTAGGTGTTCACTAAGACTGGTGCGGGCCAACAGCTTTTAAGGAGAGCACTTGATCTGAAGACATCTTTAGAAGCATCACTGCAAAAACACAAAGAGCTCCACATCGACTATAAGACCAGGGTCCGGAAAGTGGTGAGTGTCATACAATATCACAGGATTTCTTGATGCTGAGCTTATTCCTTTAATTACATCCTCTGGCTGATTCATGACACATGAAGTAACCTGCGTCAGAGTTTACCTTAATAACATATGACATGCAGGACAAGATCCTGCTTGTTATTTACCCCTGTTATATTCTTTTAGGAAATGGAAAAGTCCTAAGAGGGAAGGAGACTTTAATCAGAGTTTAGATGAACGATGTTGACACTGGCATTACTTTAAAATAAGTTTTACTAACATGAAGACACAGTGCTGACTGTTTTAAACAGTTACCAACTTTTACAGAAGTTTTGGCCCTTCATCTTAAAAGAGAAAAGGGTTTTTAATGAGATTTTCTTGTTAAAGAAAATCTCATTAAAAAATGAGCTCCTTTTTTGTTCTTCCAATTTCATTCAGTAATTGGGGTATGTTAATTGTGATCATTGGACATTGTGATTGGACATTGTTGTGTTTTGATCTTGGAGTCCTGCTCGTTGGTTGATGTAGTTTTTCCACCATGAACGTCCCTTCTGTTCCATTTTCCTCTTGTGGTCACATCCAGGGAGGTTGGCTACAGTCTTTTAGACCTTAAACTTCATATAACACTATGGTAACTGCCACATCCTGCTGATTGAGATGCTCTTGTAGCCTTTACCTTCCTTACCTTTCATTAGACAGTTATCTTCTCTCTCTTTTCCATGAACAGTTATATGTACACATTGATACCGAACAGTAGCCTGGATGCCAGACGAACTTAGCCCCGCCCACAACATTTTTGGTCGGGCAGTTCGGTCTGGAGTCGCTCCATTGGGAAAAAATTATGCCCCGACCGGGCCAATCAGATTGTCAGGGCGGGCTTTATACGATGATTGACAGATGATCAACGGTAACGTAATCAACCACGTCATCAAAGTGCCCTTAGGTTGAATTCGTTTTCAACAAACATGCCTGGCACAAAGTTTTAACATGGGAGTGGATGGGAGCCAGCTGTTATTTAAGGCTTGGCGCTGCGCTGAAGCGTCGCTTCGGCATCGCTTCAGCGTCCGGTGTGAACCCGGCGTTAGTAAATAACTCACTATGAGTCGCTTAACATACGTCACATACTACGTTGCTCTGATTGGTTGTAGGTCTATTCAATTGAGCGAAGAGGAATTTTATTTCCTGGTCAGTTGAAACACGCCCCATAATCACAGCCCAATGGAGCGGTCTCAGACTCACATTCTGACTAGAATTGTGAGTCTGACAACGTCAGGCTAACCAAACAGCACTGTGAGGGCTTTTCTCCATTAAATACTCTTTTGATGCCTATCACTGCCTCCATTAGCATGTTTGTTTGTTTGGTAGCAAGATTACACAAACAAAACTGTCTGACAAAAACGACTGAAACAATTTCAATACAATGCTTGTATGTATGTTTACACATACTCTCTGTCCACTGTGTGCAGGGCAATATTTAACTCACGGCCATTATGGAGTATAGCCAGCAGATGGTAGCATTGTACCACACATAAAGAGGTCGGACAATGACGTGACCACATGGGAGAGAGACTTCTTTGTACTTTGATAGACCAGTTTCAGAAGAGTGGTGATAACTTGGCTGCACCTCACTGGATATCATCAGCCTGCATTAACAGACACTAGTGCAGTTTGTTTTCTAGTCCTAACAGTTGACTTCTGATCCTCTTCAAAATTAATATGTGATTATACATAATATCAACATGTTTGTGTCTGTAAATCATAGCACACATTCGAATAAAGTAAATTCATATTTTTTTGTATTCTAAAAGTTATAATATATATTTTTCAAGTGCACCAACAGAACAAGGTGTCTGTTACCAGCACCAGCAAAAGTGTTTATGATTTTTTTTAATGCCTTTCTGAGAATTGCACAACTTAAAAACAATTAGTTATAAGCCTCAGGCTGTCTAATGGAAAAAAGAGTGGCCATATTAAGTCAAATGATAAGCCGATGCTTTTAGTTCCACAAATCATAGGCAAATTTTTTCCGGCAGAATTGCATGTCTTCTTCTTGGGCTTGTTATTTACCCTCTCGAAATGATCTACCACTTTGAATTTCCTGCCCGACGTGTGTCATTACTTTCTAATACCAGCAGGGTCCAGCTGTGTTATGTCTGTCTTTGACTTTCTGAAGGACTGCGATTCCTATTGTTCGATCAGATATTATAGGGCATTCCTACAAACCTTGAGAAATGCTTTGAGTGGGGGTTAAGGTGGGTCGTCCACTAATCGGAGGGTTGGTGGTTGAATTTCCTTGGGAAACACGCAGAAATCCTGACTACTCCTGACAGCTGTGTAGGCAGCGTGTGAATGAGATGCAAATTTGTCCATAGATACAGCAAAGAGCTCTTAAAAAACTAGTAAAATCAGTGCAAGTAGGTCTGCCCTTTGTTTCAGGAATTCACTTACTTTGACCATACCTATCAGATGTGGAATTTATGATGGTCTGGTGGTCTTTCTGAAAAAAAAAAAAAAAAGGAAAAGGATGCATCGTGCAACTATTTGGAGTGCCACAGCAAAGGGAAAGAATTTTGTTAGAGATTTCACTTTTTGATTCTAAGAAAAAAATATTAATTAAATAAATAAAGCCCAAAGTGTGATTGGTGGGCAAAAATTGCAATTTTACCAATTAAACAATTAAAGGTGCAGTGTGTAGAATTTACCGACTTCTAATGGTGAAGGTACAAGAACCTGTGGTCGATTTCTCAAAAGTTTTTAGTTTGTCCAGTTTGGAACTTTAAAAAACATGGCGGCCTCCATAGAGAGGACCATCTCCCGATGTACAGTAAGTATTAAAAGCCACATATTTTAGTATGGTGTATGGGCTGAGAGACCAGTGCAAGCCAATATGACTCCTACGGGGGAGGAAGGATGAAATGAAAATTCAATAACATATTTCTTAGAATGGACTGAGAAATATACTTTGAGGCTCCCTACTGACCGCCTTCAAGTCATTATGGATAGTAAAAGCCCAGAATATGTATTTTACCAAATATGGGCCCTATGTATTCTAGGGTAAGGAAAACAACAATTTGTACAATTTAGATGAACACACTAGTGAAAATGTCACTATGATTATTTAGAATTCAGTTTCCCTTTTTTAACTTAATCTTACACACTGAGCCTTTAAATCAAAATTTGACTCCATTCAGCTGTGATGCTAGCTTCTTTTGTGATTACTATTTCACCAATATTAAGAGTTCAGGTAGGATTCAAGAAGAGTAAATGAATTCTTATTTTATCTTTCCTCTAAAATAAGCAAAATACATAATGCCAGATATGTAAATGACCAATCATTGTTACGAGTTCATTTAAACCTTTTTATTTTGTACTTTCACGTCAGACTCAAAAACTCATAGCAATATTGTTATGTGATAGCTTGCATGGCTCTGTCTGAAATGTGTCATCTCTCTGTTTTAGGACAGGTTGGAAATATTTACAGTAAAAACATTTAGAACAGGTGAGATAGCAAGGCACCGCTATAATGCATAATGTATCAAAGACAGAGGGAGAAGAAATTGGGGAGCATTGGGGAAGATGTACCCGTTAATTCACTTTACTACCACTAATGTGCTCCATATCTTGACAGCTGTTATGTCTATCTGGGTGTTTCTTTATCTGGGATAGAATCATCGATTTGCTGTTGTCGAGATTAGTAAACAGATCAGTGATGTCTTGAATAAATGTTGAATCATGAGTGTGTTCAGTCAAACGTATTATTTATTTGTGAGGTTAATATGGGATGAAATGTTTTAAAGTGTTTATTAAAAAGCATGCTGGTAATAGCTACATACCTGTTGTGCTAATGCTGAAAAAAAGAGAGAAATCGTATATGCAATGTGCAGTTTCAGGTTTTAAAGGACAAATGAATGCAAACTGCTTTATGAGTTCAAAAAAGACATAAAGTTGTAGCGTGTAAATCCATCTTTCGCTGAACAGAGCGGCAGAGTGACAGTGACAGAGCACCGAGTGTCTCACTCTGCCTGGTTATCACTGTCAAGGCCCAGTCTGCTGCACCAGCAGGCCCAGCACTGTGATAACCACACAACATACAGCCCCTTTATCATAATTAGCTTTTCCTTTTTAGCCTTAAAAGGCCTTCCATTACTGGGTCCTTTTCTATCGGGTTGCTGACACACCACACGATTGGGTTCTCTCTCAACAGGCCTCTAAATACAGTCTCCCATAACAGTAAGCTGAAGAGAGAGGAGTGTTATGTAGGCTTATGTAGATGGAGTGGCTTGTTTATTGAATGACAGAAAGAGACACAGGGTAGAGTGAAAAAGCCTCTACGTGAAGTTGGAAGACAATTGTACGAAAAATGAAGTAAGCTGTTTTTTAAAGGGTTGAGTTCTTGGATTAAAAAAATTCTTCACCTTCTGTAAACTTTCAATCTGTGCAAGAGAAGGGGCGAATAATACAAACCTGCAGCGTGGCTTTGCATGACGATCAACAAAGGTGAACTTTGACCTGTGACATTTGCCTTTATTTGTGTATCAGTTTCTGTTTTTCTCCAAAAAGTAACTTTTGGACTTTTGTATGCCCCACAATTTATAGAGCTTGACAAAATGTTTGTCAGTTTCCGATGCCCTCTGCACGTGGCATATTGCTAAAGTTGTGGGTGAACTATGAGCTTTTTGTCAAAGAACCAGGATTGGCCTAACATACTATACCTTTTTTCAGTTTGGTTCTGATTCAGAATAAAATTTTTAATAAATAAATACAAGATTCTATTGTTTTCAGGGCTTAAGATCTTAACCCATGTAAAGCAATTTTTATTGTGCATACTCAAAAGTAATTCGACATAGGGCTAAACAGAGCATGTGTTGCCACCTCTGGCAAAGCAAATCTAATTCAACTGCTCTGGCTCTTAATGAACCCTAACTGAATTGAATATTGGCCTGATATCTTTAGACAGGTGCTGGATAACATTACCTACCTGATTGGTAGTAACACATTTAGCAAAAATACTTTTGAGTGGCTTCAACTTAGGGCTGCTCGATTAATCTAAATTTAATCGTGATTACGATTATGGGGTCAAACGATCTCTAAACTACTATAAACGAGTTGAAACGATTATTTGGCATTTTTCTCGAAAGAGAAAAATGCATGCGCGATTTAGTCCTTCCCCCAAAGCAAGGGATTTTGCAACAGTGTAGTGGTCTGGATGAGAATGCTGGAAAATGGTGACTTGCTCTCTATCTACTCACCACTATACCGATGAAGGGCTGGGTGAGTTTTTGACTGCACATAACTGTTAAAGAGTTTCATGGGTAAACAGCTTTGCAGCTAGGTTCAATTGAAGTAAATGGCTACCACTTCTTCAAATGTAAAAAAACAACAGAAAAAAAACATGAAATGCCTCCATACTGCTCCTGAGGTGTCCTATGGGTTTGGGGCTCTCTCCTCTGTGCCCCCCTTTGCAGCTATAGTGATTACTCCCTAATCTTGTCTTGTGAGTATCACGAGAACTTGCGCTAGCTGCTGTTACACTGATCTTGTCCTGTGCACCTTAGGCGTGGCAAATGTGGTGTATGTGTGCAACCATGTACGCGGCTCCGGGCTAGGAGAACGGCTGACATTTAGGCTAAAAGCATGGTGTAAATTACGCTTTTTTGAGTTGAATTTAAATGTTGGAGCTTACAGATACTTGAATGAAACCACAGGCGCTGTATGGAGGCATTTTATGTTTTTTTTTCCTACGTTTTAAGAAGTGCTTGCTATTTACTTCAATTCTATTGGATTTGGCCGCAAGGCTGTTTACCCCTGAAACTCCATTGAGTTTTGTGGACTCAAACACTTCACCCAACGGTCAGTAGATAGTAAGTGAATTATCTCTTTAAATATCTTGGGGGTCTCGTTCACATATGAGCAGAAGATGAAGCGCAAGATGGACATGCGGGTCAATGCAGTGTGAGCCTTAATGTTGGTATTGTACAGGACTGTTGAGGTGTTGAGCTTCCTTGACACCAAAATGATCTTGTTCAAGAAGAAGCATGGCTTTAAATTTACTAGTAAATCTATGTTGTGACTCTCACCTATGGTCATGTGCTACGAGTAGTGACCAAAAGAATAAGATTGTAAATACAACTGGATGAAATTAGATTTCTTCTTTGGTCAGCTGGGTTTAGCCTTAGAGATAAGGTGTTAGAAGTAAAATCACTGTTCATCAATCTCGAGGGCGGACGGTTGAGGTGGTTTGGGCATCTAATCAGGATGCCTCCTGAGCCCCTTCTATTGGAGGTCTGGTGGGCATGCCCAACTGAGAGGAGACCCAGGGGTAGACCAAGAGCTCCCATCCCCAACTCAATCTCAGATAAGCGGCAGACATTTGATGGATTGATCATGGGGTGGAAAAAGTACTTTGTGATAGGAAGCAAAGAGAGAGCTGACTTCTTATAAAGAGATGAGAGCTTTTTGAAATATATTTTTTAGTATATTTTGTGGGACCACTCATGAGACTAGCAGTTGAAAAATACAAATTCGCAAAAAATAGTTAACAGACTGTACAGTTTCAATGTATAGCTTACATAAGTACATTAACTCTATCTATAGACAGTTTGTGAAGTCAGAGTGAAATCTAATGAGTACACTAAAACACTGTGGACGCAGTCTGGTTCCATGAGATATGTCTGATAGTGTGACAGGAGGTGATCCAGAAGACCTCTGGGCCTTTCTGATATCACTAATCACAGTGCCAAACTAGACCCCCAAGGCTCCCTGAAGGGCTCCTGCACTTTTTCAGGACAGGTGTCGTAATAGAGCTTTCAGGACATCTCAGTAAAATTAAGAAAAGCACTGTGTAATTTCACTATGGCAGTCTGCACAAATGTATAATAATGACCATTTTGATCACAGATTGAGACAGACTAGGAGGGGGAAGTGAACTAGACAGTTGAGAATAAGCTCAGTGACGGGAAGGTTTGGAAGGCTCTGGACTGGCTAATAGACCTGCCAGGCTAGGTTAGTGAAATAAAGATGTCACCTTATACATCATATAAGCTGACTGCTCCCCAGAGACAAAGGATGCTTGTGTGTGTGTGTCGGTGTGTGTGTCGGTGTGCGCGTATGTGTCTGGGAAGGTTGGGGGTCGAGGCGTATAATGGGGTTGAGCAGCAGAGAGGAGGCAGTCGAACAGGGGGAGTGGAGAGCTTTTTTCTCATTAGTCTACGATCCCATGGGATCCTTTCTATGTTGTAATGAATAGGAGTGCAAGGTGGTAATAGAGATGTGGGGTGTTGTGGCAAATCAAGACCCAGATAGGTCAGACTCCAATGGAAGCTTAAGGCCTAATTAGTTTGTAAATATGTTAAAATCAATGAGAGGCAGCACGTTCAGTGTCTTCAGCAGAACCAATATATTTTAAAGAAATAGTTGGTTTGTTGAAGAGACTGGATTAATACTAGCTTTATTCAAATTAATTTGTAATAGGGCAGGGGCTAGCAGATTTGCTCAGTCCAGCCTGAACTGAATGCTGGTTCAAATTAATCATTCATGCTATTGAGGTTCGTGGAGTTCTAAAACGTTTTTTTATTCGATTTTGTTATGGCCTTCTTCAGAATGAACCACAGTATAATTGCTGGGATTCTATCAGCACTTATTTGTCTTTGACCTGTTTCACCAAAACTACCCCTGTCAGTTATAGAAGCAGTTGATAAGATTTTGTAAAATGAGAAGAGGGGTAACAAAAACTTGGGATTTGAGTTACCTTTCCACTAAGATCCTGACCGCTGTAACTGCAGCAACCAGAAAAAAACAACATAGAGAATGCCTGAATCAATGATTTCAGCAACGTTGCAAATGTAATAACAAAGCCCTAACCATCAGTAAAAGTAATAATGGAAAAAAAGCTTACGTTAGCCCAAATACTTTATTACGTTTTTTAATTATCATTGCCTTTGAATCAGATATGTGGCTAACTCGGGCAATGTGGTAATCCACTACAACAACACTGCTGTACAGAAACATAACTTGTGCAAGAGCAGTGATTGACACTCGGTCAAACACTCCTCCTGGCTCTTATTAGTGGTTTAGGAATGGGAGCTTTGGATTCCTCCAAATTGGAGGAATCAGTAGGTGCAGCCAGAGCATCAGATAGTTTTCTAATATTTACTGCCTCAAATTTAAAGTCAGGTCATTCTGACAGTTTAAAATTTTTTTTTTTATATTTTGTTACTTTCTTAAAGGTATTTGAACTTGTCCTGTGGGAAACCCCGCCTCTGATAAAATTGTCCAATAACGGGTTCGAGAAACTTAAAGGGGACATATTATGCCCATTTTACAGCAAGTTGTCTGTAAACATTTTTGTCAAAATTCCACAAGGATCATTTAAAACAGCACCCTTTTTACCCTGTCTATAACCGCCCTCCTCAGATTGACCTGTTTTGAGTGCACTATGACGTCAATTCTGATCGTAATACCATTCAACGCACTCTAGCGTATAGTTTCTGACATAGAGGAACCACAACAAATCGCAGGATGGGTTTTTTCCACAGTTTTTGGGACGGTAGACATGCCAGATACCCAAATTAACGTGTAGAAGCACTACAAAAGTAGAATTTTCCTAATATGTCCCCTTTAAATAAAACATCTCTCAGTACAGTGTCAATATCAATAGTCTGCACTCATTTATGAACCAGAATATCCGTAGGAAAATTACTGAGTTCATTAAGCTAATTGTTTATATCTTGCTCTCTCTTGGGGAAATGTCTTGAGTGCGTGCAGGCGTGCATGCGTGCATGCGTTTGAGAAACCAGGTGGAGAGTCATATTAACTTGTCAAGGGAGACAATGGAACATAACCCTCCCCGCCATTCACCTGACTTATGGCTGTGCAGTAATAATTTGCCAGACCTTGGCAGGCTGAGTGTACATTAGCATATAAATAGCAGATGCACTGAGTGCCCATCACAGTCGACTACATTTAATTTTTGGTTTATAACATTGAATGGGTTTTTAAATGCAGTGCCATCAAACTTGCCAAGAGACAAATGAAGTCAGGGAAGCAGTTGTCCGAGGCAGAGCCCTCACATAATTTTTTTAAAGGATAAGAGTCTTATCTAAGGGAGGGGAGAGGGCAGGAGAGAGGGGGAGATGCCTTAGAAGCTGAATAAGCAAGACACCTGTGGGAATGTATTTACTTAAATCCTGTTCTGACATTTTATAACTCTGTAGTTGATCTTCATGCTTAGCATACATTAAATTACCAAAAGTAGGTGGACACCCAAACATTACAAAAATATGAAGTCTTCAACGTACTACTCTTCTGGTTTCAGTTTTCCCACCAGATGTTTAACTTGGCACCAGTACAAACACTAGTAATAGTAAAATCATTTTAATGATATTGATTCCAACGCCAGAGTTTCTCTGTGCAATACGGGGATTATATTTATGATTTGTCATTTTCAGGAATATAAAAGTGTTACTTGCTTTTAACTAAACATCGTAGACCTTCTTTGGAACCTATGTTTCCTTTAAATTCAACACAAAGGCCACTCCGTTGTTTTATTGAAATATAAATTGTGTAAAGTCATGTCATTTTAAACACACCTCTCAGATCTAAAAATATGGACCAAGAATACGAAGATTTTCCTTAGCATGACATCTATTTGCTTTTTGGATTTATGCATGAATCTACGACACTTACAATGTTTAATTATATTACATATTTTAAAGAATAAACGTCATCATATACTGCTGCAAAGGAACAGTAGCAGGTGCTTCATTTAAGTGCATACATCCACTTAAGTTACCATAGTGTTGACAAGACTTCTGATATCTACACCTAATGTTAGCTAATATAGCCAGCTATTATTCAACTTATTTCTTAACTTACAATAACCTTTAATACTCGTAATAATTTATTTCCATCAGTTAGATATTTTACACTAAATGCGACAACAACTGAAATGCAAAAATCCCTCTTGTAATTTGAATAATCCATATTGGGGATAAAACTTAAATTAAGATTATTTGAAATATATTATGTATAAATATAATTAAAAAAAAAGGATCCTTCATGGTGATATGTCACTTAGATCCTTCAAAATGCTCACATGAAAAGTTAGTTGGTGAATCAACAGAAAATGAATAAGCAACGAATTTGTTAATTTATTTATCATATAGTTTATTGTTATTCTAGTAGTTTCATATTGTTAGTTGGAATAGATAACGCTATTTGTTTGAAAAGCTGTAGTGGGCTTTCCCCCCCAAAATGTATAGACCTTAGGATTAATCGCTTCAGAAAAGTAATTGAAAATGTTGCAGCTTCATAAATACGGTCCTGGTCAGCTGTTCAGTTGTGATTAGTTGTACATGGTTGTTGCCTCAACATCCATTCAAACTTTGTTATTGCCCAAGTAAAATATGGTCCCATTTTAAGCACACACTTCCAACGAAGCTCTTTTGTATTTGGCAGTTACTTATTTTTCTTTCTTCCCTATTGTCCCTTGGAGCCTCTTCGTTTTTATCTTTGACTAAACATAGCCATTATAGTAACACATAACCCTGCTTTACTTAAACAACTTTACCTAATTCATTCTGCTCTGTGCAGTAACATTTTTTTGTATCTATCTGTGTTGATATTTAATGTTGAAGTTACCAATATTTGTTTTGTCTCTTTGCTATTACAGTGACACATTGTCCTGCTTTTCTGAAACCATGACTGGTAATTTGTCTGGTAAATCTTGAGGTTTTTTTGTTAAAGATGCAGTTTTTATGTCGTCCGGGGAACTCTGCGGCACTGTGTGATTATCTCCTAGTGTGTGTCCCGGAGAATAAACCAAAGCTCTGCTCATGCAGCTATGTGGGGGAATAGAGGCCATATTTTAGCCATGCTCCCCGTCAGCAAAATGTTTCTGGAGGAAGGCTAATTCTACGCTGAGACTTACGGCTCTGCCAGGCGGCCGACATTAGTTGATGCTATCAGGATTAAATTAAGGTGAATTAGAGACAAAGCTGCAGAAATAGGGGAAGAAAGGATGATGTTGGGGCAGGATTTTCCTCCAGCTGGGTGATCACTTCTTAGTCTTAGGTCATTGATCAGAGCAGAATAAACCAGCCAGGATTAAAGCAGACAAGCACAAAACCTATAGAGACTATATGTGTGTGTATGTGTGTATGTGTGTATGTGTGTATGTGTGCTGTGTGGGGATCTATTGTACTGTGAGGATGAATAGTGTAGCAGTGGAGTGGAGTAATGAAGAAAGTTTGGTTTGGAGTTTAAAGTGTTACTCTTCTGTTTAAGAGCATTCTCTCAGGTTTTCTCTTAAGAAACAAACAAGATGCAGTCTCAGTATCTCACAGCTCTAATTCACAATGTGCAGTATCTTTTCTGTGATTCAAAGGATCATTTGTAATAATAACAGCTCTGTTTTATCTGAGTCAGGAGGATTTAACTCCTAACTTTACTGCAGCACTACATTTCACAGAGTTACAAGTCACTTTATTGTTGGAATTTGTTGTTTCATTTTATGACGAGTTCAGTTTATTCTGGTTATTTATTCTATTCCCTGAAATATGTGCATGTATATAAGAAGACATGGGATTTTTGCATGACAAAACAGAACTAGCAAAAGGTCCATTAGGAGCTTTTGCAAGGTTTTAATTGCACAAGAAGATCAAGTTTCCGCAGCTAAAACAAGATGTTTAGGTGACTCATTTGATTTGATGTAAACATAAAGATATCAGTTATCGCAGTTATCAATATTGTAGGACTAAATGCAAAGATTATATCCATTTTTATTACATTCTTGATTATTATATAAATATTGTAGTATAATGTACTTCTCTTAATTACTTCAAGCATCCTAGATTTCTTCTACCTCCTATAAGTAAGCAACACTGTTGTTTAATATACATGTAAAATTGCCTAATCGCATATGTCTGTACATATGTATGTAAAGACAGTTTCTGGTTATAAAACCAAGTTTTCCTTTAGATGGCAAATGTAAAATTACTCCATAAAGCTAAATTTTATGTCTACATATGCAAAGTGCATCTTCATTGTTCATAATAAAATAAATACTGTCCCTTATATTTACACTTGGTTGTCAACAGCAGAGGTATCAGCTAAGTAGAGACTCTAAAGTTGTGCACCTTAGCGTCATCAACAATTTTTTTCGCCTTGTACAGGCCGAACTTGAGGGTACGCTGGTCCTACAGTGGTAGTGACAAAATGTGATAAAACTGTAAGCGGCTGGCCATCGTCCACCAACATTTCCAGTCTTGGGCTTGGTCAAACTGACCACTCCTGTTCAGTGGAGAAGGCCCTCTCTATCCCTGGGCAAGGGAAGAATGTCATTGGTTGCTCTAAGCAGGAAGCCAAACCGGCTTGCTCCTATTCCCCGCAGGTCCTTCCTGCTGATCTTTCTTTTCTCTTTGCTCTCCCCTTTCATCCAACTGCCCCTCTCTGGCCTTAGTGACAGCAGTTGCACATCTTTCTGCCTTTTCTTGATGCCGGATTTCCAGGACTACCATTTTTTGCCGCTCTGTAGGACTTGCCTTGTTCCACAGGGGTCTACTCTGACCTAGGTCCAAACCTCCTCTACTCTGATGAACGTTGTCAAGGATAGTCCAACAGCCCATATAGATTTGTCTCAGGACTCTGAGAGGGTCATCTCGAGCCTTGTCTTGGTACATTTAAACTTCTCTACAACGCTGATATGGGCAGCTCGATGTTGCCGTGTCCGTACAGGCCGATGATGCTTAGGCCTCTTGGGTTTCCTCACTACCTTCTCAAATAGGAGTTGATCATGATCATCTCCATATTCTCAACTTTTGTAAGGAGAACAACAACTACTGTAAGTGGCCAAACTCTAGGCATCGTTCTTTAGCTTGCCAGGTAGCAGGGACTTATCGATGCTCTTGTCTTATTTCTGCAGGCTGATGTTTGCAGCAGGGACAGACTATATAAATTAGAAACTAAACTGTTCACTCCACTGCCGCACTCTCACATCTAGTTCCAGAGATAATATCTCTTCAACACAAACATTGCTCAGATCTGTAGAGTATTTTGAGTCATCACAGTCCTGAAAACTGCTAGCAGGTCTACAAAGACTGTAGTTGCTGTCTACATTGCTTTTAGGACACGTTGTAAAAACTTGATTTTCACAAAGTAGATATTTTAGACATCATGCAGCTCAGACTGAAACACTTACATCAAGTAACCAGCAAGATGAATTGGAAACCCAAAGGCCCAGACCCATGTTGCTTCACAGACATGAGAAACATGATTTAGGGTATTCTTAGAAAACTTCCTCCAGCAAAGGTCCAGAACATCATAATGTTTAACTGGCATTATGATTCAGTTGAATATACTGTATATCGAAATAGTAGATGTTTCAACACCTGTGTGTAGCCAGCAACCGTCTGTTGTATATAATGCAGTAATATTTCAACAATGTTTATTTCAGTATTGAGCTCGATGGATTATAAATAAGTACTCTATTAAAAAGTAAATGCTCTTTTCTCATGTCAAGTGAAAATAAATAAGAATCCAAAAAAAGAAAACTTTTCTAAAAATGTGCACCTTAATAAAGTGCCAAAAATAACCAAACATATTAACAAAATTTCCCTTTTTCTTCTTTAGGTTAACACATTTTCACAGTCTCAACCAATGTTTTGGAAGCCTTTCTTGTGAGCTTTTGCTCGTCCTGCCAGGATTTTAATATGAGATATGACAAATTTTTGTTTTGGAACTGCCTGTCGGAAGAATGAATAGTTTTAATTACAAACTCAGTTTTGCTGTCTCATTTTCTCTTTATAGAGAATACCATGTTAAGACACTTTTCTTATTTTTTTCTGGTTCACTTCTCGCTGTCTTTTTATCCTTTCTCTCATCTGTCTACCGTCTGACTACTGACTACAGACAAAATGCTCAATTCACAGATTTGATTTCTGTGTGGTATCACGTGAGAAGATTTACAAGGCATGACATTTGTTTTTAGGTTTTCTGGGCTATTAAACCTTTGCTGCAAGGGCTATAGAAGTAATAGTAAATAGAAGTTTCACCCTATTTTCATAACATCAAATAACTAATTAGAAACAAAATCTATATTATCTTTATGTATACCAACTTTTATGAATGAGGACTAATTTCTCTCCCTTTTACCATCCACATTGTTCCTGTCACTGTGCATGCATCAATTGCAACTAATTAGGCAATAATTGTTTGGTTGCTGGTTGATTTGTAATATGAAGTGTTTTAATTGGTCTCTGTTTGCTGGATCGAGAAGTGTGTACAGACTTGCCTCCATGGTTAACTGACTGTCCTGTTGTTCAGTTTTCTGTGTGGAAATGTTTCAATCATCATCTAAGGACTCATCATTCGTAAACCAATTCTACATTTTAATAGGCTTTATTAACAGTAACAGTGCAATCTTCTATCTTATGCGCACCCACACACACACTCTCTCACAAAGGTATTACACATCAATGAAAAATAGGCCTTTGGGAATAAGAGGTTAGTTTAACGTTAGGTTTGACTGCTCCGCATAAAGCTAATCACTGTGATTATTATGCTGCTAGAATGGTGTGTGTGCATGTGCACGTGCGTGTCTGAGTATGAGTGGTAGCTGCTTCGCCTTTAACAGCTGAGGACATGGAAATGACCCCTGTGTGTGTGTGAGTGTTGTGTTATGCATTGTAGCTCAGCCAATGCCTAACAACCTCACTGGGAAATTAAAAACCGTAAATTCTGCTTAGCATTGATGGGAGCTCATCTCACACACACACACAAACACGCACGCATGCATGCACGCACGCACGCACACACACACACACACACACACACACACACACACAAACAGGTTAAGAGAAAACTACCACTGTAACCAAGCAATGGCTGGCAACTGTCAGCAGCCCAGCAAGAGAGGCACTACATGAAGAAACAGTCTATTCTTCAATTTCACATCGAAAAATACGTTCCAGAGATTCAGCCTTATACAATGTTTTCAACTCATCCTGTTACTGTTTGAGTACACCTTATGGGTGCCCTAGTTTACTGGATGTTGCCATTATTGTCAGTTTGATTGCACTTTTGCACTTAATAAGCAAGTGTAATTTTGAAGGCTATTATCAAGGTACTTGTACCGCAGTGATTGGTGGTGTTAGAGCTGCTTTGACTTTCAAAAAACACACTTTTTTTATTTTCAATTAAGAATTGTTAATTTGAATAAAGCTGTAAAGTGTTACAGTGTCATATCTAGAAGTGGCATCCAGCTAAGACGACTCCTAATACACCAACTAGAAGGATCAGTGAGGTAATGAAGATGTTTACACTACCAGCTAAAGGCTTCAAATAATTTTTAGAGCTGGTTAACATCGCTGCCCATGACTTAACCTCTGAAACATCATGTAGAAAAGTGTCCATCTCAGCACACCACTCTTTGGATTTGTTATAATTAGCTCCTTATAATCTGTCTATCAGACAGCCATGCTGCTTTTTCCTCTTGAGTTAATATCTTTGACAGTCCTGCTCCCATGCTAGCTAGCAGGTAATGCCCCACATATGCAATGACAGCAGGTGAGAGAGGCAGTGAAATATTTTAACAATTTAATTACACTAAGTGGGTGAGTGTTGTCCTGCAGTCTTGGCTACAATATAACCTGAAGCTAATCAGTCTGCAACAATACACAAGTTGAATTGAAAGGTTAATTCTACACCTTTTAACTAGTAGTTTGATAAACTGTTGACTAGGTCTTCTAATGGTTGAAGGTCCCAGGACAAGCAAATCTGTAGACCCTATATGTCAATATACCAGTGTCATTGCACTCAAATTTTTCTCATTTTTCTAGTTTTGATATTAACAAAAGCTGAACCTTCCTCAGATGAAGGCCTCTTCAGACGGACAGGATGAGGAGGATGATGATGACGATGATGACTTCGATGAGGTTCCAGAGAAAGAGGGATATGAGCCACACATTCCAGAGCATCTAAGAAGCGAGTATGGTGAGTCCAACTGCACAAACATTTGTTTGTTACCTCAATCCTACAAACATATTCATATGTGGTGCAAGTCAATGTACAAAAAGGCCTGGTGCCACCCAATACTTTCAAATTTCAAACATAGAAACACACACACACACAATCTCTCATATGAGTGAAATATATTTCTCCTTTTCAAATTAAAAGTACATTATAAGTCATTTCAAATTGGGAATCTAAATACCTAACGCAAAAACAAAGCACAGGCCAAACATTTGTATGATTACCTTCATAGGTTGATGTTACAGTGGAGTGATAGCCACTAATACAAAGTACTTGGTGAGACTGACATGACCATAACTGCTTCCTGAGCCTAGCCAGGCTAAAAGGAGTGAGTAGTGACCTGGCCTAGTCTCACATACTGGGTTCTGATGGTAAAGTGTGTGTTTTTGATTTGAATGCAGCAGTGACTTTTAATGGAGACAGATAACTTATTTTTCACAAGCATTTTCCCTGTGTACCTTTGACATCCATTTTACCTCTACACAGAGTCATCACTAGCTACATAGGAGTAACTGTTAAAGTATTGGTCCTTCTTGCATCGTGGTTTCATTGGAGTCGTATGGATCGTGTTTAGCCTCCAGGCATCACAGTAGGTTAAAGGTTAAATGCTCAGGTCTTTAACCAACTGCTCATTTTATTGCTGTATCAGCTACATAGCAACATGTTTTTTCTAAATATTAGATGGAATTTGAATGCTGTTAATATAATTATCAGTGAACATGTGAAGGCTCTAGGCAATTGTTAACGCCAACTCTGTGACAATGTTGCTCTGTCAGCCATATTCAAACCTCTCGCCATCCCTTGTATAGATTTATATGTGGATTCATATGTGTTTAAGTGAGTGTCTGTATTTATGTGTTTGTTAATGACGCCATACCAGAACATGTTGACAGTGCCGTTATTGCGAGGTCAGGCATGTTGTTGTGGTTGTATGTTGGCCTCTGACCTCTGCTCTGTACTCCCCTCCGGAGTCGTTACATTCACACTGAGCCTCTTCCTTACCTGTGAGGCCGTCCCTCTCTCCTCCCATGCCCGCCATTACTAATCAATTAGACACAAAAGTAATTAGATTGTATCTGATGGGTCCAAACCAGCTGTGTGTGTGTCAGGGTGATTAGTGGGCTAGATCATTACGATCTGCAGAGGCCATACCAAATTAACAATGCAACCTCTTTAATGAGCCCCTATTAGCCCCGCACACAGATTTGACCACCTCACGCACACACACATGCACATTGTGACACACACGCACATGCACACGCACTCACACACACCTGCCATCTCTTCTGAATTTTAAAGGAATCCTGACAGTTATTTCAAAAAAACATGATTTTGTGCTGCAAATTAGGAAACCTTTTCTGCTTATTCCTCTACGATATATTTTTACTGGAGTAGACGTATACTGCTCTGCACTGGAGCGTTGAGAAAAATGATGTGACACTTGTCTCACACTTAACACTTGTTCTTTGCGAACACAGTATTCATATGTAGCTTTAGCTGGAGCAGACAAACCTCAGGTGTATTTGGTGTGTTTAATCTGTATATTCACGCTATTCATCTGATTACCAGAACCGAAGGAATAATTGAGAGTTAAAAATGTCTCATCATGGAGCTTTATGTCCTCCTCTGACTATTCAACCCAGCCAGTGGTTCAAATCTTATTCTAGTTACTCTTTTGTCTTCCTTTCTCTCCTTTCCCCTGTTGATACCTTGAAAAACATGTAACATGTGTTTTCAAGATGTTTTAAGATGTTGATAAGTGAAGTCAGAGCGGAATGGTCAGATGGCTTGGAGCTGAAAGAAGCTACAGTAATTCAGATAAACACTCTTTAGAACTGTGTTATGCAAAGAAACATCTCAGAAAGACCAACAATTCAAACACAAAAATGGATGGTCTACAACATCAGAGACAGGTTCCACTCCTGTCAGCAAAGAAAATAAATCTGAGGCTGCAGTGACACAGACTGACAGCACATAATCTTGATTTCTGTTGAGGCTGCAGATGGTAGAGTCACAATATGGAATCAATAGCATTATACCATTGACCTGAGCAGCCTAATGTCAACACTCCATGCTGTTGCTGGTTGTGTGATGTTAAATGTTTCCTTGAATCACTCTGGGCCCTTAATACCAATCAATCATATTCTGAATGCCACAGTCTATATGAGTAGTGTGGTTGATCATGTTCGTCCATTCATGGTCACAGTTCCATGAACTTCAGTGACCTCCACAATCATCAGATGTGTATCCAGTAGATTATTTGTGATGTGGTAGATCAGGAGATTGGCAGCATGAATGTGCACCTGACAAATCTACAGAAATGGTGTTTCTAATAAAGTGCTCAGAGTGTACAGCTGTACTCCGCTCTCACCTTCTTCCTCCCCTCTGTGCTGTTTTGTCATCCTGATTATCAGTCCTCTTATCCCTCTCTCTGCTGTCAGGACACTATCTCCCTCTCAAATTAACATTTTAATTACAGGCCCTCCTTAACCCAAGAAAATCAATACTTCTTTCCGCTTTCCACTGGCTTCTATTTCTCTCCCCTTCTCTTCTCTCTTTTGTCATCTTCTCTTTTTTTGCTGCTATTTTGTCTGGTTTGTTTGAAAAGATGTAAGAAGCAGATTGAGACGGTATTTGAAACCAGCTGGCAGAATTATTCTGTTATTCTATCCATCCGAGACACACATATTTTGTGACAGTGTAGTGTGTACACTAGAGTTTGTCATTTGCCATAAAGGCAAGAAAATCTTTAACAAATATGTATTTTTTTAAACCCTAGCATCCACAAAATCCTTTGTGACATTGACAGACTTGTATCAGCAGATCTCTAGTTATTTTTATGTGAATTCGAAACAAGCCCTGCATTTGACACAGACAGTATTTTTATAGAATCAAGTTTTTCTTTCCACATTTATATTTTTCCACAACTTTATCAGTTGGGTTCAGACAGAAATCAGCAAGTTTGTCTTTTGTATATTTTAATACATTTATTGAAATCAAATTGTCCTTTCTATACTCTTTAAACATAGTTTAACAACTGTCCACCGGTGAATCTGTTGGTGCACTGTGGCAGTGGTCGACTCTTTGAAGTGTCCAGATCAGCCCTAATAATGTGTGGGATCAGCATGTTGGCAGATCTCAGCTTACTGCATCCCTCTGATCTCACCTGCAGCACAAGTGCATGGCTTTTTGTGTTTAAGTCTGGATCAATCCCCTGAGACCTTGGTGTTTGAACAGACACACACAGGCGCATACACAAAATCAGCAGTAAGCGTTTGCACTAAAAAAAGTATCACTTACATATGTGTCTGTTAAAAGAGAATAGGTCCGCCGGGCTGAAATAAAATTACAATGTTTATAAATCACAAATACATATATATTTGCTCAATACTTGAAAATGAACAAAGAAAACTTGTTTTTGAAGATAAACATTACAACTTTTAAGAAAGGAGAATGTCATACAGGCATCAGTGTTGTAAAGTGTATGTTAAAGACAGACATAAAATCAACCTAATCTGAAGTGAAGGCCACGTGGAAGACTCCTAGGATGGCAGCCTTTGTATAACATCAGGCCCTCTTCGATCAAACCATCAACCCTCTGGTTAGTGGACAACCCTCTCTATCACCTGAGCCACAGCCACTCCATTTGAGCTACAATCCATTCAGCAACTTTGTTACAGAGCCACATTTTTCTTTGCCTACGTGATCACACAACTCTCAATATGAGGAAGAGGATAAGACTCATCCATTGTCATAATAATTTGTCAAAAACTGTGTGGTCTAAAGGCTTATTCTGGCTTACTAACTTAATAATAATAATAATAATAATACACTTTATTTATATAGAAGCTTTCCAAAAAAAGGTTTACAAGGTGCTTTACATGATTAAAACATTAAGAAAGCAAAATAGATAAATATCTGAATAAAACCAGGAGGGGGAAGGCTAGTCTATAAAGTGCGTTTTAAGAAGGGACTTTAAAAATGTGATACATTTCACCATCCTAATCTCAGGCAGGTTATTCCAAAGTGGGGGGGCATGAATGGCAAATGCTCACCTTTAGATATAAGCCTGAACTATGGAACAACCAGGGGGCAGAATTTGATGATCTCGCGGCTAGTGACATTTTATGTGGTTGTTGCAATTGAGCATGTCACGGGTCTCTCCCACAGCCAGAGACAAAGGTGTCACTTTTCAGCATTTTTTATTAATAATGACACGAGTACCCATAAATTTAACTTAACATGAACAACTAGCTTTTCAGCTCAGTCTCAGTCTTTGTGACAAAGTCCTCTGTGAACTTCGCTCATGTCTTGTCTCTCTGTGACTGACACAGTCCTTGTGTGTCTTGGTTCTCAGTGTCTCCCTGAGGGAGTGCCGCTGCTGCCTTTTCAACCTGAGAATCAATTGGTTTAACAGCTCTCAACTGCGCTGATTAATCCTCTGGTAAAGGTTAGGGTGTTTTCCCAGCCACCTCCAAAAAGTAGTTAAAACATCAGCTATGTAGCTTGGAGCCAGACCATTCAGGGCTTTAAAAGTGATAAGCAAAATGTTTAATACCACTCTTAATCTAATGGGGAGCCAGTACAAAGATGCAAGAATGTGTGTGATATGTTTGTGTTTTCGGCTATCTGTAAAAATTCTGGCTACTGCATTTTTTATGAGCTGAAGTGATGAGAGAGATTTTGTAATGCAGAGAGAGAAAAGAGAGTTGCAATATTCTCACCATGTTGATATAAATGCATGAAGGACGGTTTCTAGAGAGAAAAGGCTGTATAATTTTCCCGCCAATTGGTTTAGGGTCAAAAGAGGGTCTGTTTATCTTATTAAATTTTGATCATATTTTCTCCTTGTCTTTGTTGTTAGGTTTGGATCCCACTCCTTCCACCTCAGCAGCACCTGTCACAGCAAAACTTCCTGCTAAGAGACCTTCAGCTCCAGCCCCTCATTCTTCCTCACACTCGTCTAACTTCAGGCGTATGAAGCGTCTCACAGAAGAGGAGCAGGATCCAACTTGTGCAGCTGCCACGGTGCGCCTCCTAAGACAGAGCCTTCCTCTTTCTGTGGAGCCCAGGTGACAAATCCTTGTGCTGACCTCATAACTTAACATTTCCACTTTCTTTAACCTCCTCTTGGACACCCCTGGGTCTATTTTCTCTCATCCTCCATTACCTCTACCTACCATATTTTCCTGTTCTACACCCTTTTCCCCTTCTTTCCATCAGCCTCAGTGTGTACCTGCAGTCACCATCACTAATTAGCACACAGGGCCAGCTTCAAACTTTCCTTCCCTCTTACCTCAGATATAAGGGCATGAGCTTTGGTTAATTACACTGTAGCTGTTAGTCTATATAAATTTGTTATTATTAAAGCATTATACTTGCTTTGTGCAAGTACACTTATAATACACAATGAGCTCAACTTCATGTCAATGAAATAAGCAGCCTGGGCAGAAATATGGAAAATGCATATTTGCACATTGCAATTTGGTGCACATTTAAAATGTGATTTACATTGTCATATAAAGTGCATTTAAATAAACATTTTTATTTTACTTGACAAGTAAGAGAGGAAATGCAAGTAATGTGACTTGCATTTCCAGGGACTTGTATTTTAAGGGACACCTCAGCGGATGATGTTTATGTTCATTGTTTCATGTCCAGCAAGGTTAGAGTTTACAACAATTCTTTGATAAATGTATATCCAGTTTAGGCTCGGCTAAACAAATAAAATTGATAACCATGCAGTTTGGGCCACAGTGAGTTTAACATTTAATTGATAGTAGTAATAGATCATTGAAAGCAGGCATGTTTGTGTGTAATTTTAGATTGCTAATGATTTGAAATTTGTCAAAGTAAATTTCATTATAGACATTGATATGCAAACACAAGCACTAACCTAACATGGCTATGTTATGTTGTATATTTTGAATGGCTAATCCTAAACCTGTTCATAGCCCTGACATCTAATACATGGATAGAGATTAACCTGTTTCTCAAATGATGCTGCCCAAACTACACTGGCCTCTGTCAGCAGACATTATCTTGGGTCCCAAGGGCCCAGCATCTAATGACCAGGCTAATTAGGTCAAGCTGAGCCCCCTGGAACCTAATCATGTTCCAGCAGGCAACAGTCTTTTTGATCACGTATTTTCGTAAGTCAATTAGAAAACTAGTGGTAGAGATGTGTGTCTGCACAGAGCAATGCTGTTATCTGATTAAAACCTCAAATAAATAATTACAGAGGATAACATCAGTTTGTAGTTCAAGCAGTGAAGTCTGTATTTAATGGCTGCTCTGTTATACTGTTACTCTTTTAAATTAAACACATACACAAGCTCCATTTGATTACAAACACTCTTCCGGTCCTTTTTCAAGCCATTATGTGAAATGTTCTGGCTACCTTCAGCTGCACTTACAATATTTTGAAGTTTCTGTATGAAGCTAGTTTAACTCTCCCTCCACTCGCCTTCCCAAAGCAGCATCAGCTCACCAGGTCCCAAATCATCTCGGTCCAGCTCAGACCAGAAGGCTTTGGATGCTCCTGTGGTTCCATTTGGTTTGGACCTGTACTACTGGGGACAGGAGCAGCCCAATGCTGGCAAGATCATCAAGTAATGAAACAACTCACATGGATCATATCACTGATAGATACAAAGGTTGCCCTACATGACTCTGCCTATCATTGACCTGTTTAATTATTATCTAAAGACATACATTTTTAGGAATGTTGAACTATTCTCTATAATTTTTATTCCTGAGTTTTTTTTGTGAATGAATGTAAGTTCATGTTGAAACAGAAGAAATTTTATGTCTGCGATGAAATTCCCTCAAAATTTCCACCACGTCTACTCTCATAGAATATGATAATAAACCCAGCCTTAGGAAACTACATTTAACCCCTTTCCTTCTGCATATACTGTCAGCTTGTCGGTCAGTTTTAAACAGTGTGCTATCCAGTGGATGTTTAATACAAAATATTACATTTTTATACTCTTACAGTTAGTTTCATAATTTTTACATTTTATTGCAGATACTGGCAGCTATGTGTTTTTTGGGATCCAATGTTTTTTCTTTGTGCAGATCTGCTTCTCAGCATCAGTTCTGGGTGCCCATTGACGTGGAGGAAGAGGTGGAAAATGAGCAGTTACTGGAAGAGAGCAAGAGCAGATACATCTCCTTCCCTGGAATCTTCACTCCTGTCAGTCATTACTGTAGTGCTCCACTGGGTAATGGAAAGCTGTGTCAGAGGCAGGACCGGCTCAAGGTATCAGGTCAAACACACATTTACATCTGTTTCTGTTTCCTCTAATGGCAACAGTATATGTTTGAGCTAGGACTGTGCTTCTTCTAGTGTCCTTTCCATGGCCGGATCATTCCTCGAGACCAGGTCGGTCGACCCTGTAGGCGAGAGGACCAAGTGAGGGAGGAGCAGGAGGAGAGGAGGAAGAGGACAGAGCAGCCTGGTGAGAAATGACACACACATACACACTCACACATACAGTAAGTATTAGTGAGCTCTGGAAAATGTAAAACACTGAAATTATGTAAACTGCCTCCACAGCACCCACACCAACTTCTCCTTCATTGCAAGGGGGGAATGGGAGGGGCTTGAAAACATAATGGTCAAATGACCACAAATATGTTCCGTTGCCTAGATACAGGGGGTGTCTCACATTACCCGATGTCCCACATTACCCCGCTCTCCCCTATTCTGGATTTCAGTTGTGAATAAACTTATGAATAAACTAATGCTTTCAAGGTCAAACATTTATTTTCATACTTACTTACTCATTCACATCAGTATTTTGTATTAATCAAGGTCCAATAACTAGCTTTTTCCAGAGCTTACAACTTTTTGTACGATTAACATCTATCTACTATTTCCAGAAATCTCTGTGGAATGCATAACTCGGAAACCGTTCATCTTATCAGTTTTACTCTTGCAATGTGTATAGTTAAGGGCCCATAGAAGTGCAGTGTTGAATTTGGTGCAATGTGGACCTGTGATATATTCAATATCAATAAGATTGGAATGATAGCAGTCAGTGTGGGTGAAGCAGTGTGAAAACTGAGTGAAACATTACTTTATTTCCACCCTAACCCAGAAATAAGCAAATGTCAGTCTAAAAAAAAATATATTCAGACAGCCAGGGTTAGTGTTTTCACAAACCTAAGAAACCAAATCTGTCATAAGTGGATAATTGGGTCAGGTAGTGACATTGGTTTCGTGGCATTGGCTGTTTTGCTGCTGGTCTAAATGCTCAGATCAGTTTGTGAGTAAGTGGCTAGGTCGATGATATATTTTTATTTTTGTGAACTAGTGGTATTGTCTTTCACAGCTTAGTGTGTGTCCCGTCTGAAATGACACAAACAATAAGAGTTTGTAAAGGAAATGACAGATGAAGTATTCTTTGTGTTCTGTCATACATTGTGTGTGTGTGTGTGTGTGTGTGTGTGTGTGTGTGTGTGTGTGTGTGTGTGTGTGTGTGTGTGTGTGTGTGTGTGTGTGTGTGTGTGTGTGTGTGTGTGTGTGTGTGTGTGTGTGTGTGTGTGTGTGTGTGTGTGTGTGTGTGTGTGTCCGTGTCCGTGTCCGTGTCCGGTGTGTGTGTGTGTGTGTGTGTGTGTGTGTGTGTGTGTGTGTGCGCGCGCGCAAGTAAGAGTCTCTAGCCTGCAAGATGTCCACTAGCTGCCCGCAGTGTCTCGTTAACTGACAATGTGTTGGTGTGGAGTGGGGGGTAGCTGAGTCCAGTGAGTTGTGAAATAGCGTCTTTTGTTACAAACAACACTATTGATCCATGAGTCAATCTCACATCTAGTCTCTCTCTCACCTCCACGCACACGCACACACACACAAGGGGGACAGTGGCCTGAGTGAGTTGATGGATGTTTGGCCTCAGAGCCCTCTACCTATTTGGTCTCACATTCACCAGTCAGGACATTGTGCAGGTCAGCTGACACCAGTTACCATCGTAACAGATTAGGAGACAACATTTGTAATTTATATACATGTATGAAATATACATATATAAAATATATTTTGTAAATATATTTAACTGTTGACAATAAACCAAATTCAAAGGAAATTGGCAATACTTAAAGGGGACATAATATGCCCATTTTACCACAGTTGATATGGTTCCCTTGGGTCTTAATGAAATGTTTGTAATATTTTGGTCAAGATACCGCAAGGATCATTTAAAACAGCACCCTTTTTACCCTGTCTAATACAGCCCTCCTCAGATTGACCTGTTTTGAGTGCCCCGCCCCCCTCACCCCCGGTGAGCAGCCAGGCTCATCTGGGGTGAGGGGGGCGGGGCACTCAAAACAGGTCAATACAAGTGGTCATACGTGTTGCGTGTCTTGCGTGCATGCATGCGTGCGTGCGTACAACCCTACTATAATTCGGCCTTTAGATCAAGATCTTTGCAAGGGCAGCTCACTGGGAGCATTGGATTCTCCCTGCGGTGTAGCCGGGGAAGCGGCTGTGACACGGTGCTATTGGGGTCGTCCAAGGCAGCGGCGGATCTGCTGATGTGATGACATAGCAGCTGGGATCAGCTAACATCGCTGCCTCGGACAGCCCAGATCGCGCCGCGTCACCGCCGCTCCCCCCGTCACTTTTGCCGCGTGTTAACTCATTGCTTTCCTTGAGCCGGCTACACCTCAGGGAAGTCTCCAATGCTCCCAGTGAGCTGCCCTCGCGTAGTGTGGTAGCAACAGCGAGCTAACGCTAGCCGCTGCTACCCCTCAGACATCTAAGTGGCCGCATAAACATGTCGACCGTCGAGGGACGGAGACCCCAGGGACACTAAATGCTTTCCTTAGGGTCGGCTGTTGCTGAGGGGTAGAGTGGTCGTCCTCCAACCTGAAGGTCGGTGGATCGATCCCCAGTCTGACCCATCTGCATGCCGAAGTGTCCTTGGGCAAGATGCTGAACCCTGAATGGCCCCCCATAGAATAACAAAGTGCTGCGATTATGTGCAGTGTGTGAATGGGTAAATGTAAAACTGTACTGTAAAACGCTTTGAGTGGTAATCAAGACTAGAAAAGCGCTAAAGAACAGCAATTGAGAATTTGTGTCATTCATAATCCGATTAGTCGATTAATCGTTTCAATAATCGCAGGAGTTGTTTTTTCCAGAGTTTTTGGGAGGGTAGACATGCCAGATACCCGAATTAACGTGAGGAGCACTACAAAGGTGGAATTTTCATAATATGTCCCCTTTAAAGGATGGAAAATATCACCGACTTGTTATTTAAGGAGTCCCAGAAAATATCCTTACCATGGAGTGTCAAGGTAACAGGTGTAACCTCTGTCCCGGTTCAAAGATGCTCTCTGGTGTTAAATGTGTCTGTTCTCCTTGGTCTCTCTCCAGCTGTCCCTGGTGGATGACCTTTGACCCCATCCAATCCTTTCTCATTGTTTAAATTCACTCTGTTCTTCCTCCTACACATGAGTCTGAAAAACACATTCACAGCCAGTACTGTTATTTATACCAGCTACAAGGCACAAGTCAACACAGACATCTCTTAGCAGAGGATAGCAACGTGGGGGTACGTAGCTGGAGATTGAATGTATGAAGGGGTACAGGCCTGTAGAAACTTGTGGAACCAGTGTCTTTATACAATAGTATGAAAGTGTGTGTGTGTGTGTGTGTTCCTGTACCTATCCCTTGTGAGGACTATTTAAGGGAAAGACAATAAGGACATTATGGCCTTTCGTAAATTTTTAAAGAACTGTTTGAGGGTTAATACTTTGTTTTAGGGTAAGGGTCAGAATTAGGTTTCAGAATTTAGGCGTTAAGATTAGGTTTAGGGGCTATGGAATGCATTTTGTTAATGAGTGTCCTCACTAACACTACTTGGGTGGCTGTTGCTGAGGGGCAGTTCGATCCTCAGTCGTCCCCATCTGCATGCCGAAGTGTCTTTGGGCAAGATGCTGTATGAATGTGTGTGTGAATGGGTGAATGTAAAACTGTACTTTAAGGAGCTTTGAGTGGTCATCAAGACCAGAAAACGCTATATAAATACAAAACCATTTGACCATTTACTAAGAGAGGTGTGTGCGTGTGTGTCTCAGTGTGTGTGTGTGAGAGAATGTCTTTATTGTCTGCTTGTGAAGGTTTGCATCAGAGTTCATGCAGGTGACAGTGATTTGCAGGGAATGATGTTCCACTACGCTGTGCTTCTCTGGATTCATTCTCTCTCCATCTCACATGTGCACACACACACATACATACACTGTCCCTGTGCTTAGTGGTGCGTAGCTGAACGACTGAACAAACCTAAAAACCCCAAATGCTTTTGTGTGTGTGTGTGCATGCATGTTTGTGTGTTTATCCAGGAAGTAGCCAGGCCATAAACACACACACACACACGCACACACACACACACACACAGAACCCAGCTGTAAAGGCTAAAAGCTGTTGACGGAGTGAAGAGCCCTGCTGTAACATGGATTAAATTCAAAAGACTGTCTTTCTCTCATGGGCATCTCTTCTTCCTCGTCCTCTGTCTCTGTCTCTCTCTCTGTGTCTCTCTCGCTCTCTCTCTCTGTCTCTCTCGCTCTCTCGCTCTCTGACACACACACTATGTAAATGCAGCTGCTCTCCTTTAAGCAGTAATGATTCTCTTAAATACACCAGCTGCTTTTCAATTACTGCTTGTGTGTGTGTGTGTGTGTGTGTGTGTGTGTGTGTGTGTGTGTGTGTGTGTGTGTGTGTGTGTGTGTGTGTGTGTGTGTGTGTGTGTGTGTGTGTGTGTGTGTGTGTGTGTGTGTGTGTGTGTGTGTGTGTGTGTGTGTGTGTGTGTGTGTGTGTGTGTCATGTAATGAGGGATATTTGAAGGTCCATTCAGACCCAGGGTCATAGGGGCTGATTAATAACCCCACACCCACAGTGATCTGGGGTCAGTGTTTTGACAGAGCAGAGAGCCCAGCTTTAATCCCGTCACAATCACAGTGTAATTACTTTGCATTACTGCAGGTTTATCTCTAATTCAAGCAAACGTCATTAAGTAGAAGTGTCTCTTCGTTTAGAACATCATTACTCTGCATTACAGCCCCTTTTACTTTATCACCCAGAATTATGACATTACACTTTCATTAACACCAGAATTGGATCCAAATGGCTCTGTACAACACACTGTTTACTACCTTTGGTGTGCAAAACTGGGCAGTATGAGCTTATCAGCTGCAATTACTTCATTACACTTTTCAGTCAAATCACTTGTTGTGAACGTTTGAGTCTGTAATTGCAGCAGATAGAGAGTAGTTGTTTAATGAAGGATTTAACTATGTGCAGATGATGTGAACCTACACAAAGACTTAGTTCAATCACTGCTGGTAAGTTTTTTTTATTCTGTGCGTCAGTCTCAAGTGTAATTTTGTCACAAATTTACAATTATCCTGTGCTCATTCTGACCAATGTCACGTAAATAAATGGTACCATTAACATGATAATGTTTCATTAGCTTACCTTTTAAAAATGGCAGAATAATTGTGGTTTGTCCCGGCTCTGCTGTCACTGCTCAATGTCCATTTTTGTCTCCAAAGGAGATGTCGACTGTGTCACACAGTGCCACACAGTGCTTCTATATCTAGCTCTCCTCTCTGTTTGGGACTCATTGACAGGCAGGGCTAGAAGAGCTAGTTATGTACCTGACCTTCAAATTAGTTGATGACCCGCTCGACATCCTGAGCTTGTCAGGCGTGTTGGTTTATCCTAAATATGAGAAGATGAGCCGAACTCGGTTTGTTCAATCAAGTATTTATTTAGAAAGCAGTGAAAGGTATCAATCAGCAAAGCAATGGGCATCCAACAATTAGCATCAGAACACAAGACCCATCAGAACGCATCAAACAGCCGGCACCTGTCTATTTTATAACAGTAGATCTTGGTTCTTCCTCCTCGAAAGTGCGCAGGCGTAGGCCATCCTCTTGGTATTGGAATAAGGAAGTGACAAGGAGCCACTCCCAAGACCTTGACACAGCTGATGGCATGTGGGCCAATGGTGTTGACAATTGGAGAAAAGATTATTATTGCTATATAAAAACAATATTCTGTTTGTACAGACATTCCAAACAATTTAACCAAAACAACGAAACACAACTATAACGCAGACACATTCTAATTTTCAAGATTACACACTAGGAAGGAAAAGGTTATTTATTAATCATTTGTATAGAAGGCATTATATCTGACTCAAACTGCTTCTATCTTTATTCATTTAGAGTTGAGTCAGACACAGAATATAGCTAAAATATTGAAATCCTAACAAGCTACAACAGGTAACATTAGCAAACATTACTGGAAGAAACAGATTGTTGTTGCAAGAGATGCCCGTCAATACAAGCACACAAGTACATATAGATCAAAGCAGGATGTGGTTTTCCGTATTGGTTTTCTCCGAAGTCTTTAAGTTTTTCTGTCCTTCATAAGAAAAATCAGTCTGAGCAAAATAGGTTTTGTTACCCTTACCTTAACCATCACAAGTACATGCCCATCTTAACTATTATCTTTCATTTGTTTCTTTGGTTCTATGAAAATTGTAAAACATTTTGTTGAAACTTCTATTTTCAATCACAACTTTTTATCACAGACAATTTAAGTGTTTAAGAACCGGAATAATGTTTCTTTATCTGCTGTAGACTGGCGTGATGCAGAGCTGATGCGAGACATTGAGGCAGCAACAGGAGAAAACCTGGGTTCGGACAGAGTGGGTAAAAAAGGGAAGGGGAAGAAGAAGAAGTTTCCCAACCTCAGTGATCTGAAGCAGAGCGCCAACACAACCCGTTCCAGACTGGAGAAAAAAGTCTTCAACAAGTATGTACTGAAACCTCCTGTTGTAGCAGTGCTATAAAAGCAACCACTATTAGGTTAGTTTGCCATCATGTTGTTGACGAGTCTATCGATGATCACATTGTGGGCAGAGGCAAGAAACCTGTTTAACATTTATAGGTCATAAATGCAAGGATCCGGTGATAAAGTGTCTTTTATATTATAAATGACTATGGTTCAGGTCACATGTTCAAACGAGGTGTAATTGGAGTGAAGGTTGAACTGAGTCGTGTTTGTTGTTTTTTAATGTAGTGTTATGGTGTGTAACTTTATTTTCGCTCATTTGTTTTCTTTTTCACCTCCCATCTTGCGCTCCTGCCCTCGTTCTGTCCGTCCCTCCAGGAGCAGCATGCGGAGAGTGGCTCAGGTGATGAGTAAAGCTGACGGAAGAAAACATGACAAGTTCTCCAACCAGTTCAACTATGCTCTCAACTGACCTCCTGTCAGTGTCTAAGGCCTCTGACAAGGACTGAGGAGTGCTTCTCATTGATTCTGTTTGTACTGATCCATAAGGAATATCTTAATTGTTGATGTGAAAATGCTGTATATGAATCTAGTTACCAGATAAATAATTCAATTAGTGTTTAAAATATTAAACACTATTTGAACACAACAGTGCAGTTGGAATGATTTGACTTGTGTCTCAACTTTTTAGGGAAAGGTAATTTGATCATTAATCAAATGTATTATTGCATATTTATGATGTGCCGTTCCTGCCACATTCTTTTAATAGTTTTATAGTTTTAATGCCAAATCCAATTTTCATTTTGTACAACTGAAATGATTTGTGTTTTGGGGGAATAAGCCATGCAATACACTCCCTTCCCTCAGCTTTATGTGTTTGTGTCCTTGTATTGTCCTCTACTTTGAAAAGGTTAATTTGTATCAGGATTTCCATAAAATGGATGTCTTTAATAGGCTTAAATTGAGGTCAAACATACTTAGGGTGATTTTTGCTTTTTTAGCAAAGTTTATTGAATACACCAAAAGGATGTATCACTCTATGGAGGCCGTGTCTACGAAGCACATGTTTGATGCACCCCCCTTGGCTAATCAATCTATATTCCAAAAATGGGTTACATACACACTGGGCTACATTCTCATGTATGTGGGTAAGGTAAACATCTTGAGTTCAAAACATCAGCTCTGTTTGTCACTGGACAGAAATCCAGTGAAATCTTTTTATGACAGAATGAGGGTGGAACAAACCTCTCTACATAATCAAACTGTACAGACTGCTGCAAGGGCAAGTGTTTTCCAACCACTTTATCAAGAGAGGCGAAACCGGGTACTAAAATCCATTAGGAGTCAAGAGTTGAGTCATAGAAGAAGTGTGGTCAACTTTCAGATTACTGAAGTTATGGGTGAAAACATGTTCGGTCTCCAGAGGGAAATAAACTGAGCTGTGCCCATAAACCTGCAACTTCTCAGAGGAAGAATGGGAGGATCTTCAGATTTCTGACTGACCACCCACCAGCCTACCTTCCTCCCTGAAGGTTGAAACTTAACTAGTTTTTAATTTTACAAACTAATTCATTTGGTAATTGCCTTTGAAATACATTGTAATAAACTGTGGAAACCAACTGCACCCAAACAGACAGTTTACATATCAATACTAATCACAGCTCTCGTGAGTTACATTGTGTCCAATGTTATCAGTGATTTGATGTGTAAATAAAAACACAGAACCCTTTCTCCTCAAAGGTTAAACTGAAGAAATTATCATCTTGTAACAAATTACTTTTATTTTTATTATTACAACCTCTAGTATCATCAATTTGTAAAATATGTTACATGTTATAATTTGTTTGCAGGCTTATGTAAAAAAACTGCAAACATGGTGAGATAAGAAGTTTGCTTTGGTGGAGGTATGCAGTCTCCTAGCTACATATTTTATCTATTATATAATGTGAAAATACATCAGCTTGACAGTTTTATACTTAATAACAGCAATTTGCCTTTATATATAATTTCAGGTCTTACATATATACTTTGAGCGGCTGTGGATGAGAAAAAATGTGCTGCCCATGCACTGTATGAATGTGCTCATGAATGGGTGAATGGTAAAAGAAAATTGTACTGACAAGCGCTTTGAGTCTTCATAAAGACTAGAAAAGCACTGTATAAATACAGATCATTTACCAGAAGTGTTTCCACAGCAATATATATATATCACATTAACTTTGCAATTGTTATAGAACACAAAATATGCAAACCAAATAAGCTACTGTAGCTGTAGAAAACATTGTGTAGAAAATGGCTTATGTAGTAAACTTGTGAAACATTTGCAGACCAACAATCACTGAAGGAAGAAAAAAAAAGTTTTATCAGCAAGTTTGAGCCATTGTTTCAGTTCTTCAATCTGTTAAAAGTTTTTTTGTCAGTCTAGCTTCGGCCAAATGATAAATGTTTGAAACATTTTCTTTCCCTAGTGAAGCAAAGATGAACATTGAATCTCATAGAGGTTAGAGGTTGGATTGATTGCAGAAATTGCCACGACCACACTGGACTTATTTCACAGGCTAGTGTCTGACCTGATCAGTGCGAACATCATCTGGAACACCAACAGGAACTCTGGTGGTGGAGACGTGGTGTTAAGTGTTGGACGACCTATAAGAACGCAAAAGAGTGGCAACCTCTGCCTGGAAGCTCCTTTGTTTCAGTGGCTTTTGGACTCACATTGGTACAGTAACACAGGCAGACCCACCATGCATTAAGAAGGGCTTAACTGAGGGTTTGCAAAACAGCTAGTGGCACCACCTCATGTGGCACTTTAACCTTAAAAAAGATTCATTAAGGAAATCAACTTGTCATACTCCTTTGCTATGTGTGACATAGGACCAACATTGGATAGCAAAATGTGACTTCTGTTTTCTGTTTGCATCGATTGCTTTGAATTGAACAAAAAAAATCTAAGCAATTGAAACAGCTGAATAATTAAGCTGCACATTGCCATATTTTTTATTATTCTTCATGACTATTTTAAAGAGTCATATGTGAAGATATGATATTTAAATAACTTGGTTTGTATCAATTTTACAAGAAATGTGGTCAGTTTTGAAATGTGATATCGGACATGGTATTAAAGCATTTAAATTGTATGAATTGAATGGGTTGAGACTCACACCTTTAGTGACAAAAAACAAACCTTTCAGAATTTCCTGGTTCTGTCACATGTGCCAACTATCTAGGCTGCCATTTTGGAAACGTTGTTGTTGTCATGCAAACAAAGTCGCATGACATCATCCAGATGTTCCGTATGTGTCCCTTAGGGACTTCATGAGTTTTAGTCAATGTAAAGCTATCTTAAGTTCTGTGTTGACATGACTGCTGAACTCTCTTATTTCTCCCTGGAATTTCATTTGAAAATAGTGCATATATTGAACTTATGTGAAGCACATTGAATTGTCCCTGTGTTACTGCACAGAAAGACGTGCCTGTAAATGACTGGCTATAATTGTAAATGATCAAATTAATCTCATGATATGAGATGTTGCACGTGACATCTGGCATATGGCTAATTTCTGACATTTTGTTGGTGTTTGGAGCCTCTGAAATTTTACTTTGTGCAGACTGCATGAGCATCAGCACTCCTGCTAGCTATGAGTGGTAGTAGTAGAGTTAGTGGAGTTGAATCTGAAACAAACTGAGCTGAATCAAATCCAGCAGAACTCTAGTCTCTGCTCTATGATGTCAATTCAATTTCACTGTCACTAGTGTCATTATGTTGAGGGTCACATGGTCCGGGACATGAAGTGTCTGCTTGGACCATGGTTTAATTATTTTCAAGAAGTCACTGCTATTTGTTAATTCACTTATAACGATTTCATGCTGAGTTCAATTTTGAAGTCCATCACATCAACTGCAGGTACCCACAGCAGCCTACCACCAGTTTCCAACATAAAACCTCGGTGCTTTGAGGGCTACTTACTGCTGAACCACTGCACCACTGCTCCACTACTCCATCCTTCACTTCATAATTAAAAGGTCACTGGACAGGTTTCACTGTTTAATTGTCATTATTTTAATATCAAAGACAATTTCATGTTGAGCTGAGGATTTAATACATCCAAAGATTTTCTGGAAACAAATTCAACAGAAACAGTCCTAATGAGAACAATCACAGCTGGAGTTACACGGTACTAACAATAGATCAAGCCATTCCTTAAGTCATAAATAAACATTCAATATTCATACAGATTTTTATTTTTTCCAAACAAAGAACTCAGCTATTTGTCTATTACATATTTTAAAACAGCATTCAGAATAGGGAGCTGGAACATAGGTTTATGTACAGTTTCTGGTAGAGATTCACATTCTATCAAAATAATCCATTGAAAGTAAAGCCTTCAAACGTTGGTAGTAAAAACAGGAGCAGAGCTGAACATGAACTGTCTGCCTGTTGTGCTGCTGCAGTTCACTCGTACCACTGAAATGTTTCAGTCTCTGGCTCAGAGTGTTTTTGAGGGGGGATCTGTCAGGTTTGTGTGTGTGTGTGTGTGTGTGTGTGTGTGTGTGTGTGTGTGTGTGTGTGTGTGTGTGTGTGTGTGTGTGTGTGTGTGTGTGTGTGTGTGTGTGTGTGTGTGTGTGTGTGTGTGTGTGTGTGTGTGTGTGTGTGTGTGAAGCTTCCAACCTCTCTGTGGCGTTTGTCTACAGATGTGTGCTGTAGAAAGCAGGGGCAGCATAGCTCTGCGTCCCCAACATAAATGGGGACAGGACGTGGCTGGCTGTGAGGAAAGGGAGCTGAACCAGGCTGCCAGTGGGAGGGTGATGGTGGCTGGCATAGCCAGCATGCATGGCCAGGTGCCCACTGACTGGGGGGGATTGGCTGAGAGGACTGAGACCCCCCAAGCCTCCTCCCCCTACTCCCCCAGCCCCTCCTGCGCCGGTGGGAGCGGACGTGTCTGCACCAGGGTTTTGTTTCTTCCACTTGGTCCGGCGGTTCTGGAACCAGATCTTGACCTGAGTCTCAGTGAGGGAGAGCGACAGGGCCAGGTTAAGCCGCTCACACACTGATAGGTAGCGGGTGGACTTGAACTTGTTCTCCAGCGCCACCAGCTGCTCGTACGTGAAGGCAGTCCGGGCTCTACGGGGCTTCCCTGACTTGGAGTCTGAGCCTGAGCGCTTCCTCTTGGGCTTGACCCCTTGGCCCCCATGCGTCTGGCCATTGCTGATCTGGCCTGCAGACCCTCCTCCTGGGCTATTGGTGTCTCTGGAGGGGTCTTGGTGGCTGTGCTGGCCCTGTTCTCTCTCTCCACTACTGGGCAAGGCTGAGCTGCTCTCTTCACTGCTGTAGGGGCCATCTGGACCCTCTGAGTCTGGCGTCCCGGATCTGTGATATCCATCTTCATCTGGGCTTCTGTATGCAAAGCCTTCCTCTGAAAATACACACAGCAAAAGCAATGTCAGATTAAAGCTATTGTCATAATCACAACTCAGATAAGGAACTGTTGAGGTTAATACCACTCAGTAACCAGAGGGTTGAGCTACACTTCCTCTAATGACCATTCTCAGTGCAACATTTCAGGCTCAACAAACTAAAGTACTGAAAAAACAATTGGAAGTGACATGAAAGAACCAATCTTTGTGAAGGAAATATTCTGTCCAGGAGTGGACTGATCTATGGAGCCTCAGGATATGGCTTTAGGGCCCATTTCCACGTCCTCTTTCTCTCAGTCTCTCTTCATGTTGATTTTAGCAAACAAAACAGTTTTTCCTTGTACCCTAGATTCCAGCATCCTTTTCTGCCTCAGATTTGTGGTGTGACAGTGAATTTGTAAATATTTATAGACAATCACCATGAAAGCAACAAAAAAAATCTTATTATCTATAATGTATTATGTTGCATAATACATAAAGTAGTTTGTGTTTTTCTAATTCATCAAGTGACGAATTACCACACATATTACAATTATAATTCTCTTTGAGCCGTTATAGTCCAACGTTTGGAGATTGTCCAATTCAGCCAGATCAGTCTCCGTAAAGGGTCTAAATCATCTGAAGAGGCCAAAATGAGCTGTGGGCCCTCAGTGAGGACAGCTGGAGTTCCTGCTACTCCTGCTTGGCTGTTTGTCAGATAGTTTCTGTTGTTACAAAATAATAATGCAAACTAAAAAAATATTTAGTGAATACTGTGGTTGAAGTATTTCAATTTGCAATTATACAAACAACTGGAGCCTTACCTGAAAAATTGAGTTATATGTGAAAATGTGAACATTTTGTCTAAGTGTAATTAAAATCAGTCCTATTTTTATTATAATTGTAATAAGCCACTTTCATGAAAAAATGTAAACCTACTCTGCCCTGAAACATGGTAGAAGAGTGACCACAGTGAAGCAACAATTCAGGTAAAAATCTTTCAACTCATGTTCACATGTGTCTGGAATAAAGAGTTCAAAGAAAAGACTTTCAACAGGTTAGGAAGATATGGAAAAAAAATCTTTAAAGAAACGGTAAATGTCCAGCTTATATATGAGAATCACCTTCACCACGGTCCAGGGATTTCAATGAATTCGTTTGATTAAAATATATGGTTTGGTTTTGCGTTCTCTCGATATGAATCAATTTTCTCTCTGTTAATTTTGTATTCGTTTTTTATTCATTATTAAAGCATTGGTACATTTATCCTAATAATTAATTAAGTCATACTTTGATCTAAATGTTAAAGAAATTTACGAAATTAATACAATAAATGAAGAATTGAAATAGCAGACAGGAAACACACAGTACAGGCTGCTGTTTGAAACCAATATTCACCAAATAATAATACCGTTGTCACACACGCATGTACACGCAAACATTCACAATTAGCCCACCTCGGGCCTTTTTTATTCTTGAATTAAGCTTTACTTTTTATAGTTATATCAATATTTAAAAATATAATAATAATAGCTGTATTTTTTATTATTATTACGCATTAATAATAATAATGATAATAATAATAATGTATCCATAATATATAAGGGTTATTATAATTCTTGTTATTATTATTTCTGATGGAGTGTGTGTACTGAGCACGTGTCCGCTCAACACAAATGGACGGGGGGGGGGGGGGGGGGGGGGGAGGCGTAGAAACATAGCGGAGTGAAAAGAGGCCAGAGCCCGTGTTTAAAGGTTCATTCCGTGTAAAGTCACACTTACTCCTCGGGTACTCCTCGGCCCCGTAGCAGCCTTTGGGCTCCAGATCGGGCTCGCGCTCCACCACTCCTCCTCTCCGGTTCTCCGCTCCGTAAGCGCTCAGTTCGCGCTCTCCCCGGTCGCTCGCGTGTTGCTGCGGTCGCCGGCTGCTCGTGAACTTGTTTGGGTCCAGGATGTCCAGCACGGAGAAAGAGGTGGTCCGGTGCCCGGTGGGGCCCTGACAAACAATACACCACAATTCGTCATTTCGTTACAAGCTGCGTTTATTCACTGTGTCCAGAAGTGCAGCTGTTCATACGACACAAACCTGTGGAGCTCACCGCCTCTCATCATGTCTAACCGACTTACAATTACTTAAAGCTTCTACCACAACTACCATTATTATTATTATTGTTATCATTATTATTATTTTAGTCGCAATATGATTATTCATTTAGAATATGTGCCACAATTCTTTACATTACGATGTAATAATAATAATTAGTGTAAAACACATGTAACATGATTAATACAAGGAAAGTAATAATGATAAAAATATTATTGTTATTATTAATAATAATCAAAGTTTAGAATGGGTGAGCCAGAGTAGGGACATGAATAGTCCACAACTGTACCTAGTGTTAAAGTTGGCTATAGAAACACGCTGTGACCTGGAGGCAGACAAACAGCAGTGTGAACTGCGCACATCACAGCCAATAAAACGGACTGTAAAGTGTATTCATAAAGCAAACAGACACAGCAGCGACATAAATCAACGAGATTTCTTGTATCCAATATGTAGCGGTCAGTAGGCTATCAGCAGGCAAACGAATCAAGCCCACTTGTACTTCTACACTTGTGCTGTTGAAGAAAAGCAGAGTGGAGAATAAAGGAAAAAAAGCCCTTATTATTTTTGATAAGCGAAACCAACATGTGATTTTCAAAAGATCGTTTGCATTTATTTTTAAGCCTTGATTTATTATTTCCCTAAAATCACCAAACACTCATGAAAGTTACATCAGTTTGACCCCACATGATGCTGATATGCGCATGAAATTTATTTCCTGAAGATTTATGCCAAACCAAAATGGTGCCAAAAGTATGTAGTTCAGTGGGGTTTAGGACCAGTCACTCACAAACGAAGTAAGTCTAGTGAAGGTCTACATGAATAATCTCACATTAATAATATTATTATTCTCTCTTTTAATAATCCGAGGGACCGTGAGGGTTGGACCACAGGACCTCATTTCATTTCATTTCATTTCACAACAGCCAACCACAAAAATACACACAATCTTGCGTATATATATATATACGCAAGATTGTGTGTATTTTTGTGTGTGTATTTTTGTGTGTGTATTTTTGTGTGTGTATTTTTGTGTGTATTTTATATATATATATATATATTCTTATCAGGACATCAAAACCGGGTTGTAATCTACACCAGACACATTTAATCTGTCTCCGATAAATTGACACGAGGGTTTCCCGACAATTTAAGTCTACTACTTTAATTTTTAAACGATAATACTTAATTTTTCGTTTAGCTGATAATGTTTCTAATTAAAAGGAAGGGAAATATTTTATATCATTTACATGCTGCACTTCACAATTCTGACGCTGGGGATTTCATTCTCCTCTTTATCATAAAATAGCGAAAGAAGAACAAATGAGCGTGTTTGACATATGGAAATGTGTGTGATTTTTTATAGCTTTTTCCTCTTTTAAAACCACTTTCAAAACTGGCTCCTCATTTTGATTACATGTCTGACTTGGGCCTCACCGAAGGACATGTCACCACAGGGCCGCAGGACGTCTAACATGACCAATTCCATTACGATCATCATCATCAAAATCATCCTCATAATCATCATCATCATCTAACCCCAAACAGTTCGCCACTTACACGCTAAACCTCACTCAACAATCATTGGTTTTCTTCTACTTTTAATCACGTGTAACTTTTGACGTGTTGAATCTCTGCTGTCAGTGTGTGTTTGTCTGAAGTGCCCCCCCCCCCCCCCCCCCCCCCCTCCCTCAAGATTGATCCATGCATCTACCTGCGGTGGCGGGACTAACACCGGGTTTGTCGGCGCGGGCTCCGAGTGGTTCTCCCCGGCCTGAACATCTCTGCCTCCGGCTACCGCGTTAGAGAAGAGCCGCTTCTCCCCGGCGGCAACTCCGTCCAGCACGTCTCCGCTGTCCGGGCCCACCACTGTCTGAATCCCGTCCCCGTCTGGCGCTCTGTCCCGGCTCATCACGGACTGGACCGCGTCCACCACGGGTCCTGCTACGGCTCTTTCCCGGTTTATCACGGCCTGGACCCCTTCTCCTCCGGGCCCCGGTACCGCTCTGTCCCGGTTCATCGCTTTACTCGCCTTTTCCCATAGATCGAAAATCCGGATTAAATTACAGGTGCGGTGTTGAATGCAAAAAGATTCCGATTAAACCGTTTTACAGGGACTGCATATTTCGAAAATATTGAGTTCACACCACGCAGCGGTCAACATCCAGTGTGAGGGGATGTTTTCAGCCCGGTAAAGTTTTCCATCGGTGAGAATGGAGGGATGCGGGAGTGAGTGGATCAGGCTACCGGACGTGGTCCCGTCAAACTTTGAACTTCTTCTCTCCGGCTCTGTCCCTTCATCCTCCGCGTCCCCGCTACAACACAGCGTCCGCCCTCACGGAGTCTGTGAGTCTCGTTCGGCTCCGATGTCCCGCTCTGGCACTTACACACACACACACACGCATAAAACAGCGCAGCGTCCCGACCTCCAGCACCGCGCGCTTAATCTGCTCACCGGAGGGTGCGCGCTCTGGAAGCCTAACGGGAGTTGAGGGCGGAACGGACGCTGATCTATCTGTAATGGTTAAAACGCACACACACACACATACACACACACACACACACACACACACACACACACACACCTACTCGCTCTCTCTCTTCCCCTCTCCCTCCCTCCCTCTATTAGTTAAGTGAAGACCCCCACCCCCTCTCTCTTTTAGCGCCTCCAATTCGCAACTCATTTTTCGATTTTTAGCCGGTCCCTCTATTCTCTATCCTACATTCACATATAACCCTGTGTGTGGGTGCGTCTGTGCGTGCGTGCGTTTCTCATTGTTTCTGCATTCCTATTCAACTCTGCGGGTTGTAATTGGCTACAAATTAATCCAGTTCCACTAATAGTCCATTATCTCAGGGCTGCGCGCACACAACGTTGAGGTGCAGACCAGTCCATCACGAGCACGAGGACGACCAGACAGAGCAAAGGAAGCGCGCGCTCGCACCTCTCAGGATGTGAGTTTGTTTGTGCGCGTGCCTGAGCAGGTGAGAGGTGTGTGGCCTGCAGCGAGGCGGGCAGCTGCAGGGACACACACGGTTAGTGTGGAACTGAGTGCAAACTATAGCTGATGCGTTAAGCTCGACCAGTGCATCCACATGAATGCAGCTCTTATCTCGGATGCAGATTCCAGGTCAGGGCCTCTCCTCAAAACTCAATTACGGCCTGAATAAAGCCGGTAATGTCCCCGCTGCAGTGAAATATTGATTCCTAATCCTTGGCAGTCATTACTATGCCAGAAAATAATAGACCACAGAATTGGATTTTGATTTAACACACGACGTGTTTATTCTAATGCTGGGGATTTAATATTCCGTTGACTGTCATTTTGAACCGCAGAGGGTAGAGAGCAGTGATGAGGCTCTTACGCAACACTTTTTATATTGTTGTGGAAGAAATTACAAAAAGAAAGAGAGGCGACGGGACATCTTTCCTGTCCTCCTCCCGGGTCCTGATACGCAAGGTCAGCTCCATGTAATTGCCTTGCTCAATGATCCTTAGGGGGACAAAATAAAAAAGTTGTGCAAAATAATGGCTGAAATAATGAGACATGATTAGCCAATCAGAGAGCTGAACCCATTACGAGCCATTTGATCTACTTCCTGCTTCCGCTCGGGGGCTTTATGACTTTATTTTAAACAGTCAATGTGTGAACTTTATATCACAGCAGCTTATTCACCTTGGGAAATATTAGCATTTTAAGAAGTGGAAGAAAAGCACTACCACCCACTGCAACAGGAAGAGTGAACAAAGGAGTATGGAAGGCTCTCATTATTTTTGTTTTATCTGCATGTGAGATGCAGGGCTGCATAAATCCAGGGCCTGTCAAATAAGAGACACATGACAACTTTACTCTTGGTTAAAACATGATGCAGTTTAAATATCAGTTTGACTCCATGATTCTGACAAGTATGGTTATTGCCAAATAGACCCTAAAATCCAGATACTTACAGAGTATTCAGATCTCTTGTCCCCTCCAGATTTTTTAGATAATAATAGCAACAACAACAACAAAACCAAAACAATTATTATACTTATTTTATGAGTTTAATGATAATAATTACATATGAACAGTATAAAATTATGTAATGATATAAATAGCAAATATATTAGAAAGAGCATCAACAAAAAGAGAACATTATCAGAACAATTTAATATTGTTAAAATATAGTATTGTCTTAATTTCATAATGTAATTAGGCTTATGTATGTGTGTGTGAGCGTGTGCGTGTGTCCTTTTCCCACCGTGTGCCAACAGACTCCCTCTCTCTAGTCACAAGTGTACGTGTGTGCTCGTGTGTCAATGTGTGAGAGGGAATGCGTGTGTGAGTCTTGTGTCTATAATTATTCTAATGAAGGTTAACGAGCTCTACTCAACCTCCTCTTTATTTAATTAATTTCAGCCAGTAATGAATCATAATTACTATAATTAGCAGCTTAAGCGGCTTGATCTCACAGTGGTGGTTGGTCAGAGTGAGGTGATGATACAGAGGCTTCCATTTCCTCGTCCCTCTGCTGATACTGTCTCTGCTCAGTTGCATGTATATGCTCCACACAAGTTCACACGACTATACCTCCCCCCTGTTGTTATTAGAAAACCTGAAAATCCAACCAACCTTCTGGTCATATTTAAATAAATGTATGTTTCTGCTGGTCTTGTTTTGGTGAAATGTTTACATACTGTTCTTTCATGTACAATATCACATTACATTTCAAATCACAGATATCTTTGTCATGAAAGGCTTTGTATTAAAATGCTTTTATATTTTGCCAGCATTTGTGTGAACAATTTCAGTTAACAATTCAAATGTTTTTACTGAGGTCCTGAGCCAAGAATCATAAAGCCTACTTATATAATTAAAAAATGTAAAAACATTGACTACTGACACGAATATCTGCTATCAACAAATACCAAAAAAACAATTTCATCTAAATTAAAGATGTCCTTCTTCTCTTCCTCCTTTTTCATACATCTCTCTGCTTCTATCACATCTCTGCTTTTTTCAAGGTTCTTTATTTTAGATCAGCACTCCTCCTCCTCCCCATTAGAGGAGTTATAGTCCCTTGCTCCACTCACACACATTTGACCCATCCGCCCCCCCCCACACACACACACACTCACACAGTTCGACCACAATACATACTAACAGTTAGACACTCAGATAGCATCTGACCTGAATAATTAATTAAATATGATAGCTGATTAAAAAAAGCATAACTAATAGTGTAATATCTCAAGCTGTCGTCTTTAATAGTCAACATTGTGTGTGAGTGTCTTATCTGCTGCAGACAGACGCTCTCACTATTGATTCCTGTTCATTTCAGTTGTCAGGCAGACCACTCAGCTCATCTGGAATCATTAAACTCTACTGTCTACCTGTCTCTGTGTCCCCCAATGTCTCTCTCTCTCTCTCTCTCTCTCTGTCTGTCTGTCTATCTTTCTATCAGATTTTCTAACATCATTGTTTATATTTCATCCACTAAATTTACAGTAATTTTATTAACATTTCAAGGATTAAACTGTGGCTGTTTAATATATTTCTAATATTCAAAAAATCTGGGCAAAACAACATTAACCATCTTCTGTAGCACTGTATGTGTGTACGTCTTATTCCTACAGCTTCAGTAGCATCACCATAGTAAAACACATCAGCAAGCCATCCAGCTGCATTAACATTTTTAATACTGTTTTTTTTTGTCTTAATTTACTCAGTATTTGTTACAGGGACAATTTCCAGCTGAGGAATCAGAAAGATGGATGAATTGATCGTTTCAGGATGCCGAGAGGTGACGTACCCTTAGTTTGATTGTGGTGCTGCAAAATAAATCTTGTGAAGACCAATCAATTACACAACTCATTCCACACCAGGAATTAATGTTTACTTTCCTCTCAAATAAACTCAAACCTTTCACATAACTTCCCTCGAGACATTCAGGGTCAAGTCTCTCTGACAAACTTGCAACAAGAATGTGTTTTCAATCTACTACGAGGCCTCTGTGTTACTTCGCTTGATCTAGCAAACAATGGTACTCAACTGCTGACCATGCAGGCAATGTGCTAACATAAACACACACACTCACACACACACATATGACCATCAGATCAATATTTATGAACTACCGTGCTCCTGACAAACAAGTGAGCCACATCCAAGTTATGGCAAACAATCAGCACAGACAAAAATTCACAAGAGCCATTTTATTGTCTGCTAATTGATTAATTCAGTTAATCCTTCAACAGCTTCTATTGCGATCCAGTTCTAGAAAGATGTTCAGCCCTACAACTGTCTATTTGGCCATTTAAACATGTTGTTGGTTCAGTTCAATTCACTGTGGAGGGTGTTTTTATGTGTCTGTAATGATGTAAATTCCAGGATGCCAAATTACAGCTGGTTTGACTGCTCTCAGTAATATAATGATGAAACCATGTCAAATTTTGTTGAGTTCTGACGTATACATGGGGCTGGATTACGAACTGGACAAACCGGCCAAGCCCTCAGCCCCATGCACACTGTCAGGGCCTCACATTCATTTATCTGCATTTATTCACTAGTAATTTGATTGTATCAATAAAGGAACTCTGGCCATAAACCTTTGTAGCACCTTACTTGAGCGTGAATTCACATATCGAGGTCACTATGTCAAAATGAACATGACCATATTCCTATAGAATGTTTTATTGAACTAAAGCAGGGTAATTTAGCCATGTGTGGTATGGAAATGACCTTTAAGCACTAGAGGAGTTCAACATGAGCGAGGGGTATAGAGTACTCCTTTGCTTTGGTAAAGGTGTTAATCCAGCTCCATGATCAATTTTAAACTGCATGATGTTTATTGTTTTTTAATTGAATTGCATTATATTGAGACATCTATTTAATATTCTCTTTCCTTGACAGTACAAACAGTTTCCGGGTACAGTACAAATAGCAGCGGGGAACAATATATTTGAGTCCAGCAGATCTCTGATATACCAGGTAATACATTATGTTATAGCTCACACTATACAAGCTATGCTTACATATAGTACATACTTTACATGTCCAAAAACAACTGGCCACTTTTGAATAGATACTGTACAAAGATCTGCCTCCTGTAAGAAAGAATTACAGGATAAAATTTACTTTTCTACTCTTTGTGCTCATCGCCCTCAGATAATTGGAAAAAGTAGTAATAGAAGTAGTAATAACATGTTTATGCGCTGCATCTACACAACATTACACTGTGCTCACTGTGGTAGTGCAATGAAATACAACAATAAACACAATGAAAATTATGGATTTTTAGGGAAGTGAAACGTTTATAGTGTTCATCTATGCAATACTCTGTTCCTGGATGAGAGGGTTGTGAAGTGATGAGAGGTGATGTCCAGCTTTAAAAACCTGAAATCACTTAAAAGTCTTTGTGGATCTTCAGGGCTAAAATGGTTAAACATATCACTTTATTCTCACAGTGGCGCTTTCACACAGTAGCAATGATATCTTTGCAGCACAGTCCTTCGTTTTGAGTGTGTGTGTGTGCGTGTGTGTGAGTGTGTATGTGTGTGTCAGTGATTGGTTTCTGTTTTATGGACTGGCTAGCAGAGTGCTAGTAATCCGCAGAAATAAATCTGCTTTATTTGACCTTAGTGTTAACTGCAATAAAGTACACTTTACTGCTGGACAGAGACATGTACACACACACACACACACACACACACACACACACACACACAAACACAGTGGCCAGCTATCGGGTCATTGCTGGCCACTTGACAACATTTATAAGGACATAGAGAGGGAAATGTTTTCTACACGGGCTGTCCTGTAGCTACAGATTACACACACACACACAAAAAGACACACACACACACACACACACACACTCATACACACTCACTGAAAACCTGTTTACCATGTCTGTTGCAAATAGATTTATACTGTGGTTCATATTATTACGTTATTGTTTAACTTGGTCTCATTCATCTCTGATATAAAAACCTGGCCTATTTAATGTTTATTCTCCAAGAATTCAGACTTGCTGTCAGGTGCAGGTTGGACTTGTTAACAACTCTGTTGAACTCTGGTAATGTTTGGACAGATATATTTACCATACTTTTCACAAGTGTAACCTTTTTATTCATGGGCTTGGCTGATGCCTTTGCAGCAAGTAAGCAGCCAATAGAGATGGAAGAAGGCTGAGCTTTTTTTGGGGGACATAATTCTGCAACATAGAAAATGTCTGTTCGGTCTGTAAATAACCACATGCTTGAGTTGAATGGGGCAGAAGTAGAAACATTCATTTAAGGTCAAAGCTGTCACATCTGACAGGATGTCTCTCAGGAGCGTGCAGTACACTGTTTTCATAATAATGATATGACCAATTGTTTTCACAGAAGAAAACAACTTCCATTTCTTGTCTTCCCGTTTCATGTCTCTATTGTCGTCAGCTATCTTGTTTCTGTCACATCCAATAACAGTAGAAGAAAGTCTTCCACTCATCATAATTATGAAGAGATGTTCCAATTTGAAGAGCTTCAGCCTGGATAATTAATTCATATTCTTGGACATTATAACATCGCCAGCTACATACATAGCTAATTAGTGCGGCAGAACGTTACATTTCCTATGTTCTAAAATAGGAAGCGTTTAGTCTTAAAAGGCATAGAGGTATTGATGGCTGATCTATTGGGCAACATGGTTTTCATCGAACTACCATACAAACCAGTAGCCAGTCAGATTTACCTTGAGCCTCAGTGAACCCCCAAGTTCAACCTGTATCATTGTATCATTGATTACAAGGCAAAAAACCCTGATGACACTAAGACGCAAAGGGAATTTATTACACATGACACACGGAGCTTATCTTTCCAGCTTCTCCTTCCTCTTCTTCATCCTTATCACATTAAAGTAAGTCATATCTCATCAGTACATGTTACTGACTTGACCCCTTCCCCGGAATCCCTTGCTTTATCGCCCGCAGATCCGGGCCCGCTGTGGCCGCACCATGGATTACGATTGTGGATCGCGCATCAGAGGGCGCAATGGTGGATCCAGTATGGCGGATTCTATATCATGCGGACTGATCTTAATGGTAATGATGGATCCTGTGTCACGTCCTGTGTCACGAAATTATCCTTCAAAATGTTAACTCTCATCAACGCTGCTAAAAACTTTAATCCTGATGATGTTTTCCTACACCTGACATCTATTGAACTTCTGTCCGTCCTGGGAGAGGGATCCCTCACATGTGGCTCTCTCTGAGGTTTCTACGTATATTTACCCTGTTAAAAGGGTTTTTAGTAGTTTTTCCTTACTCTTGTTGAGGGTTAAGGACAGATGTCACACCATGTTAAAGTCCTATGAGACGAATTGTGATTTGTGAATATGGGCTATACAGATAAAATTTGATTGATTGATTGATTGATACAAAGTTTGGAATGTGTCGTTATCATCCTGAACATCAAAGAAAGGGGTTAAAATGTTTAACCCTTCAGCGCTCTGATGCCAATAACATTATGATCAATGTTGTATTTGAATTTGCTGTTCTTAAACATGGTAATTCTTGTAGCTCAGAGGACTCTATTAGTGGAAAAAAGGTTCTGGGGAGAATTAAAACAACAATACAAAATAGGATCAAGTAAGTACATATCATCAGTGTTGTACCAATTTTAGTGTGACCACACAGGCATGGGTGCTGGCTGAGATACTGGCTCCCAGCTGAGACACTGAGCTCCACATTAAATGTAATGTATTCAAAAGTATGAATTATGAAAGCAATTAAATTATAGTGGTCTTAGAAAGTCCAAGAAACGATTAGACAAAATAAGTTTGAGACGACATTGTTCCACGATCAGAATGTATTGGCAGTTTTCTTCACTGCTTCAGTTCAGTGGATTGTGGGTTTCAGAGGAGACAAACTGTTTGTACCTATTAAAGTAGTTGTGTTGCTGGCTGCCGCTTGAGGTGAATGAGAGTATAAACCCAGTGAGACCAAATAAAAAACAGTGACTCCTGTTTCAGTATAGACCAAAACTAGAAATATCACTTTCTCTTAAAGCACTGAATTAAACTGATAGCTATCTGTATTGTCAAAGACTGAATAAGGGACTTAATAAATCTCAAACACATGCACGCACACGCACACGCACACACAAACACACACACACACAAAAATACACAGAGAGAGAGAGCTGTCAAGTATAACATCAGAGCTCCAGGCAGAGAAATGTGGCAGCAGCAGAAAAAAAAGCAAATAAAGCAAATGGTGTTATCAGTAATTTAACAGCAGGCTGATATGGCCTATTGATCTGTCCAGTGGAATCTTTTATCTCCACAACACAATGTATCCACTCTGCTGTTTATGACCCCACCACACCACCACCACCAACCCACCACTAGCACCACACATAGTCTATTACAAGTCTTGGGTCTATCAACACATACTGTAGGGACATACTTATCACAATATAAACACAACACAACACAATTGGACCAAGAATGTTTATGATCCTGAGCTTTGTGTTTTTTTGGCTCTACCACTAGTGGTCACTAAACTCACAAAATAAAAAAAATTTGCCGCATCAATTTAGAATCATTGTTGTATGAGTGCTTATTGTTAATGTGGCTGGTGCAGTGGTGTGTGTGTGTGTATTTGTGTACAGTATGTGAATGCTTCTCTGAACCAAGTTGATGGCCTAATGTTAATACATTTGCTCCATTAATGATAATTACAGTAATTGCTAATTGCTGAAAGGCAGATACTTCGTTTAGTATCCATGACTTGACAAACAGGTGTAGTTATCTTGCTTTAGTTATTGTAAAGAGAGCTAACCAGGAAACATCAGTAAAATGATTTCAATGGATTTCCCGAAAGCTAAGTGGGGAACTTTTAGTAAGCTCAGTGCAATGGACACTCTCTCAGCACACTGCTGCCATTCAGACACTTATTAGCTAAACAACTTCAAACTCTCTGTTTCTTGTCAAGCTCTGTTAATCCTTCTTTTGTTGATATTGTGCATGTCCTTTCTTCGGTTCTGAAATGGTTCATGACTAACAATGTTATTTATGCCATTACTGCTGAATTGGCTGATTTTCACACTGGATGGGAGGACTGATCAGATGTCAGAGTTGTGACTGTGTTCAGACAGACTGGTCCACACTATGAGAAAAAACTCAAACATTTTGGTAACTCCAAAGTATTCATATGTTGCCTGCATACTTTAAGGAGCAGGGGTTTGTTCAGAGAAAAGAAAAAGCCCAAGTTGACCTGTAAAGTAACTAATTTCTTTTTCTGTTGGGTCATTAGCAGAGTGATGAAATTACATTTTGAATTAATCAATCATTACAATTAGTATCGTGTGATGAGCCCCCATGGAGCATAACCCAGCATTATGTGTATTAATCAGGTGTTAGTCAATTCTTTTAGTGGTTTCAAGGGGTCAGTCAGGAGAAAATTATCTTAACATCAGCAACACCTCTACAGTTGAGCAACAAACTCTGCTGTGTGACCTCTTTAATGCTACATATCTGATTGTCATAATAACTGGCACACACACACACACATACACACACACGCTCCTCTATTCACTCTATAATCTCTCTGCTTTATTTATCTATTCTATCCATCACAGAATTAAAAGACACACACTGTAGTTAAAATTCCCAATAAATCCATGTTCATCAAGCAAGGTGCAGCAATTATATCTCCTTTATGGCACCCCTGTTGCCAGCGGTACCCGCAAATCTTTTGTTAATTAAGATCATCCCATTAAGAAACTAATTAACAATTAGCATAAACATAATTAGTGAATGCTGACATTTGGCGTGCTCCATTGTTGAAATAATTTCTAGAAATTGCCCTCAGAGGTTTTTGTCAGAGGGGGATAATGGTGGTACTTTGTCATACATAGCCATAAAAACAAAGAGGAACATAACAAGCTTCCCAGCTAATTTTCATAATGTGTATGAATGTATGTGTGCTTGCCTGCATGCATTACTGTGAGTTTGTGAGAGTGTGTGTCAGAGAGAGAGAGGCAGTTTAGCATACAAAAAAGAATAGAACAGTTGTCTTGAAGAGTTACAAATCGTCATGTTCTTTCCTATCTACAAAAGGTGTTGGTTCCAAAAAGTTTGACTCATTACCTTCATGTTGTTCATTTGTGTGTAATTGTACCTTTGCTTTGACTTAATGTTCTATCTGAACCAATAATAGATGCAGCCAATCATCAAACTCAGTGTTGTCTCATTGGATGTATTGAAGATCAGTGGCATTGAGATGTCTAAAGAGCTTTGATTTTTATTTGGCCAAAACTTTGCACCAATGCTTTAAAAAATCTTTGGTAATATGCAACAGAAACCAAACCAATCTGCCTGAATAACTTTTTCAAAGAAAGATAACCAATCCAAAGGGACGCCAAAGACAGTCAATGAACAAAGAAAAACAGGCTTTGGCTCAGGAAGTTGAGTGGTAGAGCGTCCACTAATCAGAAGGTTTTTATTCTCCGCTGCAACTGTCAGGAGAATAAAAACAAAGTGAACCCCCAAAGTGACCCATGGTGGGTATTGCTGGCAGTGTGTAACTGATGTGTGACAGAAAGAAAGAAGATCCATACAGGAAATAATGCGAAACAGACCGCAGATTATCAGTTGTAGAGCATGTCCATCCTGGAGGCTACTTTAGACCTGCACTTCGATGGAGGAGAGTGTGAGGGGCTGGTGGTCTGAAGTGAGCACAGCCTTGATAGCCGCCTCCTGGTTTTCCCTGTCAAAGCGAGCATAAAAGCTGTTGAGCTCGTTAGGGAAGGAGGCATCACTGTTTTGGCTGAATAATACTGATATCTCATACCCCCCATGCACACACACACACACACACACACACACACACACACACACACACACACACACACACACACACACACAAACACACACACACACACACACACACACACACACACACACACACACACACACACACATACACATACACACACACACACACACACACACACACACACACACACACACACACACACACACACTGGCCAGTCTCCTCTTTCATCTCCTCTCCTCCCCAATGGGCAGCAGTCTTTAGAAAATTAACTTTGAAAAGTCCGGGAGAGACATACAATTCATCACATACAGCTCTGTCAACCACAACACTATTAGAGACAGGGGTGGAACATGTATGTGCGTGTATGTGCATGTGTGTGTTGCAATGACAACCATCCCACAGAAGCATTTACTGTAGGTCTGTCTGGGGATGTCTCTGCATCTCAGTGTGAGTGCACGTGTCTGTGTGTATGTGTGTGTGCGTGTTGCCATCTTCAGAGGCTTTGATAAATGTTTCTATTTGATGGTGTGTTTCAGGCACACTGGCTGTGATGTGATGGATGGATAGAAAGAAGCTGCTAATATGTGGGATCGGACTAAACACTACTACACTGGTATCACCTACACCCATCCTGCTATTAACACATCACCTGTACATACTTAGTGCAATAGGCCACCACCGACAGGCAATAATATTATCCGTGCTATTATACTTCTGAAATGTTTAGTTGTAGTCTTAAATGTTAATGGCAATCTCAGTCTGTTATTCTGTATGTATTACCTTCTAATTTAACAAAGATATGGGAGAAATAGTATATTATAGGTTATTTTCCAATCAAAATTCTATTCTTATCATTCTAATTAGCATATAGAGTTGATGTGATTAACACCTTAGTCTACTTAGTGCGTCTGCCTGGGTAAGGTGCATTGTCAGTGTGTGCAGTTGTAAAGCTGTTGAGAGATCAAATATTTGTGTCTGCACTAGTGAGTCTTATCAAATGGGCACCTTCAGGGTGAAAAATGGTCAAGTGGGGTATATCAAACCCCTGTGCACCATGTCCTCCTATTGAAGCTAATTGCTGCCAGTTGAATATAATGGTCAGACGGGCATTCACTGCAGATCAACAGAATGAGTTAGAAGCAGTCAGCTCCACGGTGCATGCTGACAGAGTCCTCCCACATTAGGAGAAAAAGTGGGCAAATAAGACCATCCAGAGTATCTTTGAGATTTGAATTTGTGATCAAAGATCAAAACTGTGCTCTAATTCCATAGTTGTGCCACAGGACTGTTTTAACAAAAAGCCCTGCTAACAGGATTCCACAGCTGCAATCTACAACCACTGAACCCATTTGATTTTTAAATTGTTCCTTAATGACCTTTGCAGGACCTTGTAGCTGAAAGAAAAGTGCAATACCACAGTCTAATGTCAGTTAGCACAGTGCGAGTCTTGTTAGCTCTAGTGTGTCTCACTGGAAACTGAAGATAAACAGAACAGCTTCAATATTGAATAAGAGGCCAAGAAACACTCTTGTGCTGAAATACATGTTTTCTTGAAAATAGACTAAAAGATCATAAAAGATAGTAATTACTGTGGAGCCAAGTTTAGCTAATGTGCATGAGTGCGGAACACTGAACGCCCCTGAAATTGTGGTGCACTTGATATGCCCACTTGGTAATCTAGCATTGGTGCAAGTTAGGGTGACTATTTATAATTCAAAAATATTCTGGTGGGCTGATGCCTAAGAACTAAGTCTTACTCATGTATACAGCAGGTACAATCAGACTCTATAGAGTCTACTGTTTATTGATGGCAGCACTGTAGTAATGTAACTCAGTCCTGTCATCTGTTGTGTGTATACAAAAGGTTTTTGAGTTTATCTTGGTGCACATCTTCAGGTCAACATGTCCATATGACCTTCTACACCTTCCTTCAGCATCCCCCTCACTAACAAAGACTTTACACACACAAGGCATCATTAACACTGACACACTCACAGGCTCGGCCTAAACCAGAAACAGTTTTATTATGTCACCCAGTGCTTTTAACCATGTTTTTTACTGAATTCTTAGCAAAGATTGCTCCGTGTGGGGCAGTGAAATATGAAGTGTATTGTCTGCTGGTTGGGTTGCTTCATTGTAGCTGAACCTTCAGTGTCAGTCTGAGGAGACTATTGATTTTAATTAGCGTCTGCCCACAGGGAGCTGGCTGATGATTGGAGAAGAATAGGATGTCCTCAAAACTATGATAAAAATCACCCTCACACACACACACACACAGCTAATTATTAGGTTTAATCAGTGGTGGAATGGCTCTAGGTCTTATCCAAGGTGCTTAGAGGTGGAAAGAAACACAAAGAGATGGAGGGTGGGTTTCTAATCCACACATAGCACAAATTTTAACCGAATTTGAGGGTAATTCTAGATTATGTTTTGATTTTTGTTTGTCTGTCTGTTAGCAGGATTAAGCAAAGCTACTGAACTAATTGTATTGGAACTTGATGGAAGAGTGGGGTGTGTGCCAAAGAAGGTCCCATTATTGTGAAAGAGCAGATCCATGAATTATTTTTCCGTTTCTTTCTTGAGAACCTATGGTGGCCTTCCTTTGTCTTAATAACTCAAAATCACATCACTGAGGTTATTTTATATTGAATTTGGGCCTGAATATTGCACACTGGATGTTTAAAGAAAGTAAACTGGAGCGCGAGAGAGAGAGAGAGAGAGAGAAAGAGAGAGAGTAGAATGGAGAGAGATAGCATTATATTAATTGTAAGGAGCTTTGCTGTATCACTTAATATAAGGTAATATAAGACCTTTTTAATCCCGAAGGAAATTCTTGTCTGCATAAGCATGTAAAAGCTTGTATTAAAAATGAAAATGTAAAAAATTCCAGCATGTACAAATAAAGTTGATGGTCCAGTGTTAATTTTGCTACTGAAAAGCATGAATTGAAATACTATTCGATTACCCTGTCTTTAAGACAAAAAAAAGCAACAATATTAGTCACATAGGAATAAGACCTAAATGCACTGCTCTCATCATTTGTAATACACATTTATCGGCCATAATAGTATCGTCTTTAACAACAAAAGACAATAGAAGAAACACACCAAAGAAAAAGCACTTATAACGCCTTAGTGTGAGATATAATGCAACTTCAACAGATGCTGCCTTGTATGTTTAATGGTAGAGATTTCCCATTGTGATGGAGCAACTACTTCTAAGGTTTGACCACCTTTTGTCCTCAGTCAAGTGGACCAGGACCAGAGAGAACTGCTGGTCCTACAGAGATAATGAAGGTCACAGGTGGAGACAGGTGCCTCATCAAGAGGGTCTTACATCCTCTTAACTAGTGGACTAGAGATGTTTTGGTTTCTGAGTTTCTTTACACATAGAGACTGTTTCCGTTCTCTATGCTCATCTCAGGCCAACTACCTTCTGAATTTAGCTTCAGCAAACAAAATGTTTTTTTATTTGCTGTTTTTTTGTTTGCTGTTTTTTTATATCTGATGTTTTCGCAAAGATTTGTTCTTACTTCAGCTGCAACATTACTGTGTTAAAAAGTGCAAAATTGAAGTAACTGGAAAGTAAGTAAGCAAATAAAAACAATGTTTTAGTTAAACAGAAACCTGGATCAGCAGAGTGGGGAGTATTACATGACTGTGTGCTTGATGTCTTACTGAAGGGAATTAGTTCTGATGAAATGTACATACTATTAAATAAGGTAAACATTGTGTGCTTCTGAGATCACATTGCTGCAAACTGCATCAATAGTAAATCAAAATGGGCTCAGATCAGATACCATTAAGCAAGAAATGGTCTTATTAAAGACAGATGGAAAGACATCTTTAACACAAGTATTTCGTCATTTCTTTCTTTGTGCATTTCTGAACTTTTCCTGGCTAATGAAAATCCAGATCCATGCATTTCTTCCACTTTCCTTCATCCATCCTGTAAAACTGTGGGGATTTGTTTTGCTGTTATATTTGAACCCTTAACCGGTGGGAAGTGTGACCGGTCAGAGTGTGTGCGTGTAATATCCTCACCCAATCAGAGCACAGGAAGGACCGGATTGCTGTCGCTACACAATTACTGTTAAATGTCAATTTCATGGTGGCAATATTGAGGAGATTAGAACTTACCTATACCATATTCTCTCTCTCTCTCTCTCTCTCTCTCTCTCTCTCTCTCTCTCTCTCTCTCTCTCTCTCTCTCTCTCTCTCTCTCTCTCTCTCTCTCTCTCTCTCTCTCTCTAACACACACATACACCCATATATGTTTTCATACATACTTTTTGGGGACATTACATAGACCAGCATTAACTGATCCTAACACTAGCCCTTACTTACTGGTCTTTATTCTTAAAATTAAACACAAAAATAAACACAAACACACATTGACGTATACACAGACACACAAATAGTAAAAATGGCAGCAAGACAGTCACATAGACACACACATGGCAGACATGGCGGTAATGTTAATGTATGGCCTGAGGAAGAGTGAAAGTGAAGGTGACTGAATCCTGTCTAGACTAATGGAAATCTTGCCAACCTTAACCCTATCACTGGAAATCATCTGCCTACCCCAACCTGACTGCTAAACATACCTCATCATACACAACTCGACACAGTGTAATTCATATAACCTGTCCTGGCATTCAGTCTGTGCTGCGGCATCTTTACCTTCCTGCATTGAACTAATAATAACTCAGCCTTCAGACTGACACAGTACCTGTTGTCACAGCTATTACTGGAACTCTGGCTGCCTTTAAACTGTTTACCACCAGAATGAATGCTGCAGGGAGATGGTCTTTTTCTGAAAACATAATTTCCACGGAAGAGTCCAGGGGAATAGTCCTTTTTCACACTCCTAACATGATTTCAGTTACCAAAGTCTACTTTTTTTAACAAGCTGCTAAGGCGGACTAGCTTGTGTAAATTCTTTAACTTAGCCGAAAGGTAGCTTATAATTTACTTAATTTTTCTAATGATTAATAATGATAACTGAAGTTATAATTTCTTTGTTGATAGGCTTACCCTGGCTGCAGTCTGACAGTGTTAGAAATGAAGCACCTTGCTAGTTTGAAAGGATTCAAACATTCCTGACATTATGAACACTTCAAAATAAATGGTAAATGGTTTGTTAATATATTGATCTTTTATTGTCTTCATGAAATCTCATTGCACTTTACTGTACAGTTTGCCATTCACCCGTTCGCACGCACATTAATATATTACATTTATGGACAACACTTTTTTGCGATTCACCCATTACACTGCATTTATTTTTCAGCAAGTTGATTTGACAGTCTTGTGCGATGAAATGTATATTACGTCCCAGAAGAATTGTTGTAAATAAAATGGGAATCAGGAAGACATGCCCAAACATGGACAAACAAACATAGGAAGGAAGAGAAAAGATAGGGCAGGATGTAATAATCCCACACAATAGTTTCCATAGTAAAACATGTTGGCAATGAAAGTTTTCTGATTTGTTAGAGAGCTTTTCAAGATATTTTGTAAATTATAGGGTAGGAAAATCATCGACATAAATAATAAAATGAACAACATCTAAATTGGATGATTTGTTTTGCTTTCAAGGTTGATGTTTTGTCCATTAAGGGTCACAGGCACACTGGCTTAGTGGGACACCTACATAGAACAGAACTATTGAGGTGGTACATACGGGTGTCGGATGATAAAATTCACACACTCACTCTTTCACACAGACGCACGCACACACACACACACACACACACACACACACACACAAAGACGCACAAACAAATTCCCTTGACCCTTATTCTGAACGTAAGCCTAACCCCAGTCCATCAAGAAAAACTTCACTTTCACAGCTGAACAAGCAATTTGTATTGCCATGCACAACAAAAAAAGTGATGGTTTATATTATCAGTGTTTTGGCAATTAGACCCAAATGTGATGTCATTGGGATTAGAGAAGGGTTAAAACAGAACATAGTTTGAAAGCAACTGCATGATTGGCTGGATGAGATTGTGGCAGAATCTGATGGGCCTGTGAAATGCCCCGAATCAGATATATAATTGAGAGGAAGTCTTCCTGACTGACTTAAGTTGAGCTACATTAAATCTCATTAGCTTCATTAAATCTAAACCCTTAAACAGCCCTTTGAAGGTGTGTCCTCACTTTCCCAAAATTGCCTCATACTGTTAGGTCTTTTATAACTGGTCCTTACAAAAATAGTAATCGATACTAAACACACACACACACACACACAAACACAGAGACAGAGACAGAAACACATACACACACACACACAAACACACAATCATTCTTTCACATGGTCTGCCAGGCTTTACTCTGAGCTTCAAAGCTCTGTTCTGATTGACTGGTCACTGACTGCCTGACAGTGTGTGTGTGTGTCTGTGTGTGGCTTCGAGGTGTCAGTTCACCTGACATACACACATTTAGAGTACCTGACTGATCCCACAATCCATTATGGGAGGTTTTCTTACAGAATAAAGTGGTCAGCACATTGACTGGTGTTAAATAGGTGTCAGACACTACTGCTGGAGGCCACCCAACGCTCAACACCCACTTAATCTGAAGAGTGTAAACACATGCTACACACAACACTGTATATGACAAGCCATCACACTCTGAGAGAACACCCAGGTTAACGTAGGGTTTGAGAGTATTTCCGAAAAAGTCAATACACTTAATTGTTCTGTCAACCAAGCGGAGCTTCCATGTGGTGGACAGCTAGGTTATAGTCGGGTAGTATGAAGCTGTTGTGCTATTGTGGGAATCTTAATCACATGATTCTTGTCCCAGGAGAATTATGCGATCTACTCTAGATCCACTTGGCATTTCTGATGTGTGAATCCTTTTTCTCACATATGTCCTTCCATAATTGCTCAGTCTCAGTTCTGGGTTGGTCTGTAATTTGATAATATTTCCTTGCAACTGAGAAAAAGGCCTCGATGAGTCTTTGGAGAACGAGTCATTTATTCTCTTGGCCTCTGCTTCTCAGGTGTATCTCTTCAGCTAAGTGGCCGAGTTGTGAGTCTTTGTTTGGCCTTCTCTGGAACCTCAGTTATGGAAATTATGTCATTTATTTTCCACCCAGGACCAATCTGTGCAATATATACAAAGGTCATGCACAGAATTTAGGGTGAATTTGGGATAATTCAGTAATGTGGGACACCTAAGCTTCAGTCTATTTATTTCCTGTTCTGAAAAAATCTAGTCAATAGTGTTGTGTCCTCCGCGATGCTGGTGTGGTTGGTAGGGGCACAGTCATGAGTTTGGAGGGAGTAGAGGAGGGGACTCAGCATGCAGCTCTGCGGGGCGCCGGTACTAAGGATGAGGGTGAGGCTATTTCCACAGCCTGAGGGTGGTTTGTCAAAAAGTCCTTAATCCAGTTTTCCTCCATGTTTTTTTGGGAGTCAAGATCTGTCATGTTGGAATGATGGATTTGGTCAGGTACAGGTTAGAGATTTTTGTGAAGACGGCTTTCAGTGGGTTCACGGCTCCGAGCACACGCCTCACATCATTCTCCTGCAGAGTGAAGGTAAGGCAGTTTGAGGCTGATGGGGGGGGGGGTTGAATTAGTCCTCGTTGCTTCACCTCAAAGCGAGCAAAGAAATAGTTTAGTTTCTCTTGCAGCGAGCTTTGGGCTGCTGCTCCTGTAGTAAGTGCTTGATCCCCTGCCAAACACGCCATAAGTTGTTGGTGCTGAAGTGGTCTTCATACTTGTTCCTTTAGTATACTTTTGCCGTCCTGATGCCTCTCTTCAGGTTGGCTCTAGCAGTGCTGTACAGGGATCTGTTGCTGGATCTGAAGGTTGTGTCCAGATTTTCGAGAAGAGATTGTTAGGTTAGTTGTAAGGTAGGACCACAAAGCAGACGATTACTGGAAGTTTGAGAAGGAACAGAGTTTATTGTAACGAAGTAAGGATGCAGGCTCGGGTGGCAGGGTGCTGGCTGGCTCGGAGATCCCAGATGAGACGAGGATAAAGACTGAGCAGCAAGGCACACGGAGGGGCTAGGTAGACGAAAAAGAAGATACATGTGTTAGTAGAAATCGAGGAAAGACACAAGGGTTGAGAATTACTGAAGCACATGATCTACCTCATACGACGGAGTAATCTGGCGCCGTAGTGGTGAGTAGACCAAGCTTTTATTGAGGCGATGATGAGGTGTATTGAGAGCAGGTGTGCCTCGTCGGCTGCAGCCAGGAACCAACCACGCCTCCAGCCACACACACAAATTACATAGGGAGAACGGAAAAGGGGAGGCGGAGAGAAACATCAACAAACGCCTATAACAGAATTATCACAGAGATTTAACTTCTTATCTCATCCAGGGTTAGTTGGTGATAAGAATGTTGGGCAGTGGCGGTTTGTGTGTCTGTTTTCTTAGCCTAGCAAGAAGGCCCGACCAGCGTCCGCTCTTCTGCTTCTCGATACCTGCCGGAGCCAACAACAATCCACAGAGAGCCCGGTGTTCAAGATTCAAGATTCAAGATTCAAGATTCAAGATTCAAGATTCAAGATTTTTATTGTCAAATGCACAACAATAACATATAGCAGTCGATGGCAATGAAATACTTGAGTCACAGGCTCTCTTCTAGCAATGCTCAAGTAATTAAACCCCCCCCCCAAAAAAAATATAAAATACAAAATAAAAAATATATATCTAAATATATATATTTACAGATGAAGAGAGAAATAAAATAAAACAACAATAGTGCATCTTGTGCAATAGGTCAAATATGCCACGTAGCTGGTTTGGTGGAGTTATTGCAGTTCAGTAGCCTGACGTTGTCATATTCACAATTCTAGTCAGAATGTGAGTCTGATACCGCACCATTGGGCTGTGATTATGGGGCGTGTTTCAACCGAACCAGGAAATAAAATTCCTCTTCGCTCAATTAGATAGACCTACAACCAATCAGAGCAACGTAGTATGTGACGTATGTAAAGCGATGCATAGTTGTTGTCAACAGAACTCAGCTGCACGCATGCTGGGAGATGTAGAAGAAGATCAGTAAAAACAATTTTTGCCGGGATTGTAAAAATAATTTAAGGATACACGGAGAGCTTACCAACACGATCAGCATTTTTGAGAGAAACAGTTAATGTAACAGCCACTCCCCCCCCCCCGAACATGACGCAGAGTTTCTCTACTGATGTCACACGGCTCTTTATTGTTAACTTCATCATAGCCGTAAATACACCGTAAAACTGGAATGACATTAACTATATGATATTTTCCCGTTCTGCACTACCTGCAGCAAAGTAAATGGGACCAGCTTCCTTACCTCGTTCCGCTGGCGAGGGGTGTTAAACTATAGTTTTTGACAAATGCCGCACAGCCCGCGTCCGGTCGTTCTTCCTGCTCCTATCCTTGTGCCGGCACTGTACGGCAGGTGTCTTATTGCACTGGTCCGTAAGCGAGGGATCTGGTGCGTCTATTAACATGGTCCGCTCCTTAAACTGCAGGTATTTATGCGAGGGGAGTCGCTACGTGTAAAACTAAATAAGCCCAACACAAAATAACAGAATAAAACAGTATGCATAAAGTGGCAGGTGTAGCAGTCAGTTACAGTAAAGGTGAATGCACGTACGAACAAGTTCTCCGTTTAGAATTACAGCTCCACAACACATCAAACAAATCGATTTGCATTTGTCGGTCCTGTAAGAACTTAATAACACGGTTGGAACGCGACATTCCCGTGTCCCATCTTCTTCGCGACCATCGGGGCCAGCTGATAGATTAAACTTTTTCCGAATCCCGTTGGCAAAAACATCTTTTCGATCTACAAATGCCTTGATCACGTTTCTCTGTTCCTCTTTCAAAATGAATGCGCTGTCGAAGTGTCTCCTAAAACAGACTCAATGGCAGCATCTACACATCTCAACGCTCTCCAGCGGCAGGGATGTTTGTGGAAAACAACGTCAACCGAAGTGCACTTTGATGACGTAGTTGATTACGTTACCGTTGATCATCTGTCCATCATCGTATAAAGCCTGCCCTGACAATCTAATTGGTCCGGATGATTTCGAACCGGGCATAATTTCTCGGTCCTCCTGGGCCTCTTCAATCTCCACAGCCGGGCAGTTACTCTGCTGGTCTTGGCTTTGTAGATGTGATGGTTCTCAGTCCGGCCCACATGTTCCTTGTGTTGGAGCCCTTGTAGTGGGACTCCACTTTGTCCCTATAGAGTCTCTTGGCATTGCTAAGTACCTGGATTTCCTGTATTCCTTCTGATCCCCTGAGATGTAAGTGGTTTGAGTACGTGCTGTGAGTTTAGCATGGACGTCACCATTGATCCGGGGCTTCTAGTTTGGAAATGTTCTTACAAATATCTTGGGTACGACGTCATCGATGCATTTGCTGATGTAGCAGATGACCGCGTCTGTGTACGTGTTGATGTCATCATCCTGGAACACGCACCACTCCGTCGTGCTCAAGCAGTCCTGTAGATCCGACTCTGATTGTTCGGACCACCGCTGAATGGAGTTTCTGCCTATAGGAAAGCAGCAGCAGAACTGAAACGTGATCTGAATATGCCGAATGGGGGGCGATGGAATACTTTATACGCACAACGGAAGGGAGTGTAAACATGGTCCAGCGTGTTCGCTCCCCGGCCACGATAAACGCAGCCTCGGGCCGTGATGTCTTTTTCCTGTCGATCACCGCATGCAGCTCGTCCAGTGCCTGGTTGGTGTCGGCGTGTGGCGGAATGTAAACCGCTGTTATAATAAGTTTGTGTATGGTGGAGACCCCCTCGGGAACAATGGCGGTGTCCGGGATCGAGGGGTTGAGCCAAGTCTCCGTGAAAACCAACACGTTACAAAACTTAATGTCCTGTTGAAACGCCATCCTGCTACGAAGTTGGTCCAGCTTGTTGTCCAGAGACTGGACATTAGCCAGAAGAATGCTTGGTAGAGGAGGCCGGTTCTCATGTTTCCTCAGCCGGACCAGGACGCCTGCCCGCAACCCTTGTTTCCTTCGTCGTCGCCTCCGTGGAAAGGCATTGCAAAGGTACGGCAGGAAAACAGTGCCATGGGTAGTCTCCTTTGTTTGTTGTTGCTGGCAGTGAAAAATAGTTTTTTACCGACAACCCGATGGACAGAAGTTAATCTCTATCATATATGATGATATGGCTCACTTTACCGGAGTGCACAATGCAAAAATAAAGTAGAATAAATAACAACAAGATAGAAAAAAAAGAAAAAAGAGCAGAGCTGTGGGAGAGCACAAGACGAGGAAGCCTTCCTCGGCGCCATCCTCTTCCCAGGCTATCTGGCTATCTCCTCCTGTATGTTGTGCCAGTGAATAAATTTACTCCTAATCGTCTGGTTTTGCTGTATTCCAATGGTCAGAAGAGCTTGACGGTTGTAGGTGGGATTCGCCTTACACGTAGGAAGAGACATACTGACATAAACACACTGAAAGAGCCGCTGCCCTTATGAGTATGATATCTCCATTCTTTCTTCTGGTGTGGTTAGAAAATATCTTAAGGATTACAGAAAGATATACTATGTTTCAAAATTGAAAATAAATCCTATGTGTTGTTTTCACTTTCAGTGCAGTAGTCTTCCCTGTAATTGTGAAGGCAACTTTGACATCCTAAATTTATAATACATAATCACCAGTTGAATTGCTCAGGAACCAAGGAAATGTGCTGCTGTTTGGATGATGCTCTCAAGAAACTGGATTAACCCAGGCAATGTTCAATGTGCACTGCACAATTTTGTTCATTTAAATAACTGATAGCAATGTCACATTCCAAAATATTAATATTAATTAATAATCACACGAAACACCATCATAGTGGTTTGTGAACATTTCACATTAAAACATATTTTTCGTACTGCAGTATTGAGAATAAGTAATGAGTCAAATGTTTTTTTTTGTCTGTGAGCGGCATTGGACTTTACCGGTCAATTTTATTTTTGTTATCCGATTTTGATCTGTTGCTGATCAAATCTGTGCAAAAATAATAGAGTGAAACATAAATAACTTAATAAAATACAAAAGATAAAAGGAAGGGTTCCATATAATTTACCATCCTGGTGCTCTACATGTAAAAGGCCATGTGGTGTGTCAGTGGACAGCTGAGGCTGCAGGCTGCAGCTAAATCTGCTCCACATCTTGTCTGCTGGCCACAGTCTTAAATCTACAACATTCTGTTGAGCAGAGCTTTGCTAACCTCAGACAGCCACCTCTGTGGCACCACTATCACTCACTGTGTGTGTGTGTGTGTGTGTGTGTGTGTGTGTGTGTGTGTCTGTGTGTGTGTGTGTGCGACCAGACCACAGTGCAGATAACCTGATGTTATTGATGCTCAAGACCACAGAGCCACTGCTATCTACATGTGCTGCATAACACACACACTCACACACACATGCACGCACACACACACATACACAAACGCACAAACACACATCAAGAGACCATATTAGCAGCTAGCTCATGTCTGAGAGCTTTGGACAGTCTTCTCTCCTCTCCTTCCTATCTCTCTCTCTTGGTGAAAGACCTTCTTTCTTTCCATCTTTCTGTTTTCCCTTCAACTCATTTTCTCTCTTTGATCTCTAGGTCTTCCCCACATATTCCCATCCATCTCCTCTTCTTCTCGTCCTCCTCCTCTCTTTTACACTGTCTTTCCAAGCCATTCTCCCCAATTCCATCTTCTCTCCCCCTCTCTCCTGCCCATTTATCTAAATCTGTGCTCTCCTTAACCACTTCTTATCAAAAGTGGCGGTCGTTTTCCATCCTAAATGCGCCTCTCCAGATTTTAATTTTCTTTAGATTAATGTCCTCCCCTCCTCTCTTAATGCCTTCACAGCCTTCAGCTATCTGGCCCCCTGATGTCTATCAGGGTGCATGTGAGAGTGCACACATGCACACACACACATATATACACACACACACACACCCACACACACACACACACACACACACACACCCACACACAAAACATAGATACTGTTCCAACCAACCTGGGAAAATGGAATAGAACAATTTTCTCAAATTTCCTGTAAATTAGAAAGAGTTGGAATGAAGTGAGAACAAAATCAACTCAGGAATCTTTTCATTACAAAGGAGCCTACTGAAAAAAAAACAGACCAGCAGAGCAGATGGAACCAAACAGACCGGATCAAATAAGGCAACTTGAAGATTATGGATACTGGATACTAAGGTGAGAATTTAAAGACTTGAGCTACCAACAGCCAGGGGGGTAAATACTTTGGAGTGACACTGTAAGTTTTTGGCTAACTCTGTGCGAATAGAGTATCAATAATCATATTTACTGTATGCAGTGGGAAATAAAATGTGAAGCGGTAGAATACAGTGGCAACAATTCATGATTTGAATTGAGAATTTACTGTGGGTTACAAATGGAGTACGTATGTGGTATATGAACCACTTAACTATAATCTTGGACATTTCAGGAAATACAAGTGACGACTTCTGCATCACTTCATGACACCCAGGGAAAGCATACCTCCACCAAGGCTGGAGCCCTATCTCACCATGGATCGGCCCATTTATCTGGATCCACTAAGAAATGTACTTGGTCCCTTCTTGGCCATGGTCTTAACCTCCACAAAATTTCCTGGAAATTGCTTCAGTACTTTTTTCAGTAACCCAGCTGACTGCAAAAGAAAATGACAGTAAATACATAACCTCCGTGTAAGAGGTATAGAAATTCAAAAAAATATTTTGGCCAAGGTTAATATTAGAATTCAGCATTGCTTTGGAGTTGGTGACATAGAAGTTATTGAAAAAGCATGATTTAAAATATATTTCTTATAAAACACAACAAGCACTAAAATCTAGTAAAACGAGTTGAGTCACGTGACATGGAAGTAATACAAAGTTTCAAATATAAATATTCATAGTCACTCGGCCCGGATTTTTATTCTGATCTGCACAATATTGCACACTCGTAAATAGCAATGCCCTAAATATGCCAGATTTTTTTATCAATTTGGGAAATTTGTTAAACACCCCATCTTAGAATGTAAATGATCTGTATCTGCTCCAAAATTAAATGACTTCTTCCCTGACCCATACCACATCCTTTCATGAAGTTTGAGGTAACGTTTCCAGTAGTTTTTGCATTATCTTGCATACAATCAAACCAACCAAGAAACAAACAGTCAGGTTGAAAACATATACTTCTTGGCGGAGGTCATAATCTATACTGGTTTGGGTTAAGACACTGTGGATCCCTAAAGCTGCAATTTAATAAGACACTTTATATTTATAATATTACAACAAACAACATCATTATACTGAATATAAGAGGTTAGCAAGTAAGTTTGGCTAAAGAAAAAGGTTAGAGCATAATTGAAGAATTAATGAAAACAATGCTCCTTGAAGTGACATGCTTTAATTGTTTCAGACATGACCTCTGGATTAATTCCAAAGAATTGGCTATGGAGTTTACCCAGAGTTTCCCTTTCACACATGCACAACACAGCGGGAGGTTCCCTGCACAGACGTGTTCACAATAACGTCAAATCCACTGCATTATTCAGTCCTGAGGTGGAGCAGCTGGATGAAGCAGACAGAGGCAGGAAGTGACGTATTAACTCAGCTGCAGAGATCATGTGATTTTCTTGACAACACACAGACACCGGCGTCAACTCTTATCACCAAAAACTCTTGAAATCTTAGTTGATGTCTTTTACTAAGCTGTGCAGGTCGTGAGAAAAGAGATTTTAAACTGGTGGGCTTTTTGATGAGACTCATACATGTCTTGAATCAGCAACTTGATACTCGGGTCATTGCATCTCGCAGCCATTCAATGACCATGATTAATTCTGTGGCTTTGTCAATCTTTTCATTCTTTGTCAGAGGGTAATGGGTCGGATGTCAGAGAGTAGATGATGACCAGACTTGAGGGCCTTCAGTCCATCTTGGAAAGACTGTCCGTGGGAATTTGAGAGCAATATCTGCACATTGTGGACTGTTGGTTCAGGTGTGTTTAAGATGGTTCAGCATAGGGATTTCCTCTTCGCAGCATTTCCAACAGATGTAGTAGTCCAACCAACAAATGACTTACACAGGGCAGCTATGGCTTAAGAGGTAGAGTGGGTCAGCCACCAACCAGAAGGACAGCAGTTTGATAGTATCAGCTTGCCACACAGCCAGCCTGTACCAGTTTGTTCTTATCATTGCAGTCAGCTGTGCCTATTATGTGGTCTTTAGCCAGCCTCTGTTCCGAACTGCTTGGACTTGGAAGCGCAGCTTCTTTAAGAGGTTATAAAGTGCTAAATGGGTGGCACCGAGGTATGCCGTTTGTATAGCACTGAATGCCGTCAACATTACATTACATGTCATTTGGCTTACGCTTTTGTCCAAAGCGACTTACAATTAGTACACTCAACATTCATGAGGGGCCATTTTAGGGGTTCAGTATCTTGCCAAGGACACCTCGGCATGCAGATGGGAGGAATGGGGTTTGAACCGGCAACCTTCTTGTCGAAGAACCACCACTCTAACCACTAGGCCACATCGCCCCAACATAGATCAGCATAGAGGCTGTCAGCAGTTGGGTGAATGCTTGCTGATCCTGCCTAGAGCAAGAAGCAGTCTTCAGATAAGCTCAAGTAATGTAAGTGCAGGCAGTGGCTTCGTGATTACGATTGCACTTCCAACAACAGTCACCTTCTCTGATCATCTACAGAACCTCACAGCTACTTGAACTCTACTTGAACTACTTGAACTTTTCCTTATGTTGTTTAGTTGGAATTAGTTTAAAGAAGACCACTTAGAGTGAGGTTGCTGGGGCAGCTGTGACTGAGGGTGTCCTCTAATCAGAAGGTTGGTGGTTCAATCCCAGTCTTTCCCATTTTCGCATGCTCAAGGGTCTAGTCCAATTTTATTGCCATAGTGGCACTGGAGTCATTTGTCATTCAAGGTAAGTGTGGCTTGGAACACCGAGAAAGGAACAGACCCTGCTGGTGGCAATGTAGTAACTGGAACCTGCACACAACCGATTTAGTGTTGGGAGAACGTTAGTGGGTGGATGCGTCAAGGTTAGTATCATAACATGGGAGGATTGATATCCATCTGAAGAGGCACCATATCCTGATGCCATGGTTTAGTGCCTTAGAGTAGCAGGAGGGGGGACATGTGGCTTTGTTGATTAGCAATTGCTGGTGTGCATAAGGGAGCAAAACTGACAAGGCTGTAAAATGGGGGTGACAAACTTGGCATGGCTAGCTCATTCTCCACTATTTTGTTGGTGTATGTGCTGCTCTTCTGCTTGATCATGATTAATTCAGTCTGGAGGGACTTCTTTGTAAGTGTCCTCCTGTAGGCCAGAAAAGGCTTGGGGATTTTTAAGGTGTGCCTAATTTTCATTTTCTGGCTGCTGAAGTTCAGTGAGTTCCAGCCTTGTCCTCTAGCACTACTGATTGGACACCAAATAGAGCCTGACTTGACACATGACCGGAAACTGGATATACTGTCTCCCGTGGCTGCCTTCTTCTGGCCAAATGGTCCTACTTTGGCTGTGGCAGTAACAGGCCGCTGAGAGGACAGATATTTTACATTGTAGGTTGCCAAATGCTGAGGGAACCATGCTTTCAGTGAGGTAGAGTGTCTAAGTCAGGGATGCCAAGGTCATGGCCTACGGGCCCGACTGTACGTCATATCTGACCAGCGGGTGATAAGGGAGAATATATCTTTTTATTACGCCGAGTAAACAGGGCAACGAGCTAGAATCATCCCTACAGAAACAGCATTCTGTAGGGATGTATTATCCAATTGTCGAGATACACACAAAGGTTTGTTTTATTTGTATACATATTGTAGCATCCTCGCCTCACAGACGACACAGAACTTCTTCTCTGATTAGTTACTTAATTATAGTTACCACGAACATGTCACACTTGTCGTTCCTACTCTGTCACTCCACACATCAACAACCCCTCGTCACTTCACGTCCTCATTTACACCTGACCCCCCACAAAACCAGCCAATGAGAGCCTGACACCCAACACAACCCCAGCCTCATTGGTCCAGAACAGTCACATGTCCCACCCGACCCCTTCACTGACCCTCAGGATATCTCAACACTCCTTCAACATGGTGTCTTACTGAACATACGTCATAACAAAACATATACATAAACCCAGTCCGTTACAATATTGTAAAGAAATGATAGTTGAGTTATGTTCTGTTTGACTGCTATGTGGTTGTTATGACTTATGTTCCGCTAAGTACACTGTGTTGAATAAGTACTGAGCTGTCCTTGACCAATGACTGTGGTAAAGTGTGAGATGACGGGCTCTCATTGGCGGGTCAGGGGTGAATGAGGAAATGGAGGAAGAAGACAAGTGTTGATGTTAGGAGTGAAGAGATGGGAATAAGAAGTGGACATGTTCTTGTTAACTTGAAAAAAAATAAAAAATATAAGAAGTTCTGTGTCGTCTGTGAAGCGGGGACGTTACAATATCTTCTTCAACTCTTAGTTCTTTTTTACTGTACCGTTTCTGAAGGAGGAGTGTCTCAATTTCGTAATACCTATAATGACAATACATTTCACTTCATTTCAAGGGGCAGTGAAGGCAAGCTATGTCATCGCTCGGGAAATTGCTAAGGCAGCCAAGCCTTTCTCAGAGGGTGCATTTGTCAAGACCTGCATGCTAAAGGCAGCCGAGCTAGTGTGTCCTGAAAAGCGACTAGCTTTAGCTAACATAAGCTTATCGAGGCCTACAGTGATGGAGATAGTTGAAGAACTTTCTGGTGATTTGAAGAGTCAACTAAAAGACAAGGTTGTCCTTCATCGCATTCTCTATTGCTCTCGACGAGAGCACTGACACGACTGATGTAGCCCAATTAGCGATATTTATTCGCGGAGTGGATGCTTCCCTGAATGTCATTGAGGAGTTTGTGTCAGTCGCCAATGACAGACACCACCACAGCTAACGACTTGTTTCTTAGCCTTGTCGGGGCCCTGGACAAACTGGAGGTGGACTGGAGTCACAATGTCAGTGTGGCTACCGACGGTGCGCCTTCTATGATAGGAAGAAAGGCGGGAGTAGTTGTGAAGTTGAGAGAAAAGGTAAATGCGGCTAATCCAGAGCAAGTATTCTGGAACTTTCACTGTATTCTGCACCATACCATGGTCATGCGTGTTGCTATTGACAATGTGAATTTTATCAGAGCCAGAGGACTTAACCATAGGCAATTCAACACTTTTTTATTGGAAAACGACATTCATCATGGCCTTCCCTATCACACCGATGTGCGTTGGTTGAGCGGAGGCACAGTGCTCAAAATTTCTACCTATTACGCACAGACAAAGCCGAGTTCATGCAGGGTTAAGGGAAGCCTGTGGTGGAATTGGACGAACCAGAATGGACCAGGGATCTTGCCTTTTTATTGGACATTACAGAACACCTTAATGTGCTTAATGTTACTATTCAGGGCCGCAACAAACTTGTCACAGTGTATTATAATAGTTTTCGTGCTTTTCGCAGCTCTCCAAGCGCAATGCAGCCCACTTCCCCTGTCTAAAATCTCAGCCTGTCAATCATCAGAGTATGGAAAAGTACGCAAACTTGCTTTCCGGACTCAGGCGTGAGTTTGACAATTGATTCACATTTTTTACTGAACTGGACTTGCGCTTTTTCGCACTCCATTCACCATTGACGCTTCCTTGGACCCAGAAGCGATCCAAATGGAACTGCAGTGTTGCGCACCGTTGAAGGATAACTACTCATCTGTTGCAATTGAATCATTCTAGCAATCCTTGCCACCACAGTACCCAATGTGTTCGGCCTTTTCAGGTAAAATACTTTGTATGTTTGGGACAACATATTTATGTGAGCAGGCCTTTTCCCTGATGAATATTAATAAATAGAAAGTGGCAATCGCCTGACGCACGGACATCTGAATGATGTTATGAAAATAGCCACTGCCGAGAATCTGTCCCCCGATATGGAAAAGCTGGTGAAAGTTAAAAGGTGTCTGGCTTAGACAAGTAGCTGAAGTAGGCTGGTCTCCCCATTTATCATAAACCAGTGTGATATGGGTGGGAGGGAATAAAAGGGGTTGGGGTTGACTGATAGCCAGGCTAGAGCCATATAGGCATATGGGTGTGTGGAAATATGGGTTTGGGTTGACTGGTGATAACTGGCAAAGTTAATGTGCCTCCTCTGTTGTTGAGCCAATTTAATGTTTTTAGATAGCTCATATTTGGCTATTTTTTCAAGAACCTTTTTTTTTTTACTAATTCCTACTGGATATTCAATCACATGGCCTATTGTTGGACAACTTTATTCTGGCGCTTACTTTCTGTGACTTGTTTGGCCTACTTGGCCTGGCCTTCTTTCAATTGGCCTAATGATTCATTGACGTGTTTTCATGTGCAAGCCTTCAATAAACATTATAAAAGTAATTAACAGTTTACACTTGTGTTATTTATAGGAAATCTGTTTTGTAGGCACCTAGTCTATTTTGTTGGTTTTCTAATTTATAAATGTAGGCTATTTGCATGAATAATTTCAAATAGCCTACCTATCCATGTGTTGAGTCAGTGTTTGGCCTTTTCAGTCCGAAAGTGTAATCCGGCCCCCTGAGGTCCGCTTGAAAAAAATCTGGCCCTCTGTCCAATCTCACCCTGGCATCCCTGGTCTAACATAATGGACTTGAATGAACTTATGTGATGAAATGCAACCTCTGGTCACTGGTATGGGTTGGGATATGATAGAAATGATTCAAATCAGAAAATCCTGAGGCAGGAAGAAAGTTTATTGGCTACATATGTTTGTTTGTGGTCTGTAATAAAACAAGGCATAGATACATTAAATGTATTGAAATAAGAAATCCTTCAACATGAAATCAATCAACAACAAAAATGCATTAAACTGACTACTTCTTTTATATAACATAGGCACTGACACACATCTCAGGAAGACTTTCCGCAGTGTTGTCCGTCTGTACGTTTCAACTACATGACTGACTGACAGAAAACTTCTCATTAACTATGGCTTGCTGCACTCTGCTACACTAGGCAGTTAGAGAAGGAGAGTGAACTTATCACATTAATAAGTTCTGTCCATATTACCATCTTTCTACTGTTCACACAAAAGCCTTGACTATATTAAATTTGTTATAAACAAAAAACATGAGCCACAACAACAAAACAATAGACAGAAAATGTGACAGTCTACTTAAGTCGAATCAAGCATTTGGCATGGTCTTTTCAATAACCTCCCTGTGCAAATATGTGAAATTAAACGTCAAATGATAAGGCTACTTAATTGTCAATTAATCTCGTGAAATGACCAAAACCGATAATGAATAAAAGCACTCTGTGTGTATCAGAGCCTGATATATCATATCCCTCTGAGCCACAGAGCTCCACTGTTGTCCAGAAACTATTTAAAACATGAGCGAGGAGTCACATGTATCTTTATTTTGATACACTGTCCTGCTGCCATAAATACTACATCACCAAATATGGATTATTCCAGCACTAAAAATAATCCTAAACAAATGCGTGATTTCCTCCTCTTCGAGTAAAAGTTGATTAAAACTACATCTCTTATCTTACCCCAACAGCAGTTGTAAAAAGTCATTGAGCATTTTTAAGAAATGTGACTATTTATTTTTTAATTTTAAATATTTGTTTGGCAGAAATCTAGAATAATGTCAGCATTGTTGAATGCTAGTGTCAGTGTGTGCCTTTTTATATACAGTCTATGGTGTGTGCACATTAAAATAGTAAGTAATAAAATCTGATTTCTCCTTCACCCATTTTTCCTGCCTCTCCCGTATAATCATTTCTCTTTATATGTATCCACAAAGTTATACTACTGTTACATATCATTGATTGACCTAACATATTCAAATCAAGAATAACTAAATATTGTCATGACAAACAACAATTAAATATTTATGGATTTTGCACAAAATAAATATTTTTTTATCCATTATTTTCAAAGTGCTCTTCATTGTGATTATTTTGCAATGATGTAATTACATGTAGGAATAATTATTTCTTAATAGGTCTAGTAAAAGTGAATGTAGAAGCAATACATTCTAATTAATCTTGAGGCTGATGTAAAGCAGCAATAAAATTAGCTGGCAATCACTATTAGCAGAGTCAATTATTACACATTAGTAAGCCACGCACACACACACAAACACACACACAGATTTATATTGTATTTGAGCGTATGAGGGCACTCTGTCTCGCTTGCTTTCTCCGCTTTTTGTAGCACATACACACACACACACACACACATGAATGCACACACAAGAGATATCCCAAGCCTCCATAATTATTTTAATAGGATTTTCTCTCTATTCAGCCTGAGCTTGTAGCTTTAATAACACCATTACAACCTGAATATAACCTCAATATATTACTGCCTGATATCGCTTTGCAGACCGCCGCTGCGCTCTGTGTGTGTGCGTGTTTGTGCATGTTGGGGTTAATAAGCTGCTGTGTGTTTTAGAAGAGGCACTTGGCCTTGCTGGGCTCTCTCTTTGTCTCTGAGCATTGTGCGGCTGGGGGACAGGCAGAGAGAGAGAGAGAGAGAGAGAGAGAGAGAGAAAGAGCTGACAATGACAGAATAGCCTCTACAGAATAAAATACCGGTCATTGTTTTCTATTAGCTAACTCTCCTCCCTGCATTCTCTAACCTCATCTCCACATTTTACACTGAAATGAAATTGGCTGGGGAAATGTGAATAAATATATGTCCGTCACAGAGAAACACACTCCTCCTTTAATCTGAGCAAGATATTAAAGTGGCTCCCACCAGAATGCTCTTTTCTCCAGCGCAATGTTTAATTCCCTTAAACATGAGAATTAATTAGTGCAGATCTGCATCTCAAAAGCAGCTTCATACTGTGGCCTATTGCAGAGGCCTTTCTGGGCCCTGTCACAAACACCGGCATCATATCACAACTCTGTGACTGGTACAAGAGTGAGGATAAGCCAGCCATTACTCTTAGACTGAATCAGCACATAAGGAACGGCAAAAAAACAGAGTTCAGAACAGAAAACACCATGAAGCTGTTTTCACACTCTGAAATTTTCAACCACATACTCTGTCCTTAGTGCTAGTAACTTAAATTTAGCTTTTCTAAATCAACTCATTTAGCTTACAGGATGTATTGGTATTGATGTAGTTAGTGGATTATTACGGTCTAATCCTTCGAAAATTAGTTGATTTACTGATGGATTAATCTTCAGAAAATGTATTAACAACTATTTTGAAAATCGATTAATCATTTTGAAATGTAAAACCATCAAACATTCCCTGGCTACAACGTCTCAGAACTAGGGTGGCTGTGGCTGGGGGGTAGACCTGTTCTTCCAACCAGAAGGCCGACGGTTTGATCCCAGTCTTCCCCATCTGCATGCCGAAGTGTCCTTGGGCAAGAAGCTGAACACCGGTTGCCCCTCATAGCAAAAAAAAAGGTGCTGTAATAGAATAGTTAATACCATTTAACTTAGAATTCTGCTTTTTCATTTTCATTTATAATAGTGATATGAATATTTTGGGGTTTTAAATTGTTAGTGGAATAAAAAAGTGTATGCTGAAATTGTATCAGATAAAAAAGTGATAGTATTATCAGGAAAATAATCAGGAGATGAACAGATGCAGAAAAATCATTGGTCTAAGTAGAATCGTTTTCAAATTAAAATATTTTTTATATATATTAGCGCCGGGAAATTTGGCAGAAAGCTGAAACCAAAAAACATTTCAGGATCTAACACAACTGGCCCCTAATAGATGTTGAATGCACTAATTGTAAGTCGCTTTGGATAAAAGCTTCTGCCAAATGACATGTAATGTGACATGATGAACTGAATGAAAAATCTGTTCACAATGGACCAAAAAGATAAGAATCCACTTACAGTTGACATCTCATCAACAAAACTTATACAGTGGGTGGCAATCATCGAGCATAGTCCTATCTGAATCAACATTTTGTGATAGTCAGCCTCGGTTGATTCATTCAAAACCTTCTAATAATTTAAGATTACTGCTATCATGTCTGTAATTCAGGTTGCTAATTCAGGCTTGAGATCATCATGCATGTTCAAAAGGAATTTAAAAACACCTGGAGATAATATTGACTCAATCTTTTTGAGTTGTTTGCATAATTTTATGTATAATAAAATGTTATGGATAATAAAAAAATAATAAGAAAAAGACAGAGGAGAAAGGATGAACAGTTACATCCACAGTCCACTACATTTCCATTCTTATCTCCTTCTGAAGAGTATCACTTTATAATCTTAGCTGCCAGTTCTGAAGCTGTAATTTTAGCCTGGCTGTCACTCTGAATCACAATTGATTCCTTCCGACTTAAATAAAGGTTCGATTAAAGGAGACAAATTAGAGGAAAATTTTGAATTAATGTTGAAAATAATAAAGTTATTCATCGGTGAGTTGTCACTGTTGATCACCTCCTCTAACTGTAGTTTCAATGTCCTAATTCATTATCTCGGCAATAACCTCACACTCTCAGTCTAGTCAAAATACATTATCTACCTTGAATGACATTACCACTGACGACTTCAAGCATGTCAGTTAGACTGAGACGTGCACATCCAATACAACGCATGGCTGCATCGTTGGGAGCCTCAGACAGCCAATCAGCTGTCAGAGCCACAGATGTCTCCTCCTCTTAGGCTGAAGAGCCAACATTCAGTCAGTCAGAACCGAGACATTAGCACAGGCCAAGAAGACATTTCATTTCCATGATAGGTCTTGTTCACATTAAATAGTTCCCATTTTTTAATCACAGTGTGTTTAAGTTCAAAGGTTCCGAGTTAAACTGAAATTTGAATTCTCGTCTTGTGTGTAAAGATTGCTTCCTATTAGTACCAAAACAATTTCCCCTGCCCTGATTACCAAATAAACAGACAGGGATCAAGAAATTAGGACTGCAAAGTTTTTTTTGGATCGGCAGGACCCATTTAAGGAGTTGGTGAGCCTAGGACCACCCAGGTCCACACATACCATATCCCTGCTGGCAGATACACCAAGAAGTTTCTAGGCCTGGTCAATATGAATTAACCCTCCATTTTGCTCCTCTGGCTATGCTGACACACTAAATGCACCCCACCACCTTTGTCTGGCTTTGACAACTGACTTCCTTCTGTCTCCTTGCACACCCGATTGGCTGAGAATATCCTTTGAATGAATGTTTCAGATATAATTAATAGTTCACTTCTGAATGAACAGAGATGATAATTTAATTCAATTTCAATTCCATTTTATTTGTATGCCACCAAATCCTTACATACTTACCATCATAATGATCAAGACCGTACAAAATTAAAGAGAAACACAGCAGTTCCCACAAAGAGAAAGGACTTTGGTGCTTCTGAAGAAAGAAATTATCCTCATTAGCTGGAAGGAACCTTTCTAGGAGAATCAGTGAAAAGTATCGGTCCAAGGACAGAACCTTGTGGAACACCATGACTAACTTCTGTGTGTTTGGGGGAGTTATTGTTAACATTAATACATGTAATTTAACTGATAAGGACAAGAGTAACCAATCTAGTGCTGTTCGTTTGATCCCAACGTCCTCTGTAACATAATCTCACAATCTAGTTGTCAAATAAGGAACTAAAATCAATTACAGAGATGAGTCCATTGTCTTGGGCCATTAAAGGTCCTTGGTAAATGTGAACACTTAACAGTGCTGTTTATGTGCTGTGATGAAATCTAAATCCTAATTGAAAGTCTGTTCTTAGCAACAGCTTTTTTCCATGATTTTGGAAATGAATGGAAGGTTTGATATGGGTCTATATTTGGCAAAAACATCTGCGTCGAGTGGGCTTTTCAAGCAGAAGTTTATCATTTACTTACAGCACAAATATTGTACAAACACAACTGGCCTAGCCAGTGAACAACTAATCAGATGAAGCTTGAAATGTCTCATTGCAGCCTCTGGGTCATACGTTCTTTGTGGGACTGTGTCCGAATCTGCCCCAGTGTGTAGACGTCTGTGGTGTGTAGCTGTGAGATCCAGTGTAGCTTCTAGTCTTATTTGAAGTGTGGCACACAGGTTGGTGAGCTCCTGGCTGTAGACGAATGGATCCATGTCATCTGTCCGGCTTCAATCAGCTGTCAGTTCAATGCCAACATACACCTATAACTGAAAAATTATCTAATGAATCTAACCTTACCCTCTTTCTTCTACGTCATAGTACAGGCAGCTGAAACAACATGAGTAATATGATTTTATTATTAATAAACGTATCCACAGCAAAAAAAACAAATTCCTAAACAGTTACTTGGATACAATGGCGTAATTTTCCGCATTGCAAATGCAGACGTTCAGCGAGTCTCGACCTAATGTGCATAGTTCGGTGCGGGAATCAGGCTGTGAAAACACAATGATGAAATGGATCAGCTAAAGTAAACCTGGAGAATGTATTTTGAACAGCACAGCACATCTCTTGTTAATCTTACCCTCGCTCCGGTTCATGGCGCCGGCCATTTGCATCAGAGCTGTGAAGAAACGTGGATTTTCCGATCAAAAATACAGTCGGTGAAAGGCAGGTTTATGAAAAAACTTAACGAGAACAAACTGTTAAATTTAAGCAGTTCATACATATTTAAACATGGACTCGTTTTGCTCAAGTACTTGATGCTCTATTCTTCTTTTAGCAGCTTTCTCGCTAATCCCAAAGTTGTTAACACGCTTTTCAGATCTAAGGGTTAGCTTAGCAGTTAGCAATGTTTTCTCTCTTTGGCTGGGTCTCACCTTAACTTAGGGACTGTGCGCCCCTCTTCTCTGCCTCGACTCGTCCACCCTGGGCCCGCGCCTATGCTTTCCCACGCACTCATCTTCTCCTCCAGGGAAACAGTGTCGTGTTACTGTACAGTAACAAAGGAAGTGCACTTTGTTAGATCCCACCACTGAAAGTAAGAGACATAAAGATGCACTCTTACACCAAAAAAACACTTGATTTGTTTGAGTTAAGTTCAGAAGACAAGAGGTAAAATAACAAGAAGCTGAAATAGTTTATTCTTTACTGCCGAATCTCCTAAAGCATAATATTGGATTTAACCTGAAAATATGATTATAAGGCTGTACTATTGTGTATGTTTATTATTCTGTCAGGTAGATAGAATAAAGGAATAGTATTAAAAAATGTACATTACACATGTGTCGTTGAGGGGGAGAGAAATGGATACACTTTTAGCACATTGATTTCTGTGGATTAATCGTAATAGAATTTGTTAAAATAAGAATCAAATAAGGAATAAGTGTGTCCTGCTCTGTGAGATTTCCAATTAGCTGCCTGCTGACTTCCATTTCAGTAGACTGATGTTTAACCAATGTCAAACTCAGCAGGTGGTGAAATCTGGAAAAGATTAACAAATTGTTGTGACCATAATTAATATTATTTATCTCAGAGAGTGTGCTGATGGTGGGATACGCATCTTCAAACCATTTAAAGAATTGATTTGTAGATTTGACATGTCTGTTTAATATTTGAGTTTATTTATGACACAGACTGTCCGAAATGTAATCAGCTATCTTTTTATCGCATCATCACTTTAAATGCTATACTACCAATTGGAAGATTATTGTCTTCTTAAACCAAAACCAAACCAAACCCCAGTCTCTGGTTAGTTTAAATATTTAGTAAAGCTGTCATGCACATCCATCCATATGTACCACTTCATTCATTCAAAAATAAATATTGCATTATCCAGCCAGCCACTGTATTGCTTTAGGAAAACATTTTTGCTTTATATTAATTTAATTTCCAAGAGACATCAAAGCTAGCAGGATTTATACTCTGGTTTCCATTGACTGCATGCTGAATGTGTTACTTCCTGCATTAGCACTGGACATTGCTGCTGAAGGTCAATTGTGAGGTGCAACTTTTCATATTAAAATCATCCGTACAAAGCTGACAGTGACCCCTCCTTTCCCATCCCACAGGAAAACTCCTTACAAGGCCTATGTAATTGTTTGTAGCAGGTACTATTATATCTGAGCTTTAGGCCAGTGTGATGAAGCTTCTCAGCAAATCAAAAGAGAGAGTGAGGAGATAATAATGGAACAAATGAAATGCACTCCACATTATGGCCATGGCTGCATCTGGATAGTGAATATCTGGAAGGGAGCAAGATACTAGTGCTTTAGGTAATAGACTTATCCATGATATGAAATTTCAGTTAATAGTCTAATCTAGTCCCATGCCTGCTGTTTCCAGGGTATAGCCCTATCCCTTCTACAGCCTATTCACAGAGATAATAAACGAGCATGGTGATGGGCTGTATATTTCTTCTCAGCCTGATAAGACACCGGCAGGGAAATGAAATTCTGCTTTTGCTGAAACATTATGATTTATGGATTGGGGGCAAAGCACCAGTGGCCTGCACATTGTCCATGAGCACTCATATCTGTGTGTGTCCCAGTGTGGGAAGAAAATGTGTGCATGTTTATGTGCAAATGCTGTATGCATTTGTGTGTGCTAACCATAGAGCGTATATGAAGGTGGAAGTCCTTGTTTTCGTCCTGGTTAACAAACAATCAATCAAATTTTGTGTATAATTATTATTTATTATAATTATTTATATAATTAACGAATCATAAATTGTCTCACTGGGCTTAAACAAGGTGTGACATCCTCCATCCTCAACAAGAGTAAGGAAAAAACTACCAAAAAAAATCTTTTAACAGTGTAAAAAGAACGTAGAAACCTCAGAGAGAGCCACATGTGAGGAATCTATGAGGGGCCATGAGGGTCATTATTCAGATTATCCTCTCACACACACTACTGAAAAGCTCTCACACACACACTAATGAAAAGCTTTCATACACACATATGAAAAGCTCTCACACGCACATATGAAGCTCTCACACGCACTACTGAAAAGCTCTCATACACACATATGAAAATTTCAATTAAAACGGAAGGTGTTTCAGTTGAAACGGAAGGTGATCAAGGATGACAGCCTAACCATGTGCTTAACAGCCCTCAAGCAATTTAGCAGAGGCAACAGCGTTACTAAACAACATATTGGCCTCAACAGAGACAATCAAAACACTGTCTAATGCCTCAACTGTTCGGCAGCAGCCGGTCGTTGCAGCAGCTCCAGGTATGGATACACTGGACAGCCACCTAGCAGCTCTCTTTCCGTCCCGGCAGCGCAGCGGCGTGCCACTATCTGCTGCTGGTCCAGTCAGGAGAAACTGTGCACCTGCACCCCGCTATCAAGCGCAGCAGCACTTTGGCACATGGACATCAAAAGGCATGAGGAGAAAAAGGTAATTATTAGTGCTGTCAGTAAAACGCGTTATTAACAGCGTTAACGCAAACCTATTTTAACGGCGTCAATTTTTTTCTCGCGAGATGAACGCAGAGCGGCCAACTCTCACGCTTTTGCCGTGTGACACACGATTGTGCATGTTGGTGGTTGACACAATCATATTTTTAAACATCATCGTATCAGGCCGTCATGAAGTACCAGGAGTGGGCGAGTGTGTGTGTATGTGTGTGTGTGTGTGTCCTCCCAGATAGCGCACTGGTCAGGGGGCTCTGCCCCCTGCCCCACACTCACTCGCTCAGAGAGACACAGTGAGATCAGAGCTTGTTCAAGTGGAGCAGCCTCTCAGTGACTGACTGCTTCTTAACTATGGAAACAGTGAAAACACGGAGTTTCTCTGGTCTCAGCTGATCAGAGATCAGCGCCTCAGCTTCTTGATCAGAGCAGAAGCTGCAGTTGGTTTCTGCCGAGCTTCAGTATCTGTGTTCGCCTCCAGTCTGACCTGCTCTCCCTTTCTGTTTTAATATTTCGCCAACCAAAATATATATTTTTAAGCTATTAGGCTATATGTTTTTATTTATTTCATAAATTTCCCACAAATATGGGGAGGACTCAAATAGCCCTACAATTTTCTGTGGTTAATTTATTTCAAAGTAGGCCGTCTGTGTATTTTGTTTGTTTGTTATTTTCTTGCTTGTCTTTTTGAGTAGCTGGCTGAAAGCAAAGAAGTAGTAGGCTTAGCTTTTATTGTTAACCTAACTGTTATGGTTCATTGTTTCTGAAATAAGAGGCCTGACCGCTATGTTCACAGCAAACTTGAAAAAAAGAAAATATTAAACCATTGTTTAACTGCACTATAGAGTCCTTGTTTCACCTGAAATGTGCATTTTATAATTTTATTTTGTACCGCCCTGTTTGGCAATGTTGTTTTTCAATAAAATCAAACATTTGCATAAAGCAGGCCAATCCACTTTTCCATGTTGATAGTAACTCAAAGATAGTGTTAAAACGAAAAAAAAAAAAAAAAAATCTTTCATATAAATGTTAATTGGACTAACTACCACTTACAATGTTTTTCTGTTTTTATAGAGGAAGAAGTGCCATCCAAACTACACAAAATATTGTCCTTTGCAACTGGAGAATCTGTGCTACCACCGATTGCCTTTTCTCCAACTCCCTCTGTCCAGTTCATTCAGAATGAAGATTACGACTTCTCCTGTACACCGATGTTCCCTCTGGCCAACACATGGGTCAACTGCATCAAGTTGCCACTACATGTGTCATATCAACAGTTTAAGGAGAAGTTCGACTTCGCATTAGGGAACTCATATGGGTTTGGCAGGGCATAAACGTATGCTCTGTCTATGAAAAAAGAAAAAAAAAATACAACTGTTCTTCCCCTCACACTGATATTGCCTTCTGCAGTAACGTTTTCAATTATTAAAGAATATTGAGTCATCTCCCCCTCTGTCTCTTATCCGTCCGTCTCTTACGTGTCTGTCCGTTTCTCCCTCTGCCTGTCTCAGTCTACGCTTGTCTCTCAGTCTGTCTTTTTGGAAAAAATGCGTTGAACAAATGTTTATGTTTAAGATAACTGTCTTGTAATTCACTGACTTGTCTTGTCTTGTAATTCACTGAGAAAACTGTATTTGTGCAAAGACTCGTACCCGGCAGATGACCGAATCGTTCAACTCCCGACTGTGTTTTCCGATCAATGATTCGGTCATCTGCCCACAGAGTCTTCGGGCGACGTGTCGGCCACACAGAGCGAGCTCATCTCGCCGGTGACCGCGGTGCGGGCGGCGGACGGGGAAATCGCTGGAGCTCCGGGGCAGCGGGGCTCCAGAGCCCCCCGGTCACCTACATGCACATCTGCGAGACGGAGGTGTTCAGCATGGGGGTGTTCCTGCTGGGGACCGGAGCCTCCATACCGCTGCACGTCCACCCGGACATGAACGGGAATCTACGGAGCTCCTGATCACCACGCTGCCAGCACATCCAGCTGGCCCGCCGCATCCGCGGACACAGAGCTTAAACTTCTGCTGATCCACTGACTATAACAACGCCGCATTCCTACACTTTTTTTAAAAGTCCATGCCTTGTGTTTATACTTACAATGACTTTGATTAAATTACTTAAATGCACACCGATTTGTTATTCTGGTTTCTGTAATGAGCAGTTAAATAAAAATGTGGGAAAGAATATTGTACAGTATCTAATATTGTGTTGGTCATATTGAAATCATTCATTACGTTTTTTTGGGGGGGAAAGAGAGGATAAAATAAAAGAATCGCTAAAAGAATCACTTTACATTTACCGTAAATGTAAAGTGATAAACTGTAAATTTTACAGTTTAGTGCAGTGTAATTATTTCCCGTGATAATTAAATGCCAGTGTGACTATAAATGACAATTTAAAACCATACAAACTGTCATGTTTTACTGTATATAATAGAGGAGGTTTTCTTAAAAAGAATATGATCTGCCACACAAAAGCTGTCAGTCATGGCTGCTTTTTAACAGCGGTCCCGCGATAGGGAGTGAGGTATCTGTTTCCTCTTCTGAGCCTATGGAGGTCACGTGAAAAATGATCCAAAGACTCGTACCCGGCAGATGAACGAATCGTTCACCTCACGACCGTGTCTTCAGATCAGTGACTCGTTCTTCTGCCAACAGAGTCTTCGGATCAGTGATTCGGTAATCTGCCCACAGAGTCTTCGGGCGACGTGTCGGCCACACAGAGAGAGCTCATCTCGCCGGTGACCACGGTGCGGGCGGCGGACGGGGAAATCGCTCCCCGGAAAAGCAAGCCGAGCTCCGGGGCAGCGGGGCTCCAGAGCCCCCCGGTCACCTACATGCACATCTGCGAGACGGAGGTGTTCAGCATGGGGGTGTTCCTGCTGGGGACCGGAGCCTCCATACCGCTGCACGTCCACCCGGACATGAACGGGAATCTACGGAGAAGGTTGCCGGTTCGAATACCACTCTTTCCCATCTGCATGCCTAAGTGTCCTTGGCAAGATACTGAACCCCTAAAATGGCCCCTCGTAAATGTTGAGTGGTCTAAAAATGTAAGCCGCTTTGGACAAAAGCGTCAGCTAAATGACATGTAATGTAATGTAATTTTCCACGTGACCTGCAGCAGCCTATGCAACAGTCCCGATGCGCGGCCACGAGAAAATGAACGAATCACTCTTTGAGAGGACTCGTTACTCCCGAGTCCTTGTAACGATTCGTTCAAAACGAACGAATCGTTCACGAACGACACAACACTACCATTTAATAATATTGTTGTTTTTAAGCTGTCTGACAGTTTTTATGGCCTAAAGTGGAGTGGAAACATAATTAAGCCTTTGGGAACTCTATAATGATCTTTCATTGGCTTCAGCTGTGATGCGTATATAAACCCTAGCCATGAAGGTATTCAAGGTGAGTTGCAATCATGGGAAAGACAAAGGAGCTTCCACAAATGCTGAGAGAGGAGATTATTTCATCAAACCTTCTGGTATAAGAAGATTTCCCAAAAATGTATATTCCAAGAGACACCATTGGGAGCAGCTTCAAACCTGCCTGGCCGTGGAAGAAAGCCCAACATTTCATCAAGGACCCTCAGCAACTTAGTCAGAACAACTAAGAGAAACCCCTGTGTGACTGCAAGACACCTACAGAATGTCCTGATGAAGGATGGTACCAGTGCTTCAGTGGCAACTATCAGACGTGCACTGAATAAACAAGGACTTCATGGCCAGACTCCAAGACGCACTCCACTCTTAACTACAAGGAACTTCAAAAGTCGACTAACTCGCCAGGAGGAATTTGGATAAGACGACTGAGTTTTGGGTGACAGTTCTATTGACTGATAAAACCAAATTGGAACTGTTTGGACATATGGACCAGTGGTATGTCTGGCGTGCGAAAGGCCAGGCTTAGGACCTGAAGAATACCATCCCCAAGATCAAGCCTGACAGTGGGTCATTGATGATGTGGGGCAGTTTTTCTCTGGCCGGAACTGGTAATCTTGATCGTGTACCTGGCATCATGGATTCCCAGAAATACCAGGCCATTTTAAAGAGGAATGTGATGCCTTCTGTTGACAAATTAAACCTTAGTGATCATTTGACTTTCCAGCAAGACAATGATCCAAAGCCCACCTCCAAGTCAACCAAAGCTTGGTTGAGAAAAAGATCCTGGAACGTCCTGGAGTGGCTTTCCCAGTCACCAGATTTAAATATGATTGATAATCTTTGTTGGTATTTAAAGAAGGCAGTTTCAGCATGAAAGCCATCAAACATGACTGATCTAGAGGCTTTTGCACTTGAAAAATGGGCAAAGATTCCAATCGAGAGATGTAAGAAGCTTGTCCGCACTTACAGAAAACATTTTTTAGAAGTTATAAAAGCTAGAGGATGCACCACATAGTACTGAACCTGGGGGTTGAATAATACTGCACATGCACATGTGTTAAAAGAGTTACATTTTTCATTTGAACTTCAACGTTAAGTCAACTTCTGTTGTCAAAATAACTCAACTTTGTATCAATAAATATATTTTGTTGTTTAATGAGTTTTTTGTAATTAATTGTCATTATCTTTCATCCACATCATAATGTCTTTTGAAGTGAGGGGCATTTGCAGCTTGCAAATGTTTGAGAACCCCTTATCAGACTATTTTTTTGTGGCAGAAACTTGGACTGCCACAAATGCCGTACATGGTTGCTCACTGCTCTGTGTGTCCTGCAACAGATGGGTCAAAACCAGAGGTTAAATTTCCCTACCTGCATGAGTGTGCCTGGGCATGTCTGTGCATGTGTTTGGGACTAATAAATGCATCTTAATCTTAATCTTACTAGAATTATTCTGGCATTTAGTCGTCTTCATTAGCAAATAGAAAACCTGTGGGGGTATTTATAATAGTTATTTACTTTAAGGAAATATTTAAATAATGGAAATAAGCAGTGTAGTACAGTAAAAAATGTACCATAAGTGGAGAAATGTATTAAATATATAAGAAAACACCTAAACATGTCTGAAAAGCCTATATTATAGTGTTTTGAAAACCATTTCGTAATTTTTCATAGAACAACTGTGATAATAGGTGTTAATCCAGTCATTAAATGAGAATAACAGAGGTCCATAAAAAACTTCCTGATAGCTGTGACGAAAGCAGAACGATTAGACCAAGCAGTATTTGCAATACATTTTCAGCTCTTCATATCTCATTAGGGAGATGTGTGGGTCTTTGTGTGTGAGAGTGTGTACAACATTATATGAGTGCGGGGTGGCACTAGTCAATTGACCTCAGGGTCAAACCACTTGACCTCTGATCTCCCTGAGGCTCACCCTCTCTCACATGCACCCATCCAACCAGACACATACACACTCAAACACAAGTGCACACACACACACACACACACACACACACACACACACACACACACACACACACACAACGTTATAAGTTATAAAAAGTCACAATTTGAAATAAACTTTGAAATAAGGTAATTAATTAGTCCATGAATTTGTGTGTATATTGCTGCAAGTAATCAGATACTGATGTCATGCTTCCAGGATATAATTTTAAGATATATTTTCTGGGGATTTGAGGTGTTTGTTAATTGTTCGCTTGTTCAGAGCATTTAGTTTGAGGATGTACTGGTATTTTTACAGTGCTCAGCAGCATTACAGCTTATATAGTGTTGAATAAATAAAAAAAAGTCCATACAGTGAAATCACAGCTGGTTTCTACAGTTGCCATCCAAACCTCTGTGATGATAACTTCAAGAGACACTGTGCCTTGCAACTAGCATTAGAGCTGGTTTGGAGCCACGCTGGGCTGATTTCATAGGATTACAGCTATAGTTTTCAGTTTTACCCCATCTAGTGCTAAGAAAAGGTAATACTCATCTGCTGCACAATGTATATCAGGGTACTAAGGGACTGTGATGGAAACAGTGCTTATAAACCTCTCGGTGAAATCTCACTAGTAATTAGAAAAATGACACTGACAAAAGCTTTGCGATGGATCTGGAACTTAACTCTGGAACTTAACTGAATCATAATCACCCCAGATGCATGTGTTTATTTGTAGATTCACTTGACTAGTTGAAAGGCTGATCAGGTTGGATGAAAAGAATCAAGGGTCCCCTGATGCGGCTTATGGGGCTAAACTGCTGACTATTCACCAAGGTTCTTTCTTGTACCTTAAAACAATCTTCCAAAATTGTCCTTGATCCATATTGACATAAAAACAATAAGTGATGAATTACGCCTGGGCCACACGCGATGCAGCCATCCAGCGCAGCATTTCGGCTGTGTGTCCATATATAAATCTGGCCCTCAAATAAATTCCAGTACTTTACAGTATGAAGCTGTGCATCTTCAGCTACGACTAAAATAAACAGATTAATAAATTCAGTCAATGTGCTTCTATTTTCAAATGAAAGTGTTGCAAACATGTGATTTATTTTCACGAGATAAGCATTGGAATTTTGCAGAAAGATCATTTTCACTATCTATTCAACTGTGAACCATGTGTGGTACATGAAGTAAATAGGCAAGACATTGAATCTCTGGAGGAGCAGCTAGCTGAACCACAGGCAGTGTAGCCCGGACGTTAGATTTAAAAAAAAAAAGAGCATTTTTGTCCTATAGAAATGTTTGGTAGGTTTGACCTTTATATTTCTTTCCAGTTTCCATCTAAGTCTATATCCACTTTTACAACCTGTTCACTGCTTTTGAAATATATGTTTTATATTGTATTTTTCTCTCTTAAGTTGAATTAAGATTCATCTGTTGCCTCTGTTTGGTAAATACTCAATCTTCAAAATGTTTCCTAAAAGATTTCTCCTTGGATCCTTTCAGATATTGATAAGATATTTGGAAAATGTATTGGAAGTTAAAAATCTTTACATAGGTAAAGGAATATTCCAGGTAAACCTCCAATCTCAATATTTCATTTGAGTTTTTCAGAAGACACAATATGACCTTGTGTTTATTTAGTCATGACGGTAATTGTAAACTTATTTTTAACGTCCAAAGCATGAGCAGCTTCAGTGCTAGTTGTCTTACACAAATGTACATGATCAAAAGTATTACTCCAAAACTACCCCTCATCGGATGCCTTGATGATGATGCTGCTGACGATGATGGTGGCGAGCACGAAAACCATAATCTGTCAAGTGTGTTGATTTGAGTTAAAAAGAAGTGACGGTATGACTCACTTTTGTCCCCCTTTCTGACTTTGTTCCACTATTACCCATACGTACTTAGAGTCACACAGAATCACTCGACACCTTAAGTCAATTGTTGTGGCTGTACTCCCCCTCCTCTTCTTCTTGCTGTGTTCAGTGACTTGCCATCTCACCTGCTCATTATTCCTCATGTTGAACTGCTGATCCTCCCGGTGTGTTGCTGAATCACTGCACTTGTCACACACCAACTGCTTTACCTTCATCTCTCTTCCTCCTCTCTCACTTTCAACTCCGCTTTCTTTTCCTCACTTGCATCATTCTTCCAATACGTCTTCTTTTCTTTTTCTCTTCCTTGTCTGTACATCTCTTGCTTTCCTTTCCACTCTTCTCCACATTCCTCCTTCTTCTGCCTTCCCACATCACCTCCCTCCCCTCCCTCTCACCCTCCCTCCCTCACTCCTCATCTCTGTCGCTGTTGGCAGCCTATTTAAATGCTCCATTGGAGAAGGATTAAGGTTTATGCAAGGTCAGTGTGGGATGTGATAATTATAATCACAGCTTTTTGCCTGGCCAATGACGGCCATTTGTTATTCTCAGTTCAGTGCCTTCAAAAGCCCCTGGGTTTGGGGAGGTGGGGTGGGGGATGAGCTGGTGGGAGGTGTTGACAAGGGGCTGGCTGATTTACTGGGCCTCCTCCTCCTCTCACAACATAGAGCTGCCTTGGGCTGCATGTTTCTCCCCACTGTCTCCCACAACCCCACTCTTTATTTCTCTACTCTATGCAGTCTTTCTTTTGGTATATTCATCCCTCTGTCTCCTCTTTCCTCATCTTGACCTTTACTTTTAATTCACATTTACTTTCTGCTCTCCTCTCAGAGCAGGTGATAGGTATGAATGACATACCAAAAAAATACTGAAATGGCCACAAGAAAGTACTTAAATATTAATCTTGATCATGCTTCCTTTCAAAAGAAGAATGCAGATGCAGTGTTTTAGCAGTATTCTGTGCATTTTCCATGTGAAAAGTAAATGTTTAATGAACTTTTTAAGACCAAGATAAATGTAAAAAAAACTGTGTACCTGCGATGACTTTCAATAAATTTGATTATTAAATGATAAGCCCCCTCACACACCGCACAATTCTTACTTTTAGGTGCTTACTTTGCCTATGTCCACAGTTACAGAACAAAACACATATAGCGATTCTTGATGACCAAGCAAGTCACTTTACAGAACAGTTTATTGCCATTTACACACACACATACTTTCACAAACCACCGACCTGCAGGCCGCTCTTACCCTCAGCCACAACCAATGTGTGCCTCATACCGAGCAAGTTGTACTGTGTCATTTTTGCTCATATTGAATGTTATGGTTTTTTTGATGTAATAGTACAGGTCTATTTTTCGATTGTTACAGACCAACTGTTTATACATATAAACAATGCTGCTGTTCCAATGATGGAGGAAGAGCGGGACTCCAGACACATTTAAAGATGCTTTACCACTTCATCTTTGTTATTTGGACTTGGAGCTCCACTTTTAAACTGTACTACATTGTGTTTACCAGTGTGAGTACTCGACAGACTCAGGCCTGAGTCAGCTCTACTCCATTCTCTTGTCAAACACAGAATGAATATATAAATATTTATTACTGACGGCTGCATTCAGTGTATGTTTATAGGGCTTTCTATGGTTTTACTGGCAAAGCTAAACGGAACAGGTAAATGGTTGATAGTCAAACCTGTTAATAATCTGTTGATAATCAAACCACACCTTCCCCACTAATGCCTTTCTCCACTTAATAGAGCTGATGTTGCAGTCTGATAACATGGCTTAAAGGGATAGTTCACTGAAGAATTAAAATCACAAATTTTTTACTCACCAATATGCAGATTGAGAGGTGCGTGAAGTGTTTGAGTCCACAAATCACTTTTGGAGTAACTTGGGTAAACATCATTGCAGCTAAATCCAATACAATGAAAATAACTGATGACTACGTCTTCAAATGTAAAAAACAATGCAGTTTATGTTCCTTTAACCAAATTCACAATGTAGAAGCAAGTCTATTTAAAGCTACACTGATCAACCTTTGCACATTAACAAATTAAATTAAATGAGTCACTCACAGGAACAAATACACAACACTGCAGTTTTCTTCAGGTTTGCAGAACACGTTAGCCGCTTTCAGCTCAGTGTCTAAGTTCTCCTGTCACAAACATAACTGTTTGCATGTAGCACACATCTCCACCAGGGTTAGGGTTAGGGTTTGTCCTCTTTAAGTAAGCCACAACAAATTGTACACATTCAAGGATATGAGTCCCCTGAAGGAAAAGATCCATTATTTTTTCCCTGGGAAAGTGATTAAACTGTTAAAAAATCTCTCACATATTGTCCAAGCCAAAATGTAATGGGTTCTGCCTTCCTTGCCCCTCAGTTTATGTTTCTATCTTCTAGGATCTGCCAATAACCATCTCCCTGGTCTCGGATCCTGATCCTAATCCTCTGTAGTCTGAGATTTGGCCTGTACAAAACCAGCCTGTGGTCTGTACCTCTGCCCACTGAAAGCTAACCAGGACAACCTTTTTGGCAGCAGTCTAAGTGTGTGTTACATGGAGAGGTGTGGGGTCGCGGCTGTGTTTTATTTTCACCTTCAGGTTTTCTTGGTGATTTCTGGAGTACAACCTGTGATGTTGTAATCACAGGGCTGTTTCAGCCGGCCATGTGCACTCTGTGTTTAGTGGGTTACATGATGCAGAGCAAACCAAGCCTCCATCCATCATCCCTCCAGTCAGCCAACACTGCCAGCCATGTTTGACTGGTCAGGCCTGCTGCTTGGGAATAGATTGGTAGATTTGTCCAGCTCATGCACATTCACACACATGGGACCAGTCATAGCCGGGGATCAGAGCATTTTCTAGTTGACTGGTGTTAGAAACTGAACTAAGCGCAGCCAACGTAAAAGAGGGTTCAAAAGGCCAGGGTCAGACAGGGATTTGGGTGAATGACTCCTTTAAAGCCTCAGCACTACAGCTGAGCTGTCGGTCTGTGTGTCATTCATGAAGGGGAGAAAATTGTTTAGATGTTTGAGATCCTGCTGAAAAGAAAGGTTGCAGGTTTAAATCTGTGAAAATTCTGAAAAATGTTTAAGGGCAAGATGTTTTGAAGACAAAAGGAGGGCTAACAAAACATCCTCTGTGATTGTTTTAATTATGCACAGCTCCAAACTGAACCTATGTGGATGGGGCATGAAATAGTCAGATACTATCAGGTCAGCACTCAACAACAGAATCATTATAAGTTTCTTAATTTTTATTCATCACTGATTATGCCCTTGGCTTATTTGATTTGTCTTGTTGTTATAGGCTGATTTGTAGGGCTATAGCTTCAATATTTGTTTTGTTTGTAACTAGTCTATTATTTTTATAATTTACCTGTCTGCAGCATAAATAACGGTCTGCAGTAGCATGTAACAGTTGATGGATAAATAAATACTTTATGGACCGTCAGGTAGATGTATGAATAGATGAGCAGCTGATGTGTGTCTCACATATTATTTAGAATTCTAGCATATTTTTCCCTAGCATCTGTTCTCTTCTATGAAATGCTTCCTAAACTATAGTGAATTACAGAACACCAGATGTGAAATATTCAATCCCCTAGCTCTGAGATTGGTTGTCATGTCTCCATAGATTTTATTGTTCACTTTTTAAGGGTGGTCATACTGAGATCATGTGCTAAGGTACCTCAACCATTAATGGATCAATGTAGAGGCTATCGGGAGAACCAAGAGTTTTTCCTCGTTGGATGTGGAACAAACTGGAATGGAGAGAGAGCGGGACTGTGTAGTGGTGATAAACCCAGCATTATACTTTTGGTTGTTGGTGTCTTCATCATGGATCCTTACTTGCTCTAATGTTTCCCCCTTCTCTTCCTTCAATGTCAGTCATACAGTAAGTATTACCCAAACGGCAGCAGGGATTCTTACCAACCTCTGCAGCCATTTGGAATAATATGTGGATAAAAGGTTAACAAGCATCAAGTTTACTCTTTGATTTTGGCACATGAACAAATCGTGATCTCTGATGGAGCATTCATTTAGTCTTTTTATTTGATTTCGTCTTAGACCTGAGATATAAAGTCAAACTCTCTCATTTTGTTTTCAGTCCACTGAAACTTTTAGTCTCGGCTTAATCAAGGCAACACATGCTTTGAATTACAGAGATTTTATTTTGAAAATATGTGAATTTGGCTCTGAGGATTGTGTCGATTGCTCAACAGAAATAGCCAACATTCAATTTATGAAAACAATATCACCAGATTAATAAATCATATATACATATTTATGAACAGTAATATAGCAAATTGGGTTTCATTTTATGAGGAACATTGGTTGCTTGTGAGTAGATCATAGATGGTTAATTTTATTGTTATTTTGTTGACTTAAGCCAAATTTGCTCCTTTCTAGATCAACTAAGTTTTTGACCTTGTTCAATACAACAAGTTGTTTCTTGGACATTTTCTTTCATTATTTCTTGGACCAAATAAACTCTTTATTAAGAAAAAACAGCATCAGTGAAAAAATACTCAATCGCAAGTAAACGTCTTGCATTGAAACAACAACGTACCAGGTATATATGTATGTATTATCAGAAAATATAAAAAGTTACATCAGAGGTACACAATCAAATACACATTTTTTAACTTAACCTGCAAAGTAAAACAGTCAAATAAATAAAATGATGATACTTATTTTATTGAAAAAAGTAATTATAATTATAATTATTAATAATAATAATAATAATAGTAATAATTATAAGTATTATTATTATATGAATTGTTGCTGCTATTGTTAATCAAATCATGAGACTCTTACAATTTTAATTAAAATTAGTCAGAGCTGAAACCTGATGGTGCACAAGTGTTCCTGGTCTCGCTCTCCTCTCCTCACCCTTTTCCCCTATCTCTCTCTCTTCTCTCCTCTCTTTTCCACCCAACTCTCCTCTCCTCCCTATTTTTCCCTGCTCAGCCCAGCCGGTCGAGGCAGATGGTCCACAGTCTCCAAAGTGTTGCTCATTGTGGGAACTATTGGATTTCTCTATCATTTTTAAGGTCTTGCCTTGAGAAAAATGTATATTATGAATTGGCGCTATGCAAATATAATTGAATTGAATAAGGAAAGAGTTGTCAAGCAGCAGACAGCCACACCTGCTATTGCTGTGTCAGGTGCATATGAAAGTGTACTGCGAGCGTTGTAACTGTCAGTTGTTCAACAACAGACTAATTTGTTAAAGTGTAAAGAATGGTGAACAATGGTCTGCAGGAAGCTTTTGATTGAAAAATGTTCTTGGTACCAAAAGGTCCTTGTTATTTTGGTCGAAATGGAGCTGAGTTCTCTTGAAAGTCACCAAGATTCTTTTCAGCAACAATACTTAACAGCTAGCCAATTACCTGACAAGCATACAGCCAAAATAAACCACACGTTATTCCATCAAGCTATCTAAAAAAATGCTGTAATTGCTATTTGTTTGCATGAATTGTCTCAAATAACCTTGTGGGCCGTACACAGCTTGAGGTTTCCCAACTCTTCTGCAATGGAAGGCGAGAACTATTTTTATACATTTGCTGTTAGAATTCTGTTTTAAGTAGAACCAATTCAAAATTACTGATATCATTTTAACCGTTGGAATAATTGTCTGAACAGCTAATTGTGTAACTGAGGGTGTAGTCTTCTCCATTTCAATTTATGAGGAGGGCCCTTACCAATTATTCTTAAAGGTACATTAGGACCTCTGGTGTGGCAGATCAAGGACTATTTGTTTGGTGTAGACATATTAACAGGCTCAAAATGATCAACCATTTAAGCCAATGGATTTGGCCGAATGAAACTTGCCTGTGAATCCAATATGGTGTAAAGCCAGCTTGAGGACTGCAACCCTGTAAAGAAACAGGAATGGCTGTTTTTTCACTGCCGCCTCTTTAATTGTTTCAGCCTGTGTTCGACAAAGCCTTTTTGAAGGACAGGGTCTCTCATTAGGCATTCACACCAAGGACTTGCTCCAATTGGGCTGCCTAAGGAACCTGAAGGCAATGCAATTGTGTAATTTGCACACAAAGTGGTCTGGATTGATCCAAAATAAACCTCTCAACTTTAAATGTAGGGGTGGGTGGTGGTGGTGGTGGTGGTGGGGGCGTATAATTGCATCATTTAGTGAATTGATTGGCTGAGAGTCGATGGAAGGGAATCAGGAAGCAGCAGATAAACGGTGACAGCAGCGCCTTTTAGAGCGGGGACCCATTGACGCGAAGACACACACATACACACACACACACACACACACACACACACACACACACACACACACACATACACATACATGTTTGATGCTCTGACGCAAAGATTTACACACACTAAAAAAACACTCTTAGAGACACAAACACAGATAAACGAGACATGAGAACACACACAAACACACACCCATATACCACGTTAGATTAGACAGCACAAAGAGAGCTCAGGTCCACATCACACACCGAGTGCTGCAGGGCGGGACAATGGAAGACTGAATTAGAGGTAACAATAGATTTCATTAAGCCAAACTAGACTTAACGAGACAATCGATACGTCATAATTAAAGCGAGGAGGCTGAGAGCGACTTAGACTCTAAATGATGACTGCTCTTATTAAGATGGAGCAGATAAAGAAAGGCTGTGTGACAATGGAACTCTATAACTACCTACCAGAGCAGGCCTTTATGCCCACACCAGCCTTTCAACAAGACATAGATAGGAAGGTGGTGAGAGGAGCAAAAGAGGTAAAGAGAGAAGAGGAGATGGGAGGTGAAAAGAAGAAAGGACAGGAGAGGAGAGGAAATAGGATCTTTGGTTTTTTAAAATCCTTTTATTGAACTGAGACCAGGAGATTGTAAAACCATTACCTGAGTTCAAATGAGATAATTTTTTTGTAGAATACAACAAAATCATTCAACCAAACTCAAAAATAATAATCTCTTTGTAGAAATTTACAAATCAGTTAATTTGAACTGAATAGCAACTGCTCCTTTGCCTCCTTCAGCCACATGCTTATTGCTGACCTGACTGGATGAAGTGTAGGATGGCCCTTTGAATGTCCTGTATTGGCTCTGATAGACTCGCAACTGAGTAACTGGCAACAGGAAGTCTTTCAGTATGTGACAACTATTTGCTATTAGACAGCTGAACACAAACTTTCTCTGTAATGCCAACTTAGTTCTTTCTTCAATTTGAGCCCTATACTTCCCCTACTGAACTCCTTGCGCAAGACATTGGCACTGCCTGATTCTTCAACTAACCAACCAGCAAAGCTTCACCCATGCAGATGAAGCCTGATGAAGAGATGCGTGAATGATGGATCTTAATAAGTGGCAGTGGACAATGACTGTTGACTATAGTGGATCTGACCAGGATGATGGATCATTATCTTGCTGGCTGCTGACCATGGACTATGATTGCAGCTTGAGTACTTGACATATCGTATTGAGGTTATCCTTCAAGATGTTTCCCCTCATCAACACTGCTAAAAAACTTTAATCATGATGATGTTTTTCTACACTTGACATCTATTGCACTTCTGTCCGTCCTGGGAGAGGGATCCCTCACATGTGGCTCTCTCTGAGGTTTCTATGTATTTTTACCTGTTAAAAGGGTTTTAGTAGTTTTTCCTTACTCTTGCTGAGGGTTAAGGACAGAGGATGTCTCACCATGTTAAAGCCCTATGAGACGAATTGTAATTTGTGAATATGGGCTTGTAATGGAATATTTAATTACATTTCACAGCAAAGACAATTATCAATTCTGGTTCATACAATTCTACCTAGCTGCGGCTAGGGGCCAGAGCACCCTGTCACTTAGTCAGACTAGGGTCAATGGCACAGAACAATGGAATCACATTTGATTTATACTAAATAAGCCCCTCCTTTCACAGAGGTAGAATGTTTTATCCAATCAGCTCTCTGCGTGTTGTCTTCAGACTTAGATTTGGTCACCTTCAATCTGAATGAGGACCCCTTCGAAAGTCTCACTACACATTTACATCAGGCTCTGCTTAGACTCAAGGCCAATGTATGCTTCTCCGTTTTGACGGACACAGACAGATATGACCGCCTTCTCCAACGTGGAACGCCCTCTCCGGGCCTCTCCGCGGCTCCTCGGAGAGCTTTTCGTGCAGCTCTCATTTTTCTAACTACACGTCGAAATGGCGGAGAGCCCGCAGATAGCCCTTGGCTGTGATTGGTCCGCTAACGCCAGCATTTCGGAATGGAAACTTCCTGTTCTATTCCCTACATCACAATAAACCAAAATCACAACTACGACTCTATGATTAATGTGACAAGTGTGTTAAGTTGTGGAGAGAGCGTGGCCTAGGGGATAGAGTGGGTGCTCTGCAACAAGAAGGTTGCCGGTTCGAATCCCACTCTATCCCATCTGCATGCCTAAGTGTCCTTGGCAAGATACTGAACCCCTAGATGGCCCCTCATAAAATGATGAGTGTTCTAAAAATGTAAGTCGCTTTGGATAAAAGTGGTCAGCTAAATGACATGTAATAATAATAATGTAATTAAGCCAGCGGCGTTGTCCGGCTGACGGTTGCTGGTTAGAGCACTTACGGCATGTGTGTACGGTCACATACGGTTATAACGAACTTTCATAACGGGGCTAGCGGGCTACCCACCATGCTAACTGCGGTTGGAACAGCGCAAAAACCCGCTGACTTTAATCCCACGGCTGTCATGACACTGTTTCTCAAACACTGTCAGGTTAGAAGCAAACACTTAGTAGTAGTTAGTATCGGGTGTCCCTGCTGACTGTGTGTGGAAGCTGGGGGGGAAGCTAGCTGCCTGCGTGTAGCTTCAGGCTGTTGCAGCTGTTGAATTAGCAACGCAGTTTGGAAACAAGACCGGGGAACCGCTGCGTTAAGACACGATAACACAAGCATTGTTTATTCAGCAAAAACTGTCGCGTCATCAACATCCTTTTTCTGTTAGTTGCCATCGTTCACTGTGTGTGAGGAGCCGGGAGGACGTAAATAAACCAGTGTGGACTTCTTCTATATACCTCATGAGGTAGGCTTCTCTAAGCTCGACTTCAGTTGCGCCATCTACTGTTCTGGCGGTGAATTGTTTTCACAACAAAAAGGCTCGTAGAACTATAAATCAAAAAGGGTCCGTCCGATCCGTCTGTCCGTCAGTCCGCAACGGACTCGGAGAAGCATACTGAGGCCTGTAGTGAACCCCGTCTCTGCTGGATGACCCATAAAAGACTAGGTGTGAAAACCTTTTGTCTCAACAGAGGCACAGAGGAATCTCCAACGAATACACATCTGAGTCTGCCAAGCTGACCCCCACATGTTTTCAGTCTTAAACACACAGGAACACATCAGAATAATATTGCCATCTATAACTGTCATTCCTTGCATGAAACATATCTAATTATAAAATCTCCCATCACAGGCTATACAAATAAAATTTGATTGATGAATACAATGTGCAAACTTTTACTCAACATCTTCCTGACTGGAGACAGTAACAATAACAACTTATTTTTTATCTGTATAAGCAGATATGAATCAGAATCAGAAAGGGGCTCTGGAAAATACCTTATAGTCTGAACAGATAACGGCAACATGCCTCCAGTTGTTGAGATGCCAGGACTAGGCAGCAGGTTCAGGAGACAGTAAGAGGTTTGGTTCTGAACCAATTGAACAAAACACCATGGAAATCTTGTCCAGTAAAATGTAGAGTCAGCTCACAGACCAGAGCAGCTTTCTACTCCAGGCTTAGCCATGGAAATCCGGAGCTATCCATGGTGCTGCACCAAAGAGTTCAGTGTAGACGTCTGTTGCATGACTCCTTATCCTGGACGAGTCTTCATAATCTCCACTGGTAGCTTATGGCAGTTCATCTGCTTCTGCTTGAACAAGAGCTCCCTTCACTCTCTCTTGCAGGAAGGACTCAACTCAAAACTCTCCTCCTACAGCAGTTGACCAGACGAGGGATTTTTGTCTCAATATGGCTACTTTTCAATACTAATGTTGGCTGTCATTTAGCTGCCTTTATTATTTGCCAGTGAAATGGCAAAACAATGTCAACATTGAATTACCAATCTTCCACGACAACTTCGATGTACTAAAACATAATCAATCTGTATTTAGCCATAGTGCACTGACAGAGACTACTGAATTGCAGTTAAAACCAGTAAGACTTTATTCCTTCACTTAGCAAAAAAAGTTGACTAGCCTAGAGCAAAGTGTTGGTGGCGATCTTAATCTGGTCAAGTCTGTCAGTATACTGGATGGGTGAGCCTCTGAGATGACAGTGGGTGGGGTTCCTCTTTTGTCCCATTTGCAATAGGTTCTACAGTACAGTTGATCTCCACGATAATGGTAACTTGGTCATGATGGTGATTCCTTTTTAGCACAGTGAAAAAAAACCTCACTCTGTGTTCCTTTAATCAGGTATATACTGTATGTTAACAAAGCGTGTACTGAATTACCAATCTTTGGCCAAATAGGCACTTGCCAATCCCTACTTCATTAACAGATAAAAAAGTTGCATTTGCAGAGCAGCAACCTGTGCTCCTGAGATAATGCCATGAGGAAGAGCATACAAATCCTCCCAACTAAAAGCCTAGTCTAAAGAGACATGTTAGAAAAGAAACAGACAAAACAGTTACATTTAGAACAACAGATGAATAAGGAAAAGTAAAAGGAGGAAAACGTCCATATCATATTAGGTACTAAACTCTTTTTCTAACTTTTTTTCAGAGTTGTAATGTACAGGGGTCACATTTATTTTCACTATGCTAACAGATCTGATGAATTTCAGTATCTCCAAAGTTATCATTCACTCTGACAGAATTCCCAACTGTTTAATCCAGAAAAAAGTATTTATTACTTCTAAAGTGTAGGCATTAATGTTCCTGTTAGAGGTTTTAGCAGTAGTCTGACTAAAAGTCACCCTCCATTTCATCTCCTTATGATGCCTGGCTCAATAGTACTCTCCTTCATTGAAGATTAGTGTAACCCCAGAACTTGTAGAGGCTCCTCCTTGAGGAGTCTTCACTGATTGTACTGTGCCAGTGGATCGGAGGCTGCACAGGGGGATCAGGGGAGCCACAGAGAGTTGTTGATCTCATACTAATTCTGGTCCTCCCTATGTAAGACCCAATTTTCCAGAATGTCAACCAGAGGCCCCAGCCACAGCACTAAAAGCACCATGATCTACTGCAGAGCACAGGCCAAGGGGAGAACCATTGAAGCAAACTAGCAAACTATCTTTTTATTTCTACACTCAAAAACATTTAAATTGTCCTGAGCTGACATTAGCGTCACAGTATAAGAGCAGCTCTAGTGTTTGTGTAGGTGAGTCCAGGAACATCAATTCCTGCTACCTCAGAGGTTGTGATTCAGTTTGAGATCCTTACCCCTCAGTCAATGTTTTAAATCCCCTGGCAAACTTTCTGAAGCAACAGAACTTGTTGTCCAACAACTCAGGAATTATGAACAGATGGTGATCTGTGTGGAGGGAACTCAAACCAGTGAAACCTTCACAACAACATCTCTGCAAACATCCCCCCGATTGTTGATCATTTCCTACATGTTCATTTATAGCCAAAAGAAGCTTTTTCACAGTGACATATTAGGTACTAAACTCTTTAATAATGACATAACAGCTAAATAATGAGAATTCCTCCAATAATGTGAACATTTCTGAAAATAATGAGCACTTTCTCAAAATTTTGTCCCAGAATTTTTAGAGGGATAACTCAAGACTTGTTTTGTATAGCTGTTTTAGGACATGCACTGAACTGTACCTCTGTATTTTCGACAAGTGAGTGAGGGGGTTAACCTCACACTTGACAAACGCAAAAAATTAAAAGAAATAAAAGAAAACAAATATCTACCCCTGAAAAAGTCTGGACACAAATAGAAGACACTGATGAAGATATGATAAGGTTATAAGGGACGCTACGTCTATGGATGCTTTACGTCACTTTCAAAATAAAAACAGGATCTTTATCTGGGAAAAACATGAAAATGTTTTTTGCGAAAAACAGGATCTTTATCTTGGAAAAACTGGAGAATTTTTTTTGTTAGAAAACAGGATTTTTAACTCGGAAAAACAGGAAAAAAAATTGGTTAGAAGAACAATTATTTTACCAGCAGCTTCTTTCTTTTTTTCAGGTGAATGCAATAAGCTTCCGTACTATCATAGTTCACTCATCTTTTGATTAAATCTGTACTCAACTGTTTATGAATAACTACCTTTGTAGATCTGCCACGATTAGTCGACTTCATCGAGGACATCGACGCCGCAAATGCGTCGACATCAATATTTTAATAAGTCATATGGTCCTTGTGTGGATCAAGTAACCCAGACTGTAAACTATTTCATGTTTTTAACAGCTGCAGACTGTACAAGTTTAGCACAAGCTACTTTCACTCAACATTTAATCATTTGATTCAGTTGAATATCCTGAAAATGTATTAATGGAGCTTTAATTTCTAATTATAATGTAGAGAGTGTTTGTCAATGCTTATGTGGCACAACCTTTCAGTATCACGGGCCAGGTATAAAAGCATTGTGAGCTTTATTCATAATTTATAGAAGTATTTCAACTAGTCACTAAAGGATGTTGAACCTATGGTTTGTAACCACTCTGCTCTTCATTTATCTTGATATTCTCCCTTATAGGCGAGATAACACAAAGGGACATTCTAGTGCAGCCAGTACATATAAGGTATGACTTCCACTGTCACTGGATCTAATAAGAGCTGTTTCACCCATCATTGACTGGTACATGAGGGCCAGCTTTCACTGTGAACTGTGACGTTGAGCTGGAAAAGAAAAGGTTTCTATTGTCACACTGCAGCAGGTTAAGGTGCTGAATACATCAATGGATTAAGCAGCATAATGTGGCCTTTTGAAACTCAATGAACACATTAGAACATTTGTACAACGATGTCTTTCTTTCTTTCTTTCTCTCTCTCTGCCTTTCTTTCTTGCCTCAGTGACAGAATGACATCAGCCCATATGGATATTCATAAAGTTAGAGCGGACTGTACTGATATGGACATCTATGCAAACATTACAGCAGATACGTTTGTGCAGCAGTGTTAGTGCAATCACTTACAATCATCTAATAATAGATGTTGATGCCGTATATCACTTTCATCATCTTTTTCTGTGCTATCTAGAATGATATAAAATCATATTAAATATTATATATGTAGTATAAAAATTTAATTTATTATTTTGACCAAATAATATCTTTTCAATGTTGCTGTTTAACGCTTAATTTTGCTTATGAACTACTTGACTGAGTTTGAATAATATTACATTTTTTTACTACTTAAGAGACATAATTCCCACCAGGAAAGAGTTACGTGAAACGCCTGAGGTTGGACATATGTGACAGATTTGTCACATAGTTATATTTACAGTTTAATTTCCTTGAAATGAAACCGATCTGGTTTTCCAGTGTGGAATTTTTGGTTTGTGTCATAACAAAAAACTGTCCTATCTTGCTATCTCTCCCAATCAATCTTTTCAGACATTTCAGACAACTATCATTTCTGAATAATATTTTATGGGTCGTTAAGCATCCATAGTGCTGGGTTACTGAAAGAAAAGCAGAGGGCAGCAGGAAAGATTGATGAGAAGACTTAAAATATTGAGAGAAGCTGGGAGGTGAAAACAGACTGAATTTCCCCAAATGAAAATATGTCTTTCATTAGCACTAATTAAATGCACACAGATGGTACATGGCACAGATTGACTCAGGCTTAATGGAGGACATACACACATAGACATACAGCCCCTCTAAAGAAAATAAATAAATAAAAACACTTCAAGTAGTCTTTTTCTAATTTTGTAAAATGTATTATTATTTGTATTATTTGATCTTTGTTTACTTTATCATTAACAGTACAGCACAGTTTATTTTCCTACTTGTTACCTTTTTTTAATCGGTGCTCATTTCTCAGGACCTGTGCCAGATTAGTAAAGCAATTCTGTAAGTTAATTGAGGCTCTCCATGTTCCATGGTGATGATGAATTTCTGTCTCTGAAAGCATAACTTTTACATCTATGCATGTATACAGAGATTATGTGACCTAAAAGCTATACATTGATTTTATCTGTCCTAACGACTTTCTCAAATAAGCCTTGTGATTTGTCAACGTGCAGTTTAAAAAACTCTAGGCAGTGTCTTTTTCCATGACATAATCTTTTATTCGGTAAGTCACGTGTGGATATTGGGATTGGACGTTCATTGATCTTGGATCTCAGTTTGTATTTGTTACCGTTGTTGTGTTTGAACTGTCGTGTTGCATTTTCCTTGTGTGTCCACATCCATGGAGGTTGACTACAGTCTCATCGACCTTAAACTTGATTTATCACTGTGGTGATAAATGTAGCTTTTACCTTGACCATCAAGCTTGACAGTTATTTTCTCCCTAATTACCTCAGACAGTTTTCTACTTTCTCCTGTACAGTGTGATGCAACCAGAAATGTGAGGGCTTTTCTTATTTAAATAGTCTGGATGATGACTATAAGCTTAGGTTGAAGACACTTGTAACGGTAATGGAAGAAAATAGTATAACTACGATACACTTGTTTAACACCATTTATTGTAATAATTAATTTGTTCAGACCATTTGAGAAGATCCTGTGGAATTATTGTTTTGAAACTTAACTGCTCTTTAATCTATTTCTCTGCACTATGAGAGGAAAAAATATTGTACGGATTGATCTGACATAAAGTGAATGATTTAAATGGAGCAGATAAAATAGGTCCATCCACAGTGTTTCATGGTTTATTAACTTGATTCAATGTTCTTTCTGAATAGCAATTCACAATCAAGTGATAGGTTTATAAGTCTGCTCCTAAGGCACAACACATTTGTAGTTTTTACAGAAATATTAATGGATCTGTGACTGCTGTTTTTACATACTTATACCCAACATATAAACTGCCCCTTCATTTGAAAAACAAATTTTTTTATTCAGGTTCAGAAACCATCGACAATACTGAATACTAACATTCATAGTTTGATTGTGTTAATGGCCATTGAAGGGCACGATAACGGAGACTACACCATCATGTTGTTTCTTCTTCCTGTTAAAATTTTCCACCTATATAGGTCCTTCCAGCCACAAGGTCACAGTGTGTTTTTAATTGTGGTGCCCCTCGACCATTCCCCCCCCCACCGACCAACCCCCTCAGCCCAAATGATGAACGACTGTACCTTCTGAAAAGGGCCCTCTCCAATAAACAAGCTTATCTCTCCTCTCTCTCTCTCAACACTGCCTGTGAATAATGAGCTCTGGGTATCACTGTTAATCACTATAATTGTTAATGTTAAGAGGGGGCCGGTTGCTATTTGCCCGACGCCCCACGCCTTTATTGATTTCATTTTTTTACATTAAAACGCAGCATGCCTTTGTCAGAGCAGTGGGTCACCCCCACCTCAGCCCCCATCTCCACAGAGAAGCTAATTAGTTATTTAGTGGCCTGTGTGTGTGTGTGTATGTGGGGCTGTAGCGCAGAGCTAAAGCCTGTTATCAGTACCCTGATAAAGGGAATTGGTTGTCCCACAGTAGCTGTGAGAGGCTATGGCTGATAGCAGTGTGGCTATTATAGAGAGGACAGACACATGCACACACACACACACACACACACACACTGCACACACATCTACACACATATACTGTGGAAAACATACACATGTAAATATAGCTAAGCTCATGAACATATGTAGTTTGAGGAAGAAATCATTCTTGTACAATGTTTGTCGTTAGACTGCGGTCTGGTTGCTGTTATTTAAAATTAACCCAAGATGGCCCTAACCTTCCCACCTCAAAAACGACCTGATTGGTTGAGCTTGTTGTGGGCTGCACACTGTGTAGGCTGTCACAATAATAATCATTCAAGCTAAGGTTATGGAACTTCATCGCTAATACAACATTGATTATCGGTCTCACAAAGGAAATAAACAGAATAATTTTGTGTTGAAAGACTGATGCTTTGTTGACTTTGTAACTCTTATTACAATCAAGTAATTTCCCATCTTGCTTCCATCACTGTTGCAAGAGCCACTAGCAGTCACAAATACAATCTAACTATATGCTTGATAAGATTCTCACCCAGATGACCTACGCTCATGTTTTATAGTCTCAAGTGAGACCAAGAAAAGTACACAGGAAAATAAAATGATAAATCAAAGGCTAGGTGTTTCTGGAAGGACATTTCATGACCCGACTTTGAATCAAACTCATATTCTGATTAAACCCGAGCAGAAAACCAAGCTATACAAAATTATCCCATTTTATAAATTATATAGCTTCCTGTTGTCTTCAGCCTGGTGCATAATGGTCCTAACTGTTGTCTAGACAGTTACTGCTATATACTATCACTATCAGAAGCAGTTTGAAATATGTCAGAAACACTTTTTTCTGAATTTTTCCGTAAGACCTTCACATTTCTTTAGCTTTATCATACATGTAAAACATGTCAGTGACATCCCACTGTTGCCTTGTTGAAGATGTGATAAAGACTCCGACACATAAATAGTAAGCATGTGAGCAGAGCTGTGGGACCGAACAGAACCGAGATGGAGAGGGAGACAGACATCTGTTAATGAAAAAACTTCAGAAGCGCTACCACATTCCTATGAAAGTCATTGTGTCCAACCTGGAGGGGGATACAGACCCATCGGCAAGAGTCAATAAACATTTGGCATTTTTCGTTAATACTTTCCTTGCACTCTTGAATTGTCTGCTCTCAGATTTTTCTTATGCTCTTTAATTTTGTTTGTGCAACAACCCTGTCGCATTTTCTTTACCAATAGAATGTCAGGTGTAGTGTTGACCACTGATGGAATGAATGAGACGAACCCTTCCTCATTGCGGTTGTGTTCGCTTTACTTCAGGTTGTCCTGTGCAGGCGGTTCATCCACAGCTTTATTATATGGACTTCCCGTTGCTTTGTCTATGACTTTTGGAATACAAAGACAGTTATTGCACATATATATGCACTAAAAATCCAAGAGCAGAGGAGAAGTCTTAGAGCAGACGATTCACGAGCGCACAGAAAGCAACCCGAGTGTGGAGAAGGGCTAAAGCTGGAGCGCAGGAAATCTGTGCAAGCAACAATATATCTGACTGCAAGCACACAGTTTGAGCAGAACCATAGACAATTTAAGTGCATGTGTGTGTGTGTGTGAGAGAGAGATAGAGAGAACTGAAACACTCCCTGAAGGAACTTTAGTTTTTAGTGGAACCATTAACCCTAGAGATGACAGAGATCATGCAGCCAGAGCTGCAACGATGACAGAACGATGATGAAAGAGACATTGTGTGATATTGTTAATTAGCAACAGTACTCAGATGCTGCTCATTACATCCTTTCAACGCATTACTAAAGACTAGATATTTGTGTTTGTAGGGCCACATACTTCTGCCCTAGTACTAACTAACAGTGATATGGTACATAGCAGACACACACACGCAAATGTACACATACACGTTGTGTGATAATGAAATCACAACTGGAGATCGCTCATAATTAAATATCTTGCCCTGATGACAAAACAGTCTAATTACACAATTACCTGCAATGAATAAGTCCTCTCCATAAAACACCACACACTAACCACATTAGCAGAAATTAGTTTGAATCACAACACATCACAACAGTTATATCAATGGGAAAGCCATGCACATGAATAAAATCAAACAAGGTGCATCACAAATAACATCTACAGCAATTTGGCATAATGACTAATTGCATTATGACCACCAGGAAAAAGCAAAGGAATAACTTATGTAATGTAATAGTCTGCCTAAACACCTTACATATGACCGCCATTCAAATAAAGTCACCCAATACTGAAGTCCATAGCTTACAATAAGAGGTAATTTACCTCTGTTATATTTGTATCTGCATTTTCTAGAAGAGAGTACAAAGTGTGAATCCAGGCAACAGAGAAATAAAGCAGTGTCTATATGAGGCTGGCTTCCAACAACAGCATTGATCATTAAGTCAAACACCAATTAATTATTCCATTGTACGACTATACCAAGTCTATGTTGATCTTCTGAAAAAAGGCTTTCTGTAATGAGGCACAAACTGAGATGTCAGATTTAGACAACAATATTTGAACCTTTCCATAGACATTGATCTCTTTGAAATGCCAACTGACATTTATATTAAAAGCCACTGTTCTGAGTATGCATTTATAAGTCTTTTTAAATTCATGTTTTCATCTATAAATAAATACTACACAACAACTTATTCATAATTTGGTAGTCTAAACGTTAACTACAATTGCCCACAGTACATAGAGTACCTCCTCCAAGGCCCAATGTTCCCCTTACGATTTTACATTTTTTCCATTTTTTATTTATCTCAACCACATTGCACACAATCATACAAATCAGTGGCTGGTTTTATTTATCAGGAGCCATGAATTATTTACAGAGAAATTGACCAAAATTTAAAATGTAATAAAAAGAAATCCTGGATATTCCCCCTGATCCTGATCCACCTAAATTAGTAGGGTTATTTTATGACACATAATACATAATCCTGCTAAGACAACCTTGGATGACAACATGCACTCTTTAATGGAATTACTAATGGAATTTTAAAAATAAAGTTTAAAAAAATAACTTAATTGACTAAATGAATTAAGGATACATTGATAATCAGATATTCAACACAGCAGTTTAATTTACCATTTGTATTTTTTATTTATTTGTTCCTTTACCTATTAGCTATTTTATTTGTCCTTTAGGTTCTCCTTTTATTCTCTCCATGACACCTTGGGCTTTATACTAAATTAGATATAATAATGCAAATAAAGCAATGAGTGTTACAAGCTCTTATATTAAATGCTTGGATTGAGCAAGCACACAATGGCATGGAGGCCGGACACATTAGATCTACAATCTCTAACTGTCTGCCATACTTATCACACAGTTCTACCCCTCCTCGATGATGGGGAAACTCTGAGTAGGTACTTTTACATTACATTACATTACATGTCATTTAGCTACTTGATAAGGTTTTCTGGCGAAACGTCATTGTTGATGCTAGAAACAACAGCTGACACGGTCTCTCAAGGTTGTTTTCCTAACCAAATGTATACCATAAAACCTCATACTAGAATTATTGCTTTCAAATATATGTGTCTTTATGAACTGACACAAGTACCAGAAAGAAAAGTCCTTCACATGTCCATTTTCTGTACCTGACCTGACCTGTTACCTGCAATTATCTTCAACTTAAATGCAGACCTGTCCAAACCCAACTTGTTATTAAACACACATGCTACATACAGAGTCACTCACATCAAATGGGTTGTTGAATTCAGTTCTTGGAAAAGTACCAAAAAGGAAAGGTATGACTATTTCTGTTATTCGAGCAGTTATTTGAATGGAAGTGAAAAGGTCAAATATGGTGTTGTATGCTTTCACCATCAAATAAATCCTTATGACTGACTAGGTTCATTGTAATTGCTTTCTCCAGAAAAATAACCATACTTCACTTCTCAGGCACCAGTGCTTACTTAATTATACTCTCTTCTAGTTATGGCCAGAGTAAATGGTAAATGGTCTGTATTCATATAGTACTTGATGACCACAACAAAGCTCTTTACAGAACAGGTTGCCATTCACCCATTCACACACACATTAATACAGTGCATCTATGTGCAGCACTTTTTCTATGAGGGGAAATTCAGGGTTCAGTATCTTGCCCAAGGACACTTCGTCATTAAGATGGGGAAGACTTGGATCGAGAGGACGACCGCTCTACCCCCTCAGCCAAAACTGACGAGTAGACTGAGCCAGTTCAGTCCTGTTGACTCTAGTACTTGGCTGTCCTGAGATCAGGATTCAGTGTGGGGTGCATTGAGTTTCAGTCCAGTCCAAACGGTCCAGTCCAGTCCCACTCAGCCCATGCAAGCCCAATCCACTTTAGGAAGTCCGGTCCAGTGGATACTGTGAAGGAGTGATTTTAATTAAAGATAAGTCGCTCAGTGTGCGGCCGGACTGAGCCTGTTAATCTGAATCCAATAGGCTTGATGTAGCAGCTAGGAGGCCCTTGTAAAGCACAGGCTCTATTGAAGCCTGCTGCTTTTCATTTGGCTGGGAATCAATGCAGATTGACACCACTTAACATGCAAATGGTGCCCAGGTCAACCAGCAGTTTCCTGCCCGTTGGCAGTTGTCCAGCATGTACAGCTTGACTCTCCTTTTCACCCCAAATTTCTCCTCCTCATACCTCCTCTCTCTATGTTACTTTTCTTCTTCACTGTGCTGTAACTTCTTTACTTTCCCTTATCTACTCATGAAAGTATCCTTTCTTTTCCCTACTTGCCCTGTCCATAGCTTGTCTCTCGCCTATTTTCTCCAATTTTCTTTTCCTCCGCTCTTCCCCCCCTCCTCTCCTCTCCCCTCCCCTTTTTTCCATCACATTCCTCCCTGCTGTTGTAAAAATCATATTCAGGATATTCGTCCATTTAAAGATATGAGAAAATAAAAGACTATCGATTGCATGATAAACTGCAACTGATGGCTACAGAATAGGAGTAAAGTCAGTATAACCCCTTGCTGAGGTTGTGTGTGTGCTAGCTGGAGGCACTATATGGGAGATGCCATCGATCAATAAAGTGTATTTCTGTGTGTCGGCCCTTAGCGATTCTTCCAATTACACATTTCCAGCAGCGCGGCCGAGCACAGCTCTTTGTTAATGCCTTAATGGATCAGCGAAGGGAAGTGTCTGCATGCGCACACACACACACACACACACACACACACACACACACACACACACACACACACACACACACACACACACACACACACACACACACCCACACCCACACACACACACACACACAAATTGATACAGCTTTACAAGGTAAGCATTCTCAAATTGATTTGTTAAACAGCGTTTTGAGTCCCGGCGCTCTCTGCAACTGTGTAATTACTGTGAGAGCTGACACTGTATATGTGTACGTGTATGTGTGCTGGTGCTTTGTGTGTGTCTCCATCAGAGTGTGTCTGTGGATAATTTCATGAACCGATGTGTTTGTTTTGCTAACAGTTTCCACATTAAGGAAGCTCCATGTGACTGATTATTGAAGGAGAGAGTGTTTCATTAGGAATTTACTTCACAGCAGCAGACACATTACAGCCAGAGGCACCTCGTCACCTCTCCACTCATCTCCTCTTCCCCCTTTGTATATTAAAAGAGAAAAGTAGAGTATGGAGGATGGCTGAAGAGGGACAAAGTCAACATACGAGCAGACAGGAAAGGGTTTTGTGTGCACTTTGTTTAAAGTCTGATCTCAATATTTTATCAATTGTCTCTTCTCTCCCATCATCTGCGCCTTCAGTTAGAGTGTGTCTTTCTACATTAATCTATACTTACTTTTGTTCTGTTTTTGTAGGTTATCTGATTGTGCCACCTACTGGCACACATACTCACAGGTTACAAATTAAACGAGAAACATACAGATGCTTCCATACAGTTTGGGGGGAATTTTCTTGTGTAACTGATCACCCTGATGACAGCATCCACAGCCATGATAGGGGTTTGGGAGAATTAAAATGATGAGGATCATACAGTTACAATGGTCTCAACCCAAATAAACAGCTATGATAGACAGCGCTTTCCACCAGTAGGTGTTCCTCCTCCAGTAGAGATCCAGAGATATTGAGAATCATTGACAAGGAAACTGTTCTGGAGACTTCTGGACACCTTTATAGCTGTCTGACTTCTAGGCACTGTTATAATTAGCTTCTGGTGGACCGAAAGTGCAGAACACAAACAGAGCAGATTGATGGCAACAAAAAAGGTTATTGTTCAATTGCTGGATCTGGGGTGGGGGAGGCTGGCAGTGGAGATCCAAAGGTGTTGGTAGGTAGAAACCGGAGCAGATGAAGGTGGAGAAAAAAAGGTGGATGCTACGCAGCTGGTTCTGAGACCAAAAAAAGAGCATAGGGTAAATAAGCGGGAAAAAAGACAAGGCACAAAATACAAACTAGAGGATAGATGTTCAAAAACTAAAATGAGATAGGTTACCACACTGGTAAATGGACGATCTGGTAACGATAGGAGAGAGGAGCTGGGGTTTTGTAGACTGAGAGGTGGAGTTAGAGGTGGAGTTGATGAGGAGATGAATTCAGCTGCACAGCTGGTAAACAGGAGGCCCTGTCCAACTCCAGGTAGAGACACAGGGAAGGAGACCAACGAGAAATAGGTGGGAAGGGAAAACACAGAGCAAGAAAATAGGTAGAAAACCTGGTCCTAACAAGCACATTGTATCCATATGTCCCGTCTGCAAACCAGAAGATCCACTGATATTCAAAACATATCTGCTACTGGTAAAAAAAAATGTTTTTAGAATTTGATAATACCTGAAAGATAACCAATGTTCACAGTTTACTTACCAGATGAGGAATTTGTTACTTTCAGAAAGGATTTGAAAGGAACTGGGAGAGAGGATGATCATGTGGAGGAGAGAAAGGATGGCAAAGTGATAGCACAGGACTCAATAATTAGTGTGACAGAGTTTGTCTGTCCAGTTTTGGGGTTTTAGCAGTGTGAAGGACTACTCTTTCTCCAACATTTTGCAGTACTTTCTGCTCATTTTTAGGTTTTGTGTATTTGTATATGTGTATCAGGCAACGTGGTATTAAATGTGATAATAGTGTGTGAATGAGTGACTGTTCAAGGGGATATAAATGAAAATGTTTGTAAATTCGTCATTAAGTTTGATATGCACTTGAAACTTCAATAAAAAATATTGTTAAAAAAAATGTGATATTAGTGAGATTATTAATTGAAATTTAAATTTTATTTATTTGAGGGTCTTATGGGTTGTCAGTGTCTGAACAGATGACTGATGGAGAAGTGCTAAAACACTGTATGTATGTGTGTGTATATGTATGTGTGTGTGTGTCTGTGTCTGTGTGTATGTGTGCAGATGAATGAATGTCATCTTGTCATCTGTTGCGTAAACCATAATAGAAAAATAAGAGTCTGTATTTTTATGTTGCTCTTCTAGTCTTGACATACACATGTGCAGCTCTTTCTCTATTAAAATGGTACAGCCGTCAGAGGCCATGTTGGGTTCAGCATCTTGCCCTGCGGCATGCGGAATGGGGAAAACTGGAATCGTCCCACTGACCTTCTGATTTCTCTACCCACTGAGCCCCAGTCACCTGTACCGTACTGCTGTATTAATCTAGACCATTTACCATGTAGTTGTTAAGTAGGGTTTTCTCTCAAATATAGGAGCACACTCAGACTTTCAGATACTGAGCATAATTTATAATAGCTATGCTCACACGCAAATAGCACAAATGCAGGTGGAGTTGGAATAGACAAGGAAGAGGAGAATATCACAACAAATGCATTAACTAGATTTATTCAAACATCAGGCAAAAACTCTTACATCTGCTCTGGTGGGATAAGCAGATGGGGAACTGAACCACCAATGAATTTTATTCAATGGAAAAATCAATGGAATAAAAAATGAAAAAGTGGTCTCAGACTTTGGAGATTCTGTATATTCCCAATACTTTCACATAAAATTCTTTGAAAAACATCCTTCAATTCTTTTAGTTTTGGTCTTAAACTTGTTTCATCCTGTCTTTTACTCAATGAACCAAAATGTAGTCATCCGGGACATACTGTATGTTGTAGGCATCCTTTGGTTCAGAGGGATTATGCTTATCAGAGACAGTGTTGAATCACAATGTAGTCTTCATTGGTTATTTTGAATGAAACATCAGCCCGCTGCTCTGTAAATTTAGTTTGACGAGCTCAGTGACATAGGCATCATCTCATTTCTTCTCTATACTTGTCCCACCAGAAAGATTTGGACGAAACATAAATATCAACGTGCAATCATCATTTAGCAACATGAGAAACTTCCATTTAGTAAAACATGGTCTGGGGACTGCTTCAGCTCAGGAGGTGGAGTGGGTCATCCACTGATATCAAGATCAGTGGTTTGATTCCTGGCTCTTGGGCCAAATTTAATGCCGAAAGCTCCTAATGTATTATAAGTGTGTGATGTGTGATAATGTATGTGTGAATATGTGGGTGAATAGGTGACTGTGACCTCAAGTCAAGTTAGATTTATTTAACTAGCACATTAAAAATGTCAAAAGCTGCTTAACAGTGTTTAACAATCACGGCAAAGGAAAGCAATTCAGGTAAAGATATAAAGGATTAAGAGGTGCAACGAGTAAATCTAAATCTAGGAGAAAAACAGCAGCAGAAAATGAGATAAAAAAGAAATAAGTAATCAATAAAATGACAATAGACACTAACAGAATCAGAAGAGAAAATCAAGCTGAATTAAAAGGAAGATTAAAAAAGTATGACTTTAACTTGATTTAAAATAACTGGTTGTGGGACAAGAGCTAATGTGAAGCTGGAGACTGTTCCAGAGATCGGGGCAGCAACTGAGAAAGCTCAGTCTCCTGGGTCTCACTGAGCTACTCTGAAGATGTAACCTGGAGGCAAAATATGGAACCAAGAGATCCGTGATATAACAAGGGACTTTCACCTCCACACAACACAACCATATACTCCCACAAAAGGCAGACAGAACTGGAGTATTGTGAGAATTTTTTTTTGCCAATATGGCCTTTTTACTATGTGTTTATAATGATGACTTCATGTCTTGTTATGTATGTTTTTGACTGTGTGTCAATGTTTTTATCTGACCTGCTGTGTGTGCGCCTGCATATATATATATATATATATATATATATATATATGTATGTGTGTGTGTGTGTGTGTGTGTGTGTGTGTGTGTGTGTGTGTGTGTTTACGACTGGGGGAAAGACAGCAGTCTAAAGGATGAAATTGAAGAGATTAGCATGGTCTGCGCTGCTTTTGATTAGTTCTGACTGGAAATCTGCCCGAGCCACAAGGGGCCCCTCAGCAGCTTGCACTCTCCCACTCCATCTCTCTCTCTATGTATGTGTTTGTGCATGTGCGTGCGTGTGAGAGACTCTTTCTTTCTTCCTCTCTTCTCGTAGCTTTTCGCGCCACGCCAGAAATTGAATTGATATTTTGTAAACCTGATTTGTGGATAACGCGATGTGACAGCGACAAATGCCTGGCTGAAAAGGGTTTTCAAAGCCAGTCCAAATGAAAGTTATTACAGGGTAAATGCGCATTTCTTTGTCTCGGCGGCAGCAGCAGCCCCTCCTGGCTGTGTGTATGAGTTTATATGGGTTGAATATGGATCCATTTCCTGGGTAATTGAATTGATACTGTCATGCACGGGGGCAGTGCCCCATTGCTCTGCAGGGCGGATGGACTGTCTGATTGAATTGGATGGGGGTGGGTGGTTAAGGGGGGATCCCAAAGCATGGAAGTATGTGTGTGCGTGTGTAAAGGGTTGTCAGAGAGCAGTCATAAGACAGACACACCTCAGTGTTCTCCTGATTACTGCCGTACAGCCAATTGTCTCTCCAATAATCTGCCGCCACAAGCCTTTGACACACGCACACACATGCGCACACACACACACACAAGGCCATGCGCACACAAGCATGCAGACGGATATGGGTCAGGCAACACAGAAGCCATTTCCAATTCCAGGGTAGACGAGCGCCGCAGATCTGCTACATATTAATTTTGTCCCGGCTGAGATTTGCTCCCATTCAGTTAAAGCCGATTGATGAGAGAGCAGAGAGGATCGGACGGCTCCTCATTCGCTCTCCTCACCTCTGATTAGAAACACTGCCACTGTCACCGCACTATTAGGACAGAGGAAGGGGTTGACAGGGGAAGAGGGAAAGAGGGAGAGATGGGAGGGTAGAAAGAGATAAGAGAGGGACAGTGAGAGGGGAAGGAAAAAGGTGAGAGAGGAGAAAGACGACAGGACAGACAGTAGAACGAAGCATATAAAAGAGGGAGAGTGAAGGAGAATGAAAGGAGAGACATGTGGAGGGAGAATGGCACAAATGGGGTGAAGGATAGGGAATTGGAGATAGAGAAACAAAAAAAAAGGAAAATAAGAGGGTGGGGCAGGGGAGATGAGGGCAAGATAACAGGTATAAGGAATGAGGGCTGCGAGAGTGTGCAGGATAGGATTGGGGAGAGATAGGTGTGAAACAAGTTCGGAGAACGACCTGGATGACAAAGGAAAGGTGGGAGAGTTGAAGGAAAGAGAGGTCAGCTAGGTAAATATGATGATCAGAGTATAGGTTAAAAGTGGGGCAGAAAGGGGTGAAGTTTGGAAAGAAGAGAGGAATACGGAGAGTAGGGTTGAAGGGTGAAAATAAAATGAGGGGAAGATGGAAAGGATGGAAAATGGAATGGAGGGATGTAGAAAGGGTTAGAAATTAAGGAGAAGGAAGAAGATGGTAAGTTGGTAAGTTGGTGACGATGGATAAAACATAATGCAGTATTAGATGTAAGTGGGAGGAATATAACCTAACAATGGAAGTGTTTGATGAGAATAAAAGAAGGGAAGGGCAACAGGAAGAATGATATATAGTATGGTATTGTAGCAAGGGATGAAGAGAGATGGCAACACTGGATGTAGGCACTTAGGAAACTTTTAGCACCCTTTATTAAAGCATGTTTATCAACCTCTTACAGTATGACATACAATTAAAAAAGAAAACCAGCCCTTCCATCTCTCACCTTTACCATCCCAACAAACACACGCACAAACACTCACACACACACACACACACACACACGCACACACACACACACAAAAACACACACACACACACACACACATGTGCATGTAACAAAATTCCCAGATGCTGTTGCATTACTATTTAATTTAGACAGAGGAACAATACTTGTCAGGACCCAATAAGGAAGAGAATGCCAACAGCTCCCCTAACCTGAAAGCTCTGCATGCTAAGGTACCACTGCTAATGATGCTCCCTAACCTCCTATAAGTGCATAAAGAACCTTACCCATCACCCCCCCCCAGTTCTTAGTTAGCAACTGACCTAAGGAGTCCAGCACCTGCCCTCTCAGTCTCTCCAGAAGATGGAAGAAATGTTACACCTGATCCTCTGACAGCTGCTGTGGTGTCTTATAGTTCAACACAAAAATATGACTTAGTTGGCCCAGTGTCAAAATGTCAGCCTTCACCAGGGTAAGTCCCTAAATAGGTGCTGCCAAGTTGGATCAGAGGGTTAACAAAGTGTTGCTTGAGCATCCAAAGCTGTTATGTAGAGGGCAGGAATGGAGAACAAATCTCAATGTGAATCTTAAAATGAGCACCCGCGTCTCATCACAATTTCTTAGGAAATGCTTCTAAAAGTAATGCACTAGAATTCATATGAATTCCACTAAATTGTGAGTCAGGAGGCTAGGGACACATGACCTATGCGATTCTCTCTCTTCGTGAAAATAAAAAACATGCCGGACATTTATCTAACCCTAACCATAATATGAAAAATACATATATATACATACGGTGATTCAGCAGAGTGACAGCCGCAGGAATAAGCTGTTCCTGAACCTGCTGGTCTGGGAACAGAGGACCCTGTATCCCCTTCCAGAGGGGAGGAGGGCAAACAGTCTGAGACTGGGTTGTGAGAAATTGGGTTGTTAATGAACAAAGGTGCCTCTAACTTGGTCCAAAGTGAAACATATGATGTGTATAAAGCAAACATACATACAGTTAGGTCCATAAATATTTGGACATTGACACCATTTTCATCATTTTTGCTCTGTACACCAAATGAAATGAAACAATCAAGATGTGCGTTAAGTGCAGACTTCCAGCTTTAATTTGATGGTATTTACATCCAAATCAGGTGAACAGTGTAGGAATTACAACACATTTTATAAGTGGCACCCCCCTTTTTAAGGCCAATATCTAATCTCCCCTTCATTTCTAAAATCTTAGAAAAAGTTGTTGCCAATCAGCTGTGTGAGTTTCTCCAGAAAAATAATATATATGAAGACTTTCAATCGAGGTTTAGAGCCAATCACAGTACAGAGACAGCCTTGGCAAAGGTCACTAATGACCTTTTAATAGCCTCAGATCAGGGACTTGTGTCTGTCCTCGTTCTGTTAGATCTCAGTGCAGCATTCGACACAATTGACCATCAAATTTTATTACAAAGACTCAAACAGTTAATTAACATTAATGGAACCGCCCTTAACTGGTTTAAATCATATTTTTCTGTGAGTCATCTGTGCGCACCAAAGTTAACCATGGTGTTCCACAGGGCTCTGTGCTCGGCCCAATTTTATTCTCATTATATATGCTTCCACTAGGAAACATTATCAGGACACACTCGGTAAATTTCCACTGCTATGCGGATGACACCCAGTTATATTTGTCAATAAAACCTGAACAAAGTAATCAATTAACTAAACTTCGAACATGTCTCAAGGACATAAAAACCTGGATGACCCGCAATTTTCTCTTATTAAACTCAGACAAAACAGAGGTTATAATACTTGGCCCCAAACACCTTAGAGATGCATTATCTAATGATATAGCTGCGCTAGACAACATTGCTCTTGCTTCCAATGAAACAGTCAGGAACTTGGGAGTGATCTTCGATCCTGATTTATCCTTTAATAGTCACTTAAAACAAATTTTTAGGACCGCTTTTTTCCACTTGCGTAATATTTCAAAAATTAGACATGTCCTTTCACAAAAAGATGCAGAAAAACTAGTCCACGCCTTTGTTACATCGAGACTGGACTATTGTAATTGATTATTATCAGGCTCCAGCAGTAAGTCGTTAAAGACTCTACAGCTTGTCCAAAATGCCGCAGCACGTGTCCTGACGAGAACAAAGAGAGGAGAGCACATTTCTCCAATATTAGCATCGCTACACTGGCTTCCAGTTAAATCTAGAATAGAATTTAAAATTCTCCTCCTCACCTTCAAGGCCCTTAATAATAAAGCGCCTTTTTACCTTAAAGAGCTGTTAGTACCTTATAAACCCACTAGAGCACTCCACTCCCAGAATTCAAGCCTACTTGTCGTCCCTAAATTCTCTAAAAGTAGAGTAGGAGCCAGAGCTTTTAGCCATCAAGCCCCTCGGCTGTGGAATAATCTACCACTTTCAGTTCGGGAGGCAGTCCCCATCTTTTCATTTAAAAGTAGGCTCAAAACCTTCCTTTTTGATAAAGCTTATAGTTAGAGCTAATTAGTGCGCCAGAACGTTACTTGTTCTATTTTATGACACATAACACACAGAGCTTATCTTTCCAGCTTCTCCTTCCTCTTCTCCATCCCTATCCCCCTTCCCCGGAATCCCCTTGCTTCATCACCCGCAGATCCAGGGCCCCGCAGATCCAGGGCCTCTGTGGCCGCACCATGGATTGCGGTTTGTGGATCGCGCACCGGGGGTCGCGGTGTTGGATCTAGTGTGGCGGATTCTGAGTCATGTGGGCTGATCGTGATGCTGGTGGCGGACCCTGTGTCGCGTTGGCATTGGGCACGGGCGGTGGACCAGGCCCGCGGTGGTGGCTTGTGATGGGTCCTGGTGGGCGGCGGTGGACGGTGACTGAGGACTGGAGTGGCGTTTGGTCTGGATGGTGGATCGTGGTCTAGATGGATGCTGAGCATGGACTGTGCTTGCAGCGGGACTGCTTGGCATGTCATGTTGGGGTTGTCCTTCGGGATGTCTACCCTCATCAAATGCTGCTAGAGACTTTGATTATTGATGATGTTTTCCTGCACGTGGCATCTATTGCACTTCTGTCCGTCCTGGGAGAGGGATCCCTCACATGTGGCTCTCTCTGAGGTTTCTACATATTTTTACCCTGTTAAAAGGTTTTTTTGTAGTTTTTCCTTACTCTTGCTGAGGGTTAAGGACAGAGGATGTCACACCCTGTTAAAGCCCTATGAGATGAATTGTAATTTGTGAATATGGGCTATACAAATAAAATTTGATTGATTGATACTGATTCATCCGTCAAGCTCCAAATCTGCGCAGTGTTGGGGGGCTGAAGTATTAGCTCATCACTCCCATCATTCCTGTGTTAGCATATGGGGAGTGATTAAGTTGGAGCCTAGATGCCAAACACAAACCTGTTATACTGTGAATAATAAATATCGTAATAAATAAGATAAATAATCAAACGTGAGTTGTCTGACTGAAATGGAGCGAAGCCAGCGAGCTAGTTCTGGCAGGCAACTCGAGCTGCGCTGCTTCAGTCATGTGCCATACATCAGGTGACATAAATCATACAACATATATCAGGTGACATACTTCACTTCCGACAATCAGCAACAGCACTCATCCACCGCATTAGGCGGTCTATTTAAGCAGAGGGAAATCCCATCTGTCCAACCATACCCGAGCGTCTTGACCCCATGGTAATCATCCAATTCCTACAGAGCAGTGAATAGATCAAGAACCAGTAACCTTATCATGTGTCAATGCTGCTACAATAGAAAAGCTATGAATCCTCAATGATGACAGTCTTACCTAACATTTACTTTGGCTTTATATTTCCTTATTACTGAATTGTTGTCAAGGTGAGTCAGAGTATATGATAACGGAAGCAGTCTAATAGGAAATCTGACAAGGACGCTTATTTAATCCTCTACATGACCTTATCCTCTCTAGTCTTAGAAGAACACATGTTCACAACAAGTCTGATAGATATGGTCGAGACTTCTGAATTATCATTGCTAAGAATAATACTGCTTTCTGTTCTTTCTCCTCTATGATCAAACGCTTGCATCCCTCTTCAACCCATCTGACGACACCCTTGCCTACCAACAATGGTCGAAAATGCATGACGAGATCGCCTCAAAGCTTCGCCATCCCTGCCAGAGCTGAGGCCTAACACCTGGATGCTGTCCTCGCACTCACTAAGATGTTGCACCGCTATGAATGCAACACTCCATCATCAATGCTACTCATGCTATGTTGGACACCACAAGAAGGAATATTGACTCTCAAACATCATCTGCAGCCTTGATGTTTTAATATGTAATCTCCGCTGCATAAATCCATTGTTGCATGTCAGATCTCGGGATCAATCACGTCTCCGCGTCCGGGGTAGTCACAGGCATGTTTCGGTGCGCCTTCATCCCCTCAAATGGTGACGATACAATGCGAACGATGCCAAGGGATTCATTGCACCCTTGCCGTGGCATACATCTGTTCCTGTCCATCCTGGGAGAGGGATCCCTCACATGTGGCTCTCTCTGAGGTTTCTACATTTTCCCCTGTTTATGGGGGTTTTTTGGTAGTTTTTCCTTACTCTTGTCGAGGGTTAAGGACAGGATGTCGCATTTGTTAAGCCCGATGAAACGAATCATGTTTTGAATATTGGCGATACAAACAAAACATGTGAGTGAATAATTTGTATGTGCTTTGCAGACTGATTATTTTATTGCATTTCAGGTGGTTTGCTGGGCTTAAAGGTGAAATTCCGGTGCATATGTTGCCATGTGCCAAGTTCACTGTATTCCCGTATAGGGAACCTCACCAGGTAGTATATTCCCCCCGCAGACAATTTGGCTACAGCGAATGACCACACCGCTGCAGTGAATGGCTCACATAACAGGTTCACTAGTTAGCATATTCTCCTGCAGGCTAATGCCCCTACCGAGAATGGCCACACCGCGGCGGTGGATGGCGCACACATAGCAGATACCGATCCGTACGTCAGGCTCTGACTATGTACAGTTTTGGGGGGGTTACAAGTATTTGCTCATCACTCCCATCATTCCTGTGTAATCATATGGGGGAGTGATTAAGTTGGAGCCTAGACGCCAAACACTAAATCTGTTGTAATAAATATATTACATGATCAAATGTGAGTTGTCTGTCAGAACTTGAGGCTACACTGAGGCTCAAGGTAAATCTGACTGGCTACTGGTTTGTATGGTAGTACTATGAAACTATATGTGGTGCTTTCTGATAATGTTGCCCAAAGGGAGCATATATAAGGTGAAGAGTATCAGTCCGAGGACAGAACCCTTTGGAACTCCATGACTTACTTGTGTGTGAATAAAGGGGCAACTGTTAACATTAAAAAATTGAAATCTATCTGATAAATATGATTTAAACCAGTCTTTCATCCCTACATGTTGTTCCAGTCTCCGTCACAAATATCTTTTGATATAGTGTGTCAATGCTGCACTAAGATCCAAAAAAGACCAATATAGAGAAAATCCATTACTTGAAGCCATGAAAGTGTCATAGGTAACTTTTATCAGTGCTGTTTTTGTGCTGTGATGGATTCCAATCCTGACTCAAAGTTGTAATTTAAGAGAATTTTTTTTTTACAATTTTACGACAATAAAGTTTTAATTTAAGGTTATGTTTCCTTTTAGAGGGGGCATATCAGAAGATAAGCGGTTCTTGTGTTAAAATAAGGAATGTGCAGCTTCTTATTAGGGATTAGGGATATTCACCATGTTTCACAGCCTACAAAACTTAAATCTTTCTTTTCAAATATGACTTTATTCTTGCAATGTCATGACATTATACAAGAAATCCTTAATATGGTTCTAATACTTTTACAGTTTCTACAATTATTGGTCAATCAATGTCATTCATACCATGATTGGTTGGTATTAAGGGCCCAATATCAAACAAGAAACATTCCTACACTAGCACTACCACAAAGCACTACCAACAGCCTGGACCGTTGATACAAGGCCGGATTGATCCTTAGATCCATGCTGCTGTCCATGCTACCTTCTGGGGCCTTATCAAGCCAAATATAGGCCAATAGTTGTATCATTTGAAAAAAATAATGGAATGGAATCCACTCTAGGGGTGATAATCTTTAGGTACAGCACGATTCCATTCAGATTCATAGGGCTAAGATTCAATGATAAATGGGTTAGGGTTAGGGTTATGATCGATGAATCACAATCCGCAAAGAATTGTATATCTATACAAAAAAAATGTTTTAACACTGAATGGCTCGAGGTTTGCATCTTCACCAGCCTAATGATTTGAGCTTAAAACTTTAGACGGTGCGCTGTAAGTTACAAAATAAGCTTTTCAATAAAAAAATCAGTCTACAACAGTGTTCAGTGCTCTCCACAATGATTTGACATTAATCCAGTTTAGACTTGTGTGATGCATCTTTAACCTTTACTGTATGAAGGTGGCACCACCTGGCCCCCTTTGGTAGCATCAAGGCGCATCACAATCACTCACACTTAGAGCTGATCTTTATGAAAACCTGCTGAGAATATATTTATGTTCCTGGCTAAACAGGGTGTCGCTACTTCTTCAACAATGAAGTAGTGTCATAATCTGTGAGACGTAGTTCTCTCCTGTCTGCAGCCTGTGCGTGTATCTGCCTGTCTCCATCACTAATGTTGGGATTTTAAATTTTAATTTGTCTGTTTGTGCGTGTCTGTGTAGATGGCAATAAAACTGAACTCTAAACAAAAGCAGGAGGGTGGGAGCAGGAGCAGTTTGAGCCAGATATATGGCCTTCACACAATGACTTATAATAACGTTGCTGTTTGGTGTTAATCTTGAAGTTAGTTAGAATGTGTGTGCGTCACACTGCTGTTCAGTCTCACACCTGTCTTGATAAGAGGTTGGATAAGAGCCGCTACCTGTTGTGGGAACTTTAGATCTGTGGCATACAATATACTGTACTTTAACTTGTTCTCATAGCAAACTTAATTAAAGCATAACTCCCTTAGATTTATTCAACATCACACAGAGTTCAACCAGCTGCCCCAGGTTCTGGAGGGAAGAGAGAAAGGCGTTGTTTTGTTTGCATGTTTACACAAACAGAACATACAGCCGATAAAGCAGGAACACAATATTCTTTACTCCAATGAACAACAACACTGACCCACCGACCCACAAGGCATCATGAACTGAAGATTTTGCCCAGCTACTATCAGAGGAGGAGCTAAACTTGGAGTGGCTAGTTATCACTCCAATCATTCCAGTGCCAATAGGATGGAACTACGCATGCGAACCATCGAGGAAGAACCAAGTCTTGACTCCCCATCATTATGACCCAATCAAATTATACCTAGTATACAACCGCCGTCCGTGCGGTGCGACTCGTGACTGCCCAGTGCATGGACACCCAAAGCACAACCCCTAGAGGGCCAGGGGTTGTGCTTTGGGTGCCCATTGCTTTGCTGTAACTTTCATACCTTTTCATTGCTTCTTAATAAATACTTGATTGAACCAAACCGAGACCGGCGCTTCTCATATTTAGGATAAAAGAACATGCGACACTAACAAAAACTGATATCCAAAAGTTACTGGATTGCTCTGGTAACTTTAACACTGATTTCCTCGTGTTCGTCTCGTGTTGTATGTAGCAGATCAACTGTGACCATGTGTTTAAATACGTGCTCTAAAGCATATCAACAAAGAAAAAGTAAACTTCAATACTATTAGGTTCCTAATAACATCAGTTCTCTGGGAGAATTGAGGGAGGATAGTGAGACAGGATATTCTGACCAGGCAAAAGATGACCAGTCCTTGAATGTACTTCTGTCCTGAAGCAGCAGTGCTTATGATTATGCAGCAATTATGCACATTGATGAAAAATGTAACAGAAAATGTGAATCAATTATGTTTTGTCTCAGCATCGAGGCAGAGTCGTCCATGAGCGCATCATGATGCATCTAAGAATCGAGAAATTTCTCCACCTCTAATCCACATCACTTTGCTTTAAAGCTCCTAAAGCTGAGAACTTTGCAAACTTTGTTAAATTTTAGGAGATTATGCAGATGGGCTGTATGTGAGCATGCAAATGATGGAGTTGCAGCGGACATTCTCCGGAGTTTCTCTTGCCAGTCTCCGAGTAAAAACTCTCGATAATTTCTGAGTGAGCTCATGAGAGAATCAAGAATGCAAAACAGAGAAAGTCTCGAGCCCATTGTCCAGAGTTCATGTCTTAAAATGGCCTTGGTAATTCTGACACTTTGTTGTGGAGTAACCCAACAGTTCCCACAATGAGAAAACTGTTGAAGGTAGTTACATCTGTGTTACATTCACACATCAACTGTATATGTTCCAAAAAAATATTCTGTTGGAATTGTATTGTTGGACTTCACAAGAGGTGTATGGAGGACCATACATGACTTAAGTAAAAATAAATAAATGTATAAATAAATAAAAAAGGAAATAAATAAATTAATACAGAAATAAATAAATAAATATGTTTATACCAAAAGAAATGTCTTAAATATATTTGAACATTTATTTATTCCCTGATACATTTCCTTTTCATTTGCAGTGTCCTTATGCTAATGAGAAAGGCGGTCCTAACCGCAGTCTCATGCAGGATTGGTCACAGGAGTGTAATGATCCAGCCCTACTACTTCTGCCTCTCAATGCTGACTGGTGTCCAGTAGCTGTTTGCAGCGTTGAGCCAGTTCACACTTAAAATGAACTAGTGCAAGTTCAGAGGGTTAGTTAAGGTTATTTTTTATTGGGATGATTTAGGTATCAGTAGTCCTGACTGTGAGCGTCACGTCTCGTGTTGTACTGAGCACAATGAGCGAGCCGAGAGGAGAAGGAGGAAACAGAAACTCCAGCTCGGTAAAAAACACCTGCAGCCTCTGCTCTGATCATGAAGCCGCTGATCTCTGAGCAGATGTGACCAGAGAAACTCAGGTTCATTATACGGATAAGGACCAGCAGATGAAGTCAGCATTCTCTTCAATTTAAACAAATCATTAACTCTTATTAGCTAAATGCTCCCAGCTTTAACTTAAACACTCTTCTCTATATATAAAAGACTATTTTACTTTAGCTCTTAATTGGGTCCATAGCTGTAATAAGAGCTTGTGTATGATCACAATTGCCCACCAACGTCTAATGGTGTAAAACCTCTCAATGATCATTATCATCAAGCTCTTTCCATTCTCTTGCTCCACCGTTTTCTTTTCTCTTTTTTCATTTCTCTGATCTGATCCCCTCTCTCTCTCACACTTGGTTGTTAAAGAGTTACCCATTAACACAGTTCTTAGGTAGACTTATTTAGTCCACTTAACAGTTAATGTTCCATTCAGAGGTTATTACCCTGCATTTAAAGTTCTGATTTACTCTGATTGTTATGATCTGCCTCTGTAAGGGACTCCTTGGGACTTCCTAACTCCGGTTATTTCATTTAAGTTTTAACTTTTCTGATGAGTTCCTCACTCGAATGATTCATCTAAATATTAATGTTTTGTTTTTATTTCTATAACTACATTTATTGAAGGCCTAAAGGCACACCATTCTATGGTATCACTTTTTAAGCACTTTTGCACAACACATGATTGAAAATACTGGGGGAAATCTCTAGGTTAATGGTTTTTGCCAAAATGCAAGTGACGAGTTCTTCAAGCTATAGCCAAATTAAGTTGTATTCATTTATTTATTATATGTTCCAGGCCTCAGCATCACCGTCCAACAAAAGACACCCAAGCCGAAATTCATTGATTTCCGAAAACTCACATCAGGTCTGGAACCACACCTGATCACCGTTCTGCCTGTTCTGACTCTCAGTCATGATTAAAATAAATGTGAACCTGCCTGATCTGGCTGTAGAGTTGGTTGAGAGGACACTCAATTTCAAAAATCCCCAAAACATCCAATGAGAAAAAATGTAAAAAAAATTATGCAGAAATGTTAAGGTTATACAAGTTGTAAGTTTTAGCCAAAAAAAACAGTAGTATACATTACACTACTCCCTCCTTGCTTAGTGAGACAATGGAGTTGTGGCACTAACGCCAATATTTCTAGGAATAAAGAACAGAGGTTTGAAACTGACTGAGGAGGTTCACGAAAGTTGCTGTCATGTTTATGAAACTAGTGTGAGACAACTTTAGCTTTATGGGATGGAGCACTGTCATGCTGGAAGAAGCTTTAATAAGAAGGTAACTGTGGTCATTAAGGGATTCTGTTGTAATCCGTCAACCTTAAAGTTTAACATGTTAATTGTGAGATGCTCCTCTGCTAATCACAGTTTGATTGGTGCTGAGTTACTGCAGCCTTTCTGTCAGCTCCAAACGGGCTGACCACTTTCCTCTGACCAGCATCAACCTTTTATAGATGGCTTATTGTTTTTATCAATCATACGTGCATACATGCATGACATTACCTTGGACGATAGTTATTTGCAGTTTTTCAGCTGAATTTCTGAATTACTTTGTATACAGCAGCTTTTCCAATAATTTGTATATTATTGGATATTTGAATTTATTTTAAACAAATTGAAATAAAACCAATTTTACACCACAGCTAACAATCTCGACGCCTTGATAAAGGTTAACCCCTTCCGTTTGACCACTGGTGTATTATTGATCAATACTATAAGACATGAAATCAATCATACTGCATCATATACCCTCCTTCTCCCTCTCCCCTTCCCTCCCACTCACCTCCTAGCAGTTCTCCCATGGATCACAGCATAATTAAAGAAACCAGCCAACAGATCCAATTTAAGATTACTCTCTATGAAGAATGTGGGCAGTAGCTGCTGTAGCCCCCCACTCTCAACTATTCTGCAGAATGCCTATTATACAATCTATGATCAGTGATAATAAACCTGGAGCAAATCAAACACACTGCCACTGTTTGAGGTTTGATGGTGAGTTAAAGGAACACACAAGGCTGTGATTTTCCTTTGAATACAAATTGTATCTTGCTTGGCTTCATCTTGTCAAAAAAACTTCTAACATAGTCGTAGACACAGTCATGGCATTATTAAGATAAGTTTGCATTGAATGGGTAATTTGGTAATGAGCAGTGGTCTGATTGGACTTTTGTAAGGCGAGTAAAAGTCATTATGTGATTATAGTATGACAAAATTGGGCAATCCAATGTAACAACTTAGCAGTTCCTGCACTTACACCTGCAGTTATCAATGGACAATAGGTCAACTGAGACGAGTATTGTAAAACGTGTCTCTCTTGATGATGAACCCACACAAAATGATCACCAGCACCACAGATCCTCTCAATCCCTCAGCGTGTCAGCTTCTATCCGCTCCTTACTTTGGTTTTACAGTCCACAACCTCACTGCTATGGATTGCTTTCAAAAACATAAAATTTGACAAAAGAGAACACATTTTTGAAAAACACAACACCATTTGACAAACTCTAATTTCAGAAAACATAACAAAAAAACAGAAACAAATTTATATTTCACAAAAAAACATAAAAGAAAACAAAATTTCACATGATGCAAAAGGTGCGATATAACTTTGATTGGACAGAACCTTGATGTTGGTTCGACCTAAACCAAGGGGTATACTAATACTCCCAGAATGCTTTCCAAACGAAACAGCACAGCGATCCCGGCGGGTAAAATACCTATAAATGTAAGAAGGAAATCTTGGAAAATAACCATGATCATATTTTTAAATCCAGTGGAATATCTAATTTTAATCCAGTACCAAATAAAAATATATTTGAATCGCTGTGACAAGTGCTTCAGGAAAATCCCTGTATACTCCATCCAAACAAGCCTGTAAACAGCCTGAGTGAGAGAAACAGCCAACAAGCTGCAAATTTTGCCAATCTCCCATGTTATAGAGTTTTCAATGTAGGGTTTCTATGGACAGGGCTAATGTTACATTGTGTCACTGTTATAATGCTGGTGGATAACAGTTGTTATTATAATAATGTTAGTTGATATTCATTGACCCTTTAATAACTTTGGTTTGGCTGCTGATGACATAGTGAGGCAGGCACCGTAGATGGAAACAGGGAGTACAGGTGCAGGCAGGAAGTAACCACCATTAAAGGGCCCAGAAGGTGTAGGAAAGTTCTAGAAACTTAGGTTTGGTAATTTGAACATTCCCTTAAGTTCAAAAAGTAATGTTACACTGTTAAAAAATAACCCATTCTATAAAGAAAAAACTCCATGAGAGTCTCACTACAGAAAATAGGGTTGTAGATTTTTTTCAGTCAGCTGCAGAAAGGCTTTGGTGTTTTTTGGTTAGTGTGTGATGAAACCTAAAAAACTCTATTTCCACACACGCACACACACATACACACACACTCACACTAAATGCTTCATTTGATCAATCAAACCTGTGTGCAATAACAGAATGTTGGCCCAATGGACTGAAGACACCACAATACATCTCCAGCTCAGGACTCTGTTAAACAACTCTCTGAAATCACTTCACTTCATTTGAAAACTTGGTCTTCTTTCTTCGGCACACTTAGAAAAACTCTGTATTACCGTGCCAACTCCATTTCTCTTCAAATGAAAAATAGAAAAAAACTCTGCCTCCACTTCAAAAACTCTCCTTCAATCAGCACAGAATAATACAAAGGGCTCCCAGATTACAGGGGGCCTTCTGTACTTTAAATCCTGTAATACGGGCTGAAATGAAATCCATTTTTTGCTCCGATGATCTTTCTAGGCAATGTTCAACATGGTCAGAGAGAGAGAGAAATAGCCACTGTTACTCTGCCACCTACTACTACCAAACACACACACACACATACACACACCCACCCCCACACATACAAACACACACACAAACACACACACATGACCCCAGCAGAAAAAATGAGCTGCTAAAAAACCCCAGAGAGAGGAATGAGATGCCATTTTTCCATTTGTAGCAGCATGATAGCACAAAGGAGAGAGACAAAACATTATTTGAAGATAGAAGATACACACACTCCGATAAGGGAGAAAGGAAGAGTGTGTTTTTGTGTGGCCGCGAGTGTGTGACTATTTCATCTTCCATGGTTACTTAAATGGTAGATGGAGGCCACACACACAGAGAGACAGGCCCCCAGCCCTGCAGCACCCCAGATGCCTTACGGGATAGTAATAATTCATGGAGTTAGCCAACTGCTTGCTGGACCAGACAAATGGAATTATAGTGCCCAGATGAGATGGCTGCATACATGTGTATATGTGTGTTGTGTATCTGTGCATTTGTACGCCTGTGCATGTGTGTCTCAGGGCCACTAGGCCAGTCAGTACGAAAGAAAAATAGCTGCTCTAGTCTATAACCCACTCCGCACACAACAGCAATGCATCTGCGTCAGTTTGTGTGTGTGTCTCTCAGTGTGAATAGGCTGTGCAGCATAAGGCCAATACCGTGACATTGTTAAACCATGTTAGATTTCAGGGCCTCTGGCCAGGGATGTCACTGACGTACAAAAATGCAAGCACACACAAACACACAAACTCACATGGAGCACATTTGAGTGTTAGAGCAAATGAGTGCTTCTTTCTGCTGCTTGCCTGCAGGTTCCAGGTTGACCATTAGATAGGGGCCTATTAAAACATAACAGTACGGCTCCAGTCATGTGGGGCTCAATCTATACTGGGTTTTCTCTTAATCAATCAATCAATCAATAACATTTTATTTGTGTAGCTCATATTCACATATCACATTTTGTCTCATAGGGCTTTAACAAGGTGTGACATCCTCTGCCCTTAACCCTCAACAAGACTCAAGGCCGAATTATAGTCTTGCAACCGCGGAAGGCCACGCAGTTGCATCGATGGACTCGTTTTGGTTTATGCTTCACTAACGTGTTGCGCGTGTTGCAACGTAATTCACCGCCAGAACACTAGGCGGAAGTAACGTTGTTTGTCAAATACAAAACACACAAAGAAGAGACGTCTTCTTCTTCGTCAACTGTTTATTTAGATCTTCACTCCGGCTCCTCATAGATTATTTCTGGCGGACAAATCGGCAAGTCAGTGACGGGTTATACAAGTGGTTATACTTTCGGATCTCTTCTGCCAAGTGCTCATCTATTTGGTTCATATTCGTTCTTCTAAATCTTCCGTGATTTCCGCGTATTGTGGGGCATGAAACCGGAAACTAAACTCCGGACGGGATGTAGTAAGCAGACCAATCACAAGCCTTGCGGGCTGCGTGAGGCTTGCGTCGCTTTGTCGTAGAGTTAGAAAAATTGGCGTATGCAGGTGCATGCGTACAACCCGACTATAATTCGGCCTTAGGAAAAACTACTGATCAAACGTTTTTAACAGGGTAAAAAGAACATAGAAACCTCAGAGAGCCACATGTGAGGGATCCCTCTCCTAGTGATGCAATGTTATTTTGTTTCCTTGCATTTCAGTTGGTCTCATCCACATGTCCCTGAATAACGTTAGGACCGAGGAGCTACCTAGCCGCTGCTGCCTCACTGGTTTGGAACAGTCGTGTTCAATATGGTAAAGATGTTTCCCTGACCACCTCCAGAGTTGTTTTATTTGATTGATCACATCCGTCTTAAATACCTGCATGATGCATTTACATCTAAAATGTTGTGAAGCTCTATCTGGTTGTTAGATCTATCAATGTCTTTCAGCTTTCTCATTTTTTTCTCCCTAATATTGTGTACTTTTACTTAGTTTTTTCTTCCCTTTTGTTTCCTGCCTGTCCCCTATCTGTTCTATGTGGGATGGTGTAAGTCTGCTGACGTGGTCTCTATGGTTCTCCTCCTAGTGCCAGTTCACCTTAGGCCCCTTTTCCACTGTTCAAAAAACTCACAACAACCCACTAATATCTGGATTATGTCTGCAATGGGAGTGGATATATCAGCATCCACTCCCCAGTTAAAGGCGTCTGCAGTAGACCCTGGTTTTTATCGGATTCCTGCTCTGATCGGCAGTGATTGAAACATAACAATCGGATGAATGCTGTCTGTCTGCTGGCAGTCTGGATGCTGATATTTATCTGCACAACTTTATGACTAGGGTTGCAAAATTCCGGGAATATTCAAAGTGGGAAACTTTCCATGAGAATATACGGGAATATACAGGAATATATGTGAATTAACAGGAATTAACGGGAAAAAACTGAAAATTGTGTGTGTAATTTATGCTAACTGTATTTACCTTGTCATATACAGACATAAGTATATACATTTTGTTTTGTCATAGGCGGATTTGAGCCCTATATGCTTCTGGACCTTTGTGTCATTCTCAACATAGGTCTTTGCACAGTATTTGCAAATGTACACAGCCTTTCCTTAATTCCGTAATTGGCTGGAGTGAAATGTCTTCACACATGAGATAGTGCATGTGGAAGTGTTCTGTAGAATAAGATGAGAAAAAAAGCTTGTAAAAAACACTAATGCAATGCCAGAGATATAAATAGTTAGACAAACAATTGGAATCGTCTTTAAAAATATTCACAATCGATGGATAAATGAATAGAAATAGGCTAAATGGACAGATGAACAATCCTCAATCAGTATGTTAATATATTTCCCCCAGTTATATCATCGAAACTTACCTGACTATTCCTGCACACTCTAGCAGGCCTCAATAGCCCTGCTGTAGTGTGCAGGATGCTGGGAATTATCTATGCATGTGATGGAGAAATGCACAGTGCAGGGTTGAAATTCAATGTGCAGCATGTGCTGCATTCCATACATCTTTAAGATAGAGTATTGAATGATGTTTTTATTGCGTAGCGTTTAATTTGTGAATATATTTTTTTTTTCAAAACTCCAAAAATTTCTGAGCTCAATATTACAATGGAAAGTTTCCGGAAAGTTTTCGGAAATTTACCGGCCATTTTCAGCCCCTTTGCAACCCTATTTATGAAACACATTGAACTTGTTGGTGCATGAATAGTCATGATGGTTTCTGTCAATATGAATACTTTGGATACAAATAGTACCAGGTTTAAAAGTTACCACCCATGAAAGCTGACATCATGACCCAAAAGTATTCAGTCATCACACAATCATGACCAAAAAAAGCTGTCCAGACAGACGGATGGACGGACATGTAAACACCTGACAAAATACCCAACCCTCCTCTACGGTGCAAAGAGAGAAAGCGAGAAAGACAGAAAGAGACTTACACAGCAGCAACAGCATGAGCCTGACTGTTGGGTCAGTTATAAGGACGGTGAGAAGTAAAATGTGAGATTTAGATGATTACTGGCGCACTGTTGCTCTTCTTCTCTTATCGTTTTGTTCCTTCTCTTTACGTCATCTCACCTCCTATTTCGTCATAATTCCATTAATATTTGTCCTCACTCTCCTCTGTTATAGCCACTTGCATTCATCTCTTCTCCTCTTCACTCATTCCTTTTCAGTCCTCTTTCAGCCTTCGTCCTCTCACATCCCCTTCCCCTGTTGCCCGCCCCCCCGTTCTCCTCACTCCTCTGTCTCTCCATCCTTCCCTCTCGCCTCTCCATTCATCAGCATTTCAGCTTCCAACAGATAGCATCGTTGCTTTACTGCTGCGGCGAACTGACAGTCTGTCTGTCCTCGCCGTGGGCTTTAAACACACTAAATCAACGCCTGAAAGAAATAGATATTTTGTCCCTGAGATAAGCCCATTTCCTGGCAAGTATTCATTGAAATGATATAATAACTGACATGGATAGGAGAGCGGAGGCAGAGAGAAGGAGAGAGAGGGAACAGAGATAAATATGGTATTTGCAAGTTTCCTTTTGTAATGTGAAGGCGTCTCCTTTTTCTGGAGGAGAAGGGATGAGGGATCTAAACGTTGACAGGGAAGGTAGTAAATTGAATGCCATGAGCCGTCTGAGCCTCTCTGTCTCTAAAAAGAAATTCAATTAAAGTGTATTGGATGGTTGTGAATGTGGCAGAGACTAGGCTCCCATGGTGGCTGATAAGAGCTGCTGCTCTCTTGGCGAGTGGCGTTATAACTGAAGCCAGATCACTAGCTACTAAACGTGTAATCCCCTGCAGCCGAACAATATGGGCCCCAGTCTGATTCAATACAGCAGCAGCCAATTCTCCACATTAAATCAACGCAAGGGGCCCAGAGTCGCCTCCGACCACACAACCGCTTACACACTTCCTCCAGCTTAAGTCACACTCAGAATCAGAAAGCTGGGACACTCACAATGGCTACTATCTACCACTCAACACACACACATGCTCATACACACACACATTGTATAAAAGCTCCCTTGGGAAGTAATTTCAGTCCTTTCATTGTTAAGTACCTGCCCCACTCTGGCTAATACCACCACTAATACTGGAATTATACACTGTGTGTGTGTGTGTGTGTGTGTGTGTGTGTGTGTGTGTGTGTGTGTGTGTGTGTGTGTGTGTGTGTGTGTGTGTGCGTCTTCTGACAGATAAAAAAGATGAGATTAAATGGTGCTCCTTGGCTAAAGCAGAAACACCTCAGTCTGGTTCATAACCTGTGAAACATGCCACACTAAAACCCTGGCTCAGTCAATTTAAAGGGACGCATCAGGTTTTTGGCATTAATCAATGTACTGCTCTACCACACTAAGGCTTCTGTCAAACAGATACACTTTTAAACCACACCTGAAGAAGACTGACTTATCTGGCTTTCTGCACAGTGGACATGTTTTCCTTTTCTTGGGAAATTGTCACAAAGAAAGATAATTTAGCTTTTGAGGCATGAAAAACAATCTTTATTTCCACCTTCTATATCATTGTATTTGTTCACAAAACTTCTGATGTTTTTAGTGGATGTTCTATTTCTTAGACTAGTAACCAACACTCAATCCTTTTTTTGTATCATGTGTGTACATGTGTATAATGTAGCTGTGTATGTACTTGTTTTTTGACATTAAAGTGGATGAAAAGTGTTTGAACATTAAACAAGAGAATTCATTTTCTGATTAAATAAGTCCAAAGTGAGCTTAATCCATATGAAGAATTCAGCGGAAAAAGCTTCGGAGCGTTCAGGCAAGGCCTGGTGCAGTATGCAGGAGAACGTACAAATTCCAGATTGCACTGGAAAATGTTAACCTTAAATGTATGAATTGTTTTTCATTTCTTTGATAGTGTGTACTGATATACCTGGAAAAGGTACACAATCAATTATCTATGCACAAAATATAATAATAGATTTCAGGACTTGCATGTTGACCAGCCACATTTATCAATTAAATCAAATTATTTTTCCTTGTATCACAAACTATTATTTAACTTTTACCACATCATTTTAAATATGTATGTTTGCTTACATATGCTATATATATACACACAAACCCACCATTACACTCACACACAAATAGATAGTTAATTACTAATAGGTTGCCTGAGCATAAAGCGCTTTAATAAATACACAATAGACCCACTTAAACAGTCAGCCAGTGCTTGTGCGCGCACTCACACATGCAAACACACACACCCTCACAAACACACACACACACACACACACACACACACACACACACACACACACACATACTACCACCTCCTCTTCAATTATTAATTAGTGAAAATGAAATCCATTATGTACTTTGGCGGCTTCAATTTGCATTGTGGCCTGTTCCCCCTGGCCAGCAGATTAAAGTGGCTATTTGAAATCAATTTCTCTAATAACAGATCTTAACGAGCTCATCAATTAAGACTTTGTTAATGGCTTGTTACTGTCTAATATGTGTGTAAAGGTGTGTGTGTATGTGTGTGTGTGTGTGTGTGTGTGGGGGGGGGTGGCGCCGGGCAATCTGCCTGCTTTGCCACAGCTACTCCTGACAAAGACGCACCCTGTACATATATCACTGTGATTGGTCTGAGTGGGCCAGGCTGTTGGATAATGATAGGAGGCCATGTTGGGGTTAGGCTTAACTTTTAGTTAACCTAACTGAAACCTTAAAAGAATGATCAACACACACACTTGCACACATGTGTTTTGGGGACTGGGGGCGTGTCCTGGCCTTCAGGAACTTATTTGAAAGAGTCTTTATGCAAATTGGTCTGATAATCGCTTTCAGCACTGAGGCTGCGATTTCCATAAGTTAGGCTGCTCACTGGGGCATTTCCCAGGCTAGAAAGACCATTAGCACGCTTCACACACACACATGCATACTTTAGAGTTATGAGCCTGTGAACTCCACCCTGACCCCTCGTCTCTTTGACACGCACACACAGTCACACCCCCTCTAAATCTAAGTGTTATATATGCATGAGTTAGCTTAACTCTTAGGAATGATGCCTGTAATAAGAAGTTCATTTATTTAAACTCTGCCTAGGCACTTGCTTTAAGCAGGGATAAAGGTGGCAACAACATTCAGTTTGTATACTGCACATGTATGCTGCGGACTTATTTAAGTCACTGTTATACTGATTAAATGATCTACAACACCACCTGAAGGCTTCAGTCAGAGTAATACACTTACAGGTATTGAGTCATTTCACAGGTCTCCAACTACTTCCAGTAGTAGTTGAAAAAATCAAACTAAATGTGACCTTCTTAGGTGTCTCAATGTGTTTTCAGACTGAACGCAAAGCACATTTTATTTATGTTATAAAAAATGTTGGAACACCTTTTTCTTTTCCATCATTGTCACTTATGTTTATGAATAGTAGTAGTGAATTAGCAATAAAACATGTTTTTTTTTCATGTTTTAATGGTGATCATCAGAGTCTGAAACACAGACGGTCCAATCAAACTGATTCACACTGGTCTGTTACATACAGTAGAGTGTCATATAGCAAGCTTTAGACATTCTAACCACCATGAAAGTATTTTTCTCGTATTATATTTACAACTATTCTAATATGAGGCAAATTTAATTTGTATTCAGCAGTTGACAAAGTACAATTTCAAGGTATACAATTTATTTGGTTGAAAAAAAATTAATACAAAGGAACTGTGATTGGTCAAGGATTAAAAGGAAGGACCAGCTCTCAAAATTCAACAGTTGACAAAGTACAATTTCAAGGTATACAATTTATTTGGTTGAAAAAAAATTAATACAAAGGAACTGTGATTGGTCAAGGATTAAAAGGAAGGACCAGCTATCAAAATTGTACCTTTACCATTCATTGTTGTAATATAGTCTAATAATCTAATAATCTAGGATGCTATAACACTGCAATGAATTTTGTATGTTTATGGATTCAAATATATGGTCTGTTTTTATGAAGCACTTTGTTAGTTTTTATGACCACACTAACGCTCTGCGCTTTCCGGTTCAGTATTTTGCCCAAGGACACTTGGCATGTAGAATGGGGACACGGCGATTGAACCGACAACCCTCTGGTTATTGAATATCTACCTATTGAGCCACAGCAGCCCTTTTTGCAGACCTGAATGGGAGAAAATGGAAGATTTAAACAATAGCAACGGATGTAAGTATTGCTGTCTTCCTAAATTAGAACACACAAAATTAAGTTTTGTTGTCTCCTCTCAGCTAATGTCCATGCAGTATGAATCTCTCAGACAGAAACGCAACCGTTCAGATGTAACTGCAGCATAGCAGAAATTAAATACAGTAAGCAGCAGCTCATTAATGCACATTTAGTGCTCTTATCATGTGATTTCCAAGCAGTAAGAGTTGGGGACCATGTCTCTGCTCTCATCATCTGCCTGTTTATCAGCAAACTTGCACTTTAATGATTGATACTGGGAGAACTAATTATGACACCTCAGTTCACTCATTAAGCTACACAGCTACAAATGATTAATTGATTTATCACATTTTCCCAAGGCTCCATTTATAATCTCATGCTGAAATGAGTTTGGAGGAGGAGGGGGGAGGAAGGGAGACACGATACAGAGGAACGGAGGATGCAAGAGGATGAGAAAAGGGGAAGGGGGAAAGCAGTGAATGATGGAGGCAGAAAAGGTTAAAGGGTGGTGGTGGGATTTTAAGGGTGGAGTGTAGGTTAAGGAATATTGATATACTCCAACTGCTGCTATTTAACTATATTAATGCTCTTCAAACTCAGAAATTAGTGCTGCAATTACAGTAGTGGTGAGAAGGCAAATTGACATTAATTCACAAAAGCGCCAACACTGAGGGCTCAGGCGAATACTTTTGGTTTCCTATGGACTAATGTTATTCAAACCAGAAATGAAATATGTCTCTCTCTCTATATATATATATATATAATTCATAAACATAATTTCAAAATCTGTTGTAACACACACTTAGATGATATAATACAGTGGTGAGAACTTGTGTATAAAATGTCATGCCCATTGAAAGTATTGAAGTACAGACATTGGGGCCTGGAGAAGACCTAAAAAGTGGATTAGAGGAGGCTGGTCTGTCAGGAGGAATGGAGGAGATTGGTCAGGAGGAGGTCCATAAGGAGGAGATCTGTTCTGAGGTGACTGGTCTTTCAGGAGGAGGATGGTCTATCTGGAGAAAGAGTCGGTTAGTCATGGAGCGGTCTGCCAGGAGGGCCCAGATTTATCAGAAGAGGAGGAGGAGGTCCACGAGGAGGAGGTGTAATGAGATACTGAGTCTTTGCTGCCTAACAATAGCTGCTGTGTGTCGCTGCTTAGCCTGCTGCTCTCCAGCTATTTGTCATAATCACAACCAGTTTTCTCATTAGTGGAAATCATTATCCCTTAAAGGTTTATCTGCTTTTTATCAGCTCAACCACTAACACATCACCAGGCTCTGCACTAACGCCCACACACAAACACACATCATAAAACCTAAAAACAATCATTAGGACACTGCATGCTGCAGCACACCACAGCACAAACAACAAATAGGGCCGCAGCGCCACTGGCCTACAGTGCTTTGCTCAGGTATCTCATAAAGAAGTCACTGACCCCACACTTCTAACTGAGACTCCGACAGTGCCAGCACAAGTTACAAAGCACACCCATCCTAATCTAGCTCCATTAGCAGCGTCTGTCCCTCCCCAGTTGCTGGGCTTTGTTCAGCTGTCAGGATGACCAATGACGTCGCACTGCTGCCTGATTCATGGCGGCGACCCTGAGATCACATCTGATGGGAGCGTCAGGCCAAACGACCAAACGCATCCCCATCAACCCTTTATACTCTATTTATTTAGCTGGACATCTAATGGGAGCGCTTCTTTTTCACTTGACACTATGATGCTATAGCTGAAGGCTTGGTTAAGACTTGGACTACTTGGCTTGGGCTATCTCAGGTGGTGCAGGTTAATAACTGGAATAGCTTTTAACATCTGAAACCCATAAATAGGAATTAGACCTGATTGAGGCCTGTAGAAGCTCCTCTGTTTGTAAATGAAAACAATATAGTGAGAGCATTATTTAATGGAATTCCGTCTCCATTAAGCAGGGTTTTGAATAACTCTGCACAAGTCTTCAACAACAGATTAAAACATGTCTAGTTTTCCAAACAGAATCCAACTGCTCCATCCATAATCTATGAAGTAGGTTATATTTTCACAGATTTGTTTTTTTGTTGATATTTTTTGTGTTGATCCGGACAAAGGGTCTGATCCAGGACTATTTATTCACCTTCTCTCATGATGCTAGATAGGGCGTTGTTTAAATGTTCACAGATTTCCAAGGATCCTGAGTAAAATAATATTTAGGAGACAGATATCTGAGCCCAAACAATTTGATGGGGCTTGGGCCCTGGTGGAGGTCGGCCCTCTACTGTGTGCCACACTAGAGTTTTGAATGTATTTACGTCATTTGAGGGGACATAATCAGCTAGTTAGCTGATACATCAGCACTTTAAGATGATAACCTGCACTTTACATGAGATTTCATGTAATATGGAGTTTATAGCATATACATAGACCACAGAGACGAAGTGCAAGCAGGTTCGACCTGAAAACATTTTATAAACTTTGGATCATCTATAACAGGATGTGGTTTTTCTGTAGCTTCCTGTACAGAGTTTGAAAGGTGTCAACTGTAGCTCTGTCTCTGCCTTCTCCTGCAGTTGTCTCAATTACTGATGAATCTGGACACATACCTGCCAGCAAAAAACTGTAGAATCGCTTCCCATCTTTTTGTTGAGTGGCTCCAAAGCATTTCTTTCGATCATTTTTGTGCTGTAGGTTTCTATTGCTTTCAACAGCAAACTAATGACACCCCTTCAAACTTTGTCTTGTTTAGAAATCTCTTTGTCTATCCATTCATATGTTCTTTTCTTTATCTATAATGAGCGATATGGACACTGGGAGGCTTTTTGTAAGACATCATACACACTGTTTCACGTAACTACCTTGTCACTAAACATATATACCTCAAGAAGCCTGTTTCTTAAAAAACTGTATACTTTACATGCATGTTTTTTCTTCAGTCAACAGCTTTCAAAATCTTTCCAGAAATTTGTCTCTGCTCAGCCATCGCATGTCAGTGTGCTTCAGTAACTCGGTGTGCTCTGCCTAAGTTTATTCCCATCATGTCCTGCTTGTTGGTGAATGATGCAATGGTAATGGGTAAAGTCTGGGAAGACTCAAGCTGGTTACATAAGGCAACAAATGTGTTAGCTTGTCCTACCATCACTGAGGCCGTCAGTGGTAATGGAGACCAAATTAGATTTCCTTTCAATGGCACAATTTGCACTCATGTCAAACGCCATTCGTATGTAATAACACAACTATGCCACGTCTCTGATGTCTTCGGATTCTCTCACGATTCTTCGATGACGTTAGCCAACCAGTAGTACAGTGAGCATTGCTAGAAGAGACCCTGTGACTCAAGCATTTCACTGCCATCGACTGCTTAATGTTGTTGTTGTGCATTTGATAATAAAAATCTTGAATCTTGAATCTGGTAGTAGATGGCAGTATAGGACAACAAAATACATTTACAAGGTCAAATTCATCAGCCACAATATAATTTGGACCTGTGAGCAACATAATCGACTGGTAGATGTGGCAGTGTGCGAAATACCCACTGGCAATCAGGGGGGCCCCCTGGGCCTACGCACTATACCCTGCTTGTGCTTATATTTCCTGGGCTCCAGCTTCAGCTCTTCTCCTTGTTTAAATGCTACTGCTTCTATCGTCACATATCTCCTCATCCTTTTCATGTGTTTCTTTTCCTCATTACTTTTCTCCTGCTCTCATTCTCCTTCTAGTTTCCCCTAATGCTTGTCCTTCTTCTCATCTTACAGTTTTTCTCAGTTGTTAACACACAAAAAGCGAAAATTCTGCACAATTTGCACAACCTTCACTTCATGTACCAATCGCTCGACCCAATTTGGCACTACTTCACACTCCCTTATCTGCAATAGACTACACACAATATTCAGTTGCTGCACACACTTCTCAAGTAAAATCTCAAAGCATCAACCTACAACACACAAATACTCAAATCTCTAAACATTCAGGTCTGTTGAGCAATTTCACCTCATTTTCACAGCCAAACAGGAGACTAAAAGTGTAGATATGGTTCGTGAGAACAACTCTATCACACTCAGGCAAATCATTTTGTGTGTGAGGTTTTTAGTTTTCTGTGTGCAGTTTTGAGAAAGCCGTTATTATATTGGAAAAATGTGTGTTACAGTTTTTCACAATTGTTAACGCACGTTTTTCAAAACAATAACGGCTTTCTCAAAACTGCACACAAACAACTGAAAACCTCACACACAAAAAGCTAAACCTGACACTCACTTTGCTAGATGACTCTTTGCTATCAAATCTCTTACCTGTTCACAAAATGGAACTCGTGTTTTCATTTGGTACACACAGCCATTTTTCAAATGACACACACATACCATTCATTGAGTACACACAACTAAGCATTTTCTTGCACACTACCAAGCATTTACAGCACACTGCAGTGCAAAACTGAAAACACAATCATCAAAATGAGCCATTTCTCTTTTTGTAAATGCAGTTTAGGCCTTTTTTCATAGTCAAACGTAAAACAGCACACAAATATGAAGCAAAAAAAGGTTTATTTTTGTACACACAGAACAGTACAGAACTGTTAACCGGCCTGCTCAACCCCCCCCCCCCCCCCCCCCTTCACAAAAATTAATTAGGCATCACGCCTCCGGTTCCTGTCTGGCCAGAGGGCCTCATCCACCTCACAGGCAATGTTCTCCCTGTCCAAGCAGTGCTGGAAGAAACGCCTCGAGTGGCGCATGAAGCCCTGACAGGCCTCGACACTCACGTCGCCACAGGCCTCCTCCATGGCCTGGAGCAGTGGGACCCGGTCCTGTGGGTTCTGTTCATACACCTTCCACCTCCAAGCTGAAAATAATTCCTCAATGGGATTTAGGAAAGGAGAATAAGGTGGAAGGTATAGAACGGAAAAATGTGGGTGGTCCTGGAACCACTCACGCACTTGAGCTGCCCGGTGGAAGCTCACATTGTTCCTGATGACAACGTGATGGATCTGCTGTGGGTCATCTATCTGGCCAGGTGGTACCAGCGGGTCATGCAGGCCATCCAGGAAGACGAGGAGACGGTCAGCGTTATAGGCCCCTAGGTGGGCATGGCGGTGCAAGATCCCATGGTGATTCATTGCAGCACACATTGTGAAGTTCCCACCACGCTGGCCGGGGACCTCAACAATGGCCCGCTGGCCATTGAGGTTTCTGCCCCATCGCCTCCTCTTCACCAGGTTGAATCCCACCTCATCAATAAAGATGTACTGGTACAACACTTGAGCTGTGTCATGCTCCTGGATCCGCTGCCACAGACAGCATGAGAATGCAAGTTACAGTATGGACACAGAGAGGTCAACACAGTGGGCTACAGTGAGACACATGCATGATCAGTGCTGAATGTATGGTACTTACAAGCACAAACTCTCACTGTAACTCCTTCATGCGGTCTGTGTTCCGTTCAAATGGGACTCTGTACACTTGCTTCATCCGCATGGCATTCCTATGCAGAATACGGTCCAATGTAGAGAGGCTGACGGTCTGGACGTTTCTAAATGTAGCATGGTCAGCCAGGATCCTAGTTCTTATTTGTCTTAGAGTGATGGCGTTGTTCTCACGAACCATATACACAATTTCAGTCTCCTGTTTGGCTGTGAAAATGCGTGTTCTTCTTCCACGGTGTGGTTCTCTTTCAGTCCTGCAAAATATAAATACTGTAAGCCCACTGTATTCTATTGATGTGCAGTATTACAGTACACAAGACAAACAGATTTCTCACCTGTTCTCCATCCTGAAGGTCCTTATGATGGCAGCAACTGTGAAGCGGCTGAGGTTTGGTTGGACCCTCTGGCCAGCCTCCCTCATGCTCAAACCATGCAGTGGCCCGAATCTCATTAGAGATAACTATTCTCCTTCTTCTTTCTCCTCCTCCTCCTCCTACTTCTCCTTGTCCTTCTCCTCCTCCTTGTCCTCCTCTTCCTCCTCCTCTTACTTGTCTCCGTCCTCCTACTCCTCTACCTCCTCGTCCTCCTCTGCCTCCTCTTCCTCGTGCTTGTCCTCCTCTACCTCCTCGTCCTCCTCTGCCTCCTCGTCCTCCTCTGCCTCCTCCTGCTTGTCCTCCTCTTCCTCCTCTACCTCCTCCTCCTCCTCCTCTCACTTTTACCCCTCTCCTTCTCTGGTTGTGGATATCTCTCAAGTTCTCCATTGCTCATCAAACAAAACAGAGGCTCAAGGCACTTATATGCTGCAGTCCTGATTGCTAATTGCTCAACAGACCTGAATGTTTAGAGATTTGAGTATTTGTGTGTTGTGGGTTGATGCTTTGGGATTTTGCTTGAGAAGTGTGTGCAACAACTGAACATTGTGTGTAGTGTTTTGACAACAAGGTGATGTGTAATTGACATCATAGTGTAAAGAATGAAAGTCAGATTCTAATGCAGATAAGGGAGTGTGAAGTAGTGCCAAATTGGGGCGAACGATTGGTACATGAAGTGAAGGTTGTGCAAATTGTGCAGAATTTTCGCTTTTTGTGTGTTAACAATTGTGAAAAACTAATTTTTGTAAAGGGGGGGGGGGGGTTGAACAGACCGGTTTACAGTACTGTACTGTTCTCTGTGTGTACCGAAATAAACTTTTTTTGCTGCATATTTGTGTCCTGTTTTATGTTTGACTATGAAAAAAGTGGGCCTACACTGAGACATTTTACAAAAGGAGAAATGGCTCATTATCCAGAGTCATTGTCATTCATATGGTGTGTTCCATTTTGATGATTGTGTTTTCAGTTTTGCACTTCAGTGTGCTGTAAATGCTTTGTAGAGTGCAAGCAAATGCTTAGTTGTGTGTTCTCAATGAATGGTATGTGTGTGTCATTTGAAAATATGGCTGTGTTTACCAAATTAAAACACGAGTTCCATTTTGTGAACAGGTAAGAGATTTGATGGCAAAGAGTCATCTTGCAAAGGGAGTGTCAGGTTTAGCATTTTGTGTGTGAGGTTTTCAGTCTACTGTGTGCAGTTTTGAGAAAGCAGTTATTGTTTTGAAAAACATTTGTTAACAATTGTGAAAAACTGTAAAGACTTTTGAATTCCTCCAACTCAATGATCACCTTTTTTCCCTTCTGTCTTTTCCTCCTCATCCTCCATCCTGCTGTCTCATTTCCATCTTCCCCCTCGTCTTTTATCCCAATCTCAACCCCTGTTGTTATTCTACTCCTCAACCTCTTCCCCTCCCTCTTCCTCTTCTTTCCCTCCATCCTCCTCCCCTCTTCATGTCATTACAGTTTTTCACAATTGTTAACACACGTTTTTCAGCTTTCTCAAAACTGCACACAGAAAACTGAACACCTCAAACACAAAATTGAAAACACAATCATCAAAACGGAACACACCATATAAATGACAATGACTCTGGAGAATGAGCCATTTCTCCTTTTGCACACAAATATGCAGCAAAAAAAGGTTTATTTCGGTACACTCCTGTGGGCTCCGTTCATATACCTTCCACCTCCAAGCCGAAAAAAAGAATTCCTCAATGGGATTCAGGTGGGTATAACGGTGCAAGATCCCATGGTGATCATTGCAGCACACATTGTGATGTTCCCACCACGCTGGTCGGGGAACTCAACAATGGCCCGCTGGCCAATGAGGTTTCTGCCCCGTCGCCTCCTCTTCACCAGGTTGATTCCCACCTCATCAATAAAGATGTACTGGTACAACACATGAGCTGTTGGAGACTGCTGAATGTCTGGTTCTTAGTCTTCCACGCCAATCCAGGAACCACCAACAGCCAATCATATTTGCCGTAGTTTACCGTGCTCCCAGGGCTTATACTGAATTTTTAAAGGAATTCCCTGAGTTTTTATCAAACTTAGTCCTAAAGACCGATAAAATTATTATTGTTGGTGACTTTAATATTCATGTTGATAATAATAAAGATTGCCTTAGCGTAGCATTTATTTCAATACTAGACTCTATTGGTTTCAGTCAGTGTGTGCACAAACCTACTCATTGTGGTAACCACACACTTGACCTTGTATTATCGTACGGTGTCGCAATTGAAAATTTAACAGTACTTCCGCGCAATCCAGTTCTATCAGACCATAATTTAATAACCTTTAATTTTTCAATAACTGAATATATGCCACTAATAAAAAATTCATTTTCTAGATGTCTACCTGATAGTGCTGTAGCTAAATTTAAGGAAATAATCCCAATTACATTTAAACCCGTATTAGCAGTAGACATAAACAACAAATTCTTTAAAACCCTGAGCTCCATTGAGATCGACCACCTCGTCGATAGCTCTGCAGACTCATTACGATTAACATTAGACTCAATAGCGCCTCTAAAAAAGAAAAATGTCAAACATAGTAAATTAGCTCCGTGGTATAATTCCCAGACAAATGAGTTAAAACAATTATCAAGAAAACTAGAAAGGAAGTGGCGCTCCAGCAACAATGTTGAAAACCTCATAGACTGGAAGAATAGTGTTAAAGAATATAAAAAGGCTCTCCACAAAGTAAGAGCCGCCTACTATTCAAAACTAATAGAAGAGAATAAAAATAACCCCAGGTTTCTCTTCTGCACTGTAGCCAGGCTGACAGAGAGTCACACCTCCACCGAACCCAGTATTCCTCCATCCCTAAATAGCAATATCTTTATGACCTTTTTTAATGATAAAATTCAAACTATTAGAAATAAAATCAACCATCTCCTGCCCTCAATTGGCACTAATACCCTCCCAACAACAGAGATCTCAGAAACGGCTGAGAATCCTACCCATTACTTAGACAGCTTCTCTCTGATCACCCGTGATCAGTTTACCAAATTAATCTCAGGTTCTAAACCAACAACCTGTATCTTAGATCCCATTCCTACCAACTTACTTAAAGACATTCTGCCCCTAATTGATAGTTCGTTACTTAACATTATCAATCTATCATTATCATCAGGTTATGTACCACAGTCTTTTAAAATAGCTGTCATCAAACCCCTACTCAAAAAACCCACCCTAGACCCAGAGGTTTTAGCCAATTACAGACCAATATCTAACCTCTCCTTCATTTCTAAAATCTTAGAAAAAGTGGTAGCCAATCAGCTGTGTGAGTTTCTCCAGGAAAATAATATATATGAAGACTTTCAATCGGGGTTTAGAGCCAATCACAGTACAGAGACAGCCTTGGCAAAAGTCACTAATGACCTTTTAATAGCCTCAGATCAGGGACTTGTGTCTGTCCTCGTTCTGTTAGATCTCAGTGCAGCATTCGACACAATTGACCATCAAATTTTATTACAAAGACTAAAACAGTTAATTAACATTAATGGAACCGCCCTTAACTGGTTTAAATCGTATTTTTCTGATCGCTCCCAATTTGTGCAAATTAATGATGAGTCATCTGTGCGCACCAAAGTTAATCATGGTGTTCCACAGGGCTCTGTGCTCGGCCCAATTTTATTCTCATTATATATGCTTCCACTAGGAAACATTATCAGGACACACTCGGTAAATTTCCACTGCTATGCGGATGACACCCAGTTATATTTGTCAATAAAACCTGAACAAAGTAATCAATTAACTAAACTTCGAACATGTCTCAAGGACATAAAAACCTGGATGACCCGCAATTTTCTCTTATTAAACTCAGACAAAACAGAGGTTATAATACTTGGCCCCAAACACCTTAGAGATGCATTATCTAATGATATAGCTGCGCTAGACGACATTGCCCTTGCTTCCAATGAAACAGTCAGGAACTTGGGAGTGATCTTCGATCCTGATTTATCCTTTAATAGTCACTTAAAACAAATTTCTAGGACCGCTTTTTTCCACTTGCGTAATATTTCAAAAATTAGACATGTCCTTTCACAAAAAGATGCAGAAAAACTAGTCCACGCCTTTGTTACATCGAGACTGGACTATTGTAATTCATTATTATCAGGCTCCAGCAGGAAGTCGTTAAAGACTCTACAGCTTGTCCAAAATGCTGCAGCACGTGTCCTGACGAGAACAAAGAGAAGAGAGCACATTTCTCCAATATTAGCATCGCTACACTGGCTTCCAGTTAAATCTAGAATAGAATTTAAAATTCTCCTCCTCACCTTCAAGGCCCTTAATAATATAGCGCCTTTATACCTTAAAGAGCTGTTAATACCTTATAAACCCACTAGAGCACTCCGCTCCCAGAATTCAAGCCTACTTGTCGTCTCTAAATTCTCTAAAAGTAGAGTAGGAGCCAGAGCTTTTAGCCATCAAGCCCCTCGGCTGCGGAATAATCTGTTCGTTTAAAAGTAGGCTCAAAACCTTCCTTTTTGATAAAGCTTATAGTTAGAGCTAATTAGTGCGCCAGAACGTTACTTGTTCTATTTTATGACACATGACACACGGAGCTTCTCTTTCCAGCTTCTCCTTCCTCTTCTCCATCCCTATCCCCCTTCCCCGGAATCCCTTTGCTTTATCACCCGCAGATCCAGGGCCTCTGTGGCCGCACCATGGATTACGGTTTGTGGATCGCGCACCGGGGGTCGCGGTGTTGGATCCAGTGTGGCGGATTCTGAGTCATGTGGGCTGATCGTGGTGCTGGTGGCGGACCCTGCGTCGCGTTGGCATTGGGCACGGGCGGTGGACCAGGACCGCAGTGGTGGCTTGTGATGGGTCCTCCTGGTGGGCGGCGGTGGACGGTGACTGAGGACTGAAGTGGCGTCTGGTCTGGATGGTGGATCGTGGTCTAGATGGTTGCTGAGCATGGACTGTGCTTCATCAATGCTGCTAGAGACTTTGATTATTGATGATGTTCTCCTGCACGTGGCATCTATTGCACTTCTGTCCGTCCTGGGAGAGGGATCCCTCACATGTGGCTCTCTCTGAGGTTTCTACATATTTTTACCCTGTTAAAAGGGTTTTTTGTAGTTTTTCCTTACTCTTGCTGAGGGTTAAGGACAGAGGATGTCACACCCTGTTAAAGCCCTATGAGATGAATTGTAATTTGTGAATATGGGCTATACAAATAAAATTTGATTGATTGATTGATTGATGAGTTTCACAACCCACTTCTCGTCCTCAAGCTCTGGGTAGTCCTGGCCCTTCTCAGCCAGGAAGGCCTTGATGGCATCAAAGCAGCCAACAAACCGCTCCAAAACTTTTCCGCAGCTTAGCCAGCGAATCGCGGAATGGAGAGGGATGTCTCAGTCCATTCCCTCGAGCAGCGACGGAAACTGTCGGTGCGTCAGTGAGGATCGCTTGACTATAAAGTTAACAATTTTTGCCACCGTAGCCATTACCTCATTTAGATCTGACTTTGACATCTTTGCACAGAGATTTTCTTGGTGTATAATGCAGTGGAGTTTCATGATGGGGTGACCGACTTTTTCTTCAATTAGTCTGACTGCTCCTCTCTGTTTCCCGACCATGGCGGGGGCGCCATCTGTTGTTATCGCAAAAATCTTGCCGATGTCAATCCCTCGCTCCTCAAAATGTTCCATAAACACTCTCGCTATGTCCTCACCTTTAGTTGTTTCGGACAGTGGCTTTAGGCAGCAGAGTTCCTCTCTTACAGTCGAATCACAGTATTTTGCCATGACTGCCAAGCGCGGTACATCGTTCACGTCAACGCTCTCATCAAGTGCAACACTAAACACCACGGCCTCTTTTAACCCAGCTGTTTGCTGCGCCCGGACATTTTCTGCCATTTCTTCGATGCGTCGCTCAACACTTCGAGCTGATATGGGGATGTCTCTGATTCTTGATTTAATTGTCTCTTGGTTTGGTAGTCCTTCAAACAGAACCTCTGAGCTGGAGAGGAAAGCCTCCTTTATATATTCACCATCAGTAAATGGTTTTCAATGCTTCCCAATGCAGTGAGCAATGCGAAAGCTTGCTTCGGTCCCATGGTTTTTGGCGGTGGCAAATATTTTCAGAGAGTTGGCCTGCTTCCCATACCTGGACACAGCACGCTTGATGGATTCTCCCTTGTCTGCCGGGTCTTTAAAAGTTTTTCTTGCTTGGTCTCAAAGTGGCGCTTAACCTGATTCATTACACCTGACTACGCACTTCACAGAGATTGTGCTAGACCAAACAGGAAGCCCGCCATTTTGTATTTGGTGGCCATTTTGGCCAGTTTCGAAATTTGTAGAACTTGTCATGGGGCTTTCATCAGTAGAACTCCAACTTCTGGGAATGTCACCTAAACAAGATGGAAATATAAAATGACTGGGTTACTTGATTTCATCACACAGTGTGACCGTGGCCTGGCGTCAAAGTTTGATTACACGCCATCAAAACACGAGCTTCTGTATCTCAGTCATGTTTGGTCCAACTAAAAAGAAATCATGACTTAAAGTAACGGTCACGGATGAACCGATTAGAATTTGATGATCAGAGATCAAGGCAGCTGGGACCTTAAAAAACATGATTTTGGAATGCAAAATCTGAGAACTGTAATGTCAATATGCTTGATGTTCACCTGTTTTTCGCTCGTTCACTAAATAAAACTGAAGCTTTTTCTATTTCTATTTACGTCTGGTAAGGCTCAAAGTTTTCTGCTGCAAAGAATTGTGGGACAGAATTTTCTCCTTTCCTTTTGCAAAGGATGGTGCAGTGTTTCTTCTGCTAAAGGACATAAGTTTGGAAGCATTGCATCTCTTTTCCTTATCATTTACAAAATAATGGTAGCAGCTGAATACTCCCAGGTAATTTTTTTCAGTTAGGAACCTTCATGAACAAGATTATCTATTCCGACAGAACCAAAGGATGAACGGATAAGAACTTGGAGGTCAAATGTCAAGGTCAGGAAGACCTAAAAAAACTCTTGTTTGCCTTGTTAACCCATTATCCAAAGAAGGCCTCCAGAGAATCCTGTCTAATTTGGAACTAATGTTAATTTAAACTCACATATGAATTGATTGATTTGGATGATCAAAGGTCACAGAGCATGTTTTGGCCTTTTAAAGATGAAATCTCAAATCTGCCTTACAGAATTTCTTCAAATTTTGACTAGTTGTTACTTGGACTAAAGTAGAAACCTAGGATGAAGCCACCCATTGGTTTGTGAACTATCGTTTTGAAGCCGAGAGTTTTTAATTTGATTAGCGACAATTTGATCAGTGACAACTGTGACCTCTCCATCAAGAGTGTTAACACTGCAACCTACATCGGCTACTGACAACACAGAGCTCCTAACTGTGCTGAGATCTAGCTGCTCACAAAGTTAGCTTCATCATCGGAGGTAGAATTCTTTTTCGTGACCTCCGATTTTGTCATTTAAATTTTCTTCCAAATGTCTGTGGTAGGAGCTTTTATCATTTCATGTTACGGACTACGACCATCATGACTGCTGCTCTACTGTTTTATAGCAAATAAACTATTAAATCTTTTTAAGTAGCTCTTATCATTAGCATCTCTTTCTTTGAACACAAACACTTCTCTGGTCCATTTTGTTTTTCTTTCCAGCCTCCTATCATCTTTCCTTTGATCCTCATCTTCTCTTCTACTACCCCTCCCAACACACCTCTTCCATCACCCCCTCAGTTAATCACAGTTGTTCCCAGCAAAAGGAGCCGTTAACGGCTTGGTGCGTCAGGAATGGTCCTGGCACTCCTCTACGCTAATCGGACCGTTACAACTGAGAAGCTTTGCATTATGCAAATCACTGGCCGGGAACAGGTGACATTTGTAGGGGAGCGGGGCGACAGGGCGATGGAGTCTGGCTGATTTAGACATTAGTCCCTGTCACAATGCAACACACACACACGCACACACACACATTGCTCATCTGCATATGCATACAGCACACACTCACTGTATACACAGAAAACGTGAAAAAAAATCCCATAGAATTTACTTTGTTACTGTAACTGCGTTGATTTGCTCCAGCAATGTTTTAGAACTTAGCTCTTCACTTTGACAAAGAGTGATTATGATTGCTTTATGTGCATAAACTCTTCGCGTTAAATTTGACCTGAGCTTGTCCATTCAAATAAGCATTTAAACATCATAAGAAGCTTCTGAACCATGAATAGATTTTTTTTTAAATCTTTTTGATAATATTTAATTATTATTCTCATGATCTTTGTTAATGGCTTTACTAAATAGTTCACCATGCAAATTAAACAAAACATCTCTGTCTCGTTGCCTAATATATTAATTTCTTCTGGTAAATTTATTTTGGTAGTTTTTCTTTATTTTTGTGTAGGGCTAAGGACAGAGGATTTCCAACATATTTAGCTCCATGAGGCAAATTCTGATTTGTGTATTTTGGCTTTACTAATAAAATCTTGTTGATTGTCCTGTCAGGATATGCATGAGATTCACAATACAAGATAAACAATAGCATTCAATCAGAGTTTAATTTCCAAAATTTACTTCTACAGGAACATGAATTATGAAGCTGAAAACCATTAATTAGCAATCAAGAAACAATTCAAACATTTTTTTGTGTGGTTTACAAACATTTGTGGTTGGAGATGTAGCTTCAACATAGAGCAGATGAAAGACAAACCCCATGAAAAAATGGGGAGGGGATTAGACGTGCAATCTAATAGAAAGAATCTTATACCATGTTTTACAAATTACAGAAAATAAGCAAAATTGTAAAGACGGTTCTATTTTATTATTATTATTCATTCATAAATGTGTCATGTTGTGGTGTATTGGTAATGTTCTTTTTTAGTTCTTCTGCTGTCTTCCTTGAGTTAGGGTGTTGTAGCATTACTCAGTCTCAGACTTCTGGTGGAGACCCACAGAGTATGACGCACAGAGAGAAGACTGGATCCATGAAACACTCCATAGATTTAGGACAGCAGCTGACCCAGAGATGAGATGGACTGACAAAAACAAGGTGATACATTGATGGGAGCTCTACCTGCAGTGGCTAAAGTCTTTTGACAAGGACAATAAAGCTTCTGTGATCCATAAATTCAATGATAACTCAACATTTGGCAGTGGGAATGCAAATACTGCCGTGCAATTAGTGGGTTTGCTTCACATTTTAAGGGACTTTGGCTGAATGCATGATGAAGTGAGCATATTCAAGTTTGGGAAAACATTTTATTCTAAGCTAGTTACACTCACCCATTTTATATTCAGGCTATAACGGAACTTTGAAGAAATTATACTGTACTTTGGAGCCTTACTGGTACATTTTACTTAAACAATTGACATCAACATATTCTGGTACCAGTTGTTCTACAATATTCTCTCTGATTATAGTACTTCCCTAGTTATGTGCTGAAGGTAACCTTGTTTTCTATATTCCATCTTGCCTCTTACAAACTGTCTTAATGCTGGATGAGCAATGGATCAATTACTTCACTTATTCTTATAAACCACTGTTTCAGGTTATAGTTGAATAATTGCTGAGATCACATCATTTACAGCTCATGATAATTTATTAGAGAAGGTAACGTTTTATTACCTATATGCAGTTATTCTATGAATTGTTGAACTGGAGCATATCTATCCTTATTATACTTCAGATAACCATAGAGTGCTAATATCATACTTCCTTATGCAAGCTGTAAGCATGAAATTAAAGGACACATACATTAAAAAGAATTACATTCTTGAAAAGGTAGGTATAAATGGGCTGTAATCCAACCAAGTGTCTTTCCTGTATAAAAGAAAATACTTTTAATGGAAGAAAATATAACTTTCTTCACAAAATAAGCTTAAAGTTTTAGCAGTCCACTTTCAAGTTAAATGTAGAAATGTATCGGGCTTTATATATACAAAAAGTTGCACAAATTGGGCGATGCGCGCAAGCACGCAAGAAGGGGTGGGAAAGCACACAAGGGAGTCTTGTGCTTGCGTGTCCTTGCGTGTCTCTGAAAAAGCAGAAGCATGCACCGGCCTTAAGTGTGAATATAGCTTAGTTACAGACCTACATATATATCATTTTCTTTTTTTTTACAGTTTTTCTCAGTTGTTAACACACAAAAAGCTACAAATTCGGCACAATTTGTACAACCTTCACTTCAAGTACCAATCGCTCGGCTCAGCACTGACACATGCATGTATGGTACCTGTAATCCAATATTTATCCTTTTCTACAGTGTGTCACTGTAGCCCACTGTGTTGACCTCTCTGTGTCCATACTGTAACTTGCATTCTCATGCTGTCTGTGTCAGCGGATCCAGGAGCATGACACAGCTGATGAGTTGTACCAGTACATCTTTATTGATGAGGTGGTATTCAACCTGGTGAAGAGGAGGAGGCGGGGCAGAAACCTCATTGGCCAGCGGGCCATCGTTGAGGTCCCCGGCCAGCGTGGTGGGAACATCACATTGTGTGCTGCAATGAATCACCATGGGATCTTGCACCGTCATGCCCACCTAGGGTCCTATAACGCTGCCCGTCTCCTCGTCTTCCTGGATGGGGGTTGAGCAGGCCGGTTTACAGTACTGTACTGTTCTCTGTGTGTACCGAAATAAACCTTTTTATGCTGCATATTTGTGTGCTGTTTTATTCTTGACTATGAAAAAAGCGGGCCTACACTGAGACATTTTACAAAAGGAGAAATGGCTAATTTTCCAGAGTCACTGTCATTCATATGGTGTTTTCCATTTTGATGATTGTGTTTTCAGTTTTGCACTTCAGTGTGCTGTAAATGCTTGGTTGTGTGTACTCAATGAATGGTATGTGTGTGTCATTTGAAAATATGGCTGTGTGTACCAAATGAAAAAAAAGTTCCATTTTGTGAACAGTTAAGAGATTTGATGGCAAAGAGTCATCTTGCAAAGGGACTGTCAGGTTTAGCATTTTGTGTGTGAGGTTTTCAGTTTTCTGTGTGCAGTTTTGAGAAAGCCGTTATTGTTTTGAAAAACGTGTGTTAACAATTGTGAAAAAGTGTAAGTAGGGAATTCATGTGAGCCCCTGAGAGCTCCCACAGTCGTGCTGGTCTTATGAGGTGTAGTCAGGAGAAGTAGAAGTGTTCATGCATTCTTATATTAATCCTATGAAAAGTGATTGACCATTAAACCTCTTCTGAAGTCAGTGATGCATTCTTTTGCTCTTATTTCAATATAGTAACACGCACCCACATAGATGAATAACTCCCACAAACTGCATGTTTCAGTAGTCTGTTTCTGCATATAAGCGGGCAGGCAAATTCAGTGTCAAAGCCCAGCTGTCTTTTAAATTCTATCCTCACTTCTCAGTTTTCCATGTGAATGTAAAAAAAAGGCCTTCAGAGCGCAGTAGTAGGACATGCTTACCTAACCCCAAGTGCACTGGTGGTTCTGGTTTAGCTGGAAAAGGTGAATGAAAGACTGTCAAAATAAGAAGGAGAAGACAAATTTAGCAGCATCACTTAAGTCTCCTGTTTTCATCAACGCCAAATAAAGCCGGACCCAGGAGTGAACTATACCCATTGTTATTGAAGACCAATGACATAAATTGCAAAAAAATAATTGTAGGGCTACCGTGTAATTTTACAATTAACTTTTTGACAATTTGCTAATACAGTTTTCAATGCATGATGTATATTTTGGGATTTCAAGAAAGTCCCAGGCTGCATTTTCATTCACCTGAATGAAAATCAGACTCTTAAACTTGTTTGTATTTTTTAACAGTGTGTAACAGTGTGTAAATGTGACATGTGTGTCTGTGTGTATTAACACGCACCCTTGCACAAGTCAACATCTAATTCTTTGTCAAGATGGTCATTGTCTCTGTCACGCTACCTCACACTCGCTCTCTCTCTCTCTCTCTCTTGTTCGCTTTTGCTTAGTCTGTCACACACACAGACACACACATGTCACATTTACAAATTCTGTCAACTTAACAGACACATATTCGCCACACACTGATATCAGTATTCACTGAATGTAGGAAGTAATAAGGGGCCATTAAGGATGCTAACCAGATCTTTTAACCCAATGACTACAATGACTAAATGACATTCCCTCATATACAACCAATGAGCTGTAAGAGATCTGGCAGAGCCTGAAGAATACACACAGACACACACACACACACACACAGTGACACAGTGTTATAATACATGCATACCAATCTAGACTGCCTCTGCCTGAGTGCTCTCAACTGAACACATAACCATAATCACTTCATCAGAGGGAGGAAAATAAAAGCCAGTGAATATGAAAAAGAAGAGGAGGAGGAGGGTTGAGGGCAAGGGAGGAGGAAGGAGCAAATTAATAAGTGAGAAAGGGAGGAATGAGAGCGAGAGTGAGGTGAAGGAGGAGGAGAGAGAAATAAATAATGTTGAGAGCTTCTGTATGATCAGCAGGTCTACAGTGATTGTTGAAAACACGTCTCATTTACAGAGAACAAGTTGTTCCTATATTTTGGAAGACTGGGGTTATTCTATTTCATTGTCACACTGTTAAAAATCCAACTTTCATTTGTTGGCCTAAAGAAGTATTTTTAGTTTTAATAACTTTGAAATATAAGTTGTTAACATCTAAGGCCAACACTTAAGTCAGTCCAACAAAAAATGTTAATCAGTCGGTCCAACAAAAATATGTGAGTTATTGCTACATATATCTTTATGTTAGGGTTAGGTGCACACCGATTTGTTATTCTTGTTTCTGTAATGAGCAGTTAAATAAACATGTGGTAAAGAATATTGTACAGTATCTAATATTGTATTTGTCATATTTAAATCATTCATTACGTTTTTTTGGGCGGGGAAAGAGAGGATAAAATAAAAGAATCGCATATTTAATCTTAATCGCAATATTTGGGGGGAAAAAATTGCAATCAGATTATTTCCCCATATTCAGCACTATTCAAAAGTCATAATGACTTGTTTTGTTATTTTCACTTTACATTTACAATTACAGTTTAGTGCAGTGTAATTATTTCCCGTGATAATTAAATGCCAGTGTGACAATAAATGACAATTTAAAACCATACAAACTGTCATGTTTTACTGTATATAATAGAGGAGGTTTTATATGATCTGCCACACAAAAGCTGTCAGTCATGGCTGCTTTTTAACAGCGGTCCCGCGATAGGGAATGAGGTAACTGTTTCCTCTTCTGAGCCTATGGAGGTCACGTGGAAAATGATCCAAAGACTTGTACCCGGCAGATGAACGAATCGTTCACCTCACGACCGTGTCTTCAGATCAGTGATTCGTTCTCCTTCCAACAGAGTCTTTGGATCAGTGATTCGTTCATCTGCCGGATACGAGTCCTTGGATCCTTTTTCACGTGACCTGCAGCAGCCTATGCAACAGTCCCGATGCGCGGCCACGAGAAAATGAACGAATCTCTCTTTGAGAGGACTCGTTACTCCCGAGTCCTTCTAAGGATTCGTTCAAAACGAACGAATCGTTCACGAACGACACATCACTACTCCACAGTCTTTTTTAGAAAGCTCATAGCCCCAAGAGCTAGCTTTCTAGCTAGCTAACTTCTTCCAACTGCAGCTAGAGCTTTTCTCCATAAAACGTACCTTTACACCTTAAATCAGCCACCGTGTTGCAACAAATAAAACACCAGCACTTGAATACTATTCTGTGCTGTCCCTGTCTACATTGTGTACTGTTCGTTTTGTTAGGAAACATTGCCTAGCACAGCCTTATTCATTATTTGTGTGCAAGTCGCTCACAGCCACACATACAAGCATACTCACAAGACCATGACGTTGCAATTAGAACTTTATTTGCATCACACACACTGTATCAGCAAACAAACACAACTATGGACAAGTTTCTGATTCGTAAAAGTCAGGCAACCGATGCGCCAGTTGCAAAGAAACCAAAGCTTCGCAAATATGACCAGAGGGTTGGTTTCACTGTCACTGGCACAACTGAGCAACGTCCTCAGTTTGTTTTGTGTGCCGAGGTGCTGGCAAAAATAAAAGGTGATGTCACACAAGAATGTTGATGTATAATAAAACATTATAATGTACACAAATGTATAATGTTGTTATGTTTGTATTTAGTGTCACTATAATTGACTGTTGGGGCAGTACCCATTAAACTGTGTCTGTGCTTTTCACAAAGCTAATGCAACAAAATATTTAAATAGAGACAGATCTCTCTCCATTTAGAATTAATAGTTTGCTGAGCTACTTGTATTAACAACAGTAAATTAACTAGTAGGACTGGACTAAGCTCATTCATAGAAATGGTTGGATTTTATAGTTTTTTTCCCCCACTTATTGTATTTGCTCCATGTTTGTCTCCAGGTGGTGATTTCAAACTAGACACTAGCTCAACACAGAATCCTGTGCCTTTGCATTGGTTCTCAGGAGAGTAGAGTATGATATCAAACTGGCCAATTAGATTATCTATACAGCCATGTAGACCCCCACAGCGCCAACCAATAGCACAAGCGTCTGCCTAGTGTTAATTTGTGCTGGCACATCTCTGCTCTCCTCTTGTCTCTGTGTGTCTAGCTAATTCAGCCTCTCGTTAACAACAGTTATACAGCCAATTACCATAAATCCCTGTTAGCCGTGGCAATTAACAGTAACGAGGCAGTGCTGCATGTGTTTCTACTGTTGTAATTAAGCCAGTGTGTTGTTAATTAGCAAAATGTGAGTGGGAGGTTTTATGCTCGTTAGTATGGCCATTTCATTCAATTAGCACCGTCAATAACGAGGTGTCTCTGTTCTAACAAAGTTAATGCAGGGAGGAGGCAGCCCCTGGGCGATTAGCCTAGACAAACATGATGAGAAGCGTGGCACAGAGCCAAGGGAACGATATATGGAGAGCGAGAGAGAGAGAGAGAGAGAGAGAGATAGCGAGAGCGCATGCAATGCAGGTGTTGTGGCAACTTAGCACAGACCCTCTGTACTGCCTTGATCAGTTGGGGTGAGGAGAGAACATGGGGAGGAGAGGAGAGATGGGTGGAAAAGAGAGGAGAGAAGCGAGAGAGATAGGTGGAGGGGGAGGAGAGTGGGAGAGAGAGGAGAGAAAGACCAGGAAAACTTTACACCATCACTCTCAGCTCTAACTTGTTATAATGAAAACAATAAGAGTGGAAATATGGTATTGATTATTAATCTTAGCAGCAACAATTCCTCCAATAATGAATTAGTAATTAGTATTATTGTTATTAATAATATAATAATAATAATAATAGTTATTCTGCAGCTCTAGAGTCGAGATACCTGCAAAGACAAAGAGAAAGAGAGACTATGGGAGAAAAAGAAAGATAGTGATGTAAATAAATAAATGTGGGGGCATAGAGATAGAGGGAAGGGGAAGAGTGCTCAGTGCATGATGGGAGTCCCCCAGCAGTCTAGACCTATAGTAGCATAACTAAGGGATAGTTCAGGACTCACCTATTATTGAATTTTAACACATTTGAGGTGTCATTGTTATTTAAAAAACACACTATACCACAAAAAATACCACGGTTATAAATAGTAAAGACAAATTTGTAGAGGCAATGGTCTAGTGGCAGAAACTTGGACTATGGGCAGAGAAGGTCTCTGGTTCGTCTCTGGTTCGACTCCATGGAGAGACAACAAAAGACGAACCTGGATTGATCTGTCCAAAAATCCAAGAGTCTCCCTACCCTGTCTAGTGCCCCTGAGCAAGGCACCTTACTCCCCCAACATCTGCTCCCCGAGCGCCGTACATGGTCGCTCACTGCTCTGTGTGTCCTGCACCAGATGGGTAAAAAGCAGAGATTAAATTTCCCTACCTGCATGAGTGTGCCTCTGCATGTCTGTGCATGTGTTTGGGATGAATAAATGGTTCTTAATCTTAATCTTAACTGTATTTCATTTAGTTGTGTTGACTGCAATACAGCTGAACTTTGGTTTTTTATTGCATTGTCCTTGATTATTTCTGTGGAACATTAAGAGTGAGCTATATCTGAAGCTATAACCCTAACCCTGTTATATAGCTGCTCCTGAATGAAGCTAACCGTTTACAGAAGACACCCTGCGAAAAGGAAGGAGCAGGAACAGGGATACAGCAGGAGGACTGGCTGCTGCTGTCAGTATGACACATGATGAACACAAAGCTGTGTGAATGGCCTGTCTTCTCCATCTTCTAATCTCTTTCTCTCTCCCATTTCCTCACCCAAACCTTTTTGTCTCTCCTCCTCTTCCTCTGTCTCCTGACTTATATTTCTCCTCGTCTCTCTCTCTCTCTCTCTCTCTCTCTCTCTCTCTCTCTCTCTCTCTCTCTCTCTCTCTCTCTCTCTGTTTCACTCTTTTTGATAAGAGCCTGTTTTCTGTGACATTTCAGTCTGACTCCATTACAGCTAATAGAGAGAGGCCATCTTGCCACTGGCACACATGTTCACTCACACACAGAGGGGTATCAGGGGACCCAAGTGCATGCTGGGAAAATTAAATACATTTTTTTTTTCTGTAAACATTAGTGACTGCTGGTCACATTTCTGCGCACATTCTGTGCAGACCAATGACAATATTAATGCTTTTTTTATTGCATTCATGGTTACAAACCTCTTCTAAAAATATTTATCTAATAGTATAGCTGTCACAACTTTGAGATTGTATCATCCTATAAAGTTGTTATGTTGAATTACAGACACCAGAAATCTATATTTTTAACCTAATTTCCTGACCTGAACTTGCAGCTCAACAACTCCAACTCACACCATTCACTACAGTTTCTTCCTTTGTTCCTATTTCACTACATTTTAACATTTTAGTCTTTACAATTTTAAAGACGGCTATTATTATTCAGATTGAAATGTACATTAAACAACTGAAAAAACATTGACACTAGAAACTAATAAAATACTACTGAAATAAAAAAAGGGGGTAATTTAAAACGTGTAGTGTCTGATTGGACTCTCTTCATGTTTCAAAAGCCAGAGTAATTTCCAGCAATGAGAAATTTCATCTCATGATATCAAAATATAATTTCAAAATATAAACATATGTTACAAGCCTAATGATGTCAAACAAAGAAAAAAGAAAAGTTGGGCAAGCAATTGTTGTACTCAACATAATGTTGTTTTTTCTTCTCTCTTTGATCTTCCCATTCCCCCTTACCTGACCCCAACATTTGAAAAGGCTGGAAATAGGATTAATAAGAGTGGTGAGTTGCAGTTTAGCAATAAGATGTGGGCTGTAAAGAAAAAAAAAAAGTATATGAGCTGAAACGCTAAAACCCCCTTTCTTTACATTTGACACATTAATAATATGACATTTTTTCATGTACTTAGATTGATAAGTTGCGCTTTTTTTTACATTTTGAAATCTAGAATTGGTGCTATTAGTACACCGTGTTTACATCATGCATTGCTGCTGTTAGCTAAAAGACCTGAGCTTATGTATGTAAGAAGGTGAGAAGGTGAGAATGCTAGCTCCATTTTATTCAAAGAATAAAATCAATCAACAAGAAACATTGTTTCTGTCTATTCAAAATGAAGGATTTCTGAGGGTTTTAACAATGAGTGGAATACTATTTCCAAGAAGCACTTTTGGAAATACTCAAATGTGAAAACAGAAGTGAAAATATTTACTATCAGCAACTTTAAAGTGATAGAATTATTAATTTTAGAGTTTAGAAACCCACAATGTGTTACTTTAAGAAACATGGCCGCTGACAGAACATCTTAAATCTTAAGATGAATTCCCTTAAGACATATTGGGTACAGACACACACTTACACACACACATACACACACCCCTAGTTATGTGGCCAATTCCCCTGTCTCAGGGTCTGCCATGAAAGACAGATTACAAATGGAGAATGGGGGCTAGAGCAGTCACATAGTTCAACAAAAGGGTGTATGTTTGTGTTTTTTTGTTTCACTGTGCGTGTTTGTGTTAGTGTGCATGTTTGTGTGTGTGTGTTATAGTGTGTATCAGTGTATTGGCTGCTGATAAATGGCTGCCTCTTTAGGGAACTTATCTCTTTAAGTGTTGCCGCAGTGAGGGATGACATCATTTGGATCCCTGGCTAACTGGCTGCCATGACAACACCTCACCAACCTATCCATTTACCAGATGGCCTGATAGTGTTTGCACACACACCCATCCACACACACACACACGCTGCCACACACAAACACACACACACACATTCACAGATGTCTTACAAACACACACACACCCTTACCTCTTATCACATCTAAACAGAGAAAAAAACAACGAGGAGTAAAAATTAAGTATTGATCAAATTAGCAGTTTTTTTAAAGCATCCCTCATGGCTGTCCATCTATGTGTCTGTGTGTGTGTGTAGATAGTGGTGGCGGGGGGAGGGTTGGAGGGATTTAATGAACCCATCACATAGCAAATAAAATGGAAAGGCCAATAGGACACTTGACCTGCTATACACACAAGATAGATACATTTACATATCCAACACTATAAAAAACAAGACACTCACACCAGGCGACAATTGTGCATCTGTATATCAATGAGTGCTTCTTTAACCTCAAAGTGACATCTTTATAGTCTTTAGTGACACAGAAAGCAGAGCAGCAGACTTTATATAGCTGCCATGTGGCTCTGTCTAGATATCTGTACAAGAACACCTGTTACTAAAAGGTTCCAGACACAGTTTAGCTATCTGTTAAATAAAGTGTAGTGCTTTAAACTTACCAAATATGCCACCAATATTTTTTTTAATTAAAAAATGTAAACTAGAAGCTACATTAGCTGATTTTGAGGAATTGGTGAAATTTGGTTGATGCTTATGGAACTGATCAATACTACAGTGGAGGTTGGTATCTTAAATGTATTGTTATTTTTCTCATATAGACAAAACACATAAACAACATGTTAACAGATTAAAGGAACCTCTTCTTTTTTTGTCCTATATACCTTGGGAGTTTATATAGAGCTGAATGGTCAAGCATTTAAATATATTTGTTGGAACAGGGAGATGTACTAAGGGCTTGCTCCGTCTACTCCACGTCTCAACCTGGTATTGCAGTACCTCCAAGAACAGTGCACCAACACAGTAGATGGCTGAATACACCTTGATGTTTGTTGCTATAAACCAAACCAAGGAGAGAAGAAGTTCTGCTTGCTTGAAGCACAGGTGGTAAATGTTGGGAAACGTGAAGTCTTGTAACTTTAAAAAAAACAACAACAAAAAACTTATTGAGGGTCAACATGTTAATAGTCTCAAAGATCTCTTAACAGTTATCAAGCTAAAGCACCTGTGAAAATATGGACAATCTAATGAACAAACATGAACAAAATTGCTTGTCTTTCTAAAATGATAATACCCTGTCACATTTAGTGGTAACATTAAGTCCAACTAAGAGAGTTCCCCGACCTTTTGGAGTGTACTCCGGTTAGTTGAAAGATCACATGCGATCTCTTCCTATGGTTTCTTTAGCTATCGGGTGTGACGTTAGGATGTGGATGAGAAGGTAGGTTGGTCTCCTATACGATTTCATTATAGTTGAGCTTTCTAAAATTGTTTTTGTCAATTTACCTGCCTGCAGCCCCCCTATCTTCTTTTGAGGGTGCCCCATTGAATCCCTGCCCAGACCTAAATGACCAGAGTTGTCCTCCATAACCAATGGACATCATAACCTTGTTGATGTGCTTTGTAAAGATGGAACCCTTTAATGCATGCTTGACACAGAATGTGTGATGTGACTCACACATATTTTGAGACCTTGTTAAAAACAGAACTTACAATAAGAATTGTAATGCATTTGATTAGGATGTTTTGTCTTTGTTTCAAATATGGAGAGTACCCTCCACTTGCACTGATTTCCAATACCACATCACCATTATGCATTATATTGTTGTGATTTGGTACAATAAAATGAATTAAACTGAATAGACAAATGAAAGACTTTCTTCAAAAAACCAATGGGAACTTCTTCTTGATCTTAAAAGCACCTGTGTTTTGAGTCTTGGAGCAATGTGTGAGAGGCCTCAAACACATATATCCTTCATTCAACTCCATACAGAATGCTATTTTGCCTATTTAGCTATGTTAAGGCTCAGGTAAAAAAAGATCAAATTTTTTCTTTGTTCAATAAACTGTTCTGGCACATCGACTTATTTCTTTTTCTTATATCAAGCTTAATATCAAGTGTTTAAGATGAGTGTTCAGGGAAAAGGCCAAAAAGAACCCTGGGGAAAATGGCCCTTCTTTAAAAAGTGCTTTTGTTTTGTGAAATTATTGTTTATAACATGATTTTCCCTAGAATTTTTTTTTCAATCAGTCTCATAGTGTGTCCTTATTTCTGCCATGTGTGTGACATCCCTTAAAGGAGAGTTGTTCACAGTTACAGATAGGACTGCTCTGCACAATCAGAGTGACTATTACTCATTCTTAAAATAAGTGCTTTGTTCCTTTAGAGCTCTCTGGACTGAACTAATAGTCGCTATCAGTGACAGAATGAGTCAAACAATTGCTGCTATTAATGATGAGCTATATGTTCAGCCCATCTAGACTTCATGGTGAATATTCAGACTGGAAACAATACCAATACACAGTGACCTCACTGACCTCACACGCAAGTCCTGGCATGCACATACACGCTCTAACACATGCATACACACACGCAAGGGGAAACTTATTAGGTTATTATCTTTCCGCCCCATAAAATAGGAATAACTTAAAGTGCTGCTGCAATTAATAAGCCAACAATAAATCTGAATATTACCCATGAATATTATTCTATATTACTGTCTCTCACACACACACACACACACACACACACACACACACACACACACACACATACACACACACAGGTCACACAGATCAGCAGGGTGTATGGAAGCAGGGAGAATGATAAAGCCATCAGAGAACGTTCTGGATGAAGAGAGCCAAACGTGAATGTGTGTATCAGTGCATGTGAGGATGTGTGTGTGTGAGAGAGAGAGAGAGAGAGAGAGAGAGAGAGAGAGAGAGAGAGAGAGAGAGAGAGCGTACGTCCCATCAGAGTGTGTTCTGCATGGTAGCTTTATGCATCAACACACTGATGCATTCCCCATCTCCATGTCGAGGGTCCGTTCCCAGTCATATGTGCTGGATGCACTGGTTAAATCAATGCTCTACCCAGTAACCTCCAACAATGAAACACACATACGCACACACACACATGCACGCACGTACACACATGTCTGTCATCTACAATGACCTTTCTACCTATCAACAGAGCAAAATACACTGTGCAGAGTAAATGCAGATACCTTTCATTATGTTAAGGCACGCTATGAAAAGAACTAACAAACAAACCTTGGGCTCTTTTTTGTAATTAAGGTTTGTGTGCTAGCGTGGACCATTTGCCTGCCGTTATCACAGAGCCATGATTTAACTAAATGCCACAATACATGACTGTCTACTGTTGACAGGTCTGGAACTAAATGAAAGCTGTCTTTAACTGAACTGTTTCCTCTGTTTTACTGTGTGTTTTGGAGATGCACAGGGAATCTCGTTGTGCAATGTACAGTGACAAAAGAGGCATTCTATTCTTATCCGGACCCAGACCTATGATCAATAAATCATTTAGAATTGACATATAGTGTTTTAAATGACACAACTTCTGTAGCCTTCACAGTATTGGTTAAGCAGCCCAAATCATTTCATAAGCTCTACATCAGTCATTGTAAATACAATCTATGAAAGGCCCTGGCACAATAAGCTTGAGCTCAATTCTCTTACTGACAAGAAAAATGTGGGTGGGATGTAAAAAGGAAAGACAGGAGCAGGCTGATGTTAAACCTGCGCAGTTTTTAAGATGTGTTAAAATTGTTCGTAAAATTTCTACTTTTAAGTAAACCTTTGTGATTAAAAAAAAAGAATAGTAACTTAATTTATATGTATTTTTTAAACATTAAACATTTTTTAAGCTGTCCATTTGAAAGAAAGCTAACAGTTATGCCTTTTTTTGATATGGAAATGAGAACTAATTTTATAGGAGCACTTATTTATATTTATTTTCTGAACAAATATTGTTGAATTATTACATTACATTGCATTTCATTTAGCTGACGCTTTTATCCAAAGCGACTTAAAATAAGTGCATTCAACCCCGAGGGTACAAACCAAGAACAACAAGAATCAAGAAAGTAAAGTTCCTTTAAAAATAAAGCAAAACTACAAAGTGCTGTAAATAAGTGCCAAAAGCTTCAAAAGCATTATACTTTCTTTGTTCAGTACACACAGATGTCAGAAATGCCAATATTATAATATTAGATAACATTAGATAAGGTACATTTATTGATCCCAAACACATGCACAGTCACACTACATACAGATGAGGGAAATTTGTCCTCTGCTTTTGACCCATCTGGTGAACATCACAGGACACACAGAGCAGTGGCCATGCACGGTGCCCGGGGAGCAGATGTTGGGGGATTAAGGTGCCTTGCTCAGGGGCACTTAGACAGTGGGGGTAGGGAGAGTGCTCATTGGACTTTGGAACAGATCCAGGTGTTGTCCATCCAGGTATGTTTTATTGTCACTGTGAGGAGTCAAACCAGAGACCTTCCAGTCCGATGTCCGTAACTTTCTGCCCATAGTCCAATTTGTCTGCCACTAGTCCACCGCCTCTCCTGTGGACTGACTCATAGGGCTAGTTAGACATAAACTTTGCTTGAACCCATTTCCTCTATCTGGTCCTCTGGTCAGAAGTGAGAGTGGCCACATGTAGAAAGGAAGAAGGAAATAATGAAGAAAAGACGAATTAATCACTCTCTCTCGCTCACTCTCTATCTAAGAAACATTTCATTGAGAACTTGGCTTTACTTGATGCTGTAAAGATCTAATGAAGCCACTTGGCTTGAATCAAGAGGCTAGTTGACTTTTCATGGATAACCATGGCCTGTGTGACCAAGAATCTTTACTGACTATCTGTGATCTGTGTCTTTATGCCTCTGTCCCTTTCTTCCCTCTCTCTGATATATGCCCTACAGCTCCAACACCACCATTCTCCTACAGCCTCACTTCAATTCCCTCTGAACAGATATAATCAGAGGAGAGGAGAGGAGCAAGCTTTGCATCATAGCCACTCAGCAGGGTGACAGATGTAGAAGGACAATAAAACAGTTTGTAATGGAGGTAATATGATTTAAAATCCGATCTATTAGGCTGGATAGGCCTGTCAGGTGTGTGTACTGTATGTGTGTGTAGGAGATAAAACAATGAAGATGGCAGAGAGAATATAGGGTTGAACACCTAAATCAAAGAGCACACAGGAGAACGCTCCCCCACCCACCCACACGCACACACACACATGCACAGTACATTTGATCCCATTACACAACACAGGTCTGAGCCTTGTAACAGTTTTGTGAATACAGATACACACCCTAACACATACATACAAATGCATTGTATACAATGCCAACAAAAAGGCACATTCATATGTCACATGAAGACTACTGATAATAGAGAAAATAGTGATCTGTGAGAGACCTGAAATACATCTCATCGTTAATAATGTTACAGTGGGAATATGTACAGCACAGTTTAAATATACTGACCATCTTTCAGCTTGAATAATACACATGCTCATATGCAGCATAGACAACTTTACCCACTGTTATTTATAACTGCAATGCATTGCATTGATCTGGTGCTGGAGCTGTACCTTATATCCCTTAAGTTTTGGTCTATTCTGCAAGATTGCTGACATTTGACATTACATTTTCCGTCTCATGATGATATTGTTTAGTTTTTCCATTGTCAGTCAGTCACACAAGAAGACCCTAAACGACAACTAATGTATCCTACTACCAGTGCTGTGTATCAAATATTAGTAGAACAAACAAATTAGTGTCTAGCTGTTTTATGGTTAACTGAGCACTTTCATGATCCACATTCTGGATAAATTGCTGTGATTTTCGAATTACCATTAAGATATACTTTGATGCATACATACATTTTTAACTCAACCTCCACTTGGACAATACGAAACAGAAAATGATTCATGCTGTGCCATTAGGGCTGCATTCAGCTTGAAAAACTGTTATTATGCAGAGGCATATTCCTAATTCATAGGGACACATTTTCTTTTCAAATCTGTGACAAAAACTATTGAGAAGGGTCGGCCAATTTTTGTCCAGCACAACCAATCACATTCTCCGCACAGATAAGATAGAAAATGGTGTTCATCTAAGGGAACCTACTGGTGAGTAAAAGGGGGAAAATACAGCCATAAGCATCAGCAACTCAGATAGCTTTTAGATGGAGTAAAAACCTCTAGGCGGGCAGAGAGGATAGAAGACATATCAACATGGACAGAGAAAATAAAGGAGCTGTGGAAAAACAGAGCAGTGTTTGCAGAATCAAATTGAGCTGACACTTTTTCAGCCACATACCATTTTCTGTTGTTTACGGCTCTATGGGAGGCTGACCCCAGTGTGCCTGTGTTTTCATGAGTTGGTCGGTATGTGTATGTGTTTGTGTGAGTGTGTGTGTGTGTGTGTGTGAGAGTGTGTGTGTGTGTGTGTGTATGTGTGTGTGATTGAGGTTGATAGATGCTGACAGCTGCGCAGAATCACTTTCCTGTTGGTAAAATACCATATTGACCCTGTTGCCCCACCGTAGGCAGAGGTTAACCTTGCTGAAGCCCAGCAGGCAGAGTGGGGATGACATCCAGCTGAGGGCTGTGCTTGAACCCACAACATTACACTGACCCACAGAGCACCCTGGACACACACCAACACACATCTCCCATCAAAAGCTCCTATAGGGCTCACACAATTTTTGGGGCCAATATAGAGGACTTTCAGGTGACACAGCCTTTGGCAGCCATGTTGGAGGTATACATTTCAGGGCAGCCAATAACAGAGTAGATAAAGAGTATTTAGTCCGTGAACAAATGTGAATTAATTCAATTCATTCATTCATTTGTAAAGCGCCAAATACACATTATCTCACGAAACAGTATAGGTTGACTTGGTTCACTTTGTTTACCAGCTGCTGCCTGACTGTCTGCTGTTAGCAGCTAAGCCGGTCGCAGATAGTTGCTTTTTTTGTCTGTAATTAAGAAATTGTAATTAGTTGTTTGATTAATTAGTTAGATTGTGGAGATTGTTCATGTGGGACCTACTAAAATTTTAGGTCTGAAATGTCTGTAGCGAAGTAAAAATGCTCTGTCAATCCGTTTTGAGTTTGGTTCATGTGCATATTATAACCCATTAAAATAAAGCAGACGCATGAATGATACTTTGGGACACATTTACTGAATGGAGCATGTAACCACGGTTCAAATACATTCAACTTTCTAATCAGAGTAACTTTAAACCAGGGGTCTTCAACGTTTTTCAGGCCAAGGACCCCCAAACTATGCAAGAGATGGAGCACGGACCCCCTACTATATATATATATATATATATATATATATACAGTATAAAATTGGGTTTTATATTAAACTGGACCTAGTGCCTTGTATAAACATAGCTACCCTGTTGTTGTGCAATCAATACTAAGCTTATAAAATATTACAAGGGTTCATTTATTCATGTTTTTAATTTAAACATGTGCAAGGTACAGGGTTGCCATGCCACTGCCATTTATAAACATACATCTTGCATACAACACTGAGCTATTAAAGTAATTCACAGATTCATGTTTTTATGTTTTTAAACATGCATGCAGAAGAGACAGTGAATCCTCAAGCCATCTGTGGATTGCACACATACGCCCACATTAGTGAGATGTCGGACCATGATGAATAGCACACAATTTATCTAATCTTGGACGGATGGAGGTTGTCCGGGAGAGGGTCATATCAGCCTCACAATATGTTGGACGCATGTAAATGTGTATTTAAAGACATTTCAATTTGTGGGGAAAAAAATTGGTTCAAAAATTAAAAAAATTAAAAAATTATACAAAATTTAAAAAATTGTTTAATCAACCAAAGATTTTGCGACCCCCCTGCAGTACCTCCGCGAGCCCTAGGGGGGCCGCGGACCCCCTGTTGAAGACCTATGCTTTAAACTAATTTAAATTGTATACATACATTATTTCATACATTATGAGACTATTCACTGTAGCCAAAACACAAAGCTAGGGATATTTCAACCAGATTTATTTAGGACTGAGGTCCTTCTTTTTACTATTATGTTTAGTCAATATATTTGTGGCACATAACATAACAGCTGTTGATACAGAATTTTACAAACAATGTTTTTTATGAGCTTAATACTGGAGGTCCTGATTCAAAGGTTCAACTGAATAAAAGTTAAACTGATTCCTAAAAATATGTCTCACACTATTTATATATATATATATATATATATATATATATATATATATATATATATATATTAGTTGTTGGAACGAAAGAAACACTCCTCTGGCAACCTGGAGCTGAAGTGACAATGACATAACTTCCTCCACTCACTGTTCCAGCAACCTCCACTAATCAATGCAATCTTTCATTTAGTTTTCTTTCATGAGTCGTTCTGAAAAATTCTGTTTGTGGAATAAGCTTTCATATTAAAATCTGACGAATCAAAATGTTGATTTTGACTAAATTAAGTAAAGTACATACAGTTTATAATGTTCTATCTTCCAGTTCCAACTGTAGAATTCCAACTTATTTGTGATATGAGCTCCCACCAGTAGCACTGTCATTTTAAACTGATAAAGGGACGTCAGTCTCAGCTAAACATGACAGAGATACAATTTTAATAGCGATACAAGGTTGCTAGTTCAGTTTCCATACTGGTTGATGAAATCCTTTCCATCTATGTTTTTCTTTAAGGGGCCACTGAGCAAGACACTGGACAGCTCCCTGGTGTCATGCATGTATGTAACCCTGCATCCCCCCGGGTGGAGCTGGTTTAAAAACACATCAAGGTGTCACCTGGTGTGGCCCTTGAGTGAAACAGCCAGCCCCCGTGACAGGCTGCTGTGGGGCCACTTTAACTCATGTAACTGCTAGGTTGTGTTTGGCCACTCTGACTTAATAACAAGGTTGGTCAGCCAGCAGGACCCTGCTCTCCCCTCTGATTCTATCTCGCAGATCCCAGTCATTGATGCTGCTGCTTGAACGATGCTCGTGCATGTGTGTGTTTGTGCGTATAAATATAACTCATGCTGTGCGGCCAAAAAGCCAGTCCCCATAAAGTAAAGCAGTACAATTTAAACCAAAGACATGTTCAAAGGTAAGGTTTATGATTGGGGTTTGAATAGAAGTTGTTGTGTTTATAGCTAGCCCTCTATTATATAGTGTTGCAATATGGCAACAATAACCTATTCTTAATTTTACTGAGGGCAGAAATAAAGAATCCACTTGTCCATGTCATTCATTTTAATATGACAAAGACCCATCTCAGCACATGATTCCATATGGACATGTGAAACTGGAGATGTCTGAGGGCTCCCTTAATTGACACAATTTTCAGAACTAGGCAAAATTCTTTCAGATGATAAACTAATTTATAATCCTCCGTCCTTAACATTCAACAAGAGTAAGGAAAAACTACAACAACAAAAAAAGACAGAGACAGCCACATGTGAGGGTTTTGGTGACCAATGTCTAGATCATAGGTCTTCAACAGGGGGTCCGCGACCCCCGAGGTACTACAGGGGGGTCGCAAAATCTTTGGTTGATTAAACAATTTTTTAAATTTTGTATAATTTTTTATTTTTTTTAATTTTTGAACCAATTTTTTTCCCCACAAATTGAAATGTCTTTAAATACACATTTACATGCGTCCAACATATTGTGAGGCTGATATGACCCTCTCCCGGACAACCTCCATCTGTCCAAGATTAGATAAATTGTGTGCTATCCATCAGGGTCCGACATCTCACTAATGTGGGCGTATGTGTGCCATCCACAGATGGCTTGAGGATTCACTGTCTCTTCTGCATGCATGTTTAAAATAAAACATAACATGAATCTGTGAATTACTTAATAGCTCAGTGTTGTATGCAAGATGTATGTTTATAAATGGCAGTGGCATGGCAACCCTGTACCTTGCACATGTTTAATTTTTAAAACATGAATAAATTAACCCTTGTAATATTTGATAAGCTTAGTATTGATTGCACAACAAAAGGGTAGCTATGTTTAGGCAAGGCACTAGGCCCAGTTTAATATAAAACACAATTTTATACTGTATATATGTATATATATATATATATATATAGCACCATCTCTTGCACAGTTTGGGGGTCCTTGGCCACAAAAATTTTGAAGACCCCTGGTCTAGATGTTAAATTACTCCACTCAAAATCTTGTCTTGGTGGTAAATGTTCAGTATCACCTACCTAGTCATTTAGCATTTATGTTCCCTGGGAAACATTTTTAGGTCCAACCCCTATCTTTAATACTTCCATAGCCATGGAGTCTGCATAGACAATGTGAACGTTAAATGTCCTAAATTGACTCTTTGATCAGATTACCACATACATATCCTTACTAACTGGCAGCACTTTCTCTATCACACATCTATTAAACTCGGCCAGGACAGCAGTTGGGGGCAAGTTGGGGTTCAGTATATTGCCCAGGTACACTTTGGTAAGTGTATTCGGGATTGAATTGCCCAGCTACTGGTTAGTCAACAACCTCACCTATCTCCTGAGCCACAGTCATGGAGATAGCTGACAGAAAATTCCTCTTCAACACAAGGTAATTGTGTTAAAACTCCGTGGCGAACACTTCCAAGCTTATTTTCCCACCTTAAAATGTCACATGTACACATATTACAGCCAATAGTATACTGCACATTTAATGGTAAATAATTAATAATTAAATGTTTGTTTATCTTTGAAACTAATATCTGTCAATATGTAGTATTATATGTATTTTTAGCATTGCCAGCAGCCTCTGACTTGTAATGGACATTTTTAAGTTTTAATAAAATACTTCAGTGACTATGGATTGGAATAACAGTTTATACTCCCACGTGATAAATTATAAGGCCTTTATTAATATCTAAACTTTTCAACTTTAATTTCAATGCTCCAATTTGACAACTATCTGAATTAGTAATAAAATCCAATTTAAATTTCAACATTGTTCTTTTATAATGTTCTTTACTCATAACATTGAACAATTTACACCCCACACAAAATAAAATCGCATCCCTATCTTCCTCCCCTCTCAAACATGTCAACAACCTGCTTAAAACAATTCCTCCTGACATTGGGCCTGAGGCAGGGTACACCCTGGAAAGCCAACATATAAAGGCAAAAACAACCATTCACACTGACATTCACACTTAAGGACAATTTAGAGTCTCCAATTAACCTCAACCCCATCTGAACTGTGGGAGGAAACTGGAGTGTTTGCAGAAAACCCATTCGGGCACAGAGAGAACATGCGATATAAAATACACTCCTGATCAAAATCTTAAGACCAGTTAAAAAATTGCATGAATTTGCATTTTGCACTGTTGGATCTTAGGAAGGTTCTAAGTAGAGCTTCAAAATGAAAAAAGAAGAAATTGGAACAAGAGACCAAAAGTTGTGAGGAGGCAATTTATTGAAAACAACAATTTAACTCAAATAGGCTGTTCATTAGCTGATCAAAAGTTTAAGACCGCAGCCTTTAAAAGTCAAAATCTGTGCAAAAATGTGGATTCCATGTCATTTCCTGTCTAGTAATCACAATGTGAAGATCTCTTGATGGCAAAGGCAAAGAAGCTCACCGTCTTTGAACGTGGTAGGATTGTTGAAATGCATAAACAAGGCCTCTCACAACGTGCCATCGCTGCTGAGGTTGGACGCAGTAAGACAGTCATTTTGCATTTCTTAAAACATCCTCAGGGTTATGGAACAAAAAAATCCCAAATTAAGGCCATTACTGGTGCTGACTGCAGCCCAATAACCATCAGACGGCATCTGCGAAGGAAGGGCTTCAAAAACAAGAAACGTCTTCAAAGCCCACGTCTCCTTCAACGGCACAAAATTTCCCGTTTAGACTTTGCAAGGGAGCACCAAACATGGGACATTCAAAGGTGGAAGAAAGTTTTATTCTCTGACGAGAAAAAATTTAACCTTGATGGTCCTGATGGCTTCCAACGTTACTGGCATGACAAGGAGATGCCACCTGAGATTTTCTACGCGACACAGTGGAGGGGGCGCCATCATGATCTGGGGTGCTTTTTCCTTCAATGGAACAATGGAGCTCCAGGTTGTGCAGGGGCATCAAACAGCAGCTGGCTATGTGGAGATGTTGCAGCGGGCATCCCTCATGACTGAGGGCCCTCGTCTGTGTGGTAACGACTGGGTTTTTCCGCAGGACAACGCTCCAATTCACAATGCCTGTCTGACCAAGACTTTTTTCCAGGAGAATAACATCACTCTGTTGGACCATCCTGCGTGTTCCCCTGATCATAATCCAATTGAGAACATTTGGGGATGGATGGCAAGGGAAGTTTACAAAAATGGACTTCAGTTCCAGACAGTGGATGCCCTTCGTGAAGCAATCTTCACCACTTGGCGCAAAATTCGCACTAGCCTTTTGGAAACTTGCATCAAACGTGCCAAAACGAATTTTTGAAGTGATCAACAATAATGGTGGAGCTACTCATTACTGAGTCAGTTTTTGACACTTAAATTTCTGTTTTTTGGAGGTTTTTTTTTTTTTTTGCTGTGGTCTTCAGCTTTTGATCAGCTGATGAACAGCCTACTTCAGTTAAATTGTTGTTTTCAATAAATTGCCTGCTCACAACTTTTGGTCCTTTTGCATTTTGAAACTCTACTTAGAACCTTCCTAAGATTCGACAGTGCAAAATGCAAATTCATGCAATTTTTTAACTGGTCTTAAGATTTTGATCAGGAGTGTATATTAGGTATAGGAAGTACAGCCAAAGGATGGTCTGTGATTGAGATATAAATTAAATGTTAGAATCCACTTTATTATTTACGAGTCAATAAATAAGAAGAATTATACAGCTATATCATGATAGAACTGTTTTTACTTTAATATTGATAATTTAGCAGGTAATATTTTTACTTATGTATGTGTGAAATACTTTTTTAGTTTACACTGTGGTGTTGATGCTTTTGCTTAATAACAGGATTTGAGTATATTTTTTTCCAAGAATGCGTCCCTTGGTTAACAGACCTCTTAAATGGCCCAGATGAAATGTATAAACAGTCAATAGTCTATAATTCAAATGTATAAATAAGGCTCAGAGATGAACAGTAATAAAGCAAATTCAGTTTAGTTTCATGAAAAACATCGTCTATGAAATTGGTGCATAATAATGGTTAATCTGGTTCATCATAGGTCACTTTTGCAGTTTCAGGGAGAAAGCAGCCTATTCCACACAGGCAGGTTTACAGAGGACACTGCTCCATTCTGTCTAATAATTCCAGAAATCTCTGTCTGTCTGTCTTTATGTGGGACATCATCTTATTTGCTTCACAATTGGCATGTGTGTTTTTAAGGGCCCAAGGAAGTGCAGTGTCAAATTAGGCTGGTCTTTACTTGGCTTGGCTCAATTACTACAGGCCACTTTCAGAAAGAAAGCTGCAACCAGCCTTATCACAGGCCAACCAACATTCCGTACAAAAGAGGTATGTTTAGAATGGGCCCTGCACTAACACTCACAAGCTGTTTTAGTGTATGCTGCATGATGTTAAGGAATTTAGCAGCAAGTGGAAAAATTTGTTTAGTCTTTTCTAGACCTGTAGCAGCATAACTAAGAGCAGGTCTAAGACAAGCCTGGCCCAGTACTAACTATAAGCTTTATCGTGAATGAAGGTTTAAAGGCTACTCCTAAACGTGTAGATGGTGTCTGCTTCCCGAACTGAAAGTGAGAGATGATTCCATAGGAGAGGAGCTTGATAGCTGAAAGCTCTGGCTCCTACTCTGCTTTTATAGACTTTAGGGACGACAAGTTAGCCTGAATCCTGGGAGCGCAGTGCTCCAGTGGGGTTACATTAGCCTCACTACTTGTAAGGATCTGAAAAAAACAGCTCCGTCAAGCACTTACATTGTTTCATTCTCTAGACTCACTAGCAGGGGTTCTGACCTTTAGTTTAAATTTGATGTTAACATGTTCAAATCCTCCTCTCCTCTCCTCTCCTCTCCTTCCGTTTCCGGTGTGAGTGAGTGAGTGAGTGGCGGTGGTGGACACGTGAGTGGCGCGGAGTTTTGAACTGGGTTTTGCTTTGTTTACGGGTATTTACTTGCATTTATTTTCTCATCTCATCTTTTGCATGAAGAGGTAAGTTTTGTTTCTCGTTAATATTGTTTCTGAGTATCACCTGAAGAGACCGCGGGTTCTGTCAGGTGTCTCTGGAGGCATGGCGTCCCCCGGGACGCCACCTCCGTCACTCCGGCAGGGAGTGCGTATAGTCCCGCCGGGAGAGGACATTAGGTTGGAGGAGGTCCTGCTGGCTGTTGGCGAGCAGGTAGGCCACGAAAATGTACTGTTCGCCTCCAGAATGAGCAAAGCGGTGGTGGTGTTTTTGAAAGAAGAACGCCAGGTCCACCAGTTAATTGAGAGTGGTTTGTTTATAAGGGACAGCTTCGTGCAGGTAAACCCGCTGTCGGTTCCTGTGACCCGGATCACGGTGTCCCGGGTTCCGCCTTTTATTTCGGATGATTTGTTAAGAGCTGAGCTCTGTAGGTTTGGTAAATTCTCCAGCGGTTTCCGGATGCTAAGTTTAGGCTGTAAAGACATCAAATTAAAACATGTGCAGTCCCTGAGGCGGCAGGTATTTATGTTTCTGGAGTCCTCCACCAACACTCTGGAGGTCTCCTTCAGAGTAAAACACGGGGACGGGCATTATATGGTTTACGCCAGCTCTGGGAGCCTGAAGTGTTTTGATTGCGGGGATGTCGGGCACAAACGCTCAACGTGTCCGCATAAGCAGCGTTCACATGAAGCGGCAGGTGACGCTGCCGCTCGCGGAGAGGCGGCAGGTGCGCGTAGCGCTGAACCGGTAACTACACCTAGCGGCTCAGTGGCCGAAGCAGCGCCCAGAGCCGAACTGGCGGTTGCATTCGCCGAATCGGAGGAGCCCGTCCCTACCGCATCGGTGGACGTTCCTCGCACTGAAGTGGCAAAGACCGCTCGCGCCAGAGTTTTGAGTGGTGGTGAAGCCGTGGGTGGGGGAGACATTTCCAAGCCTGGAGGTGAGGCTTCAGAGGGACATAGTCAGAAAAAGAAATTACGTGTGTCTGATGAGGTAAACATATCCCCTCAGCCTGCAACTGCAGAGACTTCGCTGGCAGATGGACAAGTTGAGGAGGCAGGTTCCTCAGATGCCACTGAGCAAATTGAGAACTGCAATGAGGGACAGAGTCTGCCAGCTAGTCAGGCTGCCTGTGAGGAAATAGAGGAAGAATCAGATATAGAGAGTGTATCTTCTATTGGGACACCAGCTAGGAATACCTTTCTTTACACACTGGAAGAGATTAATAGTTTTCTAGACGAAACCTTCGGGAGGCCTGTTAAAGCTGAGCAATATTTTGAGGACACCGATAAATTAATTAGATCTGTGGCTGTTTTAAAAAGGCAGGTCGGTTTTGATCAGTTAGACGAGAGAAAACGTTTCCGTCTTAAGAAACACTTGACAACCCTGTGAAAAGAGTCTAAAGGGAAAACAACGAGAAAGACGAGGAGCACGGTGAAATGATCATGCATCACGTGGTGCTTTTTTCCTCACTGTCCTCTGTATTTTTCCTATTTGTTTTCTGCTCTGATTTTACTATGAGGAAATTAAAGGCAGGGTCGCTAAACATAAATGGAGGAAGAGACAGTAAAAAAAGAGCAATAATAGCTGAGATCTCGGCTCAAAAACATATTAATGTGTTATTTTTGCAAGAAACACATACGACAGCTAGTGATGAAGTAGACTGGGGTTTATGGTGGAGGGGTCCTCATGCCCTTAGCCATCGCTCTAACGTCAGTGCAGGAGTAGCTGTCCTGTTTACAGAATCAATAAATGCAACCATCATATCAGTTTCTGAGTTAGTAAAGGGGAGGCTGTTAATAGTAAGGGCAGAAATAGAAAGCACAGTTTTGGTTTTCGTGAACGTATATGCACCTAATCAAGGCTCAGAGAGAGTCCGGTTTTTTATTTTACTCGAAAATGAACTTAAAAATTATCAGCAGGATCAATTAATTATCGGTGGAGATTTTAATTGTACTTTGGATTTTACTGTGGACCGGACCAGTGAGGAACCTCACCCGCAGTCATCACAGACCCTTAATAGTCTCATCGCAAAACAAGATCTGAGTGACACTTGGAGGATTAAGCATCCACAAGCCAGACAGTATTCATGGTTAAGGGTCAGAGATAACCGGGTGACCGCAGCCAGAATGGACATGTTTCTAATATCCCAAAATCTCAGATCCAGACTCAGTCACAGCAACATTAGCCCTGTAGGTTTTACAGACCATCATCTGGTTAGTATAGAGTTAGTAATTTCAGCAGGGGAGAGGGTAAAATCCTACTGGTGCTTCAACAACAAGCTGTTGCAGGACACTGCTTTCTGTCAGGCTTTTGAGATCTTTTGGCAGCAGTGGAAAAATAAAAAGACAGATTTCAGTTCTTTAAAACGCTGGTGGGAGATAGGCAAGGCACAAATTTGTGTGTTTTGCCAACAGTACACCTCTTACTCTACTGCCACAGCTAAAGCAGTCATTCAGGAACTAGAGGCTAGTATTAGAAATATAGAGGAGGGCGTAGTTCCAGATACCACCACTGCTCAAACATTACTGAAAGAAAAAAAGTTGAAATTGAGCTCATACCTGCAGGAGAGGGTTAAGGGAGCCCTTGTAAGGTCTCGGGTGCTCCACCTAACAGACATGGATGCGCCAACTGCTTTCTTTTTCAATCTTGAGAGATCAGTTGCTCAGAGGAGACAGCTTACCTGCCTTAGACTCCCAGGGGGCAGAATAACCACCTGCGCAGACGAGATGAGGAGCCATGCATCCGGTTTTTACACTGACCTGTTTGGTGCGGAAAGTTGCTGCAGGGAGTCTCGCGAGGAGCTGCTGCAGGGACTACCACAGCTTAGCCTCGAGGAGAAAGCTGACCTCGACTCTGAGCTAACTCTGCAGGAGCTGACGGAAGCCGTGAACCAGATGGCATCAGGAAGAGCGCCAGGAATTGATGGTCTCTCCAATGATCTTTTAAGGAGGTTCTGGAGCATCATTGGTCCAGACCTGCATGGCGTCTTTTTGGAGTGTATGAGAACAGGTTCACTTCCTGTCTCTTGTCAGCGAGCAGTCATTTCCCTGCTGCCAAAGAAAGGAGATTTGGCCTTACTAAAAAACTGGAGGCCCGTTGCTCTCCTGTGCACGGACTATAAAGTGCTTTCGAAGGCCTTAGCCAATAGAATAAAAAACGTTTTGGAGATGATTGTTCACAGGGACCAAGCGTACTGCGTACCAGACCGGACAATAATGGACAACATTTTTCTTATAAGAGATGCTATTGATTTATGTAAAAAATATGATTTTGACTGTGGAATTGTCTCGTTGGATCAAGAGAAAGCATTTGATCGGGTAGATCATTCTTATTTATTTGCCACATTAAGAGCTTTTGGTTTAGGTGAGGGGTTTCTTGCATGGCTCGGCCTATTATATAACGGTGCACAATGTTTAATAAAAATGGGGACAGGGCTGAGTAGACCGATCCCTGTACAGCGGGGGATAAGACAAGGCTGTCCAATTTCTGGACAGCTATATAGTCTTGCCATCGAGCCCATGTTGTGCAGGTTGAGGGGTAAGATCAGTGGTCTCTCGCTGCCTGGTTTACCAGATCCTGATTTGTCCCTCACTGTCTCTGCATATGCAGATGATTTAAATGTGTTTGTCTCCAACCAACAAGATATATCTTATTTACAAGAAACACTGTCACTATATGTCAAGGCTTCCTCTGCACGGGTAAACTGGGAAAAGAGCGAGGCTCTGTTAGTGGGAAAGTGGAGCGGTCAGGTAATACCAGGTCTGCCTGGTGGTCTTGAGTGGGGGAAGGAGGGTTTAAAAGTTTTGGGTGTTTTTTTAGGAAATGAGGGGTTTGTTAAAAAAAACTGGGAGGGAGTGAAGGAGAAAGTGTGTGCTCGTTTGCATAAGTGGAAATGGCTGCTGCCCCAAATATCATATAGAGGAAGAGCTTTGGTTGCTGGCAGCTTGGTCGCCTCGACTCTCTGGCACAGGCTCACGGCTCTGACGCCTCCAAGAGGATTGCTGGATGATATACAAAGAGCCATACTTGACTTTTTCTGGTCTGGAAAACCCTGGGTTCGGGCAGCAGTCCTCTATCTGCCGGTGGCTGAAGGAGGGCAGGGACTGGTGGATGTCCAGTCCAAAATTGCCGCTTTTCGACTTCGGGCAGCACAAAGACTACACTATAACTATAGCCTGAGATGGTGTGACACGGCCCGTCTGCTGCTGAAGAGAGCTGGTAGCTTAGGGTACGACAAACAGCTGTTCCTATTACGATCTCCCGACATGGATCTCATCGGGCTGACTCCGTTCTACCAATCGGTGATAGAGGCATGGCAGATTTTTCGTTTCGATCGAGAAAAGAATGTGAAACCTGGATTGTGGTTGTTTGAGGAACCGTTGTTCTTCAACGACTTCATGAGGTCCGAAACACTGCAGTCTGCCAGCCTCAGAGCCAACCTCAGACGAGCTGGCTGCACCAAACTGGGCCATCTGATAAACATGACGGCAACATCAATGGACGCTTTGAGAGAGTACAGCAACATCAAGTCAACCAGACTTATCAATAAAGTGTTGGAGGAGGTCTGTGCCGCCCTGCCACAAGCCATGAGATTTTTCGTAAGGAGCCATGCTCTGTGTGACCAGTGGTGTGAAGAACCAGACTACAGTTTCCCCTCCCTGTTAATCACCCCAGCTGTAGGGGAGTGGCAGGAGAGGAGTGGTCAGCTGTTGTCCTTCCAAACTCTTCAACTGGATACCTTTCAGACTGTGGATAAAAAGTCTGTTTATCAAACCTGTGTGAAGGTTCGGAATTTGCACTCGCTGGAAGGGGTGAGAGAGTCGAGGTGGACTGGGCTGTTGGAGCCAGATGCTTCTCCGAAAGGCAGCTGGCAGGCATTGTACAAGCTGCCCATTGAGAAACGGACAGCAGACCTCCAGTGGAGGGTGGTGCATGGGGCGATAGCTACTAACAAATACAGAGCACACCTTGATCCGGAGCTGGGGGAGGGGTGTAGTTTCTGTGCCCAAGCTGAAACACTGGAACATTTATTTGTTCAGTGCCCTCGGCTGGAAGCGCTCTTTGAGTTGTTAAAAGGGTGGTTTCAAGGCCTAGGGGAGGTATTTTCATTTGGTTTGTTCATTTATGGTCCTAAGTTTTCTGTAAAGAAAAAAGCTATGCATAACCTGTTAAACTTTGTTTCTGGCTCTGCCAAGTTAGCCATTTGGCTAACACGAAGGAACCAGGCCCTGAACACTGGCAGCGTGCATCCGGCTCCAATGCTGGTGGGACTTCTTAAAGCCAGACTCAAAGTGGAATACTCATACTATAGGATGATGGAAAATTTACTGACATTTGGGCGCATATGGGCTGTTGGGGGGACTCTATGCTCGCTTGGGGAAGATGGGGAACTAATTATTAACTTTTAATTTGAGAAACCACAGGTTTCATTGGTGTGCATTGGCCTGTACATGCATCTGTATGTATATATATATACATATATGTGTGTGTGTAAGTATGTTTGTGTGTATATTGGAAAAGAGACTATAGGTCCAAAAAACCTCTCCTCTCTTCTCCTCTCCTCTCTTCTCTTCTCTTCTCCTCTCCTTTCCTCCACTAGAGTTGACCCCTTAATAAAACACTCGTCTGTAATGACAAACTAAACTAATGCCATTCATCATCCGCTTGGCTTTGACACTGCTCTCACCTCACTGTTATTTCACGCACAAACACCAGTCAAGCCAGACCTACTGGCTTGTATCATTGAACACACATTAATAAAGAGGAATACACACATACTGTACATGGATACACACATATACACAATAATCCCTCCAAACGCAGAGGTCCCGCCACAGAGCAGAGAGACCAGAGCAGCAAAGTGGTTTTCCAGGATAAGAAGATGTGTGAACTCGAATGTGTGTGTGTGTATGTGTGTGTGTGTGTGTGTGTGTGTGAGAGAGAGAGAGAGAACGAGAGAGAGAGAGAGAAAGAGAGTAATTGTTAGAGAGTAACATGAGCCTGCCTCCTGTAAAAGTCACTGGCCACCCTTACTTTATCAAATATAATTTGCTTCTTGAAGCATGCAGTTTTAGAGGATTGAGACTAAAAGGTTGCTGGTTCAATTATTTGGCACAGCAGGAGAAGTGTATATGTCTTAATTTACTGTGTGTGTGATGACATGCAGACTTGACTTTGTGGCCTTCATGTCACCACAGTTCATTTCTCCCTTGGAGCTATTGACTGGGTGCTTATTGATCTCCACACAATGTATCTCACAAATCATCTGTCTGTCGATCAATAGAGAAATCTCCCGGAAAATTCATATTGAGAAGCTGTGTGTGCGCTCTGCTCGCCTGCTGAATGGGAGATATTGAATGTTTAGTTGATTAATCTGGCTAGTTTAAATCTGACCATGGCTAGCTCTATTAAAACAGTGGCTGGTGTAAATCAAAATGCTGTCGTTTGTGATTGAAATGAGCTGAGCTGAGCTCTGCACATACAGTTGCTGAGGATAAATCAGTTGTTGGGATTTCATATTTTCATTGTGTAGTAATAACCAGTAATAACTGGATGGAAAACCTGGCAAAACCAAGGTCTTTGTCTTGATTGATAATTCGCATTTGATAGACTGAATATAATATGAATGTCTGTTCATCTACTGAATGAATATTAAAGTAAGTCAAATACATGGAGCAGATATTTTCCCGATATTAAAAATGGGATGAACTCAGTCAGCAGTGACCATGTCTGATTTGATGGATGTGATTCACTTTGACCGATTATGTCTTTATTGAACTGATCAAATAAATTTGTTTGTATATGGGACACCCTTGACCTGCAGTGATTCTAATCAGACAGTTTGAAAGGATTCCACTTGTGTGTGTGTATGTGTGTAAGTGTGTGTGTTTGTTTGTGTTTGTGTGTGTGTGTGTGTGGGGGGGGGGTGTTTGTGGTCATTGTTTTAGTCTGAAGCTGTACAATTTGTGGTATGCAAAATCCCGGCTTTGTTATATAATTTATTAAGCAGTAAATAAGTAGTATTTATTAAGCAGATTGAAATAATCCCAACAACCCCTGGAGCAAACACGCATTAAATTAGCATTTTTCATTGTTTATTTATATATATATTTATAATTATATAAACTCATATTATGTTTAGATTGTTCTTTATTAGGCGGCTGTGGCTGAGGGGGTAGAGCGGTCCTCCTCCAACCTTCGATCCCCAGTCTTCCCCATCTTCATGCCGAAGTGTCCTTGGGCAAGATGCTGAACCCTGATTTGCCCCCCATAGAACAACAAAGTGCTGCTAATAGATGCACTGTATGAGTGTGTGTGTGTATCGGTGAATGTAAAACTGTACTTGAAAGAGCTTCGAGTGGTCAACAAGACTAGAAAAGCGCTATATAAATACAAAACCATAAATGTCATCAACTTGAAAAGTAATTAAAGTGCTTCTGACTTTTAGAAACGTCGTGAGAAGTCATACTGGTAAAACTGCTGTTGTGTATTCGTTAGAGTAAAACATGTTGATATATGCTTAAAAACACAAAGACATTCTCAGAGAGTCCACCAGATGTTTGTCTTATTTACTTTACCTTTTGGGGACGACCTTTGACCTAGGGATTCATCTCTGACCAGTTAACAGATGGGCTCAGAAGGAATGTTCTTGACCCGTGTGCCTTCATGTTCGGACACAAAGATGTGCCCTTATTTAGTCAGAAATCCCATGTGGGATGTGTTATACCTGAAGTCATGGGTGGAACCAAACTCCCTATATATGTGTGCTTTCATCTCCTGCAAGTCAGATTTCACTATTGGCTTGTGTGTCTTCGAGTCTCTAGAGCTCGTCCTGACCTGTGGTTTCTTGTAATAAACTTTGTTACACTGAAACTACTTGGTCCTCGGAATCCTTCCTTCATCATCAACAACTTCTACAACATCATCGACCTCTCGGCTGCATCAAATATACGATACTGCTAAATAAAAAATAATTTGGAAGATTTTCATCAAGATAGTTTTCACTTTATCGGAATTTTCAGAAATGCAGAAACACTCCTGGTTTTACAATGGGTGTTATAGAGGGGTGAATATGTTATGCAGAAGAATGACCCCTGACGGTTATACTGTTATATCATTAGATTATTATTCATCATGCCTAAAAAACCTTGTTGAGATGAAGCACATAGGAACTTTTTTGTATAGGACAGCAACAAATGATATTTTTTACGATGGAACATCCAAGAAAAACAGTCTAATGTGACACAATAACAAAACATGTTTTGTCACACCAATAGTATTAAGTATTATTATTGTTTTAAGGTGACATGAGCAAGACACTTTGCAATGGTGACTGGAGGAACCACCGATCGCACCATCAACCATGCTACCTCCTGAGCAACAGCTGCCCCCAATGGGGGTGTGTCATAGGGTTATGCACTCTAATCATAAACATGGTTTGGCTCTGTGTAGGTAATGAGAAGATCATTTTTCCACCCTTCAATAAATAGCTGTAAAATGTACCTAAACCTTTCCATGGGAATCATTTAGTAGTGCCTTCCTTGAGGTGGATAGAACAGTGCCTTATTCCCCATAGTTACACTTTTATTAAAAAACTCCCCTTGGTGAGTTTCATCAGAAGGTTTTCCAAGCTGATCTGCAGTGGAAGGGTAGTAACATACAAAAGGAATTTCATATTAGAACACTGTAGTGATATACTCCTTAATTTCAAGAACAGACTTCTAAATCCTCCTATTAATTTCTGCTTAATCTAGAAAGGATCACTTCAAGATTACCTAGTTTACTGTTTTCCTGTTGTTACTTTTTCTGTTAGTTTTTGCAGGATTATGCAAAAACTAATATGGTGTTACAGTTTTTTTATTTTACCACAAGGCTTGGTGGAAGGATGTGGTATGGGTTAGAAATGATATTATGTCATGGATCCAGGAATTTTTCTCTCTTTATTTAATATTCAGAGCTATTTTCAACAATTTCTCGTATAGTAATTCTTGGTGTGTATGTGTGTGTGTGTGTGTGTGCGTGTGTGGGTGTGCGTGTGGGTGTGCGTGTGTGTGTGCGTGTGCATGTGTGTGTGCGTGCGTGCGAGCAATTTGGAGCAGATAAATGTGGTTTTACAAGGGGACAGTTGGACATACAGAAGTAGGCTCTGCACACTCTGAATGCGCTTTTAGTGGAGTAAAGGAATGATGACAGTCGCAAGGGACTCTTTGAGTGTAAATTAAGTATCGTTTAAATACAGATTCGAGAATATATGACCTTCTTTAACGACTTGACGGTTTCTTGTGGGCTGCAGACCTTTCCATATCTGCATGTCTACCATTTGTTCATTGTCCACACATTTCTCCATTCATCATACCAATACATTGAACGTTTACCAAGTACTGTCACCTCAATGTATAAATCATCAGATACTTTTGATTCTTGAAAAGTCCATATTTGTACAGGATGAACATTTTAAACCTTCTAAAGACCCCCCCCCCCCCCCCCCCCCCAAAAAAAAAAAAAAACCCAGCTGACACACACACAAACACATACACTGACCTTTGTTGAGACAAAGGCCAGCCACTGTGATGTACACACACATGCACACAAAGAACACACAGCAGGAATGCGTCAGTGAAGGGCAGTCTTTGAAGGCCAGTGTTTTAATTTAGAGAGTAGATAACATGATGCTATCAGGACAGAGAGATGTCAAACTCAAAGACAGACAGAGAGACGAAGAAGAGGGGATGATGGGAGACAAAGATATAGACTAGATATCCAGATAATATTAATATTCTATTAATCACTTTGATCTGTCAGTTTGTTTAAACTACAGACACTCTTGTCATTATTGTTAAATGCAGGAGTGCAAGATTGTTGGAGTATTTTCTCTTACTATAATTATTGTAGCTGCTGTTAAATGTAAACAAAATGGGAGCATCATGGGCTTACATTACATTGGAGTTCTGATGGGTTGGTTTTGGCAGATTAAAACAACTCAATCTCATTATGCTAATGCAAATTTCCAGTGGCTTATAGTAATAAGTTGAGTCCACTTTTCAACTGGTCTTTCCTCAATAGTATAAGGCAGTGGAATAATTTGATCATCTCATTTCTTCGATCCTGATTTATCCTTTAATAGTCACTTAAAACAAATTTCTAGGACCGCTTTTTTCCACTTGCGTAATATTTCAAAAATTAGACATGTCCTTTCACAAAAAGATGCAGAAAAACTAGTCCACGCCTTTGTTACATCGAGACTGGACTATTGTAATTCATTATTATCAGGCTCCAGCAGGAAGTCGTTAAAGACTCTAAAGCTTGTCCAAAATGCTGCAGCACGTGTCCTGACGAGAACAAAGAGAAGAGAGCACATTTCTCCAATATTAGCATCGCTACACTGGCTTCCAGTTAAATCTAGAATAGAATTTAAAATTCTCCTCCTCACCTTCAAGGCCCTTAATAATATAGCGCCTTTATACCTTAAAGAGCTGTTAATACCTTATAAACCCACTAGAGCACTCCGCTCCCAGAATTCAAGCCTACTTGTCGTCCCTAAATTCTCTAAAAGTAGAGTAGGCGCCAGAGCTTTTAGCCATCAAGCCCCTCGGCTGTGGAATAATCTACCACTTTCAGTTCGGGAGGCAGTCACCATCTGTTCGTTTAAAAGTAGGCTCAAAACCTTCCTTTTTGATAAAGCTTATAGTTAGAGCTAATTAGTGCGCCAGAACGTTACTTGTTCTATTTTATGACACATGACACACGGAGCTTCTCTTTCCAGCTTCTCCTTCCTCTTCTCCATCCCTATCCCCCTTCCCCGGAATCCCTTTGCTTTATCACCCGCAGATCCAGGGCCTCTGTGGCCGCACCATGGATTACGGTTTGTGGATCGCGCACCGGGGGTCGCGGTGTTGGATCCAGTGTGGCGGATTCTGAGTCATGTGGGCTGATCGTGGTGCTGGTGGCGGACCCTGTGTCGCGTTGGCATTGGGCACGGGCGGTGGACCAGGACCGCAGTGGTGGCTTGTGATGGGTCCTCCTGGTGGGCGGCGGTGGACGGTGACTGAGGACTGAAGTGGCGTCTGGTCTGGATGGTGGATCGTGGTCTAGATGGTTGCTGAGCATGGACTGTGCTTCATCAATGCTGCTAGAGACTTTGATTATTGATGATGTTCTCCTGCACGTGGCATCTATTGCACTTCTGTCCGTCCTGGGAGAGGGATCCCTCACATGTGGCTCTCTCTGAGGTTTCTACATATTTTTACCCTGTTAAAAGGGTTTTTTGTAGTTTTTCCTTACTCTTGCTGAGGGTTAAGGACAGAGGATGTCACACCCTGTTAAAGCCCTATGAGATGAATTGTAATTTGTGAATATGGGCTATACAAATAAAATTTGATTGATTGATTGATTGATTTGAGATGTAACAGAAGATGTTTACATGTTTTATTAAAAAAAAAAAATCTGTGAACACAAATAATGTACAGTTATTGGACTATGAGTATATATTGGCAGAATTTGACAAAGTTTATATTATTTAATTCATATAGCTTAAAAATCCCTTTAAGGCATGTGTGCAGAAAAAACTGACCTCTTAGAAACAGCCTACTTCAGTCGATACTCTTCTCAACCACCCCTACCCCATCCCTTGAATTAAATATTTAGAAAGCTGCTAAATTTGCGCACCTATAAATGCAATTCAATAGTCTTTTAGGGGACAGTGCAAGTGTATACATTTTGAAATGTGATGATACAGTACAAGACGTGTTCTTGTGAAGGACAGTGATTTCAACAGAGGGGGAGGGAGGGATGATGATGGGGTGAGACAGTAGAGACGATGACCTGATGAGAGATGGACAGATAAGTAGACAGATAGATGGGGACAGAAACAGAGAGAGACATAGGCTGAGAGGATTAGTGGAGCAGAGGTGGTGCTCTGTAGCACGAGGACATGATACACTACAAACACATACATGCTTTGTATAGTGAGTTATTGCCAGTTGAAGGCAGGGGAGAACATTTCAAGAAATACAGCAGATTTACAGCTAAGGACACTGTTTCCTGGGAAGCTATGGTACATGGTACAGAGCACAGTGAAGGGCACACAGCATGTGTGAGATAGTTTTTATCATTTGTGGCAAGCAGTTAAAGGAAGATTCTAGTTTACTTCAACCCCTTGTGTAATTCCAATAGATGTAGCTATTGTGGCAGTATGGGTAATGGTAATGTAACTCATGCAGCTCAAAACTTAGCAATTCAAATTTATTATACAAAAACAATTGGGGTGATAACATGCCACTGTCTTGGACTTCCCCACAGTCGTTAAGATTACCCAATCCTCATGGTTGCACTTATTCTAAAGAAATGTCCCTGATTCCAATAGCATTCGAAGTGTGTGCTTGACTTGACTCACAGGATCTGCTTTAAGTGACTCATTGGTGGAGGCAATGCAAGGAATTTGAAATAATTATGATGTAGGGTTCTTTCTTTCCCGCTGGTCTGGCCTGTAAATGAGCTCTATCTCCCCAACCTATTTAACTATCCTGGGTTTCTGGGTTCCATTTATTCTGCAATTATCCATGCCCCTGCCTGGTTTCACACCCCCTTCATTTTCCTAGCTCTATTTTTCTGAGAGTTGAACATTTCTGATAGTGCGCATAAACCAACCCAGCTACCTTTTATCTAAACTGTGGCTTGACTACACCCAAACCCACAGTAACTGGAACCCCAAGTTGCAGATTGTTATAGGAATTTCAATACAGGACACAGCAAACAATTATCAATCTGTTGTTTTAATTCAACCATCTAGTGGCTCAAACCTTGTACCACAGTGACAGACACAAGATATTTGGGCCTGAGCCTTGGAAAGTCACTTAATTTATACAAGTGAAACTCCTCCTTACATAGGAGAAGAAAGTTAACCAATCAGCTCTCCGCATGTCCTGACAGAATGCTCAGATATTTGGTCTGCACCAATGTCCAAGGGATTGTCTTTGAAGTCTAACAACACAATGACATGAGGATTCTGCTCAGACTCTAGGAGTGAAAACATGTTTCCCAGAGACCCCCGTCTTCTGGTCAGTAATACCTAAATCTGTTCCATCTGCTGATTGGCTCCTGCTGCAACACCTTTTGTTCAGCAACAGGCAGGAGTCTACAGCAACACATCTGAGTAGAGGAAGTTACGAAGATCTAAGTCCTAAGAGCAAACCCCACAAGTTCCAAGTCAGAACCACAGAAAACATATCATACATTCCTATATACTTTTCTTTCGTTAAACATATCTAAATACAGAACTTCCCATCACACCAATCTAACATTAGTTGGATGGGGAAAACCCTGTCACACTGTGGGTTGTATTGTTTTATGGTTGTAACAGCTCAGGAAACTACTTTGGCCTCCTACACTGTTTCTCTGCCCCATGTGTGGGCATCATGTTCAGCAAAGTTTTTTCTACTTTTCCATTGCCTGCTAGGTGAAATGAAGTGGTATGGCTCTCGATGGCACCATACATGCAAATACAAAATTGGGCATTGGTTAAACACAAGCTGGACAACCAATACTTGAATGTGAGATAAAATACCACAGATAAACAGATATTTTTCCCCAAGTGGGGACTGCCCACTGCCCACCATTAAAATGGGAAACAATGTTACAGCAGTGAAGACGACAGTCAAAAATAAACATAAGTAAGGTTATAGTTAGTTAGCATCTAATAATGATAAATGCAAGGAAACATCAACAAATTAAAATGGATTATAACTTATATATACAATGTAAACAGTATATGTCTGAGAATATACCCACTGATATGGATTGCACATTAGCCATTGAATTTTACAGACAAAAATTGATATCGCACAGTTCAGATAATTAAACCTAAGTTAATTAAGAATGGGGAATACCAGGACCACGCTGGCCTTTCTTATCAGTTTATCCAGTCTCTTCCTGTCAGCAGTTGAAATCCTGCTGCCCCAGCAATCCACTCCAAACATCCAGATCGCTGATTCCACTCATAACAGGTCTTCAGGAGCAACCCCTGCACTCTGAAAGACCTCAGTCTCAACAGAAAATACACTGTGCTCAAACCCTTCTTGTAAAGTGCAGTGGTATGATCAGTCAAGTCCAATTTATTGTTCAGGTGAACACCCAGGTACTTAGGAGAAATAACCATCTCATTTCCATTCGTTGGATATTTACCAGTGTCCTGGGGACAATATTGTCGGATTTTCAATATTTAAGTAATAGTCTCTGTCTTACTGAACTCTTAACAATAAAGATAGAAGCAGTTTGAGCCAGATAAGGCCTTCAGACAAATTATTTATAAATAACCCTTGCTGCATAGAGTTAATAATGAATCTTTTAATTGTTCTAAATTCAAACTTTGGTATTAAAGCATAATTCCCTTAGATTCATTCACTTCACATAGATTTCAAGCAGCTGTCTGATAAGTTCTGGAGGTCGGACAGAGTGACTTTGTTGACATTGTTTTGTTTCGTTGTTTTGGTTACTGTTTTGGTCACTTCCTGGATTCCAGTGCCCAGACGCGTGGCCTAAGCCTGTGGACCAACAAGAGAGCGCCAAAGTTATAATTATAACAAACCCTGTTCTGTTCGGGGCCATTATAGACTACCTTTTGCTAACTGATTTAGCCGAGGCTGTATTAATAATTGTCCAAGTTTCTTTCTTTGGAATTAAAACAGCACAAAAGTCGTTTTTTTTCTGCAGGAAGCAGGCAGAGCCAGAACCCATATATGGATATATATATATATTCACAGTAGCTGCAATTAAAGAGGAAGTGATGTCAGGACTGCTTTTTAATGACACCGAGCTGTGGATAAGTAACTGGTCTATTAGCCCAACGTTACAGCAGCATTGCCACAGTGACATCAGGACAGAGGGAGACCACAGGATTTATTCAATAAGCCCTTTGCTTCTTAATTAATGTTCTAATTAGACTTCTTTCCTCTCACTGCTACCAAACCAACCACACACACACACACACACAAACACACACACACACACAAACCACAAACACCTCACATGGCCTCACACAAGTAACACAAGAGAGGTGGTGACCTTGTGATAACCTGTGTGTTCATCGCTCAATGGCCAAGCCCAGCATCAGCACTTTACAGATCACGCACACATACAAAGAGATTGTGTTTGCTGTACACTCACATACACACCTTGGCTGTTAGCCTCCATAGTGTATGTGAGCCTCCCCCTGACAGTTGGATAATATCTACAAAGACTCCAATTGAATATATTCATCAGTGTTGCCACCCCCACTGCCTTAATGGCCATTCTGGATTAGTTAATGGTTGTGAGATACTGCAGGGGAACAGAGCTTGGAGTAACGGAGGTCAAAAGAAAGCGCAAGCAGCAAAAGCCCAAATACATGCATGTAACAAAGAAACATATTTGACTTTCACAGGATCGATCAACTGATGAGAGAGATAGGTGGGGGGGGGGGGACAAATGTAAAATAATCAGATTTGAATCAGGCCTTATAAAGATAAAATGCTATAGAATAAAGATTGTCGAAAACATGAGATTATGGCCCTGTGGATGTGGTCAAACCGGGCACCTGCTGTGACATGTTTTATTTTTTAGCTCTACCCAATTTCACTAAAGTTTACAAAACTTCTGCTAAGAATGTTCATGTCGACTGAATGCCAGCAGCAGTAGGACAGGGCCTGTCTCAGCAAAAATAAACTAAACTTCCAACACTGTTGTATTTTAAAGTTCACAAACAGTTCTCACTATAATATAGCACTAAAATATCAGAAGTACACTCCTGTGGACATAGAGGTCGCTCAGAGAGAACCTCCACCTGTACCAGAGGAGTAATCGGCGCAGCCAATAGCTGTAAGATGATCACGGCAGAGCTGCCATGGGATGGAGAGACCCATGGCAGAGAGCAAGAGAGAAAGAAACAGAAACTGCAGGCTAATTTAAGTTTGATTTATTTTTGTTCCTGTTTAAATACTAAATATGTTAAAAAGGGTATGGTTCATCTCTGGCTGCTGTTGAGAGACCGTCCTTTGCCAACGTCCTTTGCCACAACACTAAAACAAAGCCATTATATGTACTGAATGGTGAAAATGTGCATTGTCAGGGTGGCTTTCTCTTTCCCTGACTTGACATAACTTTGAGGCTGCATGTGGCGACAATTGATCAAATGTGCTATGTGACAGGGTTATTCTTGGTACTGACCCTCCATTATGCCACCATAATGGAGGGTCTTTCAGCTCATTGTTTTAAATTAGTGTTTTTGTTTAGTTCCAATGTCTTCCAAAGTTTTTAGTCTCCCATTTGTGGAGCAGCAGGAAGTTGTGTTATGTCGTGAACCTCACATAACCTCATGGTATTCTGACTGCTTAACATAAAAAAGCTAGAAACTTGTTGAAGCTACCTGCATTCACCAGAGGCCTGCACTACCATATAGCATTTGCTTTGATTATCTGGGTAACTTAAGTTTTGTAGTCTATAACGAATCTTGTTCACTTCATATGCCTTAATGGCTAACGTGCTACAGAGCAGGTTAAATTTGAGATAGAGGATCAACCCATATAAAAGAGACCTGCAAAACCGAGCTCTTATGAGTATCTTTATGAAAGACATAGATCCTCAGTTGGAGGGAATAATAAACATTTGTCAAAGGCTGGAGCCAAGCATAACCAACTCAACATGTTGTGGGGGTGGGATATGTCTGTATCTGCTGGATGGGTGTCTTAAAAATATCTGCTGACAAGTCTATAATGGCATACTATGTATTATATTATTCCATGTATAATAACTAGTGCTGTCAGTTTAACGCGTTATTAACGGCGTTAACGCAAACCCATTTTAACGCCGTTAATTTTTTTATCGCGAGATTAACGCAGAGCTTCCAACTCTCAGGCTTTCGCCGTGTGACACACGCTTTTGCATGTTGGTGGTTGACTAAGTCACAATAATCTTTTTAAATATCATCGTATCAGGCCGTCATGAAGTACAAGAAGCGGGCTAGTGTGTGTGTGGTTCCAGATAGCGCACCGTAGCCCCGCCCCCTGCCCCCGCGCACTTTCTCAGAGAGACACAGTGAGATCAGAGCTCAGTGACTGACTGCTTCTTAACTATGGAAACAGTGAAAACACAGAGTTTCTCTGGTCTCAGCTGATCAGAGATCAGCACCTCAGCTTCTTGATCAGAGCAGAAGCTGCAGTTGGTTTCTATCGAGCTTCAGTATCTGTGTTTGCCTCCAGTCTGCCCTTATCTCGCTTTTTGTTTTAATATTTCGCCAACTTAAATATATATTTTTAAGCTATAAGCTGCAGCTATATGTTTTTATTTATTTAACAAACAGGGTACTTTTTATTTCAAACATTTTCCGCAAATATGGGGAGGACTCAAATAGCCCTACACAGTTCTGTGTTTAATTTATTTCAAAGTAGGCCGACACTTGCCTGTGTATTTTGTTATTTTGTTGCTTGTCTGTTTGAGAGGCCTGACTGCTATGTTCACAGCAAACTTGAAAAAAAGAAAATATTAAGCAATGGTTTAACTGCACTATAGGTTGCAGAAACCTATAGTGCAGAAACTAACGCTAATAGCTTTAACCTGCTTATGGTCCTTGTTTACCTGAAATGTGCACTTTATAATTTTATTTTGTAGCGCCCTGTTTGGCAATGTTGTTTTTCAATAAAACAAAACATTTGCATAAAGCAAGCCAATCCACTTGTCCATGTTGATAGAGCATTAAAAAAAAAAAAAAAAAAAAATGATGGGGAAAAAATAAATGAAGGGACATTTAGAATAGATACAAATTTGCGATTAATCGCGATTAATTTTGAGTTAACTATGACATAAATGCGATTAATCGCGATTAAATATTTTAATCTTTTGACAGCACTAATAATAACATTGCAGACACGTGGACATAAAAGGCATTGCGCATCAATGAGTGCTGTATACTTTGACTTTACAGTCGTTGTTCCTTTTCAGCTTTCTAATACATATTTTCTTTATTAAGATGTTGAATATACCTTGTAAGTTAGTAGGCCTTTCCACAATTTAGGTTACCAACTACCAGTAAATGTTAGCAGGTGTTAGTGTCCACCATCGGATGTTCGGGACATCACTGTGCACCTTAGCTTCATCAACTGTTTTGGGCTTGTTATCAGGAATACAGGCAGAACTTGAGGGTAAACTGAGGCTAAAGGTTAAGCTGACTGGCTACTGGCTTGTATGGCGGTACTATGAAGCAATTCATTATTAGCTCTATGCCTTTAAAACTAAGCACTGTTCCTTTTTTTAACATAAGACAAGATGGATAATATCCATTGTATGTTCTACTGCCAAGTGGACTGACAAGAAACAGACCATCTCAGTGTTCTAACACTAAGATGGTCTGTTTCTTGTCATTACAGCACCACAATTTTGAAATGTACCCATCTTACAAGAAGCTGACATGAAATATTCTGTCAGCATGCATACTGTGTCCTAATATTCACATTTTAACTTGAATGGCACTCATAGAGTACATACCTCCCCCAAGGCCCAACAGTCCTCTTAAAATATACCAAGCAGAACCAAATTGCTCACACTTGTGGAAATCAGTCCCCTAAAAATGCCGCATTATTTCCATTAAGATCAATGAATCCTGGGGAAATTAGTGAATATCTAACAAAAATAAAATATTTCACAATGTTAAAGAAAGTGATAGAAATAGTCTTGGATCTACTCTCTGATCTCGAGACGCAAAATTTAATCACATATTCTTCCCTGACTCATACTGCATCTCTCCACCAAATGTAATGGTATTCCATTCAGTATTTATTTTCCGACCAAAAAACGAATTCCTTGGCAAAGGAAGTGCTGAAATGTAACAGAAAGATAATTAAAAGAAACCATAATGACTTAATTGATCATCACACCTTAAGCAATTCATCAAGGAAATACCAAAGCCTCTGGTTTCAGCTTCTGCTGGTTGAATTGTGGTTCAGAATGTCACAGGTTTATTTTAGTGGCTGCATAAGCTATACTACCAATCACATGTTTGTTTAGTTAGTAAGGTTAGCAATTAATTAATCGTTTATTAATCAATCAGAGTGAGAAATAAAACCGGAGTTGGAATTTTGCTTGCGGGACAGCTTGTCCCAACACTCTCATATCTGTTACTCTACCAGAGTTTCTACTGTCAAATGTCTTTGTTGGCACAGTAGGCTTAGCATCTGGAGTTGCCTCATCTAAGCTTTATTGTTTCACCACCTCCACCAATGAACAAGTAAGGATGTGACCTTTATATACAATCATACAATATCATCAGTAGCTCTGACATTTTAGAAATCATGTTTTCAGTTAACCTGTGGAAAAAAAACACAATGTTTCAATTTGATAAAGTATATTTATACATACATAGTATTAACATATAACCAAATCACTTTAAAATGTTGGATACTTTTTAGGTGTCAGGATTAAGTAATCTAAAACAAGAGAAATAAGAGTACAATGATTTCAGTAACTTTGAGATTTTTTAACGATCCTATACTGCCATCTTGTGGACAAAGACAAAATATAGCGGTATTTTAAAACGACTCAACGAGCAGTTCCAGTTTAAGATCTCAGATTAACTGGACAAGGAATTAACAAAGACAACTATTTTAGTGAAAAGGAGCTGGGTGTGATGCACAGTGTTACACTGTAGAAAAAAAAATTAAAGCCATATATGCACTCAAACAGACAATTTACATAACACAAATTACAAATTAACGTCCCATAGCTCGGTCTATTGATACATTCATGATATTTCAGCATGTGGATTTTATGGATATTGCCTTTTTTTTAACTTTTTTGGTTAAAAAAAGACTATGTAGACCTCTGGTTACAACACTTTGGGATTATCATGTTCATGTATTTAAAAACTGAGAAAACTATTGTGACGACCCTCTTATTCTACCTGCCAGTGTGCTTTGCTCTGTGCTGGTGGGTGGACTTATATGCTTCCCAGAAAGCATATAAGTCTGCTCTTCTGGGAGTTTCTCTCTCTCTCTCTCAGCAGGGCCTGCTGCACTAGCCTGAACCTTCATCCTTTGTTTGATTTGCTGCACTAACAAACACGCATCACACAATATTTTCACTCATCCACACACTTCTGACACGACTGATGCCCTGCATACTTACACACCTCACTAGTTAATGAATCTGAAATAAGAGTTCAGTTGAATAAATTACTTTTGACTGATAGATCTGTGTCTGATCCTCCTTTTTGTTGCGAGTCTTGAGCCAGGTGGTAATACTATCTTCTGACAAAGCAGAAAGCTTATCAACGCACTGGAATTCCAACCCAAGAGTTCTAAGAAGTTAGGCGTAGCAGCTGGTGTCAGCCTAAATTAATATGGTTTATGCATACTTCTAGACAGGTCTGGAGTGATTACAACTGGGATACAGTATGTGTATTTGTATTAAAGTGATTAATTTTAAGGCACATGGATCCAACACTTACCTGTTAATCAATCAAATTTAGAGAAGCTGTCAAAATAATTTATAAAATCCTGAGCAGTTTCTGAGATTTCTGTTATTGAGGTAGTATTGGTGCCAACTGAGAGCAGGCCGTGGTTGATTTTATTTCTGATAGTTAGAATTTTATCATTAAAAAACTGCATAAAGATCTCGCTATTCAGGGATCGAGGAATACTGAGTTCGGTGGAGGTGTGACTCTGTCAGCCTGGCTTCAGAGCTGAAGAGAAACCTGAGGTTGTTTTTATTTTCTTCTATTAATGTGGAGTAGAAGGCAGCTCTTGCTTTGTGGAGGGCCTTCACATATGCGTTAACACTCGTTTTCAAGGCTAGGTGATTCTCAACATGGTGGTTAACCTCATCTCTCGCCCAATGGATAAGCAGAGTTGATAATGGATGGATGGACATGATACTGATCCAACGTAACATTGCCTAAAATCACATATTAGACCATTAAAAAAAGTCATCTTAGCCCATTTGTCCCAGTTAGTGACAGCTGTAAAGATTTTCAATCATCCAGGTCATGGAATCTTCACGAACGTACGCAAGCTACTGGACTCGCTTGTGTTCTTGAAGACTTTTCACTTCTAATTAAAGAGACTTCTTCAGTTCTAACTGACTAACCCTCAGATACCTGCTTGTGTTACACAGGCAGGTAGTTGACCCTCCAGGCTCACTGGAGTTGGGGCGTGGTTGGGTGTTGAGCTTTTTGGGGAGAAAAGTTAGGACAGTGTTGTTGGCAGCTGAAAGGTTGTGTCTTTAACCACGTCCTTTGTTGAATGACAACCGATGTATTAAAAAAAATTGATTAATGCTTGTTGTTCTATAAAATGTTTGAGGAGGGGTGCTTTATTATTCTTCATCATATGTTAGGTGCATAAACAAACCTATAACCTGCACGTTATGTTAGAGTTGACGTTCCATATTCAATTAAAATTGACAATACATTATTCCTTCATATAACTGACTTTTTTTATTTGGGTTACAGTGATGGTAGAATTTACAATTAAATTCTAGCAAATAGTATTAAACAAATTCATTCAAGCTTTTGCAGGAAACTATGAAAGGTCTTCACAACTGCCCCAAATTATCCCTTAATGGAAAATGTGATGTTTGTGCTCCAGGGTTGGGGAATTTTACCACACTGGAATATTTTTTTTTTTCAATAACTATAATAATACAAATATTATTACAATTAATAATAATAATACCAATAGTAATAATAATACCATTCTAAATCATGTTGAGATACTAAGGGTCATGTTTCAATGCTTTTGAAATACTGCAGCAGCTTTTAGAATAATTATATTTTCATTGTAATGATTTGCACGATATTATTTTTAACCACAGACTATCCGTAAATTTGACCCTTCGCGCTTGACTGGTGGGTGTGTCCTGTTGGCGGACGGCAGGTGGCGGTAGCGTTTCATGAATTGCAGAAAGCAAATAAAACCAGAAGAAGTACCATAGCAACGGTTAAACAAAGATGGAGGCTTTCGGCGCCGAGCTGATGTCGTGTATCTTCTGTTTAACTTTCTTGGCCAATGTTGTGGCTACAAACGGAAATGTAACGAGCCACGATTTCAATGCAACCGCATCCGATGAATTTACTGTCACATCTAACGTTACAGACAGTTACACAACAACCTTGGAGGCCACAGAACCGACGCTGACCTACACCAGCACCGTTCAACCCACCGCAGCCGCCCAGCCCCTGCCCGTGTCCGGCCGGCTGCTCCTCCCTGCCACTGACGGTAATCTGTGTTCACAGCTCACTGATAACATACTGTCTCTTCTTATCACTACTGTAAGTAGCGATGCCAGTTGGGTCCACTTTCTGTGCTACACAATTCTTGTGCATGTAAGATAGTCTTTGTTAATAACTCATACAAACATGAACAATCTCAGCTACAACCATCTGCACTTCAAGTTGGTTTATTCAGAGCTCACTGACCCTGATCAGTTAAAGTTTCTCAGCAGGATGACGACACTTTATTATCCGCTTTATTTGTTGTGTGTCAGCTGACAGGTTGTGTCCCTGTGACGAACACAGAGGTGCGTGTGACATCAACTGCTGCTGTGACACAGAGTGTGATGAGGAGCTTCCTCTGTTTACCGGCTGCTCAGTGTCCACCGTCAGGCAAGTGTCCCGCTGCGGCAGCATGTTCTTGCTCCCTGATTGTATTTCAGTAGAGACGCAGCTAAAGGCGTGTTCTGTTATACTCTATCTATGCAATGCAACTATTAGTGAACAAAATTACAGGATATCAGCCAAATAATGTAAAGCATAGTTATTGAAATAAACAGCAAAAAGCAGAGAAGACAGTTCATTTTTTCAAATAATGATCAACTGTATCAAATAATGGTACATCTGCAAATAGATGCTATATTCACAATTACATGCCAGGTAAAAAACACTTTGAGGAAGGGTTGAAAAACGTCCATGTTCAGTTAGACTTAATTCCCTGTACATTTCCACTGTACTGTCACTGCAACAACACAATCTGTGATATAACAATCCACTGCTCTCTTTATAACAGAAATTCTCTTTTTGAGGGTTAGGGGCAGAAGATGTCATAGCTTGGTAGAGCCCTATGAGACAAATTGTGATTTGTGAATATGGGCTATACAAATAAAATTTGATTGATTGATTGATTGATAGATTTTTTATTCACCACTTCCATTCCACAGTTTTTCAAGTGTAGTGACGTTACTTTTACTGAAAACTCCCTGCAGACGTTTCATTGAAACGATGAACATTGACAAGGAGTTAGCTCTTCAAATGCATTTAATGTGGCAGTTCCCTGCAGGAAGTGTTTACGTAATGGTATCTTAACGGCAATTAGAATCAAAATATGACTGGATGTAATAAGTGTATAAAAGCATTACTGTTACAGAGGACAAAGCTAGAACAGCAGAGTATTGGGTAAGACACAACTCTTGTTTTACTGATGAGGTTAGGTTGGAACATTTTAAAATTTCCAATTAAGGTCTGTTTTTCTGTGCGGTGTTGCAGTGGAGTAACTTAAAGGCCACTATTTTAAGGTAATACTCACGTTAAATTACATGCTTGTTTGTTTAAATGTGATATTTATCAGTATGAATATGAATCTTAATGTTTTTTCCAAGTTTACACATGAAATGTTTTGTTTGTCATTTTGATTGCAGTGGCAACAAACAGCTTTGCAGCTGTGATTTAGCGTCGTACTCTCTGAGGAGCACCATAGACGGCTACTCAAAGCTTCAGCCATCCGTCAGGAAGGAGACAAATTATGACATTTTTTGCATTCAGTCACAAAATCGTAAGTTATCAGTCAATATGTTTCTTTCAGGTGTAATTTTAAATTGATCTCAATAAGGTTGGTGTTATTTTTTCATGTTTTTGCAGAATATGCAGAATATTATTGCATATATATATTATTGTATTTTGATACCAGTGTCTCCATTTTCAAGTCCTTCTGTATTATTCTTTGTAGGTATTGATGGATGGTCTCATCCCTCACCTTCTCTTCCAACCGACAGTAACTTTGATACGCTGTTTAAACAATTTACCAGCTTCCTCTTCGACTTGGAGGAAAACACTGCAGAGCTCCAAGTCCCATCTGGATACCAGGTACATCTCTTCTGATGTAGTAACTGCTGCTCCTTTTCTTCATTAACATACTTAACATCAGATTGTGATGTTCTCTTTGTTTTCAGTATGGGGATGTGATGGTGACGGCAGGGGAAGATGGAGACAGAGGGATGTTCTGGTTGCCCGCTCCTGGTGTCACTGCTGATTGTGTGGACACAAGTCCTGCAGGTAGCTTCTACTCACCCTTGTGACACTGTCACCTCAGCTGACCTGTGCCCACTGTGGTCCCTCTCTCCTCTCTCTTCTCTCTCCTCTTTTTCAACAATGTCTCCTCTCCTCCCCATTTTTCACCGCTCACCCCAACCAGTTGAGGCAGATGGCCGCCCACACTGAGTCAGGTTCTGTTAGAGGCGACAGTGGCTCAGGGGTAGAGTGGGTTTTCGAATAACAAGAGGGCCGGTAGTTCAATCTTTGGGCATTGAATTGAGCCCAAAATTGCTCCTGATGGCTCTGCTGGCAGTGTGTGTGATGTACGTCAGAGAAAGTACTCTACATAGATGCACTGTATGAAGTGTGTGTTATGTGTGTGTGTGTATGTGTGAATAGCAAAACTTGATGTAAAGGACTAGGAGTGGTCAGCAAGACTAGAAGGCAGACCAGACCATTACAGACCTATTACCTGTCTGTTGTTTAAGGCTAATCAGTACAAGGAACTTCTGATGTAACATTCACTGGATCACTCCATCAAACAGTCAGATGTTTCCAGTGTGTTGGAACAGTAATTTATGGTCACCTTTACTTTATATTTTTTTGTACTTAATTGCTGAGACTGAGTTTCTATTCTTCGTTGTCGTCACTGTACTGTATTTCTTTTCTTTTTAGCATTTTTGTGGTAATGCTACACAGTTTTCTAAAATGTTCCTAATTGACTTTCTTATCTAAGCAAACCCAACAGTAGCTCTGAGGTCACAACTTTTTTTTTAGTGGAGCTTTTTTTTTAAAGCTCCACTAAATCAGCCCCGACCATCTGAACACATTACACCACCAAAAGAGATGCAAAGCAGCAATAACTCATAACAAATAAAATTGAAACACAATTTCTTGGATGATAAGTTTGAATGACACCCTGTAGAATCTGAGCCACCCAGCAGATATATACAGCACAGTGGTGTAGTAATGTTTCCTCTGAAACATGAGCATGAAATAAAAAATGTTTGGTTTAAAACTGCATCAAATAAGCATCTCTCAAATCCACAGCTTTCTGTCAGGTTATTGATTGTTAAAGGAAATAAACTTATCGTACTACTGTATGCTAGTTTCTTATTTCCATCATGCTCAAGAGAGTATTTAACAAATTTTGCTTTAATTTTTAACCTTTTTCGTGACAGCCTTCTTAAAAGATGACAGCAGAGGGTGTTCCCGGCGTGTAAACCTCGATCAGGACTGCAGCTCTCTGCCAGCCCTCAATATGGGCACCTACACTGAAGTCCAGCTCTTAACTGTGAGTCCCACTCTTACTGCTCTACCTGTTTGCTCCTGAAAGAAAGTCCACTCTCAAACACTCACATAATATTGAAGTGATGCTGAACGTACCTCAGGACTTTAGCTGTGATTAAGGGGGCACTCCACCAAACTTTCAATGCAAACTATAGTTCCTTAACTTTTGGAAATGCAATTCGTAATGACTGACACGGAATGTTTTAATTCAAATTTAATTCCCTCCTTTTAGAAAAAATTAAGTCACATAACTGTCAATAAAATAAATTAAACAAGATTCAAAATTAATTGTCTTGCTCACTGCACTAAGAAAATTATTTTAAAGATGTTAAAATATTTTTTTTCCTACTCTACAGGGGACGAATAACGATGCAGCAGTAAGTATTAAAATTATTTGATTTGTTTAACCAACAGACACAAAGTATTATAATGATTCTGAATTATCTGGCTCTAGCTGCTTAAAGCAAATTAACCCAAATCCATAAATTGGAATTAGTAAATCACATTTTTCTTCACAGAACCTATGGAGCCACGTCATAGTTTACAGTTTTCATCACATTGTATTAGTATTTTGTTATAAACAACCAATGTAGACGACATAAACAAAATCAACAGTGCATGTATTGAGTAGTGACTAAACACACTCAGATATGAAAAAAACTTTATATGTGTGAGTGTTTGTCTGTTTTTGTGTGTTGTTATATCCCTCTTTTTCAATTTTACTGAGTCTAAGCTGTCGTGAAATATATTTTTCTTTCTGCGAGACCTTAAATCATCCATGCTTTTACCAAACATTTATTGTGTAAAGTTCAAGTCCTAGTTAACTTTTATTGTCATTCATCCTCATACAAAGTTTTCAACTCAGGGAAATGTCTTGCCTCACGGACCAAAGTACAAAAATACATAGAACATAACTAGAGAACAAGACTAGGAAAGTGAGTGTTTTGCTGGTGATAAGGATGCTTTTCACATATGAATGTAAACAGTGAAAAATGTACTTAACAAACACATTATAAACAGGAGAAACCTCCTATTCTACTCTTACAGATTCTTGGAACTATAACGGAGCCTGTGTTTTGGGAGTGAAGTGATCTATTTGGACAATATGGTGTTATGAGCTCTTTGATATATGAAGGATCTTGATTGTAATGCAGAGAAGCTAAAACAGGAGTAATATGATCTTTCCTTCTAGTTCCTGTCAGCGCTGGTGCTGCAGCATTTTGGACCAACTGTAGGCCTTTCACAGACTTACTGAGACATCCTGATAATAAAGAATTACAGTAATCCAGTCGATAGGGAACAATGCATGGACGAGTTTCTCAGCATCCTTCTCAGCCAGGATGTTACTAAATTTTATAATATTGCACAGGTGGAAGAAAGCTGTCCTACAGACTTGTTTTATATGTGGGTCAAATGACATGGCCTGGTTAAACATAACTCCAAGGTTCCTCACAGTAGGGACCAAACTAACAACATCCAAGGTGACTATCTGGTTAGACACTGTTTCTCTAAGATCTCATCTCATTTTCTCATTTTCATCCGCTTATCCGGGGTCGGGTCGCGGGGGGAGCAGCTCAAGCAGGGGGCCCCAGACTTCCCTTTCCCGGGCCACATTGACCAACTCTGACGGGGGGATCCCGAGGCGTTCCCAGGCCAGTGTTGAGATATAGTCTCTCCACCTAGTCCTGGGTCTTCCCCGAGGTCTCCTCCCCACTGGACGTGCCTGAAACACCTCCCAAGGAAGGCGCCCAGTGGGCATCCTTACCAGATGCCCGAACCACCTCAGCTGACTCCTTTCTAAGTAAAGGAGCAGCGGCTCTAATCCGAGTTCCTCACGGATGGCTGAGCTTCTCACCCTATCCCTAAGGGAGACGCCAGCCACCCTTCTGAGAAAACTCATCTCGGCCGCTTGTACTCGCGATCTCGTCCTTTCGGTCATCACCCAGCCCTCATGACCATAGGTGAGGATAGGAACGAAGATCGACTGGTAGATCGAGAGCTTTGCCTTGCGGCTCAGCTCTCTTTTCGTTACAACGGTGCGGTAAAGCGAACGCAATACCGCCCCCACTGCTCCGATTCTCCGGCCAATCTCACGCTCCATAGTACCCTCACTCGCGAACAAGACCCCAAGGTACTTGAACTCCTTCACTTGGGCTAAGGACTCATTTCCTACCCGGAGTAAGCAATCCATCGGTTTCCTGCTAAGAGTCATGGCCTCAGATTTACCGGTGCTGATCCTCATCCCAGCCGCTTCACACTCGGCCGCCAGCCGATCCAGTGAGTGCTGAAGGTCACAAGCCGATGATCCAATGAGGACCACGTCATCTGCAAAAAGCAGTGACGAGATCCTCAGACCACCGAACTGCAACCCCTCCCCACCACGACTACGCCTCGATATCCTGTCCATGTATATCACAAACAGGATTGGTGACAAGGCGCAGCCCTGGCGGAGACCAGCATCCACTGAGAACGAAACTGACTGGCTGCCGAGGACGCAAACACAGCTCTCGCTTTGGGAGTACAGGGATTGGATGGCCCTGAGGATAGACCCCCTTACCCCATACTCCCGCAGCACCTCCCACAGTTTCTCCCGGGGGACCCGGTCATACGCCTTCTCCAGATCCACAAAACACATGTAGACCGGATGGGCATACTCCCAGGCCCCCTCCAGGATCCTTGCGAGAGTGAAGAGCTGGTCCGGAGGTTTCTCTAAGATGTTAATCCCAATTACAACAACCTCAGTTTTTAACTGAATTTAGAAGTAAGAAGTTTTGGGTCATCCAGGCCTTGATGTTCTTGAGAAATCCCTGAAGTTGAACTAAGTGATTAGATTCATTAGGCGTCAGAGATATGTAGAGCTGGGTGTCATAAAGCCCTATGAGACAAATTTTGATTTGAGAATATGGGCTTTACAAATTAAATTTGATTGATTGATTGGTCTGCGTAACAATTGGAAGTGTATGTTGTATTAACTGATGATGTTGCCTAAAGGGAGCATATATAAGGTGAAGAGTATCGGTCCGAGGACAGAACCCTGTGGCTCTCCATGACTAACTTGTTTGTGAATGGAGGAGTCATTGTTAACATAGACAAATTGAAATCTATCTGTTAAATAGGGTTTTAACCAGTCTTCACCCCAACATGTTAGTCCAGTCTCCATCACAAATATCTTTCAATCTATGGTGTCAAATGCTGCACTAAGATCCAAAAGGACGAGTATAGAGACAAGTCCATTATCTGATGCCATGAAAAGGTCATTAGTGACTTTTAACAGTGCTGTGTTTGTGCAGTGATGGATTCTAAATCCTGACTGAAAGTCTGCCAACAAACCATTACTATCTAAGTTATCACATAGCTGGTTAGCAACAGCTTTTCAAGGATTTTAGAAATGAAGGACAGTTTTAATATGGGTCTATAATTAGCTAAAACCTAAAAGCTTGTGGTACGTAGCCAGTTAACAAAGACATACGGGCGGCTGTGGCTCAGGGCGGCTGTGGCTGAGGGGTAGAGTGGTTGTCATCCAACCTGAAGGTCGGCAGTTCGATCCCCAGTCTGACCCATCTGCATGCTGAGGTTTCTTTGAGCAAGATGCTGAACCCCGAATGGCCCCTCATAGAATAACAAAGTGCTGCGAATAGATGCACTGTATGAATGTGTTTGTGAATGGGTGAATGTAAAACTTTACTGTAAAGCACTTTGAGTGGTCATCAAGACTAGAAAAGCGCTGTATAAATACAAAACCATTTACCAAACCATATTAATCAGATTTAATATGGAACTGTCAATTATGGGGATAACTACCTGAAAAAGTTTACTTAGAAGTTATGAGTAGTGAAGTCAGTTCAGAAAGTTCTATTGAACAAAAGTGGTCAAAATATAAATCTAGTGCTACAGGTGGGTCTATTGTTACATCATCAGCCAACTTGATGATGGGGTTGGATTCAGACTTGGCTGATCAGTCATGGCTTTGCAGCAAGTGGGCTGAGTACACAACATTAGGGGGCTGGTACTTGTGGGCAGCATGATGGTGTCTGATGTTCTGCTACTGGTTTGCACTTTCTTTAGTTTCTCTGTCAGAAAGTCTTGAGTTAAGTTACAGAGGGAAGTGTCAAAGCCCAGTAGTGATGGTTTCCTCACCAGTTGCTGAGGGATGATTGTGTTGAATCCTGAACTGAGGACAACAAACATCCTTCCACAGCAAGGTGTGATAGGGCTTAATGCAGAGTGTACACAAATACATTGCCAGTGAAGCAGCTGGGGTGGTATGCAAAATTATTTTGAGGTGGGGAGGGCAGATTGAATGTGTCTCATGTAGTCGCAAAAAAGCATAATGGGTCAGTGCTATTATGAGTGGTAATCATAAAGATCATAAAGTCACAAAGTCACAGTCTACTTCTTTGGCACTGTTGTTATGTGATGTTCCATTTGAACAGATTTATACTTAAGTTATTTTCTATCACAAACTTTACCAACAATATCATCTATGCTAATTGATTGTTCATTGCAAACTCTCCATGATACCATCCATATTACTGTCAGTTATCCTTCATTAAAAATCTTTAAAAATATCCCATCACAGCATCTGCTTAACCAGCAAATTTAGCAAGACACTGACATTTGTTTTGCGCAGTTGCTACATAGTTGCAGAAGCACAGGCGGAACTTTGAGGTTTACTGCTGCAATGTAAGTACAGGAACAATGACACTTTTCTCAGCTCTCCACTCTGCTCCCAAGAAGGAGGAAGTTATCAGATATTTTCACATTGGCACTGACAACACACTTTGTTAACCTTACTGATACTGAGTAGTTTTTGCAGAATATCTTTCTATGATACAGAATAGTATGAAACTGAACATACCACGACTTGTTTGAGATATGTATTAAGTACAATATATGAACAATGAACATCATATGTGTTTTTAGTCAAAAAAAACATTGTTTCTGAAAACGAGCACTATTAGCTGGGCTCATAGCAACGGAAAAATTGTTAGAAGCGTAACCCCTCTCTTTTTGTGCTTGGGTTCTGTTGGACATTGTTAACTTACAGTTGACTGTCCGATTTAACGGAGCACAGGAATCAGTTAAAGAGACTTGTTCCCCCCGCAATGGACCTCAACACATTTTTTTTGTGAAGTTCTGAAGGAATTGGTGGCCGAAATCAGGGGGATAAGATGGTGGAGCTCATTTCTTCATTAGCAATTTATTTGTTTTTGATCTTATTATTATTATTTGAGCTTTAAGTTTTTTATGTATTTGCGTGTATTTTTGTAATTTTTTTTATAAAACTGAAAAAATAAGATTTAAACGTTGACCATATTTAAAACACATAATATCTAGTCTTATTATTAATAGCTATGATATAATACAGGTCCTTTAAAAACCTAAAGATCATTTGTGATACATGGAACCGAAAGAGTGGTATCAGCTTTTAAAGTAGAAAATGAGTCGTATAGTGTGAAGTCAGGCTATAAATTAACTTAAGTGTGTGTTCTTGATGTCCTCCAGGTTGTTCCTGTGGAGATCGCTTCAGTCATCCAGCAGTCTGTAGAGGGGACTCAGACTAAGTGGAACATGAGTGGAGGAGAAAACCTCAGTCCTGTTCTCCTGAACCCAGAACTCTGTGCTAATGTAGTGCTGAAGGCGAGTCCACAACTTGACAGTTTGTGGGACATTTCACATATTTATTGATACAAAACATTTTTGATACATAGAGTAATTTTAAACTACCAAAACATTACAAATATTCAATGTCAGATTTAATTAATTCTTAAGCAGTTTGATCTTGTCAGGGTGGAAAAACTACATCATAAGACACACTTACACACTAGTACAACTAAATGCTCCCCAGTACAACAGCCCCACCTTAAGATCTATCTTTACAAATTCATTATGTCAGAAATTAGTAAATAAGTTAAGAAGCTCATAGGTAAGGGATAGGTACTGTCATACTTAATGGTGTGTTTGTCATTTTATTGGATTGTTGACACATATATGTTATTATAATATTGCTGGTACATAATTAAGTGGAGAAAACACTACACCCGGAACTAAATTCATCCACAGAAACTAATTTCACCACAAATAAAAAGTTTGGTTGTCTGCTGGCATTTTGTTTCCTCAGGTTATATACGTCATGAAGTACACCCCAGCCGGTGAGATAGTGAATGTGAGCGTATCTCTGGTACTTGGATTTGTTCGTGAAACATCCCTGTCCCTGAAACAGGAGTTTCAAATCACCTTTCTCCAGGTACTGTCACTCAACCACATATTTTTGCTGTATCACAGGTTGTTATGCAAACATTTGTTTGTGCTGTTCTGCAATCAGAATCTGCGATTTGTACAAGGTACTGTATTTAGCTGTACTTACTAAGTAGGTTTCCTTTTAATATCCTATGATTTGATGAATATAACCTATTTGTTGCTCACTGTTTTTTGTTTATATGACTGCAGTTAAAGAGCAATTTGAATGTTGTTGTTTTTTTATCTCAATATTGCTAAAAGTGAAGCATTGTAAATTTCAATTTAAGTTCTGTTGGTAGATAATGTACATTAATAAACTACAGCTGTCACGAGGGAGATAATCACCTGACAATAAACCAGTAAAGATTTTAGCAAGAACTTAAATACCTTAATTATTTTGAATCATCAATCCAGACATAATTTTTTCTGTCACTTAAGGCCAGATCCTATTGATGAATGAATTACATCACTATAGGAATCATTGCTCTATACACCTGGATGTAAAAAAATATGTATTATGACTCACAATAAATGTATGTGGTAATTGTAGGCCCACTGCTTTCCTATCATTCCTTAACATGTATGTGCTACTAAGGATCATTTGATGTAGGAACCCTCCATGTGAATCAACCAATCAAATTTTATTTGTGTAGCCCGTATTCACAAATCATATTTTTCCTCATAGTGCTGTTCAAGAAACAAAATCTTCTGCCCTTAACCCTCAGCAAGAGGAAGAACCACCAAAAATAATTTTAACAGGGGTGGGGGTGGGGAAATTGAAACCTAAGATGGAATCGAATGTGACGGATCTCTCAGGATTGACAGAAGTGCAGTAGATGTCATGTGTAATAGAGCACAACAAAATACCACTAGTTACAGCATTCATGATTAAAGACAGCATCTAACATAAATGGAGCTGTATATTTATATTTAAGTCTTTATATATAAGACAAATGACTATTGTAATGATAGTGGTATTGCAAATTCTGGTATCATATGCGACTAAGCATATTGTTTATTTAAGCAGTCAAGTTGTAATCATAATCCATGATCAGTTGTAACCACAATCCACAATGTGGCTGCAGCTGTGATCTTTATCTGCAATAATAAAACAGGACTCCACAGAAAAAGTCAAGTCAGTGACATTTATTAATAAGCCATAGCACCATAGCTAAGAGCAGGTCCATGTAGAAAGTCACATATTACTATTAATAAATGAGCACCAAAGTTAGATTTTCACCAAAAGTGATGAGAATATTATATTACTCTCACGATTATTCACTTATGGAGCTGATTTATTAAAAGTCAAGGTCAACAAGAATGTCGTCCAAAAAGCCTGTTCTCAAATACTTTTCCATAAACAAGAGAGACAATCTTAAACTTATATTGATCAAGAAAGTATCCCCCATCATTTGTGGTGATAAGATAAGTGACCTATAAGAAGTCAAAGGAAAATTGCGTCATACATAGTTAAAAATTTCTTTTAAAGTATCTCAATTCTATAGGGCTCTAGATGCAACCTAAAAAATGAATGTCTGGTCATGAGGGAGGTATGATGTCATCATCATCATCACTTTTGAGTCAGCAAATGACATCATATAGTGTACGGATGCATTATGTTTTGCAACCAATCTACAGCTTATTTATATTAACAAACATTCATATGGTTTTAATTATTTCATGATGACATCATTATGAAATGGCAATATTACAACAAACACACCATAGCTTTATCTGATTGGGGTATAGTCGGCGGTGCAGGATATGCATTGCACCTCTGATGCTCTGATCATCATTATCAAAAAACTAAATCAGAATATTTTTACATCTAAATCTCAGTCTTCTCTCTGCCTGTAAACCATTGACTCATCTTACACTCAGTGGTATTCACTAATTTTGTGTCCAATGATAGTGACTGCTAGCCTGACGTTGTCAGACTCACAATTCTAGTCAGAATGTGAGTCTGAGACCGCTCCTTTGGGCTGTGATTATGGGGCGTGTTTCAACTGACTAGGAAATAAAATTCCTCTTCGCTCAATTGGATAGACCTACAACCAATCAGGGCAATGTAGTATGTGACGTATGTAAAGCAACGTATTGTGAGTTATTTACTAACGCCGGGTTCACACCGGACGCTGAAGCGATGCCGAAGCGACGCTTCAGCGCAGCGCCAAGCCTTAAATAACAGCTGGCTCCCATCCACTCCCATGTTAAAACTTTGTGCGGGTCACACCAGAGGCTGAAGCACCGCACTGCGCCAAGGCTGCCTCGCGCCGTGCAGCGAACGTTTCGGCGTTGAGTCTATTTTTTGCGCTTGACGCGAGTGTATCGCACCAGGAAACGCACTGAAAAACGATTTAAAACTATATTGATGACATATTTTATATGATATAAATGATCAAATATGCATCCCATACTTTGAAGTCTCCTTCTGTTGTCCTGGAGTTTTAATTTGACCAATGACATTATTAAATGTCCCCCTCTGCCCATCCACTACAGCCACACAAGCAGTGATACAGATAAAAAGAGAGAGAGGGGGGCTACGTATTCTCCACATAGGCTTGAGTGGAGAATACGTAATTTACCCCCGACACCCGACATTTAACGGAGCAAACAGCGAAGTTCTTCAACATGGATGACATTAAATTAATAATTGAAGTGGAGAAGTACAGTGAGTTGTATGATCCTCGGAACATGTTTTATAAAGACGACACCAAGAAACAAATGTTGGGACGCTGTTGCTTAATGTTGGTGCAACAAGTAAGTATATGCTTTTAATCTACTGGATCAACGGGTGATATTATTAGCGCTGCTCGGCGGTTCAGCGTCGCTTCAGTGTCCGGTGTGAACAGCCAAGCGCCGGCGCGATAGGGATTAGCGCAGTGCTTTGGCGTCGCCTCCACGTTCTCTGTTCCTCTTTCAAAATGAATTCGCTGTCGATGTCTTCTAAAACAGACTCAATGGCAGCATCTACACATCTCAGCTCTCCAGCGGCAGGCATGTTTGTTGAAAATGAATTCAACCCAAGGGCACTTTGATGACGTGGTTGATTACGTTACCGTTGATCATCTGTCCATCATCGTATAAAGCCCGCCCTGACAATCTGATTGGCCCGGTCGGGCATAATTTCTCCCCAACGGAGCGACTCCAGACCGAACTTCCCGACCTCAAATGTTGTGGGCGGGGCTAAGTTTGTCTGGCATCCAGGCTAAGTGACTGCCGGCTTTGTTGAGAATAAAGGACGAGATGTTGAATATCCCTTGTATGTTTGAAGGTCTTCTGCATAATAGAGTTTACCAACTACCAGTAGATGTTAGCAGGTGTTAGTGGCCAACAGCAGATGGTAGGGACATAACTGTGCACCTTAGCGCCATCGAGTGTTTTGGGCTTGTTATCAATGATAGAGGCTAATTTGAGGGTACACTTAGGCTAAAGGTAATTCTGACTCACTACTGGCTTGTATGGCGGTACTATGAAAGCCATGTGGCTCACTCAGTAGATCAGACATCATTAGCTCTATGTCTTATTAAACTAAGCACTGTCCCTTTTTAGAATATAAGACAAGATTGAGAATACATAATACTCGTTCTGCCGCACTAATTAATACCTACCGCTAATTTATGTAATTGGATGTTAATGACCAACAGCAGATATTAGGGACACATCTTCAGTTGTGTCCCTTAGTGTCATCAGGTGTTTCGGTCTTTAACATGTTATTTTTGACAATAAATATAAATGTGTCTTTTGTCTGTTATACAGCAGGATGTTGAGGAGGTGGCTGTGGATTATAGTGGAAATCCAGGTTATGTGGTTGGACTGCCTCTTGTGTCTGGAACAAGAACACATGAATATCCTTTATCTGAATCATTGGCAGTGCTCTTCCACAGCAGTAGTAGGTTGTGCAGTGGTGGCTGAGAAGGGTATGAAGGGATATTATGATGTGCTACAAGTTTCAGGATTTGTCCTTAGCATTCATCTTCACTGGGATTGTCAGAAGCATCGACTCTAGACAAACACTGTCTCTTCTGGATGCAGCTGAGGATCAAGACTGTCTGCATGGTCTACATCAGCGCTCCCCTGTCCTTTTTGGTCTGGATTCTGTGTCTGGCTGCACATTAAGGCAAGGCACACTGACCAAATCCTATTATTGTGTATAGCTACACTGTCTTGTTTAGAATTGGGGTGATTTGTCTTGTTCCTGCAGACTGGAGGATACTGCCAACTGCTCCCTGGTCTCCCAAGTTCTCCTGGATGTTCTGAGAGGACCAAACTATCCCCAGTATGTGGCTTCTTTTGGAAACTCCCCATTAAACAATCCACTGGACTGGGTGCAAATCAGCAGCTTCCGTCCTGGGGTAAGCACACTTTTGAAAACAGAGAATAGTCAAATCCTGAGTCTGAGTTATATAAACTCAGTCCCTACCAACACAATATCCTCGAGGAAATGTATTCATCTTTGGTACAAATATGCCCTTGGACTCAAGGAATAAATTATTAGACTTTGGTGGTCAAAGGTCAGGTCACTGTGACCTCATAAAGCAACTTTTTGGCCTTGTGAACGTGATACCTCTCAAACACAGTGAAGGAATTTTTTCACATTTGGCACAAATATGCACTTCGACCCCGATATTCACTGATTACACTTTGTAAGCCAAAGGTCACAGTCTCCTCAATTTCCTGGGAATGTAATATACCGTGCTGTGAAAAAGTAATTGCCCCCTTCCAGATTTTTTATTTTTTTGCATATTTGTCACACTTAAATGATTCAGATCATCACACACATTTTAATATTGGACAAAGATAACCCAAGTTAGTAGAAATTCAGTTTTTAATGATGATTTAACTTATTAAGGGAAAAAAGCTATCCAAACCTACCTGGTCCTTTGTGAAAAAGTATTTGCCCCCTAAACCTAACAACTGGTTTTGCTACCCTTGGCGGCAACAACTTTTCAAGCATTTGCGATAACTGGCAGTGAGTCTTTCACATAGCTGTTGAGGAATTTTGGCCCACTCTTCTTTGCAGAATAGTTTTAATTCAGCCACATTTTAGTTTTTTTTTTGTATAAACGGCTTGTTTAAGGTCATGCCACAGCATCTCAATTGGATTTAAGTCTGGACTTTTTTATGAAACGCTGTGTTGGTCAGCAGTGGCTTACGCCTTTGAACTCTCCCATGGATGCCATTTTTGCCCAGTGTCTTTCTTATTGTTGAATCACGAACACTGACCGTAACTGAGGAAAGTGAGGCCTGCAGTTCCTTGGATGTTGTTTTGGTGTCTTTTACGACCTCCTGGATGAGCCATCAATGTGCTCTTAGAGTTATTTTGGTAGGCTGGCCACTCCTGGGAAGGTTCACCACTGTTCCAAGTCTTCTCCATATGTGGATAATGGCTCACACCGTGGTTCACTGAAGTCCCAAAGCCTAAGAAATGGCTTTGTAACCCTTTCCAGACTGATACATGTCAATTACTTTGTTTCTAATCTGTTTTGGAATTTCTTTAGATCGCAGGATGGTGTTTTTCTTTTTGAGATCTTTTAGCTACTTCCCTTTGTCAGACAGGGTCTGTTTAAGTGCTTTGTTTATTCAACAGGTCTGGCAGTAATCAGGCCCGGGTGTGGCTAGTGAAATTTAATTCAGCTTTCCAAAAAATGTTCATTCATGATTTATCATTGGTGGGTAATTACTTTTTCACATAGGGCCAGGTAGGTTTGGATAGCTTTTTTCCCTTAATAAATTAAATCATAATTTAAAAATCATTTTATATTAACTCGGGTTATCTTTGTCTAATATAAAAAATTGTTTAATCATCTGAAACATTTAAGTGTGACAAATATGCAAAAACATAAGAAACCAGATAGGGGGCAAATACTTTTTCACAGCACTGTAATAAGACTGCCCGTAGTAAATTTTATAACATCTGCTACATTCACTTTGAGTCTCTGATTTACTGATCTGATTTTGGTGGTCAAAGGTCAAGTTCATGGTGGCCTTATATAAATCTGGGTAAATAAGAATGTAGAACTATGCACTTGTTTATTTATGCATTGATAATCCCATATTTTGACATAATTTCATGTTGCTTCCCCCCTCTTTGAAGACACAAGATGCACTTGATTGAAACCGCATATAGCAGAGATGTTATTGAACTTAACTGCTCCTCCAATAACAAAGCATCCTGGCAGGGCTGTCTACAGACCCCTGCTAGCAGCCTGAAGCTGTGTGCTTTTGATTTACACATTGATTTACACATATATGGGCTTCTTGAAACGCCAATTCGTATGGGATGATTTCAACCACTTATCCTTGTAATTATGTGTAAAAGGGTCAAGATTACCCTCGAAAACAAGGGGAAGGGTTAGGGTTACATAACACTGCACCTGTATCACCAAGTACGACTTAAGTTTTCAAATAATGTAAATGGTTTTGTATTTATATAGCATTTTTCTAGTCTTGATGACCACTCAAAGCACTTTACAGTACAGCTCTAAATTCACCCATTCAATCAGTGCATCTATTTGCAGCATTGTGTTGTTCTATGGGGGGCCATTCAGGGTTCAGCATCTTTCCCAAGGACACTTTGGCATGCAGATGGGTCAGACTGGGGATCGAACTGCCGACCTTCAGGTTGGAGGACGACCACCCTACCCCTCAGCCAGTCGCCCCACGTGTTTAAAATCACTGCAGTGAATGTGTCTTTGCTGTCAACTGCATAGAGTGCACAGAGGGGCACTAGAGACCACTTCCACACAAAAAAACATCTGTGTTCACCTTTAAACTCTAATTCCAAATGATTGTCCCAGAGTGGGGAAGTTAGAAGGGGGGAAATGTGGTAGGGTCATACAGCATGGTACAGGGATACCAACGTGTGTCTGCCCCGATCCTACAGGAGCTACAGGCCTCCACCATGGTGAAGCTGGTGGGGCGTCATCATGCATAGGAATGCTATATAAGGAATCTTGTCAGAAGTGAGGGAAGGATGAATGCATCTGAATACAATGAGGATGAAAATTTGTTGCAGGATAAACACAACCTGGAGTGATTGTTCAGCTTTTACTCAAACAATGAACCCAAAGCAAACAAGCAGACAACACTAGAGCTGCTTCTGGATACGTCTTTGGCTGTCCCTGAGTGTACCAGCCAAAGGTCAGACATAACCCTGGAAATGTAACAGACACTTCTCATCAATAATATGTTGATTGAGTATTGAATCAGATCTACAATATGATGAAGTATAAAAACTGAAGAGATGTGAAGCTGCTGAGATTGTGATTATTTAATAAATTTGAACCTTTTGTCTGGAATGGTTTGCATAACTGTATGCCACTGCTTATCACAGTTGTTAATTGAACTTGACGTTTTCATACCACAATCACTTGCTAGTTTATTACAACTGTGACCTTAAGGTAAGACTAATATCAACTCTGAATTCAAATTCAGGTTAGGATGCTGGTTTGACTCAGTGATTTGATGACAGCACATAAGGAACAAAATAAATTGGGGAATTGGGGGAGGAGTGGAATTTATTATTAGTAAGAACTGAGAATTTTCATAGTAAAATTTTAAATGTATTAAAAAACAATAAACGAGAACTCTTTATATCAAATGTATTAATATTTGCATCAAGAATAACAGTGCAAAAGACAGATAAAAGGATGTTGTGATATCTACAGCAATTCAAATGAGATTTGTAATTTATTGAGTAATCTTTTTTTACAGGAGCTTCAATATCATGTCTGTCTGCTCTTCATTGCGTCGCCATCTTCAGCCCCCCAG